>NW_026575046.1:62048656-63462118 GCF_905146905.1 Nyctereutes procyonoides
AATTGGATGCTTTCCAAAAGGAGGAACAGAACATTTCTTTAACATCCAATTCTTGAGAGTCTAGCAATGTAGTTTCCACATAATAGATATAAATAATGAATACAGAGCTGCATTAATTTTAATTCATGTTAAATATGGTTTCTGGGTTGAGTTTATTTGTAACACATTCCGTCTCTGCACTCACTCCTCCCCACCATGTCACTATTTAGCTTGAAATTTCACAATACTGGGGGGAAAAAAAAAACCCAAACCCAATCCTAATTATCTCCTGCAGGATCATAAAAATAACATTAATAAAATGTGGTAAATATCAGTGGTGATCATTACCAGGCCTACATCACCAGAAAATGAAATGCAGCACCCCAAAGCAAGAAGGATTAAAGCAAGCCCGCCACCATTAAATATACACATTTTAGCATATTTGCTCTGTAAGCAGATTTAAGGGTAATAATAAAGCTGTCTTTAATCTGAACTGGACAAAAATTTTCAAACATGCACAGATATGCGTAGAATCTCTTGCACCTGTATACTGCTTAATATTTTTCAAAGCAATGTCACATCCACTATTTCATTTCTGTATCCCTATCACCCTCACTCAAAGGCAGACAGAGCAGGACTCATTCCACCTGACAACTGAAATGGAGAGAAAGGACAAAGATGTGACCTTCCCAGATTCACCTAGTGATTCAACACACTGGGGTTGGTACCCAGGTCTCTTGGCGCCCACATCTGTGACCTTCTCCTGAAAATAACTTTACTTTTGGATAAACCACATGGGCCCAGTGACGAGAAGGACTCCTTACTCATTTTATGGAAACGTAAAGAACAAAATAAAATTAGTAAGAATAAGAGATAAATAAGGTATCTGACCAAGGACTGAAGAAAAGAAACAAAGCAGCTGTTATCCAGCAGTTAATGATGTGAGAAATAAGCAATATTCTCTGCACAGCTTTGTTCTATAACAAGGGTTACCAATACATTCACACAGGTACAATGGCTAGAAAAAGCGAATTAGGTAAGGTCAGATGTGGAGAACTTGACTGGCCAGTGTGTGACTCTATCGCTATCTATTTTATTAGTATAAATGAGACCCTTGGTATCAGGATGCCAGAGTAAAAAGTAAACTTTGGTTCCTGTTATAAAATGCCTGATATGTAAAATTTTAATACACTTAAGGAAATTCAAGTACATTATCAACTATTGACATGTACTTATGTCTATAAGAGGATAAGAAAAAGACATTAGCCTAAATAAATAAATAGATATAACAGCATGTATGCTGGGCTCTAATGAATTAATTCCCTAATTGGTCTTCCCTGAATCCCACAGCGGTCTCCATTAGGTCTTCATCTACAATCCATACGTCAATAACAGGATGCTTCTATATCTAAGTCTATGGGCCTGCCATTTAGATGGCCTTGAGTACCCCTTAAGAAATAGGAATAAACGGCCAGTTGAAGTTGAGAGAATATAAAAGCCATGCTGCTGTACAAGGAATAGTATTCAAAAACGTAGGCCCAGGGCCTGGTACAGTTCTTTGATCAATAAACATTTGTTCGAGTGAATGTACTTCTCTGGGATTAAAGGATGCAGAATGAAAAAGTAGAAGGGCCTTTACAAAAACTCTGGAATTAGTTACTTAGCTACTTATCTAGGACAAAAAGTAATTTATCATTTGGGTTTTAAAAACTGGTTGAGGTCATTTGCTAGACCTCTATCCTTCTAGGCAGCCTGTGTGCTTGGGACTGTGCCCTCCGACGTATGTTCCTAATGACGTTTGAGAATTCTGATCTTGAAGATCAAGTAGTCCAGGGGGTCTCAAACCTAAGGGTGCTCCAGAACCATCTAGAAGAATTGATAAAACACAAACCTCTAAACCCCATCTCCAGAGTTTTGATTCAGTAGGTCTGGGGTGGGGCCTGAGAACTGTCATTCTAACAAGTTCTTAGGTGAATTTGATGTTGCTAGTCTGGGGACCCCACTTCTACAGTCCAACACCCTCATTTTAGAGGAACAGAACTTCAAGCTTAGAAAAGGGAAATTATTTGCCCTCAGGACCAGTGTTCAATGGCTCATTTCCTACTACCTGATGGATTTTTTTAGTTATGAATTGAATTATACCCCACTACCTCAGAAAGTGAACTTATTTGGAAAAAGGGTCATTGTAGGTATAACTGGCTAAGATGAGGCCATTAGAGTGGCCTCTAATCCAATATGACTGGTTCCCCCACCAAAAAAAAAAATTGGGGTTGCCTGGGTGACTCAGTTAGTGTCTGACTCTTAATATCAGCTCAGGTCTTGATCTCAGGGTCATGAGTTCAAGCCCCATATTGGGCTCCAAGCTAGATGTAGAGCTCACTTTACAAAAAAGAAAGAAAAAAGAAAAGAAAAGAAAAGAAAAGAAAAGAAAAGAAAAGAAAAGAAAAGAAAAGAAAGAAAAGAGAAAGAAAGAAAGAAAGAAAGAAAGAAAGAAAGAAAGAAAGAAAGAAAGAAAGAAAGAAAGAAAGAAAGAAAGAAAGAAAGAAAAAATTGGGAACAGATTTATACAGGGAGAATGCTGTGAAAACATTAAGGCAGAGACTAGGGTGATACATCCATCTACCGAAAAGCCAAATAATGCTAAAGGTGGTCGATTGGCAAACCACCAGAAGCCAGGGAAAGGCATGGAACACATTCTCCCTCACAGTCCATGGAAGAACCAACTCCATTGATACCTTGATCCCAAATTTTTCTTCCCTAGAACTGTGAGAGAATAAATTTGTTTTTTTTTTAATTTTATTTATTTATTCATGAGAGACATAGAGACAGACAGAGACATAGACAGAGGGAGAAGCAGGCTCCTTGTAGGAATCCTGATGTGGGACTCCGTCCCAGGACCCTGGGATCACGACCTGAGCTGAAAGCAGATGCTCAACCACTGAGCCACCCAGGCGCCCCTAAATTTCTATTTTTTGATCCACCCAGGTTGGCGCCCTTCGTCATGGCAGCGCTGACCAGTGAATATCCCTTTAGGGGAGACCATTAGCATGAAGATCCTTCCTTGCCTGAGGGATGTTATGAAACAGTCTAGTTCTGTGTCTCTGACTTCCAAGGAGAATTCTCTACACCCCTCAGCTGAGAACCAAAGGCTCTCTTGTCCTTCAAAATCTGTGCCCAGGACTTAGCTCTAATAGGGGCGTGTACACTGCAAAAAGCCCTCATTAAGGCCGCGTGGCAATAGGTGCCAGAGGCCCCTCAACAGGTTCACACCCAGAGCCGGTCCTTCTACTTGTGGGGCTTCAAACCAAAGAAAGTAAAATCCATGCAGAGCGAATACGTGTACCTGCGGATTGAGTAATAGTGAAACAAAATGAAACAAAACCTTGCTGTAAGGATATTATGTAGTCATTAAAGTACTTTTCATTAGGAGTATATAATTATATGGAAAATGCACATGCTATAAAATCAAAAGAAAAGCAGAATATAAAATACTCTATATTAAAAAAGTGGAGAGAAATATATCAAAATATTAAGAGTCTTTAATTTGGGGGCTGGCAAGACTATTGGGGCTGTTTTTTTCTTCGCTCTGCTTTTTCTTTAAAAAGCACCTATTATTTCCATAGTGGAGAAGTAGTTGGGGGTGGAGGATCACTTCCTCAGCTTCACAGCTTGCCTTTGTTCATCTGGGCTCCACTGTTCCTTGCCATGTTCACACAATGAATGTCACCAGAACTCTGCCAAAGTTTGACAAATTTGCCCCCCACACGGAGGAAGGGCCTTTTCCAGTTTGGAAAGGTCTCTCTCCAAAAATTAGATTAAAATCACTTTCTGCCCCCCATTACAGAAAACTCCAGTTAGAAGGACGGTGAAATGCTACACATAAGATTTTCTCTCTTTCTGCTCCTCGTGCTTGAGGTGGGTGTTTCTGCCTTCCAATCTTTCCAAGCATTTTTTCCATGAACAACAATATACACATTTATCATCCTTTGTCTCTTCAGCTGCTTCCTTTCCTCCAACCAGGTTTTCTGCCTTTAAACAGATTTTTTTTAAACACCAGTGCCTAAAATTCTTCCTTTTGTTTATTGTCCACTCATTGAAGACTGACTTGAGTTGCAACATGTCCTCTTTCAAACAGGACTCTCCATGGGGGATTTGCAGAGATCATTCACACCTTAGTACGAATTAGCTCTGGGGCTCTGTTTTCCTCCTAATATACAGCTCAGACTATGAAAGTGTAGAACTGAAGTTTTGACCTGATGACGAAGGAAGGCAAGTTAGCAGCATGTGCACATGTCGTGGAGAGAGGGCACTGGCCAGGATGGGGCATTTGGTGTGTGAAAAATAGAGCCCCTAAGGACAGGAAGAGGGGGAAAGAAGATGATGGGAATCTGGCAAAGGCAAATGAAACCTCGTCAGGGTTCTGCTGCATGGCCAGGAGTAGCCTTAATCCATTTATTATTTATTTATTTATTTATTTATTTATTTATTTATTTATTTATTTGTTCAGCAAAGGGAGAATTTCTGCAGTAGCTTTTAACTAATACTCAAAGTAAACAGAAGCACCAAAACAATTTTTCTTTTTAAGATTTTATTTATTTATTCATGATGGGGGGGGGCAGAAGCAGACTTCATGTGGGGAGCCCGATGTGGGACTCGATCCCAGGACTCCAGGATCATGCCCTGGGCCAGAAGCAGGTGCCAAAGCGCTGAGCCACCCAGGGACCCCCCAATTTTTAAATTACATGACTAACATGTACTCTTAAGCAGGCAGGGTCTTGGGATTTCTTAGATAGTGAAGAATTATCATTAACAAGTTATACATGAGTTGTATGACCTTAGTCATTTCACAGATATAAGCAAATGTGTGTGTGCACACGCATGTGTGTGTACGCGTGCACACACATGTATGCACAGCTGACCCTTGAACAATATGGGTTTGAACTGTGAGGGTCTGCTTATATGTGAATACTTTTTTGATAAATTATAAATGTATATTATAAATATTATAATGTATTATAAATGTATTCTCTCCTCCTTATGGTTTACTTGATGTTTTCTCTAGCTTACCTCCTTGCAAGAATATATGATACAGCACACATAAAATATAAAATGTGGATTAATAAACTTTATAATGCTGTTAAGGCTTCCAGTCAATATCAGGCTATTAGTAGTTAGGTTTTTAGGGAGTCAAAAGCTATACGGGGGATTTTCACTTCACGGAGAGTTGGTGCCTCTAACCCCCAAGTTGGTCAAAGGTCAACGGTATGTGCATGCATGTATCTTTGTGTGCAAAATAAGCTTTTGTAATTCCTTAGCTGCGTTCTTAACCTAGTACGGGATTCAGAGAGGTAGCCAACTCCTTTGCATTACATGCAGTAATGTGCAAGCATGTGCACCTGTTTCTGGGTAGAGGGTCCACAGCTTTGACTACATTCTCAGAGGGCAGGAGTGACCGTGCTAGGGACAGACCTTCTGAATCCACACATGCTGTGCAGGGCTCCAAGCTCTCACGTGCACACCTCCAGCTTCTGGCACAGGAGGTACCCCACCAAAAGAAAAAAAGAGAGAGAGAGAGAGAGAGAGAGAGAGAGAGAGAGGAAAGCTGGGACTATGCTGGTCAAACAGCCTTCTTCCCACATGGGGTGAGGCTGCAGCAGGCTTGCCATGGCAGAAACCCATTACCTGCAATCTAACTGGTTCCTCTGGGAAGAGTGGGAAAGTGGGCTAGGGAGGGGGCATCTACCTGGGTTTTCTCTAAGACCCTTTGCTCCCAAGGAAGCAAACAAGCTGCCAATGTTCTCAGATGTTCCACTTACTCTTCAAGGCAGTTCCGTGTTCTCTCCAAATCTGCTCCCCATTATGCAATCCAAAGGTGAGTTCCATCCCCATCCCTCCTAATCTCTTGCATGTGAAGTTTCATTTCACAAAACTTCAGCTATCAAAAAATGTCTTTAAAAAATCAAAGCTCTGCCTTGATTAGAGAAAATGAATAGTCTTTTTAGCCAGCACTTTTTTTGGGGGGGAGGTGTGGGAGAGGAGGATGTTCTTGGCCTAGGACACATCTCCTATCTTCAAGGAGAAGCTAACAGTCAACCAATGTATAAACAATAAGCCAAAACCAACACAAAGGCCTGCAACGATAAATTCAGTCTTGTGACTCTTCCAAGGCAGGAATATGAGTGAACGCATTTTATTATGTTTCCAATTGTTGTTTCTATATGTTTCTACCTATGTTTCTAGGTAACTGGAAAATCAAATTCACGGGAATACCCCATTCCCAAGCCATCTCAGTTGAGAATTCTATACCTGGTGGGAGACCCATTCAGTTCCAGCTGGATCTAACATCCGCTCCCAGCAAGGGAAGGTGTGACAAAGGCAGCCGGGATGCACCGTGAGCCAGAAGCCAAGGTGTCCCTTCCCCAGCCCTGGGGACCGCCATGCCCCCCACCCCCACCTGCCCTCCCACCTCCACGCCTCTCCCCTTCCGCGCATCAGAAGCAGCCGCAGCCCTGCAAATGCGCTTCTATCACCCCCGCACCGTGGCTGGCTACAGTTTTCAGTTTATAAACCTGTAACTCTGATACCATCTCCTCTCTGCCCTCTGCACGAGCCCATAAACATCCCCAGCTCAGGCTCATGACGGGTTCTTTCCTCTAATGGAAGCTCGCTCCTGGATATCCCAAAAGAGAAAGATGTGTCTGGTAAGTGGGAGAGGTCAAACCTGAGCACAGCTATTTATTACATATACTGCGACCAGATGGATCTAACTCATCCATCAAAGCCCTCGTCATCCTCATCACATTAGCTTCTTATAAAAGCCTCCTGCTCTTTCCCCTCGCAGTCCGGCCCTGCCTCTTCTCTCCTCCTCTCTCTGTCTCCCTCTCACTCTCTCCCTCTCCTGCACTTTCAGGAAAATGAACCCTCTCTAACCCCATTGCCGCTCTCCTTAAATCATGGCTACCCATCACTCCATGGCTATTTTTAAACTTTACTTTTATCAATACTCATCCTGTAGCTCAGGGAGATATTAAAACTGTACTGGGGCAAGGAAGGGCGTTTCTGACACTTGCTCCCTCATTCATCAGTTCCTCATAGGCCCGTTGGTGACAATGAAAAGATTTCACAATACCGTGCAGCAGAAACTCATTCTCCTGCTCATCCATCATGCTCAACCTAGCAGCAGTTCTACTGACCTAATCTGCAATGCCTCGGTACTCACTGGAGATTTCTTAAAGGCACCCTTCATTGTTGTCCGTAACAAAGAACAGGTCTGGGCCATTCGATAAGGAGGCTAAATGGTGCAAGGATTAATGAAATACTCCTGCATCTCCCCCAGTCCTGGGTTCAAAGACTGCGTGGCAGGGGTAGCCAAGCTTCCTCTCTCAGGCTGAACTCAGCATGCGTGGCCCACTCGTGGCTCAGCCAAATGTGCTCAAAAAATACAAAGAGCACTGCTTGGGGCACACGAGAAAGAAGGGCCCCAAACTGTGGGCTCTATCAGCCATCCATTTCATCATTTGCTCACGGATACATTCCTTCATTTAGCAGGCAGGCCCCTTTTAAACATCTAGTGTGCACTAACTTCTAGCATAGACATTAGGGTCATAAAGGTGAGGAGTATAAATGCTGGCTGCAAGGAACTCTTTGCTTAGTGGAAGGGAAGGCAAAATAAAATAAAACAGAATAAAGTATAAAAGCCAAGATTCAAAAAAAAAAAAAAAGCCAAGATTCAGTGATAGCATCTATGGCAGACTGCTAACTGTCCCCTGGCACACTCCCCCCCCCCCCGCCATCTTTATTTCGGTTATAGAATTCCCTGTTGCAGCAGGGTACCATTCAAAGGGACTACTTCTCCCAGTTACCCTTCAGCACCGTGGTACCATGTGACTAAGACAAAGCTACTGGGATAGCTTTGTGCAAAAGTTGATGTCCTAGCCTGAAAAGGGAAGCTGGCTATGCTCCCTGCTGCCTTCCCTCTTCCCATGGGAGGGAGCAGATTTAAGTCGCTGGTGAGCCAGATTTGGCCATGAAGATAGGGACCATTAGCTAAGGAATGGCTCAGCAACCAGGAAGAAGGAGCCTGGGTGCCTGAATGACCTCAGGGAGCAGAAAGACTGCTGGTATCAGATGACCCTGAACTGGCTATGGCAGTGACCCAAGCCCTGGTGGCAGGTCCAGACATGTGTGAAGAAAGGGGACTCAGACACCCAATTTCCACTTTGACCTTCAGAGGCTTCTGAATGAAGCCAAGAGAAAAAAAAGGGGGGGGGCTGCCCTAAAGGTCCCTATGTGTTTTGCAGCTGACATCAGCCCATTTAAATGCCCAGAATGAGGACAAATGAGAGGCAATTCAGAGACCCCAATAGACAAACACAATAAGCACTCCTGATTGATTTAAGTTCACAGACCATTTACCCCTAACCCTCCAGCTTGTTCCTTGCTAACCAAAACAAACCCTCTCTAGAATGTTCTTAACAGTCCTCGCCGTTCATTCAGTTAGCTCCTCACGTACCCTTCCAACTCTCCCCCTTTCAGGTCTCCGTCCTCTCTGGAATGAAAACGTAAGCTCCCCAAGGGTAAGAATCGCCTCTTCAGCTTCTCTCTCAAAAGAGCTCTGCAAAGGGCTCAGGGGCCATAGGCACTCAAAAAATACGACCCAACTTATAGAGAAACGGGGCTCCAAAGAAATGCAATAAGACTGGACAAATTTTGTGAAAACGAAACATCAGTGGTACAAACAACATTTAAGGTGCTCTGGTTTAGAGCTCCCATCACACTAAATATGCACAGAAGAGAGCTCCAGGGCAGGGAAATGCTGAAACCAGGGTCTCACAGCTGGTTAATGGCAAAGATGCTACAAAAACGTGGTCTCCTGTGTTCTTCCTACTACAGTAGAATACCGAGTTGGGCCAGAAACAAAAAAAAAGCCAGGTTACAAATCCCAAAGGCACCTACTCTCACCACTTCTGGTCTAGCCCAAGACTTTTAACTCGCTCCTTCCTGAGAATAAATTCCAGTTGAGAGCCCAGGGGGATGGGAGGCGGTAGACAGTAGCAGAGACATCTGTGGAGATAGACCAGAAGCATCATTTTAATCTACATCAGGCTCTCCGTCCAGTCTTCGGGATTCTGATCAAGAGGCACCTAATGAAGAAGGACAAACATTATATGGTCTCATTCATTTGGGGAATATAAATAATAGTGAAAGGGAATAGAGGGGAAGGGAGAAGAAATGGGTAGGAAATATCAGAAAGGGAGACGGAACATGAGAGACTCCTACCTCTGGGAAACGAACTAGGGGTGGTGGAAGGGGAGGGGTCGGGGGGTGGGGGTGACTGGGTGGCAGGCACTTAGGGGGGCACTTGACGGGATGAGCACTGGGTGTTATTCTGTATGTTGGCAAATTGAACACCAATAAAAAATAAATTTATTATTAAAAAAAAGAAGCACCTAATGACTTTAAACTTTAAAAGGCACCAATTTCTCCAGCCTATCACAAGGCCAAAATTCCAATTTCTACTTTTCCAAGTCAAATATCTCTATCTTATAACTAATGTGTAATACACACAAATGTTGTATTTAAAATCACTTGAATCTACTATGCCACTGATTTTAATACTCCATGATTTTATGTACCACTGAGAAAAACAAAGCTATTAAACTGAAGCATAATGTTTTCCAATCACTTTGAATTTTTATTTTATATTTACTAAAATAGTTCTTTTAGACTAATTTAGACATAGATTTTTATCACTCGTGTGTGTGTGTGTATACATACAGAATACATGGTATAAGGTGTTCCAAAAACTGACTCTTTGGAATCAATTTTCAGCTCAAGAGTTGATTGATATTTGTGTTTTCCAAGCAAAATACCATCTTCTCTGTCAGTCAAGAGAGCAGCTGATGCAGCCACCAACATACATTCTTCAAGTTTTGATACTGGCGTGTTCTAAATCTTACCAGGAAATGTCAACAGAAGGTTTTCAGACAATAACCAGAGTTATAGTCTTTCCTCAAATGGTTCTTCAGTAGTTTGTTGACTAAAACCATAGAGGTTACAGCTCAGAGGAGTCTCCAAGATAACTGCCAAGGCTGGCCCAGCTTAGGCAGAGACAAATATTCCATGACAGACCCTGGTCATAGCTTTCTTTCATAAGATGCTGTAATGTGGCAAGATTCATCCCTATCTCAGAGATGTTTAAGGGTGAAAAAACATACATCTCAACAACATGAAATTCAGTACTTTGAGTGGGTATTTATTGCATTGTCTTCGCAGAACTGCATTCTTTTCTTTTGGGGCTCACAGGAAGATACCTTGGCTCCTGGCCACAGAAGTGGATGAAGGACTCCAATCTTAGGACTGCAATCACTTGCCACCTCCTCACTGCGCCCCCCTCCTCCCTACCCCACCACCAGCCCCTAGCTACCTCACCTCAGCTGGATGTGTCACTCAGGGTATACATCACAAGGCCAAAATCAAGGTGTCGGTCAGGCTGGACTATTATCCAGAGATTCCAGGAGGTTAAAATATCCCCTTCCAAGATCACTCAGGTTATTGGCAAAATCCAGTTCCTTCCAGTTACAAATCTGATGTCCCTGATTCCTTCTGGGCTGCCTGCTGGGACACACTTCCTGCTTCTTGAAGCTGCCCAGATACCTTCTCAGAGGAGCTCCTCCATCATCAATCCAGCATGTCAAATCCCTCTCCTGCTTCAAATGTCTATGGCATCCCTTTCTTCCACCAGCTGAAGAAAGTTCCATGCTTCTAAGGACTGTATGATGAGACTGGGCCCATGTGGATAAATCCCCATTTTTAAAGGTCTACTTTTGGGATGATCCCCCTTTTAAACATCTATATTACACCATCACACAATCATGGAAGTGACAGCATATTTTGCCATTCTCAGGACTAGGGGACAAAGAATTTGATGGGGAGGACATTTTTAGAATTCTGCTTACAACATTTTTAGAATTCTGGGAACTATGGGAGCGACCTAAGTAGTCTTCCAATAAAATCCTCTATTCTCTTATGCTAGGTCAAGTTGGATTTCTGAGCCCTAATACACTATTAAATTAAGTAGAGCTAAAGACTAATGATATCAAGACTGACCTGACTCATTCTGACCAATGGGTAGCAGATAGTACTGTTCTTAAATTAATCTAAATAAAGCTAATTCCAATTCCATTTGGGAACATAAGCCCTTCAGGAACTAGATTAACAACAGTGAAAACACAGGAAGATTACAGCAGTGCCTCAAGCATTTGAACAAGAAGCAGGACGTTGCCTACCCATCTTCACCCAAGGCTGCAGAGATAAGAGCCCAGAGCCCCTAGAAGACAATTTCCTTAAAAAAAAAAAAATCCAAGATCCATGTTTTAAATCCTACACATAATGGGAAAAGGAACCTTCCAAGCCTTTTGTCCTAATTAATAACTTCAGGGTATTTGGCTCAGAATTCCCTAAATGGATTGCTATAAAATGATCTTTGTTCTGCTATCTGATAAACACTCAGTGAGGCCTCCTCCACTTACCCGAGTATCCCTCACCCACCTTGTCCTGCCAAAACGGTCCCCATATTCTTTGCGACATGGGATCAGAGAGAGCGTGGAAGACAGGAAAAAGGAGAGAACACAAACGTGTCTGGAGAAAACCATTTCAGAATTTTTCTTCAACACTTATCTCCAAAATGGCCCATTTGATTCATGAACATCTCTAATGTATATCATCAGTGACTGAAGGAGTTTTTTTATATGATTTTTGACAATTTAACAAGTCCTCCTGACAAATTAAATGGTTGTGTTGACAACTTAACTGTACTGCCAATCAATATTTTCAATTACTTTCATTGTCATTCAGAAAAAATACAACACGAGGTCACACAGTGGTAAAACCAAGGGAAAAAAAATAAAACGAGGAGCAGTTGGTGGGGTGTGGGCGGGGGGTAGGGAGGAAGCAAACTTTAAGGCACACAACACACCATCATCCGCTCTGGGCCTAGGGGACCCCGGGTTTCTGAGACATGTCTGGAAAATGGTACTTCCCTTGGGGTGACTCTCTCAGACTCTACAATGGAGATTTTCCCCTTCCTACAAGCTATTTAAAAGTCATTAGATTTGAGCCATGGACACACAGCATTTTATTAAAAGGCCCTCCTTTCAGGCATTTGCCAAGCTGCCGCCAGCACATCCTCAGTCCTCTGGAAAGGCCCTCCAGGACCCGCAGGTAACATTTCACAGCCTTTTCCAGGGGTCGATTGGTCAGTCTGAAAAATTCAAGTCTGAGAACGCCAAGGCAGAGGTCAACCTTCTTAAGCTTTTCAAAGGGGTAGCAGCAAATCAATATTTTCAAATGTGTATTTATCATGCGGGAAGAGAGGTGACCCATGGAGAGCAGAACAAACACAGAAATATTCCAGTTTTTTACTGTCCAGAGAGTAGAAATGGAAAAAGATGATCTAGGGGTTAAAGGCAGATTTCAAAAATGGTGATTTTTTTTTTAATGATCGCTCAGAGTCAAGAATTTAAAAGGGATCATTCAATGATAGGCACCAGCTCTCAAGTCGAGGAGAATGCCATGACAGCGTCCCAGGCCCTTGCGTACTCCTGGCCTCGCTATCGCTAGAGGTTGTTGCCTGACAGTGAGGAAAGAACAGAAAGCCCTTCTCTCTCCAGCTTTGTCTCCCCTAAGTAGCCGTCTATGCTGTTCTTCCCCTGCCACAGGCTCGTCCTCCCACCTCCTCAGACCCTGAAACTCACCTCCTCCAGGGGGTTCTCTCGGATTACCCTGGCTCATCATGCCTCCTCACTTTCCCAGTGTTCCTGGTATTTACTGTCTGCACCCCCCGCACCCATTTAGCACTGAATCATTTAGTGTCTTGTATTATTATCTAAATGTTCTGCATACTAAGCACTTCAGAAATATTTACTTAATCTCCTTAGTGAACTTAAGTACCCTTGGGAACGGACGATGTCAGCCTTCTCAGGACCTCTCACCATCAATGATGCAAGGGTGGCAGGAAAGTCACTGCCAATGCTCAAGCCAGATGATGGCTAGCAGCTGCCAGGGGTGACATGTGGAGCCAGGCTCACAGAGGATATTAGGCCTCGCTGAGGGACAACGCTGTGAGAGAGCTGGTGGTGTCTGTCTTGGGCATGAAATCAGAACATGGTGAGGCACGTGTTGTCTTTTCCCCTATTCCTGGACGAAACAGTGATGTGTGTGCAGTGGGTTCTCAATTAAAAAAAAAAAAACTAACTTAAAGAATTAAGTCATTTACCAGGCATTAGCACTCAACAATCCAGGAGCTGTTAGATGGTCACCAAACCCTAGCTTCATTTATTCACTCAACAAATGTCACCGAGCCATCCCAGTATCAGGTGGTAGAGAGTCCAGTAAGACACATCCCTGGTCCTCAGGAGGCTCACCAGCCTGTGAGCATCAGAGACAAGCGAACAGTATTATTAGTAATAATATAGCAGCTAGTCCCCAAGGAGGACTTTGCCTCAATTTGGGGACTCAGAAAACACTTGCCAAGGGTGATGGCTGGCACTGATACTGGGCCCTGAACAATAAGAGAACTTAAGAAGCAGGTATGAGAGGAATGAACATCTCAGGAGGACACACACAGAATGCTGGGTTAGCCCTCGAAGACTGTACAGTCTAGATGGAAAGAGAAGGCAAGTGTGAAGAAGGTAGAAGGTGCAAGAGATCAGCAGTCAACTGCCATCAGAACTCTGTGGCCAGATAGGTGTCTTCAAAAGACCAGTACTGCAACAATGAGGAAAGTATGATCAAGGGGAGGCACAAACTAGTTGAGCTGCCATTATAAAAGTGGAGGGAGGAACTGATGAGGGCCTTGGCTGGGGCAGTGGCGAAAGAGAGGGCAAGAAGGGGACACCTGTGACAACTCTGTTGGCAAAGGGTTCTGTGAACCTGGTTCTGGACAGATGTGAGGACTGAGGAAGGGTGATAAGTCCAGCCCCTAGAGGCTACACAGTTGCCCAGACACATGGCTAAGCAGAGAGGACAACAGCTTGAGCCACTTAGAAATCTCAGCATCTTAGTAAGGGCTTTTCTAGATTCCTACCTCTAGATGCTGTGATGATTCAGAAGACCCTCTTCCTGCAAAACCGAAGAGCTCTCTAAGCTTTAAGGCAGAGTGTTCTTGTTGCCAAGAGAAGGTTTTAAGACCAGCATAACGACAGCCTTGACAGTATCTTGGGACAGGGGAGGAAGAACTCTCCAAAAGGCACAAGAAGAGGGGGGGTGGTTAACGGATTCACTTCTGCCCCCAGCACCCGCACATCAGAATACACAGTTCCTCAGAGAGCAAACTTCTCGGTAGGTAAATACTGACACATTCAGAGCCCATGACATTACGAAGGTAGGTCATCTCAAGCTCCAAATCTGGCTCTTCAAAGTTGGGACTCATCACTCTAAAGCTTCCAAGGGGCCATTATTATAAAGGCCAGAGAAGGTGGGCTAGGGGATAGCTCTATTACATTCTCCATACTCCCTTCCCAACTTACACCCCATAGCCTGCCCTGGCCCCTCTCTTCCAGGAGAACTGGGTGAGCTCATCATCTTCCCAAGTCCAGGACCTGCCCACTGTTCTGTGAAGCATAGTTTTGTCCCTTGGGACTCTCTGAGCTTGTTTCCATCCTTTTAAGACTTTTACTGAGAAGCCCTCGAGGCTCAAACATTACAAAGCTTTGTCGAACCAATCACTTGATTGCACAGTGTGAAGAAAAATTGACAAGCTACATAACAGAGGCCCCGATTTATGTGTTCTCAGGAGAGGTGCCTAACAAAACAATGTCCCACTGATCACCAACCTCTTTAGCAAGTGGCCAGCTGTCTCTGGGGTTGCCAGACACTCCCCGCCCTAAACACACACACACAACTTTCCCCTAATGGCTTTTCCTTGTAGAATGAACAAACATTCCCTCAGTCCTCACACTAATATAATGTTAGCAATTAAACAAAGAAACAAGAAGCAGGATTTGATGCATTTCCATCAAGACACAAACACACACACACTTTAAACAAACAAACAAAAAAAGGGTTGGGGGGAGAAGAAGAAAAAGAAGCCTGGAATTGAAGTTTATATAGAGAAAAGCAGCGTTCTAGAAACCAGTCCTATGCTTGTGTTACTGAAAAACCAATGGATTTGGCTCAGTTCTGTTAACCATCAGCAATTATCTTCCTGTCAAAGCTAAAGGTAACAAATTTCCCCATATCCAGTGAGGCTATATCACCAACCGGACACCAACATCATCTGACGGCAAGTAAATCACCACAGCAGCCATGGGCCCTGACAGACAAATGCTCTGTCTCAGAAAATCCAGGCCTATCACTCAGAAGGGGAAAAAGGTTCTCTCAGCTGGTCTCGCAGGGAAGAGATTAAATGTTGCAGATTTGGTAGGTAAGTACAGTAGAAAGCAAACCCTAAATATGAGAATTATTAATGGACTTTACACCAGTCTTTTTAATCTGTTGCAAACATATGCTCATCTATTTTACCTTGTTTCCTGATGGACATAACAGGCGGGAACAGTGCATTATCCCAGGCTTAATCAGAGCCAACAGCACAAGAACAATGTCCTGCTACCTATCAAATGGGGACTACTTTAGCAATAGCTGTTCTTTTATAATGAAGACTGTGTAATAAAAGATACCACTAATATGTCCTGTCCTTACACTTAACAATAACATTCATTTCATGATATGCTACATAATGGGGATATCAGTTCTTAACCTGCTCAGGAACAAAGTACTGCATTATCACAGGGCAATTGGAACCTGGCTGGAATTCCCCGATAATCTATGGGTGAAAGCAGCATCCCCCCACCCCACACACGCACCAAAGGACATAGAGTGCTGGTGTCAGACTCTAAGAGCCAGTTTGCCATTTGAGAAAAGCCACCTTTAACCCTCACAATCACCAAGCATTAAATAGGGGGCTGAAATATGGAACATTATACAAACACCACCAGGGAAATCTCTACTAGATTATACAGAAAGCGTGTGACCATGTGCAAAGAAGCTTGTTTTATGCACCAGCTTATTTCATTTGAGGCCCTGCTATGAACCTAGAGCTGAAGGAGAAATAGTGGCGGTCCCAAACAAATCACTGCCCTTAATAAAAATGCAATCTACCTGAAAGGATAAACTTTATTCAAGAACTCAAGCATCTAGGAAGAACCAACTATGATGCTCAAGTGAGACATGGAGAAAAGGGGAAAGATTTATAAGTGGGCAATTCTAATATTGGACAAATACTGGGTGGTCCAATAATGGTAATAGTGGGGTGCTGTGCTGAGTCAAAGGTGACATTATTGGCTTAGGAGCCTTGGACCATGAAGTGTGAGAGTATGTGTTTGTGTCTAAAAATAGCTATTTAATGAGGTCTCACTACACAAAAAGCACTGGCCATGTACTTTCATATATTATGTTGCTCAATTTGCACAAATCATGAGAATCTTATTATTATATAAAAGATGAGAAAACCAAAAACCAGAGAACTTAAGATCTTTAGCCCAAGGTCACCCAGCTAAAAAGTTGGAGATCTAAGACTCCATGTCAGCCCCCCCGCAACATCAACAGCCACCTCACTTTTCATTGTACCACAGCAGTCAGTGATGGGCATCAGCCTCCTCTCATGGTGACCACCCACAGCCCCATCTAGAATATCACTGTTTGGGTGGCTGCCCGGAGAAAGGCTTGTCAACTGGGATGAGGAAAGAGGCAAGGTCAGAAGTCTACGAGGCCCTACGACCTGTGATGTGAGCTCATCTGTAACCCAGGCCAACCTACCCCCCCAAATCAGCAATCACCCAGAGAAAATGGCTAGGTGGCCTGCATTTCTTACATGTAAAGGTACTATACTGGTCAAATTTTAAGGATTAAAAAAAATTCTAATGATTAGGTTGAACCATATGAAACTGACATTTTTATAGGTCAAAACTGGTCCAATATTAGCAACTTCACATTGTTCAGAATTAAGGGCAGGAAAGGAAGGAGTGCAAATTATCCATTTTAGGTGGAGAGAACTTTTACTCCAGAGGGTATATTATGCCTTAATTTCAAGCCAAAGTTACAATGCTACAGCAAGGTGAGGAAAAGTATTGGACTGGTAGGGAAGGATCTAGAAAACTGAGTACTAGGCATGTCTTGGATCAACCACTATATGGCTTTCACTAACTTGTTCTCTTGTCTCTACCTCAGTTTCTGCCTATGTGACATGAAGGTGTTAGCCCTAAGTCCTAAAATGTTTCTTCTAGTTCCAAAATGTTATCATGCTAGTGCTCTGTGGCTGACTTAAGATGCTCTTCTAAGGGGCAATACTTGGCAAAAGAGAGCAACAGAGAGCTTACGGACATGAGAAGCCTATAGCAGGCAGAAGGGAGCTACCATAGAAGATGAAAGAAGCCTGGGAAAAAGAAATTAGAATTTAAAAACAAAGCTATTAATTTTATAAAATTGAAAAGGACCAGATCTGGAAGCCCAGATCCCTAATGTTTCTACCTGTCTACTTATTGAGTACCCAAAGCTCAATAAGAAACTGGATGGGCAGTCTGAACCACATTTTTCTCATCATATTCCTCTAAGAGGTTCAGAGACCTTTAACACACCCACAAATCAAATGCCAGCAGCCAAATGAATCTGGCATTATCCTTCTCAGGATTTATGGCTGATGTACCAATTCCTTGTCTGGTCCTAAATCTGCTATTTATGAAGGAAGTATCCAAAGGCCCCAAGTGCAGCCGCATGCTCCACATCTACCTGCACAGGGGCACAATGACATTTGGTGACAGGACTGAGTTCCAGAAAAAGTTCTCCAACATGGCAGTGCTTTGGATAAGGACATCAAACAGTTCACATGGGTCTTAAATTTAAGAATGATCTGAGGAAAGCTGGACTTGGCCCACCAGTGTGCCTGTCCTCACTGTGCTAAAAGCACAGTGCACCAAGTAGAAGTAAAGAAAACAGTCCGATAATCACCTGCCATGGAGTCCCCTTCTCCAGTGGGCTTTATTGCTTCTCCACATTCTGCAAAGGTTATTCTCTGATTATCTCGCATGGAACTCTAGTCAGTGTCATAACATTTAAGAAGTTACCTATTCTAGTGGGTAGATAAAGAGATATTAATTTGTCCTAACAGAGAAGGTGCTTAGCTGAGACTCAGAAACCTTAAGTCTAGTCCAAAATCTGAAAACTGGGCCAAATAAGCCATACCTGACCCATAGGGATGACTGGGTTTTATGGGGTCCATACAAGGTCCATGAATAGCAATGTAGCTGCCTATAATAAATAATAAAGAGATTTCACATAAAAAATGTCTGGCTTCTCTTAAATAATAAGATTTAAAGTGCAGCTTCCAGTAACGGCAGAGGAGCTTATATTGAATTAATCCTCCCATTGACAATAATGATGAATTTTGGAGAAAATATTTTTTTAATTTTTTTTATTTATTTATGATAGTCACAGAGAGAGAGAGAGAGAGAGAGAGGCAGAGACACAGGCAGAGGGAGAAGCAGGCTCCATGCACTGGGAGCCCGACGTGGGATTCGATCCCGGGTCTCCAGGATCACGCCCTGGGCCAAAGGCAGGCGCCAAACCGCTGCGCCACCCAGGGATCCCCTGGAGAAAATATTTTTTTAACAACTAGTATATTAATGCATCAGGAAGCTACAAAAATAGCAGAAACTGGAAAGAATTCATCTCTTCACAGAAGTCTGCAAGACAGAGTGGCTAAACCACAGAAGAAAGAAAGTCATACTCTTATTGGCTAGACAAGTCACCGGATGGATTTTACCACTGGCAGAGCAGTCAGAAAGTGAGGGGAGAGATCCCAGAAAGTAGGGAACAACAAGGAATGAGGTTCCCAAACCTGCAAAAAATATACAACCAGATCCTTGGGTGATCTTGAACCGTACAATTGCTGGGAAAATTACAAGAAACTGAGTGAAAAGTAATAACTGGAAGTCTCAAAGAGCTGAGCAGAGGTGTCAGCTGCTGCTTCCCACAAGGGAGACACAATTTGTAACTTGAGTCCAGCCAAGTAACCTCCTAGGACAAACTCAACAATGTGTGTGTGTGTGTGTGTGTGTGTGTGTGTGTGTGTGTATGTATATACACACACACACATTATATATACACATTACATACATATATAATGCATAATATATATACACACACATATATAAACATTATATATTTAAATAATTTATAAAGTATACATATAAATATATATTTAAATAACAAATTATAGTCTACTGATGTAAACAATGTGTTATCCACAATGTCCAAGACACAATAATAAATTACTAGACATGCTAAGTAATAGGAAAATGTGATCCATAGTCAAGACTTTTTAAAAAGTCAATAGAGACTAAGCCTGAGGTGATCGAGACTGTGGAATACACGAGTACTTTAA
Organism: Nyctereutes procyonoides; assembly: GCF_905146905.1. Lineage (NCBI taxonomy): Eukaryota > Metazoa > Chordata > Mammalia > Carnivora > Canidae > Nyctereutes > Nyctereutes procyonoides. The sequence goes on from NW_026575046.1 coordinate 62,068,074, forward strand.
AGTAGCTGTAATAAACATGGCCAAGTTCTTGATAAAAAAGATGATTACAGGGCAGCCAGGTGGCTCAGCGGTTTAGTGCCACCTTCAGTCCAGGGCGTGATCCTGGAGACTCGAGATCAAGTCCCACATCAGGCTCCCTGCATGGAGCCTGCCTCCCCCTCTTCCTGTGTCTCTGCCTCCCTCTCTTCTCTCTCTCTCTGTCTCTATGTATAAATAAATAAATAAATAAATAAATAAATAAATAAATAAATAAATAAATCTTTTTTTAAAAAAAGATGATTATAGTAAAAGCAAAGATAGATTGAAAGAAGATCTCATCAGAGAAATGTATTTTTAAAAAATGGAAATTGGAACCTAAGAAGTACAATATTTAAAATGAAAAAATATGCTAGATGACCTTAACATAAGAATGGAGATGGGAAAAGAAAACACAGGTCAATAGAGATTATCTGATAAAAAAGATGAAAAAAATATTTTACAAAGCAATAAACAGACCGTGAGATAATTTAAAATGGTCTACAATACATGTAACTGGTAAGAATGAGAAAGAGAGTGGAGCAGAAAAATAGATCAATGACCAAAGAGTCCCCAACTTTAGTAAAAAAATAAACTATATATAATTTATATTATAATATTCATTATAAATATAATAAACCATACATATGTAACAAAATATATAATAAATTATATATATATAATAAAAGTTAAACATAAAGATGCAAAAAACAGAGAAGTCTATGCCATATGAATTTGGAAAAGATATACCTACGAACATCATTGTCACAATTTTGAGAACCATACTTAAAGAGAAAATCTTGAAAGCAGACAGAGAAAAATGTTACCATCCATACAGGGAAACGACAGTTAAAAGTGACAACTGACTTCCCATGAGCAACAATGGAGGCTAGAGACAATGGAATGACTGCTGTGAACTGCTGAAACAACAAAAGTCAAACCAGAATTCTATACAGTGAAAGTATTCTTCAAAAAGGAAAGTAACATAAAGAAACTTTTAGATAAACAGAATTTGTACCAGAGACTCAAATGCTAAATATTTAAAGAAATTCTTCAAAACCATTATCCCATGAAATTTCCATCCTATAAAAAGGAATAAAAAGAAAAAAAAAGGAATAAAAAGCAGGGAAATGGGTGATATGTTATCAAATGTAAAGACTATATTTTCTTCTTTCAAATTCTTTCAATGATATATAGCCATTTAAAGCAAAATTTTAACATTCTAGTTTGGCATTATAATGTAAGTGTATGTGAAGCATCAGAGCATACAGCAATGCCTAACATGTACCAAGTCCCCAATAAATACTTGCACAATAACTGTTATTGAATTCAGATTGCCACCCTGGAGCTAGATAACTATACTAAGGCTCCTTTCAGCCCTACCTTTACATGAGGATAAGTAGCCATGGCCAATCTCTTATCCATAGCTACAAATAAACTGCAAATAATATCTAATAGTAATTCATCCAGAAATGTCATTTTCTTTGGATTAATATGTCAAAATCTCCCAATATACGATTGCAATCCCAGCTACAGGAGCCAATGTATTACAGGAGATGGATTAATCATCTTGATTACTGACAGACAGGAAGTCCATGACATTTCCACTTGCTTGGGATATCTTTCACACTAGTGACATGTACGTAAAGTACAGAAGAACATGAGTTTTGCTATTAGGAGTCATTCTATTGAACCATATAACTATATTGGATGTGTGGCCTAGGACAAGTCCTTTAACCCCACCCCACCCCCATGTTTCTGTTTCCTCCTCTATGAAACATGACAAGTAATAATTGCATCATAGGTTTGTTGATGAAACAAGAGGACATTTACAAAGCCTCTGGCACCTAAATGAGTGATAACAGGAGATTCCTGGTTGCAATTATTTAATAATTAAAATGGGCTTTAAAAGTATTATCCTTGAAGCAGTTAAATAAGAGTGGACTCCAGATGATTCTGTTTTATATTCCTTTGATTACTCTATACATCAATGAGTGCTTCTGCTAAGCCATTCTGTTCAGAGCTTTTTAAACCACATCCTCTAGATAAGCAACAATTAGCTTGTTAAACACACCCCCTTGAACCCTTGTTCCCATCTTGTTGGCACACCAACATGCCATTACCACAAACTGGCCCATTTCTTCATATGAGTTTCTCCTCCAAATAACAGAGTCAACTCAAAAGTTAATCTAAACCCATAACAGGCAGAACCACAGTAATTCATATCCCAGACTACCCCAGACCCATGAATGATGGGAATTCTAACAAGAGGCTATACAGAACCACAGTCAGAGCATGTAGTTACAGAGGGAGCAGTGCCCTCTTTGACCTTCAAGTGCTAGTCGTCAACTACGTTGCAACAAAGCTCTCCAAATCCTTAGCCTCAAGATTGAAGATTCAGGACCTGAAGACCCAGGATGCAATAACCAGCATCCCTTATCACTCAGCACATTAACCAGTGAGAAGTGGACCAAGGCCAAATCTGCCAGTGTATCACCACAAAATCAACGGAGCTCACCTCACTCGTTTCCAATTAAGCATAAGCCAAGTGTGGTGTTTCTAATCTCAGCTTCAAAAATGAGTTACTTCTCTGGTTGATTACTGGTCAAGTGGCTTTCTACCTGCCTTTAACTTCCCATAAGTGGTTAACCAATGAGCCCATCATTACCAGCTTCATGAGGATTAGAGGTTAAGCATAAGCTTGATTACAAGCCATAAATGTGAGTAATTTGAAATGTTATTGGTTATTACAAAAATATATGATAATAATTTCCTCTTTAATGAAAGAGAACATGTTTATAGTGGTCCCAAGCTCCTTGTTCAGGCTTTGGGAAAGAGATGAGAGCATGATAAACAGCTCAGCCTCAGGATGGGCATCTGGGGTGAGGTGGCACAAATGAATTCTTACCACTTAGCAGGGTCATAAAAATGCAGACACATCACTGCATTTGTATGATAAATATTGAGTTTATAGGCCCCTTTCTTGCCGGGGCTGCATGTCACTGGGGAGGGTTAGGTGTCAAAGGAGTCAGAGGAGCCAAAGAAAAAGGACGCCAGAAAGCCCCCTTCCTAACGTGCAGCACAACACATTAAAATGAGGACTTGTCCAAGTAAATTCTATGCAGTGATGACAAATACATACAGAATGCATAAGCCATGAACTACTAATACAGGGTGCATAACTCTAATAATGTATTTTAAACCTTCCAACCACATAGTGTGATATGGAGGCAGTAGAATGTGAATGAGAAGCCTAGGAACGGTTGGTTAAAATCAGAATATATAATCAAAACTGAGTATTACCATGGAATAGAAAGGGAAGAGGAGTCTTATCTCTCAAGAAATGGAAGGAGGACCTGTCTGCTAAGGTCAGGCTATTGTCCATACGCTATGTGTCATTAAATCCCCTACCTTTACAAATGGTCTGTGGTCTGTACCACTGCCCTGTTTGGAGAGTAGGTGGGGGGAGTCCTGGCATTACCAGATTATAGGACACTCTACATTTCAGAAAAGGATACTTGACCTCAAATTCCAATCGATGATAAGGCAATCCAAGGCCAAGCAAATCATCGCTCTGACCAAGAGGTTGTGACACAGAAAGGGACCAGGACAACACCAACACCATGCCAATGAGATGTTGGCATCTTTCCTAAGCCCTGTGAGTAGGTGAAAGACCTTCTAGGGAAGCAAACCATGGTGCCAACACCAAAAGCTAAGAAGCCTCAGGAAAGCAAAGTGGCGATAAAAGCTTTACAGCTACCCCTCCGTACGCTGAGTGCTCTCTTTCTAAATTAAAAGTCGTTTTCCATTTTTAACAGCCCCAACAATAACACTTTATAGAGCACTCTCTTTTCACAGAGCACTTTACAGTCATTAGTTATTTAATCCTCAGAGGTGTCCCAGGAGGCCAACGGGCAATGGACTCACTTACTCCCCTCTCCTTACCGAGAAGAGCGGGAGTTGGCCTAGGGGGTGTCTGGGCTGGCTGGAGGTGGCGGTGCTTCCACCATGGGGGTGAATAGCTCAATCCAAACCATAAGGCAGCTAGTTAGCATTTGCTGGGTTTATTGATATTTGCAGAACGATGATTTTTTTTCCAACACTGTTGAACCATTTTTGCCAACCGAACCACTTTTTGCCTTTGTTCACCCTTAGCAGACACCAGCACTAGTTGCTCAGAGTGGTAAAGGTTTTATTACAACCTTCAAGTTAACAATTCCTCCAAAATATGTTTGTTGCCAGGAGAGGCAGGCAGACATCACCAGTCCATTCAGATATAACAAACCCACTCCGTGAAATATCTACACAAAAGCAAACTGGCATTTCATGGAGGCATTTCTATATAGCAGATTAAACTCTAGACACCTTTGAAAGCTCCCACACATACATGCATGCACAACTCTAAAATGTCCTAGCTCTTCTCTAATATTTTTTCATTTGATAAATATTTGCAGAGCACCTACTACATACAAGACACTGCTGAGTACTATAAAGGAGGAGATGCTAACTACACATGGCCCCTTTACTTAAGGATCCCAGACAAGGAAGAGAGCTGAGGTGAAATTACTAGAACCTAGAGACTGCCAAGGACCAAAGCATAGGGAGGATGGAATGCTGTACAGGCCCCCTGAGTACAAAAGCTTATTTTCAGTGGGTGGAACCAGAAAAGCTTTACAGAGGAGATGGTCTTTGACCTGGGCCTTGGAAAAAATGAGCGGAAACTAGGTATGTGGGGTCCAAGGCATTTCAGGTCTCCAGTGAGACCTGAACAGTGTGAGCCCGGACACAGAGACCAGGGGTATGGAGGGGAACCCTGGGTTCCAACGACTATTGTGTAGTGTGAGAATAACAGTCTTTCCAGACCACCTCAGTTAAAGAATCACCTCCTCACCCAAGCCACTTTCTATTCCAATAATTTTTTACTAATGTTCTTTATAGTTTATACCCATTTGTTTATATTCCATCCTCTCCATTACCCCCTGCCACTAGGATATAAACCCCATCTTATTCAACTGTGTATCCAGACCACTGCTTGGCACTAACTTAGACACTCAATAAACACTTGTAGAATTAACTACACCTAGTTAATTACTGTGTCATGGAATCCCAGAAGTGTATCCTACACCAAATTTTAGTTCTAGAAGGTGTAGCATTCTCTTTATCTAAATGCTTGCTCTCTGTCTCCCCAGTGGTGGGGCGGGGGTAGGGTTTGCTGACTTTATCTTCCTTCTGCTCAAGGTCCAAGTTTTGGTATAAAGATTTCATTGTGTCCTACCAGAGACCAAATGTTCTGAGGTCCCCCAGGGATGGCCCTTCTTCTCAGCAGAGACCACTGGGCTGGACAGCTGGATAAAGCTGATGCAGGACACAAGGCAGAAGGCCAAGGGCCAAACAGCTACCTGGTCCAGCCCAGCCCAGTGGCAAGATCTGGTCTACAGAATGACCTCTGAGAGTAAATACTACATACTCATAGCCAAGGTAATGAAATAGGGCACCGTGCTAAGGGTGGCTGAGAACAAGTACTTATCTCCTGGGAAGAAACTAAGTGAAGTATAACTTTCCCAGATTTTATCAACATTCTCCCTTCCCATGAGCCCAAAATCTTCCTGATTAAAGCTCAGTATATTCCAAGGAATGAAGCCCTATATTCAAACAGGATGAGCAGAGATCTTTAGAAGGCCTTTACATTAAAAATGAAGAACAGGAAGCCAGACCCAAAATACAGAGTCTGAGATGCCCTTTCTTCCTTGGAGATCATCTCTCCAAAAATCTTTCCGACATCAATTAACCACAAATAGAAAAAAACAAACAAACAGCAACTACGTCCACTGCAAGTGGGGTAAGGGCCCCAAAACTTGGTGCTGTTCAGTGAAACCCAGGGTGAAAACCTACATCTTTCCAATGGTCATACTCCAAAGCATTCACTCCAGCCCTTTTTGTGTATAAGGTGAGTGGCCAGCCATATACTCATCCCTGGTGTCCACATCTGACCAGGGCCTCTAATGCCTAGAAGGGATCACTTCCACAAAATATGTTTTTAGGACCGCAAGGATAATTGAGACAGAATGCTAAGCCGGCGTGATTTGGGGGGGATCCATCTAAAAAGCCTAATCATGGCTAATTCACCATTTGCGTCCACCCTGGGATTTCATGCAGAGCGCTGGTTTCACTAAGGTAATTGGTGCTATTGAAACAAGCCAGTGCTCTGCAGTTCCCTGCTTCCCTCCTCGCCTCTGGGCACAGAGAGGATCAATATTTGTTAGGATTGCTTCTTGTTCCAACAATGTAAGATTTACAATACTAGCTGGGATTCTCACTTTGTCTTCACACAACTCATCAGTGGAACCCAATTACTAACCTCAGACAAACAACATTAACATGAGCCTCTATGCTGCTTTATTGCCCTTCATCCAAGTCTCATTTCAGGGTCTTCAGGCAGTGCCACTATAACAGATACTACACTTTAAAGTGTGCTCCAAGGAATAAATTCTCAGTCTTTCATTACTCGTACCTTGATTTACTTCATATCATCTTGCCGCTATAGACAAAGATAACACACTGTAAATTACAGCCATCCTGTCTCGTAGTTTCAGAGGTAGGGGGAAGGCAGGGAGTGAGGCTTTCTTTGGCTTCACAATTAGCAGTGGACCAGGCGCTATCGCTCCCACATTGCCCACGATTAGCTGGTGTTTATTAGAACCATTTGCAAAGCAAGGTTTGGACACACATCCCTTCCCCCACCCTCCACCCTCCCTTCTGCCAGAGAGCCCATTAAATTAGAAAAACTTCAAAGCTAAATGAAAATATGGTTTCAACCACTCTTCATCACACTCTCTCACACAATATCAGCTCACGTATGTCGGTTCAGGAGGTAACCCAGGAAATTTATTTTGCGCAGAAACCCTTCCAGTAATCAAGCTTCTGTTGCTAGATGGCTCAAAGTCTCCCAAATCAGGTGTAATTCTCAGCAGTTGCCTCCTCTCTCCACCCCGAGCCCTGGGTCCAAATAAGAGCCTCTAGCTTTGCCTTGAATTCCAACTAACAAGAGAGCCTGGATAAGGAGAGACCTAAGGAAACAGTCATTGGAAAAAGTCCTTCAAGTTAGCTGTAGCAGTACCCCCTTATTTGTCCTACAATTTCCTCCATCCTCCATCCTATTCCAGTAGCTGATAACTAAGAACATTAGTTTTATGCGACTTGTCAAGCTCAAATGAAAAGAGAGCTAACTTTAATGACACTGCAATTAATCGCCCCAATAGACAGACAGCTAAAAGACAAGATATTGACTTCATTAAGGATAATGTATTATGTCATTAAGTTGGTAGGGTCACCTTGTGTATCATACATGCCTGCTAATATATTGGCATTTTCCTCAAATAAGATAAATTCAGATATGAGTGATAAAGCTGATTAGAAAATGTTTAATCTAAAGAGGCTACTTTCCTTATATGCCCGGCTCTGCAGCCTCAGGTAGAAGGGAAGTCGTAAGAAACCATTATAGACTCAAGATTACCTCAAATACCAGCTCCAACTCATTTATAATCCAGCCCTTCCCTCCTTCATTTCTGCAGTTAAAAGGCTGCCTTAACTGATGGGGGTTGGAGAGCTTTGGCAACTTGATGTTGCACATGCTTCAGTTGGTGGGCTGTTGTTTTTAAACACAGCACCTGTTTTATTTTGAACCTTCACAGGCCCAGACAATTCCAACGAACACAGCCACATGCTCTTGGTGACATGGGGCTAGGGACTAGCCCTGTCCGGGCAGGCCTCCATAGCCACTTGGGTAAGAAGAGGAATTGGAATACACCACAGTTCTGAAACGGATCATTCTTTTTAATGAGATAACTTCTCTTCAAGGCTTATCTAAAGGGAGTTGGTTGACTTAAATAAAATCATTTTTCATTTAGAGTGGAGTATTCACAAATTATGATACATTTGGAGAAGCTTTTCCTGGCACTTCATTTCACATAAATAGAATAAGCTTTTTTAAAAATTATTTATCTCTCATCAACTAATTCAGCAAAAATGTAATCATAGTTCAAATGTTGTCTGAAGCTGAGAAATTCCCACAGAGTACTTTGTCATTCTCTGAATTGGTAACTGGTTCTGTAATACACTCACTTGAGGGGTATGAGTGCTTCTCCCCCACCCCCCATTTAAGTCTCATCATTTTTACCCAGTAAACAGTATGATGATTTTATGAATGTCATTTGAGCAAAGTAAGACACTTACTTGTAACTGGGGTCTCAGTCCACAAACAATGTTTGGATGAGAATAAGCCAAAATAAAGATTAGACTGCAGTGTTAATTGCTGCCTAAAATAGTGAAATGTGTGGCTGAATAAAAGATACGTGTGGATGTACCTGTTAGATATACGCTCGGATATACATGGCATACACGGAGACTTCATACCCACAGACTACATCTAGATAGGATATTGAATCCTCAGATCATACCCACAAAGGGACCTCAGCAACTGCCCCCCACACCTAAGAATGTCCCCATTTTACAGAGGGGCATAGTGAGCTCTGGAGAAGTGAAGCAGCTTGTCCACGTTCACACAGGGAGTCAGCAGTTAACAATAACCCAGTTCTGATCATTCCTAAGCCACAGGTCTTTCTAGCACACCTCTCCACGCCACTTCCCTCCCTACACGTGTATGTCCATATTTAAATCTACTTTCCACATCTTCAGATAGAACTTTCAGGATTATGTCTTTCTAACTGGAGAACAGAAATACAGGATCCAATACACCAAATGCCTTATAAGCAAAGATAATAAAAAACCAGGAGACATCTCACCAATCTTGATCAAGCAGGTGACCTAAATCTCATCACCTTCTCACTTAGAATCAGTCTCTTAAAAACAAAACAAAAATAAATAAAATAAAATAAAATAAAATAAAATAAAATAAAATAAAATAAAATAAAACAATACAGTGCAGTCCGGAGGCCAGAGCTAAACATCTGATTTAATGTCCGTCATCAAAAATCTCAAGCATACCCAGCTCTCATTTTTCCTTCCTGCCGTTGCTGCTGACATTAAAATCACGTGCTTGATTTTCCAAACCTCCGACAGGAGGGCAGGACTGACAGTAGCAGGAAGCATCTCAGCTGCTTTTGGACAGACGCCTTCCCTGTGGTGTAAGGAGGACTTCCTGCCACGCCCTCGCCAAACTCACCACTAATTACCAACACCTGCAGCCCTTCATGCCAAGCCATCCTTTTTAACCTGAACCCTCATCTTTTCTATTATTTCCATTATGGTTGTCAAAACGAGAAGTTTGGGAACCTTTCTCTGTGACCTTGGCATTTCTTTGCAGGCTTAACGTATTGGCATTTTTTCTCTGTCTGCATCTCTTCTCATTTGTCATGATTATTGCTGAATTTTTCAACTGTCATTCCCAAACGTAAATCAATGGTTGTCTACTTCCCCTTTGTCATATCTGCACAGCAAACAGCCTTTCCCTTCTAAATGAAGCTTCCTCCCTTTCCATCCATTAAAAGGGGCCTGTCTGCAGGAGAAGTCAATCCTTTGTTAGGTCATTGCATTTATCACGCTTCCAATCAGTGCCTGACACACTTATTCAGCCAGGTCTTCAACCACACAATCATTGTTCATCTGGGGGTTGTGCTGTAATTTATTTATGCATGGTGTTTTCACTATCCATCTTGGGCAGTTTCAAATTTTTCACCTCTGCCCTTCTCTTCCTTGGGCCCGTCCGTGCTGAGACAAAATTTGGGGCATAGGACAGGACGACAGAGCACAGTGATGGGGGCAGGGAAGGGGGTGGAAGGGGAAAGAACAAGGAGCTTTGTGTCTGTGGGAGTGGCTGTAAGCAAGTGCCCTTCTTTGTGAGAAACTGAGAGCAAACCAAGAGAGGCCTCAGATCAGGGCCTGGAGCCCTAATCACAGAGCACCATTTAAGCCCGGAGACTTTCTAGCCAGGAAAAGCATGCAGGAGGGACAATTCTTGTGCTTTTCACAAGAAAAGGGCTAAATGAAAGTAAAGTCCCATCAAGTTTAATAAAGCCTGTTTGGAAGCATACTGGATCCCACTGTCATACAGAACTCTCTTAGAAGACACTTGTTCTAGAAAGGAATGGAAGCAACCCACTTTCTAAGAATTCACACCTCCTCCAGGTCACTGCTTAGTTTGAAACCAGCCAATATGGGTGGCCAGGAATTTCCCAGCTGAACCTGGGACTGATACCAACACCACGAGTGGGTGCTGAGTGAGGCTCCCAGAGAACCTGCCAGAGCAGCACCTGGGCCCTGCACAGTGAGCAGGCCACCCTTCCCCACCTGCCCTGCACTAACCCTTTATGCCTTCCTGTCTCATCAAGGTCCACACTGTCCTCTGAGTCTCTGGCACTGGGACGCACTACCTTCCATAGGAAGGAAAATATTTAAGCAGGAAAAACTCAGGCCTTCTTTTTCCCCTGTAAATGTTTTCAATTCAGGGTTCAGGGCAGGGATGCCTCCCAAGTCAGTCAGGGCCCTACTAGCTGTCCGGACTTCTCCTGGCCTCTCTCTCTCTCTCTCTCTCTCCAATCAAGAGACCCAAGGCAAACAAGATAGGGAATGCCAATAATTCCAGGGCATATTTTTTATGCCTGTCTCCCCCTTTTATCAAGCAAAAATTATCCTAGAAAACCAACAAGTTCATACAAATAAAATAGCTAAGGGGGAAAAAATACTCTGAGGTGTATAATGAGCATAATTGCACATGTTTATGCCATCATTAATTAATGATAAAGCCACTCATCCCGATTTCATTCTTCTCAGATCAGTAGATGATGTTTCTTCCCTCCCCGAGACCCACAAACACAGTTTCTAGACGCAGAAATAAAGCTCACTATTATTGAATAGCTTATGTAAGGCCACCGAATTAACCCAGAGGACTAGAGTTACCTGGTCCTCCCATGACTAACTCTACTGTGAACCCTGAGAAACTTCCTGCCATAGTTGTGGTTATTTCATTCATTCTTACAGATGCTGTTTACACTTGTGCAATGTATTACCTGAACAGCCAAACACACAACCCTTTATTAGTCTGAGGTGATAGGAGGGGATAGCAAGTCTTCTACAGCAGCCTTTATGCAGGCAAAAGCTTCTTTAGCCAATTCCCATAGAGTAGGGTACAACTAGAGAAATCTAAAATACATCCTCTACAAGAAAATAAAGTTATCAAAAACCATCATATCACTGCATTCTTCTTGTCTTAGCTAACAGCTTCCCATTCAGCTCACCGATGTTCTCCAACTTGTGAAGCTATTTCTGTGCGATGATAGTGAGTCTTAGATATGCTGTTCTAGCAGATGCATAACCTGAGAAGAATTACTGCTTCATTTACACAATGGCCCTAGAGCCTCTTACAGGGGCCGATATTGCACTCTGGATCTTCTGTGACCTCAATTATTACTGTGTTAGGAAACCACCTTGGGCTGGATCCACTGCTCTTAAGAAAGACTAAATCTTATTTCATTCTCCTGCAAACACTACAATGCAACCATTATAGTATGTGGAATATATTTTGTCCTCAAAGTCCTCATCCAAGTGTGGGTATAGGTATTCAAGGAAGGTGTTAAGCTCTTTCCCCATTAGTGATGCAGCAGACCAAATTTGTGCAGTTGAATGTGAAATGACAGGTGAAGGGATTAACAGTCCAATGAATCTCATTGGCCAATCTCCTCCAGCATCCTTCTAAGACATCCCAGTAGCCCGACTATCCTTTTAGCCTGATCATTTGCTTGAAGGTGATGAGGCAGGATGGTGACAGCTCAGATAAGGTTCCTGTCCACAACTTCCTTAAATTCAGACCTACTGTCAAAAATGATAGCATCTGGGATGCCATGTGTTGAAAGTACCTGTGATTATTTTTAAAAGGGCTAGAACTAGGGTATCTGTGAACATCTGGAGTCATTTTGAAAAGAATCCATGCCTCGATATTTCTACAGAATTAAAACTGATTCTTGATGAAGGCACTGGTCAACTAACTTCATACTTCACAAATCATCTTCACATATACCATTTCTGGTGGCTTATGCCAAATAGCTTGATACTATCCTTAATGGTCTTCATCATCATAAGCCATTCTAGCCTCCTCAGTGTAAATTTCAGTCAGTTGTTCAATGTGTGAAGTTCACAAAGTATTGTATATAGAATGGCCAAAATAAAGTGACGATGATCCTTAAGGATAAATGGTATGATTTTATTTTTTGTCTTTTTTTACTCAGACTGGTTGCTTGGAATATTGAGCTGTTCCAGAGTCAACCCTTCTACTGACCCAACTGGAAGGAGAGCCCAAGACATGTCATTTGTAGGTTGTGTGGCTTAATCTGTCAGGTTATATAAATCAGAAAGCTTTAAATCAAAATCACGTGGCAAAAGAGTATCAGTATGAATTAGTGTTTCAGGCTCGTTTGCAGCTATAGTCATAGGAAAAGAGCAAAAGATATTATATATGTACTCAGTTATCAAACTTGGCAAAGAGAACTCCGAGGAACTTGTTACTAGTACCAGGGACAACAATTAGTTATTAAGAGAGTTCAGAATGTCTATCTTCTCATGGTAACAACGAAGTCAACTGCATGGGTTTTGTTGAGCTGTGCAGTCTGTGTGTGACTAAGGTCTCAGGGATTTTGAAGCCAAATGCAGTTTCAACGTGGTGAGGTGCAGATGCCACAAGGTAAAACACAGTGGTTTTGGGTGATCCTGCTGTATGAATGCAGACTCCTTAATATATAAGCACTGGACACCCTGAATGTGGCTACATAGCTGGCAAAGACAGTTCCACGGACAAGATTTCCCTAGGAGGGTTTCCCATCAGGTGGTCCAATAATGCTGATGAGGGAGGATGTGAAGAGCCCCCAGAGAGTTTTTAATTTCTTCTCTCTGGTTAAGAGTCTCACTGAGGCACAAGTGTTCTCTCAAGTGAATTTCCTCAAGAAGCAGCTCAGAGGAAGGTAATAACGCAGATTCTTGTTTCACATGTTTACTTCCCATTCAGATCCTTGCCTTATAAAAACAATATCAATTTTCAAAAGTGGGATGCTTGGGTGGCTCAATGGTTGAGCGTCTGCCTTTGGCTCAGCGCATGATCCTGAGGTCCCTAGGACTCCCCGCAGGGAGCCTGCTTCTCCCTCTGCCTGTGTCTCTGTCTCTGTGCATCTCTCACTCATGAACAAATTAATCTTTTTTTAAAATTCCCAAAAGTATTTTGGCAAGTCTATCTCCAGTTGGGAAATCATGATAACTATCATTATCATTTTAGGTGGTACTCCAGCTGATATCCCAGAAATCTGGGTCTCCATGAGGCTATAGACAGAAATTCTAAACTGAAGGCCCTCGATACAAAATGCCACTCAATTAATGATAGCAGTTTAGACACAGAGATGGTTACTCATAAGTTCTGGCAAGGTCAAATTTGGCAGTGACCGAGATGCCTTTTTCCTTCCCAATGAACACCTATGAGAGGACTAACCTTGGACACTGGAAGTGGGCTCCACTCTCCTTATTCATAATGCCCAGGACCTATCCAGAAAATCTTATCTTCTTGGGTAGATGCAGCTGATTCCACCCTGGAGAAGCACTTAGGTTCTTAAACTTGTTTGTAACTTAGAGTAAAAGATGGTTTTGGCTGTCAAGCAAATCCATGCAGTGACTGGAACTAGATGAAATAGAATTACATCATCTTACCCTTGTCTGTTCCCCAAAAATGCCTGAGGAATTCAGTTGACAAAATCCTGCTACTTGGTCTAATAGTGCCAAAACCTCAGAACCTTATTATTTGTTCTTGGGAGATGCTATAACTCTGGAAGTGGCAAATGCCTTGGAATGAAGAGAATCCAAGCAGACCACTTACAGAGAAGACTATAAGTGGGATCTTTATTAGGCCTCTGAGTTGGATTAAACAATCTCCAATCTTGAATTCAGGGTTCTATTTTTCTATTGTCCAAGATTACTTCCCTTCTAAGAAATCACAATTTGCATTCACAATACAAACTCCAGTAACATGAACTAAATGAACCTTGTATTCTGCAAGAATATACACCAGGGATAAGGAATTCAGATGAAAGCAGTCTCTGCAACTTTGACAAATGGCTAACAAAGAATATACCTGAGATGGGTCTTGACCAATTATCAATAACTCCAACCTAAATTACCTTCAGTATAAAGGTCATGATCATTGAAACCAATAATAACATCGTCATCACCATCATCCCCTGTCCTCTTACTGTAGAACTTTTCTGAACTATAAATCCAAGAGCAAGGCCAATAGGTCATAGAGTACACATGTTTGATTTGGTCAATACTTCCGGATTTCTCCAAATGGCTGCATCAGCCTATTCTCCCACCAGCAGTGAGCAAGGGTTCCAGTTATCCTTCATCTTCAAATAAGGCACCAAGAAATCCCCAAAAGTGTTACTTTTATGAAAGGCCTAAGCTTCACACTGCAAAAAAGCTTGCCCTTCATCCATTCCCATTTTACTTGGTAAAATTTCAATTTCCAAACAATGATTGATGGTTCTAGTGAGAGATGTTTGTAAAAGATCTTAGTCTTAAGCAAAAGAGGTAAAAAGATTCTTATTAGCTACGTTTAGGCTTTTTGAACCATCAGAAGCAGAGCCTAAATCTACTCAGGGTTCTCATGATATTTTCTTCAGAATAAAAGCTTCTCTTCATATGAATCCAAGGAAGTAGAATGATTGACAAAGTCTTCAATGTGCTTCAAGGTATAAATAAAAGATAACAAGATCTGCTAGGGTCTCAGGGTGGATACTGTACTCAGATACTTTTCAGTAATACCTAAGGATGGTTTTGCATAGTACTTGTTGCCGGTTGGCCTATTTTTAAACAGTACATTAGTAATTTTTGGCAAAAACAAGTGGTTGGGATAAACCCTGGTCATCCTGTGCCATTGTAAACTGAAACTACAAGATCCCTAAAAGTAATAAGATGGGCACCTGAACAAAACAAAGAATCCTGAAAGATGAACCTACAGTTGTTTCTAGCACTTTAGAGACATACTCCTCCTCACCCAGAAATGGGATGGCTGTGGAGGTGAGGGGCGCTCTGATGTTGGGCTTCCTTTCTCTTGCCCCTGGCATCAAGATCTCAACAGCAAAGAATGAGCCATCCTTACTTCTTTGAACTGAGGAAGGTGGCTAAGCTGGTAACCCACTCTCAGGTAGGAAAGCCATCAGCTCAGCACAGGAGAAAGAACCCACCGAGGTGCTGGAGGCAGATCCCAGCCACAGGATGAACAAAGACGTTCCATGACCCTTCTACCCTGGAAATGATCAGCTGCATAACCTTGGGGAATTACTCAGCTTCTCCAAGACTTAGTTTCCTCACTTCAGCAGAAAGATAGAGGCTAATGCACCATGGCATTGGCAAGCATAAATGAGACAAAAGGCAGCTGAGGATGGTACCCAGAGCACAAAGCCTCACAGGTATGGCTGTGCTTACAACTTCTCTGCAAAAACATGTGAGGTGCAGATTCCTATATGGGCTTTACCGTCTCATGCACAAACTCATTCATTAACACAAATACATCATGCA
This sequence comes from Nyctereutes procyonoides, assembly GCF_905146905.1. Classification (NCBI taxonomy): domain Eukaryota; kingdom Metazoa; phylum Chordata; class Mammalia; order Carnivora; family Canidae; genus Nyctereutes; species Nyctereutes procyonoides. Next base: position 62,083,656 of record NW_026575046.1, read on the forward strand.
TCAAAATGCTCAGATACGCACTCACACTCATACACACACACACACACACACACACACACACGTGTGCACACCCTGCACCCATTCACATTTATGAAAGGCTTTGACACCATTTCTCTTCCCTGGTGACAGATGCCTCACGCTGTGTTCTAGGGCACCACCCTGCCCCCTGGGCATGCAGGTTTTTCAGACCCCAGACAGTGGTGGAGCTGACACAGAGCCTAGACTGCTTCCAAAGCCAGGTCAATTCCTTGGGCATCACAGAACTTTTCAAAGTGAGCATTGCCAGGCTTCCTGGAAATAATCTGATCTGGTGGTTCTGATATCTCTTCTTTGGCAGTGCAATACTTTCTTCAAAGAAATTCTCAACCAATGACCACTCCCCGCCCCCCCAAATGGAAGGCAGGTATAGGCAGTACAGTACCTGTCCAACCTATGGACAGGGTGGGTTTCCAGAGCCCTGTTTATCAGCCCCCTCCCCAGGCTCTCAGGGCTCTGGACCCTGAGATCCTGCTGCAGAGCCACTGGGCTCCAGGAAACACCCGTCCTTTAGCATATGGAGGATGTGAGACCCATGGTGATAAAGCGAATCACCTGGTGGTATATGAGTCGTTTGTGAAAGGGCAGGACCTAAACCTAGATCTACTGGCTCAAAAGCCACCACTCTTTCCCCTGAGTTGCCAAAATATAGCCATCTAAATATCAGCACTTATATTAAGCATTAAATCCATTTTACTAAACAGTAACTACCCTCGCTGTATATGATGCACCAAGCTTTCGATGTCAACTAATTTGACTTACTCTCCTTTTCATTGCCCTTATATCTTGCTTAATAAGACATTTTATTCAGATACTGCTGAGGTAATAAAGGAAGGAGCGTGGTTGCCAAATGTACTGCCATTTTTATTTTTAGCTTCACTGGAGTAAGGGGTTATTTTCTTGTGAAAAGGATGAAATGCAGCTGCCGGCCTTTTAAATTGTATCACGCAATCCTGCTTTTGCCCGAGCAATAGATTTCCAGATAACTGCAGCAATCTTCTCAAAGTGTAAAAAAAAAAAAAAAAAAAAAACCCACACAAAAAAATAGCCACTGCCACCCTCCCTAGACCCTGCCCAGCCTCAATTGTAAAGCATCAGCATGAAGGGCTGTTTGCACCCACCCCGTGAATCTGCAGACACCCGCCCCCAACGAGAACTAGGAGGCTGCCCTCCAGGCTCTGTATCCCAGGGTACAGAGCTCTGGCTCTCCCTAACCTAATTTAAAAAGTGATAATGGTGATGAGGAGGAGGATATTAAACTAACATTTATTGAATGGTTATCACATACAGGTGCTGTGCCAGGTGCTTTATACCCATTATCTCATTTCATTTTCATAGTAACCCTATGAGGGAGGTACTATTATTATCACCATTCCACAGATGGCAACAGAGAGGTCAAGCAACTTGCCCAAGGTCACCCACTGGTATGTGTTAGAGCCAGGATTTAAACCTAAGCCTGCTGGGTTCTGGATCCTGCCCTTAGAACCAGTACACTGCACATGCCCTATAAATAAACAGTAGAGGCTTTGGAGTCAGAAGACCAGAATCCAAATCTATTCCACTGTTCACTAGCTGTGTGTCCTCAGGCAAGCAACTCAACCTTTCTGAGCTTCATCTGCTTCATTTGTAAAACAGAAACGGCAGCACCAGCTTGCGGTGTCACCATGCAGACGTGTCTTGTTCCCCTTGTCTCAAGTCAGGAGCTCATATTTAAATTCTGAGCTCAGGTCCCACGTGAATGAAAGGATCTGAAACAGTTTGGTGCAAGAGTAGGTGCACCATAAAAACTGCCGAGAGTAAGTTTAGAGAAAGTAGGATAAGGGAGGGAAGAGAAGGGGGGAGCAAGGGGAAGAATTCCGACTGAGGGTCTCTCTAGCTATGAGGATCTCCAACAAACACAAAGGGAACAGCAGCAGAGGAAGATGACAGGCATGCGTGCAGGCTGAAGACTTACGTGGTTTTATAGTGGATTATATGACTTACACATTTCACACTTGGGATCTGTGTAGCCCCAGGAGTCAGAGCCAGGACCAATGGACGAAAGTTCCAGGCTCATCTTAAGAACAAACTTCCTTCTTGTCTCAAGCTGGTTTGCACTATCCCTAATTCTAGTGAGTTCCCTATCCCTGGACATACCCCAAGAGGGGAACCCTAAAAAGGCCGGGTAAACTCTATCTACTCTAACTCTGAAATTCTTTGATTCAAAATGTCAATTATGTCCCCAAAGATCCAACTTGAGGCCAGCAGCACTGCTGTCCAGCATTTAGATTTGCTGCAGCCAAAGGGCAGCACAGAGCCCTGGGGGAGACTCCTTAGAGACACCCCAGGCCGCGATGGATCCAGCAGGGTGCAGAAAGACAATGAGAGGTGTGTGTCTTCCTGTGTAGAACTCTGGAAGGGTCCCAGGAGATTCCCAGGAAAAAAAAAAAAAAAGAAACAAACAAAATCTGCTGGGGCAGGAAAACAGCCCACTGCATAGAAAGCCACCCTGCTTGTGTGCAGCAAAGGTACAGGCCCAGGAAAGCAGGATGATGGCAACATGACCAGGCAATGAAGCACGGTGGCATAGCACGGTAACCTCCGGCAGGACCAGAGACTGGGTGTCATCACAGATGCTCCCTTGTGCCCACAAACACCCAGGGCCCGACCCCATTATTTAATCCATTTAATGAGCAATGTCACACTATATTGGATGAATTCAGGATACAAAAGGGCAGCCTACTGGCTCACATATGCAGCCAGGCATTGGGAAGGCCAAGAGCAGAGACGCTCATCTTCTGGAAACCGGTTTACCACAACCTAGAGCCGAACGTGGTTGTGTAAGTACGGATTTGCCTTCAGAGCACGAGACTGAGGATTTCAGGTGAGCATTTTCATTCAGGCTTGGAAGCTGGCTTGCCTTTGTGGCCAGGACAGCTCTTCCATCCTTTGGTCTTTTTTCTCTCCTGCCCCCCTCTTGTCAAGCTAGTGACAGCACAGCGAAGAGACCCCCTCCCTCCTCAGCTCGGCATCGTCTGCCTGTTGTTGCTGCCTGATTCTAGTAACCTACTTCCTGGAGTGCATCGGACACACCAGAAAAACAGAAATAAAACAGGAACCCCCCTGGCATCTAAACGCATCCTCACATGCTCACACAGCTACAGCCCCCTGATTAAAAGCATAGTCTCTGCTGTCACACTGCTGAGTTTGAATCCTAATCCCACCTCCTCCTTGCTGTGTGACCTCGTCCAAGTGACTTAACATCTCTGGTTCCTTATTTGCAAAAGAGCAATATTAGTAGAACCTACCTCGTAAAGTTGTTATGCGTAAAACATTTAGATTACTGCCTGGCACAAAAGAAGTACATACATAAGTGGTTGCTTGCTGCCACTACTATGACCATCTTCTTCCCCCACGACTGGGCCAGTCATTTCTTTGGAAAGAAGTCCCACCACCCTCTTTCCAAACTGCCATGGCAAATCTAAACTTGAATTGGGGCTACAGGCAGCTCAAGAATTTGGATGGTGCTCAGAACATATGTATTTTTTTTTTAAGGTCAGGGACACAAAACATTTTTAATAAGAGAAACTACTCTATTTCAACCCCTCCTAGACTCCAATGCGCTCAAGCAATCGGGGCAATTAAATCGTAAAGATGTGATGTGTGTACGGAGGAAGTACTCCAAGGCCTGATATAAAAATGTTCATTACCAGCCAGGCCCCTGCAAGATGACCAAATTAACCTCATCGCCAGGAGTATATTAAGGAAGAATAATAAATTATTCAAAACCTAATGCTGATAGAGCAAAAAAATATTTATGGAAAAATCATCAGATTATTGCATTTTAATCATGATCCTGTTGGATGGCTGAAGTGTTAAGTCCTCAAAGCGCTTTGGCAGAAGATAAGCTAGTCTCAGAGTGACTTGATATCAGTGTCGGCCCCAGGAAGACGGACAGCATAACCCGAAGGGAAGAAAAGGTCAGCAGATGAGGCTGTAGATCTGGGAAGGCAGAGATGCGCCAAGGCGTCCCTAGGTGTCCTTGTAAGAGAGCAACCCGCTGGGCCAGGGTGCGCCTCTACAGAGATCACCCTCCTCCTCGAAAGCAGAATGGAACCCTCAGCCCCTCAAATTTAATTCAGGGGCCCTTGAGAGAGAGAGAGAAAAAAAAAGGAATCATAATGGAAAAGAAAATATTCACAAACCCGCAGGAGACGCCTCCCATCCCCTGCGCTCTGGCTGCCTGTGCTCCCCGCGCAGGCCCCCGCACCCCCACCCTGTTTAATGTCTCTAACTTTATGCCATGTTCTCTTCCTCTTTCAGCACGGCTGAGCAAAGCTGACAGGCGGATTCCTTTGCTTTGCAGGGTATTAAAGCCACTTTCCCGCTCTGACAGCCTGTTCTACTCTGCCACCTTATAGCTCTGACTTCACACTCCTCTGGGCAGCCAGTCCTTCCTGACAGACCACTGTCACTTCCCATCATCCTCTCTGTATATCCTGTTCTCTCCCCCTCAGCACGCATCCCGACTTTCCAACCAATGCAATTATTTTTTTTGACAAGCCATCCATCAGTTTTAACTTTAAAAGCACTTTCTGCTGATATCCATTGTTAAATCCTTTGCTTTTTTATGGGGCTTGCATGAGAGAATATGATATCAGACATTCAAACTACCAAACCATGTAAATTTACTTTGTTCTCAGCTATGTTTCCAATTTCACGTCCAATTTTTCGGTACATTATGCGTAGTTGTTGTGCTTAATATGATGTTGTCAAATCCCATTAAAGTTCACTGCATTGCACGGCTTTAAAAACAGGTTACAATTTGCATTCTATAAAGAAAGGAAGGAGTGCAGTCTGAAGTCAAGCTGAATCTTATTAAAATTATCTGTTCAATTGTTACATTTGTAGATGGAGTAATTTTGAGGCATTAGCTGAGACACATATGAAAATGTCAGCGTGCCAACTAACGACAATGAGAGCAAAAGGAATATCTCTGTGAAACTCAATAAAGCTCCTTTGCTGGTGACATAAATTTGATGATAATCCGAGGAAATGAATAAGGGACCATCCCGTTTGAATAGGAATTACCTTTTCTATTAAATCACTTTGGTGTGTTTCCACTTGGCCTACATCTTGGTCCTAGGCCACGGCGAGTCTCTGGAGAGACTTATTCCCATACAAGTGGGGTAGAGAGGAGTGTAGAGGAGGAGAATTCGTAAAATAGAAGGTCACGCCTTCGGAAGGCACGGTACTTGGAGTCTCAAGACATCCTCAAAAAGGGTCTTTAAAAATATTTTCCTCCTGTATGGGAGCAAGCACAAAGGAAAAAAGCTCTCCCAGGCCCCAGCAGCGCATGGGTAACTGCGTTGATCTACAAGCCAATGTCTGAGCACAGAAAATCCATGGGGAAATGCAAACACGCTGCACAGGGGGAAATGCTTCGGGTGCTGCTGGGATGGATGGGGATTTACAGGAAGGGCTGGGAGAGCAGAGATTTATGAGACTGAAACCAATATGTCAAGCGGTTTCTAGGGTTTTCCTCTCCCATGGAGTTCTCATCCCAGCTGTATTTATGACAGCACTGATTTCTGCATGTCTTGTCATTAAATCTAGTCTCTGATTTTAAAGGTATCCATCACTGGCACTGAGCAGAATTATGCCATTAGGGGCATTATTAACTGAACCATTGACTTCATTGACTATAACAAGTTGAATTTTTGTTTCACACACAAAAAGTATTCCCAGTGCAGACATCTACACCCCTTCAAAGTTATTTTATTAAGGAGACCATAATTTTAATTTTTCCAATGCAGTCAGTATTTAGGTAAGCCATGATGATAAAGAATAAAATTCAGTGACTATGGAAGATGTAATGAGGTGCTAAGGATGTTGGTACTGAGGCAGGGAGAAAAGGACAGAGCATGTTTTAGGTTCAGCTCAGACAATGACTAACTGCGTGACCTTAGGAAAGTCATTTAACCTCTCTGGGCCCTCATTTTCCTCTCTGTAAGATGAGGGTAAGTATTCCTCACAGTTATTATAAGGACTGAAAGAATTAATCAGTGCATAGTACCCTGTATGGTCTGGCACACTGTCAGAGCTTCCTAAACACTGTTATCCTCCTCCTCAGCAGCACCAGTAATAGATGAAGAACAGAAGACAGAAAATAAAATTGTCAAGACTAGGGAAGGAAAGGCCTATCGAGAAGTCTACACTGCAAATGAAAATGAGTGTCTGGGCTAGATGCAATGAGAGCAAATAGGTTTTAATTCTCATGATAAATCTAGTCATTTGGTGGCTCCTTTCAGGCCACTGTTGAACAAGATTCTGAGGCCTCATCTGAGTTCTGGGAGAAGAGTCACGCAATCGATGACTTGTGCCCATGGTGAAAAGTACAGGAGGCATTAAATACATAAGTTGAAGAGATGGCCCAACTGTCAGGACCCTGCATCGAAGGGTAAATGTAAAGCAAGGATGGGAATCTGGGTAAGGAGGCTACGCTTAATCACACAAATAAAAAGATGGCAGGAGGCGACTTCCCAGTGGCCAGTAACAACCAATCAGACAAAAGGGCTTCTGGCAAGGACAGTTCCACACCTTTCTCCTGGCTTCAGATACCCGATCTGAACACATTACACATTTAAGCCCAGGGTCCACCAAGCAGGGTCATCCCAACCAATCTGACATATCAAGAAAGGCAAACCAAACCATATCCCATGTGGTCAGGCCTGAGAAAAAGGAAAAAGACCGTTGAGGTGGTGACCATTTAAAGCTTCAGAGCAGGAGTAGCCTCTTGGTGAAGAGTAAGAGATCTGCCTCAAAGGGAGGAGTTAGCCCTACAAAGCAGTTTGCTAAACGGAATGTGGAAGGAACGAAGGCGGACGCCATGATTCACCCCTACTCCCACCCCAACTGTTGGGAAGTCTGGCCTCCTAGATGCACAGGACACAGACACCAACTGGGAATAAAGACCTGTTCTAGTGTCACATTTGGTTCTTCTTACTCACCACAGGAGAGGAACCAGAAAAGAGAGATAAAAAGTAAAAGGGAGGTCGATGGAGAGAAAGGTGGGGGTGGGAGGGTAGGAGTGGGAAGAACAATTGGAGGATGAAGGAGTTTACTTCTGAGACACATTAATAAGTCTGGATGACAGAAACTGGGGGTGAGGCAATGGAATAGGAAGCTTATCAAATATTAAATGCCTGGTCAGGAAGGATCCGAAGGAGGAAGGGGATATATAAACAGAGTTGTAGGAAAACTTCCTCTTGAAATTTTAGATCCTGAAAATAAAACGTGCTTTGGTTTGGTTTAAGAGTAACTTTGGAGGAGCCTCACTCTTACTGCAGGAAGTCCCCGCAGGACCTAAAAGACAGAAGCACTCGTGCCGGGGTGTGGGCACCCCCCACCCTACACACACACCCACAGCTCTTTCCTATGTTGGTTAGATGTCTTCAATGACTCCTGAAAGTTCTCCGGACTGACTCCTACAGAAGAGAGATTCAGCCCCACACACTACGTCCAGGTGAAAATATTTCATGGCATAAACTTTGGAGGGGAATTAGCCCTACACGTCATCCATCCCTCCCCTGAATGGCTGGAGCAGAGAGTACATAGAGAACCAGGCTGACGTTTGGCACAGCCTGATATGTATTTGGATTCATCTTCCTACCACCAGAGTGGACATCCTCTGGGAGTAAAGACCGTATATTGCTCTACTTTATGATCTAGTCTCGAAAACACGCCACCCAGTATGAAGTAGGACCTCAATAAATACATCTATTTGAGGAAGCTAACATCAGGCAGGTACGATTGAACCTAAAATAGAGCAAAAGAACCAGGCCTCCAGCCACTTGGCATTTTTGTTTATTTATTGTTTTTTGTTGTTGTTGTTTACTGCCAAATCTCATATCCTATTAAAGATTTACATGTAAGTGGCAGCAATATTCCTGTTTAAATATCTAAGGAGTGACCCCATTTGCTTCTCCCTACATTATTAATTTGATTGGTTTTAAAGTTATTGGATGTGAGAGGCATTAGACCACACACAAAACCCATTCCCCTCTCTCTAGGAAATCACTCTAGTGAAGCGAGATGGGCCAGCCGCCCACCCTCACACCCACTCTGCAGGGGGTAGCCTCGGCTGCAAGTGCACACAGCTGCACACACAGTGAGGGAGAGGCACCTCCTGGGGACCCAGGAAGTCATGGACACCTCTCATGACTGGTACCATGAGACCCAGTCTGAGCCATGCTTCATTTTTCTTTTCTTTCTTTTGACATTTTTGAGAACATGATAGAAGATCTTTGTGCCCAAAATAGAGGAGGATCTAGGATGTGGTACTATGAAGGAGAAGAAAATACAGTTCCCGGACTCAGCCCTGCCATAACCAGCTAAAGGACTCTTCTTAAGAACCTTCCTCTCCACACATTGGCCTCTTCACCTGTAAAGTGCATGGAGAAACTTGGAGAGGAGAGATTACAGCATTGACCTGTTGTCAAGCTCTTAGATTCTTGCATTCACCAGGGCTGGGGATGTGGAAAAGCCTGAGAAGGAGGAGGCAAGTGCCCCCTGAACACCATCCATGACGAGAATCTGGCTGAGTGTCCAGATTCCAGCAGAAGAAAACTAACAAACCAGACTAAGGTCAACTCAAGGGTTTTTGTCACGATGATGACATTCACAAAGAGAGATGGAGAAGAGCGGGGGGGGGGGGCAGAGAAGGGAGAGATAATTATTAATAATTCAGGGACAATGCATCTTTGAAAATCAAGTTTTTAGCATCCTGTCTACTTGGACATAGCAGGGACCCACAGCAAATGAGAACATTTCTCCAGACCCCCAGGACTGCCTCCGGATCTTCTCCAGGTGACAAATCCCAAGGAGAGAGGAAAAGTATCCAATCAAACAGATACCTCCACAGAAGCTACAGCCTTATAAATGTAGCAAAAATTTTCATAGAATGTGCTAAAATTCCAAAAAAGCTTCTTTTGGTGAGTATAGCCTTGAGTATTCATGAGATGAGCTCCAAAGACTGCCTATGCATCCAAATTCCATGCATCTAAAAACCTACGATCACTCCCTCGTACGGGAGTATTTATGCATCTAGGAATGATAAGTGGGCTAAACTGTGCAGAACCAACAGAGAAAACTACCTACACTGCTAAAAGATTGTCCAAATGGTGCCAAGAGGTAAACACAGACCTGCGAGGTAAACATATCCTGAGCCTATACTGTCCTTCTGTTCCTTAGCAAATCAAAGCTGAACTTTCATTTTGGCTTTAGGACTGTCGACGAAAGGCCCCATACAAGGCTGTGCAGAGTGAAGGCTTAGGAGCAGGAATCCAGGCCATGTTGTCCAGGTTGGCATTCTAGCTCTGTCCCTTATTAGCTCTATGACCTCAGGCAACTTACCAAGCTTCCCTCTGGACCTCAGTCCCTCATCTCAAAACTGGACATAATACCGTGCCGGCTTCCTAGTGTCACCATGAAGACTAAGTGAGTTAAGATACGTGGAGCATGTAGAAGCATGCCTAACACTCAGAAAGTTCTTATTTCCTCTTTTCACTCTGCAGGATACATGTTCCATATCAAATATGTCACAGGCTTCACTGTCCTCTCCCACCTCCTATTCGAGGGACGGACCATCTTACCAGTGACTGTTCCCTTCATGCACAGTGCCTGGGTTCAGGTATGACAGGTGTCTGATCAAGGTCTGTAAACTGAACGGGTGAACCACAGCAAGAATGGGGCAGGTCCCCAGGAAGGCCCCCACATTCCTACTCAGCTGCACTACACAGCCATCACCCAAGATCAAAGCCCCTCCTCTCTGCCTGGTGTGATGCTACCCTTTGTGCATTGCCCCGCTCAACACATCTGCTCCACAAGGGTTTAGGAGGCATCATAGCATGATAGTTAAGGCAACAGTTCGTAATCAGACTGCCTGGTTTGAATCCCAGCGATTCCACTTACTAGACCCTCGTGGGCCTTAATATTTATCCAACAGCACCCAGAGGCCACACACAGCTCTAAATGTTGTATTTCCTTAACTCATTTTATCCTTACCGAAACCCAGAAGGTACATACCTCTAGTCTTACTTTACTGAGAAACTGAGGCTTACAAAGGACTTATTTGCCCAAGGTTACTGTGTTCAAAGCCAAGTCTTTCCTCCTTTCTGTTGTGTTTGCTCCCAGCGAATCCCCTTTGATTTCATTTTTTTCTTTCAGTTTCCTTCCCTGTTGTAAGGTACGAAGGATGAAACATGCCATTCTGAGGCCAGCATCCGACCTCAGTTCTAGTTGCCTCCAAGGCTGTGGATTTTCTTCCTACCTGGTGCAGGGCTGGCTAAAGAGAGCACATTAGATAATGATCTATTAATTGATATTAATTTTCCTCCCAAGATTCCAGGCACAGCCTTGATGTTGACTGCACTAACATCCCCAGATGCAGGAAGCTAGTTCTCCAGTTAGAAGAGGCATTTGGGGTGCATCCTTCTCAGAGCTGAGCCCTGGGCCTGCTGGGCAGTCAGTGGCTAGCAGAGACCATGGAAAACCTAAAGGTGTGTTGTGTAGAGTGAAGCACTCCCAGGATGGGCTTCTGCCAAGACCCCAAAGAACATGGCCAGGGCTACACTGGGGCCAGCATGCCCACCACTGGTGACATCCACGCAGCTTGATGTGCCGCTGGACGGGAGAACTCACAGGACAGATCTCGTGGACACAGAACACTGCAACGGCCTCTGTCACCTGGAGACAAGGGAGAGGCTACAAGATGTCCAGGTGACATCGCCTCTGTCCCCCTCCCCCCACCACCACCGTCCTCACATACTGCACAACTTACCCACGAGCACTGTTCCCTATCGACGGCCTGCAGGGCCAGCATTCGATTCTGCTCCTACTCCTTGGCAGAGGAGACCGTAGGCCCTGCCACCACTTCTACACGGCAAACTGTTGCTAGGTTTATGTAAATACCATGGAAACCAGAGTTGTAACACAGAGAGACTCGCAAAGAAGCAACTTGACATAAGGTCAACAAGCCCCCTGACAAAAAGTGTATATAGCGCTCCATCTTCAAAATAGAGCCAACTCTGTTCTCCTTCCTAACCCCTAGGCTACAAAGGCTAATGAGATTCACAGACAACATACTAAATGATGGAATTCTCCATGCAGCTCGATTTCTTTCTATAAATAATTTTAAAACTATTACCCAATAATGTATTGTAATAAAAAAGCTGACAGGGTCTTGCTCAACAAGTAATCAGCGATGTGTTTTCGCACCTGGAGATGGAGAACTTTCTTATTATGTGCCCCTGGTGATTTTTAGGTGTTTCCATAAAACTGTTGCCATTATTTATAAGCTACGGGTTACTTCCCTTTGCTGTAAGCTAAAATTAATGAAAACTTATTTTAAAGATTCAGAAAAGCAGGGCAGACTAAGGGATGCGTGCCAGGAAGCCCCTGGAAGGGTGGGGGCAGTTTTCGTAAGTCACTTGTGACGTTCCTGAGGGCAGCTCCGACTCCATTCAAAGGGCAGAAGGCTGTACTTTTGGAGACGAGGTGACCTCTTGGGATGAGGCCCTGGGAAGCAGCATTCCCACCCAGGTAGGGGTTGTCTCCAGCTTGCCAGCCCAAAGCTCCAAGGGTGTCCCAGATAGCAAGAGCCATATGTCTCTCTGTTGCCAGGCAATGACCATCCTGCCCACACCCACTGCCTAACTACCTTGGTGCTTGGTACTTGCAGGGTCAGCATCCTGCAGGGGCACCTTATGGGCCATGGTGGTCAGTGCTCATGCACATAGACAGGCCTGGAGCTCCCCATGCCCATTCCTGGCACCCCCAGAGCCAACCATCAAGATGAGGAAAAAACAGGACTATGACAACCACCAGGTCCTTCCAACTCTTCTGTGGATTTCTGTGCTCAGGGACATGATTAATACCAATCAAATAAGGTCTACTCCAGTGCCTATAAAAGCCCTGTCGACTTCCAGACCCACTTGAAATATTGTGTCCTCCAAGAAGCCTTTTCCATTACCCATTAATAGAAAGGGACTGTTCCCTCATGAAGTCCATAGCAAGTGTGGTCACTTCCATGATACCTACTCCCTGGCCTGGTAATCTAGCTACTTGTAGTCTTATCTCTACCCCTGCAGGACTAGATGAGAGATAAGATCCTGAGTTGACCATGTCTACTCATCTCTATAATACCAGCCACTCGGTCCCTTCTAAATCTGGGTAGAGCAGTATAGTTCAGTCTAGGAATGACACCAAACTTGGACACTAAAACAGAGTTCAGCCCAGGTTGTCCTGCAAGTTGTGATCATGGGCAAGTCACTGAGGCTCTCTGAACCTCAGTCCTATCGATTGTCAAATAAAAAAGGTTAGATAAGAGAATTGGCAAGGTCCCTGGTCAGCTTTAAACTTCCTTGACTCCATAATACAAAGCTTTGGTATTTGTAGCCAGGAATGACATATTAACTTAACCCAGACAGATGACAACTTGTTTTTTGAAAAGGGCAGTGTGCATGTGTGCATGTGTTGTGGGGGGAGTGGGGAGGGGAAAGATATATTTTGAGGATTTTTTTTTTTGCAATTAAATTGCACCATATAGATCTTGACCTCTGCACTGGGTCACAGTCACAAGAGGTGATGTTGCCCCATGTTCCCAAACCTGTACTGATATATCTGAATGACACTAACACTAATTAATTAGCAGACTCCTCATCTACTGTGTAAGTTACCTGTAAGTAGAGGTGTCAAACACACAATTACAAACCAACCCAGTTTACAAAGAAAGATCCTTTGAGAAGGACACAAGAGAGGTTAGCTAACCGGGAGATCTTCACCCCAGGTGACATCCTAAGACTCGCCAATCACAATTTTGAATTCACAAAAGGGAAATAACGAATCTTCTTTCTCACCAGAAAGTGGGGCTCGGAGACTCAGAGAGAGCATTCGCGCACTGAATCATGCCTCCAAACTTTTGGAAGAAGAACCAAAAATTGCATGTGTTAAAATAGTCCCTTGCTCACCAAAATCATAATTTAGGCACTTCGGTGGCAGTACAAGTGCATCCTTATGATGTAAATCACACGAACAGAAAAAGCCGCAGCTCAGCTGTCCCAGCACATGGGATTCATGAAGTCACAAGCTCAGTTTTAAGCGTGGACTAAAAACACAGCAACACCAACAGGAGAGGCGAAACACGCATTATCATCAGCTCACCATTTCAACAGCTGGAAGCTAAGGGGCAACCAAATAACAGGGGAGCAAACCACTGCCAGCTGCAATTTTCTCTCCCTTTTTGATCCTTTCACAAGTATGTGTTGCATGTGTTTTGACTATTTTTGAAAAGGAGCAAAAAAAAAAAAAAAATCCCCAAACCATGGGCCCTCCTTTCACTGTGGTTTCTTTTCGCCAGCCTTTTTCCGATGTGATCACTTTATTTAGTAAGCCTCTTTTCCTTTGTCGTCGTTTTTAAAGACACAGAAAGGCAGGAGGGCATTTCTCTGGCAATGGACAGATGAGTCCCTGCAAATGCGCAGGAGGGGTGGTGGAGCCACAGGGAAGGCAGAGGAGCCTGCATGGCTGGGAGGAGGGGTAAGTCTTTGGGAGGATAAGTTCACGAAGGACTCTGGAGGGAAAACAAGCCAATACAAGCCTGCTTACCAGACCCCAACAGACAAAAAGCCAGACATAACCCTTTGGGCCCCAGGACGCTTTTCCACCTGCTACTCTCCTCGGGAGCTTCTTGGCTGGAACCCCCCGGTCTACCTGGAACAGCCCTTCTACCCAGGCCCTCAAGTCTCTGCCTCTAGAGGATGAATGCTGAGGTCAACCTCCTCCTAATGCTGAAATTCTACACCTTGTAGGAGGAGAGTTGCAAGAACAGCCTCAGAGAAGTATGTAGAATGATGGTGCTCCCCTCATGCCAAGCAGGGCTGACTTCTCCATCAAGCATGAGACATACACTCCCTAGAGCCCGTGAGACTTCAGGGGACCATAAAAAATGTTTAAGTTTCTTCTGGAAAGCAGAAGGGAAAAAGTAACTTAGGCTGAAGAAAATCCTAAGGGATTTTTCTATACACCGATCATCTTTAATATTCTTTATGCAGAGGAGGCCCATGACGTCCAGCGCGCCTGGGGCCCACGAAGTCACCATGGGTCCCTGATTCTACATCACTCCTGCCCCTGGGCCTTTCGTACATGCTGGCTGGGATTCCCTTCATTCAATGAGTGAACAGACTCAGCTCCACTCTCACCCCTTCCCTGATACCTCCTGGGTTGCTAACACTTTTCTCTCCTTAGTCTGAAATTCTCTAGCATTGAGGGGCCACACAGTAGCCTCATACTCACCGAGTTTCCATTTCTCATGGGTGTTATTCCTGCACCTTGATCCTAAAGATGAAAACTCCCCCCTCACTGCGAGGATAACTGCAAGACTCACCAGTGCCCACAAAGTAGGGTGCATGTCTCAGGTTCGAATGCCAGGCCTCACATTTGAACCCTCAGTAACTGGACCCCCAGGAACCTCCTTTACATTCCCCAGCCAACCCCCTTGTACATGAACCACGGCCACACCAGATACTCACCATTTTCCAACACGTCTCATATTTTTTCCCACCTCTGGGCTTCTATAGAGGCTGTCAGCCTGCGGTGATCTCCCCTTTCATAGCTTCCTAACGACAACCCTACCCATTCCATAAAAGCCTAATCCAGATGTAACCTCTTCCAAGGAGTCTCCCCAGATCCTCTTATGTGGACTGAACCCCTCCGCCTCCTATTTGACCTCAGCACTTTGCATGTCTTCGATAGCCTTCATCAGAGGCTGGCTTCTATCAAAGGCAGTGCAGACCACGAAGGACTTCTGAGATCCCCCCAGAAGCAGATGCTGAGATGAGCATTCAAGTCAAAGTATTTTGGGGCAAGTGACCCCAGGAGTGGGGAGAGTGAGCACGTGAGACAGGGAAGGGAAAGAAGCGAGTAACAGTGCATGGTACCTTACCAGGTACCTTACCACCGCAGGCAACTGGACCTCACTGCAGCCGGGGAATGCTGGGAGACAGAATAAAACATCCCTCAGAGCTACCCCAACTGAGGAAGATGGGGCCTTTACCCACCAAAACCCATCAGTCACTGGTGCCGGGGAGGCTGTACCTGAGGGTCACTAATTCTCTGGCATTTTCAGTCTGCCCTGCCACAAGCAAAAAAATAAAAATAAAAATAATTATAAAGTTCTAGCAGCCAGAGAAAGCTTGCAAGTCTAAGAGCTGCGGGAGCTTGTGGCTGGTACTGGGCAGGGGTGCACAGAAGGTGTAACACTGAAGGGGCAGGGGAGGCTGCCCACAGCTTCTGCTGCAAGGGGCATGGACCTCTGCAGTCTCAGGCACCCAGCAGGATCCTGGGCATGCTGCAGGCACTCAGGAAACACTCACAGAAAGGAAATCATTTTTACGCTCTTTGGAGGCAGGGGCCACATTTTATTTTCTATGGGCCGCAGTGCCTAACCTCAAGATAAGGACTCAAATCATGCACGCTAGCTGAAGAACACTGAGTGATTTAACACACCATCCCACCTCCCAAATGAGACCATGCCAAATAAATTGAATTCCCATCTTATTAGCTGTTCTCTATTTCACGAATGCTATCTAATTCATGCAAGCATTATAAACCAACCCTGCCCTGTGAGATTTAGCAATGAGGACAGTAATGAAGACATAAGGAGTTAAATAGCCTCTTGAGAAAATGCACCTATACCCAGAGGAACAGCCCAGGGCTACCACAGGACTTTGGGCAACTCCATGTGTTTCCAGATTCCATGTAGCTTTTGGCACCTCACCCTCCCAGGTGGTACTGCCCGGGGCAGGAACTGGAACAGAGGATATATGAGAGGTGTCCAGTGGCCCGCACGCAACCCATCCCCTAGCTTCCTCGCGACCATACCATGTCACACTGGGTGCACCGAGAATGGCCTTGTGGCCCTGCCTTCACCAAACCTAGCCAAAGACTCAAAGAGAAATAATGTAAGCTCATGCAATAGCATCAGGCAAGGGAGGGACAAGCCAGCTTGTCTTGCCAATTTCAGAGCAGAACAGATGTTTCTGCATCTCCAAGTTATCCGCCCTCCTAGGACACCAGACATAGGTCACCCATCAGTCATTCATCTTTATGATGAGTTGCAGCAGCCAGCACACACTCAAGATTAATGCACATCCTTTCCAAGAAATGTTGTTCAATGGCAAGGATATACTGAGAATGATTGTTTGTGCCAGATTGTTCTAGTCAACCAACCAACCAGGTTTCGATACTATACTAGGAAAAGAAAATCCCACACAGTACCTTGCTCCTATCAAGAGACAGGGTAACCCAGAGGCAGTGTATGAGTTGTGCTTTGCCTGGGAAGAACTGTCCTCTGGCGGAGTTTCATGGGGCTGGCCAGATGAGGTCCTGTCGGGAGATAGGGGTTTACTGACTTGACCCAACTATGATATCCCTCAAGCAATATGGAATCAGCACACAAGAGACCTGGCTCCTACTCATGGCTCTGTTCCCTGCTGACAACATCTTGAGCAAATCACTTCTCCTCTCTGGACCTCGGTTTCTTTTTATAGAAAATGAGAGGATAACCTCCAAGTCTCCCTCTTGCAGCTTTACCATTGTATGAAGTTCTAAGAATCCTCATGCCAGAGCATCCAATGTTAACTTTCATCCTTGGAGTGACAACAGTAAACTGAGCAACAGCATAAAAACCCTCCAAAATGTGAATACTGTCACTAAAATGTTTTCATCTGGATAAAGTGGACTGTCCTATCACTGGTTTTTTTCCCCCAAGACAACTTAAGAATGAAAACATTCCAAAGTCAACTGCTTTCAGCTTTAATTAGAAAAGGATATCAGCAAAGGAAAAAAATAGAATTTGAACACAGCTCTTCCACACGAACTTGGTTTTCTTCCACTCATCTGTTAAGAGCCACATAGGAATACTTTGACCACCAGAGGGCTTTCCACACTGACAAAATGCATTCATAAGACCTAGGTGGTGAAATTAAAAAATGAAAAGTTCCAAGTTATACTATTTAGGTCCATAAAGGCCTGGAGTCTGAAAAGCGAGGAAAAAAAGAACTTGGCGTTGCTCCTGAAGAAGCATGTACTTCTTTACAAACACGATGGGGAAATATCCCAATCCCTTCTGGATTCCAGAAAGTCATCAGAAGTATCTGACCAGTGCATAGGACCAAAGGCGATCACCAATTAGCGATCAGAGGTCCATGAGTCTGGTTGTTACAAAGTTGTCGTTCCCCAAATGTGGAACTAGGTTCTTGTACCCTGGTGCTTATTCAGTCAAAATTGAGGAGTGCTCACAAATATGAGGTGTTTTTAACACATGGGTTGGCGAGCACCAACACTGTTGAATATCCACCATGGGACAGCTTTGCGACAGTCCTTTATGTATATGCTACCTTGGTCAGTTCTCCTAACAATCCTGTAAGACGGACCCCATTATTAACCCTGTTTTACCTATGAAAAAACGGAGGCAAAAAGAGATAAATAACATACCCAAAGTCAAGCAGCGAGTAAATATCAAAAAGAGTTCAAGAATAAACTATCCGTCTGCCAACAACCAAACTTCCACTGACAACAGGTTAAGTGTTCTATAAAAAGCCACCATGTACCATAACCTGTAGAATGAGAAAAAAAAAGTGAAAGAACAGCCTACTTTTGGGTTTGACTCTCTCTCTCTGGATTCTCAGAAGATATAACACTGCCCCCGGGGTTCCTAGGGGCAACTCCCAGAGAAGGCCAAGTGGGTTCATGGCCCCCATTTCTATCAAAGTCTCTCTATATTTTTTTTTTTTGTTTTATGAACTGGAGGTTCCCCATATGGTTTTATTTGGAATAAAAGACTTGACTAATATTAAAGTTTAAATCTGCTATTTCACTGGACATTTCAGAAAAAAAAGTTTCAGAAAAAAAACTTCTTTGGGGTCTCTACTCTTACAGTACTTCTTATTATACTGGTGAGAAGGATTTCTATTTGTGTAGCTCCTTTCTATATGGCTGAGCATTCTGAGATTGGGAATAGTATC
Organism: Nyctereutes procyonoides; assembly: GCF_905146905.1. Taxonomy (NCBI): domain Eukaryota; kingdom Metazoa; phylum Chordata; class Mammalia; order Carnivora; family Canidae; genus Nyctereutes; species Nyctereutes procyonoides. The sequence continues at coordinate 62,101,754 of NW_026575046.1, forward strand.
TTTTTTTTTTCCTTAGGTCCTTAGCCCTTAGTCTAAGATTTGGCCCAGAATAAAATTTTCAACAAACATTTGCAGAACGAATAAATAAAGTGGGAGTCTTAGGCTAGCTACCGTGATAAACTATGAAATTTTAGGGATGTCACAGAATAGATGCTTATTTCTCGCTTATGAAAACAGCAATCAGGTGTCCATTAGACAGTCTTCCACATGGGGATTCGGGAACTCAGGCTCCTTCTACATTAGGACTCTACCAAAGTAGAAGGACCTTTGACCTCAGAGTACTTTGCCTCCACCTGGCCAATGGGGGAAAGAAAGCATCATGGAGCCTGCAATGAGAACAGCCACTGGAGCTCAATGGGAGAGAGCAAGAGGGGGTGCTGGAAGGTGCAGGGCCAGCAACGACTCCTCACTGCAGAAGAGAATAACTTGGTGGACAGCTGGCCAGACATCAGCTCTGCAATGATATCAAGACAAACACTGGCCTGAACCCAAGACCCAATGTATAAGAGATGGTTTTCAAAGAAAAAAAAAAAGAGTCCTTAACTATTTCCTACATAAAAATAACCAAGTACATAAACCTAGCTATAGAAATACAAAATTATAATTTCCCAAGGAATGTTCATTGCATTTTACCATGACAAACCAGATCGGCTACCTACTGGTATACAAATGGGCAGAAACTAAAACCCAGGTCAGCCTAGGAGTCAACATTCCCACAATTTACAAAGTATCTGGTGCCTCCTTAGGGGACAGCGTTGGTGGGGAGAAAACAGGAAATGAATGTGCACTTGAAGAGGCCCCACTGCAGCACTGTGACATACAGAGAAGCCCAGAGCCTCAAGTCTGTCAGTATCCACATAGGTGACCTTGGATAAATCAATCAACTTCCCCTGTGCCTCAGCTACCCTCACCCTGTCAAAAGGGAAAGACATTCCCTGCCTGTCTTTTCACAATATCCCAAGTAGAGTGTGAGATCACATAATAAGAGCTATGAAAAAAAAAAACATAAAATATTTAAAAACCCTCCTCAGTATTTTGGGACAGGGCATGGGACTATTACATGGTTGTTTACCCAGCCAGATGGCAATCCCTGCAGCTCTCTCCCACTGAGGTTAAAATGCTTCTGGAAACTTCCTGATCAGTCATTCCAGCATTTCCTCTTTCACCTCCTCAAGAGTCATGTTCAACTCCATTGCTCAGAGTCAACATGTTACTGCGAGCAAACCGCTAAACCTCTCTGCACCTGTGTAACCACACCTGTTCACTGGGTATGGCAACACCATGGAAGTTTAAGTAGGGGCCTGGGCCATGGCTCCCTGGAGGGTCTTTCTTCTGAGATCCAAGCTCCAATTCTCATGTAGATCCAGTGGCCTCAGAGACGCTGGGACCGCCTTGCTGATCCCACCCTCACGCTCCACGTGTATTAAAGCGAGGTGACCAGGTGGGAGGTGTGGATATTAGGCGGCGGCTCCACTCCAACGTTACTGCAAAGTAACAGCAGAGTACCGTACAATCAGTCTTTAATGTCAGCTCTAACCTTCCTAAATGGGTTTGTAATGAGAAACCCTTGTTTGTCACAGAGAAGGTATGATTGATGCGGCCTAGGAGTGAAATGAAGCCACAGTGACCATCTCAATAACATGAACAGCTGCCAAATATTCATTTAGCAGAATGAGTTTAGAAAACTTTGAGCAGATTGCTTTCACAAGGCTGCCTTCAACAAAAGGAAACATAATTAACGAGCTAATATCAGCATGTGTCTGGCTAAGCTAATGAATATCAAATTACACAGAAACCTGTATAAATCATCATTACCCTGAATTTTAATTGAACTTGCAATTAAACATGACAAATTTTATATACACTAAACCTTTAATTTATACTTTCAAATAAGGAATAATTTATCATTTTTAGTATTTCATAGTTAATTTCCCAATATGTGCACTTCTAATTAACAAGGACAGACAGGCATTTAAAAAAACATACACACTCTCTCTCTCCTATGGCTCTGTTCATAACAATAATTTTCCCTTTTGTATACATTAGAAACCATGTCCGGGAGTTTGAATGCCAAAAGGCCTATTGGCATATTCAAGGAAAGGTCTCACAGCCAGAGAATGAGAGGGATGACTTCCCCTTTTGCTTCTCATCACTCTCCCAGAAAAATAGAGATTAAAGGGGTGAGACGTGTTCATGCAACCTGGCCAGCATCTCCGTTACCCACTAAACCTTGCCCCCAAACTCCGGTCACGTTGAGAACACAGGGCCTCCTGTGCTGGATGAGCAAACCTCTGGTGCTTCAAAGCGGCACCACCTTAGAAATAAAGCACCTTGCTCCAGCGTCAACACCAACCCTATTTGTTTACCTGGCCAGCGGTAATGAGCTCACTCTGTGGATGGATTTGTATTTTATTATTATAATTACGCCACCATTATAAACATACCTCGAGCAACCTCAGCATAAAAGGCAGGGAATGCTATTAAAACATACATATAAACGCACAGGGAAACAAGACAGGATTGTAAAGGGGCTGCAACAGAAACTAATTGGGTTTGCTTTTCTTTGGTAATCCCAGCCTATTAATATGGTAAGCAGTGTGGTCCAGGGAGCTGCATGCTGGGAACCAGGAGATGACAGTTCTATACCTACTTAGGCCTCTAATTGGCTGTGTGACCACAAGCAAGATGCTTCACCTCTCTGTGCCTCAGTGTGCTCAGGGGCAAAACAAAGATAATGAAGACAATTGTGACTCCTTCCAACATGTGAAAATAACTTGAGAAAAAGAAAACACTCTAAAATGTAATAGCATCATTTTGCAGCTATGGAGAAAACAAACTTAAAAAAGCAGACAACTGATGAAGCTCCTGCATGCGTATCTTTTAATGCAATGATCATATTAAATATTGGCAATTTAATTCCTATTTCTCATTTAAGTTGTGAAGGAGGCTAGACAGGTATCGCACCTGCAAGATGAGAAAACAGCGGCATGGAGAGGCCCACTCTGCAAGGTAGAGGTGGAGCTGGGATGAGAGTGGGGACTCAGGGCATCTCAGATGAGGCTCTTCTGACGTCACCATGCTGCCTCTCTGCATTCTAACCTTGGGAAGACTGGCACCCCTGTCCTGATAGGACTGAAGTTTCAGCAGAATGTCTTGAGTCTAGGAAATCACTCCCCTAGAGCAAATTTGGAGAAGGCATGAAGTCAACAGCGTGGATCCTGTCTAAACATGGCCAAGAAAGTAAGGACGTACATCAGCCAGATGAACAAGGACAGAGAACATGAGAGGTTCACAGAAATATCAAGAGAGATGGTCATAAGGGCCACTCTAAACACCCACCCCTCCCCCCCAAAAAATAAATAAACACCCACCCCTTCCATTGTTAACCCAGAGGATCTGGAAATTAGGTTGAATCAAAAAAACCTGGGGATGGAAGTCAGTTAAGGGAAATGAAAGGAAGAGTCTTTTTGAAAAATTAATTACTACTTCACTTCAATTACGAGTTCTCCTTTTTGGGTTTCCAGAGGTCCCCTGACCAAAGCAAACAGGGCAGGAGAGAGGTGGGCAGCTTAATGCATTTACTAGAACACGGTGCTTGCCTCTACCTATGAAGCAAAGGGACAAATATTTTCACACATTATCAGCTGAATAAAACAGGCTCTCCCAGAATTCACAACGGAAGGCTACCAGAATTTACAACTTGTGAAATTGTGCCTGTCCGTATTTTCTCATTACACTGGATGCAGGTTGCAGATAGAGTGTGCACTTTCTGCTTCCTCTCCTCCCTCCCTCTTCCCTCCTTCCACTGTCTCACTACTTCCTAGTTAAACCTTGTCTCAAGTTATCAACACTCTCTGGAGAGATAAGGCTCCTCTCACTTACAAGCTGTCACTAATAATCGAACTTTCAAGACTCCATCTCTAAGAGAGACTCCCTGAGCCACGCAGGTCACGAGAATTAACTGCCACCAGTCCTTGCAGAAAACTCGGCTCATCAATCTATAGCTTTCTCGTCATAATTAGAATAACGGCTTTGAAAATTTGGGCTGATGTTGACTTGGTCTCAGGCCGCAAAGAGCGCTGATTAAAATCTTGGTGTGAAAGTTAATGGTAAGTGCTGGTGGCGTTGCCGTGGAGACAGAGACAAACAATTCCCTCGCTGTGACATTTTCAATGTCCTGGAGAAGAAAAACTGTCCTCTTTAGTGTGGCAGCGTATGAAGCTTATTTATGGCTACAGGGCTTGGTGGATTGATGACTGTCGTAACATACTGTCAAATCCTTTACTGACACATTCATTTTTTTGGAGCCCCTGGTGCAGCAGAAATAAAATAAAATAATAAAAACAAAACCAGAGGGAAAATTCTCCAGGAAACCGTAGACGGCCACCGGCGGACCTTCCTCTCGCTATAGGACCTCGGATTTAATAGACAAAAAGACTTTGTGCTTCTTGGCTCCATGGCCAAGGAGAAGAAATAGATTCAGAAAGTGCTGAGTAAGGGAGAGCCATCTCTCAGCGGCTACATGGGCCCAGGAAGGTTTGTTATCAAAGGAAGCTGTTTGTAAATAAGCATCAAAGATTGGTAGCTGTGAATAAGTATCCCCTCTCTTCTTCTCTTGGAGGAGGGTGGCTTAGAAATCCAAGGAAGGTTGTGGAAGACTCTCCCGGCCAAAGAGACAGGCTAGTACAGCTCCTGTCATCATTACAGAGCCTACCAGCCAACGGCTGTCACTTCAATGTTCACAACGGTGGCATTAGTCTCTGAAACCTCCGGACAGCTTCATGGTCTACAGAGCCTGTTCACATGTGCCATTTCCTGTGGCCACCGGTACATGCAAAGCAAGCATCTTCATCCCCATTTCACTGATGAGGAGGTGGAGGCTCTGGGCCCACCTTTCCCGAAGCGACAAAACTAGTTCCCTGGCTGAGCAGGGCCCCCCAGCCCCCCATGTCTAAATCTTTAGTAGTCACAGAGTGTAAGCAGTCACTATCTGGGACCAGAAATCTAGTCCCCACGACCTGAACTGGCTTAAGGCGAAGCTCCTGGTTCCCTGCAAAGAGCAGCCTGTTTCGGCAGCAGATAAAGGGACTCTGGGTGACCGCATCTAGTCCATAAAGACTGCTCCAGGCTGTGCCATATTTCTAGTTCCTTTCATTCAAGGATCCTAGTCATCATCATTATTGTTGTTGTTATTAATAATGATAATGAAATAAACTATGCAAATGTGGGGAATGGCTTTAGCCCTAAAACGCAGGCAGTAATGTGGTAATTTATCCAATAATGGAATCGCAAAGTGATTTTATTTGCTTTTATGGCTCCTTTCTTTCAGAGGAGCCGGGCATCAATAATGGCGGTAGTAATGAAATCAACTATGCAAATGTGGAAATCGTTTTTACCCTAATGTACCAATTTAGCCGGCGAAAGAAATTCAACATGGTCTGCTGTGCTTCCCGACACTGAGAGCCAGGCCCCAGATGCTGACCTGTACTCGGGTCCCCAGATGTCAGCGTTGCTCTCCTAAGAGCGCGGCCTTGCCAGGGCGGGTTTGATCATGACCCATACCTGCATTCTCCACTGATTTAGGGAACACCCTCATGGATTTAAACATAGAGAGGAACTTGAACATAGGAACAAGATGCATTCATGTCAACAGAATTCATTTTCTAGGCAGAAGCCCCACAAAAGGGCCCTGTGACGGGCATGGGCTGCCTGGGTCACCAGCCAAAGCAGACCCTCTTGGGACCCAGCCGTTTCAGCACAGCTATAGAAGACTTTCTGTGGGACAGATGCCCCCTGCCAGAGTCCCCCTTTTATCTGCCTCCAATGTGGATGCAGTGGGGGCACGTCTCCGGCTGGACGGTAGGACCTCTGCACAAGCCCAGGAACACCAAAGGAGACCATGAGTACAGCATTCCCACTAGCCACTCACCTCTTCCGAGCCCAAGGTCTTCCCCGCTCATTTCTCTCCAGGATCTGCAATACCAGCTGCCATGATAGGTAGGAGAAGAGCCACAGAGAGAACAGGACACGAGTATAACCTGGATGGCCAAGAACTTGGAACAGATCTCCACTGAGCACTTATTATGAACCACAAATTAGGGAAGCCTGTGAGATCCCTGAAGCTGGAGACCTCATTTTCCTCTGCATCTCCAGAGCTTGGGGCAGTAGGTGTTCAACAGATGTGGAATAAATACACGAAGGAAGGAATAAACAATAAACAAAAGCTAACAAGGCAGACTTCAGTGAGACGGAACTCCAGGTGTACCCATTCAGGTACTCAAAAGTAAAGAATACTCATGTGCCATCCTGCCCTTAGATCCAAGTCACCAGAACCCTTGGCCTAGGCTAAACTCTTGAGAAAGTCCCACTCTGACCCTCCTCAACTTCCTCTCGCCCCATGGCATAGGGAGACCATGGGCCAGGGGTATCTCCAGCCTGCAGCTCCAATTACCAGACCATGTTACAGGTACCCCAGGCCCCAAAAGTTGCTTTTCAAATAGTCCTGAGCTTCTTTAAGGGACTGTAAGAACTTCTCTGGGTCCTACCTCCCAACACCCACCAGGGCTGCACCCCTAAGTTCAAAGGGCAGCCAAAGAGCAGCTGCCAGTAGTTGGAACTTGGGTGGACAAACTGGACATCTGCATGCATTTATGCAGAGGCCTCTCATGGAGGAGTATGGAGTCAGGGGTGAAAAGACAAGCAAGGGTCTTCATTTGCCCTTTCACCCTGAGCCCCACAAATGTCAGGGGTAGACTTGTGTATAGATATTCATGTCTCTCCTCCTTTTTAATTTGCTTGCTGTCAGTTTAGGCCCAAATCCTGGGGCTGGTGAGGTATACCTGCCATATGAGAAAACACAATTACCTTCTCACTCTGTGATGGGCTGAGGAATTGCAGAGGGGAGAAAGGGAGGACCACATGAAAAACCTTGGGCTCTAAACAGATTGTCAATATTTAAATAAATAAATCAAAAGGAAACCTTGGCTGTCAGTTCTAATTAATTCATGGCAATCAGCTCCTCTTGTTCTATTAGTTACCATTACAACAACACACTCTTGAACAAAATACCAGAAGCTTTCATTAGAATCATTAACATAATTTGATAACTGATGGTATTTGATTTCTGACTTTTGCACTCTGACTTGAAGCTTGGTGCAAGATATGATCTCATTGATTGGCTCGTGTGGGTTTTTTTTTGTGTTTTTCTCATCTTCTCACACCCACCACCCCAACCATGAACACTTCACATGACATTTCTTTGTTAACTGTAATTAATGTTCACATTTGTCACAAGTTGTATTATTTGGAAAAGCAGTCGTGATGATAAAAGATGTGACAGAGACACACACATGTCTTCTTATCCAAAATGGCTTTATCCTAATTTAGGTTTGGGGGGGAAATAAATGAAATAAGTCAAGCATGTATTTGTTTTCACAGTCAGGATAGATTGTTTAAAGTGATGCCTCTTGGAGAAACCAATGCAATTAGCTTTCTCAAAAAAAAAAAAAGTGTCATTAAGGCAAGAGTGAAATCTAAAAGAGACAAGAAAATGTGCATTGAGGGTGAACAAGCCAGGCCGTAAATGTGTCTCACTTCCACTGACCACAGGTGCTAGAGAAGAGAGGCTGTACCCAGACCATTGGGGTTCAGAGTGACTCATGCAGGGGTAGAAACAGTTTCTCTCTCTCTCTCTCTCTCTCTCTCTCTCTCTCTCTCTCTCTCTCCCTCCCTCCCTCCCTCCATTTCCCTCCATACCTTTCTCTCTCCCATTCTCCCTTTCTGCCTCCCTTTCTATCTTTGTTTCTTGCCTTCTCTTCTCTCTTGTTCTCATTACCTTGAATTTTCTGCATTTGACCAATGGGAAAAATAACCCAGGTTCTATGTAAGGAATCAAATAAACATTTCTAGCCGAGGGACTACCTTTTTGGCTTGAAAGTCAGGCAACCAGAAACAGGGGAATCTCTGGGCAAACAAGCTTATCGAGCAGGTACTTTCTCTTTCAGGCACCAGGACAAAGTCCTTCGTAGTTGGCCTTTAGCATCTCCATGGGCACAAGGTAGACAGACACCAGTGTTCTGTTTTTAAAAAGGAAACATGGTCAGGAGGTGGGCGGGGTGGGGGGACAGTGGGCAGGGGGAAATATGTTCCAGGAAACCCAAGTGCCCATTAAGACAGAGTTGGAGGGAGCCACAGGGCTGTCTACCTGACCTGCCAGGAACGTCCACTGTGGGTACAAGAAGTGTCCTCTGTGTGCACACTCCCCCCCAGAAGTCTCCCACACATGTCATGCGCTGTGCTCGCATAGCTGAAAGTGGCCCAAATCAATCTCCTCTTGCCTCCCCTTCTCCCAGCCCAGTCTCAAAGGGGTTTCCTCCATCACATACTAATGGTCTGCAATTTATTTTAAAGAGGCTATTTTGATCCTCAAGAAGTACTTAGGGGAGCCGGGAACCATAAACACCTCCTTTTTTTAAAAATTTGTTTCCTTTTTCCCAGCCTGTAATTTAACTCTGACTGGCACCATTCAAATCAAGCTTTCCAAGCACAGACCCCCATCAAGTCAGCTCCAACTTGGAGCACATTTTTATGACCAAGTTAGAAATCCCTTAAAACAAGGTTTTCAGAGGGAAACGTTTGACAGACTTAACTCTTGTGGTGCAAATATGCCACAATGACATAGCAATTAGTTATTCAAAATACGGGAAGGGATTACAAGCTTTTTCAAGTCGCTTCATAAATATGTCCTCTTCTGGTATACAATCAGTAATTATACCATTCTTACTCAACTGTAAACTTCCTGGGTATGATTTATATCTCATTGAAATCAACACAAAAGTATTTGTTTTCTCAAAGGAAGGACCCTGGCTCTAATCTCCAAGGCTCACACACATCAAAGCCGAGAACTACTGTTCAGCCTCACCAATGTAAATAAAATCATACACAAATGTTTATGCAAATTAATAGAGAGAGGTCTGTCAAGACACATTTATCTTCTGGGCCTGATGTGGATTTATACAGTGCTCCCCTAAGAACATTCCTCCAAGGGAGTGGAGTCAACTATGTACCACTGAAGAGGAAGAAGAAACTAAGGCAGTTTTCCCTGACCCTGTCCTTGTCCCAGCAGAACTAGTACCTTGGGGATATCACAAGACTGAGCTAAACTGGGCACCAGAGCCATGGGTGGATGAAACATTGATGCCCTTTCTATCCCACCCCAAAATCCAGGAGGCTGCAGTAGTTGACCTCCATTAGAAAAGAAATGAAGATAGGAGAGAAGATCTTTTCAGGTGAGTGGATGCTCTCAACTGCTAATCCCCAGGCCCTGGCTCTGGCCTTCATGGAACAGCCCACCCTTTAACTAGTCACACAGGTGAACACAAAAATTGGGTTTACGGTGCAACTCAAGGAATAAGATGAGCTACAGGAAAAATCTCCCTTACACTAGCACATCTAAGCAATTTTAGTCTTTGTTTTTACACAGCCGACTGGGCACATACTCTGTCCCAGAAACTCAACATATTACATAGAAATGATTAGTTTCACTGTCTGCTTTCTTCACTGGACTACAAACTTCTTTGTAGGCTAGACCTACCCTAGCATACCTAGTAAGACATGTTTACCATTAGATCTTTACCAGAAGATTCTGCACCAAGTTTGGTAGAAGCAACTCATTGGAAAAACAAGCACCAATTTGTTTGAGAGGGTTGGAGTTCTGGGATTATTGCCCTACAGCCAAAAATCTGGCCTCCCTCAAAATTCTTCTCTGTGTTGGATATTTTGTTCCAGGGGAGAACTCAAAGTACCCCACATCTCAACCAGACTAAGGCCCAAGGTGCAGGAAGGTAAAACATAGCCATTTTATCCACCTTGGTGTAACCAACACTCAGTACAATGCTGGGCGTAGAGTGTATGCTCATACATATTTTCGGTGAGGAAAGATGTATAGATGGATCACTTTAGTGATTTTGAAATATCGGTGTTTCCAAAGATATTTTTACATCTGATCTCCTATGCTGTCCTCAGATCTTGCCAAAATAGTTGTACTTCAGGGTTAAGGCCCAGGACCAGCAGGTCCTTATTTAAAATAGAAATGTGAGCCGGCCAAGCCTAGAAGTAAATTGCACCCTAAAATTATCTATGAATTATTCTGTAACTTGGAATATATTTTCTTATGGAAACAGATTTATATAGCATGGTTGGACCTCAGAGTGACCCAAAAAAGCCTTTTATCTTGGACATTTTTTAACTTTCGGACTATTTAAAACCTAAACTTCTTTTTTTCTTTTTCTTGTTTTGGGAGATTCCCCATATGTGAAGCCTCGTCGTAGGCTGTGGCGGCACCTAAGTCCCAGTAGAAGCCAAGAAGTCTGCACTCTCTACCCTCACAACCTCCCTGGCAGCCCAAGCATTGGCAAATACCTTAATCCAGTCCTCAGAGCAAAAGAACAGGGTGATGGCAATTCATTTGTGATGGAGCTGTGTCATGCCAGAAGAGAAAGGTTCTTGCCTCCAGAAAGTTGTCTTGTGTCCTGTTTTTGTAATTCCTGGGCCATTGGCAGGTCCTCCATCCCATAGTCTGTATCAAGAACTGGCCAACAAATCCCCTTGCCCTCTTTTTTTTTTTTTTTTTTTAGATTAAGAGAGCAAGAGGCAACTTATTTTGTTTTGTTTTCAACCAAGGGTCTTTGTGGATACCCAACAGACCAAGATCAAATGGGCTCCATATGACTTGAAAAGCAGTAGGAAGAAGTGATCTAGCAAAACTAGTCCATAAACATCATAAATCCTATACATCACAAAGAAGTTCAGCTTTTCCTTGAGTATGAGTACTTGCAGTTAGAACATCTCCATCAGAAGCAGATGGTTCAACCTGAGATGATCCATTATTCTGGTCCAAACAACCTCTGTGACCACTGACACATTTCTTAGTCACTTTAGCCTCAGTTTCTCCAGCTCTAAAGTGAGAGGACTGATCAGATGATACCTCAAGTTCCTTACAGCTCAAGTATATTATAAATCCAAGGTCTAGGAAAGGTGAGGAAGAAATACCGTGGGGCTGGAAAACATTTTCCAGGCTCTTTGTCAACTCCGAAATTTCCAAGCACCCCTAATCCTCTCCTAGCTCTCCCCAAACATCCAAAGAACAAGTGCAAGCATCAGTCCCCCATTTCTGCAAAGTTGTTGACCCTAAAAACCAGGATCTTGATAAGAAAATGCAAGGCAGGAATCCCGTAATGTTAAAGGACTAATTACCTCTGCCATTAAATCAAACCCTTCAACTTAACCTTTGGTTATTAGGGAAAGAATTGTTGATAGAAAATTCAGCTACTCATTGCAGAGCCATTTCCCATTCTAAGAGGCATATTTAAACTTATTATTGCCCCAAACACATAGATAGATATTCTTATTATACATGGGGGGAGAATGGCCACTGGTTCAGAGCAAGGCTGGGTGTCTGCTAATGTTGAATACATTTCAGCTTTTCTATGTTAAGACCTTAATTTCAGAGATTTATAACCAGTGTAAATCTGCCCTGAACAGAAGCCTGACACAAAATTACTTTGCCCAGTAGCAATTTTTTAAAGTTTTGGACTAAGTGCCTTTTATTCAACTTTACAACCAAAAAAATGAAGCAAAGCAAAGCACCATAAGAAGTACCTTCAGGCTATAAACATTCAAACACACATACACAGAGACACACATGCGTGTGCAGGCATGCACACGGATGCATGCCTTCAGAGTTAGCACTGTTTTCTCTAGGCTTCTAGTGGAACACAGGCCACGGCTCACTGCAGGTCCCAAAAAGAGAGAAGGAGTGGGAAAATGTGCAGTGAGAAGACTGATCTCAGAAACCGGCAGCCCTTCCTGATTCCCATAGTGGATGGGCTCAGATCTTTATGTGAAATCATCACCTACATATAACATCCAAGCAGTCATGGTCACTTTGCTCAGTAAAGAATCGACATTTGGGGACACATCCTCAATCCTTATATAGGACTCAGCCAGGAGGATGCCCTGGGCCCTCAGGTCCCTATTCCATGCCAGGGATAACGTGAACATCTAAGCGTTTCAGAGGCAACAGGCGGTGAAGAGGAAGAAAACACAATTAAAAGAGAAAAAAAAAACTTGCAAATCATCAATAAACAAATGAGTGCGCTAAGCACTATTCTGAGAGCATTATACATGCTAACTGACATGATCATCCTAAACACACAAGGTACCTACTACTGTTTTCCTTTAGATGGGAAAACAGAAACAGGTTAAATAAATTACCCCAAATCATACAGCTAGCAGGTGATGGAGCCAAAACTGGAATCCTGGCAGTTCCCAAGTTCATGTTGTACTCATTAATGCCAAGTATTCTCTCCAAATAGTGCAGCCATTATTTCATCCCAATGCCCATGAATTATAGTAAGAATTATAACCTTAACAGTAATAATGGCTGGTATCGCTGTCATACCTATTATGTCAGGTACTTTACGTATGCTTTACATCCAGGAGCTCAATCTCCACAACATTCCTATTTGGGTGGCACTTTTATCATCCCCTCACTATACAGATGAGGAAACTGAGATGCAGAGCTTATGTGAATCGCCCAAGGTCACAAAGTAATTAAAGAGGAGACTGGAACTCACACCACATCCCCCTGACTCCAAAACCAGTCCTTTACCAGCTTCACAATACTCACATCTCAAATAATCTCTATGATTTTCAGCAGAGCACTTGCAGGCCCCTCGTCCTAGGAATTCCCTATTCTAACTCCTCTCCCGTGTTCTGAACACAGATCTGCTATTTCAGAAAGGCTTTCTGCTATCCTCTATGTGTCATCTTAAATCCGACTCAATTCCTTTGTGCAGGGTGCTCTTCCTCGCTGGGGATTTCCTAAACATGCTTAAGCTATTCCAATATTGTGCCACACTTGACTTTTCCTCTTTATATCATCCATCTCAGGTTTCTGTTTCCCCTTACCATCACCAAAGTCCCAGGAGTTATAGGAGTCTGTAGCAGAAATCATTCAACTGGCTGGAATTCCAACTCTGACACCAGTCAGCTACATGGCCTTAGGCAAGTTAGTTCTTAGGATTTCAGTTTCTGCATCAGTAAAATGGGTATACTAAGAATATTTACTTCACAGGGTTCTGTGAAGATTTTTTTTAAAAGATGGTATACGTAAAGGCCTTAAGAGAGCACCTGGCACATACTTAGGGCTCAACCAATATTTGGGGTTTAAGATTGATTTTATTTATTTATTTATTTATTTATTTATTTATTTATTTATTTATTTATGACAGAGAGTAAGATAGAGAAAGCATGAGCAGGGATGGGAGGGAGGGGCAGAGGAGAGGGAAAAACAGCCCCCTACTCCGATGAACAGGGAGCCTGCCTTGGAGCTTAATCCCAGGATCCTGGGATCATGACCTGAGCTGATGGCAGATTCTTAACTGCCCCCCAAATTGTTTTTTGTTGATAGAGGTGTTTTTGGAAACATTTTAGGTCCTAGCTAACCTCTTCTTCCAGATATCCTCTGCTTGAATCCATCCAGCATCTGACAGTCAGATTCAGCTTAAAACGCCACTTTTGGGGCACCTGGGTGGTGCAATCAGGCCTCCAACTCTTGATTTTGGCTCAGGTCATGCTCTCAGGGCTGTGCGATCGAGCCCCCTCCTACCCCATCAGGCTCCACACTGGGTGTAGAGCCTGTTTAGGAATCTCTCTCTCTCTCTCCTTCTAACTCTGCTCCTTCCTGTTTGTTCTCATTCTCTCTCTTTCTCTCTCTCAAAAGAAAAAAATAAGTAAAAATAAAACACCACTTTCTTCATGTTGCTCATTGGCTCAAAGCTTCCCATCACACAGTGAATAAAGTCCAATACTCAGTACTGAATGTTAGGTCGCACAAATGGTGGTGGTGATCACAGGATTTCCCTGTAGCTTTCAGGATAAAATTTAATCTCCTCTACAGGACTTTAAGGTCTTCTGAAAGCTGCCCCTTTCTTACTGAATTTTTACTGTTTCTCCAAACAAGACTCCCCATCCAGGCCAGGGAATAACAATCACTGTACCAATGAGTCTTGCTGCCCTCATCTTGTGACACGGCCTGTACCCCTTTTGTGCCAGGCTGCCATTCCCGCCTCTGTCTCTACACCTAAATCCTAGGAAAGGGATGGTTCATATGCCTTATTGTGCATCAGAATCACTGGGGAAATGTTCACACACACAGGTGCCCGGGAGGTCTGGGCTAAGCACAGGCATCCTTGGTTTTGAACACTTCTCAGGGAATTCTGACGTGCAGCCAAAAGGTTCACACAGCCTCATGACACCTGGAAGCTCCATCACTTCTGCATTCCAATTAATATTAAGCATTATTCTGCTCTTTTATGTCCCACACAAGTGGACCCCATCTCCCTAGCTAGACTGGAAACCCTCTGAGGGCAGGAAATAAATCTAACATGTTTATAAATACCTGGCCCCATGTCGTATCCCCTCTCTTAGGTAGCCATACATGTTTTTTGATGTGGGTTTTAGTCCTGACTGGCTGGAGAACATAATGGCAAACGGGATGAATGACTCATATTCTGGAATCAATCTCAGTGCCCAGCACCCACCAAGGACTCAATAACTATCTGGGGGCACAGCTGGCCAAAGGTAGGTGCTCAGTGGCTATAGGAAGACTGTTTGCATGGCCAGGTCATCTCTAAGAAGCCAATGCACATGCTGTCCAACACACACACAATATAAACAACACCAGTAACATAATTCCTATCACATGAGTTCAACTTGGTGAACCTTTCCTAAGAGCCAGTGCCCAGGATACTGAAAACAATTGGCCACCTTGAGGTACAATGGCAGTAGTTCTTAATTTTTCTTTTAGTAGTTCTTAATTTTTAACTGGCATCTGTGATGTCCAATCATAATCTGAAGATCTATGCTGCTCTGCCCCTCCCCACTAGGGCTTTACGTTTCTTTCCATCAGCCACAGGGCTTGGTTCTGACCCAAGGCAAAAGAGCAGTTGAGCCAGATGAGCTCCTCAAGCTTCCCTGAATCTTCAAAAACAGGCAGTGCTTTAAAGATTCAGAAAGTATCGGTGATTCCTTAAGGCCCCTCAGAAGCAAACGAACCTAGGACCAGTGAGTAGGGCCATGGGATCATTCTGATCCCTGAGCAGAAGCTTCCCTCCATGCTGGCCACAAGTGCCAGAGGCAGAACTTTAAGACGAGTATGTGATCCATTATCAGCTGCTATTACCATCCTACCATAGCTGAAAGAAAGAGGCTATTACACATAATACATAAAATAACATTTAGTAAGGAAATCTGGATAATTACTTAGTAAAAAGGACATTGAGCCAGGTTCTAAGCCATTGCCCTGAATTGGGAATGGCATTACTTATGTCTTAAGTTAAATTGAGTAAAACTTCCTAAGCACTCCCTTAAAGAACACCTGTAAGTAATGAGTTGGCCTATCTCATCCATCCTGCTTTGTGCAGCAGTCCTGAAGAGTAGACCGAGATTACCGGCCCCCCACAATCCACAGCTGTCGGGCCTGGGCCAGCCCAAGGTGACAGGCTCATCCAGGCCAGCGTGGAATAAGGGTTCCCCTAGTACACACTGGAGGTGGCACAGACAGATAAGAGCCTATGAGTTTGAAGGAAAATGTATTGTCTTTCCTATGCTGAAAAATGATGGACATTACGATGTATTCAAAATTAGAGTAGAAGGAACATGGTAAGTGCGCTACATGGAACCAGAGATCATTACAGCAGACTGCATTCCAGGAATACCCACACTCACCAAAACCCACCGATCACCCCCATCACTGGAATTCCTCCCTGTATCCGGGGCACATAGAAGGATCTCATCCACCTATGACTTAAAGTATCACCTACATGCTGACAGACTCCCAAATTTCTATTCCTAGGCCCGACTCCTTCCCAGAGAAGCCTCCCACCTCAGTTACCATCCTGACAGGGCCACTTGGATGGCGAGGAGGTATGTCAAATTTAACAAGTCCAGAACTTAACTCGTGATTAGCCTAAACCCACTCATTCACACCAATAAGTGGTACCTCCATTCTTCCAACCATCCCTCTGTGTCTCTCACACGGTGCTTCTCATCAGCAGATCCTTCCACTTCTTCTTTCTAGACACCCGGATGTGACCATGCCTTGCCACCCTCATGGCAACCACCCCGGATCCATCCCAACCCAAACTCTCAGGTTCGACAGTTGCAACATCAGCTCCGCTGCTGGTTCCCCTGCACACCACTGCCACCATGATCGATGTGAAATTTAACTTAAGAAAATTATGCTCAGTGCCTTTCAGTGTTTTCTAATACAGAAGAAAACTCTAAATCCTGGCCAGAGCCTAAAAGCTTTGTGTGCCCCAGCTCTGGAACAGCTCCTGACTTCATGGCAATGCCCTCACTCACCCACCTCTCCACGCAGGTGCCAGGCAAGCCCCCCCACCCCAAGGCCTTGGATGTGGCTCCAAAGACCCACAGACCATCATCCCTCATCTCCTCCAGGTCTCTGCTGAATGCCACTCACTCATCAGACCGATCTTCCCTGAGGTCCCTTGATAAAGCGCATTGGCCACCTCCTTATCCTCCGTTGCCCTCACCACGCTCTATCTGCCCTCCTCGCCCTCACCGCTCCTCACATAGATGCACATTCATCGTGTCTCTCCAACACATCACACAGGACGATGAAAGCAGTGTGAGGGCACATTCGATTTCTGGTCTTTTTTTTTTTTTTTTCCTATTTTAGTCACTGCTGTTTCTCAACACCTAGAACATCCTAGATGGTCGGGAACTATTTGTTGAAGGTATAAATAAAAATGCACAGCATTGGCACTCACCAAATGTTAACCGCTCTTAGGTTGAGAGGCTGCGCCTCCATCTGGGGTCAACTCCTGCCATGAAAGTCAGTATTCTTGCCTTATGTGATTCCAGCACTCAAAGTTAACCACACTTGTACGCTTTTATAGAGTTTTATAGTTTGTAAAGTGCTTTCACATATAATTATCTTGATTTTAAATGCTTCTCACTACAACTGTCCAAGTCATTCAGACAAGGAAAACCAATAAGAAGGTGTTAGCAGCCAACCTAGGTCTCCTGCTCCTCAGCCCCATGGCCTTGCCTCACACACGCCCTCCCTGCTGGGGTGAGATGCCGGCAGCAGCAGGTGGCAAGCAAAGATCAGGCTTTGCCCTCCAAATGCTCACAGTGCTCAATGTGCACCCGGACATGAACACACACGTGTAGAGCTTAAGGATGACAAGTCAGATGTGCAAGTTAAATGCTCCCAGCAGTGGCATTTCTGGGAAATAGGATACGCTGGTCGTCGTCCACAGAGGAGTTCCTATTGGTAGGAACTGACCACTCACCCCACATCCTACTCTACTGCCAGGCACACCAACCCTTCTGAAGGTTCTGGAACAGAAGTTGAGAGGATACAAACAATTAAGATCTGAACAAGAGCTGAACCCTGGCTCCTGTCCATGAGAATCAAAAGAGGGGGGAGAAGGTTTGTTTGTTTTTTTAAAGTAACAAGGGCTGGCTCCACCCTAGACCAATTAAAACAGAAGTCAGTGGAGTTTGAACACTGGCATCTTGTTTCAAGCTCCTTAGGTGATTATAATGGCAGCTATTGATGCCAACCACTGGGATAGGGCTTAACCATTGCAAAGGGCTTTCTCTTGCTTTATCTCATTTAATCATCATAAAGGTCTTGGCTGTAGGTGGGGCAGGCATACATATCCCCAAGTTAGAGGAAAAGAAACAGACTCGGGGAGATGACTGACTCACAGTCCCCTAGTTTGGCTATTAAAAGACAAAACCGGGACCAGGTATGGTTCAAGAAATGAGCAGTGAAATCTGAAGCAATGTTTATAGACTTAGTGGGCTTACAGATCACCTGGGGATCTTGTTGAAACGCTGATTCTGCTCCAGCAGATCTGGAGTGGAGCCTAAGCATCTGCATTTCCAACAAGCTCCCAAGAGATGCAGATGATTTATGGACCACACTTTTGGTATCAAAGACCAAAGAGACGCATCTCAGTAGTGACCAAAATGGAATCCATCCTTGTTTCTCCATGTGGAGAAGGCTAGGATCCTTTCAACAGCCTCCTGACAGCTTTCTCCATGGGGTCAGGTGCTCTACTACACTATACAAGCTCTACACCACAACCAGCTGGCACTCCCAGCCTCTACCTGTGTACCCCAGGTCAATCTTGTCACGGTCTGTGAACCATTTATGCAGACCCGTTCACCATCTCTCTCTCTCTCTCACACACACACACACACCCCAAAACTACCAAGATCAAAACAACTTCATGACTCACCCACAACTTTCCAAACAACCCTTTCTGTCCACTCAGAGAACACTGGTATTAGACTCCCACATCAGCAGCAAAGACGGCCCTTACCATCATTTGTCAGGTTGGAATCGATTACACCCTGACACCACTCCATTCCCCGATATTACCCCTTTATTATTCAGGGCAGGGTACACTCTTCCTGAGGTCATTTTTAAATGTTTTGTGTGCCTTTTAAATATCAGCTGCCACATATAGAGAGAGACTTCAAATGACTGCCTAAGATATTCCATTTTAGCCTTAAATCTTTAAATACACTTATGAATTTTTGACTTTAACAGATTGCCTAATGTCTCTTTCTTCATAATGGAAATGGATCCCAGGGAATCCTCATTAACTCCATCTCCTTGGGGCTCTCTCCTTGAGATGGCCTTACATCAAGATTCAGCCCCACGTCCATTCACCATGAGATGTCCTTAGGTTTCTGGTCCTTGGACCTAAGCATGAACCTGGACCAGTCTGCATCAAAGGACCAGGGAGCCATGTTTCTGCTTACATGGAATAGGTTTTTCTCCCACCAGCCTTTGAACCAGGAACAACTGGAACATCCTCCAAGTAGCTAAAGTCTAACTGCCCTTCAGGTTCCACTCTGAAGCCTTAGTCTTCCCTGGCCCACACAGCCCTCCTTGCTGACTGTCTACAGCCCTTAGTTTGAACCACAGCACTTTAGCAACTAATTAAACACAACCACATCATAGGCAAGCCTTGTCTCCCCAGCCAGGGAGCATTTGGCCATAGCATATACCCTCATGTGTCTGGTTTGATGCTGTGCACAAGCAAGTGCTCAGTCCCTAACTGCTCACTGACTTTGAGAGCTGACAGTGAGTATGTTTGGTACCAACGTGCCGCCACTACACGTCCGGATCTGATTAAGCAAGTTGCCAGTCTAAGAATGTTCTGGCACAACCACCAAACCTCACCATTCTCTCCTGCTGCCAAGTCCCTTCCCTCTTTACCTAAGAATGACTTCATACCTAAACTCGATCCAGGAAAAAAGTATAGCAATCCAATTTTTTCCAGGGCAAGATCCTTGGCACCACAAGCGAGCAAGGAGGGGCAACTCAAGACTGTAAGAAACTCTATTCAAAAAAGAGAAGACTTCCTCCCAGGTTTGCTATAATGGCAAATCTTCCCAACCAAGGAAATAACTAAAGGGGAAGAATCACCTCATTTTTTTTCCTTAATGCTTAAGAAAGGAAAGACGAGTTCTAGTATTCCTAAGAGGGGTCTCAATTTGGGGTTTAAATCTAAGAAAATGTGGCTCATTGTATTTAGCACCCCCACCTCCATACCTGTTTCTGAGATTACATCACTTGCTAACATCTCATGTGCTCCACCATGCTGGTCACTACATTTCTTGCACCGAGGCTGATCTTGCCTCAGCTTCTCACACCTCCACAAACCCCTGTCAAGTGGGTATTTCTGTTTCATACCACTTACCATACATACGCCCCACCCTTTTTCAGAAAGTTCACACTCAGATGCTCCTATTTATAATTATTGATCTTTGTGCTACTGTCTAACTTTCTGGGCCCACAGTTAGGAAAGATGAAAAGGAATTCCCAAACGGGTAGTGAGGCATTTTCAAAAAAAAAAAAAAATCTGAACCATACTGCTATAGAAAAACCCATTTTTATCCTAATATTTATTTTTCTGCATCTCATCTAAGTTCCCCTTAGTGTTTACTAAAATCTTGACAAGTGGACATTTCATTTTCTATCCCTCTGAGATCATATGAAATAGCCACCCCAAAACAAGCAGCATATGATATTACAAATACACGTATATTGATGATGTAGCTGCTATTTGTACATTTGAAGTATGACATCTTCACTTCTCTGTCATCAGGCACAAGTAATTAAGAATAATCAAGTGGGTGTTAATTGGATATAATGAAACAATCTCCAGCCAGCCTGAGCCTACTATTTGCCTCCTACTAATAATTATGAACACTAAACACTCGTGCTAATCTCCTTCTTCTTACAGAAGCCAAACAGAGATACAGTATTTACTCAGCTAATGGCTTGTTTTGTCTGCAATTTAGTCTGTTTTAAAGCTAGGAAACTCATAATTTGCCAAGCTGTCACCAGCTGCTGGGCCCAGACCCAGGATGTAGGATTCTTATTGACAACAGTTCAGGGTATGTCATCTCAAATGAGAGGACAGATATTAATTAAGCTGACCTCCGGTTGCAACTGTACCTGGACATGTCAATGCCAAAAAAAAAAAAAATCGAAGTTCTATGTCTATAGTCTAAAGTACTCATGGACCATGCACTCATTATTGCCCAGGGCTTCATGAAACAGAAGAGCTTCCACATGAAGCTGTCAGGATGTCTCTATTTTTCTCTTTAGAACTATCTCCAGCAGCCTCTGCCACTACAGATCTGGGGACTGGCCTTTGATCATATTACTTCAGGAGCATCTTGGCTGTCAGATGACTATTATACAATAGTGAACTGAAAGTGTCTTATTGAGAGTGACCATTAGAAACATATTACTGGCCATTAAGCAGATGGTTAGATGTTTTTAAAGAGCTTTTACATAGTAATAGATTCCAGAGTCATTGACTATATTTATTACTCTCTGAAGAAAGTAGGAAAAAAAATAGAAAGATTGAATGTTTGTTCCAGAGGTAGTTAATGTCATTCTCTCAGGATCACCAGGAGATCCTCTGTAGACTAAGAACTGGCAGCTGGTGAGAGGATCTTAGAACAGGCTTCTGAACAAGCTGATTAAATTCCTTCTGATAAGAACTCAGGTGGGATTCCAAATCAAGAACCTTGCTTGGTAGAATCAGAATTATAAAAGAAAGATGCATCCAAACCATAGGTCAGAAAACTTTCCATGTAAGGGTCCAGAGAGCAAATATTTCAGTTCTTACAGACCACAAAGCATCTGTCACGACTACTCAGATTGAAGTTAATAGCAAGGAGGTAGGTGCAGATGATGGTAAATGAATTGGTATGGCTATTTGACCATAAAACTTTATTTATAAATACAGAAGGCAGGTCTATGACCTATGGATCATACTTTTGCCAACACCCACGTTGGACCAACATTGAAACCTGCTTTTCCATTAATATACACTTTCATGTGAAGTTTCAACCTCATTTAGGGATATAATGAATGAACTATATATATAACATATATATATGTATGTATGTATATAATGAACCCTTCTACTCAGTAAGTACTGTTATAGGACTGAATATTTATTCTATTATTTATATATTTATATATATGATTATAAAATGCTATATATGTTTCATGTTATGTATGCATATTTTTAAAGATTATTTATTTATTTATTTATTTACTTATTTATGAGAGAGAGAGAGAGAGAGAGAGAGAGAGAGAGGCAGAGACACAGGAAGAGGGAGAAGCAGGCTCCATGCTGGGAACCTGATGTGGGACTCGATCCTGGGACTTCAGGATCACGCCCTGAGCCAAAGGCAGGCATCAAATCGCTGAGCCACCCACGGATCCCCCATATGCATATTTATATATAAATCACCTCTTCTGTTTCCCTTGTTCATAACTTCAAACGTTGAGTTTTCTTAAAGATAAACCATCTGTAATTACTTGGTAAAATCTGCCCATTCTGGGTCCACTATCAAATAGGAGTACATAACTTACTGCAACAGAGCTAGACCTTGAATATTGCAAAATTTGAAAGGATTTTATTGAACTTCAAGGTGAAGTGGAAAGACACAATGACCTAGAGGGTGAAGGACTCTATGCCTTAGTCTCAATTCTTTTGCTAAATAACTGTGAGACCTGGGACATATTATTTAACCCCTCTGAGATTTGGTTGCCTCTAAAAGAATGAAGGAGTTATATTAGAGGATGGCTAGAGTCACCTCAAGCTTTCATATTCTCTGATCAGTGGACAGAAAATAGCTTAATTAGCTCACTTGATTACAGGATGATATTAATGAGGCCAAAGGAGCAAGTTAAATAGCCATGCAAGACTAGCTAGTTTTAAATAGAGCAAAACACTGTCACACAGGTTATAACTCAGCTTGGTTGACTAACAGGGCATGGCTTGTTCAGTCCTCCTCAAATCAATAGCACAGACAATATGTGATAACAGTAAGTCAGAAATAGCTATAGATAACAGTATCATTAATATTTTTATATAACTATGATCACTAGATTATACAACCAGGTATTTCAGCCTGCTTCTTTCCAGTGATGTAGTGAAGGACTGTGTCTCTCCCATGTGTCCTAGACCAGTCCATGGTCCTACCATGCATGATCAGAATGCAACACATACCACATGTGATTCACTATGTAAGTCAGACAACAGCTGAACTGGTCTGTATGCTGCTTAACAAGACGAATCTAGCTATCACATGCTTGGGTGTCGGGCAGTGCCCAATTACTGTGAAAGTTCCTAACTAATTATGCTCCGTCCCTGTACTTATCTTGTCCTGGGCTGGTAGCCATTTGCAGACCACATCAACAGTAGATAGGGCCTCCCTGTTGTCACTTTTTGGTATGTGGGATGAGAACAAAGCTACAGCTTAGATGAGGCAAGAAAACCAAATTCAACATAATGCCACCAAATTTTCTCCCTCTTTTTCCAAGTTTGTACTCTACCTATTTCCCAGTTCACCTTGGAAAGTCCAACTACTCATCTTCCATGTTTTAGTTGTATTTGCTCAGCTATTCAACAAACATTTCTAAACAATTTCCATGTGACTATAGTATAGCAGGCACTTGGGAACCATGGGTGACTAAGATTTGGTCACTGCTTCAGGGGAGTTGATGAGTTTCTTTTGAAGAGACATGTCCTAGACATAGGTGCTTATGCTGTGTCTATGTTAAGTCACTAAAGTGTAGAAAGAGTACATCTTACCCAAAATTCAACATCACTTACCCATACTCAGTCCCAATTTATTAAACACCAAATATCAACCAGACAATCGGATGGCTTTGGAGGTGTGAAAAAGATTAAGAAATTGAGCTTATAGCTTAGAGAACTCTTCCATGGAATCCTTCAGGTTGGTGAAGAAGCAGTTTTAGTATCAGTTATATTTGCATAGGTTCTATGAGGCTGACTCTAATTACATGGATGGGTACACCAAGAGGTTCTAACTGGGCCTTTTTAGATACACAGCAATAGTTACCGAACATAAGATACTTGAGCAGAAAGGGTCCCCAGGGACCTTCTAATATTTTACTGATGAAAAGCTTGATACCTGTAAAGGTGAAGTTACACAACTCGCAGGTAAAATTAACCTCTAAGAGGACCATGTCCAAAATGTGCCTAGCTCCAAAGTTAGCCAGCACATTCATGAAATGGGTCTTCTAGGTGTACAAACAACCCAGCTTCTGCAAAATCCTCTAAAAGAAGAACTGGACATAGGATGTTGTGGCAGCATCACTGCATAAAGAAGTTTGGTGATGCCCTAAGAGGGCTTGGAGTAGACCTGATGTCCCCTCCAGATCTTCTGACCTCATGAGTTCCATAATATCCAATGTCCCTTCCGGCCCCTAAACTCTACTGTACAAACATTAGTCCACTACTTTGGAAATCTGGCTAGCCTACTAGAAAAAAAGCAGACTACACAGCATAAGTAGGTGGAAGTCATGCCCTTCCAGTCAGGCCCTGCATTACTCCTTTAAGCAACCACAGTCAGACTCATATAAAAACACAATCCAGAAGCTTCCAACACTCTTGGCTCTAGGTCGAGACACAAACTAATGCATGATCTCTCATCCAAGTCCTATCAGCTTCTGACCTTCTTGGTTCTCCACCTGCCTTTCCTGGACCACAGCACTTGTCACCTGGTGCTGTGCTCCCACTAAGACCTTGGACATAATTTCTATTATTCAGTCTCCTGTAGCCCTGAGCAAATGGCTCCTTGGATTCCACCTAGACCACAGGATCCCATCTCAGCTTAAACTTCCCGTGCATAGTACTGAGGATTTGCTCAAATTATCCACACATCACATGATAACACCCTTGCCCCACCCCACCCACACACATAGACACATGCATTCCTACTCACTAACATAATAGCGGAGGGGAGCTTTCAATGAATTCTATAAATTTTCTAGTAATTCAACACCCAGTGACCCAAATCTAAAAGTACTTCAAATCCATTAATGAGCTTCAACAATAGACATACAAATGCTTATACATATCCTATACACTGGGAAGAACCAGACTGTCAAGGTAACCAAGAAAAAAAAAATCCAAAACCAGCTTACAGAAGGTCACAATTCCTCTAATTAACAACAAATGCCTCACAATGAACAGCTTGATGAGGACAGGGCTCCCCACCATGGTGAGATTTTTCTTTTATTTGGCGAGCAATGAAATCATTAATGTAATAGATCACCATCCCCGCTAACCGAATCTCTCCGTGTCATCTCCTTCAGTGTGCATGCAAGCAGAAGACACACATCTATTGTCTCTTACTTCTGGAAGTTGTAAATGTAGGAAAATTGTCATCATTAAATTGAATATAATGGTCCTCTTCCCCCTCCCCCTTTCATTCCCTCACTCTGTTCTTCAGCTCTGTCTGACACATACCTTGTAAATGTCAACACAAAAGTATGTTCTGAAGACCAATGGGCAGAAAGTTCTGATTACCAGCAAAAATCCATCATGTGATACCGAACAGTCACCCCTGCAGTGAGAGGAAATGATAATTGCTTTGCCGTGCCAGGTGGAGGAGCTGACCTCAAAGTGTCTCTGGTGGTATTAACATGTAATGAAGATGGGTGCAGACAAAGGCCACTGCTGAACACACCAGGGATGCCATCAGACATCCTCACCTCCGAGGAGTGTTGCTGAGGAACACAGGCAGCTCTAATGATAACCTACTCTTCATGTTCCAATGTCTTCCAGTGACTTAACCTAGGGCCTACTTCATTCAACCCTCACGGGGAACCAGGAACCCCTCACTGGGCCAAGATTAACCCTAGAAAGTTCCCATCCAGTAGTGAGGGAGGGTTCACACCAGGAACTCTTTGGGGAAAGAGGAAGGAACATGGCAAGTGAGCTCTGCCCGGAGAGTGCTCAGCTGGTGTGCTGCAAGGAAGGATGGAGAGCTCTGATGTCATCGGCATGTAGCTCAAGAGGTCACAGAGAGCGCTCCTCCGAGCAACCAGCTTGCTGAGCCAGCAAGGGGAAGGAGGCAGCTTCCTGACCTGAGGAATTCTGCAGGAGGCCTTGCTGTCCATGGGTTGTCAGGGGCTGTCATTGGACCACAAGGACTGTTTGGCCTTGAGCATTAGTTATGTTATGTAAATTACCCTTAATGAAAGCACGGCCTTGGTCCATAAAAACTTAACAATGCATTTATCTTCATTTGAGCTCTCCCCAGCAGCCACCACCTCCCTTTACAGACCATATTAACTGGGCTTTCACTGCATGTCCCTGTCCTCCACAGCCACCGTCAGGAGGGCCCAGAAGAGGGAGAGGAGTTGGCTTACACTTAACAAGACAAATGTGCCATTGTGGAGGTGGCATCAGGTGGCCTCAGCACACGTACAGAACAGCAGAGCAGATGCAGCTGTGCCCAGCCTTCCTCCCCAGGCCCTCTTTGCGAACAATGTTCAGATGGCTGAAATGGATAAAACTTAGTTTTGCATTCCTGAGAGCCGGGTGTCACCTCTGATTCACCAGCAAGCATTTATTAAGTGCCTCCTGCATACACAGCACAAAGCAAAGACATCTCTCCCTCCCTCTCCATGCGTGTATCAAGCAGGCAACGGTCTCTGACTCTGAGATGCCCCGTTTGAGATGCCCCGAGCAAACCTCTAGGCACTCTAACGTTGCTGTTGTGGGTTCTACATCGATCCCCACCTTTGAAGACAGAATTAAAAAAAAAAATTAAAAAGGCAGTCTGAAATCTCAGCTGCAATACAGGTTCCCAGAGTTGAAAAGGAAATGAATCAGGATTACATAGGAACTGGGAAGGAGAGGAAGCCTGGGTCTGGCTGGCCTTGAATGCAGGCTTCATGATTATTAAACATTTTAAAAATCAAACACTGGGGATCCCTGGGTGGCACAGTGGTTTGGCGCCTGCCTTTGGCCCGGGGCGCGATCCTGGTGACCGGGGATCGAATCCCACGTCGGGCTCCCGGTGCA
Organism: Nyctereutes procyonoides; assembly: GCF_905146905.1. Lineage (NCBI taxonomy): Eukaryota > Metazoa > Chordata > Mammalia > Carnivora > Canidae > Nyctereutes > Nyctereutes procyonoides. Next base: position 62,128,234 of record NW_026575046.1, read on the forward strand.
TGGAGCCTGCTTCTCCCTCTGCCTGTGTCTCTGCCTCTCTCTCTCTCTCTCTGTGACTATCATAAATAAATAAAAATTAAAAATCAAACACTTTACCACTGCTTCTAAGACCTTTCACGGACTGGTGCCACCCACCTCCCAGGCACAGCTCTGTCCCTGTCATTCGTTCCCCAGTAACCACACAGGCCTCTTCCCAATGCCTCGTAACCTCCAAACTCCATCCAGCCAAGAATCTTTCACTGGCTGTTCGCTCTGCCTCCAATGTCCTTCCCTCTCTCCTCTCCTAATCAACCCTGCCTCCTTCAGTGCCCTGGGAGAAATCCCTTCATCAGGGGAAACCTTTCCAGAGCACCCTGAGTCACATTTGGTGTCACCACAGCCCCATAGCCTTCTCCTCCCCAGACCCTACCCCAGTTGTGCCTGAACATCTGTTTCTCAGTGATGCCATGTGTGATTCTTTGAGGACCCTCACCTCCACTGGATCGTAAGCTCCATGAGGGCAGCAGCCTGTGTCCTTCTCACCACCACATCCTTAGCACCAAGCACACTGCAGGCAGCTAAAGCAATTACTGAATACGCAGATACATATATAAAGACATGCACACTGGTCACTTCCTCTCCAGGACTACAGGAAAAAATACCAAGAAAAGAACTATGCTCACATTCAATGGACAAAAAGAAGAACTAAGAGAACCTTAGCAGTGACTGAACAATAGAAACAGCTGCCAGGAGAAGCCAGGTGGACTCTAGGTGAGGATATCTTCAAGAAAACATGCCCCCCTTCCAAACAGGACAGCAGGCAAATGGGTGAGCTGACCTTCCACACACCCTGCCATTCCCGTGTTTTCTGTCCTGGCAGCCTGACTGCCGAGCCATGGCAGCTGCATCTCATCACCTGGTCTGGAAGCATTTCTATTCCAAGTGCAAGTTCAGCCTTTCTCCCCACTCTTTGTTGTGCCACTTGGCTCCCAGGAAGAAGATGGATTTTTTTTTTTGTTTGTTTTCCAGGCAGCAAAATACAGAAAATAACTATAATGAAGCACCAGGGTGGCAAGTGCTGCTTTCCTCGAAGTCAAGGGCCAGAATGAGTTGGTTGCCCTGCCTCAAAACCTAGGAGAGGAAAGGGTATAACCCCCCAGGAAAGGATGTACTTGCAAAATTCCCCTCTCTTGCCTAGATGTCAAAGGAGTCGTATTGCATCAGTTGCCCACAACTTCCTGGAAAAGGAGATTATCCCAATTTGTTCACCTCACAAAGGAATTGTGTGAATCCTATTTGACCCCTGTTTTTCCAATGTAGGGTATGAATTTAGCTAGCTTTGAAAATGTTTTAGGGCTTCCACAGAAATTTGTAAAATGTCAGCGTGAAAATTTTAATTGAGTTATTAGCAATATCTCTTCTTTGAATGACCTTTTAGTACTCCTTATAACATATCACCTCCTTTTACTACCTTCTGGCTGACAGTTTCTAATATATTCCTTCTTCCTAGATGATATCATCTGTCCTTGGGTGGAATTAACTAAAGCACTCTACATTCAGAAGCTGACATTAATCCATAGCCCCAGATCTCTAACAGCTGCTGGTATAAACACTATTTCCATACATTGGGTTTTAACAATGACTGGAAGAAATGCATAGTATTCGCTGGACACTGATGACATGCACACAAATGAATCAGGGTGACACACATCAATGGTTTTTTTTTTAATTTTTTAATTGACTTAAATAGTCTACGTGCTGCACAAATCTAAAGGAGTATTTCTGGGTTCATGGAAACTGTGTTTCTCTTCAGAATCACATGTGTAGAAGCAGCTAATCAAAAGAGGACATTATAAGGATGAATGGCAAACAAGTTGTTTGTTCAAGTAACTTTCTGATTCTCAATAAAGGAAATGCAGAAAATACAGTCCCATATTCTTCATAACTCAGACATTTTGCATCATTCCAAGAAATGGAAAAAGTAAATCAACATGGCATGTGGATACAGAAAGGTACATTCAGAGTTGAGAATCACCAAACAGGGAAAAGATAAAGAAAGCCCACCCGCTACCCCCCAAATTCCGAACTCCAGTGGTTTCTCTTAACAATCTCAAGGCACCCAAACCCCACGTCCTCATGTGAAAATGACCAACAAAAGGGCAGGAGGCCTTGGATCTCCTCTGACTCCTCCCAGTCTCCTCCCACAGACTTTATATTCTGCTGGAAACAGGCACATATATATCAGCGCAGCCACAAGCAGTGACATCTATAGGGACCTCACCAGCATTTTCTATCAGCTCAACCATGTTATTTAGAATCTGAGACAGTAATGACCATCGTGAATGCCAGACTGCTGATGCAGGTCCCAGGGCTCGAGGTGGCTGATAATTAGAGTGTTGCTAGCCTCACGGTGGGGTGGGAACCGAGTGGAGGAAGAAGAAATTTCCAAGGGGAAAAGAGTCTGCAAACGGAGCCAGTGGCAGCAAGATTCTGCAGAAGCCAAGTGGGGGTTGAGGAGTCCTGTCCCTTCTCTTGGCCTTACGCTACACTCCCCTCACTGGCCCTGATGAGAAAACACCAACTCACTCTTCACACCACCTGACACCTTGCATGACTCAAATCACAGGATGCACAGCCATCGTATTAGGATATCATGAAGTGTGGCCAGAATGTGACACCTTGGTGGGTAGTGGGTTGAGCATTCACCTGATGACCTGAAGGTCATTACTATTAGTAGTCACCAGGGGAACAGATGTGTCTCCAGATGGGCGGCAACATCCTGGAGAGCAGACCTAGGTAAAGGTGACAGAAATACCACCCTGGTCTGGATTTTAAACGGTGTGAAGCATCCAGGAGGGTGCTCAGAACTAAGGAAAGCATCAGCCATAGGGAAGCAAAAGCTGCCAAGTGAGGAACCAGGTGGACTGGAACAAAGTTGACAGCGTTCAGAGCCCTGAGAGGCAGCTGGTCATGGCGGAATCAGAACCCCGAGCTCTGCAAGCCAGTACTCAACTCCTGATAGGCCCTTGATAACTCTGTGTCATCCCCAAGAACTGGTCCCCTCTGTCTCAGTCATGCCAGCACAGAGTGAGAAAACAGCTTACCCCTGGGACTGGGGCAGCTCCACCAAACATGGAAAATCGGGGCAGTTGGATCATCAGCCCCTCCCCGTCTGACAGATTTCTACTAATCGTGGAAGGCTCTGAGCCTTGCCTTTTCTAAGTAGTACTTTCTCCTTATGCTACCTCCAAGTATTCAAAACTTACCTGTCCTATTACTCTCTAGGCCAGTTGGCCTGCTAGACTAATCTAAACCCAGTCAATAGATCTAATTATTTATATTCTCCAAGGAGCATATTTCATTCACTCATTCATCTACTCATCTTTACTGCCCATTTAGCATGAGCCCTGGGTTAGATTTAAGAGCTAGAAATGCAAATAGGATGTGCTCCATGCTGTCCAGGAGCTCACACACTAACTAGAAAACAACAGAAACTTCAACTTATGCCACCCCCGGTGAGGGAAACACTGTAGTTCAGGGCGATGTTTTGGAGGATGTCTAATGACACCCGGAAAGCAGATGCCTCCCCAGCCCAGGCCTGATGCCAGCCCCTTTGCACAAGACCCCACGTTACAGGAAGAAATTTAGGAAGCAGTAATGAGAAAATCCATTTCCCTCAGTGAGGGAAGAGGACTGTAAGCCCAGCAGGTAATGAGCTCTACCAATCCTGGCGTTGCATGATGCAAGGTTGACCTTGTGGTAAAGAATGTGAACTGGAGAGTGAGACAGACACAGGTTCTCATTGCAGCTCAGCCCACCCTGGGCTAACTATTCATCCTGGGCAAGCCTCAGGTTTGCTCACCGCTGAGACAAGTTAACCATCCATGCCCCAGCCTTGGGGTAGAGTAGTGGTCCTGAAGTGTGCCCAGCAGCACCAAGATCACAGGGGAACTCACTAGAAATGCACATTTCCAGGCTCCACCCTAGACCTCTAGAGTGGGAAACACTGATGGTGGAGTACAGCTGATCCTGACACTCTAAAGTGTGAGAAAGACAGATGTATACATTCAAAGGATTGATGCTTATTATGTGCTTTGCCAAGTGCCGGGTGTGTCGGGAGCCCACATGCATGGTAGTTGGGTCACGAGGTCCTGGGAAAGCTACATAGAGAAGGACATGAAGTGGAGGTTCATCTTTGCCTGAGGTCAGAACCAAAGGGGAACATCAAGTGCTCCAGCAGCTTGCATCAGAACCCCCTCGGTGATGATCAAAATGCAGATCCCAAGGCCACACTTCAGGCCCAGGAGTATAAACTTGGATCTATTAACTTAGATCTTCCCCTTCCAAGATCTCGGGTCTGCAGGCTCTCATGCAGGTGTCTAGGAGGTAAGTGCTCTCCTCTGTGGGGTGGAGGAGGGTGTTACTGCTTTTTATTTTGATTATTTTCTTATTTATTTATTGCTTATGCCTGCATCTACCTCAGGGTAGCTCCTGCAAGAAGCCTCTCCTCAAGCTGTTCTTGCTGTCACCGTGGCACAGAGGTTCCTCTTCGCTCCTTCTCCTTTTCTCTCCTCCTCCACCTCTCTTTCTCCCCCCAACTTCTAATCCAGATTCTTCATTGCTGCGCCTACTTGTAGCCTTCTTTCCCTTCTGGTCCCTTTTGCAAAATCACTTCCTGGCTGATAGTTCTAAAATATAAGTCTAAGCATTTCATTTCACACTTAAAAATGGAGAGAAACAGAAAGCTAGCCTTCATTGCCTTCCCCCCAACACCTGGAAGGATTTATGGCACAGAATTCCAAGTCCTCAGCCTGGCCCCATCAGAGCTTCCCCAGGGTGACTCCAGTTCCACGGCACGCACTTCTCTTCAGGCATCCTGTATCACCACCAGGGCCCAACTGCTGTTCCCCTATCAGGACTTGCTCTTCCCCAGAAAGAAACGACCTCTGCCTTTTTTTCCAGAGGAGGAACCTCCAGCCTTCCTTCCCCTCTCCATCACTAATCCAACCATGGAAGTGTTCGCTGTTATCTTTGCTAAACCAACAGCTCCAAGTTGGAAAAGACTCATTTATATTGTGTCTACACCTTGGTAAATCTCACCAAAATAAGCATGGAGGAGTTTGGAGAGGCAGCAGTGGCCCTCCTCACCGCACTCCACTTCACCGACAGGCTGAGGTAACCACCACTCCCCACTCCCTCTCTAGAACACACACGAGGATGTCAAGTGAATCTAGACAGCTGCAACCATTGTCCAAGGGGACCGGGGTGGTGGATGGTCAAGGAGTTGACACTGGCATGCCAAAGCTTCTAGAGGCATGTGGACCTGATGCTGAGTAATTATTCAAGATTATATTCCCTGTCTGCCTGCATATGCACGCATGGGTATGGCCCATGGCAGCCTTGAGCTCATGGAACCAAATCCATAGAAAAGAAGGAAGCCAAAGTGTGAATGGAGCAGTTGTGCGTCTTCCCATTTACCACAGTGAAGAGAGTAGGAGAACTAACCTTCCATCACTTACCCTCTGTCATTACTACATACTTTTACATATTTGTTATCTACATTTCACAAACCTCAGCTCACTGGGTGGTTTGGATCATCTGACAACACTATTAAATGCTTTGCCAACATTGTACAGCACAGCATTGTACAGTATTGCAGGAAAAGCTTTCAATTCTAGAGACAAAATACCTGAGTCTCTTTGAAACTTAACTCCAGCTTGTATTAGCAGTGTGACCTTAGACAAGCCACTCAATCTCCTGGGCCTCAGTCCCCTCGGCTGGAGAGTGGAGTCACTTACTTAATGTCGGACCAAAATCACAGAATTGCTAGAAGGATCATCTGACATAAGAGAAAAGAACATGTTCCAGAAATAGAATTCATTTTGCGCTGACCATTGTACCCATTTAAAAATCTTACCCCACATAGTTATGCAGGTTCCTAGATACCTTGTCTTTTTCCTCTTTTCTGAGAGTATCTGTGACAGAACTATATCAAACTCCTCTTCAGCTTTTCCATCTCTCAGAGTCTAGGCGCATGAGATCACATCCATCCTTCTGAATTTGTTTTTCTAATGTGCAACTGTCTCCTGTAATGCTTCTTGGCTATAAATGAGCTTGAACTCCTTCTCTCCTCCCTCTTTCACTCAATTACTTCTTTCTTACTGATCAGCTTAATTCATTGACATGTTCTCTTCCTCAAAATACCTCTCAATCTCATTGCTTACAGCGGTGGGGGGGGTGTGGATGCGAGGGATACAGTGAGCGTGGGGATGGAAGAGAGACCTCAGTGAGGACATATAGGGGTCTCTACACCACTTCCATAAGTCCTGCCAACTGGCAGACAAAGACGCAAGAAAGGGTTGTTTTGTTCTAAGCATGCCACTTGGTCACTCTGCCCTTGCCCTGGACCTCCCGCCTCCATCCCCATGTCAGATCTAATGCTATAAGAGGACAGGAAAGTCGTGATTAGTCACAATTCTGCCACAATTCTCTCCTCACTGCTACTCCCTGCTGATGACATTAGCTGGATGACTGCCAGAGCTCAGAGAGAAAAACTCACCAAAATGATCATAAAGCCATTTAGGAAGATATGAGCATGATCAACACACTAAATAATAATTACTCACATTTGTATTCCCTGCCAATCTTCATATACAGGGTATAAATGTAACCTGCTCCAAATGAATCACCTGGTTTTAAATGCCTGAGAGTCACAGTCCTATGATTCTGACAAAGTAACCCACATATCTCGTACTACAGGCTCATAACAAAGACATTGCTGTGAATTGAAACCCCAAGAACAAAGCCAGTTGGAATTTTTAAACATTTACTCCAAACTTTTCATTATGGTTATATTCTTCTCAAATATTTCATCATGCCGTTTTCCTCTTTCTGGTTTAAATCTCAATCACTAAAAGGAATGATTCGAAGGCAATAATGTAGAAACAAAAGGGGAGATTAAATACAAATTAAGCTTTCATTTGTACTGTTTTTCCAGACTGAATTAAAGTGATTGAGCTAACTTTGGTGTAAAGTAAATTTTACAGCTGTTGGAAATGATAGAATGTAAATTGGATTATACTATTTAAATATTTTACAAATAATTGAAATGGCATTCTTATAAGTTATGTTCAAATATTCACATTAAAACACAGTAGATCTTGCTGACTGGCTCGAGATATCTATCCTTACTTCTGCTTGATATTTCTTCCATTACCAAAATGAAACTCAAAAAAAAAAATCACACAAAGATAGGTCAGGGGGTACCACTTAAGATAGGAAAAGGCATGACGGTATAATTTAACCTATTCAAATTAATTTATTCCAACAGATACTTATTGATTACAGAGCACTGAGCAAGCTACTGGATACAACAGGGGAGTAACCAGTCTTGCCCTGAAAGTGCTTCCCATCTCCCAGAAGGAAGGAAAACAAGCCAAATCAAATTATGCCACTTAAAGCAGAATAATACAAATGCATAACATACAGGAAGTGCAAGGAGAGGCTAGAGGGAGCAGGTTGGGAAACACTTTATGAAAAAAGGTAAGCTAGGTTTTGAAGGATGCATAGGATTTCTACTAGGTAAACACTGTTAGAAGCATGTATAAAAAGCAAGAGAGAAATAAATAGCCTCAGTTCATGGGAATAAGGAAACATGGGACATGTCTGGAGAACAGAGAATAGAACAAATCAAGAGGAGCTAGGATGCCTAGAAAAGTAGTGAGAAATTCTCTCAGTCATTCACCAACATTTATTGATTATCCACGTACCCATAAGCTCTATGGGGGAATATAAAGAAAAATAAAGATCACTTCCCTCAAGGAATTTGCATTTTAGTAGCTAAGGCTTGTAAATAAATACCAGGTAGAAAGCACAAGCACCATACAGAAGTAATAGATACAGTGTTTTGTAAATTTAGTGGAGGGAAAAGTTACTCCTAAGCAACAAGGAGGAGAAGAGCCTTGAAGGATGAACAAATGAGGATAACCACATTCATCCATTCCTTCATTCATTCACTAAACATATCATTTATATTTACTTTCCTCCTATCTTGGGTATCGAGCAAAATAATGGAAACAAAGATGAACAAGACATAGTCTCCCCTTCAAGGAACTCAGTTTGACCTCAACAAAGGGTAAGAGTGAATAAGAAAATGCTGGGAAGATAGGCTACTATCAAACCTGGATAGCCAAGGATTTCACAGGACAGTATTATTTGTGAAGGCTTGTGAAATCACTGAAGATGTCTGACAGCAGCTTTCAGAAAGCTGGTCTGAGTCTGAATCAAAAACAGAGCCTCAAAGCAGAGCCTGAGATGAGCAACAGATGCAGGGAGTTTATTCGGGAGATGATCACAGAGAACAGGAGAGGGAGAGGGGAGGAGGAAAAGCCAACATCAGGGTGTATTATGCATTATCAAGGTCACTGCTCTTGGGCACTGAGGCATGACTTCTCCCCCAGCATGCCCAGAAGCAGATAGAAATCCCCCCAGAACTGTCTGAGTGTAGGACAGGAAGCCAGGTGGTTACCATCAGCTTCAGTTCCCCACTGATTGAGGGTTGACCCTGTGGGGGCCACTGGCTACCCGATACTGCAGGCTGAAGGCTCAGGCACAGGCTCACAGACTCTCAGGGAAGGTCCTTGGGCAGAAAGTCTCACAGAATAACAGGCGGTGAGACACTGTCCACAAGAGTCTGAGCTCCCATGGAACCGTGCGGCGTGGCCATGACTGAAACCACAGGTAGCCTATGGAGTTGGGACGGGGGCCCCAAAAGTGTCTGCTAGAAGCAGGCAGCATCCAGCAGGCAAGGTAGGGGAGAAGGGAAAGAGCCGGGAAAAACAGACCCTGTCTAGCCTGGAAAAGAGAAAGACAATGGGGAGCTGAATAAAGGTGGCTGGACTGGTGAGAAGGGATGATGCTGAAATCATCATGAAGGATGAAGCAACTGATGAACTGTGTGGAGCGGGGACATACACGTCAGAGATAAATGAGGCTCTGAACCTCCAGGAGTGAGAGCAAGATGCCACCATGAACAGGAGCTAAGGGAATGAGAGAAGAGTAGCTAAGAGAAGACAACACCCAGGAGGAAGGTGGGAATATAGGACCAGAGTTTTGGAGAGATTGAACTGGAAATTATCAGCAGAGACAGTAGCTATATTCACGGTTTTGCTGAAAAGACCGTGTAAAGGGCGGGGGGGGGGGGAGGACTTAGAAACCTAAAGCTTTAGAAACTAAAAAAAAAAAAAAAAACCTCTATTTAATGAATGGGAAGGGAAGACAGATGATGAGACAGAAAAGGAGAGATCACAGTGTCAACATGAGCAGAAAACAGAATTTCAGGAATGAGAGGCTGGGCAACAGGGTGAAATGGCACAGAGAGGATGAAATGATACAGACCCAGAAGCACCTACTCAATACTGTGACTGAGGAGTCACAGGAGGGCTTCCAAGGACACAGTTCAGGAGAGAGGCAGGCCTGCTCCAGGACTCGGTTGACAAAGGTTTAAGGGATAAGGGAGAGATGGTCAGTTCTTTTCAATGGAAGTTTTCCATCTAAATCATGCAATGTGCTTTCTGTGACTACTTTCTCAATTCTCCCAAGGGTGGTACCTAACTAGTATCTTTCTAAATGCACAGAAGTTACCATCAATGTCTTAGCAGAGGGGTCAGCAAGTTTTTACCATGAAGAGCCGCGTGGTCTCTTGGAACTACTCAACTCTGCTGTAGCACCAAAGCAGCCATCAACACCACCAAAGTGAATGGCACAGCTCTGCGCAAAATTTTATTTATGGACACTGACATGTGGATTTATTGTATTTTCCATGTGTCAAGAATTATTCTTTTTAAGATGCTTCCAACTTTCAAAAATGTAAAAAGCATTCTTAGCCCATGAGTCCTACAAAAACAAATGCTGGGGTCAGATCTGGCTTTCAGGGGATAGGGTATTGTGAACTTATGACCTTAGTCATCACCTACAGGTGACAGATGCGGGTGGACACTTCAAATAAATGAAGAAGAGAAAGACAATAGCATGAGAGAAAGGATCAAAAATTTGTTTTTTGCTTTTCTGTGGGTTTTGTTTATTTGGTTTTTGTGTGTGTGTGTGTTTGTTTTTGTTTTTGTTTTTTTTTTTTTTGAGAGAGAGAGGAGATAAGGAAGGGAGAGAGGGAGACAGAGAATCTGTCTGTCCAGGCCATGGACCCTGATGCAGGGCTCAATCCCAGGACCCCAAGATCATGACCTGAGCTGAAACCAAGAGTGAGATGCTTAACTGACACTGACTGAGCCACCCAGGTGCCTGTGTCTAAAGAGCAGAAAACACACATGCATCATGAGAGGCTAAGAGGAAATCACCTTTGGAGAGAGAAAGTTGAAGATACATTGAAAAATGAAGGGAAGTGGCAGATGCACATTCTAGATGAGGGAGATGGGCACAGGATGAAGGAGTGAGCTGGGCAAAGGAGAGGCAGGCAGCGTCCTCTGAGAGGGAAGGTGAGGCGGGAAAGGCTGGAAGCAGATTACTGAGAACCTAAAATGCCAACCCAAAGAGTTCACACTTCATTAGGTGAGCAATGAGGGGCTACTGAAGGTGTTTAGGCCAAGGAGTACAGCCCAGGAATCAGTAATACACTTGGTCTCCCCACCGCAGACTGACTAAATAAGCCAACACTCTGTATACATATTTACATAATGGACGTATGAGCAGAAGAGAAGCTGAAAATATGTGGTAACCGACTCTCCTGCTCAAAAAACCCTGCTCCACCAATGCATTCTGGGAAGGAAAGATAAGACAAGCTGACATGTTCAACGACAGCTAGTTCAATATATCCATATATAAACGTGCTCTTACCCTCAAGAATTGGAATACTGGATAGATATAGCAAGTGCCCATGACCTGGGCTTATGGCAGCTTGGGGTAGGGAGTGGGGTGGAGTCTATGGTAAAGAGGGCCGGGTTCCACTCCCAGCCTCATTACTAACCATCTGTGTGATGGTTAACAAATGTCTCTGGGCCTCAGCTTCCTTGGGGGTCAAACGGGAATTAGAATATCGTTCCACATATCCCAACAGTTTGTAACAAGGATAGAAAAAGCTAGCAGGGGGATCCCTGGGTGGCTCAGCGGTTGAGCGCCTGCCTTTGGCCCAGGGCATGATCCTGGAGTCCTGGAATCGAGTCCCACATCAGGCTTCCTGCATGGAGCCTGTTCTCCCTCTGCCTGTGTCTCTGCCTCTCTCTGTGTGTACTCTGCCTCTCTCTGTATCTCTCATGAATAAATAAATAAAACCTTAAAAAAAAAGAAAAGAAAAAGCTAGTGGATACGAAAACACTCTAAAGCTATAACAGTCTACACAGATGGAATACTGTAGCTGGGGAAAAAAAAAGTGCTGTGAGGTCACCTGTCAGAGTTACTTCTGTAGCCACTCCCCTTATTACAGAGCTGATTCTTTCTGCCCATGAGACTGGTAAATGACTTCACTGAAACCTAAAAAAAGCATTCCTTCTTGACTGACCTGTGACTTCCATCCTTTGACAGGACTCTTTTTCTTAACAGCTTTTGGAGAATGGGATACCTTTCTAGAGCTGTGGTCCCGGGGTAGAGTCAAGCTGTCTACACAGGACAGTCCTGGGGGTGTTGAGGAGCCCAGGGAGGACCTCCTGGGTAAGGTGGCACTTCAGATGGGCCTCAAAGGCTAGCTGGGATTGGAGACACAGGGAGGAGGCAAGGCTTTCTGAGGAGAGCCCCAGGTCGAACTGCACGTGATTGTTTCACTGGGGCTGAGCGTCTGGGTGCCCTGGGAGCAAAAGCCAAAAAGCCCCTGGGAGAGGCTCCGAAATACCCGGCCAACACCAGAGTCTAAGACAAAAAATGAAAATAGTTGTTGTCTTCCTTGTACAATTCAAATTCTGGTTCTGTTTCCGCAGCTGAAATCCAGGCGATATAATCTTTTAAAATATGAACAATGATCATAGCTGCAGCAGTGAAGTAGGGAGAATAATACCAAAGACTGACATTCATATTTGTTGTTTTTAAAAACTTTGTCTCTTAACTCTTCGGTCTATATGGTAGTGGTGTCAGATAGGGAAGCAAAGTAAAATTTTCACTGTTGTATTTAAAAAAAAAAAAAAAAAGGGAACTGGTGCCCAGAGAGATTGAGTGACCAATGGGAAGACACATAGCTAGTAAGCGATGTGGGAGGGTTGGTGTGGGGAAACTGGGTTGTGTGCCTCGTGACCCGAATTCGTTAATCCATACCCACTACAGGTTTTCCCGCTACCCCAAAGTGGAGCTGTTCCTATGAAAACTTTCATAGGCCAAAATGGGCTGACACAATTACCATTCATTTATATGGAAAGATTGTTGAGCATCCCCAGACCCCAAAACCCACCTTAGGTTGTCTTGATACCTCAGGACACATTTTGCTAACAGAGGCTCATGATCAATCAAGACAAAGCACAGATGCTCACAGTACAGCTCCAAACCAGGGCAGCTTCATACCGAGATGCAGAGTGTAGTTTGGGGGAAGGAGCGTGGCTGTGCCCCTCTGGCTGCACAAGGTGTGCGCTGCCTCTACAGGCTCACTGCAGAACAACTGCTGAAGGATGTTTTCATTTTTTGCCTTTTCAGAAAAGCAGAAATCTTCTTTCGAGGTCTTCTGGCTAGAGGAAACGGATGCCAACCCAAGTCCTTTGTAAAAGTGAAGGGCCATGACACAAAGATTTGAAAAGTTGGGGATACCTGTGAATCTCTTGGCTGAATATGACCATGACTTAATCTGTAGGTTGTCAGTCACCTCCTACCAAAGGGAACGTCGCCATGTTTTCACACTGACAAAAGGAAAGTATCAGGACAGGGCAAGATCATTAAGTCAGAAGTGAGCAAACTGAATTTGGTCCATGGGCCAAATTCAGCCCGCCGTCCATTTCTGGACAGCTTGCAAGCTAAGAATTTGTTTTTAACATATTTTTAAATGCTCGGGTAAATGCAAAACAATAAGTGACATGGGAAATTATGTGAAATTCAAACTTCAGCGTCCATACTGACAATGAACAAAGACACACCCACTCATTTATGCCCAGACTACGGCCATTTCTGTGCTGTAATGACAGCAAAGTACTTACGACAGAGACCGCGTGGCCTGCAAAGCCAGAAATATTCACCACGGCTGCATGGATCTTTACAGAAGAAGTTTGCTGACTGCTGTCCTACATCATAGATCTGTGACTATAGTAAGGATAAAACAAGGTAATAACTAGAGAGAGGGATTGCAGGAAGACCAGAGAAACCCAAAGTTCCGAATTCCCAGATAGTGTGTATCTCACCTGTGACTATAGGATTTTGAGGGAGAAATTCTCAAACTGCTGTCACCTCCCCACTGGGTGTTGTTGGGGTTCATGTGACAGTTTCATAACTAAAACTGCTTCTGACAGTCCCTTTAATTTCTTGCCCCCGCCCGCCCCCCACCATCATGCTCACATGGATTGAGCCTCATTGCCACAAGAAATGAAGATGCTCTGGTGTCAGCTCTAAAATCAGTATCTCACTTCCTCAGACAAGTGGATATTTATTGACAGGGTGTGGGATGGAGAAAGAAAGGAGAGAGACTGCCTGTCCAGAAGGCAGTAACCTTGGTGGAGATGCAATGTCGCCAGCCCTAAACCATCATTCTCACGGATGTACAGCATATTATTTAAAGGGAAACAAATATCCGCCACTGAATGTCATGGCAAGGACACATCTCCTGCCTCTTAACTAAACTTATCAGAGCTGCGGTTTAATATGGTTCCTTTTTCATCCTCCCCTCAAATTCATCTTCCAGGGCAGCTCTTGACACCACCAGCAAACAGTCAAGACGAAGATTTAGTGACGTTAGCTTCAAACAGATCTAGATTTATTGACATGTGGGGCTGGCTTGCTTTCTCGGGAGCTGCAGGACACAGGATTAATTTTAACTGTTCCCTAATGTTCAGCACTGCTTTGCAAATACCCCAGTGTCGGTGCAGCCTGCTTTCAGGGGAAGGGTCAGCTTTCGCCAAGGAGCGGGCTACTCACCGCTGGCTTTCGAGTTTTCCCGAATCAGGCTGACCAGTCCATTTTTTTCATAGGAGGCTCAGCAAACTTCCTGCCCGAACCCCTTGCCTCCCCACATCCTTTAAGCTACCCCCGTCTCTCTTGTCAATCAGTCAAGAATCAGCAGAACCAGCAAGCCGGCTCAGCTGCTACAAAAGCTTTACATCTGGTTGTTTCAGATCTCCCTCCGTGCCCACTGAAGCTAGGGGTAGCCAGCTGCAAGCCAAGCCAGTCCCCTTGCAAGCTGGCCGTGGGTTTTTGGAGTCTTGGGCCTCAACGTCCAGCTTTGCCCACTTGCCCATCGCACATTCTGTGAGCTCACCTGCTGTGCCACAGTCCTGGGCTGCACAGAGCAGAGGCAGCCAGCCATGCCATAGACGCCTCCTGGCTGCAGGAAAGCCAGCTCTCACGTCTCACATCTTTCCCTGCTGGTCTCTTGCAGCCCAGGCCACACTCGGCCCAGGACACGGTGGAAACACAAGAATGAGTGCGACGTGGGAGCTGGCAAGCACAGGGAGGAGGGGGGTGCAAAACACGGAATAGGAGGAGAGAAAAAAAAATACAAATCTCTGTCAATCCTCTCCTAACACGAGACTGAAGAACAAATTTGCAGAGCTCCGTTAAAAGATTAACTGCTAAATGAAAAAGAGCTACTAAATGTAAATTTAAAAGTCCAAAAACACCCAAGAGGCATAACTATAATTATTGCTGAGGGAAGCTCTTTAAGACTAAAAATACATTTCCATTAACAATCAAAATTAGTTTTCATTGCTTTTTTTTTCTTGAGCTTTCAGTGAATAACCTTTGATGGTAGTACATGATAATGATTCATTAGAAAAAGTGGATTTCAGTGTATTTCAGAAGTATGCAGAAAAAAAAGAAGTTAGCCAAGAGATTGTTCCTCCATGTAAGTCAAATGGCAGAAGAAGGGGACATTTCTAGAATGAACAGTGGCTCACTATAAGAGCTAGCCCAGACAGTGGTACCCCCTTGGAAAACCCTTGGCTAACAGAGCCGACAAACACATTTTTCCCAAGCTCCAATGACTTAGGAGAACAGGTTGTGTAGTAGAGCATCTTTCTCTTCAAGCCCTGGCCAAGAAGGGATAAGCAAAAGGCACCATAGTGCCTCAAAATTTCCACAGCTTTAAATCATCTTTAAGGTGCATCTAAAAAGACATGAGTAAAGAACAGGTAATTCATAATTTTTTTTCACATTTTTATTGAGATTTATTTACACAGAGTGAAATGCATAGACCTCAAGTATACAGTTCAATCAGTTTTGACAAATGCATGAGCCCATGTCTAACTCTCTTGATCATGACCTAGAACATTTCTGATTTCCACCATCTCCCCAAAGTATCTCATGCTCCCCAAGAAGCAACTACTGCTCTGATTTTATCACCCCAGATTAGTTCCAGAATGTCACATAAATGGAATCAGAGAGAAAGTACTTTTATTTGTGCATGATTTATTTTGCTCGGCTTAATATTTTTTTTAGATTTAATTTTGATTAATTTCTTTCTTAAAATTTAGCTACATAAAATTTTTAGAGGCCAAGTCACTGGGGGCATAATTTGACAAGCAACAGCATTTTCAGAAATAGGGAAAAGGGGGAAAAAAAAACCCAGGGTTTTCTTAGAAGCATGTTAGGCGACAGGACAAATTGGAAATTTTTCTTTAAATGTCGTAAATCATCCTGAAAGGCCCTGGAAATCCTGCAATCATCTCTAATTCACTCACCTATCCCAGGGAGGTGTGATGTAATGGCAAAGTGTACATAATTCATAAGTCTAAATCTAATTATGATGAGTGGCCTAGAAATCTGATTAAAAATCATTAGTTCTGCTAAAGAGCCTCAAAACAAAAATGAATATATAGAAAGGATAAACTACTTTGCTAGATGGATTATTCTTTGAAACTGTGAAGCAAGACGATAAAAGTAAATTATTTCAAAGAATCACTGCCAATTTGTAGAATGTAAATGCTGAGTTGCTGGAACCAGGGCAGACTGTGTGACCTACGTTAAATGGTGGGGATGGATACACAGCCTTGCACCTGACAGATAAAGAATAAAGAAATGACAAGGGCAAGATTAATGTCTTTTCTAAGGATATGACCAAAGAGTAGCACATGAGGTGAATGAGGGGTAAAACTCATTGGAACCAAGGACCCAGGGAGGCTGGGGTTCCTGTAAGCCTCCATCTCTCAGGAGTTGCTGAGACTCCCATCCAGAGCATCTCGAGGTCATAGAGCCGAGCCTGGCATTTCTTCTGTTCTGGAGGCACATCTGCTCTTGTCAGAGCCTTTTCATATCTGCTACAGCATCTCATCTCTGTAAACCTTTCTTATGTGGTGTTATTAACACTTCCCTAATGTACACATAGTGCTCTAGAATATCTGAAGCTATATCACTGACCTCATCTCATCAGATTCTCAATAGAACCCTGTGAGGTAGGCAGGAACTTTGCCCCTCTATTCAAAAATAAAGTCTTTTGCAAAGGTCATGAGGCTATTCGGTGGCAGATCTGGAGCTACAGAATGTCTTTGACTTTAATCCAGTGTCCACATCACTACAGTACCTTGCTCTAATTAAAACCAAATGATACGAGAACACTGAGGCAAAGGGAGATTCATCCTTAAATGACTTGCTCATGGCAGAGCTGACAATGCTTTTTTAAAATAATATATGGGAAAAACAGATTTTCAGGGCCAACTTTCAGACCCCAGTGCATCCTTCTCTTTCTTGGCTAGGACATACCTTCCACGTACCCTTGCCCTGCTGAACCAAAACTGAAGTCAGGGCTCCCACTGGAGAGTAACCAGGCCTTCCCAACATACCTACCTCACGCCCTACTCGTTGGAGTTGCAATGACTACATTGAATAAGCAACCTCTCTGCCTAAAACACATTCTAAAGATTTCACTAATGTTATTCTTTTAATCCCCACAGCAATCTGAACAGTAAGTACGAATAGCATCCTAATTTGACAGGTGAGCCAATGAAAGCACAGAAAGGTAAATAGCTTGGACCAGGTCACACAGCAGTAAGCAGTGCAGCTGGGACCAGAACCCAGGCAGTCCGGCTCCAAAAGCCACACTCATCACCAGGAGACTGTAAGGCAAGTACTAATCCATGCAACACTGGATCTTCCCCAAATTCTCAACTCCGAAGGGTAAGAGGGTGTCAGAAACACTGCTAAAATATAGATACAGTATATATTTTTTATTTCAGAGAGTGGGCTTATATTTATATGTGCAAACAGATTAAATAAATCATTATTACAACAGTAAACATGTAAATTCTGATCAATAACTACTTGCCTTCCCCTCCCCCCAACGCTAACAGCTGCAATAAAGCTTTAACTGTAAAGCGATGCACAACCAGCCATAAAAGTATGTAAAATAAATGAGGATAACATAATGAGGGAATCCAACATTCATCTCATAAATATAACATAACGACCACAACTAAAATGTCAGAGAATCTAATAAATCAATATGGTAGGACAGAGCTATCTTTATGTTCAGAATACATAAAAAATATATTTACATGCAGGGTTTTTTTTTTTTTTTTAGAAGCCAGGACCAAACAAAAAGAATTATAAGAAATTTAACCCTTCGTTCACCCAGAGGCTCTGGTGTGACAGTGGTGTTCTCAACACTCCACTGGCTTGTCCCGCATGGTGGCATGGTAAGAAATGGGCCCTCCTCTAAATCTGCACCAAAGGCCTTCAATACCAGGCTCGTATGCAAATGGCACTGGAAGGGAAGCAAGCAGGAAAACATCCTGAGGGTACTTTGAAAGGATCAATTACAGGCCCTGGCTTAGAATACTTCTGATCACGGTGATTTCTGGAACTTCCAGCTCATTTTATTAGCACCAACAAACCCTGGGAGGTTTAGTTATTTCCCTGTTAATGCACTAGCGATTGATGTGGATAAATCCCATAAATACTAATGAGGGTGACACAAGTAAATCTCCTCTGAATTAATGAGAAGAGAGTCTCCTGTACTGACCAACATGCCGCCTAATGACTTGAAATGATGGATTTATAAATTCTTCCAGGTTCCCCCGTGGACTCAAGCTGCAGAAATAAATATCCTTACCCAGCCACCTCCTCCCATGGGCCCTGATCTAGAGAGCCCCAGGGGAAGAGAGGGGGCCTAACGAGGAAAGGGCAAACGCTTCCTCTACCACCTTTCCCTTACTGAACCGGGCAGACCCCAACTATAACACGCCTCAACTCAAGGGAGGATGAAATCAGGGAGGTAAATGAGAGTTAAGAGTCTTCTGATAAAATAGCCTGAACCCAAGTCTAAGAATGCCAACTCCTCAGATAGGAAAAACCAGTTAATGATCATACATTAAACTGAGTTTAGTGTATGTGTGCGTGTATCCCAACCCTGTGTTTCAGGTATCCGCTGCTCTATAACAAACATAGTTGACCTAAACTACCACCATTTAATTTGCCCATAATTCTGTGGGTTAGTAGGGGCTTCCCTGGGAAGTTCTTCTGCTGATCTCACTTGAAGTCTTTCATGTGTTCACTGTCAGCTGGTGGCAGGAGATGCAATGGTCAAGATGACTTCACTCACGTGTCAGGAGCCTGGGCCAACGACCGGGAGCTATGACATCTCTCTGGCTCTCTCTACATGTCTAGCTTGAGCTTCTTCCCTGGCAGGTGGATTCTGTGGGCAAGCCCCGACATGCAAGCACTTAGTAAGTCTCTGCTTACGTCCCACATGTGGTAGGTCATATTGCAATGGCCAGGTCTAGGGTCACTGTGGATGGCAATTACACTGAGGTGTGAATACTGAGAGTTGTGGTTTGTTTGGGGTCACAAAGAACAGTTACCACAGGAAGCACTGTTCCCCCCACAGCCCCAAGGGGAAAAAGACTGGTGCCATTATAACAACAAGCCCTATTTCTGTTGTTTTTTTTTTTTTTTCCTAGTCTTTCACTTTAATAGTCCATGACCTGGTGCTCTGATTATTCCTTAAGTGTTGGCAATTTGGGTTCCATGTGAAAGTTGGGCAAAGCATGGCAAGAAAGAAAGCACTGCATAATAGACAGATAAAGATCAAATTCTCATTTCTTTAAATAAAACAAAAACTAGACACAGCCACTGTTAACACTAGAGAATGTTCCACCAATCCCTACTCTGGCCCTTGACTAAGGCACAAGAAGAACTCCATACAGCATTCATTCTGCCTGTTATTCACACTTAAAGACTGTCTGCACCTTCTTAAAAGACCAACACTATACATTTTTTCACTCAAGTGGGTAAAGACTTAAGGGTCCCCATAAATCTTGCTCCAACAATTCTCCCCTGAGGATATCCTTTAATATGACCCTCCTTCACTGCAATAACCCCGTGGGCTTGGTTAATATTTACCAATTCCAGTCCACCTGTTGGGATTCATCAGCAATAAATAATTTGTATGGCATTTTCAATTTTATCAAAGCACATCCCATGTGATGCTTGGAACAGCTCTCTGAGGTAGGTGAGACAAAGATTTATTATCTTCATTGGACCAAAATAAAAACAAAGCCTGTACACATTAGTATGGAGTGCTAGTTTTTATAGTGTTTTATAGTTAGCAAATGTTCCCTTATACATTATTTATATCAGGATTCCTTAAAATCATCCTGAGAGGTAGATGATAATATCCCTACTAATAGAGGGGATAGAGAAGTTAAAACTTATTCCAAACCCCATCATGAGTAAGTGGCAGGCACAAGTCAGTTCACTCAACCCAACTTTCTCTCCAGCCTATATCAGGAAGGGTGAGTGATCCTATGCCAAAGAGCCGAAGGGAGAATTAAAATTAGAGCCCAGATGTCCTGATGGGCATCCCCCTCCCCAAACTCATGCTGATTCTTACACCTCAGTTAGAATCTGCCAGAACTAACCCAATGTTAGGAAAAAGATAGGCCACACAAGCAACAGTGAGCTTGGAAAAAAGTTCTAGGAATACCATGATGATCTAGCTTTCCAAGAACACAGGGACCTAACATAGCCCCCAGGCTTCAGAGAATACATTATGGTTGATGCCAACAGCAGACTCTGACGAGGCTTCACAAGATGACCTCTCGGGCTCACAAGGTTACTGAAACACTGCTTAGTTTAGATACTATTTGTTTTAACATTTCCAATAGCAAAGCGAATAGACAAATAGATCAGTGAACAGAATAGAATTTAATTAGAAATTTTGTATGTGATAAAATGTGTTTCAAAATGGTTAGCAAATGGCCAGAAACAAATGGTTTGGGGTCCACTGGCTAATCACTTAGAAAAATATAAATGTATATTACTTTTTATCTCAACATGAAAGCATTAAAAAAAAACTTCAATGGATCAAGATCTAAAAGGCAAAATTAAAACAATCAAAGTTTTAGAAGAAATACAGGAGGGTATGTTTATGGCCTAAGGATGAGCCTCTTGGTCAAACCCAAGACACATATAGCATCTTAAGAAAAGACTCATTAATTTGACATTAAAATTTTAAAAACCGTATGTAATAAAAAAAAACACCATAAAATTGAAAGGCAAGAGAATGGCAGAAAATATTTGCAATATATGAGAGACTGAGGCCAAGTATGCCTGAATATATAATGATTTATTAGAAACTATTAAGTCATATAGGGCAATAGAAAAAAAATGGGCAAATGATACACATGGGCAATTCAAAATAGGAAAAAAAAAACCCAGATAACAAACACATTAAATGATTCTTGAACTTGGCAGACAATGAAACATTTTCAATGGCAGTAGAATATGCCAATAGATTACAATAATTTTCAAAATATGCTCATACCAAATGCTGGCAGGAGAATGGATCTAATGGTATTCTATCCACACACACAAGTAGGAATGAATATTGATAAAAATCATGGTGGAGAATGATTCTACAGTATGCCTTACATTTTAAAAGTTGCACATGCCACAAATTAAGCAATTCCATTTCTTAAAATATACCCAAGAGAAACACTTGCACATGTATACAAAAGCCCACAACAAGGACCTTTACTAGGAGAAATGACTAACAACCAAACTGCCCATCAGAAAACTAATGGCCACATCACCTGGGGGCATGTCCATATTATGGGATATTGCACTCAAGTCAAGAAGTCCAAGTACTGCATATCCACAGGTGCTGACACGGAAAAGTTATCTGAGCCAAGCCACCGAGCAAAAACAGCAAGCAGCTGAACTTACACAGTTCTATCAATTCTTCAGCATTTGTGTATATGTATATCTGTGTATATGAGTGTATAAATTCACGGAAGGAGGATAAGCAAACATACGAGGATAAGCAAACACAGCCAACTCCTAATATGGTTCCGTCCGAGGAAGAGCAGGGGGTGGGATGAGGGACAGCCATAAGTGGGTTAGGCCTGAGCAGTTAGCAAGTAGTAGGGGGAGTGCTCTACTTGTGTAATTTCATTTTCAATAAAACCACAGGGCAAAGCAACCCCCCACACACACACAAACACACACAAAATTCTCCCAAGTGTTCACGGTCTTTTCTGAAATATCTAAAAATAAGACCAAACACGAAAGTGGAGGTTATACTGGAGGGAGATGAGGAGCAAAATGGCTTCCAGTTTGGGTGGAGAACCCAGGGCACTGCCAGATGGCACTGCCGCATCAGAAGGAACGTCTTCAAGTGCCCCCCTCAGGGCACTTGATGGGATGAGCACTGGGTGTTATTCTGTATGTTGGTAAATTGAACACCAATAAAAAAATAAATTTATTTAAAAAAAAAAGAAGGAACATCTTCACAGATATCAAGGTGGAATGGGTGGACTGGCCCAGATATGTCTTGTCTCCTCCTGTGAAGGACTCCTGAAAGCCAGGACCGTCTTCTCATCCGGCACGGCGTGAGCCACACACCGCCATCCATCCACTATGTAAAGCAAGGTCCTCATGTGATGCCTGCCCCTGTGGAGTGGACAGAGGGAGGGGCCAGGGCACCATCAGGGGGCAGCCGCAGGGCCTCAGGGCCCGTGCCCCCCCAGACAGAAAGGAGTCACATGGAACCAGCCCCAGCCCACAGCCAGGCCTGGCCACCAGCCCTCAGTAACCCTCTTCTACACACTAGAGCCATCTGGGCCAGAAATCCTGAGGAAAATAAACCTCTTTTTGCTCTATCTAATTAAAAACGTGAAAGGGAATAGAAATCTCCATAAAGCCACACAAATTGCTTTAAAAATGCCAATTCCTGTGGGGCCAGTAAAACAGAGTTGTGTGTGCCCTCCTACAACTTCACAGAAAAGAGCAGCATATTAATGAGTATCGCTTTAAATACCCGTGAATCTTAGGATGTGGAGTGGTGGTGGTTCATGTGGTCACTTTAGCCCTGGGCTAGGTTCAGGTTGTTTGGTTACCTTCTCTCCATATAAACAAGAAAAAAAAAAAATGATTTCCCACATGTGTCCAGCACTCTGCAGCTTGCAGGATTCTTTTACATTTATGACCCAATTTAATTCTTCCTACAATCTTTTTAGTCCCATTTCACAGATAAAGAGACAGAGGCTTCAAGACCAATAGATTATTTTCACCATCATATTGCATTTGAAAGGCAAAAGCATTGATCGCACCTCTTGCCAGCATCCTGCTTTTTTTTTTTTTTTTTTTTTTTTTGCTAGATACTAAATCAACCCTTAAAGACTGTCTTTGTTTGAGGAGTAAATTCAGCTTCCCTCTCTTCTGTGACTAGCTTTTTGCATCTCTTTTTATGGGGCGTTCCAAGAGCCTTTGGGGAGAACATCTTTTCTCGCATTCTTTCTCCACACTAAAGTGGCAGGGGGAATATTTTCTTTTTCTCTTTGTTAGATTGGGCTGATGCTGACTTAACTATTTGCATCAATGGCAAAGTCAGGTTCAGGAACATGACAAAGCCTCTGCGCCCTCACCAGGTTTCCTGGCTTATTCTGAGGAATAAAGGAGAATGAGTGTTTAGCCTCTACTTATCTATCTGCCCAGAAATTTGCTAGGGTCATTACATGTTTTATTTGATCTTCAGCACAAATCTGTGAGGGATGCACAATGACCCTCGTTTTATAGATAAAGGAACATAGGCCCAGAGAAGTTAACTTGCCCAAGGTCACATGCTAGGGAATAAGTCCAAAGTCTGCATTATTTCCAAAGCCTTGGTTGTATCTCAATATGCCACTGTCCCTGAGGGTCTGGGGTAAGAAACAAACATTCCTCTCGAGTATTATGTATAAAATGATCGTCTAGATCTGGACAGTTCTGAGAGTAAAAAGTAGAGAAAGACACTGCAGTTAATAATTATATCCAGGAAAAACAGGCATAAATTGAGACTGTCCCAGGGAAAGCAGAACATATGGTCACCCTGATTATGCACCACACAAGGGAACATCACCCAATGGAAAAAAAATGTTCCTAAACCCATAAACCATGAGTGATACATGTTTCATTCAATGAGGACATGGTTGTGCAGATGGTCAGGACCTAGCTTAACCTCTATGAACCGCAGACACAGAAGGAAATCTACCAAATACTAGAGCTACTAACTCAGATGAGCTCCTCTCCCACCCCTACAGTGTTTCTAACAATCAACAAACCTTCAGTGCTTGCCCCCATCAATTCTAAAGGGCAAAAACTGGACCAGCAAAGACATACACAGCATGCGCACTAGTGGAGGAGTCACCATGGAGGTCTTGCTTTGTCCTAGAGCACAGAAGAGTGGCAGGTGCCTCACAGATTTCCAGAAGCAGTTCAGGAAGGTCAAAAGCTGTGTTTTCTTCCACGACCCCTACCTTTCTCAGTAAGCAGAGCATAAGAATTATGAGTAGGAAGCTGCCAAGACCTGATCCTCTGGACACCTCCAGAGCTGCCTTGATCACTTGCTCTGGAGGTGTCCAGAGGATCAGGACATCTTCTCATCCCTATGGTGTGGAATAGCCCATGGAATTACAGACTTGGCTGCTTTCAAGGACACAACTCAGAACAGCTCTGCATTCAAGATTTAATATCCTAGGGAATAAGTGCTCCTTCCTATTTCATGACATAATGCTCAATTATATATCATTAAGTTTAGTTTTCAAATTGGGTTATTCAGATTCACAAATGACCTAGCAATAACTAACCCCAACATCAGAATCCACTCATACAGGAAAATTGACACCATTGCACTCACTTTAATACCACATTGTTTTTTAACACTAAATGGGCGTGTGCATGGGCACACACATGCATACACACTCTGTTTGTGTGGACGATTCAGAACAGGCCAGAACACCCAAATTATCACCATACATAGAAGTAAGAGAATGTGCTTCTTACAATCCAGGAGATAATTTTCATCCTCCAAGGCTCATCTATACATTTATTGTAGTGGTCACCAGGGGAATCTAGTTGGGCTGCAGCAGATGTTAAGAAGTTTTTTAAAAAGGAATAAAGAATGCTTTTTCCTTTAAAACTGGTGCCCCATCCTACCCCCATCTGTGGAGTCCCCACTAAACCTACAGTTTGTGGACATTCACTGTGCACCTAATACCCAGGGGTCCCAAGAACTACTTCCCACTACTGTCTTCACTCCCATAAAATTGCCATCCATCTCTCTCCATAGAGGCCAACAAAAATCACCCACACACACTCAATGGAAAACAGAGAACTTCCTTCTGAGCTCTGTCCAGATTTGTTAAGATTTAGGATCACATGCCAAAGTGGGATCAAATTTTTAAGACCACCTCCAGGAGAGTTTTGTTTTGTTTTTTGTTTTTTTTGTTTTTTTTTTGTCAGCAGTCTCAACTTTAGAACTTCAGATATGACAAGTAGTGGGTCCAAAATAAAACTAATTTACAACATTTCGTACCATGCAATTAACCTCTTTTCCACAGAAAGTTGCTTTTTTTAATGTCTGTTGCAAAACAGGTTCCTAAATGAATATAATTTCCCACCCACCTTTTAGCAAAAATTACGTGTCATTTTGCACCTAATATATGCAGATTACGACAACTCTCAAAAATGAACCTGAGAAGTCAAAGTTTTCCATCTCTGTTTTCTCATCAATCTTTAAAATCTTGATTTTCATTGAAATCAAATGAAGTTTGGCTTCTTAGGCCTGGCTGGAAGTTGAGATAAAATGATATAATGGCCTGGGGATGGGACACCTGGGTGGCTCAATGGTTAAGCCTCTGCCTTCAGCTCCAGGCATGATCCTGGGGTCCTGGGATCAAGTCCAGGGATCAAGTCCCACATCAGGCTCCCCATGGGGAGCCTGCTTCTCCCTCTGCCTGTGTCTCTGCCTCTGTCTCTCATGAATAAATAAATAAAATTTTTAAAAATAATAAATAAATATATAAATAAATAAAATTTTAAAAATGGTCTGGGGCCTACCACCAGCCTCTAGATCCTGTATCCTGCCATAGAACACCACACCCACATACCTGGCCCTGATGGGGGCCTGAGTCATAAAATAAGGACCTTGGGGAGATCCCAAGGGTGGATACTTGCCCTCTCCATTTGGGCCTTTCCTAAGGCCACATTCATGGATCTTGACGTAAGTGGACCTTCTTTGCTTCCTGAAGCCATGCTACAAAGGTGGATTACTTAAGAAACAATTAGGTGCGTACACAAAGCAATTTGCAGGCAGCCGCACTCCTTGGGCTTTCTAAGTGAAGGGCCTTTCAAGGCTGATTTATAACACTGTCGTCTTCAGAAGGCAAAATAATTAATAGGAGCATGGACTTCTAATTTCAGTGACTTCCAGAGAAAGTGGATTTCATTTGATTTATGACGGCCGGTGACTTTGCATTTTATCAGTTCATTCACTCATTATTTATGCTGATGGCCAATTTCAATGGGTCGCTATCATCTAACTCGCTACTAATCAAAGAGAATTAGGGTTCACTGCATTATTTAGAAGTCGCTAATTTATCTTCAGAACAAGTAGTGAGAAGTTTGGGGCCTTCCACAAGAAAAAAACTGAACAGCTGGCTGAAGCCAGAAAATTTGGTCAGCATTATAAATGAGTTTTATCAGGGGTATTGTAAGTTGATGAGTTTTGAGTCTAAAGGAGAGAATGAAGAAAGAAAAAGAGAAGCCAGGAGGAAAGACCAAACAGAATAAGGCTAGATAAAAGTAAAAATAAACCCTGAGTTACCACGGTGGTCTGACCAGCCCCATGCTCACGAAGAGCTGCTCTAGTCCTACAACCCTGGAGTATGGGCATCCGTATCATCTCAGTATTCAAATATCCCAGCACCCTCCGATTTAGTTCAAGAAGCAAGTATATTTTGCACTGAAATAAACAGAGTTGCCTTGTTTCTCATTTTAAAGTCATTTTAATATGTTCTAGACACAAGATAATGGATCACATTTAAACACGAGAAAATTAAGTCCCATCAGCAAGTAATAACACCCAATCATATTCAATCATGTTGAACAACCACCTCTACCAAAATGATCCTCTTCTAGGTGAGGTTAAGAAAACAGTAATTAAAAAAAAAAAGAAGGGGTTGTTATCTTACTTTTAGAAAGACCCAACTTTAAAATCTCTCTGTCATTTCCAGTAAGGCAATATATTCTCCTGTGTTCATGCCTCCAGACTTTTGTTCACTCTGGTTCCTCTTACCAGAATACTCCTTTGTCTTGATGCTTATCAATAAATTCCTCCTGCCTTTCAAATTTCAGCTTACCAGGTCTATCTAGATACCTTTTCTCTGCTCTCAAAACCCCTAGCATTCCCCTGGTTATCATCCTAATTGTCTGCACACTTCAGTGGATTATAAGCCCCATGAGAGTAGGAGCTGAGTGATGTCTGAGCTTCTGAACACCAGGACCTCATATATCTGCTGAGTCAATATTGTTGATTAAGTTGCTGCTTTGACTTTAATGTTTTACTATACCATTCAGCAGCTATTGTCTCAGTCTAAAGTCTACCCTTTAGGAAACTAGATGGTAGTACGTGAGCAACAAGAAAACACTAGTTTCTTACCCACCCAGTATTTTTTGGCAGCTTAAAAACTAAGGAGGGGAATAAAGAAAGCAGAAAATAATATCAATTTTTGAACACTTTTAAGTTAGAATGGAAATGCCCAACTCCTGATGCTAATAAGGACTTTGCCAGCTTGTTGGGGCAGTTCCAACATAACCCAAAGGGAATATAAGACTTCTAAAATAAAAGGCTCTGTCATTTGCAATTTCCATAATAATCCTACTATACCTTTTTATCTCAAGTAAGATGCAAAAATGGCTACAGACTAATAGAAATGTAATCTGTAGAGGAGTTTTTAATCTTTCTCTTCCCAATCCAAACACCACTTTTTAGCTTCAACCAGACTCTCCTTGTAGTTTGCAACTGGCCTGATGCCAGACTATCAAGGTGCTCCTATAATAAATATGGCCTTATTAAACCGGATGGAGTAACCATGCGGAGTTATGACTATGGGAGTTTCTTTAACATGAAAACACCATGTTTATCATATTGATGATCTAAAATAAAGTCTGGGACTCTAGCATTTATTTTCAACCAGTTTCACAATTTATATGCTACCACAAGTAAAATAGACTCATGAAACACAAACCAGTTCACCTTCACAGTCTCATCAATTTGCTTTTGCTTCTGGCTACAGATGCAGCTAACACCGTTTTCCTGTAAACGGTACTGAAATCTGTGGCCACATCGAATCTGACAATGTTAGTTTTCAACCCTGCTTTCCTTCAGTGCGTGGATTTTTACATGATTGAACTGTATGGGGCTCTTGGGAGGCCCATGGATTGCCAAGATGTCCTCAGACACCAAAGAACTGCATCACTTAGGGTCAAACCTAGAAGAAAAAAAAAAAGAGCTACCTGTTTCCAAATATTTATAACAGAAGGCATTGAATGCAGGGAATTGGACACACAAATGATGGAGAAGGAACAGCAAGAAAGCATAACCACCCTCAGGCTGAAGAGACAGTGGGCAGGGACAAGATCTCCCACCAAAGTGAGAACCCTGGAGGCCGTATGCCATAGGAACTGGAGCCAGGGCAGAAATTTAACCCCAGGCAGAGAAGCCAGCAGAGGCAGTACAGGGAGCAGCCTCCTGCCAGCACTTTCCATTGGTCAAACCCAATAGGAAGCCAGCTGATGAGGGAGCTTGGAAAAGACTTCTGTAGGTGACAGCCTCCTGCAACAGAGAGAAAAGCAGGTCGAGGGCAAGAATAGATCTGAGAATGTCTCTGAGCCAGATGGAACTCAAACAGAAGAGAGACGCCGCTTGTGTCTACACTGCTTTCACTTTTCGTCTCCAGTGAGTATCTAAAAAGTCTGAGTATACGAGATAATTAGAGAGGCATTAATGTAACAACTCTAGTGGGTAAAATTATAATTCATTTGGGGTTTCCTGAAGATTTATGAGCCTCATTCTCCTCTGGAATGTGAAAGCAAATAGGCAGATGCGTGTGAAAACCCATCAAGAGGCAAGCAGGAGACAAGGTGGCTCGGCCTGGAAGCCTACCACTGGATCACGTCGGAGGGCCTCAGCAGGGTGGAGGCATGTTTGCAGGCCTTCTGAGTCAATAGTGACATCGGGCAGAAAGCAACTAATTGAGCCAGGGAAGCAACGGACCTCCACTCCATTACCCTCCAAAGAAAACCGACACCCTACACTTCAGTGGCATGTTACGTAACACGCATCACTTTACCAGTAGCCATAAAATGAAAAAGACCTACCAAGTAGACTAGGGCTGCTTCCTAGACCAAGAGCTGCTTCCTCTAGCAAGCCTTCCCTGCCTACTCCCTGCCTGCCTACCGCAATTTCAATCACAAGCAAAAAACTCTATTTTTCTGACTAGATTCCAAAATCCCCTGAGGGTGGGGACCCATATCTACTTTGGTGATGGTGACTTTTTAAAAATTGATTTATTAATGAGAGACTCAGGGAGAGAGACAGAGACACAGGCAGAGGAAGGAGCAGGCTCCCTGCGGGAAGCTCAATGTGGGACTCAGGCTAGGAACCCCCCTGAGCCAAAGGCAGACACTCGACCACTGAGCCACCCAGGTGCTGGTGACTTCGATTGTGGTAAAAACATGTAGCATTAAAGTTACCATCTTAACCATTTAAGCACAAAGTTCAGTAGTGCTAAGGATATCTGCCTAGGTATTTAGAACTTTTTCAACTTGCAAAACAAACTCTATACCCACTAAACACTAATTCCCCCTCATTTCCCCCTCTCCCTGGCCTTTAGCAACCACTTTCCTACTTTATTTCTACAATTTTGACTTTTCTAGATACTTCATATGAGCACAATCATCCAGTACTTATCCTTTCATGACTGGTTTATTTCACTTAGCGGAACGTCTGCAAGTTCATTCATGTAACACGTGACAAACTCCTTCCTGTTTAATGCTGCATGATATTCCACTGTATGCATACACCACATTTTCTTGATCCATTCATCTGTCAGTGGACACTTGGGTTGCATTTACTTCTTGGCTATTTTGAATAATGCCACAATGTACATGTATGTGCAAATCTCTCCCTTTGAGATCCTGCTCTGGATTTTTATTTTTTTTTATTTTGGGGGGGGGGCTATAAAGCCAAAAGTGAAATGGCTGAATAATAAAGTAATTCTATTTCTATTTTTGTTAAGAATTGACTTTTAGGTTTTTAATCCAAAACAAAGGTCCAACGTTGTTCTTTTACCCACCTATGTTCAGTTTTGCCAACACCACTTGTTGAAGAGACTGTCTTTTCCCCACTGTGTAATATGACACTCTTGCCAAAAATAACTTGACCATATACACAAGGGTTGGGCTCCCTATTCTAGTCCAATGTTCTACATGCCTATCTTGAAGCCAGTACCACACTATCCTGACTACCCTTGCTTTGCAGTGTGTTTTGAAACCAGGCAGTGAGGTCCCCAACTTTGTTCTTTTTCAAAATTGATTTGGCTATTCTGGGTTGAGATTCCAGATGAATTTAGGATGGCTCTAGTTCTGGAAAAAAAAATGCCACTGGGGTTTTGATAGAGATTACATTGGATCTATAGATTGCTTTGAACAACATGAACATTTTCATAACATTAAGTCTTCCAATCTACCAACACAGGAGGTCCTTCCATTTACTTGTACCGTCATTGATTTCTTTTAGCAATGTTTTGTCATTTTCAGTGTACAGGTCTTTCAGCTTCTTGGTTAAGTTTATTCCCAAGTACTTTATACTTTTCGGTGTGACTGTAAACAAGGTTAACTCCTTTGGTGTTTGCTGCTGTTATCATCACTTCTTATTGGTGCTGTCTCTCTTCTACACTTAATATAGCGCTTTTCAGCCATATCCGATGACCAAGAAATATTTGTTGGAGGGAAGACTGAATGAATGAATGTATTTGTTTCCAGCTAACCTATAAGGGGATATTAAAAGGGTTGAGGCTGCTTCTCTCTTTCCAATATTATGACCACCTTGGGCAGTTCCTCCCAGTGACATTTGTACAGATAATAAACACCTTGTGAGCCTCAATTTCTGACCAGTGTGAATAAAAACAATTTTACCAAATGTGATGCAAACGAGACCAAGACATGACTTTTCTTATTGTTTGACTTTTGCCTTTTATTTGAGACCTGCTCTTTATTCAGTTTACTTCTAGGTCTCTCTTTCCCTTTAATTAATTTGAATGACTGGAATGAATTTGCTCAGTAAGCTGGGAGAGGCCTCTTTGTACCTTGCTGAGTTTAGAGAGAGAAGCTCTCACCCGAAACAAATAAAAATATTAAACAGCAGCAGCATTACTACATGAAGTTATTAGAAAGTACCCTTGGCATTTGAGGTCTCAAAGGGTGAATTCCTTCGGAAGAGCCATAGGGTAGACCCAGAGCAGTGATGATCTGAAACTCCGGAAGCAGGCCCCCCAACTTAATACTGTACACCCCAAAGTGCTAGGGAAAGCTAACCTCACAGACCAATAGAGATGTGAGGCACTAAAATTCTATTATCATTTCCTTCTATTTCCAACTCCTTCCATCTCTGCCCCCATGTGGTTCTTTTATTTATGGATGTGACGCAGGAAGGCCCTTTTCCCGGGGTTTTCTTTGCTCTATCCAAGTTACAGGAAATTTAACAAAGCAGGTCTCCCTGTGACACAGTTAGGGGGAAAAAAATGTAGACACACCAGGGGGCCACAATCAAGAGGAGAGCAAAGCACCAATGACAGCCTGATTCCTAGCTAAAATGGTCATAGCACCCCTGCCCTTTGCGGCTGCCTGGCATCATGGCCTTCTCAAAAAAAAAAAAAAGAAGAAGAAGAAGAAGAAGAAAAAAGAAAGAAAGAAAGAAAGAGAGAGAGAGAGATGCAAGAACACAGCCTCATGACCACTATTCCAAAATGCCAGACTCAAGGTAGGAAGTGAGCACGAGACTGTCAAAAGCAGATGAGAAGCAGAGGAGCCCGGGGAACACGGGACTCACTGCCGGCATAGCATGACAGCCAGGCAAAAGCTGAAGAGTGGGAGTTTTTTGAAACAAATGCCAGTTAAATGATCCATTCAGTTATACTTGATATGTCTGGTATAATATAGCTTGTTCCAGATGTCAAGTAATATTGCCAAACCATGCTCACTAATGTGAAAACCATTGTTGCTGATAAGCCTAAGTGTTGTTGGATTTGTACAACAGCCACCCATCTGCAAACAAAATATTGCATTTAAAAAAAAAAAAAAACCTGTGGCTCATAAATTAGGCCGACAAAGGGACTGACTGAAAAATGTAATTTATAAAAAGCGGTTTTCCCCTGAGAAACTTTTTTTCAGATATTTCACGTTTACACATTTAAGTTATATTCAATTTTATACAAAAATTATAGTAATTGTCCTTCACCCAACATGAATGTTATAATTATACTTTCAGCGTTGCTGCGCTTCAACACCCAGCCCTAAGAAAAGTATGGTGTGTTCACAACCAACGCAGGAAGGAACAAATAGATTCGCAGCGTCTGATGTGACCCCTTTAAACATACAGCTCTAAAATATCCATTGTTCATAAAATTCATAAAGGGCTGCATATGTGCATCCCAACTCCCTTTTCCATTCGATATATATGAAAATGCAATTTACTGTATGTCAAATGAAAAATGCGGTTTTCAAATGCATTGACAACAGGTGCTAGTTAAATGATCAGACGCTATTTGTTACCTAGCCCCTTACTCTCATTTGCGGCAAGATAAATTGCATTTTAGAAGAGTAGTGCGATCTAAGGGGTCTTGACATGTTTTTATTGATTTGCATAGGTTATATGCATGTATTCCTGTTTGTAGGCAAATAGTGCCACAAGTAAATTCAAGGCGCCGTGCCTGTGTTTCAAGAAAATTGGAGTCATCACAGGGGAGCCAAGATGGAGTGAGCCTGGGTAAAAGAGACACATCCAGCCTGCTGGAATCTCAGAACCTCTATTAAGATTTATAGGCTGTAGGATTCTTTTGGGCTTCAACATTATTCTTAGTAAACCCTTTCTGTCTTCTGTTGTTTATAAAAACTGGCAGCTTTAGCAAAGACAGAAGCTTGAGTTGTAGGTAGCACAATTTAACATAATAGTTCTCGCCTGTCCTCCAAATAGCCTAATGCTGATTTTGCAAAAGGAAAAGAGAAAAGGGGAAGAAAAGCCACATGAAACCACATACCATAGGCTGTTGCTCTGACACGGATGGATTTGGCTGTCACTACAGAAAAGCACTGGTGAAATTTGATTATATTTCTAATGTCAAAATTTACTAACTTTTTAGACTCCCGGGTTCCATTTCTCATTTGATTTTTCATTTTGTTATCTCAGCACCATCAGGCCCATCACAGAGAGTAATGCACCAATTAGCCCAGGGAGTCACTCACTCAGAAGGGACTTTTTCATCTATAGGGGCTTCCCCTTTCTGCTGCCACCACCGCCACTGCCAGACCGTGCCTTCCCTTCCACCCAAGAATCATCCACCTCTCCTCCACCTCCCCTTCCCACCTCCACCCTGAGCACTCACCTCCCCTTTTAGAGTTCAACACTTCCCCAGGTATGCATGGCCTTATGGCATCTCCTCTGCTCTGGCCCTATTTTAAATCTTGCCTTGTTATCTTTTTACCAACTTAACTGTGAGGACTATCATGTGCTTACCTTAAGGACCTTATAAGAACCCTACGGTCCTCACTGTTAAACTGGTGAAATGATTAATAGCAACTCTTGAATTTCTATTCAAACTCCTGTTTCCCACTGTGCCCAGCACATGCCCTGCCCAAAGCAGAGGACTGATACAAATATTTTAATGTGATAGAATCATAAGCACTACCTCTGAATGGGGATCTCTACTTTCAGGGCACACTCTTACACATTCGCCCAACTGGTTCTCACAACTGAGGTATGCAATTGTCACAACCATCATCCTCACCTTCCCCAGATTGGAGGAATTTGCAGAGACACAGTTCACGATAGAACAGGCACCAGAACTCAGGACCCCAAGTCCAATGTTTGTCCCCTTTTTCTACACTGCCCTCATCACATGGTAGATCTATCCTTCAGGATAAATCTTCTATGATAAAGAAAAGAAGCCTTATTCCAGAACACAGCATGCACTGAGTTGCTGCATGCTTCACGGAGCGTGAAGATATGTCTGGGGGTCATCTTGTAGCTGGGTCCACCAATGGTCAATAACCATGCCTTTAGTTCTCCCCTGAATTCATTCATTCATTGCCTCAAAACACTTTATAAAAGCCCATTTTTTCCAGACACTATGTCAGGCCCAAGGAAACAAAGGAGGAAGAGAGGTTCTCTGCCCTCATAGAGCTTACAGTCTAGTGCTGTAGCTTTCCAACTCTGTAATTATGATCCACTTTTCATTTGATGTGATGACTCATTATACGTGTATACATATATACATGCACACCCTCCACAGTCCTCTGAAAACGTTCATAAGGCAATAATTAACCCTACTATGTTCAATGCACTCTGATATTTTCTTTATTTCGTCTATTTATAAAATGGTGTTTGCACCCTCTAAATTAATTTCAAAGCAAATAATGGATCAGTACCCACAGTTTGAAGAGCACTCATGTAGTGAGAATGAGGAATGACTTAGATCAGGGGTTAGCAGACACAATCTAAAAAGGGCCAGAAAGCAAATATTTTTGGCTTTGTCAGGCAAGCAGTAAAATCAAGGATATTAAGTAGACACTAATAAGGGAAAAAGTTATTTTCTACCTAACTTTTACTGATAAAATTCAAAATATCACAACAATAAAATATAAATTTTTGCAACACACATTTAATAATGACAAGAGTAGAATTTATTCATGGACACTGAAATTTGAATTTCGTGTGATTTTTCATGTGTCACAAAGTATTCTTCTTCTTCTGATTTTTCAAATTTAAAAATTATTTTTAGCTCATGGGCATATGAAAAGAGGCAGCAGGCCATAGTTGGCCAACTCCTCACATCAAAAACAATCTTTATTAATATCCCTAGAATTTCAATTGTTTTCATTACAATGCTGGGTAAAGAGAATACCTTCAACTTATGCTTGAGAAAGATCCAGAAAAATGTATCTAAGTAATTGAGGAACTTTATTTTTATTTTAAAGGTTTTATTTATTTATTCACTAGAGACACAGAGAGAGGTAGAGACATAGGCAGAGGGAAGAGAAGCAGGCTCCACACAGGGAACCCAAAGCGGGACTCAATCCCAGAACTCCAGGATCACGCCCTGAGCCAAAGGCAGATGTTCAACCACTGAGCCACCCAGACATCCCTAACTGAGGAACTTTAAATTTTACCCTCTCAACATACTATTAGTTTGGTCTCATAATCTCATCTTACCAATGAAGAAACTGAGGCCAAGAGGTAACAGGACTTACCTAAAAGCTTCCAAGCCCAGAGCTAGGTGCATCACACCCATCTAAGCAGTGATAGAGGCTAAGATGACTAAGGAGAGGAGACAAGATCAATTCTGGAAGAAGCCCTCACTCCCCTACAGGCACCAGGAGAAATTATCACACATTTCAATAAACACATTTTCTCTTATCCCATGCAGGTTACCAAAAAGGACCAAGGCCAACTCCATCTGCCTCTTGGCCATACGCTGATAACCTGCAGGAAGCTTAGGTCTCAAAGTCTCTGACTGGTAATCACTTGGGCTACAACCTCAGTTACCACTGAACCTTATTCACAGGCAAGTCTTCAATTGTAAAGGGCATTAAGCAGGAAGACAAATCCCAGTACCCAAATTCTCTACATACATTCCCACCTCCCTGTGCATTTGGCCTAGTGCCCACACAGCCAGAAGGAACAGCAGGGTTCTCAAAGTTTGGGCAGCAGCATGTGGCAACCACAATCCATGACCCAGGCTCCGGGGATTGGCTCGAGCCTATGTTGTGCGTATGTTCTTCCTGAGGGCAATCGTTCACACAGACAAAACATAGCATTCCAAACCTCAGGTTATATTTATGTGCAATAATAAACTGTAGGAAATCCAGGGCTACTCAAAGTTTCCAAGGATGTATGTGCCTCACTGGGGAGTCGGGGGGCCCACGGAAGGAGAGGATTAAAACACAGCCACCATGTAAACGCATTATTTTGTCATGTTGGTAAGGCTTCAGGAACCCAGTGTGTTACTTTTAGAAAGAATGTGGACTCCGTGTCAGCTAAAATAACGCTTCTTGTTACTTCAAACCGAATCTCCAGCATCATCATCTATGAAATCTGCTGAACACAACCCCAGAGCTAGAGATTATATGAGCGTTGCCACAACGCCTTGGCAACGTTAGCATTTACAACACAAAATACATCCTCCCATAGTAGGCATGTAGGTCTTTAACACACACACACACGCACTTAAACTTAACGTAACAAACCGAGGCATACGCAGCCGGCCAACAGTAGCTTGAAACGTAAATCTAACAACTTAAACACTTATGAGGTTACCAGTAGATATTTTCTAAAATGACTTACTACAGAGTTCCTCAGTTCTGCCTCAAGGTATTAAAGGTTTTAATAATACATAGTTTCTACAAAGAAGGGACAACTCTAAAACTGTCTTTATTCTTCACAGTTCATCACTAGCAAGATAAAGCGGTAGCTTGTCCTCAGGTCTGTATTCGAGTTTCAGTGCTTTGTATTGTTCCCCCCCTCCCCATCTAGTATGAGCTCTAAAAAGGAATAAATAGATACATATATATCAGCCCGCACACAGACACGTGCAATGAAAACAGACACGAATTCAAGGGCCCAATTCTCTGGCCCTAAAAGCGAAGCTCAAGGCAAATAAATGGCAGGGATTTAAGTATATGATAACTTCTAAGTGAAAACTCTATAAAGAGAACTCACTGCCAATTAATCATAAATTAACATTCATAATAACTGCAGAGTGCTTTTCAGAGTTCCCCAAAACACTTTTACTTGGACCAACCCCGGGAAGAAGGCATTAGTATCTTCGTTTAACAGAGCAGAAAGTAAGGTGACATAAAAGCAAGCTCCCCCTTTTCTGGTGGCAGACAAGGGGCTGCAGGATTAAGAGCAGCAGCCTGGATGATGCATGGAGGCAGGGAAGGCCTGTACGTGCTGGCTAACACCTATGCTCTCAAAGGCCTAAAAAGTGAAAGGGAAGGAAAAGGAAGGGGAAGGAGTGAGATTGGATGATACAGGTAGAATGGATAAAGTTTTGCCAATGCGGGAATAAAGCTTCTGGCCAACTGATTTCAGAAAACAACTTGTAATGTATCACTGCAAAAGTGGGATGCATCTGGAGAAAGTAGGAATGGAAAGTATCACGGTCAAAAGCCATAAATCTCTTCACTCTCCAGCAAACCTGGACAGTCTGCTAGGTAGCAGGCAGGGTGAAGGGGGCCAAAGAGTTACTGCAGAATGAAGGAAAAGGAAAAATAAAGGAACCCCCACTCTAGCTGTTGCCCCAAGGCCTGGTATCTCCTAAGGGTGCACAGAGAGTTGATTTGTCTACACACCCTCCCCATCCTTGCATGCCCTTACTTCTGCGGAAAAAGAAGTGTGTTCAGCAGAATCATAGCACATGCACTTTGTTTGTGCTTATTAAATAAAAAGAAAGGATCACCTTCAACTATATTAATGATGGACTGGTGGATGAAGGATGCCTGTGAAAATTCACAACATCTGTTTGCTCCACTCTCTTCTCAGCATGCTGCACCTATTTCTCATGCTTAATGATGCTCAGCCACTCTGCAAGTTTTACGAACAAATGTGTGTTTAGCCACATTCATCATTCTGAATGAGCGTTCTTGATGAAGCCTCCACTGGCCTGTTTCGCTCTTTCTGCTACACTTTAACAAATGACAACTGCTCTACGTATTTTTCATTTGTTAAAAATAAAAAGCTAAGTGAAGGATAGGCCTGGAGGATTTTTTCCCCTTCCCTTTGACTCCCCCCAGAAACTTCAGCATGCCATCCATTGTATTCCCACACCCACCAGCCATGGCGCTGTAGAGGGCCTGCTAGGAGAGCTTGCTAGAATCTTTCGTGTCCAAGTGCCACCGGCTATACCCCACCTGGAGAATCCTGTCTCAGTCGCAGATCTTTCCTTCCTCTAATTAGCTACCACTTTTGGAATCTCTATGACACAGCACGGTATTTAAATATATACTTTTACTCTTCACTGGGTGGGACTTTCAACCAACAAGTTAGCATGAAATCAGGAATTGCTCTTTGTATTATCAAGAATGTTTAAAACATATTAGATTAGAGAATAGAAAATAAATGTGTTAAATTGAGCAGTATTTCCCTCCAATTCTTCAGAAGAAAGCCAAGATGCTCACTTAATTTTGACAAACAACGTAATATTTAGATTATCACAAACTCAGAAACTTCAGCTAAACCAAAAGACTCAACTCTTTCAGCCCAGAAAAACCTGCACTCACTATTTGAATGACCCACGTAAATCAGGTCAAGCTGGCTAGAATCCAAGAGTTCATCACAGCGAAGGCATTACAATATGTTATGAAATAATCTTTCAGAATTTATTTTCAAGTGATTGCTTTTATTCTGATCATTTAATCAAGAACATGAAAAGCAAAAAAAAAATAATAACAATAAGTTATTTCCTCTGTATAAAATATTCAGAATCATTGGAAATCAGTTTAAATTCTATTTCATAAGACAATACATTTTTCTCTGTATTTGCATTACTGAATATTGGATTAGTATTTGTATTACATTTGACTCAGCATGCACGGCAAAACACTTTACAAATAAAATAATCATATTATATATTCAATAAAGCCACGCTGTCATATCACCAGTTTTAATCATGGTGGTTTCTGTTTTTTTCCCCTTCCTGATAACATTATGAACATTTGAAAAGGAGAATGTTTCATTTATCCAGTCATCAAATTTAATCGTATCTCCCACCGCTAACCTTCTTACAATGCCCCATTGGTAACTGTGGTTTTTACGTGCTTTATAAACTGTATTGTTAATACATCTCAATACAGTTGGTAAGAAAAAAAAAAAAAGAAGAAACTTCTGGAATCAGGTAGAAAAAGCTTTTGGGACCTATCTACTCAACAACAAAAAGCTAACCCTTAGCAGACACAGTTAAGAAATGGTCAAAAGCATAAAAATCAAGTCTTAGGCAGAAACCCATCCACATTACACAAGTATTTACTAAGGTCCTATTCCATAGATTCCCTAAGGACCCCAGTCTACTAAGGAGCCTCACAATTCTTAAGCCCTCAAATCCATTCTTGTCGCAAGCATGGCTGGAGACAGACTTAAAAACATATATTACACATATGTGTAAGTTAATCTTTGAACTTGTGCCACTTTTTGCCCATTCTATTTTGTTTTATAGACAACCAGCATTAGAGTAACAACTATTGTCATGTAGGCAAACTTGAAAATGCTTGATATTTAAGATCTTCAAACCTGGAAGCATTTGATGCAAACATTCACCAAGAACCTGCTCAAAGTCCACCTCTTCCATAAAGATCTCCACCAACTATCCTAGACCACAGAGATTATTCTTTTCTCTGAAGCATAGGAGTAGCCATCTGTGCCTCACAATTTAGGCCCACCCAGCACTACTCCTTGTATTTTGTTGTATCCTCTCTACAATTAGAAGATGATCAACGATCTGGGATCTCATTTTATACTTCCCTCATGTCTCTCATGCTGTCTGTAGTGAGCACCAAATCATCTCTAGCTCTATTTATATGGATATCAATAACAATATGTCAATACAGATATCCACACACACTCATTCATTAGATCTTACATATGCAATGAGTTTATGCCTAAGCATGAAGTTAGATCTTTATTCATTCTTTCCACACTTTCTGCTTTAGGTACTATGAGAGATGCAAAGATGGATAAATTCCTCAATGACAATATCATGTAACCGGGAGAGAAAAAATATATTGAAATAACTATCATGGCCAATGCCATTAAAAAACTGAAGATCACAAACACAACACGAGTTTAAGGCAAAGAGGATCATTTCAAAATAGAGAAATTAAAAGGCTGCATCTATATGCATGGCATTGGAACAAATCCTCAAAGGTCGTTAGCATGTGAAGATGTGGGCAAGAATTTCCAGGCAAAGGAAATAACACAAATGAAATTATGTAGTCTTAAAAGTGGGGTGTTTATCTGAGGGCAGAACAGAAGATTCCTCTTTTTAAATACACAAGATTTAACCCTGCCTTGCAGACCAGTTTATAAAATCCTATGGCCCTACCAAAGGGACCGCTTTTCAAATTCTCATCATACTTACTGCTCCTTAGAAATAAGAAAAATATTGAATATGAGTCCCCAGGGGCACAGAGTCCCAGAGGACAAGCTGAAAAAATAAATCTCCTCTTCTGAATTCTCCTAGACTCGGGGCTCCAATTTCATGACCTGATTTCTTTGAAGCCTTGGCTGGAATTAAGTTCCCTGCTTTACTTGTGGAGAGCTTAGAATCCGCCACCACGTCCACCTCTCCCTGGAGCTCTCTAACACATGTTGGCGGCAGCAACCTTCTCTGCAGCTGCAAGAATCCGGCAAAGCCAATGCACATTTGCTTCCAGGGTCCTTCTTTCTCCTATTGGAGACACGAATCTTTGGGATGCCTTCCCATCCTTCTGCAGCTTTGACTTCCACCCCAGAGAGCATAAGAAACACTTTAGTCAGACTTTAGATTTTAGGATTTAAGTCATCCTGACCCCCTTGCACACATTAGACCATGATGATTTTTTTTTTCATTTCATCTAAGTACCTCCTAAGAACAGCCATGTTCATGATACTTTTGCTCTGAGTAGATGGGTTCTGACTATCACAGGTACACAACCAGACAAGAACAAGAGGAAACTGATCAGTCGCCACAACTGAAACTCAGAACCAAAATGCAGTGCCAATTTGGCTAATTCACTCCTACCTTTTGACAACTGGAACTCATCATCTCTTCTTTCTCAAGAAGTATTTGATTGCAGAAAAATCCCAGAACCAAAGAGCTGGAACAGTGGAGCCCTAAAGGACCTTGGCTATCACTCAGTTTAACCCTCTCTTTTTACAGCTGATGAAATTGAGGCATGGAGAAACAAAATGGCTTATTGTAAGTTCTATCACTTTTTAGTAGCCCAGGAGAGACAGAAACCCAGCTTTCCTGACTCTCAAATTAGTCCCACCACTCCCATGTTGTTATCGACCTTCTAAAAGAATAGCAGTGTGGTATGAAAAACCTAACTTACCTAAATAACATGAAATGTGCCCACATCTGAATTCCCAGAACCTGTAAATATTACCTTACAAGGAGTAAAGGGACTTTGCAGATGTGAGGGAGGCTCTTGAGATGGGGGCAATTATCCTGGGTAAGCCCAATGTTCCACAGCGATCCTTTTGAGAGGGACACAGGAAAAGTCAGAGGAGAAGGTGGTATGGTGATAAAAAGGACAAAGTGATAGGTTTTGAAGATGGAGGAAGGGGCCACAAGCCAAGGAATACAGGTCATCACCAGGAGCTAGAAAAGGCAAATAAACAGATTCCACCCCTCAGAGCCTCCCAAAGGAAGCAGCCTCACTAACACCTATATTTTACACTATAAAATTCATTTTAAGCTTTTGACCTCCAGAACTACAGGAGAATTAATCTGTGTTGTTTCAAGCCAAGTCCGTGGTGACTTGTTGCACTGATAGTAGGACACCAATGGAGATTTTCAGTAACTAAAAGTGGGATGCTGCTGAGACAAATATCTAAAAATATGGAAGTGGATTTGCAATCTCATGATACAGAGAAGCTGGAGAAATTCTGAGGAGCATGATAGAAGAATTAGACTTCTGGAAGCAGCCTGTTACCAAAAATATTGGCATTAATGACTCTGTTGGTGAGGACTCAGAAGTGGCCAGTGTTGAAGAGAAAAATCAATATTCCTTAGAAAATTCCTAAATCAGGGGGATCCCTGGGTGGCGCAGCGGTTTGGCGCCTGCCTTTGGCCCAGGGCGCGATCCTGGAGACCCGAGATCGAATCCCACGTCGGGTTCCCAGTGCATGGAGCCTGCTTCTCCCTCTGCCTGTGTCTCTGCCTCTCTCTCTCTCTCTCTCTCTCTCTCTCTCTGTGACAATCATAAATAAAATAAAATAAAATTAAAAAAAAAGAAAATTCCTAAATCATCATAAGCATACTTTGTTATAAATATAAATGTTAAAGGTGCTAGTCAAAGCTCAGAAGGAAATGAAGAATTTATCATTGAATACTCAAAGAAAGGTAGTCCTTGCTATATAGAGGCAGAAAGATAGCTGAATTGTGTCCTACAGTTAGATGGAAAGCATTTACTTGAAAGCAGTGAAGTTGGCTACTTAGATGAGGAGGTTTCAAGCAAATACTGAGATGCAGCCTGCTTTCTTCTTGCTGCTTATCGTAGAATGCAAGTAGATAACTTGAAGAAAGAACTGTTATGGCAAAAAAAGAACCAAAGCCTGATGATTTGTGAAATTCTCAGCCTATTCAGATGGAAAAGATACTAAAATTAGGAGATACACCCTCAGGGAAGGATGCTCTGGAGAGAAGGCCTAGGGCGTAACTGGACCAACCTTTGACTAGGGCCTCACAAGGAGCAAAAGATCAGAATATCTGTTCACATGGGGAGCTATTCGAAGAGAGTAGGCATGGAACTCATGAAGAACCCCCTCAACCAGCAGAAGCCAGAAACAGAGCTAGGGTTATCCAGAAAGGATCTGCAGAAGACTCTTGTCTCATGGAGTGAATTCCATGGCATGCCTGGGAGATCACAAGGGTTTTGTGCACGTTATAACAGCATAAAGAGTGCCACCTCAGACAGAAAGGAACCAAGAGAAAAGAGGAAATGAAAGAATGCTTGCTGCCAGGTAACCAAAATTCTACAGACTGATAAAACTATTCAGCTGTAAATAGGTGCTACTTTTCACATAAGAAAGGAAGGATGACCCAGAGGGTGAAGTCTCAGGCCCTGAGGGTATGCTGTAGACCTAGATCCTCAAGCTCCACACTGCATTATGCTCAGACCTTAAAAACCTAATGGAGCTTGCCCTGCTGGATTTAAAAATTGTTTGGGACCAGTAGAGGACTCCTTTTTCCTTTCACTTTCTTCCATTTCGAAAGGGCTGTCCAACACTGATACTCTATGTCTATCCCACCATTGTATTTTGGGAGCAGATAACTTAATTCTTCTAGTTTCCTGGGTCCATAGATGGAAAGCAACTCTGGCCCAGGATGGATTGTACCCAGAGCTTCATCCAGAGCCACTGGAGATTATGGAGGTCATGAGATCTGGTGCTTTGAGCCGTGACTTAGATGAGATTTGGAACTTGAAGCTGTAATGGTTCAGACTTTGGGGATGCTGAAATGAGGTAAACATATTTTTTATGTGGGGTTGATGTAAGTGTTTG
The DNA here is from genome assembly GCF_905146905.1 of Nyctereutes procyonoides. Classification (NCBI taxonomy): domain Eukaryota; kingdom Metazoa; phylum Chordata; class Mammalia; order Carnivora; family Canidae; genus Nyctereutes; species Nyctereutes procyonoides. The sequence goes on from NW_026575046.1 coordinate 62,171,132, forward strand.
GAAGACAGAGAGAAAACATACTTGTGCTGTCTTAGCCTACTAAGTTTGTGGTCATTTGTTTCAGCAGCAATAGGATACTAATGCAGCAGGGAGAGAAGAGGAGATAAGATGATCTCCACCACAAATGATCTTATTTATGAAGAGATCATAACCCTTGAAAGTAGCAGGGAACAATCTGCATCTTCCTGCGACACCACTCTCCTGGGCAGAGCACCTGGGACATGAGAAGTTCTTCCAGGAGCCTTCTGTGTTTCAATATCCAGTCATGCTATCCCTCCAAAACCCTTTTTTCTTTTGTGCCAGCCAAGTAATCCAGGACATGCCAGAAAGAGGATAATTATATTTTCTGATTAAAATTAAAAAGCATTAAATAACACATTTTGTTCTATTTTCAGGCGCAGGAGATCAGCTGAGCGATTCCAAAACTAGGTATCCAAATGCTTAGATTTTCTAGACACGTCAATAGTTTAAAGGAATAAAAAAACTATTTTAAAATGAGACTTCCCCAGAAACCTGTGATACATGCTCACCTTATTTATCCAAACAACCTGAGAGAATATGGTGATGTATATAGGATCTCAGAATCACAGTTCACAAAAATGCAGGCCCCTGGAAGCAAGACCCAAGTCCATGATAAGCACAAAAATCAGCAAGAGACATAGGGTCAAGTGCAACAGACTAAAGCAAAATAATACACCTCTATCTCCTGAGTAGTTGCTCGGTCCCTGGAGCGTCACACACCACTTTCACATGAGAGCCCCTCCAGGGAGGGTATTGAAATGAACATTTAAAGTGATTAAATACATTTCCCAGGTAAAGTTCATAAGCAGGTAAGTGGCTGGGCTGGAACCCTAAAACACTTCCATCTCTGCCATGCTGCCAAAGAACTGGATCCCATGATAAATGATCAGAGAACATCTGTGATGAGAAGAGTTGGAAGGAGAGAAGCCTTTTGTTTGGACACAGGATAAACAGACACTTCTGAAGGCAGCAGCAGAGAGCAATTCTTTTCATGATGAAGTAACAAAAAAAAGTTGGGATACAACTGACATCCCTTAACAGCAAAAGGTTTGGTCTATTCAAAAATTCGTGCATTCAACATTCAGTCAACAAACATCTATTTCACAGGCTAAGTGTGAGTTAGGTATCAACCACAGTTTAACACCCACAAGACAGTGCCCCTTACCCCCAAAAAACTCATGGAAGAACAAAGATAACTGATCAATTTATGTGACTATTTCTTCTGGAAAACCTAAGATACTTAACAAATGCCTCAGAAGCATCACTAACATATTCTAATGAAGAAAAAGGAACCAATCCATTTTCCTCTTTAAAGGATACGGTTGACCTTGCAGGTGGATTCAGAACACGAGAATGGATGGAAAACAAAATAAAGTAGAAAAAGCGAGCTTTTTTAAAAAAAAAAAATAACCTAGAAGTTCTCATTTTTTCTCTTTAAAATATGATTTTTAAAAGCTCTGTACCTCAGAATTGAGACAAGTGAAGAGAAGGTGGAGGACCATTGCAAAATACAGTCAAAATAAAGAAGAATGGTCCCAGGAGAGCTGTTGATCAAGAGTGCAGCTGCTGCTTCAAGTGCTTAGGTCCTCACCACTGAAAGGATTCGAGCAAGGAATGGATCAACCGACAGATTCCTCCTCCGAGATGGGAAGCCGGAAAGGATGACCTCCCAAGCACCGCCTTAGATCTCTGGGAGTCCTAGACCATCACCTCACAGGAAGGGAGCAGCCGACCATCCAAAGTCATCCAGCTCAAACAACATTCAAAGGATGCTCATTTTGCTAGGACTTGCCTGCAAGTCTAGTGCTAGAGGTCACCTTGTCAGAGGAACTCCAGGTGATACAAGTGTTCCCAACAGAACTGAAGGAGGCTTTCACTTTGGTCACAGTAGGTAACCCCGCAGGTGACCATCAGAACCAGCTGACCCCGGAAGGCTTCTCCCAGCCCCATCTTCCCACAGTTCCACATCTCACTTCTCTGGCTCGCTGAGTAAATTACCACAAGAAATACCTCCCTCAAAGACCTATAATAAAAAGATTCAAGAGGACAACAGCGGAGTGGAGCAGCATTCAGGAGAACTCGGGGATGGAAATTCTCCATCGGCCTTAATGCTGGAGAATTTACTTTAGGATGTAAAAATAACACGTACTGCTATATTTCTTCACTTTATTTGCTCTCCTCTGCAGAGATTACGGCTGTGCACGCAGCGTCATAAGAGTGGAGAAGGTCAGGTTGACAAAACTTCTTGGTGGGGAATAATCGTTAGCCCTCCAAATATATGTGCCTTGCAACTTCCAGGCCACAAAAGCAAACTCTGGTTTGGAAAATGCCAAGTCTCATCTCCAAGGAAACTCAATAACTTCCAAATGGCCTCACGATCATGTTTGTGCGGTTATAATAAACCGTTAAAAAACATTAAGGAATAATTCAGATTGAAAGAGCTTCCAGAGTTGCGATTTTTTTTTTTTTTTTTTTTTTTTTTTTTTTTTTTTTGCCTTCTCAGTTTTGGCAAAGTCAATGTAAACCTGAGTGAAGAAAATGCCTGCTAAAGAAAACAGGAAAATGATAAAATTAGACCTGGTTGAACTTGCTTTTCATCCACCAACAACTTAAGAAAATGATTATACTGATGCAGCAAAAAAGATATTTCCGAGCTTCTCTGTGAAAGAAAATGTGCTTGCTTTCAGGTTGAAAAGATTCTGGGATGGTTCTAAAGAATCGGAGTCTTTTTGTGGGGTGCATTGTCCTCTTCGACCAAACACGAAAACAAGTTTGCAAGTCTGGGCAGGCTTCAAAGGAGACCGTATAGGGCACACAAGGAGTGCTATTCAACACACGGGTCCCAAGGCTATATTTAAAAGGCAGAAATGAAAATGGTTCGAGGAGTTTGTGAGCAAAGTTACTGCGTTCCCCAGGAATAATGGCCCATCCACCAGGCCAGCTCTCAGACTGCAGTTCTAAGAAAGCCCAAACCCTCCAAAGAATTCCAGCCCATCCCAGAACTAAGGCCCCACTGCAGAATGTTACAACAGCTGGAACACCAAAGATCACCATCTTTCAGACCTCATATGAAGCCACAGCATGATAAACAAATTCAATAAAATTACGAATTGGCAAACTGTTTGCAACAAATGTTATTTCCCGGATAACAAGATGGATAACGTACATTCTGCAACATATGCGAGGAATTATTGAAAACAGATGTAAATGTTCTCAAACTCGAGTCTTTCTCTGGCACAAATCTGAATACGTTGATTTTACACTTTGCTTTACAGCAGTGTCCCCAAGTACCTCGAACAGTAACCCTCGCACTGAACAGGGGACGGTTCTGCTGCCCTCCCCTGTTCTCCTGGTTCTTGGGATGGAGAGGGTAGATGTCTGTTTCAAAAGCCCTTGCACAGGGCACCAAATAAGACTCTGAATCCTGAATGAAATAGCAAAAGCGAGGATGAACTGCAAAGGGGGCACTAATGACATTTAAACGAGCCCAGGTCAGAAGGTGTTCTGCTAACACACCTGCTCGGGGAGGAATGCACAGGACACCACCGCTTGGAAACAAAAACCCTTTCCCCTTAGCTAAGTGTCACATGCATATTATTAGCCTTTCGTGTTTTCCTCTGGCGCGTCCGCTGACTTGCCTATGTGGCAAAAGCAGCCATGTCACCGCATGCTACCTGCCACACAATCAAGATTTTTCTAATTGTAAGGAAAACAGTCTCCTGAGCATGCACAAAAAAACACGCAATGTGCAATCATCACATTTTGGAAATGGGGGCCCAGAGAGGTATTTTCCATGAAAAGTAATTTACATTTTTCAGCTACAAATGCATCTTTTCTTCTAAGAAGAATCATCTGTACAACAGATTTGTATCTGAAAATAGAAGGCCGGATTTATGCAAAAATGATCTCAAGGGATCATCGCAGAAACACAAAAAGTAATTTTCTGCCAAAATTATACAGAGCACTCAGAGAGATGTTTTTCAAATATGACCACTAAACACATAAAATACACAAATGAAATGGAATTAATACAAACCAAGAGTTCTATAGCAATCTTAAATTAAAGAGTTTTGGGGATGTCAGACAAAATATCAGAATAAAATTCTTGAGAGTTTAAAAATTACAGAAATGTCAAAGCCCATATATCTCACACTAAAAAGAATTTCTTTAGCGTTTCCAAAGATCAGCCTCTCCGGTTGATTTAAATATGCCGCAAGCGCATTAGACAGTAGAGTTAATTCTCTAAAATTCCCAAACTGTGTTAATCTGCTCAAATACAAAACTGTTCCTATCACCCACAGTAGAGATGAGTAAGTTGAGCCATAAAACTTTAAACACAATAGTTTAAAAGTAAGAGCTCCACAGGCCCAGAATCATAAAACAAATTATGAGTGTGAGCTAGCCTGGTGTCTTGATGATGACCATGTCCTTTGACAATCAAGCAACAAAGGGATTAGGCATGATTTCTAATTATTCCTTAAAAATCAACAGTTCCAAGTAACTTTGTGTGCAAACAGAAACAGAAAGGTTGAACAGAAGGAGCTCTGGGCCAGGACTTGAGATATTTGGATGCTTAGGACCAGCCTGCACTTAACCAGCATTTAACTTTGGCAATCCACGAACCTTCTGGGGCCCTCAGCTTCTGCCTCTGTGAAAGAAGAAAGAGTTATACCAAAAAAATCTCCCAAGATTCCTTCTCACTTCAGCATCTAATAGGGGGCAGATACTTCACAGGAGGATTAAGCAACCCTCACCCCTTAATTTTTGAGGAGGTCAAATCCCATCTATGTTATAAGAATGAACCAAGAATCGCTTCTGAGGCCCCCCAAAGCCACATGGCACTTTTTCTTCTGCTGGAAGATAGGAAATAAGCTCCATTTTATAGACTAGAAAGGGAGCAGGAGACAGAGAAAGTCCCACCTCTATTTGTCTTTACTTGGACGTTGCACATGCAGCCTCTGTTTATGTGGGCTGTCAGCCTTTGACTTCCACTGTAGTTTGCAGCACGGGGGTCACTGGGTAACCTCTGCCTTCAAGAATCTTATGAGCTCTCAACCCCCAGGCCAACAGTGCCTATGTATCTGGCGGGCTCTCTCTGACAGTCTCCAGCACTTGGCAAGAGAAGATCGAAAAGATGCAGAATAATGTCAACTCGAATAGTAATCTGTTAGGTGAATGGTTCTCTTGCTTACTACACAAGAGTAGGTTATGGTTTCATATATCATGTTCAATGTGCAATAGATATTTTTTTCAACCATTCATATTAAACTGGTGTAAATGTTTTTATTCCTTGCCACATTTCTGGGTGGTAAGCTCAGGATCTCCCAGGAATTTGTTTGCTTTAAAATGCCATGCATCTCCAGGCGGCCCTACCTCATAAAAAATGGGCACGTCTTCTAAATGAATTTCCCCTTTTTTGCAGTTAATAACTAACCAACACAGCAGAAATACACCATGTGTGAAGCCCTGTTTACTATAGGTGGTAAATCACGTGCCTAACATCCTGTAATTCATTCTGAATACTGTAACTCCATTCATGGCAACACATTTTGCTCTGTGCTGGCAGGCATTAATACCACCCAAAATTTGTGGTGAACCTGATTCAGATTCTGGGTCTTGTTCTAGGAAATGCATTTTTTTTGGCGGCGGGGGGTGGTGGAAGAAAGCGATGAGGGCTTTTTAAAGAAGCTTCAGGCCGATCTGCCCTCTGAAACAAAGACTCTGTTAGCCTCCCATGGCCTGAGCTCACAGGTCAGCTCCAGAGAAGGCTGTGATGTAACTAGGGTCAACTCTGGCCTCTTGGGCCATCTGTCCTTGTGTTCTGTCTTTCCTTTCCAATCTTTACCATTCTCCAAAGCATACACTTAGCCAGCTCAAGGTGTCAGCTGACAATTAAAACGTTAAGATTATATACCTCCTTGAAATAGCTTCTTACTGATGCAGTTCTTAGGTCTAAATGCCTCTAGTATCCCCAATTGTTACAGTAGGGCTATTCATTAGGGCCAGGTAAGCCTCTGAAGTCACTTCAGAAAGTTGTCCCTACTTATCAGACATAACTCTCGATCTAATGGAAAACGTTTAGAAATGCAGCAATCAACCCCAGTGTTTCCACACCTCTCCACTGGATGGTGAAGGGTTCCAATCCTGCCCTCTATCCACAGTCAATTTTCTGGCTCTATAGTCACTCTTTCCAGACTTCTCGAAGCAACAGGGTAGGGTTGAGGTTTACTACTTGTTTAGAGAGAAGAGGCTGGTGATAAAAGGGGGCACATGCCTGAAGCAATAGGGGAATCCTTGGTTCTCTCTCCTTGCCTATGAGAGTGAATCACAGAGGAAGTATCAGTCCTCCTGGACTGCTTTTAGGTCTTGCCATGTCTTCCAGAATCCTTTCACAGAGTTCAACAACCTTTTTCTGTAAAGATCCAGATAATAAATATTTTACGCTTGGTGAGCAATAAAGTCTCCGTTGCAACTAGTCATCTCTGCCATTGTAGCATGCAAACTGCCAGACAACATATAAACAAATGGGCATGTCTGTGTGCCAATAAAATTGTATTTATAAAAACAGGCAGTGGGCCATAGGAAAATGAGCCACGGAGATAATTCAGAACTTTCTAGTAGTCACAAAAAAAAAGTAAAGAAAAACAGGTAAATAACAGTTTTAATAATATATTTTATTTAATCTAATATATCACATTATCATTTCAACATGTAATCAAAATAAAAGAGTATTGATGTGATATTGTACATGGTTTTTTCAACTAATTTTCAGTGTGTATTTTATGCCTATGACATGTTTCAATTTGCCACATTTCAAGGGATGAAGAGCATACACAGCTAGTGGCTACCGTATTTGACAGAGAAGGTCTAGACCTGCCATTTTCTTGCCTGTTTTAGGCACCGTGGAAGAAACAGTCAAGGTCCTGATCACCAGAGGGCTACCTACATCATCTCTTCCAGAGATGAGTCCCAAGTCACTGACCTCTAGAACATCAGCAGAGCCATAGGTGCCAACACAATGACCCACCAATCACCAAACGTCCCTAGAGAACGTTTAGAGGGAACATTTCCCATAATTGGCACATCTCTATAAGAGGCTCTTTTTTGTTACATAAAAAGGTAAGGCAAATTTAAAGGCATTTGAGGAGAGCAATTGAACACTAAAAGCATTTTCCCAAAAACAAAACAAACAAAAAAAAAAAAACCAAACTTTTCACTTCTTTAATTTTGCTTTCCCTACCCTCCTACTCCTTAAAATCTCATGATACAGATTGAAAACGTTTTCCTATTGGATATATGGGTAGCCCCTTCCCACTAGTGCCAATAGCAAACTCTTGCCTTTAAAGCACCTCTTCAATTTCAACAAATGCTCAAGAAATTCACTGGTGGTGACCTTTTCAGCACCAGGCCCCCCAAATAACACCATTTCTCCATCTATGCTCCTGTTGTTTAAACATAATCCTCCTCCCACAGACAAAGGTTTGTTTAGCAGAATGGAAGGAGGGAGGAAGTTGAGAGAGCTTTCACTACAATTTTTATTGTAATAAAAAGCCATCAAGACATTTGCTTTCTTTCCCTGTGTTTTCAACTTACACTAGATTCTTTTTAAAAGCATTCTCTAAAATGTGCCTAAAGTAATCTTTTCCATAGGGAAACACAAACCCAACAAAACAGCCCTTTGTTTCAACTAACATTTAGCAAATAGAAAATAGCAATACCTGGCAAAGTCCTGGGCTTGAGGAAGTTGGGGAGGCCAAGCTAACTTTGCACATGGCCCCTATTTCACTCATGAGGAGATCTGAACACCCACTAATGGACATCAGCGTGCCCTACAATGCCAGCTGCCATGACATCACTAATACCAGAGCCAGCATTTATAAAAGATCCTTCCCTGGGACTGGGAGAAGGGGGAGACCACAGAAGAAAACCAAGAGTTCTCCTCCATCCCACGACAGGTCTGTAGTCTACCAGTGATGCAGACTGGAAAGAACACTGGCCCAGTAGTCAGGAAACTTCTGTCCCTGCAAGTAGTCAAGAGTTGGCTCCACTGCCACTTGGCAGGGATGCTGGAGGTAGGGGTGGGCACCTTTGGAGAAGGCGGTGACGCTGGCCTAAAGCCTCTCTCAACCCTGAGATTTTGACTATGATTCAGTAAGACTGAATCCCTCTAGATTCTAACTAACCAAATTACCCACATACTACTCCGTTTACTCATCAGTAAAAGAGAATGATACCGCCGACCTAGGAGGGCTCTTGCCAAGAGTAAAAACAGAACACTGCAGAGCACCCAGCATATGATCAGTACTGGACATATGAAAGTTATTATATATTATTATTATCTGTGAAATTAGGAGGCCTTCGAGATGACCCACACAGGCTGGCTGGGGTACACTGGCAGCTGATCCCATAACCCTTACCAAGGCAGCCCCCATGTTACTAGCACAGTTTGCTCCCCTCTGCCTCATTTCCCCTAAAGCTAAGCTGTGGGCATGTGGTCATGGCCAACAGGACATCAAGGGATGTTTTCTGGGGGACATTTTGGAAAAGAATCTCTCAAATAAAATGGGATGTCCAGAAGGAAACATCCTTCTCACAGCTCCAGAATGGCTTTGTTGTGTCTATCTGTGATTCATAAAACCATCACAGCCAGCTTGTGGCCACAAAGGAAACAAGCACTCACACCAAGCCAACATGTTAAGGTTGGCAGAGAAAAAGATGTAAAGAAGCTTGGTCCTTGACATCACTTGCTAACCAATTCCTTAACTGCTCAACTCAGCTTACTCTTATGTGAGAGAAGGAAATGTCCTCTGCTTAAGCCAATTTTCTTGAGTTTTCTGTTAATGGTAAAGATAGTCTACCTACAAGTAGTTCTACATTATTAGGACTATAAATCCAAATTCCTAATATCACCATTCTAACACCCTCCTAAAATTCAACTTGTCTTACCTTCCCAATGGACAGATGTCTCTTCTCTCATATACACACCACAGTCTCTGCCTTTGTGTCTTTATACAATTACTATGTCTACACGGGATACATTCTTCCTGCATCATCTATTCATCTTCTCCCCTTTCTTTGGGGCCAAATTCGAGTCCCAAGTACTCCAAAATGCCTTTCCTGAACACATGTAGCATATAGTATTTCTTCCCCATTGATTTCTCTAGTTCTTACAGGTTGAATCACACGGTTTATCAGAAAATCATATAATTACAGAACAAGGTTTGTCTAGTCAAACCTGTTGGGTGAGATTTCTTCAGATAACATCATACCATAGAAATGATCAAGTTACTTCATATTAAATAATTTTAGCATCAGGGAGTTTGCCATCTTACAAGAGTAGCTCACTGCACTAGTAGAACTTTCCTTATATTAAAACAAAATATGACCCCTTGTAACTGTTAGGTATGAGTCCCCTTGGATATTCTGGGTTGAGTTGTGGCCTCAAATCCCCCTCTGAAGTATCTGAAGGACAGAGGCACACTGCCTTATTCATATTCATGTCCCCAGTATTTAACACTGTGACAGTCACATCCTAGGCATTCAACATATGTTGCTGAATAAATGACAGATCTGATCCCACCACCATTACATATGGGGACAGAAGTAGATCATGACTCAACATGGATCAAATTTTCTCTTTATAGTTTGTAGAACTGGGAATTGGAGCTCACGTTCAGTTTCTAACAGTAATGTGAAATAAAGACCCATAAGCTCAGGAGTCATGACTACCCATGAACATTTGACAACAGGGATATCTAATGAGGTGGAGTGGGAAAAAGCAAACATTGAAAGAACGGGGAGGAGTTCTAAGAATGAAAGCGCTGTGGCTCCAGAGAGCTTTCAGGTTCTTGTTCCAGTCCCCCTTGAGGCCTGGCTATGTGTTTAGTCTTGGGGTTCCATAGATGACCCTCTGCCAATTCCTGGTTTTTTGTTTTTTAGGTTGTTTTGTTTTGCTTTGCTTAAACAAGATTGAGAAGATTTGTCACTTATAACCAAAAGAACCTTAGCCAAGGCCTTTGGCTAACTCGGTGTGAGAAGAGGTGTAAGTGCTTATGAAAGCTGTGTCTGAAACAAACCAGCTGAAAGCAGAGTTGTGGAATGGATGAACTACTACCCTTGCCCAGAACATATTAGAACAACTGAGCAAAAATCACATTTTGGGAGCTCCCCTGTCACACTATGACTCCTCTTTCTGCCAGTGTAGGAAAATTGCCCCATACCTTTCCAATGTAATAAACAGCTGAGCAGACCTGCAGTCATTCCATCCCCCACTTCTCCCTGGAGAGTCTACATCAACCCCACCCATAGGGGTGCCCCCAAGAGATCGGGCTTCTCTGAGCTCATAACACAACTCAGGAGACACTTGTCTTAATAAGGGCAACCCTCAGCACAAGGGCAACTCCAGTCCTTGCTTCTTTCTTATTTTCCCTAGTCACCAGCTTCCTTTTTGGTGACTAATGTGCTCTTTTGGAGCACCGAGCCTTATAAAACCTTTATAGGGTGTTGCAAACCATAACACTCTTCAGCTAAAAGACCTAAAAATAAGTAACCATAGTGGCAAAATGACTGGCAGCTGGAAATTTCTGGGACAGATGATGCCAACTGGTACCCCCTCCCATGATACCACACAGAGTATCATATGTTCCACCAAATCATAAAACTCCTTCTGGTCTTGATTTATTCACCACTTATTGAGTATTTTTTCTAGACTCAAATCTCAGTTCCTCTCCTTACCAACAGTGTTAATCTTGGGCAGGTGACTTAACATCTTAGCACTTGTGTGACCGCTCCTATAAGATGGAGATAACAGCAGTACCTTTATCACAGAGCAGTAGTGCTCGTCAAGTGAATTAATGCATATAAGGTACTTGAAGCTCCTGGAACATCGCACTGAATAAATGGTAACATTTGTTATTATTAATTATTCAGTCAAGATAGGCTGGATTATGCTGCAGTAACAAACAAGTCTTAAATTTCAGTAGCTTAAAAAAACAAAGGGTTATTTCTCTCTCATTCTACATGTCCACTATGGATTGGTGGGTGGGGCGAGGGCTGTGCACTGTGTTCAATGAAGGATCCAAGATAACAGAGTCTCCAATATCTTAAATGCTGGTGTCTCACTAAATGCCTTTAAGGTTTCCCATAGCATAAGAAAAGGGAACTGTCTACTGGGTCTTAAATACTCCTCTCTAAAGTTAACACAAGTCACTGCTCCTACTGAACTAACAAAGCACACAGAACCTCAAGAGGGAATGGAAGGGTCACTCGCCTATACACACAAGACAGCAGAACTAGAAATACTGTCGAGCACTAATAACATCTACCACAACTATTATTATTACTCCATACCAGGCCCTAAGCTAGCCATGTACACTCCAGTGAGTATGTCACACATTTACGTAATTTTGATATACCCTAATGTAACAAAAATCACTAGTTTATTAAATGAATTATTTGGCTTTAATTTCTCTGCATGTGCATGTAAAGGAGAGAAGTCATTTTTTGAGACTGAATCTAGTGAACATGAAAAATCCAGGTTGTTGAGTTTCGGGGATTTTGTCAAACCAGTTGCTTGGTACCAGGCAGAAAAACCACCTGGAAAACAGTCTTGACTTCCTTGTTATTTGTTAGTAGTTCTGGATAATAGATTACTCTTTCTCTACTTGGAAATCCGGTGGACACAAGCTTTTTTTGTACCGAACCCTCTTGGTTTTTTGGAAGCCATCACTGTAAACAGAATGAGCAATGCTAAGACATACTTAGGAGCTCCAGTAATGTGCAACAATTTTCTTAAATAGAAAATTTAAGAAATTTTCTGCAATAGAAAAAAAAATCAACTGAAACATGAAAATTTAAAACCCTATTACCCGCATCTCGCTTGGTAACATCCCACTTCCCATCATTTCTAACACGCATCTTAAGTGTGCTAATTGGAAAGGCCCTGCCATGTATACAGCTCTGTTTTCAAGATGACAACTGCTTTGCTTTTATCACTGGGCTCAATACCAAGAGGGGAATCATTTCCCAAATTCAAAGCGTTTTGATCTGGTTTTGTCAACTGGCTGCCGGCGCTTGGTTGGTATGCTGTCGTAGAGAGAAAACACGCACGTTTCAGGTGGCGGGGCTGAGGCCAGGGGAAGGAAAACACCCCCGAGTGGCAGAGTGGGAAAACGGCGTCCTAAGATTAAAAACAAAAGTCAAATAACACTAAAAGGCTGCCAGATTATTTCCTTCCCCCTTTAGGGAAAGGAAAAAAAAAAAAAAACCCTAGCTATGTTATGAACATTCATTGAGAAGAAATCATTAACTAATAAATCCCCGAAAGGAACACTCGGGCAGCTTCAGTCCCACCTAGGAAAATAAGCAGGGAGACTTGCTCAGTTTACACTCATCTCCCCCAAAATGACAAAAGTGTTGAGCAGATGACAGTTGATGTGTGGTCTGGTGACTCAAGTCTATGGAGGACTCTCAAAAAAACAAGATCAATGCATGTTTCTGTTAGTCACTCCATATTAAAGGCACGTCTACCAAACAGGAAAGCAGGGTCTTTGAGTTCAAGGGCCCTGGGCCCACGAAAAGGAAGCTCCTCACTTTCTACCTGCAAAACTGGTGCTCCTATATGGTTCCCACATGTAGGATTAAGGCTAAAGGATACCAAACATTCAAAGGAAAATAGCCATGCTAAATTAGGAATACCAGTGCTTCCCAATGGTCACAAATGGAGTAAGTATCTGTACTGGGGGCCACATGCTTGCTTTGATTTTTACCAAAGTGTTCAGTATGAGGAAGATCCAGCATCTCAACTCAGCAGAGCTTTCTTTAGGGTAATACCTAGAAGTCCTATTTTGGTTATCCCTTCAACACAACTGCCAGAACAAGCATAGGGTGTTTAGTGGAAGGTAGCCAACTTTTTAGTGGAAGGTAGCCAAAGAGACCTTTGGACATCTGAAATTGCATGCAAACTTGGTCTATGAGATATCAAACCCAACCTAAAGAAAAAGTGTTTTATGGGGAATGTCAGTCTCTCTAACAGACCTGTGAAGTAAAGCATCTCTGTTCTAGATTCATCCAAAGAATATCACTATCTATCACTAAACTCTTCTGGAAAATATAGAAAGGAGATCTAAGCTTGTTCTAACTTGGCAAGAACCCCAACGTCTGAAGCAGTGGTTCTAAAGTTTTACTGGTTTTGTGGAACTCACCCAGGATGCTTTTCAAAATACAGACTCTCAGCTTTCCCACAAGGGATTCTGACTGAAGCCCCAGGTGACTGAGATGTAGACCACACTTCAAGAAACTCTGGTCGGGCAGTTTCACCCCAAGGGTCAGGCACTTCAGGCAACTCTGAGCGGACCTCTTTCAGAAGAGAACCTCATGAAAACGGTAGCCTCCCCAGAGCACTCCATGGTGCCATAAGCAGGTGCAATCTTCCCAGCAAGATAGACACATCCCTCTTTTTGGATCACCCCACCTCAGATTTGCCTGGATGAGCCTCTCACCTTTTCCTTTTCTAATGACATGATCCATGTTGTCCGTGTCTGACACCCTCACCTGTCGGATGTCATTCTGGAGAAGCCTATATGTACTCTACGAGCCACAGTGACTCCTCTAAGAAATCTCTGGATGTTCACTAAGTCTCTGAAATTGCCACAACCTGTGCCCACGTGCTCAACCCCATCATTTCTTGTCAATCAGCTCTGCTCCTACCTGGGTTCCTTGTTCACCTGGAACAGAACCAAAGAGAGACAGAATGATCACATAACCTAGTTACGGGGCAATGAAAATTGCAAAGTATTGGGGAACAGGTATGGGGGCAAGGTGTTCTGCTTGCCCCAAACACACAGAGTGTGCGTCCCTGAATGTCAAAATCTCATACTCAACTCTCAACTAAACCAGGAAACACAGACTATACAGATAATCAGGCCCTGAGAGAAAGTGTGTGTGAATAATGGAAACAAACAAAATATAGATTCTAGAAGCTCTGTCAATAATCGCCGGCTGGATTCCCACTTCACCATTTAACTATAAATCCATACTCACTAAGGATTGTATCACAGATCATAAATACCTGTTTATATCATGTCACCACATTCAGAATTGCCCCAGAAAATCATTAACTGGCAAAGAAAGTTTGCAGTTTGGAAGAGAGTGGTAATGAAATGCTCCTCTCTCTGCATTTCCTACTCACGGTTGAAAGAGCAGAAAGAAATTTTGAAATATATATATATTTTAGCATGCAATCATAAATATCTACCACCATCCCAAAGACACGTTACACGTGCTAATTTATACCAGGCTGCTAACTTTTTGTTTCATGCTATATTGATGGGCTTGACAGTTTTTCGAAGAGTTTATAACTGCAGCAGTGTTGATCTTATTTAAAGAGAATATTAAATCAAATCCCTTGTCATCGGCATAAAATCTCCTATAGCATCAACAAAAGGCGGCAGTTTTTATTGATTCCCTGATACAAAAGACGTATGAAGTGGACTGATGCTGCTCTGCCAAAGAAAAAAAAAATCACAATTAAAGCCCCATGAACACTATTAGTCATCGCAAAGGTCATCATTGACTTTTAACGGCATCCTAAAGGGAAACAATATGTTTCATGTGTACATCAAGGGCAGAAAGAATAAGATACTGTATTTCCAGGGTAAGTATAGTAGAGAGTATACCAAGAAGCCTAAAATAAATACTTGTTGTATCAAAAGGCAACCTAATAAAACATAATTCGCATCATTCAATTCGCTGTCCGCATTCATGATAAGGGAATTTCCGAGGGAACAGCTCGATGAAAAATGCATTGTGCACAACCAGATGTGTTCAGTCCTGCTGAATGAGCCAAAACAGGGAGTGGGTCTGCTATGTGGCCAAGGGTTTTCACTCTTCCAGACCAGAGGAGGCACCACCTACAAAGCAGGAAGTAGCAATGAGCTGCAGTTGCCAGGACTGGGCAGGTCGCTGCTCCCTCAAGACCCTCGGCTCTCTCACCTGTAAGGGGACTGAATCTAGCTTCTTTGATCCCTCTCAAATCAGGCACAGCAAACAGACTTACTCTTGCAGGTTAACTCTTGACTACTAAACTAACATCTCTCTGGACCTTGGTTTTCTAGATCCTAAAATTCGGCGTGTGCTGTGTGGAGGAAGACTCTGAGTCAGCATTCAAGCACAGTAGGCAAGAGAGCCTTGGTGATGTAGTAATGTGCCCCCTGGATGCCAGAGGGATCAGGGCAACAGCCAAGCCAGCTCTTAGCCCCCAGGTGCCCTAATCTCTAAAATCTCTAAAAATCACCTCAAGAACATTGTAAAGATAGCCTACTTTATCATCAGTTGACCCAACCAAGAGGAACCCTTAGGTCCTCAACCAAGGCTCTCTGCGAAGTTCAGACCTCAGCAGGGGTTAGAGATGGTCCTTATCAGTAATGGAGAAAAGTGCCATGAAAAAAACCAGGAAGTCAACCATTTAAATTCCATCTATGTTTGCTCATGTTTTGGGGCCTTGGGAACTCTTCCAAAAATGTCCTATTCAGAAAGGAATAATGTTATTTTCATCAACTGTTTTATTTATTCAATAAGGAATTCCTAAGGACCTACTCAGTACAAAGAGCTGTGTAAACCAGCAGGAGGAAGCCATCGGGGGATGGTATGCGTTAGTTAAGACCTTGCCCTGGACTGAAATCACCAGGCTTTGAAACCCAGCTTCTCTTCTTGCTGAGTTGTGTGACCCTGACAGGTTAAATGGCCTCCCTGAGCTACAATATGTGCATCTGCAAAAAGAGTACAGGAGTATGTTCCTCATTGGACTACTGCAAATGATAAAAGAGGTAACCCTCATAAAGTGCTTGTACCACACCTGTTTTAGCCACAGCCTATCTCTGCTCAGGCTACTCCTAGAAGTTCCACACCTATAGCCACAACGGACCCCTCTTGATCACCACTTACAGGTTTCAAAGGTGCTTCCAAGTCAATATGTCAGAACCCGATTGATAATCTTCTCTCATGCCTCAGTGCCACCAAAGCAAAAAAGACCAACCCTCAACTGTTCCTTGAAGTGCTCCCCATCCAAGTGAATATCCTACCACTGACCCATCTATTAGATGGCATCTATATGAAGCTGCTGTATGAGAAGATTAAAAAATGGCACAATGTTGGCAATTTCATGAGTTTTAACCCAATGGTCCCAAGCTAGAAATCTAGATGCCTTCTTGGGCATTGTTTGCTCCTTCAAAGCCACTCTTGTCAAGCCCTGCCAGTTGGGTCTTCTCGATGTACTTCTACTCACCATTTCTATCTCTACCACCACCATCCTGATTGAAATCCCCACCATCTCACCTAGAGGGTTACACCCTCCAAATAGACCTTCCACTCTCACTGCTACGGCCACTATGCAGTCTATCTTGTAGTTAGCATGACTTCATAAAACCCCAACCTGATTTTGTTAGCTGCCTGCATGAAACACTTCAGTAGTGTATGTGGCTCATAAGACAAAGACTTTTGGGCTGTGCTTGGCCTTACATGTCACCTTCTCTACTTCCCTAGCCTCATCATATCCCCCACTTGCTCTCTGCACTCTAGACACACTGACAGCCACCCAGCTTCTGAATGTGTCCCAGACTCTGTTTATGCTGTTTCCTCTGGCTGGAACCATCTTCCCATCCTGTTTGGCCCTCATATCTCAGCACAAACATTGCTCCCTGTGGACCTGTATGATCGAAGTACAACCACTCAGTCTTACCTAGAGATGCTACACAGACCCCGTATGCTTGATTTAATGCTCTGCAGTTGCCACCAGGAAAGTCTCAGTTTGGGAGAAAAGACCCTGTATTTTCATTTTGCACTGGGCCATGCAAATTATGTTGCCAGTCCTGTCTTCAAGGGAGCCTTTACGGACGTCCCCAAATAATTCAAATGCCCCTTCACAACCCCTCACAGTGCCATGTACCTACCTGTCTGTGCCACCTGTCACAATCAACATTTTTACATTGACTTGAGTGACTGTGATGGTTTGCCTTCCCCACTTGAATATAAGTTCCACAAATCCAGGGTCCATGTCTGATTTTTGATTATCACTTCATCCCTGACACCTAGCAAACAACAGGCAATCAGTAAAAGCTGGCTGAATAAGTATTTTTATTACTCCCATTGTCATTACTGTTGTTACCCTGTGCCATTAAGGCTAAGAGCCAGCAGGGAAGACTCAAGAACCACACAACAAGGTCATGGATGAGACCAGAACACGCCCACTGTGAGGAGAGGCTGCAGGGGGCCGGCACAAGCAGTATCTCAGAGCACATGTGCATCCAGGGGGCAGAGGTCAGGAGAAGGTGGTTCCTCTAATAGCAGGAACAGCATAACAAAAGCCCAAGTGGAAATGAGAGCTAATGGAGGATGCGACATTCTGGCACCGGGACTTCACTGCAGAGGAGAGTTGGTCAAACTGGGGGAAGCCTTGAGCCCAAGATAGAGTTTTGCACTTTCCTGAACTAAGCGTGGAGGAAATAAAAGCAGTGTTTTCAGAAATTAGGGCAGTTCCCTATGAAGCCTTAAAAAGTGTGAACATAATTACTCAAATAATTGCATAAAGATGATTTTCTAGCTACCTACAGGGTGTGGGGGGGAAACAAAGTTTGAGCACAGTGCAACACCTTCTTCTTTTCTGGAACCATATGTTAAGATGTGCCTAATAGAAATATGCTTTCATATTATATACAAATGCACGTTAAGCACGCTATACTTTTCAAAGTGCTTTCAAACACCCCGCATATAAATGGCTCTCAGCCACCTTTGACGCACTCCTCGTCAATTGATCAAGTGTTTGGTCATCTCAGCTGACATCTTCCAGCTGGTACTGCCCTGGAAAGACGTTTCCCAGATGAAAGACACATATGTATTTCTCCAGAAGGCAGGAACATCTCATCTGCAGCTCCCTGCATCAAAGGCTGATACTGGAAAAGGTATTTATTCTACTCAGGGTTGTGGTTGTTACTGCTTGAAATTCACCAAGACTAAAGGTGGATTTTTCTAAAAATAAAAAGAATGTCCCTTAACAAATGAATAATTCACAAATGCCCACATACTGTGTGCCTCTTTAACAGAACCCAATTGAGCAAAAATGCTCTTATTGTGATGTACAATAAGATCCAAATGTTCAAAAACTGCACTTAACTCATTACACAGAAATCTGTCCATTGCTCAAAATGGATAGCTATTTAATTTCAACTCGGAGACAGTAGGGAAAGTGGCATGCCTCTGTTTACACACTCCCTATTTAGAATCAACATAAATACAGATAGATTATGTTTTCCATCTGAGGCAGATCAAAGAACACCACAATCCTGTGAAGCCTCAACATTATTCTGCTCCATCCCCACCGTCTCCAATATGAATTCTTGTCATTACATCAATTTAATCCCCTGCCATTTCAGGCCACTGTGCGTCAAGCTGAATGAAAAGCACAATAGCTGGCATTTAACGTGATGGTGCTCCTTTTTCCAACCTGCCTCCTTTAAAGTAAAAGTTTGGAGAATGTACAAAATTTGCTTTACAGCTCATTTGAGATGCATAAACAATCCCAGAGAGGGAGAGGAACAAAAACGGGAATTTGCTGTTTCAAGGAGGCTGGGCGGCTCCAGGGCACCACTGAATTCCAGACACTCTGGTCCCCACCGGGCGACGGGCAGGCCATGCAGGCCACCCTACCCCCTCCTCACCAGGCGAGCCCCGGGCCGCCAAGGCCCTTGCTCTGTCTGCTTTGCTGTGTCTTTATGTCTCCTCAGAAGGGCCCTACCTCTCTTGACAATCCCGGAGGGTAACTGGTGCTTCCCCGTCCCTGCGCCGCACAACCCTCCACCCCCAAGCCCCGGCCATATGCTCACTGCTGGCTCCAGCTGACATGCTCTCACCACTCGCTGGCATTCGGAGCAGCGACAGCCACAGGACAGACCTCTGGCTGAAGTCACAGTGAATTGAGAGGTGAGAACGTATGCTGCACACGCACTCCCTAAAGGAGTTCCAGAGCTCAAACAGGTAGAGTCCAGAAGCAGTTGGGGCGGGGGGGGAATCATATTAGGTGTCCACCTAAGCAGAGCAATTCTTGCACTGCCCTAAAATTACCAGGTGAGAGCTCTGCAGCAGGAGGTGCCCTGTGCTGCGGGGGAAACTGGGCACCAAGAGGGGAGGCATTTTAAAAGCCTGAGACACACAATGGGAAAAACCATGGGGTCCAAGAATCCCTGAAGTGCATTCTTTTCCTCTGTTTCCATTGTCTACATAAATCAACTGGGGTTGAGACAGGGGATTTCCAGGCACACAGCAGAAGAACCATGTCCCATAACCACAAGTGATCGTTGCAGCCTATGACTTGAAAGGGGTAGTCAGGACTTCTAAGGTGAACCACCTGTCAAATCAAGGATTGGAGGTTAAAAAGGGAACTTCAATAGGCCGGTTACCTTGATCAGTCACCCAGAATCTTCTGCTGATGCTGTGCTGCATGAACAATACATTCATGTACAGAGGAGTCCGTATGGAGACACGGTTAGTAATTATTACAGAATGGGGAAAAAAAATCCATAGTCCTACCGGAAACTTCAAAGATCCCTCCCATATTTGCCGAGGAATGTCTCCCCTTATACAGAGCCATCGACAGTTTGAGAACTAGTCCAGACTAGAGAGACGTGAACAATTAACAAAAAATAAAGTATATGAGATTTCTCGAGGTTTTCAGGGACCTATAAGGTTGCATGATTGATCTAATCTTCAGGACAAACCACTATGAGCCCCCCAATCATAAGATAATGTACCCTCAAAGATAACAGAGACGCCTTAAAACCCCTGCATTGAGAAAGCCCAGTTGTAACAATACGGACTCGAGTCAAGAGACTGTGGCCTTGTGCATGGGTGAGCTTTCTCACATCATATTAGTTATATCTTTGATATGCATACCTCTCCCTCCCGCTCTCGCTCTGTCTCATTCTAAACATCTCAACTGCAAAAAAAAAAAAAAAAAAAAAAAAAACACACACAGAGGTTCCATTAAGCAAGAATTGATGGTACCAGAGGTCACACAAGGTCTCTGGCTTCCAGGAAAGCAGCCTGTCTGGAATCAATGACCTCACAAGTCCCACCCATTATAACGTCAGCTGCCCAGCCCCTCAGGATCTGGACATGGCCCCAAGCACCCACCAACATCCAAGCCCAGTCCTACTTTGACTCTTGCTAGCTACCAAGCCAAAAGCACTACCATCTCAGGTGCCTAGCAATGTCTACTATTCCTGGCTTGATCCAGATGTTCCGTCCATACCTACCGTTAACTGTCACACACTATAACACGTGTTCATCTTCAAGGTTTCCGGAGTCTCCTGTGAAGTAGGGAGTGAGTGGGGCTTTTCCAATGAACCAGGAACATATCTACTACTTTCTGGCCAGCAAATCCCTTCAGGGGACCGTGCAGATGAACAACTCCACGTTCTCCAAGCCTCTGAGTGTGTTAAGCCTCAATACTCTTGCACCAAAAAAGGATCCCAGGGGAGTCCATGGAGGTCCACGGAGGCTAACCCGTCTGACCTTCAGGCCTCACAGAAAACCCGTCTCTGTACCAGCGCTGGAAAGGTCAGCTCCCTGACTCCCGAGACCCCCTGAAGCACGTTCGCCAACAGCATGAGTGAAAAAGTAGTTGGGGCAGGAAGGAGTTTGTCTCCCCCCGGAGAGGTCTGCTCCACACAAGGCCAGCCTTCACCACCTGCCAGCCTCCTACACTTCCCCAGCATCCCCATGGGGGCAGGCAACAATCTCCACCACCTCTCTCCCCAAGACACCGCTCAGGTGTGGGGACGGCTGCCTTGGTGCATGGACCAGCTGGCATCCCCAGCCTGGAGCCTCCACCCCAGAAGCACAGCCCAGCCATCCCGGAGGGAAAGTGCCCCGATGAGCCCTGCATCCCCCCAGGTGCAGATGGGGGTGTCCCCCAGCCCCGTTCCGTGGACCACCTCCCCCCCACCTGCGAGTACCAACAGTGAGCCCCCCACCCCAGGCCTTGGGAGCAAGGGCAGCCGCGTCGGGGTCCCTGAACGCAGGGAGACAGCAGGGCGCGGAGGAGGGGGCTGCGGCCGGGCCGGGAGGAAAATCGAACCCTTGCAAATTGTGAAGCCAAAGATGCCAAGAGAGATTCTTCACTGTCACAGCTGCTTACCGGAGAAATCTCTCCTCATTTGGGGATGACATCGGCAGACCTGATTTTTTGTCACCAGTCATTCCGCACTTGCTTTAATTATGCAGCACACCAACAGAAATTTTCTTTCTGATCACATAAATCACACGGCTGTGACACGGGGCTCGATGGGCGCGGCGGGGGCCGGGGCTGCGCGCATCGGATCCATCGCTCAGGCCCGCAAGGTGTATCATTTAGCCAAGAGTGATAATTAGACGCAGAATATACTGCAAACTGTCAATAGGCATGTCAATAGGAGAACTCTTAGCATCTAACACCCAGTGAATCAATGGTGTTTTTCAGCTATAAAATCAAGAAAATGATAGCTTTCAAATGAATGGTGGAAGGGAAACAGGAGCCTCCTTGGGGAGGAATAAAACAGCTCAATTTTCCCTTACTGAGTGCCTCTCCAACTACCTCACTCAATGGAAAAGGTCACAGAACATTACAGCAAAATATCTCGGAAACAAGATGTACAACAGCACTGGGACATGACATGCTGCCTGGGCACCCCACAAAGGCCTCGCTATCTTTGACCTGACAGGAGCGGCGAGTGGGTCAGTAGATGGCAGCCCTGAACCGGAGGGGGAGGCCAGGAGAGGGGGAAGCAGCAGCCGGGGCCTGAGCTTCTAGGGAAGGAGGTAGGGCCGCCCCCACACAAGTGAGACCCTGCTTAGGGTTGGGGGGTGGGGGTGTGGGGAGTCTGAGCCCAAGCCCCGAGGAAGCAGGCTTTTGACCTGGGAGCTGCAGAAAAGCTAAGCTCTTAGCAACACTCAATTACATTCCATAATCGGCGCAAATATTAACACACAATATTTTCATGCTGCTCACTATGTGCCACTCACTGCTCTAAGGATGCCCCCTGGAAAATTATTTGATCTTCACAACAGCTCTATGCAATTGGTGGCATTATTTACAGGTAAGGAAGTTGAGGCACAGGGAGGTTCAGTAACTCTCCCACAGGCACGCAGCTAGTAAGGGACAGAACCAAAATCTGCACCCAAGGAGGCTGCACGCTCACATACCACACTATCCTGCCTCTCGTGAAGGCAGGGCAAGTGCCCAGTTATACCTGCCTCTTCTCTTTGAACAGAAGTAGGTGATAGGTGTACTGTATGAAAGGTGGAATGGTACTACATACACGTCCCCGAGCAAACCTTGGGTCTTGGTCTCCTTCTATGGCTGGGGCGGGGGGTGGGGGGTAGGGATGAGCAGGAGATGGGAGGAGTATGTTTCCATATACTCAGCTCACTAATAAGTGATCTTATGTTCTCAACTTCATCTTACAGTAAGTAAATCAAATCTTGGGGAGATCTGGAAAAATGCCCCCATTCACACAACCTATAGGACTGGGTTAGAACGCAGTGGGTCTCACTCTTGGGTTGTACTCTCAATGACCACACTAAAATGAACACTATGAGGAGGCTTGGTGCATAGAGTACCAGGAACCCTGACTGGCCCACTTGATTAGGCCTCAACACATGATGAGGGGGCATAAGGGCAGGGGTAGGAAGGAAAGAGGAGAAATTCAAAAGCAGAAGCAAAAGGAGCTACAGAAAATATACACATTAAGGTACCTATCTAGATATATTGAAAATAACTTCAGCAATTAACAAATGAAGAAAATATATGTAGTTGTTACTTCTGTTTTCAATTGAATATACTACTTATTTAACTAATTATTGGCTCTCTCTCTCTTTAGGGGTTATTTATATATTAAATTGGTGGGGTTTTTTTTAAATAATCAAAAAGACATAAGTCTAATTTCAAGTAACATTTATTAAACACTTAACTATGTGCCAGGTTTTAGGCTTGGTTCTCTTATTTAATGGTGTTCAATATTCTTTGTTCTTAAACCGATCACCTATTTAAACACACACACACACACACACACACACACACACACACACACACCTTCTTGGTGTGATAAAGGCACTCTACCAAAGACACTGCCTTTGGTAAAATAAACCAACTGCCAGACGAAGGACAGAATGGCAGCCTTAGAATTCACTAATCATTAATGGACATTGGCCAGATGACATTTGCAGTGACTTACCCAGTGAGGTATGTGGCTATGTGCACACATAATCAAATATTTCACAATACTCAAAGCTTCATGCTAGGGCTGCCTTCCCTACTCAAGCTTCCTTCCCTATTGTGTTTGTTTTTCTAAGTTGCAGGAGTCTATAAGCTTTGGTCCCTGCCAGGGGCAAGGAGATCCAGAACACAACTGATTAAGAAGCAAGCCTCATACAGAGCTCATAGAAAGCTTTTTTTTTTTTAAAGATTTTATTTATTTATCCATGAGAGACACAGAGAGAACAGCAGAAACACAGACAGAGGAAGAAGCAGGCTCCATGCAGGGAGCCCGATGCGGGACTTGATCCTGGGTCTCCAGGATCACGCCTTGGGCCGAAGGCAGATGCTCAACTGCTAAGCCACCCAGGCATATTGTAGGAAGCTCTTAACAAGCAATTCTACTGGGCCCAGATCAACCATCCTCCTCTCTCACCAGTCACAACAATTTTCCCATTGCTTTCCTCCCTGCTTCTCCTCTTGCCTTCTTAGAGTTTAAGACAAGTCAGACTATGTTATTCCTCTATCCAAAACCATCCAACGTTTACCATCTTATCCAGAACAAATGCCCAAGTATCACTGGGACTTCAAAGGACCCCCAGATGGAAACCACTCCATTCCACAGGCCTAGTGGTTGCTCCTCTGACTCATTAATCATATTCCTGTTCAGGGCTTCCCATCTGCTGTTCCCTCTGCCTGACGTGCTCTTCCCTTACATGCTCCCATGACAGGCTTTTCCTCATTCTTCCATTCTCAGTACAAACATCTCTGTCACCAGAGAGTTCTTACCTGAACATGCAATCTTAAGTAAAGGAGACACACAGACACACTCACTCATTCTTGATTGCACTTGACTTCATAATACCTATCACAAGCTAATCGTTTCCCATTTATTTTCTGCAGCCTCCAATTACAAAGTCTGCTTCAGGAGGTGGCAACTTTCTTTTACTCATTGCCAAATGGTAGCTCCTAGAACTGTGCTTCATGCACAATAAGTTCTCAATCCACAATTAATGACAGTCTGAATGAATGAATGAATGAATGAATCCCCATGTGCAAAGAAAAATAAAACTAAAAATCAGTGATAAAATTAGTCACAAATTGAGCCACTTAATTCCAAGCATCTTCATGAGCACAGCTGGAATTCCTCCCAATAAGCATGAAGATCATTCTTATTAGAAAAATAGAGTGAGGTGAGTCAAGGATACAGCTCAAAAGCCATCCTCACTGAAGGGGGGACCTGTATAATCAAAATATCCCTAATCACCAACAAAACAAAACAAAACAAAACAAAAACAAACAGTGAAAAGAATAGCAGAAGCACATCCTTATTGCTAGCCCCAATTCCAGCATTATGGACAAATCTAAGAAAGCTATTTGTGGGAGTTCCTGTCCTGGTAATAATGAAGTAACTCATATCAGACTATTGCTCCAACTGATAAACATCTTAACCTCTGGGAAAAATATAAGCAACAACTAATTGAAGATACTGAAGAGGTATCAAAACAGTCAGGAAATAGAGGAAATTCAATTACCTTTATAAAAGAAGGGAACCATATTAGGTAATGTCTGTGTTCAAATGGCTTTTCCTTTGGGTGCCTGGGTGGCTCAGTGGTTGAGCCTCTGCCTTTGGCTTGGGTCATGATCCCAGGGTCCTGGGATCAAGTCCCACATCAAGTTCCTCGCAGGGAGCCTGCTTCCCCCTCTACCTATGTCCCTGCCTCTGTCTCTCTCATGAATAAATAAAATCTTTTTAAAAAATAAAAATAATAAATGACTTTTCCTTTGGGGCCACTTCATATCATAGTCTGTCCTGCACATGGCAGCTAGATCTCAAGAAGAAAGCTCCAATCTCACTGGCTTACAGAGCCAGAGATCAGAGTCATCAAAGTGGTTGAAAGCTGAGAAGGGAAATCTCAGAACAGAGGGAATGATAGAGGTAGTACATCTGTGTACACTGTCACACAGATATTTAGTTTCCTCCAGAAATGGGAATGCACAAGTGAAGTCCAAGTAGTATGGCAGTAACAAATAGGTAAAAGGCTCAAAAAAAAAAAAAAAACCTACATATTTCATAAGGTACCACCATACGGAGTCAGAGTTTATAGTTTTAATCCCGATAAGGTAAAGGAGCTTGGTAAGAACTTTTTCTATCCCAAAACTCCTAAAGAAAGATACCTTAAAAACACAGACTGTGCCTCAGGATTATGGTTTTGCACTAAGATCAATAGAAAAATTAAAGCAGAGCTGCATAGTAAGTTTTACAAACAAGGCTCCCCAAGGTCTAGGTCATCAGCCAGTAATTAAGTGTAAAAATAAATGTAGAACAAAAGTCAACAATTTTCAGAGGAAGATAACAGAATCCAGAATGCAGTGTATTAGCACCATGTCCTATATACAAAGAAAAATGCGAGGTATGTGAAAAAATATTATAGTCAAGAAAATTCAGACAAAATAAACTTACCTTGAGGTAAATCAAATATCTGAATAAATAAAGACTTTTAAAAAGCTATTATAGGGGCACCTGGGTGGCTCAGTGGTTGAGCATCTGCCTTTGGCTCAGGTCATGATCCTGGGCTCCTGTGATCCTGTCCTACATGCAGCTCCCCACAAGGAGCCTAATTCTGCCTCTACCTATGTCTCTGCCTCTCTCTGTGTCTCTCTCCTGAATACATAAATAAAATCTTTTTTAAAAAGCTGTTATAAATATCTTCAAGGCACTCAAAGAAAAGTGTCATAATGAGTAAACAAATGATGGAATCTCAACATAAAGTTTTAAACTACAAAGAAATAACCACATGGAATTCTATAACAAAAGTAAAACATCTAAAATGAAAAACTCACTGAATGCCCTTAACAGCAGATGGAAATATTAAGGGAAGCGGGGAGGACTGTTCAACTTGAATAGAGATCAGTAACATCTGAAGATCAGTAACATTTACGCAATCTGAAGGACAGAGAGGAAAAAGATTAAAACAAATGGTCTGAGTCTCAAATAGAACAATATCAAGTGGTCTAATACATGTGTAATTGGAGCCCCAGAAGACAAGAAGAGAAAATGAGGTAAAAAACCATTTTCAAACAAATAATGGACAAATATTCCCCAAATTCAGGGGAAAACAATAGCAAAGTGATCAAAAAGTCTCATAATCTTGAAGCTGGACCAACGCAAAGGAAACTACATCAATGCTCTGATAACAAGAAAATCTTAAAAGTATCCAGAGGACAAAGACACATTAAACTCAGGCAACAACAAAACAAGTGATGATTGGCTTGTTGTTAGAAACAATGGTTGTCAGAAGTCAAATAAAAATATCTTTAAAACACTGAGAAAAATCAATCCAGAATTGTTTATGTCACAAAACTGGCTTTCAAAAATGAAGACTAAATAAAAGTTTTAACAGACAAATGAACTCTGAGAATTCATCATCAGCTGACCTTTACTATACTAAATCATGCTTATCAGAAGTCTTACCAGATGGAAACTTGTATCTATAGGAAGAGTAAAAAGTGGTAAGTGATAACTATTCACATTAAAATTTATATAGAGGGATGCCTGGGTGGCTCAGCGGCTGAGGGCCTGCCTTTGGCCCAGGGCATGATCCTGGAGTGTTGGGATCAAGTCCCACATTTGGGTCCCTGCAGGAAGCCTGCTTCTCCCTCTGCTTGTGTCTCTGCCTCTTTGTATCTATCATGAATAAATAAATCAAATCTTATAAATAAATAAAATGTATATAGAGTATTAAGTATTCACTTTAAAATTTAGTGGTAAGTATTCATATTACAATTCATACAAAATTATTTTTGTCTTCATCTCTAAAGGTAAGCTGACAGTTTAATACAAATATTATAACAATGTATCAAAGAGTTTGTTACATAGATACAAGTAAGACAAAATGGCACAACAAATGAGGAGAAAGTAAATAGATTTAAAGTGTTGCAAAGTTGTTACATTTATTTGAAGTTGTACAATGTTAACTCTATGTGCACTGCAGGGAAAATTACACAAAATTGAGAATGCCAATTTTAATTTCTAGAGGAAATACGAAAAGGAAAATAGTCAAAAGCTTTAAGAGGAATTATAATATTAAAAAGTATTCCATTTATCTAAAAAAAACAGGCAAGTAAAAGAACACAAGTAAAAGCAGATAAAACAGAAAATATTTTTACAAAATGGGAGATGGAAGCCCAAACTTATGAATAACCGTATGAAATGTAAGTAGCTAAAAACTACGATTAAAAGGGAAAAAAAATCATTGAATTGAATAAAGCATTCAGGCCCAACTGAATGCTATCTACAAGAATGCATTTCTAATACAAATACATATTAGGTTGGAAGCAAAAGGTTGGAAAAATATATATTGTAGAAAATGTAAGCATTATAAAAAAGGTGGTATGGCTACACTAAGATCATATATAATATCATATATATAAGATCAACTTTATAACAGAGAATCAACAGAGATTTAAAGAGAGATGTTTTATAATGATTAAAGGGTCAGATCATCAGGAAGACATAGATCATAAATGTGTGTGCACTTAAATACAAAGCTTCAAAATAGATGCCACACAACCTAGACAGATCTAAAAGAAACAACTGACATATCCACAATCACAGTTTAAAGGTTAACACTCATCTCTCAGTAACTGATGGAATCACTTGACAAAACAAAATCCAGTAAGGATAGAGTAGATTTGAACACACTTACTAAACAAAGGGTCTGATTAATATTTATAGGACACTATACTAAATAACTGTAGAATACACATTGTTTTCAGGTACACAAGATATATTCATAAAGATACACCATATGCCATGCCATAAACTAAGTCTTAATAAATTATTCTCTGGAAGCAACATAATTAAGCTGGAATTCAATAAAAAAATAAGATAGCTGGAAAGTCTAAAATATTTAAAAATTAAAGAACTCACTTCTTAAAACCATGGAAAGAAGAAATTACAAGGAAGCTTTGAAAATATTTTGAATGGCATATTAACATGCAATATAGCGTAACATAATAAATGCAGCTAACATGGTGCTTAAGAGTATTTGTAATTTTAAATACTTATATTAGAACATAAAAAAGTTTAAAGCCATGATCTAAGTTTCCATATTAATAACCTAGAAAAGAATACTCAAGGAAAAAGAGCAGAGGCCAATAAAATTAAAAAGCAGATTAACAAAAGAGAAATGAAATCCAAAAGCTAGTTCTTTTAAAACATTAACTGATAAACCCAGGAGAAACATTCATGACTTTGAGTTAAGCAACGATTTCTTATTGAGGACACCAAAAATTACATCCACAAGAGCAAAAAATTAATAAATTGGAATTCATCAATATTAAATTTTTTCTATGTTAAAATATATCATTGCAAAAAAAATGAAGAGACAAGACCACACCTGGGAGATAATACTTGCAAATTCTATATACCTGTCATAAAAATTGTATATACAATATATAAAGAAGGCTTACAACTCAATAATAAAAAGACAACCCAATTTCAAAATGGGCAAAGAATCTGAATAGCTATTTCTCTAAAGGAGATATACAAACAGCCATAAAAAATGCTCTACATCGGCAGTTACCCAGGGAAATGCAAAATAAAACCACAATGACAAACACAATCATATCCACTAAAATGGCTAAAATCAAAAAGATAATTAACAAATGTTAAAAGGATGTGGAGAAGTCGCAACTCTCATACACAGATATTGGTAATGGAAAATGGGGCAGCCATTTTAAAAAAACAGTCTGGCAGTTTCTTAAAAAGTTAAACATAGGAACACCTGGGTGATTTGGTGGGTTAAGCCTCTGGCTTCGGCTCAGGTCATGATCCCAGAGTCCTGGGATTGAGCCCTACAGGCTTCATGCTCAGCAGGGAGCCTGCTTCTCCCTCTCCCTGCCACTCCCCCTGCTTGTGCACTTAACTAATAGGCAAAAGGCTCCAAAATCCTTCTTTTAAAATGTTAAATATAAATTTATCATACAACCCAGCAATTCTACTCCTAGGTATCTATCCCTCAATTGAATTAAAGCATATGTCCATACAAACACTTGTACATAAATATTTATATCATTACTGTTCATAATGGCCCCAAACTAGAAACAACCCAAATGTCCATCAACTGATAAAACCAAATGGTTTATATCCATGCAATGAAACAGAGCAATGAAAAAAGAACAGAGGGGACGACTGGGTGGCTCAGTGGTTGAGCATCTGCCTTTGGCTCAGGGCGTGATCCTGGAGTTCCAGGATCAAGTCCCACATTGGGTTCCTGCGAGGCTGTTTCTCCCTCTGCCCATGTCTCTGCCTTCTCTCTGTGTCTCTCATGAATAAATAAATAAAATCTTTAAAAAAGAACAGAGTACTGATATATGCCACACATGGATGAATCTCAAACATATTCTAAAGGAAAGAAGCCAGACACAAAAGACCACATATTGTATATGATTCTGCCTGTATGAAATGTCTAGAAAGAACAAATCAATAGAAAGTTTATTGGTATTTAGAGCAGGAGGTTGGAAGAGGTAATGACTACAAATGAGTATTAAGGATTTTTTAAAAGGTAACAGAAACATTCCAGTTCCAATACTGGATTGTAGTGATGGGATATTAATGCACTATTACTAAAAATCCCTGAGCTGTACACTTAAGACAGGTAATTTTATGGAATGCAAATTAGACCTCAATAACACTGCTCAAAAATTCATAAACTACTAGCAAGACTGACCAAGAATATAAGAAAAAAAAACCTCAGAAAAGAAAAAGGGCTATCAACTGAAGAGTCTATAAATATCAAAAGCATAAGAAAATATGAACAAGTTTATGTCAGAAAATTCAACAATTTAGATGAATTGGACAAATTCCTTGAAAAAAATCAGCTTAATGAAAATGACAAAGAAGAAATAGAAAATCTCAATAGCCTTTTATTTTTAAAAATTAAATTTATAATAATTTGTACTAACTAAAAACTATAAACAACCATCAACAAGAAACTGAAGTATTATATATTCATACAAAAGAATAGACTTCTGATATATGCACCATGGGAAAAACTCAATCATTATATTGAAAAACACAGACACAAAAGAGTACATACTATGTTATCCCATTTATATGAAGTCCATAAACAGGACAGTGGCCATCTATTGAGGGTATAAGGACTACCTATCTGCAAAGGACCAAAAGGGAAATTTCTAAAATGATAAAAATGTAAAGGACCAAAAGGGAAATTTCTCAAATGATGAAAATGCCCTATATTTTGATTCGGGTGTTGTTACACAGTGTATACATTTATTAAAATCACTGAATAGTACACCTAAGATTTTTGCATTTCATCTCACTTAAATTTTTTCTCAACTTAAAAAGAAAAACTAAAATAATAAAATTTGCTTAGGAAAAAAAATAAGAAAAGCTAGTTTGGGTAGATTATTAGTTAGGATTAGCTCAATTAAGCTGTGTTAACAAACAGCCCCTAAATATTAGTGCCTTAAGTAAGATTTGAGTAGTTTTTGACATAGACCGTAAGGCCTGCAAAGTAAAAGCCTAAAATTTTTTCTACCTGGTCCTATACAAAGTTCGGTGGTTTTTTTGTTTTTTGTTTTTGTTTTTGTTTTTGTTTTTTGATGCCATAAAGGCTTTTCTCACTCATGCTCCATGTTAATCAGCAGTCAGCTGGGAGTTCTGCTCTATAGCATCCTCATGGGACCTGATGATGAAGCTGACTCTACCTGGAATGATGCTGGTCATTATGACAAGGGAAATGAGCAAGCTCTCAAGGATCTTATACTAGCAATTAAATGATCTGCTTCCAAAGTAACATCACTTTTCCTTACAACTCCTGAGCCAGAACTGTTCACATGACCCCACTCACACAAGGGGACCAGAATACACAATCCTACCATTTGTTTACACATGTGCCTGGAAGTAGAGAACTGGGATAGTTGCCAAAGAGTACTAACGACCACCACATTTAAACTGAGAATCAATCAGTCCAGATGTTTATTTCCAACCAACATACATAATCCTGCTGAAATATTGCCCTACTGGGTAGAAGTCCTAATCATAAAAATTCCAAAAGTGGCCGTGACCATTTGGTTTGCTCCTATCCTACTGGTTAGAGCACTCCAGCACTGCCTTCTACCCTCAAGATGGAGCTAAATTGCAAATCCACCTAACCATCATCTTCATCTTTAATATCCTTCCATACAAGGTCCCTGTCCTAAGAAAAACTCAAGACTCTGTGACCCAGACTCAGCCAAACCTGAGACCCTCAGTCTTGCCTCTCGTCTGCCACCAGGTCAATTTTGTCATGCTAGAATACAGCTTATTTTTGCCCAGGCATACTATAACATCCGTGTTTTTCAATTCCTCCCCATACGTTGCTCCTGTGGCTTTTCAGTGTAGAATACCGACTCCTATTGCTCTCACCTCGTAACATTCAACATAGTCATTATCTTGTCCACAGCACTTTCCAGGACTCCCAGGCAGAGGGAACTATATCACTATCACATCAGATTCAAGGTACCCAACTACCCAAACTGCTGCTACTACACCAGACCCAAAGAACCTAATCACAGGACTTACCCCCGTTGGGTTAAATGACAGCTAACTTAGCTAGCACTCACCAGGTTCCAGGCACTTTCGTAAACACTTTTTACATAGCATTTCATTTAGTTCTTATAACAACCTATAGGTAGGCTCTAGTATCCTCTGTTTTACAGATCCTAAGGCATAGAGATGTTAGTTAACTTCTGTAAGGTGCCATAGGTGATAAATGGCAGAACTGGAATATGGCTTATGGACCCCATCTTTTTTTTTTTTTTGAAGAAAGATTTTATTTATTTGAGAGAGAGAGAGCATGAGCACACACAAGCAGGGGGAGGGGCAGAAGGAGAAGGAGCAAACTCTATGCTGGGCAGGGAGCCTAATGCAGGGCTTGATCCCAGGATCCTGGGATCATAAGTCTGACTCATGAGCCACCCAGGTGCCCTCACCCCCAAAAGGTTCAATCTTAACCACTCTGCTGCCCTGCATACCTCAACACTAAGAGCAGAAAGGTCCGTCTCTCTTGGAGAGTGCAAGGTGCTCAGTGGCAAAAAAATAAAATAAATAAAATAAAATAAAATAAATAAAATAAAATAAAATAAATAAAATAAATAAAATAAAATAATAAAATAAAATAAAATAAAATAAAATAAAATAAAATAAAATAAAATAAAATAAAATAAAATAAAATAAAACAGCATTTCATTCCTCTCTGTATCCCCAGGGCCGGGATCATGGCTATTCAGGCAATAGTAGCTATTTACTCAAGGTTTGCTCAGATGAAATAAATGAAACTGATGATTCCCTGACCCAACCTTTCTGCTAAGTCAAGTCCTCTGAACTAGTGACATGTAGGAAGTGAACAGGTAATTACCATATATACCTTTTCCTGGATCCCAGCCCTTCCTCCAGGGCCACTGGCCAACTCTGAAATGGAGAGGCAGGAAGGGCCCAAACTAAAGATCATTTAAAAATGAGCTACTCTAAGTTGGGACAAGCATCTATCGAATCATTCAAGAACATTTACAGAGTCCTGACTACTTGGAAATGTGAGAATTTGACTTCACTGTGCAGAAAACAGCACAAAGCTTTCCTAAAAGTTTTTCTTCCTCACATAATTATGCTTTAAATTGTTAATAGCTATAATTATGGAAGATGGCATTGTTGTGCTTGTAATTTTTCCTATTCCCGTTGGTATTTATTGATGATAAATGGCTTTATTAAAAAATAATGATAATTACCTTGTTTGGTTGTATATCAATATAGTTTCAGTTTTTCTTTATTGCCACTTATGGAATTTTATGGATTGCCAACATTTAGTTCTTTTATTGGTTTATTTTCTCTTGATGGTATAAACAGGGGGTAGAATTAACAATAATTTTATTCATTTCCTGACCCCCTCCCAACCTGCCCCAGCTCTGTTAAAGAAAGCAATGTAGTGCACTGTTCACATATGGCTACAGGACGTTGTAATTTTTACTACTATGTAATTCTAACAATTAGCCTCATACCCCAAAATTCTCGACTGTGAACCAGCATCTCACCAAACAGTAGAGAGTGGAAGGCTCTTCCCCCACATTGCACCCCACATAATCAGCACCAACAGCACATAACTAAACCCCTTCTGCTAGGAGCAAGGTTTAAAATCCAAATTAACTACAAGAAGACCATAAAGGCAAACAGCTAGTCTCAGTGTTCCCCAGAAGAAAACCCATTTGGTTTACTAAATATCCTGGAGAAGCAGAGCAGCAAAAGCCACCTTCCCCACAGACAATGTCACAGTTCTTAGATAGTTCCCTTCCAGAACAAACTCCCTCTGGACCTCGTCTGCATTCTCTTTGGAGCCCTCAGCCCTAAGAAGACTACATACCCCTTTGTTTATCTGTGATCCTCCGCTGGGGAACAGCCCAGCTCATATTCTCTGAAAAACATAAACCAAATCAAATCAATGACCCAAATGTAAGCAGTCCATGACTCTTTGCAAACAGTGCATTTGGCAGTGTTTTCATAAGGAAGTCATGTCTGAGTCTTCAGTGCCAAGAAGGGGAACAGTGTGAGCCCTCATGGTACTTGATGTGTTAGTCTGACCGTGTTAGCAAGGAGAGGAGTACAAGCAAAAGAACATCACGTTTGGAATCAGACCCCATCTGTCCGTCCAACCTTGGTCCACATTCTCAACCTCTTTCCACCTCTCCTTTCTGCAAAAATGATTTCAGCAACACCTGTAACTCAGAACTGTTGCAAGGATGAGATGCATTAAGCATCTGGCACGAATGTATTATTTAATATATATTAGCTCTTTCCCCTTCCTCTAGCCCAATGGTTCTCAACAGAGTCAATTTTTGCCCTCACCCCTCCCTTCCCCTCCAGCAGACATTTAGCAATGTCTGCAGGCATTTTTTTTGTGATCACAACTTGGGGAGGGCCACGCTACTGGCACCTAGAGGCCAAAGACCAGAGATGCTGCTAACCATCCTACAATGCACAGGACAGCTCCCACAACAAGAATCACGCAGCCCAAAACACTAATAGTGCCAAAACTGAGAAATGTTGGTCTAGACCACTGTGAAAGAATTATTTCATGATGGTTATTTTCCATTGAAATCTGTTTAAGTGAGCAGAGATTAACTGAGAACTTAACCATGTGCAAAGCTCTATGCTAGGCACCTCATTAACTATTTCATAGATTTGGCTGCCTGCTGCCATTTTCCCAAAGCAACTCCCACCCTCAAATATTGTCCAACCCTATGAGCATCAAGCTCTGGCTTCTTCTTTCTTCTTGCTCCTGCTCTCAGCGGCCCCGAAGTCAGACATGCTGTGTGTCAGAGCAAAGACCTGTATTAATCAACAATTCCAAATATAGCAACAGCAGTTTGAAAATCAAAGAATGGGCCTTGGGGACATCAATATTTGCATGTTCATAATAAATACTTAACTACACATCTGTGCAATGTTCAATACAGTTGGGGGAGAAAAAGAACATTTATGTTGATTTTTGTCAACTTCCACAATTCAAGCATCTGATGTGCTAAAGAAATGTAAAATGGAATAGTCATAAAAATAATTTTCAATATATTTATAATACGCACTCATGAATTGGAGACACGCTTGATTTACTCTGAGGCTTTTCTAACCAATTAGCCTATACCTGCCCCTTGGGTCAGTGGTATAATTTCTAATCTATGTATTTAACATCCATTGCTTTGCTATCTGATGTTAGAACCTCTACAACTCAGAATGGCCCTAGCTTTAACAGTCAAGGCTCAGTTCCATGTTTTTATCCCTCTCTTTATAAACTGGATATCTGCATGAGCATACACCTCTATATGCAAAAGCCCCTAGTTGCCATTTATTGTGGGTTTACAACCTCCCAGGCTCTGCTGTAAGTGCTCAGTAGCGATAGTCTCATTTCACTGTCCCAGAACCCCTACAGAGACAGATGGTGTCCCCTCATTTTACAGAGGAAAAAATGGAAGCCTACAGAGGTTAAGTAATGTGGCTAAATCACACAGCTACAAAATGTTGAATGTTCACACTGTCTGTCTGGCTCCCAAATCCATGTTCTTCTTCATTATACTACCTTAGGAGGAAAGAGACCTCCATCTGGTGAGTGCTCTTTGCAAAGAGGTAAGCAGTGGGCACACCCTTTGACCCAACAAATCTACCTCAAAGAAACTGTTGTCCATAAATACTAGCTCCTTTGTAGAAATATATATGTAAAAGTATGTTTACTGCTGCATAATTTGAAAAGCAGAAAAAAGTAAGTGGCCTAAATGAGGGAAGGAGACCCATGCCATGGAATGGGGGAATTCCATACAAAGAAGGAGGGATGAGGCAAAGAGGACTTTGCTGACCCATTAATCTTCCTTTATAATAAAACCCTGATTTTACTCTGGGTTACAATTCACCCAGGTAAAATACTGCTTTTCCCAGCCTGCCCTGCAGCCAGGGATGGTTGCTTGCTGCTAAATGTTTAACAACCAGCTCACCATTACACCAATTTTTATGGTATAAATTTTGCCACTCTAGCCAACTTAAAGCTACCAAGTTGAGGTCAACTGGCTCACAAAAATCTCCTGAGAATGTAGCAGTTGGTTCTCACAATCAAGGACGAGCCCCGTTCTAGCATATGACTGGCTAGCAGTGTGCAGTGAGCTATACACAAATTTGTCCCTCCCTTCCAGTGGGACAGCAAGCACATGCTTTTTTTTCCCTCTCCCTGTCTTCCCCCTTCCCACTATAAATTTGGACGCTAGGACTAGAACTCCCACAGCTACTCTGAGCCATGAAAGCAAGTTTCAAACTGATGGCAGTACAGCAAGACAGAAGGTGCAGAAGAAAGGAGAAAACTCATCCCTGCTGACATCAGGAAACTAACCTAAGAACTCTGGCCCACCTTCCAAGGCTACTCTCCTTGGAAAGAAAAGAAAACCCCTATCTAAAGCCACTGTTGTATTGATTTTCTCTGACATGCTACCCAACTAATACAGAGATCTTCAACCTTTGCTTTCATATATCTATTACTTACCTATTTTATAATAAAAATGTTTTACTCCAGTACTATTTTCAAATTTAAAAAGGTGAAAAAATCTTTAATGAGTCAAGTGGTTGGGCCATGAGTAAGTATTTCCAAGTTGCCAATCTTTACAATGGTATCCATGGATCACGGGGGTGGGGGGGTGGGGCCAGGGGGCGGTGGAAAGGAGACCAAGGGAAATCACAGGCCTGGCACACAAGTCAACAATGTGGGCATGTCCTGGAAATGAAAGGGATAGATTGGAATCCAACCAAGTTCACAAGTTGCCAAGAAAGATTTCTGGCCAAATAAGATTCAAAGGCCTCCTGAGATAAGCCTTGGGTGAAACACAGAACAGGTGATGGGGAAAGCACAGGATGTACTGCCAGGCTCATGTTTCCCATCCAGGAAACTCTTATGAAGCCTGCGAAATGGAGAATGAAAGCAGAAAGACTCCATCTCCTTGGCTCAAACAGCGGGGCTCCACAATTAAAATGTCCCAATTAAGGGGACCCCAGAGACTGGAACAAGGAAGCAGGAGACAAACTATCAAACCAAACATGGAATAGAACAAAAATATGGGAGCCGCTTGAGTCTCTGGGCCCACAGGCAGTGTCACAGAGAGGGCTGCAGACAACAATCTGCAGGAAAGTTCTTGGGGAGAGCACAAACCAATCTATTAAGGTCTTCATGGGCACCTTCCTTAGATGGTCACAAAGCATTGGTCCCTGTTCTTGAAGATACTGAAACCTAAAAAAAAAAAATCTAAAAAAACATACTGAAATCCAAAAGTGAATTGTATGCAGATAAAGATATCTAAAGAATCCCTATGTTCAAGCATTGGGTGTATACACAAACCTTACTGGTTAAAAACTCAGAGAAGATGTATACCGAGAAGTAGGATCGCTGGACCATTTGGTAGTGCTATTTTTTAACTTCTTAAGGACCTTCCAAACCATTTTCCAGAACGGCTGAACCAATTTATATTCCCACCAACACTGCACAAGGGTTCCCTTTTCTCCAAATCCTCACCAACACTTGTTATCACTTGTCTTTTTGATAATAGCCATTTGGACCAGTGAGGTGTTATCTCACTGTGGTTTTGATTTGCATGATTTGATGATTAGTGATGTTGAGTACCTATGTCAACTATATCTCAATAAAGCTGGTGAAAAAATTTAAAAACTGTTGAGGGAAGAGAAAGTGAAGAGGAATGGAAATATCACACAGAGAACACAGGTCAGGAAGATATATAGGTCTTCATCCAGACGCTAAAGGATATTATTTCAGCCAGAAAAAAATTAGAAAGAAGGTACTGCATACCAGAAAAAAGCAAACAATGGGCACTAAACAAATATATATCCAATGAATAATAAAGAAGAGTTAACTGAAGTAGGGAGGAGGAAAGGCATTCATTCATGGATAATAACACTAAAGAGGAAAAATGGGAACTGTTCATTCTTTCATTCATAAATTGAACAAATACTAATTAAATGTGTACTAATTAGGTGCCTGAGCACTTGTGTCAGGGCCCTGCATACCAAACGAAGGGCTCCTGAGCAAGAGGGAGCTAGCTCCTGGAGGCTAAGCGGTGATTTCTGCACACTGGTATTGGTGAAAACCTACTTTTTTTCACTCTGCCAAAAATGGGAAGATGTTATGAGGAGAAAGTAGCCCAGATCTGAGGCCTCATTAGCTCATAACTGAAAAAAAAAAAGGGGGGGGGGTAATAACCAACTCAAGAGTAATAAGGCTGCCCTGTGTGCTGAGGTATCTCTTTTCCAGCATTTCATTATAGTGAAGTTGAGTCCCCTTTAGTGCCCATCAATGTCCCAGACCTCCCAATGTCCACTGTGCCTATGTATACCGAGTACCTCCCCAGTAAATATTTATTCATGGATCCTGCTTCTTGTCTGCAAAGGTCCAAGCAGGGTCAGGGCCAGGGTTGGTCGGTTGTCTAAGGGGCCACAGAATCATAACCTAAGGCTAAGTGCATGACATACGTCCCCTGGGAGGTGGTGGCAGATTTTTCACAATGGTTGATGAAGCAGGGGGCAGGGGTCAGAGATGCTTACAGCGAGAAACACGTAATGGATATTGGTATTTAAAACAGAAAGCAGCACTGGCTTTAAGTTAATGTTTCATATCCAATAAAGATGGCTAAATATCTATCGTTTTGATAGATTGCTATAAATGAAACATTAGAGGGGATCTTAACCACCTTGTTTCAGATCTTCATTACATGAAATTAATCTTGGGCAGAATATCATGCCCAATATGGCTGATTCCCATTAAGTAGCCAATTGGAAAACATAGGTTATGCTTTGTCTAATAAGGACAGAATCAGGAAGGACTCTAACAGGACAATTCCCCTGTTTCTGCAGTCCACCAGTGCGGCAAGCCAGAGCAGCAGAGAATGTTTTCTAGAAATTCCCTAGGTGGCTATCATAGCCCTAGAAGAGATGCAGAATAAATTCCCAGGGTCTTCCTGAAAGCAACACAGTGACCATGCTCAGTGCTTAATGTAACATTATCAAAGAGTTGAGCCTGGAGAGATGTGAAGTCTCCACTCTTGGCCAACGAGGGAATGGGAATCTGCAGCCTCCAGACCCTTGGTGGACTTCCACAGAATCATCAACATTGACGAAAATAACTCTGAATTTCCTGGTAGCAAGTTCTCTCATTCGGCAGAAAGATACCAAAAGTTCAAAATGCAGTAAATCAGAAGATAGGAAAAGAAAAGAACACAAAGCCCAAAGACAACAAATATTTTCAGGAGAAAAAGAAAAGCAAATCTATAGGAATGGAGAGAACTCAAATGTCCAAGAGCAGAGCTACTCTTCTGGCAACACCTGTCAATTTATTCAGGAGCATGCCGTAGATGTCAACAGCAGCCCCCCACGCCCATGCCATGTGCCTGCTGGGACACTGCAGTGGAGTTTTACCATGATAGAAGGCACATGGAAAACTTAAGCAGACAGGACTCCTTTCACCTTTGCACTCAATATAGCAAGTAAAGACTATTTACCAGAAGATGCTACAAAACCCATTTTTCAACAAGTTAGATAATCAATAATTTTTTTAACTAAGCCAGAAAAAAAAATCCTCTTCTGTGTTCGTTCTGTCCATAAGACCATCTCAATCAGATTCCATTACTACAATGAGAAAAAAATCGTGTAGAGCAAGACTGCTGGTCGGTCACTCCCACAACACGTAGGATCCAGCTATAATACGGATGTCTCTGTAATCATCCTGGCTCTAAATTCCTCTGAAATAAAGCAAATATTTCACCCCAGTATACCATCATTGTGGACTTTTATATCTAAATATATTTCTTCCTTTGATACTTTTGATCTACTTGAATTTCAGCAATATCTAGCTTTCTCAATCACCCAATCATTCATAGTAAACCATAGTTAACAGGTACATTCCATGGACTGTTTTACATGCATGTATATATATATGTATAAAATCAATCATCCTAACACTGCATGGTAAGTACTATTACCGTCCCCATTTTAGAGGTGAGCAATCTGAGACTTAGATAATTACCATCCTGCTTGTAGTCACACAGAAATTACATGGGAGATCTAGGATCTGAACCTAGCCAGCTGGCTATGTCTTGCTTTTTTAATCTCAACATGGTATTGGATAGGTTTTACTCATCTATTCCAAAGTTGAATTATATGAATCCAGACCTATAAACCAGAGAAGAGCAGTAAGAGAAAGAACTCTCAGCGTTCTTGGCTACATTTCTCCCCCATTCCTACCACCTCACTCCCTAAGTCCCAGTATGCAGCAATGAGGCATTTCTTCTGCCCCTTGAAACATGTTTGTGATATAAAAATGGTCATAAGAAATCCCAGCAAGCATGGGAGTGATCGAAAACAGGCAGTTGATTATTTATTGTTATGATACAGTGTGTCCTTGATATTGACACCTCAGCTGGGGTTCTAGGTTTTGGGTGTTTTGGACTAGAATTTAAAAAAGAGAGATTGGCATTTACTGAGAACTTCCTCACCGTGTGCCATATAATACACTTGGTGCTTTCACCCACGAAATTCTCTTTAATACCAAAAAAGCAAACCCACCTAAGTAATGAATGGAATCTCCTTTTTCAAGACAAAGTAACAGACTCAGAAAGGTTAAGTCTCATGGTCAAGGAGACTCACCTACGAGGGATGGCATGGAGCTTTAAGCCAAACCTGATGGGAAGCTGAGGCTATTTCTGTGATAGCACGCTGGGTAGTAGATACTCTATCCTTTAAAACCAAAAACCATTCTTAGATTTTTTTTTTTTTCCACTGAGCAGTGAGTCTTTACAGATTTACTGGTTGTTAAATGCTACTGACTCTAGCTAATTCCCAAATTAACTAGATTCCTTTTGGAGCTTGTAAAATGTGCTACACACTCAACTTCCGAATTTAGCATGCAAGATGATGACCACAGCAGTAAGGATGGTGCAACTTTCTTGTTAGGACAATGCCCGCCTAAAAAGCCTCTTTTTAATTTCTACCTTCTTTTATGAGGACAACGTGAACGAGGACACACCTAGGATACTGCATATTAATTTCAACACAACTAATACCCAAAATGTCCCACCAATTTACTCTTCACTGACAATGTTAAAAGAAAATGATTTATGCAGATCAATCATCTCGCTCATCAAGTCCTACCCTGACAGCCAGCCTTCATCATTGCTATTTAAAAGGCACTGCTGACAGAAAAGACCGACTCTTTGATTAAGGGCCCTGTCTGGCTAACCTTTTATTTGAAGAATGATTGCCGCTGAGTGACAAATACTTTTCCATTCATTTCAAGGCAAAGATATTGACATTCAAATTCTTGATGGCTACACGGAGCAGATGCCACTGTTAGCAAGAGGCTTGAGAGCGACAGCAGGTAGGCCGAGGCTCTGGGGGCAAAGGGGAGGAAAGTATAAAACTGCAACCCCCGGGCAGGCGCTGGCTGCAGGATCTCCGCGAGTGAGAGCAACGGTCTCTCAGCCAGATCCTCTTTCCTCCGTACTTATCAAAGAACATCTGTTTGTAGTTTGGGCCCAGTTCTCTTCTTAAGAGTGCCCTTGCATTACCTTGACCCTCCTTGGAACCGTGCAAAGCAGTGAAGACAGAGCAGAAAGCTGCTCCCGGGCATGCGGTTTCCCAGCCCCAGGATGAAACCTCCCCTCTCCATCCTGAGCTGCAGGAGCCCAGCACACCTCAGCCTAAAAGCACTGGCCTCCTTTCATCCTCACAGGGCCGTAAGTGACTAAATACAAAGTGGAAGACACATCTGAAAAATCACCTACAACCCCCCCCCCCCCCGCCAAAAAAAAAAAAACAGGAACATTTTATCCCATATGCTAAGGAGAGAGAAGAGAAAAATACATATTATGAGCGAGCCAGGGAATGGCAGATAGAAACTGAGTGACCGAAAGAGACCAAAATAGAGCTGCAAAGAGAAAAGGCGATTTTTCTAATCCATTTGAGGGACATTTCTACCTTGGTTAGCGCCACATGTATATATATATATAACGTAAACATATTCTCACAGCAGGATTATTTTGCTTATTTTTATTTCTTAAATGCAAAATACTGCCCTTAAAGAGAAGTGGGAAAATTATGGATTAAGGTAGGCTACTTGTGACAAGAGCCATCACAAAGCCTCAAGATTAATCATTTTGAGGAACAAAATGAAATACCTCAGCAGGTCATCAGTGATTCCTTTTAAATCTTGCTGAGATGCAATGTGTGGGTGTCACAAGGGACAGGGTATCAAAAAAAAAAAAAAAACTGTAGCTCTGATGCTTCAACAAGTTCCCACAGCAGGAGAAGTGGGGAGACAGCTGAGGTCTGGACAGAACCTTCTCCTCGGTCATCCCAGGACCCAACAGGTGACCTAAGCAGCAGAATAGAAGAGAGAGGGGAAGGAGGAGGGAGGGGTTACAGATAGAGAAAACCCAGATCTGAATCTCATCTCTGCTGCTCAGCTCTGTAGCCGAAGGATCTGGAGCAAGTTACTTTTCCTCCCTGAGTTCTCTGTTATCCTGTCTGCAGGATGGGCATGGTACTGACTCCACTGCAGAGTTATCTGTAGATATTAAATAGGCAATATATAAAGCCACTTTTGTTTACCTAAA
Source organism: Nyctereutes procyonoides (assembly GCF_905146905.1). Taxonomy (NCBI): domain Eukaryota; kingdom Metazoa; phylum Chordata; class Mammalia; order Carnivora; family Canidae; genus Nyctereutes; species Nyctereutes procyonoides. The sequence goes on from NW_026575046.1 coordinate 62,213,640, forward strand.
CCATTCTCCCCTCCTTTCTTCTCCTCTTCTCATCTCTACTCACTTGCTTGTATTCAAGACTCGTCCATAGGGGTAGGGGAAATAACCCAAGATTTATAATCACAAGGCTTAACTACAACTCCGGTGCAGACAATTACCATCTGTACAACTGCATAAGCTTTGAAGAAGCTACAGGTTGAACCTCAATTTCCTCAGCTTTAAATGAGAACAGTCATAAAGGTCCTACTTTCCTGTGTTACAATGAGAACAAATAGGATGGCGTTAAAACACTTTATAAATTTTAAATCAATACTGAAATGTTTGCTGTTGCTACTGTTGTTCTCCAAAAGTGGGGTACTCCAACCCATTTTGATCTCTTTTCTCATTTATTTCTCCCATCTCTATTTCTCATGGCAAATAATAAACCATAACCAGTTAATTAATCAATAATCCTAACATCTTCTCCATTCCATAGAACTGTGAGTGGTTGCTACTGTACCCAGTAGAACTGATGTTTCTTCCATAATAAAAATTTATTGGAGGTTATTATGAGCCAGACATTGGGATAGGGAGGTGAATGAAAAATTCAAAATTCACTCAAGTGGGGCAAACAGACAAATAAATGATTTCAGTATTGCTGTACAATATAAACTAAGGATAAAGGATGTGGAGAATACCAACAAGGGAAGGTGTGACTACCAGGGGAGTCGGGGAGGATTTTACTCCCAGAATATGAGAGGTAGGCCTTCAAGGGCAAGCAAGACCTCAGCAAGCAGAAAAGGAAGAAAAAGGTCATTCAGGGAAAGAGAAGGTACAAAGGCACTGAGGCCCGAGAGAGACCACAGGTTCTGGCAGGGACAAGGGTAAGTTCAAGACATTCTATAGATTTAAAGACTTGCTCCTTTAAGCAATGGGGAGTTTGAGCTTGAAACTGCTGTGATGTGATCCATGGTTTAAAAACTTGAGCCTGATCAAAGGCCAGACATGCAAATGTTCACTGGGCACCTAATCTGTGCAAGAAATGAGAGACAGAGACGAGAAAGACTATCCCGATACTCCCGCTGGATGTTCTTACTTGCTTTCCAACATTATCTGTGGAGCTGCCTAACTAGAGGTTATGAGCCATGGCCTCCGCCACCCCCCACACACACCCAGCATCAGTACCTGGGGCTTCCAAACCTGCCCTTCAGACCCAATTTGCTGCTGCGGGGTCCTGCTTTTCTACTTGACCCTACTGTTCCATTTCCACGAACTCTGGTGTAAGCATGGATCACCCACATATGACTCCAGAGCTCAGTCCTCTGCCTTTCTGTCTTCCTTCCTTAATGCCAGCCTCCTGCTGTCCTGCTCTGACTTGCAGCAGCCCTGTTGATGGCCTGGCTCCCACAACTGGCTACAAAAGTGGGTAGGTCTCTGTGCTATTCTTGTCCCTCACTCCCTGTGGCTACTCCCAGTACAGCAGCGGCGAAGGCAAGGCTATAGGTTCAACCGTATCTTGTTTCACCATCCTCTTCCTAGGCACACACTGAAACATTTGACAACCTCCCTTACTATTAGTTTGGGCTCTGGTCAATACAGGAAAAAAAAAAAAAAAGAGAGAGAGAGAGAGAGAGAGAGATGGAGGCCACACCCAGGCCAGGCCCTGAAGAACATGCTAGTGTAGACCTGTATTGGCTTCCCAGGATACTATAACAATTACCACAAACTCAGTGGCTTAAAGCAACAGGAAGTCATTCTCTCACTCTGACGGGTACCAGAAATCCAAAATCAAAGTGTCAGTAAGGCCACATTCTACCAATGCCTCTTCCAGCTCCTGGTAACTCTTGGTGCTCCTTGGCTTGTGGCCGCATCACTCCAAACTCTGCCTTTGTCTCTGCGAGGTCTTGTTCCCTCTGTGTGTGTGTGTGTGTGTGTGTGTGTGTGTGTGTGTGTGTCCAAATCTCATTTTCCTTTCTCTTATGAAGACACCAGTTTGGGGACTTTACTCCCACTCTAAATCCAGGATGATTTAGGTCCATTTCAGGGCACTTAAGTAATTACATCTGCAGAGACCATGTTTCCAAATAAGGACACGCTGAGGTTCCAGTTGGGAATGAACTTGGGAGGATCACTCTTCAGCCCACTACACCTCCCTCCCATCTCCCATGCAACCTCTAAGGCTTCACCATCCAGGCCGGGCCATCACCAAGTATCAGGACAAAAGTCTTGAATGGCCACGTGAAGCAGAGTTCCCCCAACACTAACCCTCACCAGGCACGTTAGGTGAGCATGAAACAAAAATCATGGTGTGAAGCTACTGAGATTTTAGGGTGAGTTTGTTACAACAGCAGAGCCCGGCCTGGTTTGGCTATGACTCTAAGCCCCGTTGCCCTTGCTCTGCAATCTAAACACTATTTATGGGCTCCGGGCTGACATGCTGTTTTCATTTGGGTTCAGCTTTTGCTCAAAAGCCCTTTTAGGCTGCTCTTGCAGAACGTCCCAGGAATTTCTCCCAGAGCTTTGCTTGGCCTGGATATGGCTCTTTGGGAGGTTTCCTGTTTTCCCTGGTAGTGTCATTAGGCTTTTGCTGATAACATAGCTGTTTTCTCTACTTGTCTCAGAGGAGAATGTGGTAGCCAGTATGAATGAGAGCTCTTGCTTTTATTGGGGTAGGGGAGAGAAAGAGAGGGGTTGAATGTGAATGTTTTCCGGCTCAATTTATCCAAAAGGGAATCAAGAAAAACAGTAGCTAGTGTCCCTTTCTTACAGATGTGGAAAGAGCATCAGGTTTTTGGAGTCACACTGACCTGGGTTAAAATTGCCCAATGCCACAAACTCAACTGCTGTAAATACTTGGTTACTTTTTAGTCAAAGCCCTAGTTCTCTTACCTTTTAAAAACGGGGATGAAAATCACCTTTTCCACAGGGTGGCTATGAAGATTTGAGGATACTAGGTATGTGATTAGTTCAGTGCTCTGATCATAGTTAACTAGATAAATGTTAACGTCCTTTGTTCCTTTGGATAGGCCAGTTGGTTCCCAATTAGATCTTCTCCCCTTCTGGGGCAAGAGGAGCTAAGTTCGCGTAAAACCACACTCTTCAGCACCTGTATCAACAACCCCCAAGCATTTTCTACCTTTCCTCCAGTTCATCCTTTTAGATATTATTAGTCTATCCCTTGGAACTAGCTTATAAGATAGTGGATAAGCCCATTAATCTCTTTAACCAGCTGAGTTTTGCTCCTAAACATTTCATGTGAGTTCATTCCCATACCCCAATGAGACCGAAAGCTCTCTGAAGGCAGGGATGAGGGCTTCTCCTGTGTCTGTAAACCCCATGGCAGTCAGCAGTGCACCAAACTGCATGTAGGTGCCTGCCCCACTCACTGGCTCCAAAGAACACGCAGAATGGAAGTTCCCAGAACTAAGACACAGTCTGGTCTCCCACAATGTGGATGCTCACCAATTAGTAGGCTCTTATTAAGGTGCACTTGTACACTCACAGAGCAGAGGGAAGGTGGAAGAAGGTGAAAACCAAAGATATGGAGCAACGAGAAACTGGATTCGTCACCACCTGGGATTTGGATTTGGTGGATCCTCCCCAAATGAATCAACTAAGCTAGATCAGCAAAACTTATAGTCCTCTCAAGGCACTAAATAGATTACATTATACATTGGATAGCATGTGTTATATAATGTATGTGTGTTGTATATAAATTTGCAACACATATTTACAGCACCTGCTTCTCACTGGGCACTCTTCTAAGTGTTCTGCCTATGCATTGATTCATTTTGTCTTCACAACTCCACATCATAGATGCCCTTATGATCACCATGTTATAATGAGGAAACAAACCCAGGGGGGTTCATTGACCCCAAGTCACAGAACTATTAAGTAGCAAGGCCAGGAGCTGGATTCTGACAGCTTGGCTATGGAGGCCATACCCTGGGCACTAGACAACACTGCTTCTCAAAAGGGAGAGCATAGGGGTGGGAGGAAATGGACCCCCAGTCGAAATGGTACCTGAAAGAAGGGGCTTACAAATTAAATGGATTCTGAAGAGCCAGGCCTGCAACAAAAGCAGCAGTTGCAAGAGCAGAGAGCTGATGTAGCAGCCACAAGTGCCAGGGGGCAGCCCTCTATGAGGGATGGTAACAGTAATGGGAGCCAGATGGAAGCAACTCCCTCAATGTATACCTTTGGTTTGAAGTAGGGCTACTTTGGTAATTGAGGGGCCGAATAGCAGCACCATTTGGGGCCCAGGAGCACATAGGTCTAGCAGATTGAAGACAAAGGACACAGAAGGAGCTGGGCAGAAGACCCAGACAGCTTAAGGTCTGTTTTGAGCTTTGCATCTTTAATGCACAAACTGCTAGGGGCAAGACACAGCCAGTTTTTCCACCAGCCCCATGAAGCCCAGGAACCCAAACCCTACATTTGTTTACCATTACTGAAGAAATCCTTTGTTTCCACAAACTTTGGCCCTCCTCCACCATCAACGGAGAGTAAACCGAGGCTCCCTACTCAAGGTTGTCATTAAAAGTAGAGAGGGCAGGATCCCTGGGTGGCGCAGCGGTTTAGCGTCTGCCTTTGGCCCAGGGAGCGATCCTGGAGACCCGGGATCGAATCCCATGTTGGGCTCCCGGTGCATGGAGCCTGCTTCTCTCTCTGCCTGTGTCTCTGCCTCTCTCTCTCTCTCTGTGACTATCATAAATAAATAGAAATTAAAAAAAAAAAGTAGAGGGATCCCTGGGTGGCGCAGTGGTTTGGCGCCTGTCTTTGGCCCGGGGCACGATCCTGGAGACCCGGGATCGAATCCCATGTCGGGCTCCCGGTGCATGGAGCCTGCTTCTCCCTCTGCCTGTGTCTCTGCCTCTCTCTCTCTCTCTGTGACTGTCATAAAAAAAAAAAAAAAAAAAAAAAAAAAAAAAAAAAAGTAGAGAGGGCACTGGTGTTCTCTCCCAGGCTCTGCAGGCCTCGTGGGCAATGTCTCCTCCTTCCTCCTTAAGCATGGTGGAATGAGCAATATTTGACGGGTGATTCTTTCATCTCTGCAGCTTTGAAAACCTCAAACGTCATATCGGATCTACAACAAAGAACAAGGACTTCAGGGGTGGACAGCATGGCCATAATTAAAGACGACCATCAATAAGCTGCCATGTTAAACAATGCCACGTTATAGCTACTCCAAAACCAACTGTTTACCTTTCAGACATTTCTATGGAAAGGTTTAAACAGGTGCAGTTTGAATTGTTTTCATCAAGACAGGCAAACAGAAGATAGGAACTTTTCTTCTAAGACAGAGTGTAATGCGCAGCACACTATTCCCTTGCTAATAGTGTCCAACAGATTTACTCAGGGGAAATAATCTCTGGTAACTGATAAGAATATGAATCCAAAAACAGCACTGAAAATATTACAGGGACATTGCCAAAGATGAAATGGGAAACAATCCAAAAATTTCCATTCCAAGTTCCCTCTGGTCCAAGGACTCCAGTTTATCCCTTTGTAAAATAAGGTTGCACTTCAAGCTTATGTCGATAAGCAGAACCCTTTCCCTAATACAAGTCCAACAGACAGGAAAATTCAAGACTGTTTTAGGGGTGAATCAGGGTCCCTCTTGCCCTACTATGTCCCCAGAAGATTCTTAGATCTTAGAGAACCACTCGATTGAATCATCTTTATAAGTTCTTTCTAGGACCAAAATCCTCTGATTCTCAAGATTAAAAAAAAAAAAAAAATGCAGGCTCCCTGCATGGAGCCTGCTTCTCTCTGCCTATGTCTCTGCCTCTCTTTCTGTGTCTCTCATGAATAAATAAAATAAAAAAAAAAGATTAAAATAAATGTTTTAAAGTACAGAACACTTACTCCATTTTTCTCCACGGTACTTTTTTTTTCCATCATTCACCTAAATAACACTGAATGTGGTCTTAAATTGATGTGTGTAAAGGAAGTTTTAAGTAACTTCTTTCCTTCTCCTTGAGTCTTGGGTAGGGTTGACTATATCAAAAGCAAAGGAAAAGAGGTGGCATTAAAACAAATTCTAGGACTCTGATTTAAAAAGTGAACTTGTAAGCTAGGTACTCATAGCTGGCTCAGTGTCCCAGTTCCCAGACAGGTCTGGGGTGAGCAGAAGAAACGAGTTCCTCATGCTTTTCTTCTGCCTTGGAATTTATGCTAGCTTCCTGAAGCCTGTGTTTTCCCCATTTTCAATTATATCTGTATTCTGGAGACCTCTGGAGGTTTCTGGAGCTCCTGAAAAATTAGTCTATTTAAAGACCCTGAGGAACTTTATCTATCTTGGATGATGCATAAAAACTGGGAGAACAAAAAAACTGTTCTGTGGAGCCACCAAGAGATCTTTTTTGGATTCCCTGAATCAGTGACCGCCTCAGTGGGATCTGGGAGGTTTCCCCACCTGCAAGGGCTGCTTATCACTTCATGTGAACAACTCACACATGGTTGGAGAAACCCCTGGGTGAGGATCACAGTGGCTGTGCTCTTATAAGGCCCCACATGAGCCATCATGACTCATCCTGACGAGTGGGAAATTTTCTAATACCTGAGGACATGACACTGTTGGAATAAGTGTAAAAAGTTGTGGCTCTGCTTCTTTGCAGAACGAAGATCATAAAATTATAACAAGATGAATAGCTCTGGTACCTGTCTGGACAGAACAAAAGAACTGCAAAAGCTGAATCTGACCTCTTCCTAGGAAAATAATTTGGAGAATCCTTAACTGGATGGATCTGATCTCCTTGCTAGCCTGAACCCCAGTAGGGGCCCCGAAAAGTCTCCAAAGAGGAAAAACCAAACCATAAAGTGTCTCCCTTCTATGAAGGGGGACTTGATGTCCAGCTAGTTCCAACGGACTAGGATGGAGCCAACGAAAGTCCATAAAATCACCCTTCCCAACTGAGGCTAGGCCACAGGACCTCCCCACCCCTTCCTCCACCGCTGACATCACTCTTGAGAGCCCTGTTTGCTTCTAGCCTGGAGAACTCCATTTTGAAAACAATGACCCTTTATGGAGGGCTTTCAACCCAGCTTAAGTTCTAAAAAATCAAATAGCCAAGAAGTCTGAGCTGGAGAAAGCATCTCTCAAAAATCTGGGAAAACTGCCTTGGGTGGTTTTATTTAGTGCTATTATCTTCTCCTTCAACTTGTCAGATTTTGTCTTGCTGTTTTCAGAATGAAACCAGATATAAATAAAGAAAAAAAAAAGTGTTCAAGATAGGCTCCTGATCACTGGTTTATTTTTTGAGCTGAGAAGCCACACGGTCTCCAAGCATAGTTACATTATGGTAATATGCTTTGTCATAAGTGTACTATATCCGTCTGCTTGTCTATGAAACAGTCTGCTCCTCATCTTTTGAAACTTGGCCTGGATACAGAACTTTTGACTTAAAATATATAACAATATGTCATATCCCCCAGAAAATACATGACAGCTATTTCTAAGACACATAATATTATTAATTGTTTTTGAATGTAATTGAGCTGTTATGAACCTTAAAAGTATAAAAATGACATTTAGCCATCAACAGTTCTTAAAACATTATAAACACAGAAGAAATACTAACAAGTCCAACAGTACTCATAATTTCAAAATTATACCCTTTGAAGCCAAAATGACATTAAGAGAAATCCTTAGAAGGAACGCAGAAACTTAAAAATAAAATTGCCATGCTTGAAAATATTAAACTTACCTTCTGATAAAAATTAAGTATGAGCTAAATTATTTTTTATGTTTGCAGAACTGTCAAACAGTGTGCTGTCTCCTTAAACTATCTGAAGGGCCATGGCAGGAGGGTATGGAGACGGCCAGGAAGAGACACACAACGTAGAGCAGAGGAGCAAGTGCATTTACTTCAACTCACTCCAATTCACTTAGAATTACTGAGCACCCACTACAAGTTCATACTAGACTATGTGTCATGAAGGATAAAAAAGAAGATACAACCTAACCTGCAAACTTGCTCAGTTTTTAAATTTAAAATGACAAAACCATCTTGGATTAAATATCCAAATGAAAGTTCTGTTAAGTCACGTGTGGAGTCATACCAGGAAGAAGTCAAGGTGAGCCAGAATGGTGGAGAAGTCCCATGGAAGAGCTAGGATTTTAGATGGATCTTGAAGACTGAGTCCTATTTAGAAAGATATAAAGAAGGCCAGAGTATTCACAGCAGCTCAGCAGCTTCCATAAAGGCCTAAAAGCTGACACTAATATAACTTGCTAGACAAAGGGTGTGCTGAAAGGGGTGGCCCAAAGGCCTGCACCTTGGGTTAACCACAATTCAGGGACATGGGAAACATTCACCTAACTCCTTCCTTCCAACTATATCTCATGGCCTGCTTCATCGGAGTCTCTCTGACCAGGCTTGTTCCACTGAACCCACACTGGAGGGACCCTACTCAGTTCATTATGAGTCAGAAACTTTCCTCCCCAGGTTCCAAGGACTGAGCTCATTTGCAAAACCAAATTGGCTAGAACTGGAAGTGGTCACTCCCCTCAAGTATTTAAGACATTACAATCTTTCTACTGTAGCTTCTTTGCACCATCCTATGGTGAGCGGTTCTCAGCCAGGGGCACCTTGCTCCCTAAGGAACATTTGGCCTTATCTGGAGACATTTCTTGCCTTGTTACAAATGAGAGGAGGATGTGGTACTGCTACCTAGTGCAAAGGGGCCAGGGATGCTGTGAAACATTCTCCAACACATGGAATAGACCCCATAACAAAGAATTTTCCAGCCAAAATGTCCATAATGGCAAGAGTGAGATAGGATGAATATCAACTTTTACAGTATTCTCTGAGCAAATTTATGTGAACAAGATGGAGGAATTTCTTTTATCTTTTTTCTTAAACCTGACCCAGATCCATGGTTTTACAGAAAGCTTAGCTAAAATTCCAAGGTGTTTTCCAGAATAAAGCTGCCTGACTCAAATAGCCCTAACGAATGCCACCCCCTTGTCCTCACCCCATAAGAGTTATGCACTGAAGGGAGGGTATACCCTGGCAATGAAATGTGTCCTCCACTCAGGCAGATACACTCACACCTAAACCCAACTAGAAATGAGAAGATATTGAGAGCCAACACATTTTGTACCCTTTGTGCCTTTCCATATTTACATATTTACACTTTGTGTATTTACATATTTAAATTTTACATATTTACTTTACATATTTAAACTTTAATAGAGAAAAAAATGCAATATCCAAATATTTGCTATTTGAGTACTTTCAGTTCTGAATTTGCACAGAGAAAAAAGTCTTAACTTCAAAAGATTCATTAATGAAATGACCATTTATAAAACTGGTTCCCACTCAAATGTCCCTTCCAAATAGTATGTGGCCCAGATACATGTTTTCAACAACAGTTTAAGCCTGTCTATGGTCAAATGTTATGTAAAGCCCCAGTGCAAATCAACTGAAAAATGAAACAGTAACTTCTGCAAAAGGTGTGAGGTTTCATGAATTCAACTGAAGTGATGTTGGAAAAATGCTCAAAATACACTCAACACCACTTATTTTGCATCCTTAGCTCAATTGAAAAAGAAAAAAAGAAGAGAGTAACACAAAAGGAATTTTATAAGATTCATTTCAATACTGAAGGATTAAGAAAGGGTCATATAAAATTGATCAAGTCCTAATTTTGCAGAAATAAACAGCTGTTCTGATTGTACAATAAAAGCGAATATAAAGTAAAAGACATTTGGTGCTAGAAAGTCATCTTATTAAAAAAATCATGGAAAAAAATTAAAACAGCTGAATTTTTTTTTTGTTCTAAGAATTAGATCATAGTAGCAACTACAACTGCAAATGTTTTTGATACAAAACATACACATAATTTTGAGATTCGGCTTTCATACTAAACCCCAAATCTCTTGTACCCACAGCTGCTCTTACATTTTTCCTTTCCATTTAAGTTGACTAACCTTAGATGATCCTTTTCTCTTCCTGCAATTGGTCTCCTCTGAAGCAAAAGCAAAACCACAGGATAGGCTAAATCCCTTTCCCAAGCCCCACCTCATTGCCAAACTTGCCCTTCCCTCCAGCTGGTGATGCTTCCTGAAAGCGCCCAACAGCCTCTTCAACACCTCAGTTTGACAATCACAAATGACTTCCAAAAATTACAGCCCAGAAGGTATAAAGTAAGTCTGAGAGGGGATAAAAAAAAAAAAAAAAAAAAAAAAAAAAAAAAAAAAAGGCCCTTCAAAACCCATACCCAAATCCCATTGCTCTTAGAATAAAATTCCACCTCCTGACCAGAGCCCACCAGCCTGAGTGCATGTGGCTCCTGTCTGCTCGTCAACATCATCTTAACCCTCTCCCAGGTCTCTATAGCCCTTTAGTTAATGAGCCACATGGATCTCTGTGGCCCTCAGACCGCCCAAGTCTCTCCAACACCTGGTGGCCTCTGCACATGATGCATCCTCTGTCTCCAATGTTCTTCCCAGCTCCTTCCATTCTAACCCTAAGTGTTACAGCATAATGTTCAGCATAAATGTTCCCCCTTGAGAGGACTTTTCTCAGCAGCCTATTTAAAGTTCCCTCAATACACATTACTTAGATGTTGAAAAATTTTGTGAAATGGAAGAATAAATGGTGGATGGATGGATGGATGGATGGAGTCCATTTGTGTGGCAGAGTCAGTCAATATCTGCTGTCAATAGTCATTATTCCCTAAGGCCATTCTCCAAGCAATTGTTTCTCTCCCTTGGATCATTTGAGATTGAATCAGTGAATCCAGGGCTAGGAGGAAAGACCCTGATTAAGGTCACTGCACCAACCCCCAGGGACAGCTCCCTATCATCCATTTTCTCATGCTTTGTGTCAAGTCTTGCTTTCACCCCCTCCAGTGGCAAGGCTTCTCTTACATCCCCATGGACATGTCTATACACTCTCCCCATTGTGAAATTTGTCCTGATTTTCCCAGCCTAAATTCCTCTCTGCTTAACTTCACCCCATTACTCACTGCTATCTCCCTCTGGACTACAGCAAATGACAACTCTGTAGAACTCACTTTCTCCTCCTGGCTTCCCACAACTTCCCAATTCCACAGCCTATTCCTTGACAGACTAGCATGGCATGAGATCCATGCAAGAGTTTACACAAATGTTCTGAATTAAAACTTGGTCACCACCAGCCTCATCTCACCCAGCCATGTCTCTCATCCATCATTCCCCTTGCCCCTTCCTCCCTCCCTTGCCTCCACAAGGCGAATCTGGTGTTATCTTCCCATTACACAATTCTTTTGGAATACTATCTTATGTGTGAATATAAACAGCAAGTTTCTTCTGTAAGGCTACCCAAGAAGCTGCTAATGATGGTAGCTTCTGGGGGATGGAGGGTTATGGAGGACAAAACTTTATTGTTGATACTTTTTTGTGTTATTTGCTTTTTTAACTGTGTGCATACGGAACAATTGTTTAAATTGTGGTAAAACCATCAATTTGCCATCTTTATCATCTTAAGTTCATTGGTATTAAGTACATTCACATTGTTATGCAACCACCACCACCATAGACACAACTTTTTCCACTGAAAATTTTTAAATTACATGCTTAAAAATGCAGTTCTTGATCAAGTAGCTATACAAGACAAAGGACAGAACAGGAAGGAGGATGCTACCCCTGGCATGAGCTATCTAAAACAAATATCACTGTCACTTAGCTATTTGTGATATGCTAAAAACTCAAAAATATAGAGTGGCAGGTACTCTGTACAAATAAGGGGAGAAAAAAATGAAATACAAGAAATTTTAAAATATGGCTTTACCCCCATACACATACTTATAATAATGATGGGCCAAAATAAGCATGTGCGTTTTCAGTCAAGTATAGAGAACAGACATCTTAACAAAACAGAATTATGGCTATCACAGCAGTTTGTGAAAAAAATTATTAGCTTTATTACTACAAAAGTAGTTTGAATAGGAGTCTTCCAGCTGTTAAATCTGATCATCAGAACACTGCCAATTTTCTCTGCCACATAGTCTTTTTGTGCAGTGGGGAACTTGTTGCAATTAAGGGATTTTCTCACTTAATAATTCTCAGATTTGGAAGGTTTTTCGTGTAAGTAACAATCCAAGTGGTGGTATCATATTCAGCTCCTTTTATATAATTTTATAAGTTGCTGGAAATGGCAAAGACTGCCACATTTGAGGATGGTGATTTTCTGTGTCTCTAGTAGCTGTATTCAAAGTTAAATTTTCCCAATCTGACAGCATGAAGGCTACAGCAAACCTCTGATTGCAATTTCTACAATCAAAACCCCCTCAAATCCCATATGTTTCATAGGACATGTACACTGTTCCTGTCCCTGGTGGGTCCAGCTTCCATTAAGTCTGATTTCTCTTTGAGGTAAGTATTCTTTCAACACTGATATCTGAACTGCAGGTGCTAGCTGATTTGAGAAAGGCTGGATGTCTGAAAAAGAGGAGGTCTACAAGACTAGATGTGTTTAGTAATTAAAGGAAAAAAAATCCCTCAAACGTGATTAGTTTGCAACTCAATACAATGATCCCTACGTGTTTGTTCCAATTCTCCTTCTCCCTCGCCACCACACGCTTGTTTTGTACTGTTAACAGTTGCTTTTTACACTAAAAAAAACAAAGAGACACCTGGCTATCAGAGTTGAGTACTATGACGTAACAGTCATCATTTTCTAGGTTGAGTGAGCTTAATTGAATATAGCAGAAGCTGAGATGAAGGGGCTACAGAGAATGGGGGGGGGAACCTTAGAGAAATATCTGTGTGTCTGATCTTAGCTTGAAACTCTGAAAATGGTATGTGAACAAAAGTGAAAAATCATACCATGATACGAGGAATAAAATACTAGACTGTAATATCCCAGATATTTACATCCAAATCCCAACTTCAATGTTTACTAACTGGGTGTCTTTTCTTCAGGGAGTTGCAACTTGAAAGTTCCCTAACCTATAAAGTGGAGTGTTACCCATCCAATGTGCAAGATACTTAAGGTAATAAAGATAAGGCACAGTGGATAGAGTGCTAAGGATATCTGTACAATAATCTGTCCCTTTTCTGCCCTTTGGAGACAGAAAAATATATCAAGAAACCTAAAACAAGAAACTTATGAAGTGTATCAATGGGGTAAAATGGACTGCCCAATACTGATATCAATCCAGCTTCTAGGATTAGTAAGACGCCAGCAATAGGACCGTTAAGTGCCATACTAGATTCCTATTCCTGCCATAACAAACTACCACAAACATGGTGGCTCAAAGAACAGAATTTTTTTTTCTCCCACAGTTCTAGAGGCTAAAAATCTGAAATCAGAATCACTGAGTCAAAATCAAGATGCCAACTTCGCCCTACTCCTACCAGAGGCTCTAGAGTAGAATCAGCTGGGTACCTCCTCCAGATCCTGATAACTATAACGCTCCTTGGTCTGTGGACTCTAACCTCCACATCACTCCAATCGCCAAGGCCAGAATCTTCCTACCTGCTCTGTCCTCACATTACCTTCTCCTCCGGTTGTGAGTCAAATCTCCCTCTGCCTCCTTCACAAGGATACATGTGATGGCAATTAGGACCCATCCAGATAACCCAGGATAATCTCCCCATCTCAAGGACCTGAATTTAATCACATCTGCAGAGAGTGAGTGCCATACAAGGTGACATCTACATGTTGTAGGAATTAGGACATGACATCTGTTAGGGGGCCATTTTAAGGAGTAGCAGAGGTACCAAAGACACAAAGTGCAAATGGAAAATAAGCTAACCCAACAACTTTTAAAAATTTGCAATTACCCCTGCTTTGCCTACTATATACTGGGGTATGACTGAATAATATCCATCCTTTTGGCAACACTAAGACAGGGGTCACTAAATGGAAATGAATTTGGTTTAAGGAAGAAAAAAAAACAGAAAGATGAGCCTAGCAGAGCACCCTAGCAGGTGCACGAGAGCCATGACAAGGCAATGGAAAAGCATCTGAATCCCTGGGAGGAGCTTGGAAGCATGAAGCTGAAAAGTTTCCCACTCATTTCCCACCTGAGCTGAGAGCCATCCCCATGGACAGCCCACACGGGAAACGAGAAAGCCTGTCTACCAAATGTCATTTTGCCAGTTCATTCTTCCACTCTTTTCAACAAATGTTTCTCGATCACATACTACAGACCGGGCACTGCACGCTTCCTCCTGTGGGACTCATGTGAGTTAAGTCAATTCAAGGTAGCACCAGTCTACAGAGGACCTACTAGGTGTCAGATACTTTGGTAAACCTGACAAAATCTATCCCTGTGTTGAACTCCTTTTGCAAAAGTAAATTGGTGATATTTCCAAGAGAGTGGCCTGTATCCTCTGAGGTGGACACTCAACCCTCCAAATGATCTATCCTGCGGAAGGTCGGTGCAGAAGCCCAGGGCACTCAGACAAGCTCCACCCTCAGTGGGACATTTTTTTTTAGAATATGGTTTAGTACCTGGAACCACCATTCTCTACTCCCTCCTCACCTTGTCAACCTCACATAATGGATTCTGAGAGCTCCTCCTGTCTATCTGATTACATACTCCATGCTTCCCACAGGAGGGTTGCATGATTAAGTGGCATTCAATCTTCTCTGCTGGGTGATGTCAGGCTCAGCGGCATCACCACAGAGTGGGCACCCCCGCGGCTGGAGGGGGGACAATGCTCAGCAAGGGAAGAATGGGGATGCAGGGACGGAAGAGGAGAGGGAAGGCGGCTCCTTTTCATTCCACACGTGAGCTTCTCTGGGTCCCATAAATTCCTCTGCCCTGTATATTTCACTCAGCTGTCTAAATGAGGTTTGCTCATATAGCCACCACTGTGCAGAATCAATCATGCCCTTCTGCACAGAATGTTAATTGTGTGCCTCTCAAAAAAAAAAAAGAAGAAGAAGAAGAAGGAAGGAAGGAAGAAAGAAAAAAATTGGAGCACACTGCAGAGAGGCCTTAGAAAAAAATTCAAAACCTTTTTTTTTTTTTAAATTCACAATACTTTCTAAATTGCCATGTGAAGTAGAGTCACAAACCCAAGCAACGATCCAGCTGCAATCCAGGTGCCTTTTCCAAGGCTAGGGAGAGAAATATTAAGAAACCTCTTTGCACTTCCATCAATTGTTCCACACAACACTTGCACAGTCAGCTGCTGAGCTGCCCAAATAAAGAAGCTCTGAGCACTCCAAACAAGTAGTGTCCTCGGTTAACTCCACACAAAATAGCCCATTCAAATTAACCTGGGCTGCAAATCTCGGTTTGTATCTGACAGGGATTGACTCGACTCGGGTAGAAAACGAAAAGAAAAACAACTAACAAAGAGTCTTCTCCTCCTCCCCTTCTTTACACCCAAAAGCAGTAAACACAGGGCTGGCTATTACCAACGTAAATTAAGTAGATGAGTGACAGCTAAAAAAGTCTTTATCAAGTCACCATCTAAGTGCCTGGGACCCAATAGACATGTCTGTTTCAGATAATCCTCTATTTTTCATTCTACAGAGGTCACATTATTAAACTACAGATCATGAGATCATATGCTTAAAGAGCAGAGATGCTTTGGAAACACACACACACACACACACACACACACACACACATGTCTCTGCATGGAGGGCAAAGAGCTGACTCTACAGCCAGAGCCTTCAAGGATCCCATTGTTTCCTAACGGACCGGATGGACACCGTGACAACCACACTGCCTTCCTCCACCAATTTTGGGAACATGTGAAAAATACGGTATGCTGCTTGCTGGTATGTGGTCCGAGATGACTCATAAATCTTCCTTTATCTCCTTCGTGGTGTTAGCAGAAAAGGATGAGTTGCTTTTTTCCATCTCATTCTCCCGTCTATCTGTCTGTTAGCCGTGCCCTTGAGCAAAGATTACTGATGCCCTGCCTTTGATATATGACACATCACCCACAGCAGCTTTTCATCAAGTGAATTAACCTGGAAAAATGCAAACCCACCTGCCAGTTGCTTCCAAACTTTGCACAATTCCTTTGTGTACTTCCTCTCTAATGTGCATCAGGCAGGAAGGTAGCAAGGGCAAGCAAAAGAAATGTGGAAAATTAAGAACGTAAACTTGGGGCTCTGTGAAATAACTCACTTGCTGGAATAGCCTGCTTTTGCATAAAGACTACGCTGGGCCAGGGGCTGGGGGAGGGGCGGGTAGGAGGGTGGGAGGGGGTGTTGTTAAATGAAGAACTCAGCTAAGCCACAGTTTAGAATGCTTTGCACCTGAGCTGGAAAATGCCATTTTTCCCCCAGCCATTTACTCTGTGTGGCTGGAATAATGACAGGAGCCTTGGCAGCCGTTGATGACATGGTTAGAGAAACTATTTGGTGATTTCCAATCAATAATCTAGATGGGCTGGGGAGGACAGGGGAGCAGGAAGGAGCAGACAGACAGGAAAAAGAGAGAGGGAGAAAGTGAGAGTCCAAGGCAGGCAGGAGAGGAAGCTGAAGAGAAAGGAAAGCAAGCATGAAATGTATCTGGATTCTTCTGTCAGCCTCCCCAGCAACTAGGGCTCTCCCCAAGCAGACCCAATGACCATCAGTTCCTGAAGCCGCCTAACTATCATGAAACAGTAGATGAACACAGCACGAGGGATGCCTTGAAGGGACTCAGGCTATAGGTTCAAACAGGAGGAACTCTGGAAACCGTCAGTGGCACCCCTGCATGGCCCAGTTAGAGAGAGCGGGGGTTCAGAAAGACCCCTTGACTCATCCAAGGTCACACAGCTAAGCAAAGAGGGAATAAGGTTGGATATCAAGTTTCCAAACTGCAGGCTCTATCCCATACAACATACTGCTCCCAGCCCAGCTTAGACCCCATCCCTTTCCCACTCCAGCCCACACCTCCCTCTCAAAAAAAAAAAAAAAAAAAAAAAAAAAAAAAAAAAAAACTGTTCATAGTGATTTGAAATTAGGTAAAACTCATTGCATGGGGGAATAAGGAAGATTTTGAAGCCGGAACAAAGGTAGACTCTGTGTTTCTTCTTTACCCAAGTAGTAAACGTTTTCCTCGCACTCATCCTTGATTCCGATAATAAAGCAGTTATTCTTTTCAAGGTGACACCCACTGTGTGACTACATGAAGGCTTGTGATGAGACCTTCCTGTAATGTATTCTTAAAAAGAAAAAAAAAAAAACCTAAAACCCAAAGAACCCAAACTATCAATCATAATTTTTTGCCCATATTCTAATTTTAAGAGAAAATTACAAAGACTGGGTTTTGTGTTTTTTTTTTTTTTAAGGACATTATAAAAAAAAAATCTGTCTTTGGGTGGTCCTGGGCTCAGGATACAGGCAGTCCAATCTCCTACACCTATATTTATATTTCTGGCCCACATGAAGAGATTTTCTGAAATGGCTCTGAAATCTTTCATTGTCAAGGAAAGATTAAATTTTATTATCTACTATACTTCCTAAGGAAACAAAGGACATCACTGGATTTTAGAAAGACTTTTCACAAATAAAACTTGAAATCAAAGTGGTGTCTTGTAGGCATCAGTTAGTCAGAAAATTCAATTACCTAAGACGCCCTGTTTCCTGAGCATGCTGGTGAAATGTGAAAAAAGGCAATGAGAAAGGGATAATGTATGCACACCCATTGACTGATTAAAACAAAAGAGATCTCAGTCCCCTAAGGGAGTCAGTCCATTTTCCTTTCCTGATAAGAAGAAATGAAGCTTCCCTTCTGCCTGGCCAAACTAACATTTGCCCATAAAATAATGCCCACCTGGCAAAGAGAGGAAAAGGATGTGAACGAAGACATTATACTGGAGTTGCTGGTCAACCTGATTAATGTGTGAAACCATGTACAGTTGTGACCCAAACAACATTTATTGAGGGCCTACTATGTGTTGGGTGTACTAAAATCTTTATCTGGGTTGTATCATTCAAGGCCCCCAACAACCCCATCAGGCAGGTCCTGGTACTGGCCCCATTTCACAGATGAGGAAACTGTGTCTCGCCTAAGTCTACTACCGGCCCAGGCATTGCCGCTGGCAAGTGGGAGGAGCCAAGATCTACACCCGGAAGACCTGTCTCCAAAGCCTGTCACATTTCAGAGGGTGAACGTGACCCAGGTTTCTGGGCCAGCATCCTGCTCACGTGCCTGGGGACCACACATCTCCATTTACAGGAAAAACAGAACATGGTTCTGAAACCTGTCCAGTGTCAAAAGCTAACAAGGCCTAAGCCCTCACATTGTCACTGTGCCCTACTCACCTGCCATTCTCTGTCAGAGAGATAAAACCTTGATAGCCTTCAGAAAAAGTATGCCCAAACCTCTGGGGATTAATTTCTTTCTTTTTAAAGCTACATTCTTGTAATGTATCTTCTTCTCAGACATTCTTCCATTTTTTTATTGTGGTAAAATATACGCACCACAAGACCTGCTACTACAACCATTTTTAAACGTGCAATTTAGTGGGAATAAATGCATTCTCATTGTTGCACAGTCATCCCCACCCTCCATTCTCAGAACTTTCTCACTGTCCCAGACGGAAACTCTGTCCCCACTCAACAGTAACTCCCCGTTCCTCCCCCCACCACCAACACTGTGGCTGCCTTTCCACTTTCTGTCTCTATGAATTGGACAATTCTACATACTTCGTATGAGTGGAATAGTACAAAATTTGTCCTGGTCTGGTTTCTTTCACTGAATGTAATGTGTTCAAGGTTCATCCACATTGAAACAAGTATCAAAATTTCTTTTCTTTTTAAGGCTGGATCATATTCCATTGGGTGTACATATCATAAAACCCATCCGGTGGATGGACATTTGGGTTGTTTCTAGTTTTTGGCTCTCATGATTAATGTTTCTATGTACATATGTGTGTAAGCATCTGTCCATCTCTATATTCAATTCTTTTGAGTATATACATAAAATGGAATTGCCATATCATATGGTAATTCTACGTTTAACTTTTCGAGGACGTCTCCTTCAATTTCTGAAAATGTTTCTCCATAGAAGGCAAGTTCCTGATGGACAAGAGCCTTATCCTAGGTTCCACTGGATCGTAGGGCCCAGAATAGAAAGATTTCTCACTGTATTCTCAACAGCTGTGTTTATAAATGCATAAATGAGTCAAATCAAATTCTAGTTCTCTGGAATGAGGGCAGGGCAGGACAGTTCCTACTTATGGAATCCCTCTCCTCCCCATGGAGCCACCAATGTGACTCAAATGAACACTGCCTTCCCACTCTCCAATTTTTTCTCTATTGCAAACACACCCAAACACATGGATGTCTTGATGCCAAAGAACATCAAAATAATCCAAGGCAAACATCAAAAGGGTTGAAAAAAAATCATTAAATCATCAGCTGTTTCACTGATGGATCTGAGATCTTTATCCACCACTCTCATCCTTCTATATCCACCCCATGAGAAGTGAGGGGTGAGCAAATCAGAGATTTCTTTACGCTTTGCCCTTGCTGAGCTTTCTATTATAAAATATGAGGACAGGGGCCAGGGAGGGTTTGCTTCCACCTCTATATGAATATCAATACCCCTTTTAGTTCATTAATACATCAGGAAGGTATTTTTCAACACATTAAATTCAATTTCAAAAAAGAATGAGCTGACACAGTCAAACACACATGACTAAAATCCATAGTGGCCATCCCTGGCTGCCCTTTCCAGCCACTCTCACTCCCGTCTTGGGGGTGCAGGCATCCATTACTCAGCTAATTGGCAGGCCTGACTTCAGAAGGGAAACTCCAGCCAGTTGTCTGGGCATTTCATGACTTAAGTGCACTCTGACATGAACGATATTAATGGGGCTCCAAATTTTAACTATTGATGGCTTTCAGTAGGAATTTACATTTCTGTCCTCCCGGGGCCCACAAATCACTAAATTCTCACCTGTGGTGAAGACAGCCACAAGGGGGAATTGGTTTCAAAGATGGAAAACATGATAATATATGTACTGCACCTTCCTATGAGCAAATACACCTAATTGTCTTTTCCCCCTTTTTCTACATTAAATTTTCAACTCTTTACTACATCTTTTAATGAAAGCAGTGACTGAAAAATATAAACATGGATACATAATTCCCAATGAATTGGTCTTAGTGTAACTTGTAAAAACTGGATTAATGGTACAAAGCATGTACTTTATAAAAATAGCCTGTAGAAAAAAGCATTAAGCAATTACAACTCCAGCTCTGAAGGCTCCAATATTATAGGGTAATATTTCCTTAATGTTAGACTTCATTAACCCTAAGATAATCTCTCATAAATTTTGCTGATTTTTTAAAGAGAAAAAAATAAATTATGTTTATTAAACTACTGAATATGTTTATGAAAACAAGACATAATCTAGTGCCATAAACTTCTTGTCTTTATCTGAATGATCAAGGAGCTCATAAATAAAATATCACATAACAAAGTGAGTGTTAAAATTCATTACTGTAATAGCTATGTTCATGATCTATTTCATTAACACTCCTCCTCTCCTTGGATAAATGGGCTTCTTAGCCTACGAGAGGAAAGCCATTTACAAGACAAAATACTAAGCCGCTTTTTCTCATTTTCCCTTATCTCTTCTATTCCTAACTTTCTAAATTAATTCTTCTCTTAAATCTTATTGTTCCTTCCAGTGTAACTCACAGCACATTAGAGAGAGTACAGAAAATTGGAGCAAAGAAATGGGTCTATAGAGTATAAGTTAATTAGGGATCTAAGTGACTGGTGATGAGATTTGATGACATGGAGCCCCAAAGTGAATTTAGAAGCTTATCTTCTTAAAATATTTGAGAATGAAACACAAATAATAGAACTGCAAGAAATATTCAGTATATCAAGCAATCTACGTGAGCTTAATAACTAAACTCCATTTCCTGTTTAACTATATATTGCAGCACCACTGTTTCTTTGTACAGAATTTTCCAACCTTTATCTTCAGTGATTTTGCAGGCGATTTTATTTTTATAGATGTGTGCGCACACAAACAGTCAGAGAGAAAGGTGAATGCTTTCCTAGGAGTTACCAAAAACAGATAGATGTGTATATATGGGACTCTAAACCACAGTGAAATGTACCAACTCAAATCACCAAGTGGGTTTCCCAGCTAAGGAAACCCAACAATGGTTCTACGTTCTACTCCGACAATTTGTTTAATCTTAATTCAATAGAGTCCTAGGATGCAGCATCCTCTACCCAGATAATAAGCGGAGGATGCTGTTTATGATAATGCCAGAAATTAAAACAGAATTTTACAACTGCTGAGCTGAAAGAAGGCAAATATCCCCACACGAATATTAAACAGTGTAAATAAAAAAGAATCCACTTGTTTTTATTCCAAACTACATACCAATTTATCTGTCACTGATTCCATGTAAAGCCCACATTCATGAAACTCTACATGTAGGGCGATAATGAAAGTAGTAATTGAACTCAATAACCATTTGTGGAGCATCTTCCCCAGTGAGGCATGAGGGGCAGAGGAGGGAAGATGCAATACCCTCAAGAAGCTTCCATTTTGTGGGTATGGTGTGATCAGCGACTCAGCACACTATACCAGACAGATAGTGGTCAGCGCTGCCCTAGAGTGATAACGTAGTTAAGGGAGTGAGCCATGCTGACCATTCTCCAACCAGGGCTTTCGGGATGAGAGGACATTGAGCTGGGTCTGCAAGAAAAGACAAGATTCTGATTGCCTGAGATCCTAGGTGGAAGGCATTCCATGGGCATGCCTTACAGCAGGCAGGGGATTGGCCATGAGAACTTAGTTTCCAACCCCACAACCATACGGAGCACCACAAACGAGCCCCATCTTGACCCCTTCAAGAGAGGCTGGGAGCGTTCACATGTGACAGGGAACAGCAAGTCACCAGGGGCAACACTCCTGACACACTCATACCATTTATCCCAGAAATAATTGGTAATTATGATGTGTGGTTCTCAAACCTGGCTCATGTGCTACACATGAACACAACAAGAGAATTCTCTGCAAAAAAGAGATCCACAAACCTAGGTCTGAGTAAGATGCTTGGCTTTAAATGAAAATAGCTGATGGTCACTGAGCACTTCCCATGTCTCAGGCACTGCTCTAAGCACTGTACACACCACATGAACTCCTTTAGTCCTCAAAACAGCTCTAGTATTGCCTCCACTGTACACACAAAAAATAGAAGTAAAAGAGGTTAAGCGATTTGCCCAAGTTCACATAGATAATAAGTAGTAAGGCTGGGATTTAAATGACAAGTGGGCTGACACCAGAAACCCCCACTCCTGACAATCATATGTGACAGAGATTGCTGTGTGCTCGTCAAAATCCATTTCTTCTACCTCGTGGGCACACTGATTGAGTTCCCGGCTTTCTTGTAGAGATGTGACTGCATGACTGAGTTCTAGCCAATGGACATGAGAAGGAACATACGCCATCTCTAAGCCTGGCCCATCAAAATCTTCCTATATAGTCCTCCACATTCTCTCTTTTCCTCTGTGTGCCGGGAGATGGGGGGTGGGGAATCATCCATAAAATTCTGAGGCTCCTTGGAATTGCCCAAGAGGGTGCAGAAAGGAGGGGAAATGGAGTAAGGCCTGGGTCCCTGAGAAATGGCATGGAGCACAGCTCCATCCCAAGTGCCAGTTGGACTTCACGTGGCTATAAAGAGATAGACTTCTATTGTGTTATGATCTAGAAATTTGGTTACATCATTTAGCCAACATGACACAAATCTACCTCCCAAGTCATCCCTCTGGTCTCATCCTCTACATAATGACAAAAGAGGTTTCAAAGTCATCAGCACAAATGTGGCAGTCTTGCAAAGTGACAAAAATTGTCTAGAATCAGCTGAGCCAGAATTGGAATCCAGCTCCTCCAATTTACTATAGAATCTTGGGCAAGTTACTGAACATTCATGTGCCTTGGATATAATACCTACCATATAGGATTGTTTCCTTTAGGGGAAACATGCATGTAAAGGACTTAGGACAGTCATGGGCACATAGAAAGCATCCACTAATACTATACTCAATATTTTTGCTAATTAAGTCTTCCACAAAATGAACATCTGTATCAGTTAGGATGTTTAGCTGCACAGAACAAAAAAATAAAACAGTGAAATATCAACGGCCTAAGTAAGACAGAAGTTTATTTCTCTGATCCATAGTCAAAGTCCAAAGATAGGCAGTCCAGAGCTGTATGGCGGCTCCAAGAAGTCCTCAGGGACACAGGCTCCTTCCAGCTCTAAGCCCCGCTATCCCTAGCATGTGGCCCTCGTCCTCACGGTCCATTATAAATGTTGGACGCCAGCCATCACAACGAGCTCCATGCAGTAGAATGGGAGGCAACACACAAACAAACAAAAACCTTTTCCTTTCTAAGAAAGCATTCTGGAAGTCACACATAATACTTTCATTGAAGCCACATGGCCACACCTCGCTGCCAGCTGCAAAGGAGGAAGGCGTGGCAACATGCACAGTTGAAAACCAGGAATTCTTGTCTGTAAAAGGATGGAGAAAACGGATGTGGGATGCAACCAGAAATTCTGCCCCAGCACAAGAATCAGCAAAAGCAAGCAAGCTATACTCTTAATCCAAAGATCTGATAAACTTTAGAGGAAAAAAAAAAACTCCTTTAAAAAGGAAATTCCTAGTACAAGCCACTGCATTTTCTACTCTTGCCTTCCTACAATCCATTCTCCACATACGGCAGCCAGCATAGTATGTTAAAAATGTAAGCCATGCCCCCACTTAAAACCCTCCAAAGGCTTCCCACTGCAAATCGAGTTAAGGAGTATGGATTTTATTTGTAACATAAGGTCCCACCTGGTCTGGCCTGTGCACCACCCTGACCCCCCGCATGCCATGTCTGTGTGCACCCCACAGCAAAGCCTGGCTGCCTTCTGCTGCTGCTCTGCTTGCGCCGTGCACATGCCAGCTCGCACCTGCCTAGAGACCTTGCACCGCCCGTGTTCTTTCTGAATCTCACCTGTCCCCTGGTCTTCCCGACAGGCTGCTTCTTGTCACTCAGATCTCAGCTGGAAACACCACCTTATCAGAGCCTTCCCTGACCCCCAGTCACACCCTACCTCACACACCACACATCACCTTACTGTAACTCTGAGCAAAGCACTCCTCACTATTTGATATTTTTCCTGCTTACGTATTTGTCTGCTTCCTTATTAGAATGCATGTTCCTGTTAGAGGAATGTCCATCTTACTCACCCTTCAAAAAACTCCCCCAACCCCACCCACTGCAACTCCGAATTATCATCTAAGTTGACATTCATTGATTGCACAAATATTTACTGAACACCTGCTATGTGCCAGGCACAACAACATGGTAATGTGACACTGCCCCAGTCAAAGCCCCTTTTTACTAAAGTGACCGCACAGACACTGACACCTTCTGTTTCAATCAGTTTATTTAATTACAGACTTTTTCTTGCCTGAGACTCCAAGCACAATAAAATGATGTTCAAGGAGTCCAAGGAAGTAACATACTGGATCTTTTAACAGAAACCAAAGGGAGGGGATCCCTGGGTGGCACAGCGGTTTGGTGCCTGCCTTTGGCCCAGGGCGCGATCCTGGAGACCCGGGATCGAATCCCACGTCGGGCTCCTGGTGCATGGAGTCTGCTTCTCCCTCTGCCTGTGTCTCTGCCTCTCTCTCTCTCTCTCTATCATAAATAAAAATTTAAAAAAGGAAAAAAAAGAAACCAAAGGGAGGGAGTGGAGGTGGTTCTTATGGCATCTTAAGACCACTAAGTGAACAGCAGCTAGAAATTTTTAAAATTTGCCCATGAGGTTCAGGAACATGTGCTTGCCCTGGACATAATCCACTTTATTATTTTTTTTAATCCTGAGAGGACAGATTTTTGTACCCACAGCTGTCCTCACAGGGAATCCAATGAGTACACGTGCAGGAAATGCTATCCAGCAACAGTCTATGGCTCCCACACACTCAGGTTGGATGTGCAGAGGAAGTCAAAACATGCAGGAGGATCCACAGAAGTGGTGATGGGGAGAGAGGAGAAAGGGGAGCAGGGGAGGGAGAAAGTGCATGCCAGCAAGGAGGGGAAATGAGAAAAGGGAGAAGGAAGGAAAACAAATCAAAGAAAGAACAGCTATTAAAAATGCTGAGTTGAAAATGCTTCAGATGGCCTCTGACATCTAATAAGTCATCTGTCTTTCTCAATTCAGAAAAGTCATTACTTACTAGTGAACTAATACCAGCAACTGTGACAAGTAAAAACAACAAAGCCCATAAAAATATAAAAGTTCACCCCTTGCAGTTAGGCGAAAAAAAAAAAAAGAATGTATTCAATTTCTCAGATGAAAAACATTTGAACTGACTGAATTTATTGTAATGCAACTTGTATTATATGTTGGGAAAATGAAAAGGGGAAAAAAATAGCCACTGCTCAGTCCATCTTCAACTTTTCCTTGGAAAACAGAATACAATAGGTTTTTTGAGAGCATGAACTCTTCACAGAAGCCAGTCATAAAGCATCAACATGGCATTCTGGCTTCAGGCCATCCATTCTCAAAAAAAGGCATGAATTAACAGCACCTCTGCACTGCCCACGAGGATCCCTATATCACCATCTCCTCAGAGGGTAGAACGTATGCCTCAAGAGCAGCTGGAGGGATGCAGGTCAGATAGAAGGAAGAACCTGAGAGCCCTCGGGCTAACCAGAGGCATGGGAAGAGTCTTCTTCCCTGGGAGAGGCTGCAAGTAATCGTGTTCAGAAGCACACCAGGCAAGATGACAGCACAAGGATGTCATCAAAAGCAAAAGGAGCTTTGCCTTCCCACAGCCATAAATGTCATGACCATCCCAGGACTCCTCTTTGATTCCTCTCTGTCTTTCATTCCTACAGCCAATCCACCAGCAGGCACTGCTGTTATATTAAAAATATAACCTAAATCTCTCTACTTGCTTGCAACTTTACCTCCCACTCCCTAGGTCATACCACCACATCTATCTTCAGAGGCTACCACAATAACTCCTAACTCGACCCCCAGCTTCTATTCTTGCTGACCCAATTTCCAACCAGCAGCCAGCGAGGTTTTCAAAAATACCAATCGGATTCCATCATCTCACTGCTTAGAACTCATGATTGGCTTCACTGGTTTACCATTGCTTTGAATTTAATCTAAACTCCTTCCTAGGCTCAACATCTCCACAGTTGGCTCTGGCCTCCTCCTCCTCTATCAGCCTTCTACTCTCACATTCCCAGGCAGACCCACCAGTCTCCTTTCTCTCCCTTGAACTTGCCTGGGGCTTTGCACCTGCTGTTCCTGCTGCCTGGACAATCTCCCCTGAGCTTCTCACAGCTGTATGCTCACCATTCCATGCTCTCATCAAGAGCTGCCTTTTTGAAGAGGCCTTTCCTAGCCAGTGTATCAAAACTGGGCCTCTTCCTCCATGTCACTCTCTATCCCATCACCTGTTTCTTAGGGCCATAGGAAATTGATCCGTATGGAACTTTTTTTTATTTACCATCATCCTTCTCAAAAGGACTGCAAGTTCCCCAAGTGTAATGTCATCATCAGCCTTGTCCACTGATACATTTTTGACTAGTCCAACAAGCACCTAGCATATAGAAGGTGGTCAGTAAATGTTTGCAGAGTAAAGGGATAAATGAAATGCAAAGGTTATAACGATGAAAGGGCCTCTTAAGATTCTGGAGAGTCTCAACTCACAACTCCACCTATTTTATATATGGAAGAACAGAGGCACAGAAAAATCTCAGCCGCAGTTAACACACAGCATAGTACTCATATCCTATACCACATGTGCGCTTCCCCTTCTATCCAGAGCTGGGGGTCTGAATCAGGTAGTCCCAGACCACTCCTAACAGGCAAAGAACAACATAAACCTTGAGGAATAACACTGCACAACAAGGAGTACTGCACAGGCAAGGCAGGTGCCGATACACAGCAGCTGAAAGTGGCTACCCAGGATACAATTCACATTGGACCAGGTCTCAGAATTGCAGGAGTGAATGTATCCAAGGCAAATCACAGAAGTAACAAACTCTCAAAAAAGTACATCAGAAAAAAGAAGTACTTTGTTTTAACACAGTCTTCCTTTAATGTGATCCTGGAGGATCAACACTAACAAAATGTTTACAGAGAAATATGAGAACACACCCAAGATAAGATCTCTGGTCCTAGCTGGCCCAGTTGCTTAACTTCCTTGGGCCCCATTCAGGATTAAATCAGCCTGGCCCAGACTTGAGATCATTAGTGTATACTCTCATGACTTTACTATACTCAAGTATACCATGTATACTATTTACTGAATATTTGACTTCAACAAATTTATTTCTAGAAGAAATTTTATATTATCTCCACAAGAAAAGTATCACTTGCCAATGGCCCATAGGATACACGTACCCACATGTAACAGGAAAACAAACCCTATTATTCAATTCTACCTAACTTCTCTCTGTGAAGTACTGAATAGTGAGTCAGAGCCTGAGGCCTCACCTTGATTAAAAAGAAGAATTTATCAAGTATAATAAGAAGGTATGAAAGACAGACCAGCACCAAACTAGTGTTTTTTCCTAGATGTCATCCAAAAGACTGAAGGAGAATTGAAGAGGGAGTAACACTCTCATTGTATGAGGCCATGTTGGCCTCTGCTGTGTCTGTTTACATGTCAAACCAGGCTGCATGGCTGTGGACACAAATGCCACTTTGGGAAGTACTAGGTTTGAACACGGCATCCTGAAGGCCTCCACTAAAGTTCTATCATCCTATGACTGAAGATCAATGTGGGTGACCCACATGATGAAAGAAGCAATGGATTTAGTAATGCTGATAGGGCTGAAAGAGAATTTCCTAGGAGTAAATGAGAAACAAAGATCATTGTGGAGCTTGGGGGGAGGATAATGGCAATGATAATGACCACTGTAATAGCAACTAACATTTATTTGGTGCTTACTGTGGGCAAGGGGTCATAGTCAGGAATTTGATCTTCACATCTTTTACTTTGAGGTAGATAAGCTTCCTTTTCAATAGCTTTATTAAGGTACAAGTGATACATACCAGAAAAGAAAAGAAAAGAAAAGAAAAGAAAAGAAAAGAAAGAAAAGAAAAGAAAAGAAAAGAAAAGAAAAGAAAAGAAAAGAAAAGAAAACCTCACATGTTGAACATATATAATTTGATGAGTTTGGATATATGCTTCCACCATGATACTATTACCACGATCAAGATAACAACATATCCATTACCTACAAAAGTCTCCTTGTGTCCCTTTTTTTCTGAGGTAAGTACAATTATATTCCTATTTTACAGAAGAAGAAAGTTAAATTTAGCTAAGAAAACAAAATATTATTTTGATGTAAAACAGCTGAGGTTATTTAAATGTTTGCCAAACTTTTTTGACCATGACCCACAATAAAATACAGTAGGTTAAGCCACGTTCAATTCCCAATATTTGGCTGTGTCTTTACTGCAGAAATGGCTATTTCATTTGTTCGATCTAATGTGCTTTATGTTGGGACTAAATACACAAAAGAAATATAGACACACATGTGTATATATAGGCACATAAAATATAAACATTCTGATATGAATATATCTGTATGTGTGCATACATCTGTGTATACACATATAAATGTAGATATCTGATAGAAAGGTTGTGTAAACTAGTATTTATCCTAATTATGTGCCATAATTAAATCTCTTAATGGCTGTATTTTATTTTAGAAGATAGAATTTATATTGGCCATTTCAAAAATTGAACTCTGGGATTTTCTACTCTGTTCTATTTTTTATAATGTTGGTTACAACCCACTACATTGATTTTACAGGTCACTAATGGGATGCAACTCCCAGCCTGAAAAATACTGAATTAAAGGAACTCTAATCATAATCAAGAATATCACAGAGTCACCTTGAGCTAGACGATGACTAGCATCTCGTGCCACCTCATCAAGTTATAAAGCAATGAGAAGCACTGGGCCTGGCACACCATTTTTGTTAGATAAACAGAATTTCTATAATTGAGCTCCAAGAGTAACGATCATGCTAAATAACATATCATAAGTTATAATATAAAGGCAATATAAGGAAAAGGAATTCTGATAGATGTCTATTTTTTTTCCTTAAATTACTTAACAACAATAAAAACCTCTTATTTAAATATTTAAGTATGAAGGTATCACCAAATGATAGTTTGAGAAACCAAGGATGGTATCCTGTGGACAAATGTTTCAGAGCTAAAAATGAGTAGGATATGAAGTGGGGCTGCTAGTTTCTTATCCCAAATCTTAAGCATAAAAATGTCATTTGACTCTAAATGGCATTCATGTTTTACACTTGGGGAAAAAATTATATAATTTGCAAAAAATTCAATCTTAATAACAATTCAGTGTAGTAAATACTAGATTGGGACTCCGAAGACGCGTGAGCCTGGGAAAGCCAACTTCTTGGATCAGAGTCAGACCCTAAGCTTCCTCTACATCTAATATTTTAGGACTGCATGACCATAATATATCTAGTGGTAATTTTCAGAATCATTTTAATGAAAGGATACAGCATTCCAAGATCACCCAAATGGTGAAAGCTCCCAATCTGGCAATAAAAACTCAGAGCAAGCCAAGGGTTCTCACCACACAGCAACTCAAGTAATCCCAGTGTATCCCTTCAGAAACCCATTCAGTTATGTTATTTCTTCTCAAGCCTGGTCCCTATCACATAGCATAAGTTATAATTTTATGTATCACATTACTCTTTTCATGTTAACCAAGCACCTCTCTTGGAGTTTCTTTCTTGAGTATTTTCAATGTACAGGCAAAATTTACTTGAATAACACCATAATTAAATCTCTTAGCAGCTGTATTTTATTTCAGAAAAAAAGGAATTATATTGAACTTTTTATTGAATTGTCATTTTTATCTTAACTGTGGCTTAACCTTGTAATCTAATTATTTTTCTAAACCTACTTTACAGCTAATAAAAGAAAGTTATGAAAAATTAAATTACATAATAAAGCATGTAACAGGTATAGCTATCATGAGACTCTCAGATTGAAAAACTAGCATGAAATAATTTACCTTATTGAAAAGCGGGGTTTTTTTACTCATATTTTTAAAAACATTAAATAAAATGAAGAAACCTTTTTAAATGGAATAGTAAATCAGGCTGCTCTAATTCGTCTATATACCTTTAGAAAGGTTAAATCATCATAATGTTATGCCCACTTCTCAATCACAGTAGAAAGAATCAATCCTACAAGACTGACTGATAAGGTCCCTGCTAAAAAGGAAAAGGACTACTTCCACTTCCCTCTTACCTCACTTTCAAAGCATTTAGTTTTTAACTTTAAACAATTTTTTAATTTCATCCTTGTTTTCCCCTAAATGCTTTATTTTCCATAAAAGCCATGCCAAAATTTAGTCTTCAAAAGTAGGGTGCCCATGCCTGCAAAACACCTGCACAGATAAATATTGTGAAAATGACTATTATGATGAAATAAAATGCATTCAAGTAATTCTTGGCCACTAGGAATCCATTAAACAATACCTTAGCTCTAAGATCATCAAAATCTCCAACAAATATTTGTAAGACTTGGCAAATAGGGACACCCTTGCCGCAGGTCAGAGAAAGCTACAAAAGTGTATGCATGTGCCTCCCTAATTTACACTTGGATTTTCCTGAATCCTGAACTCAAAGCTCTGATCTTAGCTAAGACAGCAGATAATCCTATCTTCATAGTAGTTTGGCCAAAAAGAATTTTAAGTAGTTTCACCAATTACCTCTTAAGTGAAGTGAACAAAGACCATCAAATATATTGCAAGGAGAATTCAGCGGGTTGAGATTTTATCATTTTGGTTTGCTTAAGCCAAACACCTCTTCCAGTCCAAAATTAAATCAATTATTTACTGAGCTCTCAACTAACTTTGGTGGAGCAATTAACACTGTATAAAACACGGCATGGCATCAGGTACAATGAAAGACACGTTAAACAACACCCCTGTTCCCCAGGGAGAATTGTTAATCTAGGTGATGGTCAGACACTGATAGGAAGAAAGGCCAAATTTATTAAGTCTAGACTGGAGAAACCTGGCAAACAACTTCCTTAGTGATCCAGGTTCACCCAACCAAGTTTGTACTATGACCCCTTGAGATAAGGTGATAATAAGTCCTCCATGGTATTTTTTCCCCAAAACCCATAACCCCCAATATAATCATAAGAAAACAATTCAGGCAAACCCAAGTTGAGAGACCCTTGACATAATACCTGAGCAGCATATCTCAAAACTGTCAAGGTCATGAACAAGACCAGAGGAGATCAACAAGACATGACACCTAAATACAGTGGTGTCTGGGACCCTGGCCTGGAGGTGAACACAGAAGAAGGACATTAATGGAAAGAGTGATGAAATCCAAATAAAGTCTGAAGTTTTAGTTAATAATGTTCCCATGCTGATTTTTTAAATTTGACAAAAATACCATGGTGATGTGAAAGCCTAACAACAGGGGAAACTGAAACTGGGTTGGAGTATAGAAAAGTCTGTACTATGTTTGCAACTTTTCTATAAACCTGAAATTAAAACAAAGTAACATTTGTCTTAAAAAGCCAATATAGGGACACCTGGGTGACTCAGTAGTTGAGCATCTATCTTTGTCTCAGGGTGTGATCCCGGGGTTCCGGGATCGAGTCCCACATCGGGCTCCCTGTGAGGAGCCTGCTTCTCCCTCTGCCTGTGTCTGTGCTTCTCTTTCTGTGTCTCTCGTGAATAAGCTAATAAAATCTTTATAAATAAATAAATAGCCAATATATACTGTGTACATACATACATAACAGTGAGAATGAAACAAAAAAAAATGTAAGTGGTAAGGAGGTTTTCTAACGATTACCTTTAGGTTGA
Organism: Nyctereutes procyonoides; assembly: GCF_905146905.1. Classification (NCBI taxonomy): domain Eukaryota; kingdom Metazoa; phylum Chordata; class Mammalia; order Carnivora; family Canidae; genus Nyctereutes; species Nyctereutes procyonoides. The sequence goes on from NW_026575046.1 coordinate 62,245,426, forward strand.
ATTTGATGAAACTGCCAATATTTCACCTTTATTTTTTTTAAGATTTTATTTATTTATGAGAGAGATGGAGACAGAGAGAAATTCCATGCACAGGAGGAGGGGCAGGGGGAGAGGGAGAGAGAATCTTGAGCAGAGTCCACACTGTGCGTGGAACCCCATGCAGGGCTTGATCCCATGACCCTGACTGAGATCACAAGCTGAGCCAAAACCAAGAGTCAAACGTTTAAACAACTGAGCCGCCTGGGGGCCCCTGACCGTTCTGACCTATTAAGTAGCATTTTCATATGATTCAACCTAATATATGGCTGTGAACTGGGAAGCCCTCATGATGAAATGGAGCTTATCCTGGATATGGAAGGAACTGAAAGGAGAAGGGGACAGTGTGAGCCAAGGTGGGGAACACACACGATGTGACAAAAGACAGGGGACAATCCCACCCATGCATTTAGGCCAGGAAGTAGCAGAAAATTCTTTGTCGGAGGAAGGACACTGAGCAGGGCTCTAAATTTTAGTAAATAAAAAAGAGCCCGGGGGCACCTGGGTGGCTCAGTTGGTTGAGCATCCGACTCTTGGTTTTGGCTCAGCTCATGATCTCAAGGTTGTGGGATCGAGCCCCATGCTGGACTCTAGGCTCAGCATGGAGTCTGCTTGTCTCTCTCCTTCTGCTCCTTTCCTTGCTCCTGCACTGTCTTCTCAACTATCTTAACAAAAAAAGAAGGAGGAGGAGGAAGTGGAGGAGAAGGAGAAGAAGAAGAAAGAACGAACCTGGCCTCCAAGTGACCAGGAATGTCCTCTGGAAAGGCCTGTAGCCTCTAGTGACATTGACATGTGAGCTATTCCTATGACACCGAGGGCCTTATTTTTCTAGCCCAGAGGAAAATTCCAGCACAGCAGAAAGATCGCTACAACACGGAGGGCTGCATGAAGTCCTAATTCTGGCTCTGCCACTGATAAGGTACCATAGCCCAAACAAGTCCCTTCCTCTGTGTCTCAACCTCAGATCCCCACCCCCAGACACAAGGGGAGGTGCAAGAGTGGCTCTGTAAGGCCTCCTCCAGCCCTAAAACACTAGCTCCAGCTCAGAATATGTTTCCTGGCTCTCGGAAGCAACATGTGGTTCACTCAAATAGAATGATGCAAGATCTGTGAAAGCAAAAACACTGAGAATAAAAGGACTGTGTTTTTATACACAAGAGTCTATTCTTTTATGATACATGCCTAGACCCCTCTAAATATTTAAACAACAATACTATACCAGTATGAAAACTCCCTAAATCAGGCTCTGTGGTTAAGGAGGATATATGAACAGATGTGATCTTATTAAGGCCCTAATGTAACTCACAAACAATTTGTCATATCTGACGGGTATTGTTAAATTATGTCCACCTGCCAGAGGCAACCAGAGAAATTACCATCCGCCTTTACTCGGCTTCTACTCAAAATTCCCTAAAAAGCTCCTGTAGATGTGTCTAGGATATGTATTTTTTAAAGCAGTAACCTAATTGTCACCAGCACATAACAGCCAATGTCTCACAATTCCTTTTCATGTATATTTTATTATGGGTCCAACTGTTTCAACACCCTAGTGGTTCAACTTTAATGTAGCTCAGGAAACCCTCTAAGTAATATCACAAAATGCTTAACATCTGTGAAACTTGGACCCAAAAATGTTCCAATTTTTTCTTCAGTTTGGGAGGGGGAAACGGGGCGGTGGGGGGGCGGGAGGGGGTGCTGCACTAGCCAGGGTTTTCATTAACAATCATGTTCAGGCTCACAGTTTTTCTTGATCACCTCACAGGCAGGAAGAATGTTTCCAGTTTACCTTATAAATGCTCAGAATCATTTCAAACTGCAAGCACCACGCTTGCTTAGAGTCAGTTTAAAATGAACCCATTTCAAACTTTCCTTTCTCTAAATATTTGCCTCCTCTCCCCTTCTTGCATTACAATATTTTAATTAAGTGAAACAATGAAAAGAGAGAGGGGAAAAATGAAGTGTGAAGCATGTGGCGCATTTCCCAGGCTATTTCAAAACTTTGCAGAGCTCTCTGGCCTCCAGTGGTGTTTGAAATATTCTTTATCCCACTAAGGAAAGGATGAAAAATTGATCTCCTCCAAACTTCAAATACTGCATATTTCCACAACTACAGACTGCAGGAAAGAAAGGCAGGCTTAGGAGTTACCAGACCAAACAGGAAGCGGTTCTCAGAGGACCCAGGGCTCATCCCAGGCAACTCCACCGGCAGAGTGTGTACACAGAGCCGCTCAGAGAATAAACACGGCTCCACTTCTGAGAGAAATCAAAGCAAATCTTAGAAAAACCCAACATAGAGTCAAACCTCAGTAATTCGGATTAACTAAGGGGAAGGTCAGGTTGGATCAGGACAAAGCCTTGATAGTAGAGGGTTTGGGTTTTTTGGTTTTGTTTTCTGGTTTTTGCTTTTTTTTTTTTTTTTTTTTTTTTTTTTGCAAAATCCAACAGCATTCATTGCAATGTTCGCCCCAGCCCTTCCTTCCAGCTTCATGTCTTAGCAGCCTCCTCGAAGCTCCCCAGCCCCCCTACACTGCTCAGTGTGCTGTTCACTTGTCTCCACGCAGACCCTCAACTTTCTCCATCGCTAAGCTCTTCACCTTTGCCTGAAATGTCTCATCCCCCACTGTCTACTTGGTAAAACTCATTCTCCATTTTCAAGACCCCACCTCAAAAGTCACCTCCCAAACAGAATGGATAGCATGGATCCCACAGCACTTTGGGCAAAGCTAGAATATAGTAAAGTGGTTCTCACCCTGGCTGAGTGGTATGAAAATCATCCGACAAACTTTTCAACAAACCCCAATCCCTGAATCTCTAGCAATAATGACTGAGTAGGTCCAAGGTACTGCGTGAGGATTGGCATCATTTTCAAAGCTCCCCAGGTGATTGTTAGGTGCAGTCCTAGAAGTTGCAAACCTTCTGTACAGAACTCGCCACACTGTTTAGAATGAGCTACCAAGACCCCAAGAACACAGAATCCTTAGAAAGACCTGTTGTAGGCAGGGATGTTGAATGTGAATCCTTCAAGAGGCTTCTTTAAGAATAAGGAACTTGAGGTGATTTCAAAGCTTTTGTCCCCCTGCGGTTCATGGACAGCCCTCATTTCTTTTCCACCATGTGCCTCCCACTCACCTTCAAGAGGGGTAACACATCTACTTGACAGTGGGGAGGACCTACCACTCCAGCTCCACTTGACTTCCCATTGTTTCCCCCAACACAATAGACACTTTGCCACTTTGACGTCCTCACTCGTCTTTTCCATCTGATCCAACTATATATGCCTTGCTCAAGGCCTGAAAATCATTTCCTCTCTTGAAGCCTTCTTCTGCCCACTTCAGTTCCCAGAGATTTACTTTCCCACTCAGCTCCACTTAACTTAGCACCTGTCCTCAAGTGCCTTGATTGGTGAATGAGCTCATGGGATGTGTATGAAATGCTTTGTTGTGGAGAGAGTAGGGAACAAGTATCTTACAGAGATTTTCACTTCCTGCTCTTAATGCACGGCTGGATGTACAGCAGGCATGGCATGTGTATTTGCTCTTAGAATCCACCCAAAGTTGGCCCTCTTCTTTTCAGGCCAGGGTGTGGGCCAACAGAAGAAAGGTTAGGACTAGGAACATCACTGCTCTAGAAAATTCACACCATAAACATCATAGCCGATACTTTTTTTTAATAAATTTTTTATTGGTGTTCAATTTACCAACATACAGAATAACACCCAGTGCTCATCCCATCAAGTGTCCCCCTCAGTGCCCGTCACCCAGTCACCCCCACCCCCCGCCCTCCCCCCCCTTCCATCACCCCTAGTTCGTTTCCCAGAGTTAGGAGTCTTTATGTTCTGTCTCCCTTTCTGATATTTCCCACACATCTCTTCTCCCTTCCCTTATATTCCCTTTCACTATTATTTATATTCCCCAAATGAATGAGAACATATAATGTTTGTCCTTCTCCGATTGACTTACTTCACTCAGCATAATACCCTCCAGTTCCATCCACGTTGAAGCAAATGGTGGGTATTTGTCGTTTCTAATGGCTGAGTAATATTCCATTGTATACATAAACCACATCTTCTTTATCCATTCATCTTTCGATGGGCACCGAGGCTCCTTCCACAGTTTGGCTATTGTGGACATGGCTGCTAGAAACATCGGGGTGCAGGTGTCCCGGCGTTTCATTGCATCTGAATCTTTGGGGTAAATCCCTAACAGTGCAATTGCTGGGTCATAGGGCAGGTCTATTTTTAACTCTTTGAGGAACCTCCACACAGTTTTCCAGAGTGGCTGCACCAGTTCACATTCCCACCAACAGTGTAAGAGGCTTCCCTTTTCTCTGCATCCTCTCCAACATTTGTGGTTTCCTGCCTTGTTAACTTTCCCCATTCTCACTGGTGTGAGGTGGTATCTCACTGTGGTTTTGATTTGTATTTCCCTGATGGCAAGTGATGCAGAGCATTTTCTCATGTGCATGTTGGCATGTCTATGTCTTCCTCTGTGAGATTTTTCTCTTCATGTCTTTTGCCCATTTCATGATTGGATTGTTTGTTTCTTTGGTGTTGAGTTTAAGAAGTTCTTTATAGATCTTGGAAACTAGCCCTTTATCTGATACGTCATTTGCAAATATCTTCTCCCATTCTGTAGGTTGTCTTTTAGTTTTGTTGACTGTATCCTTTGCTGTGCAAAAGCTTCTTATCTTGATGAAGTCCCAATAGTTCATTTTTGCTTTTGTTTCTTTTGCCTTCGTGGATGTATCTTGCAAGAAGTTACTGCGGCCGAGTTCAAAAAGGGTGTTGCCTGTGTTCTCCTCTAGGATTTTGATGGAATCTTGTCTCACATTTAGATCTTTCATCCATTTTGAGTTTATCTTTGTGTATGGTGCAAGAGAGTGGTCTAGTTTCATTCTTCTGCATGTGGATGTCCAATTTTCCCAGCACCATTTATTGAAGAGACTGTCTTTCTTCCAGTGGATAGTCTTTCCACCTTTATCGAATATTAGTTGACCATAAAGTTCAGGGTCCACTTCTGGGTTCACTATTCTGTTCCATTGATCTACATAGCCAATACTCCTGTGGTAGAAAGAATTCTACTCGGACCCCCAAAACCTTTGCCCAGTAACGCTGCTTCTATGAGTCCACTACGCTATGTGGCAAAAAAAAAAAAAAAAAAAAAAAAAAAGGATTTTGCAGATATAGTGAAGGTTACTAATCAATCAGCTCTAAGTCACAGAGAATTATCTAGCTGAGCCATATCTAATCACCTGAGCCCTTTCTTAAAAGCAGAGATTTTCTCTGACGGGTGCAGAAGGGTAAGTCTGAGAGACTCCGGGTAGAAGGAGGAGTCAACAGGACAGAGATAGCTCACTGCTTGAAGATGGGGAGCCCACAAGGAAAGAATCTGACAATGTCCTCCAGAAGCTGGGAGGGAAACCTAGAAGATAACCAGCAAGAAAAGAGGGATGGGTCCCACCAAACTAAGAAGCTCAGCTCTATCAACACTCGGAAGGAGCCCAGAACTGGATTCTTCCCAGACCCACAAGATGAGAACACACTTCATCTGATTTTAGCTTTTATAACCCTAAGCAGAGAACCCAGGCAAGCCTGCCCAGATTGACCAACCTACAAGCAATGAGTGGGTACTGTTTCCACCACTAAGTGGGCAGGAATTCGTTACAGAGCTGTCCCCAACCTTGCCCCTCAAACTAGTCAAACAAGGCAAGTCAACTAATAAACCTGTTTTAACATACTTATTCTAATTAGTGTATATTCCACATACAGATGAATGACAGGCTTCCCAAAGAATAAAAGGCAAGGTGCCCGTACAATGCCTCTCAAAATGCGTGCCTCCACTCTATTCTTCTATTAGGAAAGGTGGCAAAAGGTCATAACAGTCACCACAGTAAGTGCTATTTATGAAAGAGTCATTAATAGCAATTGACCAACACATGGTGTCATCTGTTTCAAATGCCATTTACTCGGCACAGTTTGTCACTGACCAGTAGAACTTTGGATTCTTGGCTGATACCCCATGAGCCTCATTATCTAGAGAGCTCACAAGCAAACAGAGGATAAATATTCCTTCCCTCTAGTTGGGGGATGAGGGAACCTGAGTGTCCGTGCCAATTTTTTAAGAAGCTAATAATCCTGCTGCTTCTTGGTCCTCGCCTCACCTGCTCACAGGCAGGGGCCAGGTGGTGGTCACAGAGGGGCTTTCGGTGAAGCGTTCCCTATACCCACTCTGCTGGGGTCTCCTGAAACCCACGCATCCCTTCAAGGCCACACGAAGTCAACGCCAACCCCCAGCCCTAGGGCTGGTGGAGGATGGGCGCCGTGCCTGCCCCATGCCCCCAGCCCCCCACACTCATGCATGACGATGCCATGGGCACATACGTGCTTTCCCAGCAGCCACTCCTGAAGCCACCTGCCAGGAGCGAGGGCTCCCATTTGTCTGCATCGGCATTTGTCGGAACATCGCACCTCCATCATCTACAGGGGAAATTGATGTCGACGGCATGGCAAAGGAATGTAACTACAGCCTATTCTAAAAGCACGCATTTATTTTATTTTATTTCAGAAATGTATGCATTATGTATGGCTCTACATAAACGTTTTTATAGAGCCTCTTAAATGATTTACCATGAGGTATGTGTTGATTATAATCTCTGCTTATTTTAGAGAGCCTTGTTTACCCCCATAGTAGTTAATACATTGAGACGTGTTTCAACTAACAGTGACACCAGTAAACAAAAGTTACTGATCTACCTCGTGAGTTATAAAACTTGTAACATGTTGTAAACAGTTCTGTCATTTTACTTAGCATATTGCATTGTGTGAGCTGCCTTATTTATCTAGTGGTAAATCTTTATGTATCAAAAATGCTACAGAAGGCACAACAGATAAATTACAGACAGACACTAACATCTGACTAGTTAATCAAACAAATAGGACATGTAACAAAGAGAAAAGCTATAAATATTGACAACAAGCTGCTTCAGTCACAAAAACATTCAATACTTCAGTTCTCAAGTGTGAGTTTTATATCAGTCCCCTGGAAACAGTTTGTATCCTCCAATAAATTTTTACAGTTGATTCACCTGCCTGATACCCCTCAGCCATTTCCTTCAGAAGCTGTCAAACCCGCCAACGATAATATATGGCCCGACCAACAAGAACAGCTGTAGCCATTCTCTCTGCAGGTTCTTGCACCCTGTTCTGCATAAAATAATACATCAAGATTAATTGATTTCCCGTCAGTCTCACAGAACAGAAAATTAATTTTCATGTAGCTATTTTCCCCAGCATATGAATTTTGTACATGGCAAGTAATTTAAGTTTTTAATTATTCATGAGCGAGGAGGGGGTGGGGAGAAACATGATAAAGTAAGCTTGCAGAAACCCCAAGGCCAATCCCTGGGCCTGGGTTTGTGCTGAGGCAACAATAGCATTCGCTAATGCCCATATAAATAATATATGTATTAACATACATCTTAGTACAACACCAATTTCTCTCACTCTGACCCAAGACTACCAGGTCACCCTGCGGTACTTTGTCAAAGTCGCTGCACTGCTTACATGTGACATGCTGTGGGGAAACACAGAACATGTCAGCCATATTGAATTGACCTCTGCCTGCCTCTCGGCGGCGGCCACACAGCACAAGCATGATAGGAGGTAATTTAACGGTCAGTGTGGGAGTGGGACCAAGCAAAAGTTGCTAATCAGCCAGGTGCTACCTCAGCAAGTCTTCCATTTGCAGGTGCCACTGACTTGTGAACAAGAAAAATGTAACCAGAAAATATAAAGAAAGCATTTGACTCACTCAGGCCTCATGTTTCACAGACTCTCAGCAGACCGGCTAGAGAAAAACTGTGTCCTCAGAAAGGGAAAAACCACAACGTGAGCACCTCTGGCAATCAAGTATATTTGCTAAAACGCGAACTAAAATGCTCCCATAGTACCTCCTTAAAAATTTCATTGGCATACTTCATACAAACTGCAAGACAGGCAAATGTGCACAGCCTGCCTCAAGTCACGGAGCTTGATTTAACCCCGTTAGGCCCAAAACCTAAGGCACCTCACACAGCCCTCTCTAGCACGGAGGAGATTGGCCACCAGAGTCGGTCAAGGATTTTTGGTCACTGATGACTTACTGATGCCTTCTTCTGCCCCCCATATTAAGGTTTCGTGTGAAATCAGGAGAGCACCGTAACCAACTGATCGCCCCTGAGTTAAACAATAGGACCCCACTGATAGAAAGTAGAGGAGAGAATCCGATGAAACCACCAAACTCCTACAGGGCAAGAGGACTCCCCCAAAGCAAGCGAGATGAGAAAAAAAGAGGCCTCTCTCAATCAAACGAGTGGCGAAGAACGAACAGTATTTCTGGGAGGATGAACCTGTCTTGAGTAACCTGAATAAGCAGCTCTGATTTGGGGGCATGCCCATTACCCCTCCTACACACCCCCCACCCCCACCCTCGACTCCAACCAGCAAGGGCCCCACTAGCAGGGGAGTACTTTGATAGAGAGGAGACAGGCTGAGAAGGTCAAAAATAAAAATGAAAGGAGCTCAAGTCAAAGCAAAGAAACAGGGATCCCTGGGTGGCTTAGCAGTTTGGTGCCTGCCTTTGGCCCAGGGCGCGATCCTGGAGTCCCGGGATTGAGTCCCACGTCGGGTTCCTGGCATGGAGCCTGCTTCTCCTTCCTCTTGTGTCTCTGCCTCTCTCTCTCTCTCTCTCTCTCTCTCTCTCTCACTCTCTATCATAAATAAATAAATAAATAAATAAATAAATAAATAAATAAATAAATAAATAAATAAATCTTTAAAAAAAAAGCAAAGAAACATTTTTTTTAACCTGGGGGGTAGGGGAGGGGTGGGGGTCGGGGACACTTGGTTGGGGGAAGAGTTGAGTTTGGTGAATTTGATGAAATACGAGTCACAAAAAATGGAAATTTCTATGAACATCCTTTTTCAACACCTCATACAAAGGGACACTGGAACCAAAACCAGAGAAATCAAGAAACTGCTTCTCTGCTTAAAGTAGCCATGCTTCACGCTGGCGGCCAGAACAAAACTGCGCTTGCAGTGTTTCCATCATAAAACCTGTTTCCCAGTAACCAGTAAAACCTGTAAGAACTCACTTCGCCCAGAAATCTGGCACCCATGCCGCAGCGGAGCGCAGGGTGTTTTAATACTGTTTCAGAACAGGCCTTCAGGATTCTCTATTACCTCGATGGCTCCAAACAAAGGGGTAACATGATACATCATGTCAAGCAGCTAATTATTAGCACTGAAGACCAGCTAGTCAACTTAGGCTCAGCTAAAATTCAAAGGAGGGAGGCAGGCTGCATTGTTTCGGGTGGCGTGTTTGTGAAGGGAGGGTCAATGAGGTTTGCCTAAGTCTTTGTGCCTCTGGGTTAAAAACAAAACAGAAACAGGATGAGGAAATGACAGGGAGCACTGAGACCCCAACAACAAAGGCCTCGCTCAACCCGCTGCCGGACAGACCCCGAAGGCGCTGCTGCAATAGGGTCCCGTGCCACATAACATGCCCAGGCCCTGCTGACCTCCCTGCGGTGCCCGTGGCCACATTCCTGGCAAGGCCTCCTGACACTCCTGCCCCGGCTGTGTTGGGGTGGGACCACACGGCCCAGGGACTGCCACGGAAGTTCTCAGCTAATGACTTCTCACCACTGAACGTATCTGCCACACTAGACGATTTAAAAGGTTTGATGAAGCAAAGCAGCAAAGAGGAGCTGCTCCCCGCAGGATGCAGTGGGTTGGGTGTGCTGCGGCCTAGCGGCCTAGTGGCCCAGAGGCCTAGAAGGCCCAGTGACGACAGAGCTTCCAGGGGCATCTGAGGGAGTCGATCCAGAGGAGCAACTCTGGCAATCAGGTGTGCAAGTGCACACACACAGGAAAGGAGCCGACGCTGGGTTTGCGAAAAATGTCAAGTGTTCAGAATGGCTCCAAAATCCCCATTAACCATGCTCCCCTGCACAGCCCTGCTTTCCCCGCACACCCAGGAGCATGCAGTTGCCAGCTGCACGGTAACAAAGGTGCATTTCAGGTTATACCTGTGTTTGTAGGTTTTCTTCATCCGATGGGGAGGAGGAGGTGTGCTTTATCTCATTTTTGAAAATAATCCTATCAAGAACATAAATGAACTCATTATGCACACCATAAAAATATATATATGTGTTGGCAATTCTGTAACTAAAAACGTAAAAAACTTCCTGAAGTCGATGCTGCTCGTGGCATAGCTTAAAGGTCTTTGTTTCTGTAAATTCAATTGAGTGTTTCTATTTCCAAGTCTGGCAAGAGGTTCTAATTATTGTTAGAAGCCTAATTAGCATTTAGTATTACATTACAACAACTGCAGCAAAATTGTACCCATTCTCCAATAAACAGTATTCACAGTATGCAATCAAGCCGCTGTACCGAGCAATGAGAATTAATAGCACCGCACGACAATGGTAAATCCTCCATCTCCCGCTGTGTGTGTTTAATAATTTTTCACTCCTTCCAGATTGTTCCCATCAAGCACAATTCCCAAGGTCCTAATCAACCACCCTCCCCATCAATACTACACAGAGATCTGAGCACTGAAAATTATCTGCAATTTCAAAAAGTGCTTTGTTGCATTATTAGGCCACTGACCTAAGAGGTAATGGGTAAATAGTTTCTGAAAAATGTCCAAAGCACAACATAAATTAAAGCTTATAGTCTTGCCTGCTGTTCTCACCATAGCTATAACTGCGAACTATTACGGTTTTTACACAATATTCCTAACTATAATTTTACACCATGATATTGGTGCAAAGCACCAAATGTTCCACTTTCACGTGCATTCACTTACTAAACAAGAAGGAGAGTTTGAGGAGGACGCTGACGTATTTGGTCCTTTAGAACTACTCTTGGCCACCTGCCTCCCACTGCCTTGCCCCCCTCCCATATACCACCACCCCCCATTAAAAAAATGTTTATAACTAACGTGTAAGCATTTTACGGTGGAGAGAGGTAAGAGACGTTTATATAAACAGTGTGCATCAGGCTTTCTGCACCTCACACACACATGGGTAGGCCCATAAAATTAGGATATGATGCTTCTGATGGACTCTAGCGTAGGCTAGAAAATGCCTGCTGAGGGAGTAGCTCACAGTGCCTGGTGACAAGTACTGCAGTGCCACACACGCCTAAGGGCAGGAGAAGAAACACTGTTTCAACAATCTGAAAAGTGTACTTTGGGCTACTACTATAAAGAGAAGTTTTGACCAAGCAAAACAGAGCATGGAGCCAAAGTCATAGCATAATGCAGGAGCAAGCCTTCCAGTGTGGCTAACCCAGCGGCAACACACAAATCACACCGCGGCTATCCCCACTGAGAATACACATCAGTACTGATCTAGGAGTTTGGGTTGGAAATTGTTGTTGTTGCTGATTGTTTGTTTGTTTTACACAAAAGCAAAGAGAAAAGGGATTTCTGACAGCTCAACCCAACCTAACCGAGGAAACATCTGAGGGCCTTTCCTAAGCAAAACTAGATGCTAGATTACCCTGTGGTTGGCCACACTCTACCAATAAAAATATTGTTTTATTTTACCACTATACATCACGCCCTTCAAAACAAAAGACTTTCACAACACTGGTAGATTGATGTCATCAATTTCTCAAGACTAATGACTTACTGAATAATATGCCAAGTTTTCTTCAATATCATTATGATACTCTACTCCTTGGTCATGGAGTCGTTTATTAATCCATTCCACAAATATTTATTGAGTGCCTACTACTGTTCCAGGCATTTGGAATACACCGTTGCACAAAGTGCAAAGATTTCTGACCTTGTGGGGCAAGTATTCCAACATGAGGTAGGCAGATCATCTCCAATTATCCTAATAAATAAGCAAATTATATCATATGTTGGAAGGCACTAAGCCGTAACAGGAACGGGTAAGAAAAAGAACAGCATGAGATCAGGGTAGAAACTGCAGTATTCAATCAGGGGGGCCAGGCTTCTACAAGAAAGTGATATGTGAGCTAACACTTTATAAAAAGAAAAATGCTTGATAAGTGTCTTAAACCTCTTGAATCTCTTCTAATTCCAGGCACTCTCTCCATCCTATTTTCTGATACCACAGCCTGCTGAGTAGGTTAGTATACACTGAGCAGACCCCCAGAAAAGCAGGTGCCACAGCAGAAAAATCGCTCTCACCTATTCACCTTGGTGTCCCCAACAATGAGCACGGTGCCTAGTCAGGAGCAGACACTCAACAAACATTCACGGAGTAAAGGAACACGTAAGCAAATTGATAGTAACCCATTTATTTTCAGAACCCTAATAATACTCGGAATATTGGTAGCATTAAGGCCTTATGAGGAACAAATTCTTTTCTCCCCCCAGCTGTAGGAAGATAAAATTTTTATAATGTTATGTCAGTTCTAAGTGTACAATATGATTTGACAGAAGTATATATTGTGAAATGATTACTAAAATAAGGTTAATATACCCATCACCTCACATAGTTAAAATTTGTGTGTGTGCGCGCGCGCTAAGAACTTTTAATATCTACTCTCTTAGCAACTTTCAAATACACAATACAGTAGGGTGAGCTATAGTCACCAGGCTGTACATGGCATCCTTTGGGCTTATTCATCTCATAAATGGAACTTTGTACCTTTTCTAGTTTTTACCATTCTCACCACCCCACCCCTAGCAAACCAGCAATATATTCTGCTTCTGTGAGTTTGGTTTTTTTAGATTCTAGTATAAGTGAGATCATACAGTTTTTGTCTTTCTCTGACTTACTCACTCAAGCTCCACCTGTGCTGTCACACATGACAAGATTACCTTCTTTTTTATGGCCAAATAATATTCATATGGATCGAGCTATAGAGAGACCTATAGACAGATACAGGTAGATAGATGAAGTAGATGACCTGATGTTTCCTGTATCCATTCACCTGTCTGGACACTTGGGTTGTTTGCATGTCTTGGCTATGGTTGATAATGTTTCACTGAATACAGGGACGCAGATCTCTTGAGACAGTGATTTCAGTCCTTTGGATATATATGCAGAAGCCGAATTGCTAGATCACAAATTAGTTCTATTTTTAAATTGCTGAGGAAACTATGCTTTTTTTCCACAGTGGTTACACCAGTTTACATTCCCACCAACAGTGAACAAGGGTTTGCTTTTTTTCTACATCCTCACCAACACGCGTTAGCTCTTACCTTTTCGCTAATACCCATTTTAACAAATGTGAGGTGACGTGACATCTCATTGTAGTTTTGATTTGTATTTCTCTACTGGCTAGTGATGTTGAGCACTTTTTCATGTACCTGCTGGCCTTCTGAATATTATCTTTGAAAAAAGGTCTGTTCAGGTCCTTTGCCCAGTCTTTAAATGGATTATTTGTGTTTTTGGCTATGAGTCTCAATGAATTCCTTATATATTTTAGCTACTAACCTTGTATCAGATACATGTGCAAATATTTTCTCCCATTTCTTAAGTTGCTTTTTCATTTTGCTGATCATTTCCCCGTTTGCTGTCCAAAAGGGGGAAAAAGTTTTGTAGTTTGGTATAGTCCCATATGATGAGTTTTGGTTTTGTTGGCTGAGCTTGTGGTGTCATATCCATGAAATCGTTGCCAAGACCAATGTTAAAGAATTTTTTTCCTTATGTGTTCTACTAAGAGTTTCACGGTTTCAGGTCTTAAGTCTTTAATCCATTTCAAGTTAGTTTTGTGACTGGTGTAAGACAGGGATCCAGTTTCATTCTTTTGTATGTGAATATCCAGTCTTCCCAACACCATTTACTGAAGGGACAATATTTTCCTCTCTGAACATTTAGGATACCTTGTCAAATATTAGCTGACCATATACATGCATGGATTTATATCTGGGCTCTTCATTCTGTTCCTCTGCTCCGTGTGCCTGTTTTTTGTTTTTGTTTTGTTTTTTTTTAAAGATTTTTTAAAATTTATTTATTCATGATAAATACAGAGAGAGAGAGAGAAGCAGAAACACAGGCAGAGGGAGAAACAGGCTCCATGCCAGGAACCAGACGCGGGGCTCGATCCCGGGACTCCAGGATCACGCCCTGGGCCAAAGGCAGGCGCTAAACCACTGAGCCACCCAGGGATCCCCTGTGTGCCTGTTTTTATTCTTGTACCATAGTGTTTTGATTTCTACTGCTTTATCAGGAAGTATGATGCCTCCACAGCTTTGGTGTTCTTTCTCAGGATTCCGTAAATAATCCATTTAGAATGCACTGAATCTATAGATGGCTTTGGACAGTATGGGCATTTTAACAGTATTAATTCTTCTATAAACACAAGTTATCTTCCCATTTATTTGTGTCTTTTTTCTAATCAACGTCTTTCAGTTGTTAGTGTACAGATATTTCACCTGCTTGGTTAAATTTATTCCTATGTCTTTATTGATTTTGATGCTATTGCATATAGGTTTTCTTCATTTCTTTTTCAGAGTTTGCTGCTAATGTATAGAGACACAACCGATCTTTATATGTTGATTTTGTATTCTGCAACTTTACTGGATTTGTTTACTACATAATTCACTTTTTCATGAACTCTTTAGGATTTTCTACATATGATGTCATCTGCAATCAGAGACCATTTTAATCATCCCTTTCTGATTAAGCTGTCTTTTATTTCGTTTTCTTACCTGATTGCTCCAGCTAGGATTTCCGTTACTGTGTTGAATGGGAGGGGCACCCCTGTCTTGTTCCTGATCTCAGAGGAAACATCTTTAACCTTTCACTATTGATTATGGTATTACCTGTGGGCCTGCCCTCTATTCTTTTTTTATGTTAAGGTGCCTTCCCCCCATAATCACTGTTCAGAGATTTTATCATGATTCAAGCATGTTGAATTTTGTCAAATGCTTCTCCTGCACTGAATGATCATACAATTTTAATCTTTCATTCTATCAATGTGATATGACATTGATACATTTGAGTATACTGAACCATCCTTGCATTTCAGGGATGACTCTCACTTGATCATGGTGTATTATCCTTTTAATGTGTTGTCAAATTTGATTTGTTGAGGATTTTTGCGTCTATATTCATTAGAGATACTGGTATGTAGTTTTCTTTTCCTGTGGTGTCCCTAACTGGCTTTGGTATCAGGTAACTGCAGCCTGATAAAGAGTTTAAGAGTGTCACCTCCTCTTGAATCTTTTGCAAGAGTCTGAAGAAGACTGGCATTAATTCTTTAAGCATTTCGATTCATCGGTGATACCATCTGGTCATGGGTTTTTGTTAGGAGATTTTTGACTACTGATTGAATTTCCTTACTTGTTTTTTTTTTTTTTTTTGTCAATCCAGATTCTCCAATTCTTTGAAGATTCAGTCTTGGTAGGTTGTGTGTTTCTAAGAATTTATCCATTTCTCCAGCGCTGCATAATTTGGTTGGTATATACTGGCTCATCACAGTCTTTTATGTTCTTTTGTCTTTCATTGTCAGTTGTAATGTCTCCTCTTTCATTACTAGTTTTATCGATTTGGGTCATCTCTTTTTCTTAGTCTAACTAAAGGTTTGTCCATTTTGTTTATCTTTTCAAAGAACCAACTCTTACTTTTGTTCTTTTCTATTTCATTTATTTCTGCTCTAATCCACTTTTTTCCTTCCTTCTGCTAACTTTGGACTTAGCTTGTTCTTTTTCTCCTCCTTGAGTTTAAAGTTAAGGTGTTTATTTAAGACTTTTGTTTCTTGAGGTAGGCATTTATCACTATGAACTTCTCTGCTAGAACTACTTTTGTTACATCCCATAAATCTTTGCTATGTTGTGTTTCCATTTTCATTTTCCATTTTGTCTCAAGAATTTTTTTATTTCCCTTTTGATTTCTTCTTTGATCCACTGGTTGTTCAGGCTTCCAGCTTCCCTCCTGTTACGTGATTTCTAGTTTCATACTATTGTGGTCAGAAAATATACGAAATATAATTACTATTTTCCTGAATTTGTTGAAACTTGCTCTCTGGCCTAACATATGATCTGTCCAAGAAAATGTTCCACGTTCACTTGAGAAAAATGTGTATTCTGTTGCTGTTGAATGCAATGTTATGTATATGTCTGTAAAGTCCATTGGGTCTATAGTATTGTTCAAATATGCCATTTCCTTTACTGATTCTTTGTCTGGATGATCTGTCCATTGTTGAGAATGGGGTATTCAAGTCTATAGCTATTACTGTATTTCTGTTTATTTCTTTTTTTATTTCTATCAGTATTTGCTTTATGTTTTTAGGTACTCCAGTGTTTGGTGCATAAATATTTATATTGTTATATCTTCTTGATGAACTGAACCTTTCAACATTATACAGTGACCTTCTTTGTCTCTTTTGACCACTTCTGCTTAAAGTCTATTTGTCTAATTTAAGTACAGGTACCCCTGCTTTCTTCTGGTTACCATTTGCCTGAGGTAGCTTCTCCCATTCCTTCACCCTCCATCTATGTGTACTTAAGTGAGTCTCTTGTAAGCAGCATGCCATTGGATCTTTGTTTTTCTATCAACTTAGTCATTCCATGACTTTGGAAGAATTTGATCCATTTACACTTAAAGGTATTATTAATGGGGATCCCTGGGTGGCTCAGCGGTTTAGCACCTGCCTTCAGGTGCCAGAGCATGATCCTGGAGTCCCAGGATCAAGTCCCACATCTGGCTCCCTGCATGGAGCCTGCTTCTCCCTCTGCCTGTGTCTCTGCCTCTCTCTCTCTCTCTGTCTCTCTCATGAATAAATAAATAAAATTTTAAAAAAATAAAGCTATTATTAACAGGAAAAGACTTACTACTACTATTTTGTTCATTGTTTCTATTTTATAGATCTTTTATTCCTTCCTTGCCTTCCTTTGTGATTTGATGACTGGAGGTGGTATGCTTTGATTCCATCATAATCTTTTATCTGCTACAGGCTTTTCCTTTGTTGTTACCATAGTTTTATATAAACTATTTTATACTTATGAGAGTAACAAATTCTCAGCGCTGAAGGGAAATGAAAGATCTTCCGGTCTCAACATTGGGGAAACTGAGACCTAGGGCAGAAGCCATATTTTTATGACTACAGTCCAGCTCTCCTGAACACTCATTCTGTTACTTTTCACTCTTCACCAGAGACCAAACAACATGGCAGGGCCTTTCAGAGGTTGGCAGTTCTGCTTTATCCCTCTAAGGTGGCCCTCGTGGTTGTTCTCTCTATCCCCGTGTGTATGATCTCATTCTTTTACCATCACCATTTGATATTTTCTCCTTCCAGCTCAGTCTTATTATTTTAAATTGTTTTTTCTTATTCCCCCAAGTCCTTCTCACCTAGACAAACCAAACATAACATTTGACACAAGTAGCAAAGTGGAAGATGACAGAGGACCCCAGCTCTGGCAGTCAGATGAATAATGAGCCAGGTATCTCAAGCTCTTCAACTAACTTGTAAATCCAGGAACCATCTCCCTTTTGTATCCTGGACACTAGAAAGAGCTGGATGAGGCCCATGCAATGGTAAGAATCTTCAAAGTAAAGGGTTTGAGCAGTTTGCCTCTTAAAAAAAAGAATCCTCCCTCTATTTCCAAGCAAAGTCGAATATTAACAATCAAAGTTCATTTTTGTACCTCCCTTAGACCTCCTGACCCATATCCTACTTTGGAATGACAAATCCAATAGTATATCGAGATTACTGGTTATCTCCAACATTCTTATCCTCCCCCACCCACTTTGACGCTACTTAAAGATACAGAACATTAAAAGAATCTGTTTCATACATGAAAACCGTTACCCTCCTCACTACTAACTCCTATGGAAAGAATTTCTCTTTGCCTTTTTCTTTGTTAGGAAAGGCGAGGCAAGAAGAACGAAATTTCAAGATAAGAAATGAACACATGACCCCTCATTCTGCCTCAAGCACAGGCCACATTATCATCTCAATAAAATGTCCCATTAATTTCTGCTCACTCAATAAATTTATTATAAAAAAAATCTGCTCACTCTGTATGAGAAAACAGTCAAACTGTGGAACTCAAATGGAAAAGCCAAGAGAGCTTGCTCATGAAGTTAGGGCAAGGAGATGAAAGAACATGTTTTAGATATAGGATGGGAACAGTTTACCTGATGCTGATGGATAGGCATGACAAATATGACAATGACAAATGTGAATCATATATACCCCTTCCCAGTTCTCATTCACACAAGAGAAAATTATACAATCTAGCTGGCCTTTCTTAGATGGTAAAACATGGGAACCAATTCATAATAGCTGTGGGAACACTAACAGTAATGGCAGCTACGATTTATTAAGAGCTTACCATTGTGCTAAGTGCCTTCCATGCATGTTCTCTTTTAAAGTCGAGAATTTGGCAGTGGCCTGAGCATGGCTGTCATAATCCATGTGGGCATAGGCAGTTCATCAAAGTGTAGCCCAAGTGTTCATTTTAATCCCTTCCTGAGAGACTCTTATACACACTGAAATCTGAGACCACTGGATATTATGAACAGCGGTCCAAATCTGAGATGATATTTGTGTCTGTAATTCAGGAAGCATGAGCTTGTCCCTAAATCGGAAGCCACAAAGCATTAGTTTCCCAGTGCATTTCTTTTTTTTTTTAATTTATTTCTTTATGATAGTCACAGAGAGAGAGAGAGAGAGGCAGAGACATAGGCAGAGGGAGAAGCAGGCTCCATGCACCGGGAGCCCGATATGGGATTCGATCCCGGGTCTCCAGGATCGCGCCCCGAGCCAAAGGCAGGCGCCAAACCGCTGCGCCACCCAGGGATCCCAGTGCATTTCTTTATCACCAGCAGCACCGCTCTCAAACCAGAGCTAGAAAAGACCCCTTCCCTGAGTTGCCTCAGCCTTTTTCAGGCAACATCCCTCCACATGGGATATGAAGTCCTCAGGACCATGCCACATCCACCTTCGATGATACACCTTGGGTATCCAAAGCCCTGAAGTTCTCTGCCCCAAGGGCCCAGAGCCTACTTCCAGGGGTAGAACAACCCTGGTCCACGCAGTAAGCCAGTGTGCCCAACCCTAATTTGCAAGATAGCTGTTTTATGACACAGTTGAAGATGAACATGCAGTGTGGACATGCAGACACATCCATGACACGTGTGCAAAAATTCTTAATAGGACAAGACACAGCCAGGGCTAGAAAATGAAGGTGAGTGGGCCAAGGAACCAGGGCAGGCTTTCTGCTCACTACCATGTTTCAGCTTACATTTCCAAGGAGAGGGCAGCCCAGGTGGCTCAGCGGTTTAGCACCACCTTCAGCCCAGGGTGTGATCCTGGAGACGAAAGATCAAGTCCCATGCTGGGCTCCTTGCATGGAGCCTACTTCTCCCTCTAACTGTGTCTCTGCCTCTTTCTCTCTGTGTGTATCTCATGAATAAATAAAATCTTTAAAAAAAAATTCCCAAGGAGATGGAGAATTCTACATCGAAATCCAGAATTTCAGGTCATTAATCCAAGTATATTTGGCACAGTAAGAAGACAGCATATTTTATTTATCATGCTCAGCTTGATTAATAACTTTAAATATTTAGACATTTGGTATGTGGGCTTCCATTTGTATTCTTGCCCAAAATCTATAAATGTTAGGAGTAAGTCTGATCAATGTCTCACTATTTCTTCCTATGATTTAGTATCCCATATCAATTAAAGCTTCCCTCTGAAACATAGGTATGCCTCCCTTTAAGCAAACCCAATAGTTAAGTATCCCAATTTATACCAAAGACACATTTGAGAATAAGTGCTCCATTTACTAAAGGATCCCATTATTCAGCAAACTCCCCTGATACATTTGGTTGGGCCAACCAATAAAAATTTATTATACACACACACACACACACACACACACACACACACACACACACACTCCACCAAATGTATCCTTTCAAGTGTAAAGTAAAGATGTTGGGGGGGGGGAGAGACTTAAATGCCATCCCCTTTACTATTATTTGATTTCACAGTTAATACTTAGTCACTCTAGAAAAAATAGAAAAAGCAGGTAAACCAAAGGAATATGCTTTAAAAATCATCTCCTAGAGTACTTGGCAAGATGAGCACTGTTAGCATTGCAGAGCACATTTACTTTAGATTTCTTCAGTATCATTACGCTCATTTGAAAATACAGAGATATAGATGGTTCATTTTCTAAGAATTATGCCATAGCACTACTACAAGCAATTATTCATTACCATCCATGTGCCAGGCATGGTAAGTCCAAGGTTAATAAAGACATGGTTTCTGCCCTATTAGATTGATCTCGTCCTGTAACTGAAGAGACCAACGTATAAACCAACAATTATTTTACAGTAGGAAAGGTGCCTTGCCAGAAATCTATATAAAAGATTATAAAGGACTCTACAGAGAGTCCCAAGATAAGAATGAGTCATTCAGCCCGGGGAAATGAGATCAGGGTTTTGACAGCACTGATACCCAAAATCTGGGATCCCTAGTCTCATTCAATAAGTATTTGTTGAACACTTCCTGTAGGCCATGGACTGTCTTAAGTACTGGGTATACAGTGATGAACACAGCAAACTTCTCCCCTCACAGAGCTTACACAGACTAACAAAAGTACAAGTAAATAGATAAAGCAGCGTCATACCTTCCCCTTGACAAATATACAATGGGCGGTCAACAAATGGTTGTTGAATGAATAAAAGAATAAAGGTAAATGATGAGCACACCTCTTTGCACTTCCATTTCAAAGGCAGCTGCTGTCCTTGAAGTTAGCATAGCAGACAGTTTTGAAGTTTCAAAACACAAACTGGTATGCTGCTCTGTTTCACTTAAAAATATGAATCCAATAGGCTTAATCCAAAATCTCTAGCTCTGAATTGGGTTACCATGTGTTGTATTTGATTTGTATTTCCATCAGTATCAACCCAAGCATCCTTAGACACCAGCAATGTACATGATTTATAGCAAGTCAGTCAAGGCAAAGCCTATAGCTTCCCTTCACATTTTGACGTTATCAGATTACTTCAGAAGCTGGCAGCAGCTACCATAAGTAACAAGCTGTCAGTGTAAATAAATCACT
Source organism: Nyctereutes procyonoides (assembly GCF_905146905.1). Classification (NCBI taxonomy): domain Eukaryota; kingdom Metazoa; phylum Chordata; class Mammalia; order Carnivora; family Canidae; genus Nyctereutes; species Nyctereutes procyonoides. The sequence continues at coordinate 62,266,503 of NW_026575046.1, forward strand.
CTCTCAAAAAATAACTGCTAAAAAGTATAGATTAGTACGAGCAGAGGTGGGCTTGGACTTTTTTTTTTTTTTCATTTTCCCCTTCCCAACAAGACTCCTGTGCATTTAATTTTACATGGGAAAAAAGAAAGGAATTCATTTTCTGTCTCTAAAATAAGGTTCCAGGCTTAAGATCTGTATAAGAAACTCAAGTCTTAAAAACAAACTCTGTGGCTCTTGTGTATAAATCATAAGACAATCAATTTGCCATCACCTAGAGAAACCCAAGGTATAGGGAACAACTCGCAAGTTCTGGGAAGAGCAACCCATGCAAAGCCAATTTTATTTCCTTCCGTGATGGAGTGACAGGCTGTGGACCACAGCAGGCCCCTCTGTTGGGTCCCACAGGATGCACTCATCAAAGAGCTAGAAAATCTAACCTTAGCAGTTCTCAGAGGGCTGGAGCACCTCACCCCAAATGGGTTGGCCAATGTCTGCACTCCCTGGGGCAGAGAGGGAACAAGGCATCAGCATCCTGAAGGGGTGAATAGTGGCGCTGTGGCCGCTGTGCATCTACTGATGGGTCGATGGTAGAAAGAGCAGCACACAGCTGTCCTTGGAGACACTCAAGAGGACAGGTATGCAGAAATGAGGGAAGCATAAACAGCATGCCTTAAGCCCATGAGATACATTCTAGAAGGGCCCTGGAACAAGACAGATTGTAGTGAATAAGACCAAGACAGTGCTCTATAGAAAAATTTAAGTGCATTATCATCCCTAAAAGAAGAAGGCCTACATCACTAAATTCTGTCACTGTCAGTGACGGTGTGGGTCACGGTAGCTTTCAGGGGGAATGTGAAAGGAGGTTTTCAGTGATGTGTTATATAAGAAAACTAGGATGACACAGGAATGGGTTAAAAGCAGCCAGATGCACATGACTAAGGATTCATCCCATCACTTCATTTAGGTGTGCCCTGTCCCTGTTCAATCATTATGTGCTACAGCGAGATGTCACGGAGTGTCCACAGAAGCTACCACTACACATACACGTAAACCCCCTCCTGCCATGGCTTGTAATGGCTAAGTTTCTTTACCTCTCCCTCCCCAAGAAACTAAATTTAAATTACTGAGGGTGGTTGAATAGTTATACTATCTCATACCAGAAGTTCCCATCAGGACCTCCACCAGTGAGAAGTCTGGATAAAATGACAAATCACTCACATTGGCCAAAGGACCGATTGGAGATTCCTTAAAGGACAACGAAGGATGAACCTGGGGACCTGATGACAAATCTGTCTTATCTGTTGAGTACGCCCCACTCTGTCAAAGAAGGTTCATCAATCAATGAACCTTCCTTCTCACTTCAAAGAACATATGCAACTATCTGGCTTTTCTAGTTGACTAATACATTTTAAACATATCTACTCATTCATTAACTCATTCAAAAATTATTTGATCACCTGCTATTTCTGTGCCTGATTCTCTGCTAACTGTCCTCCCTTCACTGGCATTTACTGTCTAGTGAGAGAAATAATTATATGAGTCGTTACAATAAAATGCAACAAATAAAATGCAAAAAAAAAAACAAAAAAACAAAAAAACAAAAAAAAACAAAAATGGCAGAGGAGAGACTGCTAAGGGAACTCAAAGCAAAGGAACCAGACCTAATGGGGGAAATCAGGAAGGAATTCCCAGAAGAAACAATATTTTAGTTTAAACCCAAAGGGTGATAAATCAGTGTTATCTAGAGTGAGCAATAGATTCAGAGGCTCAGAGATGAGAAGGCAGGCTGAACTCAGACACAGTGAGAGGAGCTCAGCATAGTTTGTATACCAAGGACAAGGGAAGACTGGCAAGATCGCCACCACCCTTGCCTCACACCCACACAGACCCACATCTCCATCTACCCAAAATACACACTTCACTCCCATCAGCCACCATCTTGGTATATCCATTTTGTTACATGGGCTTAATGCCTCTGAGTCCCAGAAACAGAGCACACGAGTTGTTGCAACATCTGACACTCCTTCCTAAGGCTCTGATCAAGACTCACAGTTCCTACCGTGTTGTCTACTTCCCATGCACCCTCTCTCCTAAGCTATTAGAGCTCCTCTATCCTGACTCATAGGGTAACTTAGCCTTCTTCATGTATTAGTGTTCTCCACTAATTCAAGTTTCAGATTAGTCTTCTCTGCCTTTCTTAAGGACCTGAACCATGTTTTCAAGTTTCTAACATCTTTGTGTCATCACCCTACACCCACACATGTACACAGAGCTCATGTGCACTGCTTCAAGCACAGAAAGAACTAGGCACATAATAAATGTTCAAAAACATTTCAAGAATTTTTTTTTAATGACTAGTGGTAATTTCTTATGAAAGGTTATATGCACAGGGACACATGGGTGCCTCAGTTGGTTAGACATCGGACTCTTGATTTCAGCTCAGGTCATCATCTCATGGTTGTGAGATCGAGCCCCATGTTGGGGCTCAGTAGGGAATCTGCTTGAGATTCTCTTTCTGGCCCTCTCTGCCCCTCCCCCAGCTCACATACACACTCCTTCCCTTTCTCTCTTTCTCAAAATAAATAAAGTCTTTAAAAAAAAAAACAGAAGGGTTATGTGTACAGTCTCTGTCACTTTTCATTATTGTGGGTTATTATCATTTGGAGATTCTTTTCTAGTGTGGCTAGAGATGCTGTATATTTAGGAATAAGATTGTGTAGTCTAAGAGCATGGAAAAAAGCACAAGCCTTGGAGTCAAATCAACATCTTTCTCCAAATCTTACTGCTGTATGTGTGTCTTCTGGCAAGTTATTTAACCCCTCTAAACCTCAGTTTCCTCATCTGTGAAATTGGGATAACATCCTCAGAGGGTTATTATAAAAATCAAATGAAATAATGTATAAGTCATTGTCTGGCTTATCATAAGCAAAAAAAATATGTTCTCTTTCCCTTTTCCCTCTCATTAAGGGGCAAAAAAGAAAAAAAAAACATCTACGATGGCTTTAATGCAAATTTGAGTCAAATGTTTCCCCCCCAAAAAACAGATAACTTCAGGAAACAGACCCATCTATGATGCCGACTGAAACGTAAGACATATCTTCTGGCAGACAACATTAGCATTTTTAGTGGAGACAGGTATACAACAATAAAATTAAATTAGAAGAGCCTCATACCATCACTAGAAATGTCCTTTTTCAATTCCACAAAATAAAAATAGAAAAGAAATTAACCGAGAGAAACAGAAACACCCACAGATTATCATCTTCTTTTGTGATGTAAAATAACTTGCTAAAATCATATTTGAAGATTTTTTTTTTGCATTGTCACGTTAAAGAACGTGCTTGGTTAAAATAAGCATTCATAAAATGTACATAGGGTGGGCATATGATACACATTTTTAAAGGTAGAAAAAAAGAAAAGCAAGCTATAACCTACACGTGTCTTACTGCAAATAAAGCCTGTGACCTTTCCAAATGAAGACAAGAATATAACTCCTCTCCAGGATTTCTAATACGATGCCCTAACACTCGTATTTCCCACAATAGATATTTTGTTTTCAACTCTAAGGCTGTCGAGGTAGCACTCCTCACATTCCTTATTTGTCTTCCGTGGTCAGCTGAGCTCAGCTACCCAAACACACATACAGACACTCAGAGGACAGATCTGTCATGCTGACCTTTCATATCTCCCACGCTTTTTAACTGATCGAGGTTCCATCCCACGGAAACATGCACACAACATCACCACACAAGAGAGAAATCAGGTAAAGGGTGGCAGAGATAAATATCAGAGAAGCAAGCTAGAACCTGAATGCAGGGGACATTGTTCACCGACCTATTCAAGGGAGGAAAGCTAGTTGAAAGTTAGTGAAGCAGGCAGTACACAATGCAAAATTAACCAGTGACCTTTACCTGAACATCAAAGGTCAAAGCAATTTGTAAGGCAGCACTTCCCAGGCGCCATGCACTGGCCTATGCATGAACTAGAACCCTGTATAGTCAAACACTGAGAAAACCAACAGAATGAAAAAGTCTTCTGCATCTGAAAACAACTGAAGAATGACGATGAGAGAATCATTATACCCACAACTGGCTACCCAACTTGCTGGTATAGGAAGTTACCGAGGTCTCAAAAATCCGAGAACACAGCAAGCAATTTGCCCCCTACTCCCCAGCAGGCTTATCTTCTTGGGTTACATAAGCTTTCATTCTATGACCCGCCACCCCCCCCCCATCTTCCAAAGGAGGGCTAAGGAGCTATATTGGTCATATTTAAAACACTCTGGGAACCCCTGTATCATGATGAGTTTTACCCACTGTATATTCCCTCCACATGAGATGAGAGCTTCCCTCCCAGTAGGGGCCTTGGTCATGAGAAATGAGTGTTTTTCCCTTTTGCCAGTAAGAAATCTTAAGACCTGGTGTAAAAACCATTCAGGCATAACAAGTTATAGCCCAGCGGGTGCACTGATTAGCTAGGTTCTATAACCATAAAGTCAACAATAATCTACCTACATGCCCTTTCTGCAGGTGGTTGACCTACGAATGCTAAGTAAGTCAGCAACAGTTCAGCCGAAAATTACATTGGAGAGCATTATGCGTAAACATGAATGCTCCAGCTTGTCCTTAACTATACCACTGGGACTCCAGACCTGCAAAATAATCCATTACCCCCACTCGCCAACAACCCCACTGCAACTTTTTTCCTTCTTCGTATGAATTTTCCCCACTATCACTGCACTCATGCTTCCTGTGTCTTCCCTGTTAACGCGGTCCTTCCTGCTTTCATTTGTGTCTTCTGCACGTGGGTTATCCTTCATACCAAAGAGGAGGAGAGTATTCCTCCTCCATAGTACATAAACTTGAAGTTGATTTTTCCAGTAGTGTTGACTGATCACACGACACTGTTTACACTCTCTTCACAGTCCCCCTGCAGGTACTACCCACACATTGGAAACCCAAGTCCCTAGAGTATCAGACCATAGGGCAGGGGATACATACACACAAATATTCACAGGCACTTTTTTTTCAACTTGCAAAGGGAAAAATATTCACCCATGACCACTCATTCAATAGCTTTAGTCTCAAAGTCTAGAAATGTTCCCTAAATTTTGCTAAAACCAAAAGAGCTTTAATAATCAAGCAAAAACCCTTTCAGCCAGTCAGACAAGGGTAGATACAGTCCTTGGATATTACAATTAAAATATTCTGGGGTTGCTTTTGTTTTGTTCTGAATGGCTTGGAATTTAGACCAAGTTAAACAGAAACAACCAAAAGGGCAGTGCATCTTTTAGATTCTATTAGGAAGGGCTGCATCCCAATCTACCCTTAAGAAAAGCCATTACCTCCTCTGAAAGCAGCAGGTAGGAGACCTAATGGCCTGTCATAATGAAGGGTCAAGTATCTGACGTTGGGTCTAACACCACTGTGTGACACAGAGTGATTTACACAACCCCTACTCAAAAATGGTGTAGGAAGTTTGACGATTCATAAAATCATAAATTATAAATCAATTACTGGAGATGGAGAGATTGATTTATCCCCAGTCCCATTCATTCCGGAGGTGTGAGACCCTTTTACAGGACCCCTTGAGCTAAATAAAGGAGACAAAGAAGAGAAAGGTGCCTCAGGCCACTTCTGCTGTCCCAGCCTTGCTTTGCAAACCTGCTGCTCCTGTAAGTCTCATTTCAATTCAGTAATACCCATCTCAAGAGATAAGCATTGGGTCAGAGGAATAAATTGAAAGATGTGGTACTGGCCTTTAGAAAAAAAAAAGGGGGGGGCCTGGATGTTCCCAGCTCCCCAAATCCAAGTGAAAATGGAAAAAATCCTATTAAATATTTAGGACATTGAGCCAGACAGCTTTGTACATCCCCACATGCAGAAACACCTGCATCCATAACCAACAATTTTAGGACTCGTCTGACATGATTTATGAATAATGTTTTTCTAAAAAGTTCATCAAATATGCTGCGTAAATTTCTAAATTTCTATAGCACAGGAGTAGCTTTTTCATTCTTTAAAAAAGTCAATGTGCCTACTCTGTATTTGAGATGATAAAAGGCAAACAATCCAGTTCGGCATAGCCCTGGGCTCTGCTCTGGAAATGGGCATTCACAGACAGGTGCCATCAAGCAATAGAAGCTCAGAAGGAAATTCTATCCCCATCAAGGAGCCTCACACTTGTCCACCTCATAGCTCCATTCCCTAAAACCAGCAGGATGGAAACAGCTGACGGGACCCTACTCCTGAACTTCTTCAAAGCAATTGTCCAGAGGCTCAAAACAATATGGAGAACCACTTCTCTTCACCCTCACACAGAGATTCTTAGATGAGGGTCTTATATCCCCCATTTTAGAGAAGGGGCAACTAAAGTCCAAGGTGAGTCTGCTTACAAAAGCTGGCAGGAGACAGGTTGAGCCCAGAATCCAGGTCTCCTGCCCCCAAGTGCCACACTTTCTTCACTGCATCAGGCTGTTTAAGTCAATGAAAATATCAATATTTCTGGGGCTGCAGAGCTGAGGGATAAATCTCTCCCACCGCACCTCAGATGAATTTTAAAACTAAAAGAATAAATGGCAATGCAAATACTACTATTAGATATTTATTATGTTGCAAAGCTTGAAAACAGTCAGGAAAATGGAAAAGTTACTTTTTTCCTACACAAATTTGTTAATGGGTGGCATAATGGGGAGCCCTGTTTGCTGGCACTCTGTGAAACGTCTACAAATTGCCTCTGCAAAGCATTATAGGTTGTCAGACTAATGTAGTTGAAGATAATTTGGCCTTTCAGTGAATTGAACCTCACAGCACGATTATACTCCACAACCAAGTAGAGTGTCACAATTATTCTTTCATGCTGAATTACCATATAATGTCATGAGTCTACCTGTCATAAGTCCTGTAGCCTAGTTTGAATTTTTTCCCCTAAATCTATGGTTCATGGCAAATATATATATACATATATATATATATATATATATATATATATATATATTGCTTCTAATGGAAATCTGATTGTTTTTATCAACAATAAATTTCATAGCAAATCAAAGGATATGCTTGGACAAACAATCCGATACTCAAGGTTAAAAAACACACAAATAATAAATTGCTGGTGTGTCATGTTCAATTTTTACTACGGCATTACACTGCAATAACCATAACAGGATCTAAATTGTTGTCAGAACATTAAACAAACCCCCATACTTCACAAAGGCATCCTGTCTGAGTAATTCATACAACGGAAACAACTATCAAATTTTCCACTGTCCCACTGCTACACCATACATCAGTGCAATTTTATGTATTTGGACAATTCGTTGAATAAATTACTTCCATCCTGCCTGCTCTTGCCACTTCTGTTAAGAGTCATATCAGTTTTAATTGTCTTTCTGTCTATATGGAGCCACTGTTTTTCTGGCCTTTTCCTGTGCTATTTCCTGAGCACCAAAATAAACTACGAACACCCATCAGAGCTGGGCGCCAGGGACATACAGCTACTAGAAGGGGGTGTCCTGTCAGAGACCAAGAGCTTCCTCCCCCTCCCTCTATATGACAGCTGCTGAATGTGTGTTTGGGAGCCTAAGGATTCATGATGAGGGGTGGGAACACGGTGTCTTTTCAACATCACAGCTCTAACTAAAAGCTAAAGCTAATCCCAATCACCGCCCCACATTCTACTGTTTCCACTTGGTTGTTTACTGTCTTCATAGCCTGGCATAGGAAATGTGCTCAGCCCATCAACATCCCCAGTTCCACTTGGGGTCTGAGTCCACACTGCGTCAATGCAGCTCATCAGCCATCATGGCAAACCCCACAAACTGCTTCCCTTTGGTTTATCGCTCCCAAGCAGAGGACAAGCCCACCTTTCCAGGCTGGATAATGCACAGAGGCTCATGCCGAAAGTATAGTTGTAGAACAAGTAACACCATAATGGGCACAAATGAACTTTGTCTATATAAGGCGCAGTTAATGACTTACCATCGTGTTTCTCAACACCTTCGATAGGGAACTAAATTGACACCAACCAAGAAGAATCGGATCAATCCAATGCAACTGTTTCCTAAATGAGATCATCTTAGGTTTGCCTATAGTTCAGCACATGTATTTGCACAGCCCAAGTCATCCTACCAGGTCAGATAATTTCATGAAAAGAGGTGAGTAAAGGCTCCTGGGGTTAAAATTATCCCATCACCTATGTCACCATAGCCAAATAAACAACCACACACTGAAATTTCATCATACTGGCTATTTGAAGCCTGAGGCTGCCAAAAAAACTATCTTCTGCTATTTTGAACTGGCACCGAAACAGATCCACTGTATACTAAACCCTGCCCTACAGTACGTAATAGGTTTGTGACCCAGTTGTGATGTTTGTGACTCAGTTGGCCTGGTTTTGCTTCTCAGGGTGATGTAACAGAAGGAAGCCCCATTCAGAGAGGTTACCCTGGACCTGGTACCCCCATGTTAACTCAGTAGCCGTGCTGAGTAGTAGAAAGTAACTCCTTATTTATAATCCCAAAAGCAATAATAAACACAAAACTATGATTTACTCTGAACCTTCCTATTATTAAAACACTTTGTCTTATAGTTTTATTGATTTACAATCTGTCCTACTTACTTTTTTAGCATCTGAAAACAATCAAGGCACAAAGCTGCAAAATGTTTGGACATTAATTGTTAGGAGACAGCATTTTATTCCAGGCGAGGGGTTTGAGGCCTCGACAGCGATGCATTCTGGTACCGGAATGATTTATGGTCTTGTAGCAATAACGATGCACCAGGGCCATTAACATATTGGCAGGCCCTAGGATGGATTAGTGGCATTGATTATTTCATGGGCCACTGATACCCATTTGTTACAAGGAGCTCAAAGATGGCCTCTCCCTAACTGAAATCTTTTTATGAGCAGACAGCATTTTAAGTATTAGGAACCTGGGATTTGGGCCATTTTTTATCATCTTGCTGTCGCCTCACCTTAGTATGCAACCAAAAAAAAAAAGTCAAAAAATTAAAGTTCATTCTTCACCACCAGCCTTAATTCCTCAACTCGTCATAACCATGTCTTCTTTAAAAATTAATGATTGCCAGCATTTAGCCACTGGTTGTTGCTATGAAGATCTATGCAAAAAGCAAGGATCCCTATAGAGTGTGTGATATATGGAATACTCTTTATTACTACAATAAAACTTACTGACATTTCAATACTTCTGCAAATAGCATTATAGTATCAATCTTCTGAATTAGGTTGAAAATTAAGTTGTAAATTAAAAGAAAGTGTACTTTGGAATACAACATGATATGTCACCTAGAGAAGGACCTTTGTGCATAACTGAGCTGAGCTGGGAACAGAGAGATGAGCCCAGAGCCTCGGCAGTGCTGCTCACATTCTAAAGATCTGGGTTACGCCAGAGGAATTCATCCAGAAACCCTGATACCCCATCTTTAGGGACATTTTCTTTCATTGTATAAAAGTCAAGGGATTTGACAACAGCCTTTTATGAATACAATGAAACCCCCAATTTTAATATATTTTTCTCCTTTGCCATGTTTTTACCATACATTTCAAATAGGGCACATAGAATAATAAATGCCTTATAAAACACACAGAAATTATACATCCGTTATGGTTACATCTGTTACGCACGCATAAAAATGATTACCTTCTCTGTCTCACCAACTACAAAATTACTCTCACCTCATCCACTCCCAGCCTAGTCTTCAAAGACGCTCAGAGCAGAGAGCCATCCAGGACACTAAATGACAAGTCCCATAGCTAGGACAGCTTTAAAACTATTCGGTTCGAAGGCTAATGTCACCTACTGTAAATTGCAAAAAGCTTCAGATCGGAGCCAACACAAAATGGTGATGCAAAAGACTACTGACTTCCAAACATGTATTTTTTGAAAAGTGTCTTAAATCATATCCACCCATCTTCCACAGCATTCTCTGAACCCATAAGATGTGAACGCAGAGTTAAAATAGAGCTGTTCTCTGAGACATCTTGATGAAAACCCAAACTAACCCCAGCCCATGATCACTTCCCACACTTTCTTGCCTGTTTCTTTAGACTAGATGTTCTTTCAAGTCGGTGTCTACTTCTCTCAGATTCCCACCACCAACACCCCTCCCGTCTTCAGACGTCTACACATCCCGGGACAGAGTGAGTAAAGAGGTTTCATCTCAAGAGTCCACCCTGCTCCCTTGATAGTGGCAGGCAGTGATGAGGAGGATTCTGAGGCAGAGTTTTGGCTCAACGGGAAGAGATGCCATGATTATCAATGTGGGCGAGAATGTGGGAGTGGAAGGGCTGGTCCAAAAGCTGATATCTGTGACTGTGAATTCAGAAGTCAACAGGCTTTCCTAGTCTACCCAGAAGACCACTCAGTTACACTGGATAAAGACTAATGCTTTGAGGGTATTTCCACTCACAGAATGGGCTAAGAAAACAAAGCATCTTCTCCAAGAGAGTTGTAACACAGACCACAAATCAGAGGGTTTCAGAGTGAAAACAATCATGAGGTGGCCTAATCCAAGTCTTTTATTATATAGGTGGAGAGCCCAAGACATGTTGGTAAGTGACACCCATAAGGTCATACCAGTAGCAGTCTCCTGCACGCATGCTATCCCCACACTACTGCAACGCACCTTTGTGTGCCCTCTTACACGCTTATTCTTCCTTCCTTACCGTGTATATATTTTTCATATTTTACTAAAGTTTGATGTCTGCTGCAGACTTCTCAGACAGTGGGTTATATGATAAGACATAAACTCAATCATCTATATTACTGCAAATTTAGGCAATCTTGGAGTATGATATATAGTAATTCGGGGTTAAGAGGAAAACAACACAAAGAATTTGCCACTTGTGAATTTTCACGTCTTATTTTAAATAGGCAAGGCAGACATTGTAAATGTGTACTTGAATGCAAAGAATTGCTCTGGGCCCTAGTCTCTAAATTATGAGGCCTTTGTATAAACTACCCAACATTAAAATACACAGGGAAAAGAACTTCTCAAGACTCTTAAATCAGCTCCAACCATATCCAGCTTATAAATCAATTGATTAAGTGGACCTTCCATTTCCCATGGAAAGTTCTCACTCTTTACTGCCCTCCATGACAGAGTCCATGAGTAGATTGAATAGATCATGGCCTTCTCAGGATAACAAGCATATGAAATAAGACTGGAGGGGACCACCATCCTCACTTCAGGAGAATGAGAGAAACCCTTAAAGGCTGTGCACAACCCTACTTTCTCCTCAACATCCAAACACACGGATTTTCAGCAAGGTTCAAATTCCCCGCCTCCAGGGAGAGTAACACATAGCCCCCTGTAAGAGAAGGAGCTTCTTTCCCACATAAAAGTTTTTAAAAAGTTAAAAAAAAATTAGATCCTCTCTGGAGAAACACTCCACAACTTGGAAACAACCCAGGGTCACCACTACAAAACTTAACAAGTGAAATGTAGGTCTCTGTTAATTTGAACAAGCTGAAATGTCAACCTTTTCCTTTTTATTTACTTCCTAGTTAAGACGGAGAGCAGCTGGTTACCTGCTCACATAAAACCACCTCGGTACACCAGGAGAGTGTCACTCAAGCTTCTCTTCTCTAGGCAAATAACGCCAACTCCAAAAAGCTCTTCAGATAGATCATTTTGCAAATCATTGTTATCGCTACAGTTCCTCTGGACTTTTGCCAAATTTCCCACATCCTTCGTGAACTCAGTAGTCCAGATGGCATTGCAGGGCTGGGTGTTAATTGAAGAACAGCTTCACTGTTTGGACATGTTATGCATCTATTACCCAATTGTCAATCCTGTAATGTTTGCTGTATGACTCTATCTTTGGGGAAATGAATGCCAAATGAAAATTTACCCTCATCTATTTCTCTTTTTATTCTCTTAGGGCTCCTTCTGATGATTTGTTAACCTGCTTCACGTTATTCTACAAGCTCAACTCCGTCAAATAACCAAAATTAACAACCCAGACCCAGGATAGGAGTAAATGGTTATTGACCGAGATACTCGTTCTCTTTGAAATATTTATTTTTGTCCGCAACAACCGTTCATAAACATGACTGTTCACATGTACAGTTACAAAGGGCACACAATGATGGAAAGAATTCTCAACATATATTCTTCTCCTGTTTCTAAACTCTACTTTTGTTACATGCTTTTACCAAATACCTACTCTATTTTTACAGTAAAACCTTACTAATTCATCTAAGACATTGGAAGTTTTGAAAAATACTGAAGTTGGGATGCCTGAGGGACTCAGTCAGTTAGGCAGCCAACTCCTGGTTTCTGCTCAGGGCACAATCTCAGGGTCCTGGGATCAAGTCCCATGTCAGGTTCCTCAATCAGCTGAGAGTTTGCTTGAGGATTTTTGTCTCCCCTTCTCCCTCTCTGTTCCCCGCCCCCCGCCCTGCCACACACACCCTGCCGCCAGCTCTTTTTCTCTTTCTCTCTCTCATTCTCTAAAATAAATAAATCAATCTTAAAAAAAGAATAATACTGAAGTTGAATTTTGTTCTGTTTGTGATGGAGAACCAACGAGGCTCATGACAGGTGCTTAGTAAATTATATGTTGACTAAATTTAATAGGGCAGTGAAAGATTGTTGTCAATTCTTCACCTTCCATGCACCTAAGCCCTGTGTCCTGTGATTTTGTAGTTCCTACCACTGGAGTATTTCTCCCTAATACACTGATGATGGTCTTGACTGCAAGATTTCATTACACCCATGGAATGTGGAATGAAATGACAATGGGTCAGTTCTGAGTCTACACTTCAAAGCATCACATATTTCCTCTGCCCTCTGTGAGCCTTCAACATCTGAAATCAGAAGAGCTAGCCTGGAAAGTCCATTGCTTCCAGGCAAAACAGAGACACGTGAAGGAGAGGAGCACAATGAATGCACAGAGTTACAACATGAAACAGATCTTTGCCAATCTGCCAACCTCTGAGGATGGTAATAACTGCTCATCACTGAGTGCCACTAGGTATAGAAGTATTTTTTTAAGAGCAGCATCATCGTGGCAACTGATACACAATAAATGGTGCAAATAAGATTGTAGGGTCAGGTTTGACCCTCTTGAGAAAAATCATCCATTTATACAGGAAAAAAAATTAAAAAGCTAATTACAATGTTTTGTTGTTCACTTAACACATCCTCTAAGAACCCTGTACTAGCTGCGGACTACATTTTGAGACAATAAAACATTTTAAAAATCTAAAAGTTAATTTTTTGTCCAATACCTAGGACAAACCTTGGCCCCAAGTATCTCAACTACTGAAGTTTTACCCAGCAGCCGGAGAACACATGGAAAACTAAATAAGGAATGAAGGTCACTTTCATAATCCCCATCAGAGGAATTGCTAGCAGGTGCCTTTTTCAATGAACACACTCTGCTGGTCCTTAAAATGAACATATGTTCTCTGTTTGGAAGGGCAGGACGTCAAATCCATAGGTTCAGCAGTGAGACTGAATAACTAACTGAAGTTGCCCGGTCAAGTTAGCCAGATGAGGCACCTCTGACCACTCATCCCCCTCACATCCCCCCAGTGGCCTCCTGGCCTAAAGATGTCACATCAAGAGGACAGTGAGGCAGAGAGTATCCCCAGAGAGATCAACTGCGGCAGGGAATTCTCTTCCAAAAGCACTTCCATGTGCCACCAAGGTGGCCTCTGCAGCATGGCAATAAGAGCCATGCCATTAAAGGCAAGTTTCCGTTTTATGTGCTCAAGCTTTCTGTGGCAGGATCCCAGGATTCCCCCAGGAAACCTGATTTACCGTCCCATCACCCTGTTTTTATAGGGTTTGACTCTGCAAATGGAACTGATGGAGACCTCAACCGCAAGTCACTGAGTCCTCAGGTATAGTTGCAGATTTACAATGCCTACAAAGTCATCCTATCATACTCGGGTCTTCTCAACACGCCCCTGGAAGGGACTCCCTAGGGCTTCAGCTGTGTTCCATTTGCTGCTCACCGGTACCCCCCAACCAGAAAAAGATTTTCCTCCTGCCAGCCCACTTTCCCTAACCCCAGAGTTCACAATCCAGGAAGCCTTGTAAGGATCTGGTGACAGCTAGTAAAGATGAGCTCACTTGTCAGGTGACTGACAAGGTATTATGGGGAGAGGTGGGATGGAGAAAGGGAGAAAAGAAAAAGTGTACTCTGAGTCATGTTGGTGAGATTTTTTCACAGCTAATCACACACAAGACTGAATCACTACTCACTCTGCTCTGCTCACTCATTTTTCATATCATACTTTTCACTGCCCCATCAGCTTGTTCCACCAAGGTCAAATGAAGGGAATGATAGCATGTACACCATCCTGAGATTTATTATAAACGGAGTCACTCACCTTTATGTGGAGCAAATGGGATCCTGAAATCACCACTTATGAAGATGGACCTGAGCAACAGTCATGTGAGGAGACAGCAGGGGAGGGAGACTCAGTCCAAATGGCACTGTGGAACTCCCAGGGTCTCCTTCACCATGCACAGACTACAGATTGAGGCTACCCACTAGCTTGAACTTAAGTGTATACAAGTTCAAGTGTACACATTTATTCAGCGTCAGAGGTGAAGCTATGCCTTTGTCCTATTTAATGTAGCATTGGAGAAGGTCTTCCAGACAAGGTAATATTTGAGCAGATCTTAAATGAAATGCATCAAAGAAGACTGTTCTAAGATTTTTGTACTTTTCAGGATGCTTTAGGTTGCAAGTAACAGAATATGCAACTAAAAGTTACTTGAATAATAAGGCTTTATTATATAACCAGAATCCAAAGGTAAGATGCTTTCCAGGGTTCATTCACCAATCGTGATAGCACTAAGGACCCAAGTTCTTCCATCTTTCTGCTCTGCCACCTTCAATTCAAAACTCCCCCTCATGGATGTAAGATGGCTACTACAGGCATCACATGTAGATGCAACCACACCCAGAGAATGTTCTCTCTTTAGTAGAGAGGAAACTTTCCCAGAAGTCCCCACCACACAGAAGACTACACCTCATGATCACTGACCATAAGAGGATCACATGCCTGTGCCCAAGCTAGTCACAGGAGACTGGGGAGGAAATACTTTCCCTGATTCCATGATATGAAGGTCATGAAGGTCCTTTAACGACATGAGGGTTAATTACATGAACGGGGCTCTGAATACAAGCATAAGGGAGAACTGGGGTGATTATTGGGAATAGGTTCTATATATCTACCTTAGGATATTGTACTTACATTTCCCCCTTACTTTTCCCACTGTCTCCATCTCATCCTTCCTCACATCTCTGAGGTCTCTGCTCAGATGTTATGCAAGAGACCTTCTCTGACCAATCCATCTCAAAGAGCTGTACACTTACACCTATCAAACATTCTCTACTCTCTAGTCTTCTTCATGAGGCTTACCAGCACCATATGTATGTGTGCCTATATTGTTTACCATTGATCTTCCCCCTCTAAAATATAAGCTCCTTCAGGCACGTAATAGACACTCAAATATTTGTGGAATGAATGAAGAAAGAAATAGAATTCATTGGTATGTCTCAATCTTATTTAATTCTCTATTGTTTGCCATGCCAGAAAACAGTTCTTGCTCTTCTCTATTTCCCTGCCCCCATCCTTTTGCTCACATTCTCCTGCAGTGTTCTCTCAACTCTTCCTCTGCTTCCTTAAATCCTATCTTTAAGAGCCAGCTCAAATTCCACTTCTTCCATAAAGCCTGTCATGAGGATCCAAACCCCACATGATCTCCAAAATAGTACTTTCAATTTGCAAAGCTCATGTTACTCCTTTCATACTGTTTTCCTTGAACCCCAAACTGGAGCTCTAAGTACCCATAGATTTTGAGTCACTCAACACTGTTTTTATAACTGAGAAAAGGGAGTCCCAGAATTGTTTCCACCTGCCCAGTAATGGACTAGGAGAACAGGTACTAGGATTGACAGTCCCTATTTGATAATTAGCCAGCACTAAAATTGGTAGAATATTCTCCAGTCGGCAGTGTTTGATATTTGCCACATAACTTGGTGTTTGGGGAAAATGAATGGCAAATGAATATGCAACTCTGTGCTAATAAGCACAAACAGATCACTCTGTCAGTCTCAAAAACATGGAGTAAGGTTCAACTGAATGAGAGGAAACCACCTCCTTATCCTTATTCTTTCTTGAGTCTGAGTCCACTGATGAAACGAAATATGATAGTGGTGCTGCCAGTCAAGGGAAATACAAATGCCAGGGGATAGAGAACTATGAAAGATGTCAGTCACTTGACATTTCTAAGCCTTAGTATCCTCATCTATGAGAGGAATGGAGTTAGACTAGATCAAATAACTAGCAGGACATACTTCAAAAAAAAAAAAAGGTGATGTCAAACCCAAAAAGGCTAAATGCTTTGGTTGTAGCTGGTACTGCTGATACCCACACCCTCTGAACATCTTGCTTATCCCCAACAATGGTTCCCTCACCACTGGACAGCTTAATCTTTGGAGGAGATGTCTCAATCTTTGGGGATGTCTCTTCTAGCACTGAGATATGATAGTTCTAAGACAGATGGTCATGATACTAAATAGTACTAAGAATACTAAAAGACTGCAGTGACTTATAGAACAATTTATACTCTCTACAGCCCCAGGATGAAATTATTAATATGGGGCAGACACTGGTCTTGTGAAACCATGATAAATCAAGTGTTCATAAACCAGGAATGGATAGATGGACGAATGGATGGGAGGGAGGGAAGAAAGGCAATCTAACTTTCATTCATTTTAAAAATAATAATCAAATCATCATTAATTGCCAATTAGACCCAAGTTCATCACAGTTATATAGGAAACAAATTTAAGTAGCCTAGATGCCCAACAATAAGAGATTGTCAAAGAAAACTGGGCCAAATACCCTATGTCTCCACTAGCCACCATGTTTCAGATCAATTACTGAGGGCATGAGAATATACTAAAAATATATATTGATACATAGAAAAGTTGCAAGAAAGATTAGGGAGTGCCCCGAGTTTCCAAATACGTAGGTGTATATGCTTGTTTTCTAAAGACTGAAAGATACAGAACAAAATATTAATATATAATAATATAATATTAATATAAATATTAACAGTGGTAACTTCTGGGTGGTGGGATTACCGGTATTTTATTTTCTTCAGAATTTTCCTATTTTTTTCCCAAACCTCCTACCGTAAACCTATATTTCATTTCCGAGAAGAAAAATGGTTGAAATAAATTGAGAAGTAGAAAATAAAACTGAGATAACATGTTCGTGTTTTTTACCCATCCAACTCAAAAGTTCAAAAGTCTAAGAGATTTGGAGTGATGTACTAGAACTATCCAAACGGACACCAAAAGCACACAAAAGAGAAAAGGTGTGAACCTCTCTGGACCACTCATCAGAGTCCTCGGCATGGATCTCACACCATCTGACTGTCTCAGAATCTCTAAGGAGATGGGCCTCAGACACCTGTACTCCACTTCAGGGAAGCACGGGTGCAGTGATTCTTATGAGATGTGCTGGTAAATAGGATGTAAATATGATGGAAGCTATGATAAATAAAGTTTAAAAAATCAGTTCTTCATTAGCCCCCACAAATCAGGGAACCACGAGTGAGAAGAGCTCTCATTCTTTTCCTGAAAGTCTCCCAAAACAGCCTTAGAGACCCCAGGCTTCCATACTACAAAACCTACCTACAGGGATGCCTGGGTGGCTCAGTGGCTGAGCGTCTGCCTTAGGCCCAGGATGTGATCCTGGAGTCCCAGGATCAAGTCCCACATCAGGCTCCCTGCATGGAGCCTGCTTCTCCCTCTGCCTATGTCTCTGACTCTCTCTCTCTCTGGGTCTCTCATGAATAAATAAATAAAATGTTTTAAAAAAAATTTTTTTAAAAACCGACCTACATTTTCTGTGACCTGATACACTGAACTGTATCTCTGGGCCATGGGTGAGCCAGTTTTAGTAAACTTCATTTTATTACTTGTCAAATTTTTCAACCTCTGAAAAATACTCAATACTGGAATTAATGTGTGATGTAATATTCAAGACGTTACCCAGCTCTGAACTCATATTGTCCCAAAATGATGCTAGAGGTACACCTGAGGGTGGCACAGTTTCCAGACTGCCACAGCCTGTAGTGTGTACAAGGCATGTAGGTGTGAGCTTGAGGGCAAATCCACTTTTCAACGTCATCAGAGTGATAGATAATCTATGCCATGCCTGAAAATATGTCTCATGGATCTCCATGCAATAGACAACTTATTAATTTCATTTTTTTAAACTCCCATTCATCATTCTTAGCAAGTCAACAGTCCTTGTCCCAAGACCTTGCTTTAATTGTGAAGGCAGCTGATATTGCATTCTGAGCCAAAATTCCTTAGAACTGTGTTGCTACCTGAGACATTTAGTTCTAGGTGGAATCTGAGAAGGGAAGTAAGTGCACTCTGGAGGTCTATCACAAGACAGATATCTGCCTCAAAATCAGGTGTGTGGACATTAAACCAGCACCTTAATTGGGAATTTTTTTTTTGTAATATAGAGCAAAAAACAAAAACAAAAACAAAAAAAAACAACCCATCAGAAACTCTTGTCTTTCCGGGCCATTTCTTTCAGGGCAGAGAGAGGAAGGGGTGGGGAGGGGGAGAAGGAAAATACAAACTTTATTTTTGGATGGAAAACGTATAATGGATGTATTAGACCCATCAGCATCAATTCTGAAACACAAAGTTTCCTTCAGTGTATTCCAAAATGAGAAAGAAATTTTCTGAGCTCTGTAAGGCTCCCAGGTTCCTTGAATGTACCAAAAACACAAGGGCTCATTTTGAGACCTTCACACTTAAAGGTGGATAGGATTAAGTTAGGGATAAGTTATCTTTTCACTTTCCCAACAATGTGTGTATCTCTGTGTGTTTATATTTCTCTTTTAGAATTTTAATAATGCCAATTTCTTATCCAAGACTCCTAAATCAACTGGTCTCAGAAAATCACTTTCTTTAGTCATACAACAAAACAAAATCCTAAATGTACATTTGAGTACGGTACTCCATTATAATAATTTTATTTACCTTCTATTGCTTCATACAATCACTGACTGTATTTAAAAAGAAAAAAAAAACTCAAATAGCTTTTGGACCACACTCTTCTTTTCTGAAATAACCATTCCATCCATAGTCAACCTTTGTACCCTATGCAAAACTATATACTTTGCTCAGGGGACAAAATAAGATTCACCTTTTCTCTGTCTCAATTAATTTGCTGTTGTTGTTCTAATTTAATTGTACTAACACTTCACATGACATCAACCCTCTTAAATTCTTTCTTTGTCCTAGTATAATATATTGGGGTTTGGGTTAGAGCGTACTTCCTACCTTAAAGTGAAATGTCACCCACTCTAAATACGGAGTCACTTATTAACATATATGAACTGGAGAAAGGTAGAAAGCCACTAAGTTTCTCCTGCACAAAGGAGGCATGCATTATCATGGCTATCACACTCCTTCACACAGCAACAATAGATCTCCTTCCAGAAACATCATTTTCAGAAGGAGCAGGTAAATATTATTATTTACTACACTAAGGCAACAATAACTGATTAAGGCAAATTTAGTGGAAACATTAAAAATAATGGCAGGGGAAGAAAATTTATGCTGCAGAAACGCTGTGTGAACTTATTGGAAATAATCAGCCGCTCAGTTTGAATTAAATGAGTGAGAGTGAATGTGGTGGGGCAGGGGGGTGGGGTGTGTAGAGGGAGGTTGAAAGAGAAAAAGCCTGGCACACACTAGCTGGAATCTGCTAGCTTCCCCTGTGCCGTGCCGGCTAGGAAAATCTGCAAAGATGCAAACCATCCTTGGGTGTTCAGTTAGCAGTGAGTAAATTGCTGTGGGATCTAAGGGTGGGCCTACTTTAGCAGGCAATTCCTCTCTGTCTTTCATTCTGTTTGTCTGTGTTAAATTCTCCCTCTGCCCTCATCCATTCTCACATCCAGTTGCCTGCTTTGTCCATCCATCAATCCCCTCACTTTGTCAGTGCTGACTTCATCCCGGCGCTCCCAGCCGCCGAGCAGCCATCCCCAGGCCGCGGGGGAGCCCCGCCTGCCTCCGATCTGCTGACAGAGGACCCAGTCAGCCGCTTGTCGTCTTCTATTGCTCAGGCCAGCAAAAACACTAATACTCCACCTGATTCCTATCGTCCTGCTTTTCACCTTTCCTACAGAAGAGAATGGAAGAAAGAAAGACACGAGGAAGGGGAATCAGGGAGGCCGAGGGGAGGAGGGCAGAGGAGAAAGAAATAGGGCTAGCGAGGGTTGGCGGGGAGTGGAGAGAGATGTTTGCTGAATTTTCTAGAACAATTTGCACACCGGTCAGGTGGAGGCTCAATCCAGCTTCCTGTACCACACATCAATAGAAATCACAGGGAGAAAATGTAGCACTAATTAAGGGTTGATAAGCTGTAGTCAAGCGCAGGTTGGGAGGAAGGAAAAAAGAAGAAAAAAAAAAAAAAAAACCCAGCCCACTATCCAGGCCTGTGCAAGCCCAGCTCCACACAGCACTTTCATCGCCAGTTTAGGAGGGAAATTTTGCAGCGTTTTTCTTCTTCTTCTTAAGTTGTACCTTCAAAAATCAAACATATGCTAGGAGAAAAATATTAGATGATTGTTCTTATTCAAAAGATCATTTGCAAAACATTTCGGGGGGGGGCGCTAACCGAAGAGGAAAATAGTTACCTAGCAACAAAACTATTTTAAAACATTCTTCAGTGTACTGGCTGATTGTGTGCTCTTAATTCAAAGATGTATAATTCTGAGCACCTGCCGGATTATTAAAATATTTCGTCACTGAATTCTGAACTCCTTTTTCCCCCCTAAACAGGGCAGGCACCACAATAAGCCATAATCAGGATGATAAAAAAACTTTTCAATGCTACACACTCCTTTCCATTTTACTCTTTGAGTGGAAAGCAGAATTTCACTTGAAATATGAGCAATTAAATTAGCAAAACTATTTATGCAACTGTGCTTAAAATGACTTTAAAATAAAAGAGCTCAGTAGGGTAGATTTTTCTGTAACTACCGACCATTGTAACTAGAATTTGGGAGGTCTCGCTACCTGCAAGGCGTTTTCATGCATGTTATTTGACCCCTGCGCCATCCCATTCTCCAGGGATTGGTCCCTGCTTTTTGGAACTGAGAAATCAGAAACCTGGCAATTCAATAACTTTTCCCAAATCATACTACTGCTAAGTAAGGGCATCAGGATTCAAACGTAGCTGTTGAAATCGTAACTCTTTGCCCAACAGATGAGCACATACGATTTCCTGGCCCAAAGCTTCTTTGTAATTAAAGAAAAAACACCCTGAAAGATCTCCTGGGATTAAAATGACTTAACTGAACTTGTTTTTCTATCCAAAGCGTGACCACAAAATATTGAGATTGGTGGTTTAGCACAGCACCCCACATTCTCATCTGGGGAGACTATTCACTTTTATATTGAATGAAACTAACAACCTATGTGAACACAACCCAAGAGAAGTTTCCAGAAGGCTCTGAGAAATGCTAGCAGCTTCGGAAGAAACGTGTTGCCTTTCAAGGTCCTGACTTTGAAGAGCTAAGGCATGGATGTTTAAGTTTTGGTGTGTGTGTGTGTGTGTTAGAAACTAGATCACAGCATCCTGTGACTCACCACACCTCAGATCAAGAAAGATTTGAGAGGGGGGCTGCAAATTACTACCCAGGATTGTCCAGGCAGAGCACGAAGAGCAAAGAGGACTGGAAAGCCAGCAAGGCCTCCCTCCTTTCCAGTCTCCACTCAGCACTACTGCCACACATCTAATCCAGAACCTTCACCCACAGCTCATTCCTCATTCCTTTTGTTTTCTTGAACCCACATGCCCCAGATGGACTTTGGCTGTGACACAGGAGACCAGGGGAAGGGGAGAAGAAAAGGCAGCAGCACAAAGTCTCCTCTGTGTTGCCACTATACACATCAGACATCTCTAATTAGACAGCAACAAAATTTTATTAATAGGATGGACATTATAGAATGAGCTTGTTATAAATGGGCCCTGTCAGGGCCTTATTCAGCTACCAAATGAGTATTCTCAGTTCAGTGCTCTCATCTGAGGCATCACGCCTAGTGCTGGATAACAAATGATTGCTATTAACCGTATTGTTAGTAATGATGGCTGAAAACAAACAAAAACCCATAAATAACAGTCTACAGAAAAATTAACCCATAAACTTGATAGATATCCAGCTGAGAAATAATAAATGACACTTTGGGGCCTGCTGGGAGAAGCTAGTGGTTTTTGTTTTCCTCTCTGTCATTAACACATTTTCTGTGCTAAAAATTAGATTCTGATATATAATTATCAACGCTCCCAGATATTAATTCTGCTATTGCTCCTCGGTTTCTCTTCTGGCTGGGCTATAATGTTATTCACAGATTACTCTGAGAAAACACATCAAACACTTAACAGAACAGGTCAAAGTGACAAGCAGCTTCTGCTGACAACACCAACCTGCACCGTCTTTTTAACCAGGGACACAAAACAAATTTCTCATATTAATTAACTAGGGTTTCCTTCCAGCCACAACAGGCCCGTGCAATGTGATGTGAGCTAAGCAAATTCCCTACTTCTCTAATGAAGGCGGCCAAGGGAAGCGAGGAGTGACAAAATTATCTTGCATTTATGGCATTCAAATCCACATTCATTAATGTCTTTCAGGGAGGATACAGGCTTCAAAATAACTTTGCAGGAGCAGATCATCTCTCACCTTGAGCCCCTTCCCCTCCAAGGAACGCCAAGTGCATACAACACGCAGGTAAGCATGGACGCAAGAGACCTTCCCTGAAAGGAGCCAGAATTTCAGCCGCAGAATCCGAATTTGCACCATCCCTGAAAAGGACTTACACTTCCCAAATGCCATGACTTCCACACAATTAATTGACCTTGACTGGAATATGATCTCACCTGTCAAAGGCCTGTACTTGCCAGGAACTACCAAGAGAAGTAAAATTCAGCAGGCTCCTCCATGGACTGACCCATACACCGTAAGCAGACAAGACACACACACACAGCACTCTCACACACTTATGGAAAGTCCTTTTCACCAGTTTGGGCATTATCGGTACAGTCCACTCTATGAATTTCTTCTGCTTTCCCTCTGAAAATGTAATTCTAAGGAAAATAACTGGGGGAAACTTTTTTTTTTTTCTAAACAAAAAGATGAAGGTGCCCAACTGGGAGAATCTATATTTAATTGTTATGTTTGGTTAAAATTAAGATAATGAAACTTAAGAAGGTTACAATGAGGCCGACAGAGGCGGAGAGGGGACCTGTACAAATAGGCCAGTGCGAACAAGTGAACGATTAGAAGATACACCCTCCGTTTCCCAAGCCTTCTATGGGGGGAAAACGAGGCAGCAGCTTCCTAGTCCTAAACAAATGCCTTCAAACACAAGCTCTTGTACCGGTTAGGAGAACTCAACCTAAGAACGTGGAAATTTTCTAAAAGTAGGCAATGGGACCAAGTGTCTAAAACACAGAAGCAAAAACGGAGGGAGGCTGGCGGTTAACGCAAGAGGCAGAGAAGAGAGCACAGGTGACAATCCAGAGAACTGACGCCGGCCTCTATGTGGAAAGCAGGGGAGACTAACAAGGTGTTTTAACCCCAAATTTAGAAAACCTTCCTAATTCCCAGCAGTTGTGGGATGTTCCCTTTCTCCTTTCAGGCTCCATCAAGGAACCTGAGCTGGCCACGGCCAAAATAATATTTTTAAGATGGGATTTTTTTAATAAATAAGTAAATTAATAGTAAAATAAAATAAAATAAAATAAAAATAAAATAAAATAAAATAAAATAAAATAAAATAAAATAAAATAAAATAAAATAAATAAAATAAATAAAATAAAATAAAATAAAATAAAACAAGCAAGCTAATGGTCTCCCAAGCCTCATTGTTAACCCTCGCAACCGGTCCCGGGGATCACGCCACCCAGGTGACAAGAGCCCACACGATGAGCCCCCCACCCTCCACGCACTCCGTTTTCTCCGGATCTGGCATTGCGATATTAAATAACTATAAAACTAGAAAGCCAAAATAACTAAATCACCTGGCAGCCAATTTCTGAGAGTTAAACCACAAACCCGGAAAATGGTGGAGTGTGTTGAAATAATGTAAAGGAAACCCATAAATTCAAACTTTATGTTCTGTAAAGAACAAATATGAAAAAGGCATCAAAATAATGAAAGATTGTTTATGTATTCTGGCATGAAATGGGAATGTGTTATGAGAGCGCGCGCGGCGGTGGAGACAGATCGACGGAGCTGACAGCGCGGCATTCATCCCGCGCGCCGGAGCAGACGCCCCGCTAGTGGCAGGAGACAGCACAATAAATCAAGGGCTCTCGAAGCTGTACCTACAGCTTATTACATCCAAGATGACAAATAAATAATAATCCCTGTCAGAGCGGCCCTTTGCTCAAGGATTGAGCCTGAAACCTTTGGCTCATCACTCCTCATCTTAAGTGAAAACACTAGAACTGGGGAATTGGAGGCCACGGTTTGCTAAGCTCATGAAACACAAAACAAGCGGGCCCCAGGAACTAGGACTCGGCGAGAAAGGTCAAGAAGGAAGGAAGGATAAACATTTAAATAATCCTGAGCGAGAGGGGGCAAAGCGGGGGAACGAACGTGGGTTAACAGGGCCTCATCATCAGGGGGTCAGAAAAAGCAAGCAAGCAAGACAGACCCTCCTGCCGCCCATTCCTCTCCCCAGCCCCTAAGGCCCCGCCGCCGCCCAGCAACTCCAGGCAAGGCCAAGAGACACCAGGAGCCAAACGTGGTGGCCCCACGGCCCCCCTCACCCCGCCATTTGCCTGCCCACCCTGGCTGAAGGCCCACCCTCCCCGTGTAGTAACTCCAGCTCCCTGGCAGCCTCAAAGGAGAGGCCACGGGGCCGGCCCCGGGAGGGAAGAGGCAGACGGAGTCACAGAGCCACTCCTGTTGCTCAGCTGGGCGGCTGGGCCCCTCCTGTCCCGCGCGTCCCCCACCGGCTCCTCGACGGAGGGCTCACAGGCCCTGCCTCGCGTGTGCTGGGCATCCCTGGCCATTACGACCTTGAACTCCTCTCTTAACTTTGAGCATTCCCGTTTTCCTGTGGTTCCCAAGTGGTTAGGGGGAAGGTTTCTCCCAAAGCCCCGACCCGTCTTCCTGACCATCCCTTCCTCTGTCTGGAAGGGCTCTCCGCCTCCAGTTCCCAATCTGGCTTTCCAAGCAAGGCCATCTCTTCTCCCCATCTGACCCATCCCCATTCCCTGTCTTTAGGAGACACAGAGACAGTGGAATCTGATAAGGCCAAAAGGGTTTGGGCTCCAGCTCCCCCAGAGGGACCCCCCTATACATCACACGCATGCGCACACGCGCGCGCACACACACGCACACACACACACACACACACACACACACACATGAACAACTCCTGAGTAGGCTGTCAGCTGCCATTCAGGCAACACACTAAAAATCCCCACCACCTCTGGGCATCAAAACAAAATGATGTTTTGTCATTTGAGAGAAATGCATAAAGATGGCTCTGCCAAAGGGCAGAGGAAACGTTACAAAGACCTAAGTCCCAGTGGCTCAAATAAGTTTCTGATATTACAGAGGTGAAATGACCGCCATCTCATGCTCCTCTTGGAGTACAGCGGGATGCCACTGGTGCTTCACCTACCCACACACTTCTTTAAGACAAAGACTGTACATACAGCAGAGTGAACAAGCACCGGCTTTGGTCAGGGGGATGTGAGTTCAAATTCTGACTCCACACAAGTTGGAAGACTTCAGGCAGGGATCACTTAACCTTGCTGAGTTTCTAGTTTTTCATCTTGGGGGAAGGCGGGGTGGTGGTAGTGGGGGGAACTAGTGCTAATTCCCAACCCACAGGATTGTTCTAAGATTCAAGGAGATCAACATGCTTGATAGTTCATAACATATTCTGGATGCCCAACAGATGCCAGTCCTTATTCCAGTTTGATTTTTCCTGATATTCTGTCATCTACCAAAGCAGAATTTTAATTCTTTTTTTCAAGATTTTATTTATTTATTTGACAGAGAAAGAAGAGCACAAGCAGAGGGAGCAGCAAGCAGAGGGAGAAGCAGGCTCCCCTCGGAGCAGGGAGCCCGCTGCGGAACTTGATCCCAAGACTCTGGGATCATGACCCAAGCTGAAGGCAGATGCTTAACCACCACCCAGGTGCCCCTAAAGCAGAATTTTAAATGAATAGTATCATCTACATGACTTTAGATCCTCCTGAGCCTTCAAAATACCAAAATTCGCTTTAGAAACATAAGCTTCTTATAAGGATCATTTCAGTCTAAAGTATATCCATTGCCAGAACTTGGGAGAAATGTATCTAAGGCTTTTAGAGGTTTTGAGCTAAAGTAGGTAAGTGATACAATAAAATGCAATCACCTCAACCCAATAATTCCATACCTGGGACCCTATTCGTAAGAAACCAAAATATGGAAAGTTCATGTGGACAAAAACATATTGACACTGTTATTATGGCAAACAACAACGACATGGGAGCAAACTAATCACCCCTTAGTAAGATTTAAAAATATGTTTAAAATTATTTTTTAAGTTATGGAATGCTTATTTGATGAAATAATATACAGACCTCAAAAGTGGTGATAATGAAGACCATGAAGCAACATGGTAAAATGCATATTATTTAATGTAACAGAAAAAGGCTGAACATAAAACTAACACTTGGCTCTCATTTTAACTATGTAGAATTATGCCTTTGGAAAGAGACAAAGATTATACACACATAATAATAGTTGTGCCAGTTTGGCAGAATTAGAGGGGTTTTTTTCTTTAATTTTTTCAAACTTTTCTATGATTATGTTTCACAATACTTCTTGAGTTTAAAAAACTATTTTAAAAATCCAATAGAAGTTAAATAAATTAAAATTGGAATCTGGGAGCAAAACCTAAAACCACCAAAATTGTTTAGGCTCCTTACTTCTTCCTGTCATCCAAGACACCATGGTAGGGACCTCTTGTGAGCTGGTGGGCAAAAGATGGAACAAAATCTTTTTGAAATGTTACCCTCCTGAACCTACCCCTCATCTGCCTTTTTCCCAGTTATCCTTCCCCCTTCTCCAGGGTGAGACCTACCCTTCCAGCCATACTTTGCCATCACCCAGGCACAAATCCAGCCTGGTTGATATAGTCACTCAGCCACTCCCTTTTATGAAAAAAAAAAAAGTCAGTCTTCAAACTTTGAGGTTTGGAGTGCCTCCTGGAGCCCCTTATAAGATCTTTCTTGTTACCACTCACTTAATGTTCCAAAGAACTATTTCAAAAGTGAGCTGGAAATCAGACAAGGAGGTGAGATGGAAAAAAAAAAAAATCAAGAAAAAGTAGTCCTCTAACTATCCCAAGCCCTGAGCCCCTTTCCTCGGCCAGCATACAATTTCTAATCCTTGGATTTCCCTCTTTTCTTATTCCGTGAACTAAGTGGGAGAGTCTCAAGTTGGAGATTAAGACCTTCACTCTCCATAAACATTCCAACTCAGACAACTGGCTGATACTTAGTAGACTGGGGTTTTGTTACCAGAAGACAGCTAGAAACCCTGTTCTTTGATGAAAACAAGGAAAAGATAAAGCAGCACTGGGGTCGTCTTCTGTGATAAATCCTTGCATAGACACCTTAATTAACTCAGGCACATCAAACCCAGGAGATGATTGGACCTGTCCCAGCCCGCAGCCGCTCTCCTTCTGTCCCCTAGGTAAAGACATTCTCTTCGGGATGCTTATCTATGCAGTTGTACAGAAACCCTTTACTTGTGGCAGTTTGAATTTCAGGTCCTAATTTAATCTCCATGTATTCTCCTTCCTCTCTTCCTCACTGCTCCGTTGAAGGAACACCTAGTCTAGCCAACCAGTTCAGTTTACCGTTCCCTACCTTTAACCCAGGAAGGTAAAGGACCTGTCCGTGGTAGGAAGCTCCTGGTAGGTCTGGGACTGGTGCTCAGGCTGCTGGTCTTTCCACCCTACCATGTTTGCTGCTTCTGATTACTGGTTTCCATAGAGCAGAGAAGGTAACACTGTCCCGGTATCTTGTAGGAAAGTGTGAAAGGCAGTCCTATATGGCCCACGTAAGACCAAAACTCTCTCACTACCCCTTTAAAAAGAACTATCTCCCTAAATCAAGGCTCATTGGTCAACAAATGGTCACTGTGAACCTTTGCGGGGAAGTAGTAAAGGTGGTTACCACATGAAGCCAAATTCTTATACTCATGCCACGGTCCAAGATTAATTTTTAAGACATGTAATTTGACATATGTTAGGGGTTCACTGGCTTAAAATGAGTTAACTTCATAAAAGACACAAGCAAGTAATAATGCGATCATTTAATACAATACCACTGTCTAAAGATTCTTTTTAAATATAAACACGGCAATTCTGCTAATACATATTACATACATTTGCAACAATACACAAAAGCTGAAAGGTGGTTATTGTTGAATTGAAAAAGTCCCAGAATCCCACTAAGAAAATAATGTGAGACAATAATGCATATTTCAGGTACACACTATAACTGACTTAAATTATTATGGATGTACTTCATACTTAATTACCTTTCTAAAATATGTCGGGGTATTTTGTCATAAACTCTGCAGAGTCTGCTGTACCTCTACTAAATACTGCTCTGAAATGCAAACCCTTCGCTAATGTTTTTATTTGAATAACTTATTACCCAATATAGCAAGCATCAACACATTTTATAGAACCAGAACTTGGCTCTCTGAAATTCCTCCTACCCTAATGCCAGTCACTGTTGGGAGCATTTAGTTATAAATTGTCTTTCAATAAAAGTAAAAGCTCCCAAAACAACAAAATGAAAAGACACAGCAGCTTAAATCAAGGGAAGTCAATTTCCACATGCCGATCCTAAATATTTCATGGCCCTATTTTATTCTGACATTTGTAGATGACTAAAGTGTTACAAAGGAAATAAAATGCTGATTAAAGAGTTCACTGTCATAAAGGTTACTGAATTGTAAATGGCCCTTTCCATCTTCCTGTTAATAGGTACCCAGCTGTAAACATCATGAAGGATGTGACGGGAGGGCGGCTTCCCTCCTTTAGGAGCTGTATATACATTAATCACTGAATCACCAAGCCATGCTTAATTGCAAGCTGTATATCACACAAATCCATGGTAAGTAGAAGGAAACTCATTATTGCTGCTTCATAACTACTGGGTACTTCTCATTTTAACCTCCTCACACCTGGGACACTTTGTTGCTTTATAACAGAAATGCAGAAAAGGTATTACACCGCTAATTACAGCCCACACGGGCACTTCCACCTCAGCTGCCTGAAAGAAAAAAAAAAAAGGAACTATCTAGATCTGCAGCCATCCCGGCTTCTGCCTCATTGCCACGAGGTGAGTTTTTATAGGTGGCTTCTCGCACCCCCCTCCCCTGGTTCCCTTCCTGGGGACATGTTGAAATCCCTTGAGAGTTTACAGAACTGTTTAAGTGATAAAGAAAAAAAAAAAAAACCCTGCAGTATATTTTGCTTTGACAAAATTATTGATTTAAATCCCATACAATAGCACAATACTATTTAAAGGTCAACCCAAGAAAAATGAGTTTACACCCGAACAGAGCTGAGCTTATCTGTCATGAAAGTGTAATGATGTGTTTATTCCCTCACTAGGGTGTATATATTTTTCAGGAAGATATAACAGTCTACTTGCAGGTGAAATCTGCTCTTAAATGGGAATTTCAGGAGATATTTACATTTCAGATGGCGGAGCTGATATCTGAAGCCCTGAGACCCATTTCTGTACTTACTAGTCAGGTGAATATTTATTTTCATCGTCTAAAAATTATTCTTCTCACTCCCAGGTCAAAAACGAGATGTATACTTGAAAACTATAACCACAACTCATATGGGAATCTTTCAAGAAGGCTAAGGTTGCAAACAGAATGCAGAGGTTGCCATGATAACAGCCTCTCCTCGTGTTTTGATTTCTCTTTCACATTTCAAAAATATGGCAATGTTCTAAGTTCATTATTTCTAGAAATTTTTGTTACTAATAAATCTATTTTTTTTTCTTTTCAAATGGCCAACTGATGTATGATTAACCCCACGACTACCACCATCACCCTTCCCTGGTTGACCTCTAAAGGTACTCAGACCTGAGCCTCATTGGGATGGAGTAAAGGGGATGAGGCCTGATACCTTACAACCAGGTCACAGACCTTAAAGCGAACCTGCCCCACCATCTCTCCTTTGAATTCCATTCAACCAGTATTTATTAGGAGCCAGGTACTGTGCTCGTAGTGAGGGTACAAAACACCATACCTTCTCTCTTGAAAAGTTTCATTCATTCATCTGGTAAATGGGCTGAGCACCAATCACATGCCTGGTACTCTGCAATGACTTCTCCAAGACTTCAAGGCCCACAGACACTGAATACACAAATACAAGTGAAATAAATATCCCAAAAGTGAACTTTCAGGATGTTGGGGCTGCATATAGCAAAGGAAGCCAAGCTAGAATCTTCTGCAGAAAACAGAGTTGCATGGGACATATGGTTTGGCTGAAGGGTAGGAGGGAGAAGAAAATCTTGCCAAAAGTAAGAGTTCTGAACCTAAGGGAAACCACTGGAAGGTATCCAGCCTGGGAGTGCCATGACCTAGGACAATATGGAAACCAGATCAGAGGTGAGCACACATTACTGTTGGAATTCCCCTCCAGAAGCCTAGTAAGACAGTGGGAACAGCAAAGAAACCACCCTACTTCCCCATCAGCACCAGTGCGCAAGAAGTACATTTCCAAGAACTGGCCTTTAATTCTTGTGTTATCAAGACTGAACTGACCAGGCTCATGATTCAGCTCATAGAGCCTTCTCTCCTTTCCACAGGTGCAATCCGACCGGTCTGGAGATTATAACAGCTCTGAAATTCTTATTACCTGTCTTCAGCACCCACCAACTCACTGGCCATTTTCCTATCATTACTAGCTCTATCATCAAAACATGAGCTGGAAGAGAGACCACTTCCAAATCCAGGTAGTCTATGGCTAACGCTTGGAGTGAAAGTTGCTTTTGTGTCATTGTTCAGAAACAAGGGCAAAGCTATTGACCAAAACTAGGTCTGAAGGTTGTTGAAATTTAATTTATCTAGACATTCCATGCTCCCCACCATCATGGGTCTTGGCATTTTGGTTGTCTAAAAATCAGTGTACAAATTTTACTTCTCTTCCAACACTCCTTATGGGGAAGAGGAGTTGGTATTCATGAATCTTCTATTGTTCTATTGTTAGCAGATCCTCAAAGCCTCTCACATTCAGGCAAAAGCCTAAAGCTATCTGCCCTGTTGGTGAACTTCAGGAAGACTGAGCACAGTCCCATAGCCCATCCCCACACTAACTACCCCCAAATCCCTTTACCCCCATCCACCCCCAACCACCACCTTTTCCACCACCACCACCAGCCCCCACTACACTCAACACAGTCACACCCAGAGCAGGAATCTCTTGCCTTCTCAGAGGATCCTTGGCATTGCATTTCCACTCCTCCCCACCCCATCCCAATGGTGAGATGAGTCAACTCTGCATCTTCACCACCAAGTCTCAGTTCTACCCTCCATGAAATTTTAAAATATATGCTCTAACAAGCACACTTCTTCACAAGATCATGGCAAAGGGGGAAGATCACCTGCTTTGGAATCAGCACACTGGGGCCCACAGCTAAGACACACCATCAATGATGTTTTTCTAATCCTACTGCTTAGGGATCCTCCATTTCTTCATTATCTATCCATCCATCCACTAAATAGATATTAGATCCTTATCATGTTTCAAGACTTTTCACATTTATCTTATTTAATCATGACAATAATCCCTTAGAGTAACTGCTCCACAAACTTATCACACACCCCCAACATATGTTGATTTATTTATAAACTATGCATACCACCTTACCAATGTATTCATAAAACATACATTAGATAGTCACTTAAGGGTAGGAAAGAAAATATAAAGATTTTAAATGCAATTTTATTCATTAATGATGTCAAATCTCTTTGAGCTTACTGAAAAAGAAATAACTATACTTTATATAATGTATTAATTTTTTTATTACAGAGATGTTATATATTTAGGCCTCATTATTTTTTAAAATATGGGTATAACACTTTGTAAAAAGCCAACTTAAAAGTTTAGTTCTATTTTCAGTTTAACACAATTTTAATAAATGAATCATAAATTTTAAAAGGTACTTAAGTATATGTATTGGTTTCTTGTGGCCACTGTAACAAATTACCACAAACTTGGTGGCATTAAAACACACACACACACACACACACACACACACACACACACACGAGAGTTATTCTCTTAGAGTTGTGGTACCCAGAAGTGCCAGTGAACCAAAATCAAGGTGTCAGTGGGGCCGCACTCCCCTCAGAGGCTCTAGGAGAGAATCTGTTCTTTACCTCTTCAAGTCTCTGAAGTTTGATGTCATTCCTTAGCTTGTGACCATACGGCTCCAATCTCTGCTTCTCTGGGCACAACTGCTTTTTCCTCTTATGTCTGTGTCACGTCTTCCCCTGATTCTCTTATAAAGACACCTGTGATTATATTTAGGGCTCTCCAAAATAACAAGATAATCTCCTCATCTCAAAATTCTTAATTACATTTGCAAAGACCCTTTTTCCATGGAAGGTTAATATTCACAGGTTTCAGGGATTAGGATATGATACTTTGGGGGAAGGGGGGGAACCATTATTCAGTACCGCAGTACATGTGAAAGAAACCAATCACTGGTTGAGTTCATTAAATCACAACTCTCTTTTTCAATCTCATTAACCAGTCATGCTCAGATTGTTGTTTAAATTCAGTGGGTAAATTTTCACATTCCTTGATGTCAATTACCCAAAATGTGTGGTAATTTTATTTTTCACCAATGAATTCAAAACCCACTGAAATTCTCCTTCTTGGGAAAAATTTTAAATAGGTATAAAATTCATTTTCCAATTTTTTAAATGTACAGAGATGAACATTTTTATAGATAACATACCAGCCACAGTTGGCAGCAAAGAGCTCATAGGAAGATGGAAGTCTTTCCAAAAATCTGTTTTCAAATGTCCTCTCCATAGCATTAGTTTCTTTCATTAAGCATTTCTCAACTGCACTTTTTGCCAAACATATCTGTTAGGATTTATATTTCTGCCAGACATTAGGAAAGAAAAACTCAAAAAGCTTGAATTTTCATAAGAGAAAAATGGAGAACTCCTATTTATAATAATAAAAAGAAAACACTTCCAAGTTCTTTCTCATGACATGGTCAGGGAATCTCTGCTGGAACCCAAGATTTTTGTACTCAATCCCCAACTTATAATCAAGCATAACATAAGGGTTCTATTATTTGAGGACTTTTTAAATAAAATCAATCACATCACTGATATCCTGTAACCAGGGTCTAAATAAATTTGCAAAGTGCTAAAGACAAAAAAAGAGGAGAAGACATCAGTATGAAATGTAGCTCCAAGACAAATCCCAGGGCCTCTGTAATAGCCCCCCTGTGTGTGTGGCAGGTGCTCTTGTGGGAGACACCTGCACCAAGTGAGGGCTTCAGTTCAGTCTGAATATGAAATACTGACCCAGCTTATTTCTTTCTCATTTTTAGCTTATGAGAATTAGGAACAAAATCCTAACACTCTTCTAGCATGCCAGTAGTTCCATTCTGTGGGCACAAGCTCCTTTCTCTAAAAACTAGTCCCTGAGTTATGAATGAGTATTCTTATTATACTGATGGGGAAAGACACTGAGCAAGGCTGAGGGAGTTGCTTAAAAGAGCAGAGACAAGAGGAATCAGATCCAGGGTTTGATCCAATGTTCTGATTCTGTGTCTGGCTCATAGTCCACTGCTCCCTAATCCCTCCCTTCAAGAATGGAGTGGGAAAGGTGAGGAAGGCAGTCCAGCAGAGTGGTTCAAACCAAATGGCTGGATTTGACTTGGCTCCATCATATCCCAGCTATGTGACCTTAGGTATACATTAGACTCTACACCTCAGTTTTCTCTTTTTCAAAATGGGGATAATAAGACTATCTGTTCCAGAGGGTGATTTTTAAGGAGGAAATTAACTCCTATAAAGCACATAAGACAGCAACAAACATAGTAAGCAAAAGCAATCCCTCATGGATGTTAGCCATGCAGTAATACCTATTTCATAAGGCTGTTCTAAAAGCAAGTGACAAATACATATATTTAGACAGATATGTGTATACATATGCACAAAATATACAGAGAGAAGGTTAACGGGAGGTGCACACATGCACCTGATATATAACAGGTAACTAATGGGTTAGTTTTTCTTGGGCTTTTATTAATTTTTGAATGAAATATGAGGGTTACACATTTGTCATAAAGCTGATAACGGTCCTCCATAGGCAAGAAGGCCTCTTTCTGATGTCGTGTAGGCACAATACCCTCTGCCTCATCTTCCACAGATATTTGCCATTTAAGAATCCAAGCCTGGCTGGGGCACCTGGGTGGCAGAGTCAGTTAAGCATCTAACTATTGATTTTGGCTCAGGTCCTGATCACAGGGTCATGAGATTGAGCCCGGTATCCAGCTCCACACCCTGCATGGAGTCAGCTTGAAATTCTCTTTTCCTCTCTCCCTGCCCTTCCCTCCCACCCTGCTCCCTCTCACTCTCAAATAAATAAATCTTAAAAAAAATTAAGAATCCAAGGTCAAAATCTCAGGCTTTGGGTTATAATGCATGCTCTGCTGATAAGGCCTATGTCCATAATTTGGGGCAAAGAAAGGGAGTAGTACTTTCCAGGCTGGAAGGTCCAACCGGGGTCTACAGTGAAAATCATTTGAAAAGTATAACCTGTTATGTGTTAACAGTGGCTAGTATTAGAAGGTTTTCTGTTCCCATCAAAAAACCTTGAGTCTCTTCCCTACCTGGCCTCAAGGTCCAAAGCAAAAACTTGAACTAGTTTAAAATAAAAATAAACCAGTAGAAATGGCAACCAAAACTTTGTCTTCTGACTTTGCAGACTCAAAACAGAGAACAGACTGCTGTCCAGACCAAATCACAATTTCCCTCATACTCTCCAAGCAGGGGACACATATATAAGTCAATCAACATTTCATCCTGTGGAGTTCCTCTTGGTCTGACCTCCTCCCAGTGACTCTTCTGAACATCCTGTCATTGTCCCAACACTACCGTACATACCCTGTGTCCTATTTCTGGAATTTGATAAAAGCATTCAAATCCTAGTATTCAAAACAACAATCAAGGGAACTTGTACCTTCATAACCAAACATCATTCACAGGAAAATGATATGATGACCAAGAGGTCTGGAAAGCGGAAGCCAAGAACCTAAGTAGACCCAGGACACCTGGACAAGGTAAAAGCTATCAGATGATGCAAAGACAGGACTTGTATACCAACACACACAGGTTTGGTAGCAATATGTAGCAGGAACTCGAGGTTCCCAAGATTTCAGGTAAGAGAGACAGAAGAAAGAAACTGCATTGAATTCAGGTCAAGAGACCTGAGTTTGCATCTCTATTTCGCTCCTCTCCAATGCCCTGACCTCGGGGAAATTATTTCCCCTCTCTGGACCTCTATGTCCTCCTCTGTAAAAGTGAGAGTGTTGGACCACTTTATTTTGTTAAGAGACTTTCAACTGAATTATTCTAGACCTCTTCAGTCATCATCAATCTGTGTACTGTACAAGCCAATAACACTCTTCTTAGGTTCAGAGAAGTTTTTTTTTCTTTTAATTTAATAACTATCCATTGGGCATAACAAATCAATCTTGTTAGAGCTGCTTACCAAGTATGACTTGTCTACTCTCTTTGGATCCCAGGTAAGAATGGAGTTCTGTGATTAGTTCTTCCAAGGAGCTGTGGTCCATTTCTTTGCCAATGCAAAATTCTTCAGAACTCTTTCCCTTTGGCTCAGCGTCCAGCCGTGTTCAAATTATCAACTGGTCTGCCATCTTAAGTCCCTGTGTGACTAAAATGATCAGAGCCCTTCTGCCAACATACCAAGTACACAAAGCATAGCAAGAAATATATCCTTATCATTTTACACCTTTGAGATTCTGGAGTTGCTACTGCAGCCCAACTTAGCCAGCCCTAACTGATATAAGAAGTAGCCTGGAATTAAAATTACTATTGTTGTTATTCCTCTATTATTCTTGTAACTATGGCCTATAATAAAATATGTTTTTATAACTGTTTGCATTTCTTAAGGTAAAGCAGGTACTATATACCTGAAGCTAATGACCCCCCCTTTCCACGGTCTATGTCCATTACTCCAACTTCTCATGGGGTCTCCTGTAAAGAACAATGACCATCTCCAGTAAGAATAAAGAAGGTAAGAACACAGCAATCACACTTCAGTTGCATTTAGTATCAGGAAAAACTTCCTTCTTGAAGGGGGAAAAAAATCAAGCCACAGAAGAGTATGACACAATTATCTTTCTAAAAAATGGCTTGTTGTAGATAATGTGCTCCTACAGGCTAGGGCAGATAGATTTTGCCCACAGAAAGCAAGTGAAAAGGAGCCACCTTCCATGGGGCTCTGAATGTGAATTACAAAAGACTTCAGGTCAATTAACAACTACTGAAGAGAGGGCTACAGCTATAAAGGATGAGTTTATGAGGCCTTGTTGGAGGTGAAAGGGGAAAAGAAAGAACAAAGACTTGCAAGCATAAAGACTAAATTAAAAAAAAAACCTCTGGGGCAGCAGAAATGTAGAAGCATATAAATGCATATGAGATTCAAGAAGCAAAAAGCTAGATGGTTAAAAAAAATCTTTCAAAAAGCACAATAAAAGAAACAAGGGATAAAATAAAAGCAATTCTTATTTTAATCAATTGATAATCTGCTACCTGAGGCTTTTGGAGAAATAGTGTGAAGAACTCGGATAGATAAAATACTTTTTAAAACTATGATTTTTTTTTTCTTTAACCCAGAGTCAAACTCCTATAGGTATTTCTGGCTTTAAAGCAAGCAAGACACACCTCCTGTCTGGTTGGTTAATTACAGAGCTGTTGTTTGACAGAGACACCGTCAGCGTGACCTCGACTCAGCTACTCCGCAACCACCCCTCGTGGACCAGACACGTGGGCCTGACTTACAACAGGCAAATGGTGGATGAGCTCACACCCGGGATGCAGATGCTGTGGTTCTCACTGACAGAGGATGTGCCTATGAATTAGCAGTCAGACAGTGACTGTCATTGGTAATAACTTCTTATTATGTCAAGGAATTTACATGCAGATCAATGTGAGCAGTGTGCACTTGCTTATCCCCACCATAAATCACTATCGATTGGCACACCAATTCCTCGCCATAATTAGGAGCTATAGACAGGGCTGCAATATTATCTTAAAATACTGTGTCACCACCCTCTGTATAACAGCTGGCATCCACAGTACTCCCACACCGCAGCTCTTACGATCGGCGACGCTGCTTCCGTTGTTACTTGGGGTGGGAAGTGGGGGAGATAAGTGAATAAAACGTCCCTGTGTGCAATGTCTACTTGAGAGATTCCCTGTACCCTATTAGAGATTAAAAAAATGGGAATTCCTCCCTATACATATTGAATTCCTGTGTGCAAATGCGAAAGTTGGCAACATGCTGCTCTTAATCTGATTTATGCACCAATTTATTTTATACATTAGGCACACTGTATGCAGGCTGACTGATGCATAAAAATTTCATGCAAAAAAGGACTCACTCCCGTACAACTGCCTTTCAGTTATTATTACCTCTTGTGGTTTCCATCCTACAGTGGGTAGGACAAATGACTCCATATACCAAATACATTCGGCCCACTATACAAACATTTTGATCTGTTTCTATTTCCCCTCAGCTCCAACTCCAGAGAGCTAAAAACGCTGTATCTTAACTTTCTGAAATCCTTTAATGCTACAAAACACCCACTTATGCAGAGAACTTCTCTCCATGTTCACTCTTTAACTGTGGATTATAAACACACAAACATATACAACAGAGGCAAACAGAGACAAACACAGACCCACGACACACCTGGGTATTTCTGGTTAATTTTTTTTTTTTTTGGTTAAACACTTTCTTCTCTACATATCATAACCACCGTGCGTTGTGCATTACTTTTATAATTAGCTTCCCAGGAATACGTTCCTCAGAATATTAGGAACAGCAGAAATGCGAACGAACAAAAAAAAGCTTTTGGGGTAGGTTTTTAGTTAAGGAAAAACCAGCTAGAAAAAGCATCTTTCTGTATTTTCCCTTTATTAGAAGTCTCCTTTCATCCAAGAAATATGGGGCCTGAAATAAATTGTACCATCCTGCTTTTTTTTATTCAAATCCTTGCCAGAGCTAGGCAGTATGCTAATGAAAACAGGTTGATAAATGACTCCCTGATATTTTCCAGACATTTTTCTCTCAGAAGTGCTCTAAACTGATGTAGCTCAAAGAGAATAAGGCGCATTAAGTCATTATATCAATTTTTGTTACCCAGATACTTCAGTCCCAGTTAAGCGCTGACAGCCAATATAAAACAAGGCAAGGGCATCATACGACTCCATCGATCAAATCTTGTCGTAGATAGATTGCCTATTACACAAATAGAACTAGCGGATTCAGTTTGTAGTTTTATGCTCTCCAATTAAAGGATAACAGGGTACTTTCCCATAAATCTGCTAATTGCAACTGAATTAATTTAACAAATTTCTCCAAGCACACAGGAAAAAGCGATTGGTTAAGCTAATGTAAACTAGCACAGGTTGTCACAAAGAGGCTCCCATAACATCCTTTTGCTATACCTTGATTGGGCAAGGTGTCACAAGTATTTAGCTACATTGTGGTTCTCTGGCAACAGACAGCTGACAAGCATAAAACATTGCACAAATAGGAGATAATTTATTTGTGGTACTTTTTTCTCTCTCCCTCACGCCACACTCTCCCCCACCCGCAGGAGGAAATAACTCCCTCTTTGCATCTAATTAATGTTTCTCTCCAAGTGAAGCTGTTTTTCTAAATCAGAATTACACCAGCCAAAGCACTATATTATGGAAAGGGGTCCCTCCGCGCCACTCAGCCAGCAGTAGGAGTGATGGGCAAAAACCAGAACAGCTGCCTATTGCATTTCAAAGGAGGAAATAGCTCGGTGCTCCTCAACAGAGCAGGGGAAACCCAACACAGGGCACCCACTCTCACAAGTTCAAATACACAGGTACCCGTGGCAGCCCAGGTGCCAGAAGCAGAGCAGATGAGCCCAAGCCACAAAATAATGCATCTCCGTTGAATTCCTCAATTGCTGCGCTCAGCATTATGGAGACAAAGTTGTCATGACTGCACAGGCTCAGTGGCATTCCAGGGATGCTCGCCTGCCTCTTTCACCTCTTCCCTGCTGCTCCTCGTCAGGGATTCAGGCATCCTCGCAACAACCACAATGGCTTCGGAGAGCTAAAGCTAGGGTGCTCACAGGTGAACAAGGGGTGAGGAACAGAAAGTGTATTTTCCAGATGTGGTGAAATAGGTCATATTTTAACTATCCAGCCCCACCGTACCCATATTTTTAGACTGGATATTTTCAACGTGATCTTTCAAAATACCACTGCCCTATCCACACTTGGCAGGCACCACCTCCTGCCCCAAAGGGGATAGATTTCAGTTCTAGAAGGGGTGATGGAGCCCAGGGATGAGCAAGGAGAAGCCACGGAGGAGAGGGAAGGTCAAGGCAACAATAACCAGGATGATGGACCTTGTCAGTTCAAATTCGAGTCAGGCATCTCCAGCACCACTCCCTTCTCTTGTGATCAGAGCTTCACGCTTCCTTGCTACAAAAGCCGATTCCTTGCTATAGGGAGGAAAAAAAAAAAAGTCTCAGAGAAGACCCTTTTCCAAAGCACAATTCTCATACCCTGTTTATCCATTTAGGCTTCTGGGCTGATAGATTGAAGCTCTGCAACACATCAATGGGACGGTAAGCTTCTTGAAGACAAAAACCACATGCATTTTGAACGGTGAGCCCAGAGCAGCGGAACAATGCATGCTGCCTCTGGGTGGACAACATACACAACTTCAAACTGGCTGAGTCCTCTGGCCAAGAGGTAACAGGGTTCTGCAAGGGAAAGAGGGTATGGGTTAAGTCCAGGCAGGAAAGTACAGGGTGTTGGCTCCTACATGCTGTTAGTTTGCCACTTTGTATCTAACCAGAAAAGTCAAACACACACATACCCAAAGAGATACTCTGAGTAATAGGTATTTATGTAAAGATACCGGATCAAAGTAATGACTCCTGGGTTACAGCCCCAACTTAGCCATTAACTAGTTGTAGGATACTGGCATCGCCTTTAAGCATCTCTTCCTTGCCCATAAAAGGGTAGATCTCAGCATTAGATCTGATGAAGGCCAGGAGATCCAGCCACAGTTTTTCAAAAAGCAGCTGCACGTGGAATCGAATTCCTGAGTGCTTCTCACGTTTGTTAACAGATTGTAACATATCAGAGTACGCTGCACATAAATGGGGGTAAGTATTGTTTTTGTGACAGTTCTCATTCAGTTGTATAAACATACATGTGTGTGTAGACTGTAATGGGAAATACATTCTCCAAGGTCAGTCACAGCCAGAACAATTATTTTATTTTTTTAAAGATTTTATTTATTCATGAGACAGAGAGAGAGAGAGAGAGAGGCAGAGACACAGGCAGAGGGAGAAGCAGGCTCCGTGCAGGGAGTCCAATGTGGGACTCGATCCCGGGTCTCCAGGATCATGCCCTGTGCCAAAGGCAGGTGCCAAACCGCTGAGCCACCCAGGCTGCCCCCCAAAAATTATTTTAAATTCAAAGCCACTGAACCAGTCCAACCCAAGGACTGAATGTGAAGATTCTGTGGCTCTACTATCACATGGCTGCACGCAGAGTCAGCCGGCTGCAGGGTAGGAGAACTGGTGGGCAGGAGCCTTCCCTCCCCCCAGCAGCACATCAGTCACTTGGGATAAAAACGAGCCGGGGAAACCCTTCATCTTGGGAAAGTCGCCTGTGTGCCAAGGATGAAGGGAACCCTTTCACCAAGGGCCCCAGCAAAGCCCGGCTCCCAGTGGCCCGGATTAGCACACTAGTCCAGAATGAGGGGCAATGGGTCCACCACCTACACGCTCCCCCACAGAACCTGAACACCAGGCACCCCAGAAACATGCACAACTCCTACCGGAGGGAGACCTCTCACCTCTTCTGGCAGCAAAGGTTGGCTCCCCAATCAGTTGTGGGACAAATACTTCATAGAACACTTTATGATTCACATGTATGCAGACGCAGAAGCACGGCTTGTTCCCCACCACGGACCTGAGAGGGGATGACCTGGAGAAGCATGTCCACCTAAAAGAAATCAGCTAGCCACCTCCTGAGGCTCCACATAAGATGAAGTAGTGTCTGAGTAATTCCCCAAACCCTTCACTTCCCCAGCTATGCAGAGCCTACTGCTCAACTATTATTCTTACTGTTATGACTTATGATCTGATGTGCTGGTTGGAAAGAAATCTAAAAGAAGAAGTGATTTCATAATACAAACATGTTAGGTTGAGTCAAAGCTTCTGGAGGGAAAATATGCCTTTAGCTAAAATATTTGCTATTATTATTGAATACCTCCAAATGAAGATGGCTTAAGGCTTCTGCTGTTTGGTTTACAGAAGATGTGGAAGATAGGATACTATGAAAATAGACAACAACAGAGGAACCATTAATGAACAAAGTAAATAAAAGGTCTAGGAACTAACCAGGTAACCAGCCAACAAATATTTATTGAACACTTGCTGTGTGCCAGGCACTAAACATTAGAATGCAGAGTGAACAGAGCACAGAGTCCCTCCTCTCCGGAGCTTGAAGCCTGGTTGGGGAGAGAGCTGCTGTTTAAGGAAGTTTTACAGATAAACAAGCACCATGAAAGAAAAACAAAAATAGTAAGGGGCTCTTACTTGGCCGGGGGGCTTCGGGATTGCCTCCCTGAACAAGTGTCACATTCAAGCTGAGATGACAAAGGGCAAGAGAACAGCTCCAGGTACCCTCCAGGGCTCAGCACACCCCCACCCTCCTCTGCCTTTGCACTCACATACACCCAAGGGCTGCAATCACACCGGCCCGCTCAATTGTGCTGGACTTCCCTCCTTCCCTGAGCCCTTCTCTTTCACACACCCCTGCCAATCATTCCTTCGGCAGAGAATGTTCTTGTGCAGCATTGCTGCTTGGCAGCCTGCTCAGGTTCCAGTGCCAGCTCTATGCCTTCCTACCATGGGACCTTACATTTCTTTTTTTTTTAATTTTTATTTATTTATGATAGTCACAGAGAGAGAGAGAGAGGCAGAGACACAGGCAGAGGGAGAAGCAGGCTCCATGCACTGGGAGCCCGATGTGGGATTCGATCCCGGGTCTCCAGGATCGCGCCCTGGGCCAAAGGCAGGCGCCAAACCGCTGCGCCACCCAGGGATCCCCGGGACCTTACATTTCTTCATCTTGCCATACCTCAAAGTCCCCATCTGTAAAACAGAGATGACCATGGGCCCTGCACCTCCCGTGTCTGCTGTAAGGACTAAATGAGATGATACAAGTAAAGCAGGAAGGACCTGGCACATAGTAAGCAGCCAGTAAAGGGTAAACATTATTGTTTGGTTATTGTGATTGCTGTTGCTCATTATCTTGTTTTCCTGTATTCCACTCTCTCATATCAGGGTCAGGTCAAACTGCCCTTCCACTGAAAAGCCATCCAGACTTCCTTCAGCCAATACCCCCTTATCAATAACACTGTACATCCCTCAATCATAGCCTTTACCACATGATGCCGAAATTATTTACATATGTCTTTGCTCCCTGGATCAAAGCCAGAAGTCACGTCTTATTTATCTTGCTCCCCTAGTGTGTGGAAATCCACAGACTCTCAACGAACATACTAGAAGATGGATGAATGAATGGATACCGGGGGGGCCAGATGGATGGGGGCAGGCCAGAAAACTCAGGTGAGCCTTCACCGTGGCCATCTCTTTCTCTAAGGAGGTAGCCCTCCAAGCACTTGAACAAATGAGTTGAAATCCTCCTAGCCATATAGTGACCTCTGGCCTGAAATGTTACTGTCCATGTTTACCATCATCTGAAAAGCACATGGGGGAGTAAACCTATCCTTCAGAGGCCGAGAGAACCTCGAAACTTTCAAATCCTCTAGGAAAAGAAATGTCTTTTCTCAAAACACTTCTAAATATAGTGAGGCACATTTTAAGCCTCTAGCTAAAAAGCCTGAAAGCATCTTTCTATTTATTGGTATCGTTATGTGTATAGTAACATTCCCAGAAGCAGGGCATGACTGCACTAGCTTTATGTCTGGCAAAATCAGTGTCTGTATTATCTGAACTCAAAAAGACTATAAAATTAAATTTAAGTGACTCACTTAACTACCAGAAGGAGAAAAGATCCAATTTTAAAACTGAAAACAGCAAAAGAATTAATTGCCGCTGTTTGGTGGGAGTTTATTATGTAAATAAGTAGAGGGCATGTCAACAAATACAGATGCCCAACCACATTTGCACAGTAATGAGGACGAACTTGAGATAGAGTGGGAAATGTGTTCTCTTTGGTGGGATCAGAGATAACATCTCCTCTGTCTCTCCAGGCCGCTTTCAGCATCATCACAGAGCTGGGAAGCTGGAGGCCACCTGGTTCAAAGCCTGATATGCCATGAATCCTTTTCACGGCAGGGCATGGTGAGCATTCACCCCCAAATCAGTTCTCTTTATCACATTCTTCCCTTTGCATCTCAACATGGCAGGTTCTAAAGTCTTTGGAAAATGTTTTAGCTCTCATTAAAGGAAGAATGTAAACGTCTCAACAGAGTTGAAAGCGAAATTGGGCCAGACTGAAGAAGAACTGATAGCAGGTTTTAATAGAGCCTTCGATAACCTTCTGCCTTCTGATGCTACCTTGTAGGCACCAGAGTTAAGTCATCTACAGCAAACCCCAAGCTATGGCTTTTCTCATATTTGTAAGTCTTAGCAATGTGGGCTAAGAACTTTCTACAATTAGTCCTTTCCTCCAGTAAAATCTAAAATTACAGGCGGGGCCTCCTGCAAAATGGGCCCAGAGGTAAAATTCATTTTAATGACAGTTACTGGGAAAAGGAGGAGGACAGAGGTGAAAGAGAACTCCTCCTATCAAATGCCTAGAATTCTAGGTCTGAGAGAGATCCTTTGACCTATCTCAGCCTAAAGATTCTACTAATTTTAAAAGATTCTCAAGGAAATTCCATAGTCCCTCATGTGAATCTATTTTCACATTTCTCTCACTGGCTGGTAATTTTCAGAGTGGGGTAGAGACACTGATAATCCCTCACACTACTGTCTAGTTAATATTTTTTTAAGATTTATTTATTTGAGAGAAAAAGAGAGAGAGAGAGAGAGAGAGAGAGAGTGTGGTGTGTGTGTGTGTGTGTGTATGGGTGGGTGGGTGGCAGGGGCAGAGGGAGAGGTGGAGAAAGAATCCTCAAGCAGACTCTCCACTGAGCGTGGAGCCTGACGTGGGGCTCTATTCCAGGACCCAGAGATCATGACCTAAGCCGAAATTTAGAGTTGGCTGCTTCACCAACTCTGCCACCCAGGTGCCCCTGTCTGGTTAATATTTAATGTGAAGACTCAACAAGTATTTTTGACCAAAGCAGAATGGGAATGGCAAGACTTTTCTCACCCTTGGCCACAGGCAATACCGAACTAATCTCTAAAGATCTTTCAAGGATCCCCTTAAAAACATGTGCATGTCAACCTCAGTTAAGAATCAGATCCATAAATACCTATTAAACAGGGTGAGGGACACATCCCAGAATTGCAATGAACTCCTGGCTTGCTATGGACCTGGTCAGAGGCAGCTCCATGAGGGGAGGAACTGAG
The DNA here is from genome assembly GCF_905146905.1 of Nyctereutes procyonoides. Taxonomy (NCBI): domain Eukaryota; kingdom Metazoa; phylum Chordata; class Mammalia; order Carnivora; family Canidae; genus Nyctereutes; species Nyctereutes procyonoides. The sequence continues at coordinate 62,311,453 of NW_026575046.1, forward strand.
TCACAATCACCTTGGAATCCTCACACTCACCATTGTGTCTGGTACATACTATGTATGTGATCAATCTTGCAAAAATGAAGGAAGACCTTATTTAGGTGTCTGCCCAGCCAAGGATGCCCAGAGCAGATGTCCTCCGCATGCACCAGTCCACCGCGCTGATAAACTCCAGAAAGACGGAAGGCCCACCTTAGCCAGTTTACATGCACGGTAAGGGAGAGGAAATGAACACCACCTAGAAACCTCGTCTGACACCAAAAACAGAGTGCACGACATTTTATTCTCCATTAATTTGGATATACAGTATTTCTCTCTGATTACTAGAGCATGCGATGTTCTTATAAGGTTATGAACTGGTTTTGCATCGTTCCGTTGCTGGAATTTAATACTGTACTAACTGTGATATATCTCGGCCATGATGAATCCTGCCTGGTTCTGCAGCGAGTTTCTATAAAAACCAGTTTGAAATACAGGACTCTTAAAGTCCTTGCCAAATCTGCAAGATGTGATACTCACACGGCTCCCATCCAGGCAAGCATGTCTAACATGCACTTGAGACCATCTACCTGTTTCCTTTGTGCTCCTCGAGCAGCTAGCTATTTATCCTATCACTGACGCTGAGAAAATGTGGTGAGTGCCGCCCTGGCCTGGTTTACAACAGCATTATTAATACTGCTCAACAACAAAGTAAAATTACAGATAAAATCTGAATAGGCCCATTATTGGTTTTAGAGGGAGTTAAATAAGCTATATAATTTCTTTGGGCCTTGCAGAAAAAGCTCAGCCTAGCAACGACAGGAGAAGAAATGCACACGGCGGCCAACTAGCCACTGGAGCTCAGCTTTGTGTAAATCCCCTCCTCGAACATCGTGAATTAAAGCAGATGAAAGTTTTAAAATGTCAGGCGAGTCCCTGGGGATGGATATGCTTTATGTTTTTTATACAGTGAACATTAATTTCAAATGGAAAGGGAAAGCAGTCCTCTATCTCCAGCCATTTGCTCCACTTTTTCTTACGTTCCATGTGTCCACTTTTAACAGACCAGTCTCCGGGGAATTGATGCTGCGCTGAGTCAAACAGTCAGGCTCAAGGTAAAAGCAAAGTCCTTGTGAGAGAGAAAATAAAAATTCACCACCCACTTCCCAGAAGCAGCCCTAATATGGAACATCTGACTTGGAGTTTGACAGCAGACGTCCAAAGCCTACCTACCTCTTCTCTTTCTCAGGTGTCTGAACTTTGCAAAACCTGGCTTCCCTGACCATTACCTTCCTTCTTCACAGGGTTTCAGGTAAACTGAATAGCACTTGCATATATGCTATGTAATATATAGTATCTATATGTGCACACTTCTATGTGTGTGTATTTGTGCTTCTCTCTCTCTCTCTCTCTCTCTCTCTCCACTCTCCACCCTCCACCCCGTTGTTGCTTTAACTCCTAACAGCTTTTCCTTCTATTTAACTTCCGTCATGCATTCCCAGTTTTATTTAACTGTTCTCCAAAGGAAACAAGGCTGTCATTCATTATTCATTCATACAATATATACTGAGAGTCTATTACATGCTAAGCCCCTTGGGATCCAACAGAAAACAAAACGTCCTCTAGGACTTCACAACCTACAGAACTGGTCTCTCTCTAAGTTGAATCCGAAGTGAAATTTAGAAGCTTTATTTCCCAGTTGAGGTCAAGAAATCAGTTTGACACCGTGATGATGATGACAAAAAACTGTTCTAAGAGTTACAAGGCCTGAGGCCCATGATAATTTGGGTTATTGTCCAGCAAACTGCCATGCCCTTCCTTTCCCACTGTGGCCACAGTTGACCTCTCTGTCCCACTGATACTGGCCTAGACAGGAGACTTGCTCAGGCCAGTGAGATTCAGCAATGTGATTGATGTAAGCAGAGACTCTGGGTGTGTTCAGGGCACACAGCAATTTGGCTTGGCTCAGTCATTCCACTGATGCACCATGAGAAGAGCATGCTTCAGGAAGCCTCTACTCTGTCAGCCTAGGCCCCAGAACACACACTCATGGAGCAGACCTGAATCCAGCCCCGAGCCCAGGATCAAGGCGGCTACCCCACTGCCTAGAGCAGAGCCACCCAGTCTAGATCACCCAAAGCACAGTCAACCTGCACAGTGTGAACAGAAAGAAAGATGAATGGGGCAGTTTCTTATGTAGCAATATTGTGGAAATAGCTGACCAATGTAAGGTCTAAGGAGGATCCCAACCAGAAAACAATTGCCTCATCAAAAGCAATTTGGCACAACTTAACTACTGAAGCATTAAAATGAGATTATGGTACAAAACATGCTTTTCATGGTCAAATCAATCATTCTGTCTCAACTCCTCTGTGCTTGGTTTCAGCTCTCTCTGTGTTGAAGGAAATTAACACAAAATAAGTTGATCTTGATGAGTAGGATTCAAATCAATAATGTTAATTGGGCTCCTGAGCATAAGATAAAATGACTTCAAATCAACAAAAGGTTAATATAACTTTCCCTTCATGCCGCACTACCTATGATAAATCTATAGTGGTCTGAAATTTCCAATTTCATTAACAACACATTTAACATGCTAAAAAGACGGGAACACTCTCCTTACATAATATTTTCTCTGTGCCCACCAGCAGGTTAACTCACTATTGCAAAGCATATCCAATTATGTAATTAAGTTATACTTGAATAAGGGAGGGATGTACTCAATGGTGAGAATTTCTTTTAAACTTTAATTTCATTACTGTCTTCATGTTCTACCTACTTCCCCCTCCCAATGGCAGTTTATAGAATTACTGGATATTTTCTTTTACAGCCTATTTCATACTAGATGATGTTAGCTGGCAAAGAAAAAAAATCATTCAGCATTCTTATTGTGCACATGCAACATGCAGGGATCCAATAGAAAACATAACGCCCTCTAGGACTTCACAACCTACTGGTCTTCCCTAAGCCGAATCCAAAGTGAAATTTAGAAGCTTTATTTCCCAGTTGAGGTCAAGAAATCAGTTTGACACCGTGATGATGACGACAAAAAAAAATGGTCTAAGAGTTACAAGGGAGGTAGGAGGGAGGTGGGAGATGAGCTAGCACAGACAGAAAGAGATTTGAAAAAAACAACAGTATTGCAAGGTCCTTGTCCTCAAGGGACTTTCAGTCTGTTAGGACTTATAGATGACTAGACACCCAATCAAATACAGAACATAAATGGGTCAGAGTCACTGGACAATTGTTGGCAATTTCTCTCTCATCCATCTCCTCGATTCTTTTCCTAACATTTTCCTAGATGTCCCTAAATTCTTTTGGGTGCAATGGACTCCATTCTCCTGTCCCATGATAGAGCCCAACCGGCATGATCCTACCAGCAGAATCCCATCTCCCCAGTCTGCCACAGTAACTGGTTTCAGGATAGGACTGATTCCGAGCTTAGTCCACACAGTCTGCTATAACAAATGACACACTTTTCTTTCTCCTAGTTCTGGAGGCTAGAAGCCCAAACACAGAGTATCCATGTGGTCAGGTTCTGAGATTCTAGCAAGAGTCTTCTTCGGGGTTGCAGACTGCCAACTTCTCGTTATATCCTCCCAGGGCAGGGCTCTCTAGGGTCTCCTTTGCAAGGACACTCATCTCATTTTTGAGGGCTCCACCCTCACAACCAAATTATCTCCCAAAAGCTTCATCTCCTAATACTATCACATTAGAGGTTGAGATTTCCACATATGAATTTAGAGAAGACCCAAACATTCATTGCAGACCCCATTCTGACCCATGAAGCCAGTGAGATTCGATTTGGGGAATGCAAGAACTCTCCTGCTAGATTTGAACAAAGATATACACATCCTTAACTATCTGCAGCCACCTCACAACAGGGCATTGCCTTCACAGAGGAAGAGCAACTGACAGAGAGAGAACAACCAGATCTCATTAGACTGTTTCTGGCTCAAGCCTTACCTGAAACCACTGCTACCATGAGAACCAACACTGACCCTTTTTGCCTTTAAGACAATGTGAGGAGCTGTTAGTTTCTATTTTTTTTTCCTTTTCCTGTGATTTGCCACTAAAAACATTTAAACAATAGAACATGCAAGAGAGCGCCAAAGAAGGAGAAATTATTGTGTACTGGGAAAATTCTAAATAAAGTCCAAAGAGGAATCAGGATTTCTCGTGGGCCTTGAAAAGTGGATACACTCGAAATTATTGGGAAGAGGGGGAGTAGTGATAGGATAGAATGAAAAAACAGAGCAAACCTACCAACTTAGATAACACCCTCAGAATGGTAGTCTGTGATCCTGGTGATGTTTATGTTGTTGTTGTTAAAGGGGCCCAGAGGAGTTTTGTGACTTAGGCAAGATCACAAAAAATTGGTTTAGCCTCCTCCAAAAGTGGACGAGAATTCTGGATCTGCCACTTGCTGTGTGAATTTTACCAACTTACTCCAAACTCTCTGAGACTCACTTTCTTCAAATTAGGTGTTAACAGTAATGCCTACTCTCCAAAGTTTTGAGAATGAGGTAAGATAATGCATTTAGAAGTGCTTTCCTTAATGCCAAGCACAATGAATATGATCCACAAACTTCAGTCATTATTTGTATAATTCTTTCTAAAAACTACATTTCAGACTTAACAGCAATCAGAGAGGAGAATCAGGACCAGTGGGTTAAAGATGACAAAGTGGAAGCTTTGGCCTCAACATAAGAAATAGGCTTCAAACATTTAATGTTTTCTAGAGACGTAACAGATTGATGATGAACTTCCAATTCTAGAGGTTTCCACTCAGAAAAGGAAGATTCTCTGTTTAAGGACACCATGACGGGCTGAGCATCAGAAGCATGATTTTAGGATGTGCTTCCAAGGATTCTTTCATCACTGAAACTTATCAACCCTTTGAGAGGCACCACTATCCTGCCAGTTTAATTTCCAGCATATCCCAAAACCAAGGATTTCCAGATCCTCCACCCACATCTTTCCAGTCCTCATTCCTTAACAAGACTTGCAATCACTTACACATTAAAGAACTGTGATACAAATTTGACCGGACTCACTACACCCGCACTATCCTCCAATACTGTGAAAAGCTAATTTCAGCTGTCACTTACTGGAAGTAAAATGACAAATATCTGTAATATCTGTCAGGTTATGAATGCTTTAAAAAGAGTTATGCAGCTGTCAACATTTTGATGACAAGAGAAAAGTAAACGAAGAACAGGAAACAGCACGTCTTTGGAGTATCCAGTTGCCAAACTTCTCTATGACTTATATTAATAAAAATCAAATTACCTCTATAAAAAATGCAAACAACGAGGGCTTCTAGAGAAAACCAACAGAGGCAAATCTGTGAATAATGCTGCCAATGCTATAGATGAGATCATCAGAATTAGCTTCAACACCTCAGTAGAAAGTGACTAATTCTATTAAGGGATGTGAAGTCTTTACTAAATTTCTCCCCATGGTGGTCTTGGACTAAACATGTAAAAATCCCTGGAACAGACTGACACTCTTACTGAGAGCTTCTTGTCATACTTGAAGACAATGTACTATAGAAGTAGGTGATTATGCATCCCAGGTTGACTGGGACAGTCCTAGTCTATATCCTTTATCTTGGTATAATTATAAATAAAGCATGCTAATTTGGATAATAAATTACTATGGTGTGTATGCATGTGTATTTGTATGTATATGTGTGCAATCGTGTGTTCATATATGCATGCACATGTATTGTGATTCTGTATATGTGTGCAGGTCTGTGTACATGTATATACATATATGTGTTTAGGTATGTATGAATGTCCACGTATAGGGGAACTCATTTGCTTCCATTTCTATAGATCTCATCTATAGTTTAGCTTTGGGGGGACAAACAATACATTTTACAACAAGGATGTCTACAGTTATAAAACACTGGGTGTTTACCATCTAATTAAAACAAAATCAATATAAGAAGCAAAAATAACTTTATGTTTGTTGGTAGCATGCTACCAACAAATGACCTCTCTAGGAACAGGGATGGGTGGCCCAATTTTTAGTTTAGGAAGCGGCTTTTTAACTTAGTGGGTAGTTGGCCTCAACATAAAACTCTAAACCAAAATTCACACCGTGGATCATTAAGTGATACCCGGTTTTCTAGTATTACTGCTGCTTCTCCAGTTATTAGAAAAGGACAAAACAACAAGTAAGATCAGTGTGAAAGTAAAGTTTCCTCTGTGGCCTCCAATGAGCTATTTTTGCATACAGAAGCTGGCTAGCATTGTCCTCAGTTCATATAATAACCATTTTTTTTCACATGCTTTTTTTTAAGGTATCTGTGCATTTTTTTTTAGATATCTACAGGATAATATACATTGTGGATTCACTGAACTGTGCCTTTTTAATGAAATAACTGAGAAAAGCCCAACCATTAAAAATGAATGGGCCTTATTTTTTAAACCTTGATTCATCCCTATGTATGCTTTTCGACCTGGGACATCTGCACCTACATTTTTTTTTCAAACATTCATGAAAATTCTCCTCCATCCCGCTTCCAGATTCAAGAAATTAAACCAGATGGGAATTCTTACAGCCAACCAATGTCACTCTGTTCGGATATCTCCATACCAAGAATATCTTAAGCTGCTTCTTGGTCCATAAATTAAGTCATTAACAAATATACACAGTTTGAAGAGGAATGAAATGTTCTGCAACAAATCAAATTCCATGTAGCATAGGGCACTGGCACCATTTCCACGGGAATAAATAAATTTTTGTGACAAACCAACTTCTTTTCTCCAACACATTCCAGAGATAGCCTGTACTTTTTGGTGTTCCTCATAAATCTGAGAAAATTAAAAGTTAACATGCCATGATACTTTCATTACTAGCTCCCATACAATAAATATTCAAGTATCAGTAAAGATAGAGCTGGAGTACTACAGGAAAAAAACCTCAATATTCTCACAGCTTGGGCTTTAGGAATAATAGGTGGCAGCGCACAAGCAAGGTGAGGCCAAGCCAAAGGTAGCAAATGAAAATATGAAGAGCCACACTTCCTTCATGAGTGAAGATGTATTAATCAGGTGCCTAGTTTGGAAGCCATTTTTTATTTCAAAATTATAATGACAAGAGTGTAGAGAATCACTCCTTGGTGAAATTTACTTAGACATCATTCCAAAAAATTAAGAAAGGTGAGAAAATTGGAAAAAAAATATTGGAAAAGAGGGTGAAGAAGAGAGTACACAGAGCAAACATAAGTATGACCACTCACAGCCAAATATCATCATCAACCAAGGAAAAAAGGTGCCCTTTAGGAGAAAATGAGAATTCAATGAGCAGCCCCAAAAGAAATGTTACCTTTGAAATGAGAAGGATTGGTGAGTTTGTGTCTGCCTGTGGCAGGGAGCTGCTGTGATGTGGCCACATGCAGAGAAGAAACAGTTCAGGGTAAAAATGAAGTCCCCCCCCATGAATCGTATTTTCAGATGGGAACTAGAGGTCCAAAAATGTCAAAAAATACTAGAAAGAAAATTCAGATCATTTTCATCCAAACTATCTTTAGTATCAGAAATGTGTTTGTACATCCCATTCAGCTGCTATCTAGACACAGGTTAGTCATGCACAGATTGAGAAGAATGTCCAGAAGTCCAAGCAATTCACCTCCTGGAATCACAGAAGAAAGTATCTGCCTCAAGCCAAGTATCCAGAAATGGCACCAAGGAATGTAGCACTAGTCAGAGATACAGCTAAGCCTGGAGTCAAAGCCTGGGATCATTTACCCAGAAAGGGAAGAAGTTTTTGAAAGGCTTTAAACCCTCCCACCATACACATCAGTGACACCAATCAAAATCTTCCTAGAAGGTTCCATGTCAATGAACATTCAGAACATTTCAACAGCCTTCAACTGTGATCTCTGTATCACTCTCCAGTTCAGCAGAGAGAACAGTGAGTTACAGTGGGCCATCTCTCTGGGAATCAGTGTTCTAAACCACAGAGGCAGGGGGCAGGGGAAAAAACCACTATGCCTTGATAATTATGCTTAGATCAGACTTTGAAAAAGTCTTTAAGGATATAACCCACACTCCCAAGGAGGATTCCATGAAGTGAAATTAATATGGCTGTCCTTCGAGAAAAATTGACAACTAGAAGGAGACCTTAAAAATCAGTTGGTATGGGTGGTTTTTCAAACCATAGGTCATGATCAATGTGACCCTGTGTGTGTTTGCACTGGATTACAAAGTAAAATGATTATCCTTATGAGACTTGTAAGTTTTTTTTAAGTGTTTGAACAATAGTTTCCTGGTGCAATCTTTTCATTTTATAAACGGGTCCCCTGCAAGCCAGGAAGAAGACATAACATGTCCGATGTGATAGAACAGGATAAATCCAGGAAGAATAGGCCCAGCCTCTTAGAATTGACCTCATGCTGCCTCTGCGAAATTAACTCTATAAAAATCTTCTAAGCCCCTCAGGCTGCACACGCATCCTAGTCCAAAGGACCTCTTGTCTTAGTTTGACATTTTCTTCCAGAGCCATACTCGGGTCAGGTGCCTGGCCCACCCTGCCCACTTGCACACAGGAATCCCCATTAGTATAAGCTGCAAGTGACCAAGGTCCCAGCATCTTTTAGGAAATGATTTTGAAGAAACATCAATTCTTCTGGATCCACAGGCAACATTTCACAGCAGAGAAGAGCAATTAGTGAATGTACACAGTGAAATCCAGCTCACATCCTACCACTTCCAGGGTCAAGGCCATATTTGCCCCAAGTAAAAGGCTTAGCCTTCACCTGTGTCAACTGTACCTATAAGTAATGGACTTTATTTGGATTTCAGAGCTCCCTCTGAGTTCCACCCTACTGAGTTTAACAGGACCAACATAAGATCCCACCCCCATTGTCAAGGACTTAAAATTATGATCACTACAGAAGCTTGCAACCAGCCCAACACAGACTTACCCTTCACAACTATGTGGAATGTAAAAAGCAGTTGCACTGACTCACCAGCCCTTCCCATAGAAAAAGAAGGGCTCATCATCATCCTCACGGTCACCTGATAGAAACCACGATGAAACTTATACATGCCAGACATAGCCCTCGGCTGTCCTGTCCCTTCAGCTGACCACCCACTGACCCCATGCAGAAACTGGGTGTCTTAGCTCAGAAATTTCTGACCACAGATCCCCAACGCCCAGCAGCTCTGCACCTCTGCAGAGTTAATAAAAGCAAAGGCAAAAAGTCAAGGAAATCCTGACCCCCTGTCCCTCCCCACTTATCATAAAAGTACCCTCACTTGGGCAGTAACCCCAGCACTGTAAGTGCTTCCAAGTGAACAGGAAGGGACAATTATCTGAGGCGGGGGGGGGGGCTCTTTAAGGTTAACTTTATTTAAGACAGAAGAGTCCAACAGCAACATTCAATCACTGGGTGAGGACACTTATTTAGATAGAGATAATATTCTCGAAGGAAAAAAAGAAAAATGAAACCCCAGGTTCTCCATATATTTATATATCTGAACAAAGCCATGAGAAGAAACTTGCATGAGATGTAAGAAATTGGAGCTTTCAAACATGCTGTTTCCACCTTATCATTCTTATCTGTTATAAAAAAAATACAAACAGCTGCATTTAAAGATAAGGGGTTGTGTATGTTGCCCAGATGTTTCTGAAATCCGTTCCCTGTTGAACTTATCTCCCCACAACTAAAGACACCTCTAATCTTTTCTAATGGCTTAATCAAGTGAAATAAATGGCCTGGCATAGTATCTTCTTTAAAACTTATACTACTAGTTGCGTGCACTCGTATGCGCACCATGTGAACCCGACACACAAAAGCGGGGATATTTTTAAATATCTGTTCAAGGCAAAACTAGCACTGGCGCTAAAGTATTACTCATGTAATGCAGTTTCCCAAAGACAAGAAGCTGGAAAATAAGTCAGTTAAGATTTCCAAACCCTGTTTCTTTTTTTTTTCCTAATCCTCAAACTTCTCATTGTCCTCACAGAAGGTGACAGTTCCTTTCATCCAGTACTTCAAACATTTATTCCATTCCTACTGTGTGTCCGGCAGCATGCTAAGAACAGAGTAGAGAAAATAAATAGGGAAATGATACTAATGGGAAGTCACAGAATGGCTTGAGAAATAAAAGATGGAAAGTTGTAAAGAGGGGTTGTATAAAGGGTGAAGACAGAGAATAAAGAAACAATATTGACTACCTGTCCAACTGAGGTCCCAGCCCCTCATAGCATCCCCAGACACAAAAGGTCAGAGTGCATAGAAAAAATATTCTACACCCAATTTGTTACCCGTTTGTGAGCTGGCTTCACATTTCTGCTCAGCAATTTATCATTCTGGAACACAAAATTGAGAGTCAAAGAGTCCGTAGAGAGTACATGGGTTTACATCCATGTTTTGCCCCAAGACTAGGGGCCGCTAGAGGGCAGGGTCTGGGTCTAATAGGAGTCGCAGTCCTCTGTCCTGCATCAGCACTGAGCATGGGCTTTCATCAGTCAACAATTTGTATTTATTGAATAACAATACACAAGATACACAATACCAAATATGCCTGTTTTCTCAGCTGAAAGATGAAGGTTTGAAACCAGGTGACCTGCAAGGTCGCTTCTAGTTCTGACAGTCTATGCTGGTGAGGCCTAAGCAATGTTCAGATTTCCCTTCATCCACACCCTCAGTGGGTGAGGAGGCTTGGATGACATGGCATGGCTTTGAATGGTGTTATCCTCCACCCTACAACCTACTCACAAGGTTCCCTTAAATGAAACGGTGTTCCAGCAAACACACGCCCTCTGTTTTTTTCTTTTTAACGAATATATTCGGGAAGCGTACGGCTTCTGGCAGGTCCCACTCCACACATCAGAAGCAAGGAAGTAGAGTGTGAACCAGACTATACTTACTTTCTGCCTCATTCTTATGATAACATCATTTCACCTCTTAAAAGCAATTATAATCTTTATAGGCAAAAAGGCAAACAGTCTGTAATACCAGGCAACCCCCTGAGTGGGACTACGGGCCCTCAAAAGCCAATGGTGGAAAGAAAAAAATACAAGTAAGCATCATAGCAGAGAACAGAAGGCCCCAGTGGTTGGAGCTAATGGTTTCTATAGGAAGGGTTAGTACCTTGAAGGAGAGAACCAGCTCCTTCAAAGGGCCCTGTCAGACAAGCCTGAGGAGAAATTACCTGCATCATTACAATCACTTACCTACAAAATCTCAAAGACACCATCTTCTTTTTGCCAAGGTGCCCCTCCTTCTAAGCGTGTTGTCTAGGTCAACTACGGAGCTCTTGGAAGGCCACTCAGTTCAGAATAAGCACATTCTTCCCTGATGACCATACCAAAAAAGAAAGTAACCTACTTTAAGGTCATGCTAATAAAGTTAGAACCCATTAATTTGAAACCCGTGTGTTACTTTCAAGTTTCTTCTGGGTTTTTGTCCCAGAGTAGCCTGAGGGAAATGGAGCTGCAAACTAGAGGAGGGGCCTACCTAACCCAAAAGGAGGAGAGTAGGTGAGAAAGTTCTTTCCTCTGAATAACAAAAAATTAATGAGAAGGAATCAAAGAGCAGCTGTGGAGTAGAGAAAGTCCTTTTAAAATAATGATTTACTTCTGAAACCTTTATAATCTCTTTATTGCGCAAGCAGTGCTTGTAAAACCGTGTCCTCTTGAAAGAAAAGTGAGATGAGAACATTCGAGGGAAGGTGCACAGGACACCGAGTTTTTCTTACGGGTCTGTTTTGTAAAAGAAGGCACACGGGATCTACGGGATCAAAGAAAACCCAGGAAGAGGAGCTGTCATGGGGTTATAACTAGGGATCCTGGCATACTTGCACACACCACCCTTCCACGCATCAGGCACCAGCCAGGTCTTTCAAGCTAAAGGACTAGACCCTCCGTAGGTATTGAAGCTACGTGCTGGGAACAAGGAGTTGTTGCATTACCCAATTCCCCCAGCTTGTTCTTATGTTTGAGGATTCTGATCATAAATTTAAATCTTTAAAAAAAAGAATAGTAAAGGGCCAAAAATCTCCTCACTTCCTTCTTGGAGGATGGATTCAGGCTGGCTCTGATCTAGAAACCCTATAAATATCCTAACGTCCCAAGCCACCACCAGCACCACCATGATAGCAGGACCAGGGGGTCAGAAGTGTGCCCAAACTTGATGGAATGAGCACGGGATGTTACACTCCCTACTGACAAATTGAATTTAAATATTAAAAAAAAAAAGTGTGCCCAAGGAGGACCAAGCAGACTTGCTCCTCTGAGTATTTCACCTAAAGTTCCTAAGTCTCTAGGGAAGAAAAGAGAGCATATAAAGGTGGAATGGGAACATGCTGATCTGCAGGGGACAGAAGAAAAAGCAGTGGGGTAAAGAGAAGCAGAGATACAAGTCCATAGAATTCCCCCACGAATTCTAGAATACAAGTCCCAAGTCTTCACTGGCAAGCCAGGCTCTGTAGCTTGGGCTGCACCTGTTAGGACTGGAGACCTTGGGGACCACCTTGGGGGCCACAAGCTACTCCTTCAGGCATTCTCATCTCTGCCCTCTCCCCTCCCTCCTGTTTAGCCTGATTTTATATCTTTGCAAACAAAACAAGCCTCAAGCTAAGACCAGGAGGGGAGGGGTAAGAACTGATGTGGGACCCAAGTGTACCAAGCTGGAGAAATCAGCACCTCAAAGCAGGGCTGTCTGTTTCCCCAGAGGCCTGCCCAGAGCCAGGATGAGAAGGAGGAATGGAGAAAGGGAGGAAGGCAAGACCTCGGCAGCCCTTCTTCCCACCAGAAACATTCCAGCATAAACACATCTTCTACTTATTTTTTTTCAAGCCTCATAATTTCTGTGCAGAACTTAACAAGGGAAATTTATGCAGCAAATGAAAACCAAAAAGCTAGTAATGTTTTCCCATTTACCTTCCCCCCCCCCAATTTTATTGAGAAATAAATGGACATTCCTTTCTGTGTGAGTTGAAGGCAACCACACAATGGTCTGATTTACATACATTGTATGATGGTGATGGCAATAGGGTCAGCTAACATCCATCTCCTCCATTTATTTTTAGAGGGGGGATAAAAGATTGCTGTGGCAAAGGAAAGGGGACAACGAGAGATCTTAAAGCATTCTTCCCTCTGTTCTGCTTAGGACCTTGTGGCTTCTACAGAGAGAGACCCTGCACATTTCAAAGTCACTTTAGAGCTTACAAAGTAAACATGCATTCTAAGTTATGCCTTCTTGCTAATAAAGGAGATTTTTTTTCTTTCCCGCCTAAAGGTCATTTATACCCTTGATATTCTGAGAACAAGTGGCCAGTGACCAAGTGGGGACATTACAGTGAGGTTTTTATAAAGAGGCAAATATTGCTCCTACTATCACACCAGATCTATAACATCAGACAATGTTTCATTAGCTAACAAGACATTTGCTTTCAATGAATGAAAACTATAATAAAGAGTTGCTATATTTTAAAAAGTAATGAATGTAATTTTTGCTCTATTTTATGTTGCTATAAAAAAGGGCCTTAAGTGTACTTCTCATCTGCTCCTCTTCTTTAACTACCATAATTTATGCAGATAAATGTTGGATGAATTGCATCAAGAACACTATTCAGATTGCTACCCATAAAAGTACTTAGCTATCATTTTCTTTTTCTCCTATTTATATGTCTTTGTATTACAAAAATCAAGTTACCAACATTAAAAATGATATATTGTCACCAAAAGTACTGAGGCATAACACTGAATAATAAATGATTAGTCTTTGAAGGTTAAAACCAAGTTTAAGAGATAACAATGCTTTTGTTATGGTGGACTCTTTTCAAACTGCAGTGGATAGAAGTAAGCTTACAAGTGACAAAAACTGACACCCTGCTAACACTATCAGCCTGCAGATTTACTGCAAAACTCCAAAGTACTGTCAAGGGCAGATCAATGTTTGTGATAATTCACAAAATAATTTGGCTTTACATAATAGGCATAACATTATTTGACTTAGAAATCCAACCCTTGGTGTCTAATGGCAAACATGGGGAGGCGAATAGTGGTTTTCAGCCCATCGGGTGCTCAGGTTGGAGGAAAACAGGCATCATCAAAGGGGACTCTTCCCATTTCCTTACCCACCTACCTCAAAGAACCTCAGAAGAAAAAAGATCTAGCCTCTGAGAAAGCACTGTTCCCACCCTCATTATTTCCAAGTACAGACCCCCAATACCATAAGTGTGAGTGAGTAAGAACAAATCCAAACCCTCAGAAACAGGAGTGATACCAGTTCACACATGAGAGGACCTGCTGAACAAAAAAGGTCTTTGTGGGGATCCCAAATGCTATAGAAGAAGCTAAATGAGTGGAGCAGAGAACGCTAGTACTGGACAGTATGCTACTTGTCAACTATTTTACACCAAAATGGAAGTCCTTCAGAGTTAATGCATTGTTTACGCATTTAGGTGCCTTAAGAGATATTTACAAACTTGACCCACCACTTAACCATAACCACACGACGGGCAAGATGGAATCTACTAGACTCTAATTCCATGAGGGCAAGGAGTAGAACACTTGACATACAGTAGACATATTATACCTATTTGTTGAATAAATTAGCAAAGCAAGAATTTCCAACTGATTTCTTCTCAGGAGTTCCCACATTCCTATTATCCCAATCTTCACACTGGAACACTTTAAGAAAATTGAGGTAATCTATTTTATTAACTATGTATTGCTAGATCACTAGTTAAAAGTGAAATGAAGTTTAGTACAAAGGTTCCTATTCCTTTCAGTAGTTCATTCATGGGGGAAAAATTTTATTGAGCCCCCTACTTTAGGTAAGGCACTGTTCCAGGACTTTAGGATATATCCAGTAGAGAGAGGAGGAAAAAAAACGAGACCAAAAAACCACTGAATTCATAGTATTTACATTTGGGAACTAATCTAATAGCAATATAAATCACTGACTCAATCAATAAATGTATTCTGATGGCTTACATAGGACTGGCAAAGCTGGAGCACTTGTCCACCACCACTTCTTATGCCTGTGATTGTGGCAGACTGTGATGATTAATGAGGGCACGCTTTCAATGAGTCAAGAATGAGGATCCTCGGTATAGCACCCCAGGTAGCCACTGCCACTGAATCACAGCATGTGAACAAGATGGCATATGTTTACCAAGATACTATGCAAAGTATAAAAAGCTTAAGACACAGATCCAGCCCACAATAAGATTCCAGTCTATTTGAGGGAAAGAGCTTTTCACATAAAAATAGCAATGCAGTATGATACAAGGCATTGCAGGGGTTATCACAAAATAATTCAGACAAGAATGATTCAGATCACAGTAGTGTAGGTAGGGGTGGAACTGCCAATACACTACTCAAGTTTCAGTTTTGCAGGCCTTCTTTTGAACCAGTTGCTTCTACAGCCCCAGGAAAGGCTCTAGAAGGTTTGTATTTAATATTGATTTTAGAATTAACAAAAGGAATGGAGAGGACAGGTGGTGGTATTAGTGGTGTAGTTTTTAATGGACCAAGGATGGGCTTTCTTCTCAGTTATCTACTCATAGCAAGTCTGCCCCAAGTTAGCATTAATGGCAAAAGCACAGAAAAAAGTCCTACTTTAAAACCTGAACAGGAGGGATCCCTGGGTGGCGCAGTGGTTTAGCGCCTGCCTTTAGCCTGGGGCGCGATCCTGGAGACCCGGGATCGAATCCCACGTCAGGCTCCCGGTGCATGGAGCCTGCTTCTCCATCTGCCTGTGTCTCTGCCTCTCTCTCTCTCTCTCTCTCTCTCTCTCTCTCTCTCTCTCTGACTATCGTAAATAAAAAAAAATTTTAAAATAAAATAAAATAAAACCTGAACAGGAAAGACATGCTAATTAAAAATAAAAGTAATGTTTCTTCATCTGTAGTTAAAATAAGGTTTTTTTGTTTTTTGTTTTTACCAGATATCTATGGATCTCTCCAGCTCTCTAAGCAATACAGGTTCTAAAGCTCCACTAACCGAGGTAAACACCCTGCCTAACAAAAAAGACAATCCAGCAGAAGACCTTCCCCTAAGTTAAATCCAAACCCCATTCAGTAGAGGGATGTATTCAGTGTCACCTATATCCTTAAAAGTCCATTCTTAGTAGTGCTATAAAAATCATTAGATAAGGACAAATAATTACCAAATATAGAACAGGAGTGGGGGAAAATAGGGATATAATAAATATTGCATTAATCCAATATGTTTATTTCTACTAGAAGTTGTATTACATTATAGCACAAAACTAATAAAGGGAACATGCAAACTTCCCAGTTATCGGCTTCTTGGAGAACAAGGCATTACAGATTTCTACATCCATACATGCCATTTCTCTTCCTCTTCATCCCAGCCATCTTCCAGAAAAGAGGCAGTGAACTGCAATAACATATATAACTGATTGATCAAACCAGTACTTATTTCTCAAGCCAGGATCCCTGGATACAGCCTTCGGAATCTACAACGTGAGAAATCTATATTTTTAGGTTTTGGTCTTAATGATAAGCTTAAAAATTCAGTCATTATTTAATTTAATTAAAAGTAGAGGAAAAGAGAGGGACCTGGATTCAGAGATGCTAAGAACTCTCTGGGCTCTGACATTTTAGGATTTAACTACACAGCCCTATTCGTAAGTATGGAGCAAACAAGAAGCAAGAAGGGTAAAGAGTGTAGGTGTTTGGACTGCTTCAGGTCACTGGAGTGGTCAGAATGGTCCTGTCAATAATAGTTGGAAAGCCCCTAATTGGAGCCTTAATCTCTGCATAAGATTTTTTAAAAAGTCATTACATTGTTGTACATACATACATAAATAAATCAGGATCATCTGCCTAAAAAAACACCCTATCACTGAGTACTGCTATGCAATCCTGGTGCCTGTTTTTGCACCTGTCTAATTCTTAATGTGCTGCTCAACATATTGGACTAAGTGTCAAGGAATAACAAGCTATCAAAACACTGAATTCTTACTGGTTTCTTTATAACTGATAACTTCTCTCTTGCCCTGAAAATTCACAACTGAAAGATTTTTTTCATTTGAATTAGGTTTCAGTTTTCTCAAACTACTTAGTAAATTGTGACTGAATTGACTTAACACCAGGAAAACAATGATAAAAGTAGCAATGTTTGAAACCTTTCTGGATTATATTTTTAGTGTGTGTGTATATATATATATATGTGTGTGTATATACATATATATAAAAACACATAAATATACACATTCACACACAGAGATATATATCTGTATAGGTGTGTGTATACATATAAATTCAGTTATTCAAAAATGCAGGAATGTAATCTAGTTTATATACTGTATATGAGCTAATAATCTTAGCAAGTATTCAGTTTCTACAGTAAAAGATAGGGCTGTTCACACTATAAAAATTTTTTTCAAATAATATAAAATCAGGACTTGCATTATAAAATGAACATAGGCAAATTATTTAACAAAATTCATTATCAAATCAACCACTAAGATGGACCAGCTCAAAAGAGAATTCCAAGTACCATATATATACAACAATCAGGAATGCTAAAATGAATTTACAAATAGATACAAAACTGGTAACCACAGGAAAATAGAGAGTTGTATAATACAGGACACAATTCATTTGCATTTCTACAGGAACGAATTATTTGTATTATTATTATCAGTTTCCTACAACTTAGAGATTTCCAAATAACTCAAAGACAGTAACAACAGGCATAGATAATCCAGAAAGATGCCTTAGACAGAACACCCAGGAATTTTTGCTGCCCTTTTTAAAGTCTTTCACAATTTTCCTAACATTACTAAGTGAGATGGATAAAGATTACAGTTTCACATCACTTCAGGTCAGACCTAGTTCCAGGCTAGTCCATCATAAATTTATTTTTAAACCTCCATTTTCAGAACTTTGGGATTTTTGTCAATTTCTCATGAAGATCAAAAGGTTTGTCATCCCTTTAACCAAGTACCTTATAAGGGTTCCAATATGAAGAATTGGCATATATGAGGACAGATGTTAATAAGTGAGGACAGTATCTCCTGCCTATGTCATGGTATGTTAGAATTCAAAGAACATCAGTGTACTGCATCAGCTGACTGGGTTGCAGCCCCACTCGTCACATTACTCAACTCGGACAAATCACTTGTCCCCTCTAGGGCTTGGTTTCCCCCTCTGTAAATAGATGTCAATGGTCGCCTCGTATTCTAAAAGACCAGCATTCTACTACCACAAACAGAAACCTCAGGGACCATGACTTGGCACAAGAAGAAACTATTCCAGTAAGTGTCAGATTTAAAAAAACAAAAAACCTTCTGGTTCCTCTCCTCCAACAAATCCCAATGCAAAAACCCATTCTGCTATGGAGATTTATTACATCCAAATATGCATTCAGCCCCAGCTCTAATAAACAGTACTTGAGTGACCCTGAGCTAGTTACTAACCTTCTGTGAGCCTCAATTTCCATAGCTGAAAATTGGAAATAACATTTAAATCTCAAAGAGCTGCTGGGTTTATCAGAGTCCCCATACTTTCTCTTTTCTAGTGGTTCCATTTTCACAATTCCCCTCAAAATTACTACATACATGGATACTCTTAAGAATTTATAGTTGAGGGGTGCTTGGATAGCTCAGTCAGTTAAGCATCTTGATTTCAGCTTAGGTCATTATCTCAGAGTACTGAGATGGAACCCTGTGCTCAAAGGGGAGTCTACTTGAGATATTCATTTTCTTTCTTTCTCTTTCTCTCTCTCTCCCTCTCTCCCTCCTCCCCTACCCCTGACCTATCTAAAATAAATAATCTTGGGGGAAAAAAAGAATCTATAGTTGAATATGCTTTTTTCTAGATAGTCGGGTAGATTTTCAGTATGTATCTCCCATTTCCTCAAAAATCAAGTACCATGTGTTCAACTTGTTTCACCCTGCCACAGTGTTTCAGGCATTTTTGCCTTTTCACGTTCCTTTACCTTGAATGAACAAACTTCCCTGTCCCTTTCTTCTCCCAGTTTCTCAATTCATCCTCCAAACCCCAGCTCAGGAATCCCTTCTTCCATGCATACCACCGCAGTGCCCTCAACTTCAGTTAGTGTCCTTAGTGGAGCTCCTGTAAGCACCCTGTATCTTTTCCTTCCCAAACCCTCCTCTCACATCATAGAACACACAGGATGCATAGGCTCAAAACCACCAGGCTCTCCATCGGGACATGAATTCCTTCAGGCAAGTCAGAATACCACGCATGTTTGTATCCCAAGTACCAAGCCTAGTGCCTGGCATATAGTGGGCGCTCAACATAAATTCTTGCAGAACTGAATTCAATTCCCCTCTAGCATCTAACACAGGGCTCTGCCAACTATAGATGAATAAATAATGCTACCACCTGACTACAAAGAAGGGAATGGAGAGGTTTCTGTTACTTGGGATTTGTCAACATCTGTATGGGAAGGGGAGGGGCACATGGTTTTGTACTCCAGGGGGAAGGCTGGTAGAAAAGAGGGGACACAGAGGATCCAGAAGCTCATTGTCAGAACACAAGTCAGAGGTTTAAACTAAGCATAGAAACAGCTACATAAGCTAGAGTAGAGTCTGGAATAAGTCCCAAAGGTTAGAAGAGCATTGGCCAAAGTATACTTTGTGGGTTATTAGTCCCTGATAAAAAGAATTCATGAGAATAGACTAGGATTATATACCCTCCTCTTAGATATACACATATACACTATATTCTATAGTTAAGACAAATGTTGATCTTGGTTCTATCTGGGACTTCCACAAGAGTCTTCACCACAGAATCCATCCTTCGTATAGTATCTATCAACACCATGCATTTGGGATTATGGGTCAGAATGGAGCCCAGAGTTAGATCTACAAAGGAAACACAGCTAACAGAGCTCAGGCAAGCACCAAACGACAAACTGAGCCAACAGACAAGAACCAAGACAAGAAAGCCAGAGACATTACAAGATAAGCAAAGCTCAGGACAAAGCAGTTAAACTGGTATCGTAGAGTACCTTTTCCATAGACCGTGGGTATCTCAAGGCAGATGCTTTGTTAGTCACGACTTTGACTACAGGGCTTGAACATGATAGTCTGAATTGATATGATCCCAGAGATACATAGGGCTAGAGAATGAAAAAGGCCAAGCTGAGCAAAACCGACTTAAGGACTTACACTGTGGTTCTCAACACTGCATGAACATTAAAATTACCTGGGGTAATTTAGAAACTTCAGATTTCTTAGGCTCCCATCCCAAGCCAACTAAATTAGATACCAATAACCAAGGAATCCCTTTTTGCTAGACAGGGGGCTTTGGGAAGCTTCCTATAGCATCCCCTCCCACCATAGCAAATCAGGCATCCACCAACAGAAGCACCAGACCCCTGGTCCAAAGAGACCAGGGTCCGAACGAGAATTCAGCACGCTCCCAACCCCTGTCCAGAGAGTTCACTATGAAAAGTGCCACTAATTTGCCCCAGAAAATGCCACTCTAGCCTTTCCCTAAAAATAGCTTGGCTTCCTTGGAGGGGTCAGATCCATGGCCTTCAGAGAGAAAAAGCATAAACACAACTCTTGCCAAACCAGGCTCTCAACACTTAAATCAGCTTGCTCTCAAGTCCGTACAAAGTTCCAAGAACTAGGAGAGTCTTCTATAAAGGGTTTAACAGCAGACCATGGTTACGCAAGGCGTCCAGAGCCAGTTCTCAGAACGCTTCATGTCCAGAAGTTCGAATTAATTATTACTTTACCAAACGAAAGTGAGTTATGCACTTCTGTCATTTCGGCCAGGATCTTCTCCAGGCTGCCAAACACATGAGCATATCCAAATACCAAAATCATGTAGGAAGGCTACAGAACGTCCTCATCAGAAACAAGACAGAATTTTCACTTCATAAATCAACCAGAAACTCTGAAAAGGCAGCCAGTTGAAAAGACAAGCTACGCTGATGAAATATTTTCTTAATTCACCTCATTCAGGGTAATTGATTTTTTTTTTTACTTCACGAACAAGTAATTTTTAATGTAAATAATAAAGCCAGTTAACCGTGTACTCTTACTGCGTGTGGAATGACAAAGTTTTTATCTGAATTAATTAGGTGATTTTTCACTAATACAGATTTGTTGCTTTTACTTAAGACTTTGTTTTTAATCAAATCCCTTCTCGCCCTGACCCTCAACCCACTCTTAGATGAAATGGAAAACAAAAGTTAGTTAACATGTATTTCCATGTGTGTTTCTTTCCAAATGATTACAATAGCAGAACCCTTAGCGTCAATACAGACTCTACCCAGCTTCCTGGAGATGAGAACCTATGAAAATCCCAGGTCTACCTTAGTATGTGTTTTGGGGCGCCTGGGTGGTTCAGTGGGTTAAGTGTTTGGCTTCGGCTCAGGTTGAGGTCCTGGGGTCCTCGGATCGAGACCCATATTGGGCTCAGTGGCGAGTCCCTCTGCAGCTCCCCCTCCAACCCCACTCATGCTTTCTCTGACTTTCAAATAAATAAAATCTTTAAAAAAAATGTGTTTCAAATTTATTTCATCCCTGTGTCATCGCTGTTGGGAGCGTCAACCAAAATTTTGACATGCACATTACTGCCATACAATTTGTACATCGCAGCTCCTGGTTTTAAGAGTAAAATTAAGGACAGTGGGTAGAAATTCAACTGTTTTGCTGGATGCAGGCTAAATTCCCCCCTTTAAGAGAAGAGCATTCAACCTGGCAAAAAGAAAAGACCCTCAGTTTACATTCCCCCCTCCCCATTTCTTATCTCTAGGCTTCCCATCCTACTCAGGAAGCAGAAAGAACAGAGTTGGGGGGGGGTGCAAAATTACTTCCACATCCTGTAATTTGGTGTATTGGAACTGACGAGCGGTCTTATGAAACACACACAACAATCTTTTTTTTATCATTATTCTTATACACTGGAGCACTTCTTTTGTTTTTCTGGAGTAAAATTTTTTCAGCCATTTTTAAGTTTGTTTGTTTTTTTTTTCCAAAGTCCAATGAAAAAGTTAAAAAAAGGGGGGGGGGCAGCCCGGGTGGCTCAGCGGTTTAGCGCCACCTTCACCCCAGGGCCTGATCCTGGAGACCAGGGATCGAGTCTCACGTCGGGCTCCCTGCATGGAGCCTGCTTCTCCCTCTGCCTGTGTCTCTGCCTCTCTGTCTGTCTCTGTCTCTCTCTCTCTCTCCTCTCTGTGTAATCTCATGAATAAACAAATAAAATCTTTAAAAAAAAAATCCCAATTCCACTCTTCCCTCCTTTGTAAAAGGCCAATCTTTCTATCATTTGTATATTCTTTGCCCAGAGAAGGGTACCATATGCGTGCATGTCTGTGAAAATCCTGTTTCCAAGCACCAAAATCATATTGGTCTAGCCAAAGCAGGGGGGGAGGGGGAGAAACCCATATATACGTGTCATGCCCCTTGAAGGGGCCCGGCTGTCCTCACTCAACGGCTCCTCGCTACTCAGAGCATGGTCCCTGGATCAGCACCATCAGCGCCGCACGAGAGCTGGTTAGAGATGCACCATCTCGGCCGGGGCCAGACCTCCCGAGTCCTGAATCTACCTTTCCGTGGGATCCCCAACAGATTCACACGCATAGCAAAATGGGGAAAAGCACGGGTCTCGTAAAACCCCCCACTCCTGGTAAACAGCAGCTTCTCTCAGAAGCTCACTTTGCCTGTGGGCCCAGAACCTTCCAGGCCCAGGCCGGCAGGGCTGTAAGAGCCCGAGGCCTGCAGGCCCGCTTGGACCAGGCGGCCACCGAGGCAGCCGGGGAGGCGCCGAGGGGTGGTGGCCGAGCGGCCGCCCCAGCCCGTGGGTCTCAACACGGTCGAGGCGTTAATTAAGCCCCACGGCCGCCGGCGAAGCAGCCGCCCCAGGCTCCGGGCCGGCCGGGCGTGAGCGTGAGGAGCCGGGCAGCCTTCTCCGTGGCCCTGCCCTGCTGGCGTTGATTGTGTATGATTAATGATTTAAAGGAATAAAAAGAGAAAGGTCAACTTCTGAGTTCAAGACGGAGCAGCTACATAGGGAGTAATTAAGATACTTGTGTAAGCATGATTAATAAGCAGAAACTGGCACTCTGGGCAGTAAACAAGACACAAGCAGATGGTTAGCATGGAAAAGGGGTTTTTTTTCTCCCCCCCCTTTCCTAAAAGCAATTTCTCAGCAGCTTGAAACTTGGCTTGTGAATTCTTTGCCTCCCCCAAGTCTCAAAAAACTCATTATCTCCACAACCTTAAAAAAAAAAAAGGAAAGAAAGAAAGAAAAAAAAAGCGTGGTGAACCCCTTTCAGTGCTCACTCATTCTCTCTTTCAAGAAAGATACCTTATTATTTTATTTTATTTTTACAGATAACTAGAGTTTGCTTGTAAAATGGATGCAACTCATCTTTGTTTCTCGCTGCCTTTTATGTCAGGCGTCCCCTGCATTGCCAAGCCTGACAAGGTGGTTCACGGAGGAGTCTTTTAACTCCCGCCCACCCCCTCCCCCCCATCCTGTGCCGGGCAGAACAGAGGCGTCAACGGTGGCATTTCTGGAGAGCGCTGGCAGGCAGGTGTCAGAGCCGTCCGGCAGGCGCCCCTCTCGAACACTAATCAGCCCCGGTGTTCTTTTACAATCCATATCTAATTCGCAAGTTTCATTCTTTCTGAAAAACAATTACTAGGTTTTGAAGTTCATTGTGCATTTACTCAACTGTCTCTTCACATTAACGTAGAGTGGGAACAAGAGAAAATAGAGTCAGCAGGGAAGGGGCATCAAAAGATGTTAAGAGTGGATGAAGGCTTTATTTTAAGGGTAATATAATTACAGATGTGTGCAATATTTTACAATAAATGAAACACAAAAGGTGTATCCCTGTACTTTCAAGGTGTGTGTGTGTGTGTGTGTGTGTGTGTGCGTGCGTGTGTAGAGGCAAAAAGAGACAAAGAGACATGGGAGAGAGACACTCAGATGTACACACTCCTGTAGGGATGGGAAAAGAATAAGAGAGACGGGTCATGGAGGTCTTAGGAAAAGAAAAGGATTCTCTGGGGATCAGAAGAGTAAGGTAGGCATCTCATCTAGCAGAGAGAAAAATATGTAATTGGGCAATGACAGAGCCGGCTGACTTAGTGGGGGAAGGAAAGGGAAGGGAAGGGTAGGGTGAAAAAGAAGTAGACGAAGGAAGGAAGGAAGGAAGGAAGGAAGGAAGGAAGGAAGGAAGGAAGGAAGGGAGGGAGGAAGGAAGGGAGGAAGGAAGGGAGGGAAAGGAAAGGAAGGAAAGGAAGGAGGGAGGGAAGGAAAGAAAAAGAGAAAACAGAGAAATGGGAAGTTGGCTCTTCAGCCAAAAGTGGACGGGGAATCGGCATACTTGATGAAGAAAGTGCCACTGACCCTGAATCCTTCTCCCAAATCCCAGTTCTTTCCCAAAGCCTATGAGGAGTCGCTAGCCCCTGGACCACTCTCATCCAATTGCCAGGTGGACTGGCCCTTGAGGGACACTCTGCACAACAGGTCACCGGGCGTCTCCCCAGACCAGCCTCCAGTCTGGTGCAGTGACCAGTCTGCGCTCCCCAGTCCCCGGCCAGTGCCAGGGGCCACCCACCTCACCGCCTGCTCCCAGGACCAGTCCTGCCCAGCCTGTCCATCCACCAATGGACAACAACTCTGCCCCCAAACCTGAGTCCACATCACTCAGTTTCTACATCCCCAGGACTAGAAAGCACTATCCCCTGCCCCTAGGCCAACAAAGGGCCTCCAACAAGTGGCCGACTCTACTCTCTTCCTCACCACCAAAACAAAACAAAAACAAAACCCCAAAAAAACAAAAAAAAAAAAGAAAAAAAGAAAAGAAAATACCCCAAGCTTCCCCCAGTAGAAAATTGCAGTACATTATCACCAAGATGCTTGGCCTCATGCCTCAAGCCTTTTATTTTTTGTTTTATACTAAACACCTTAGTATAAATCAGCGTTTTTTCAAAGGTGTTAGAAAAATAATGAAAAATGTTTGGAATACTCTATGTTACTCAAAGTGGAATAAGGTTCTTTTCTGCAGAAAGCTTCAGTCCCTTTAAGATGCTAATGTGCTTTGTGAATTGTCCACAGAGGCATAAAGCACATCATTTCCCAAATTGACTGGACTTCAAAAGCTACCCTCCTGGGACGCCCAGGTGGCTCAGCACTTTAGCGCCTGCCTTCAGCCCAGGGCGGCATGATCCTGGAGTCCCAGGATCGAGTCCCACATCGGGCTCCCTGCACGGAGCCTGCTTCTTCCTCTGCCTGTCTCTCTCTCATGAATAAATAAAATATTAAAAAAAAAAAGCTACCCTCCTTCCCCAAGACTTGGGTTCCATGGAATACTTCTTGAGAAACACAGATCTCCCATTTAAAAAACTCTTTGCTATGTGAGAGGAGTAACTAATCTACCCCCTATCTTTTCCTTCTTCAGCCTAAACATACTAATCTTACAAGATTTTCCTTCACAGATCTATTTTCTACCCCTTGAATCATTTTTCCACCAGCCTGCCCCACCTCCCATTTTTTCCACATTCTCTTTGAACTCTGGTAAGCAACTCCAGAGCTCCAACAAGGATCTCATTCATGCAGCATGGAGTGAAAAAGCCTTAGCACATCCTACTCCCTTTAATGCAGCTCCAGATTATACTGGAATTTTGCCTGGTCACCCCACAATATCTGCAAGTGCAAGCTGAGGTCTCTCTCCAGATAATTTGCATCCATAATTTCATTTGTTCCAAAGTTATTTAGAATTTTCTGGAATAGGTACAAAAAAGTCTCAACACAGTGAAGGAAAAGAGAAAGGGAAGAAAGGATATGCTCACATTTGGCAGGATCCACACTCTCAGCTCACATATATCCCTCTCAGGATGTACAGTTTAGAAAAAGGCTTATACAACCACGGCAGAGTATAGACACCAATGTTCTCCACAGCCCAAGCAGAGGACAGTGAGAAAAAAAAATCAAAAGTAAAAATCCCTCTTTATCAGGATCCATCCTTAGTCTAAGACTCATTACCTTGCCCCTAACTTGCTTAAACAGGCTCCCCAGTCTGCTTTCCTAATTCCTATCTCTTGTCCTAGAACAAAATTTGCATACATGTCAAACGCTGCTTCCACTATGTCCCTCCTCTACTCAAGCACACATTTCACCTTCCCCACAATCCTAAGAGACAGGTACTGCTATTATCCCCATTATACAAATGAGAAAACTGAAAAACAAAGAGGTCAAGTAAACTTGCCAAGATCACACAGCTGGAAAGTGGGGAGCCAAGATTTGAACCCTGTGCCTTCTGGTTCCAGGATCAATGCTTGCCTGGCTGCCATGGCTCTCTATTCCCCAGCCCCATCCAGATGTTCAACGGAGTTCCCCACTGTCCCAGCACACCAATACCTACCATGCATCCTCCCAACCTCCCCCACTTCCATTCTCTATCTTCCCAGGAATTGTTTACGTGCCACAATGTCTAAGATCCTTCTGACCACTCCTTAAAAAAAAAAAAAAAAAAAAGATTTATTTATTTTAGAGAAAGAGCTCGTGCATGTCACTGCATGTGAGCAGGGAGGAGGGGCTGAAGGGGAGAGAGAATCCCAAGCAGGCTCCCTGCTGAGTGTGGAGCCCAACACACCACGTTCTAACCTCACAACCCTGAGATCATGACCTGAGCTGGAATCAAGAGTCAGAGTCCTAATAGACTGAGCCACCCAGGCGCCCCCTTTCTGACCATGCTAAGCACCTTTGTGCTTTCCTGTAAATTCTTGTAACATGTGGCCTATCTCACCCAGCTTCAGACTAAAGGACTTCATGGCTTGTATTTTTCACCAATATTTTTAGTGTAGCAGTTGCTTTATCTCAACCAGACTAGAAACTCCTTGAGGTTTCAAATAGCTGCTCATGGGCTGAAGAGGTAAATGGACATCTTTCTATTACTACCTGATGTGGTCCTCATTGGGCAGAACCATTTTATTGCTACCCAGTATGTATCGGGTACCAAGGCTGCCTCCAAATTGTTTTCCCATGTTCCTTTCCACTCATGCCTAAGCCTCCATTTTATTGTCTCCTGGGCTGGCCTACAAATTGAAATAGAACATGATGCTTAATTTTACATCAACCAGTTAAGCTGCTTTAAACACTTCAATATTCCCCAAATGTAGTTAAATATATGAACTTGCACTTAGAGTTGTCAACAACGCATTGACAATTTGTTTTATAGTTGCATGTTAATCTACAATCTGTTTAATGCAATCCAATACATTATTCGGGATGGTGATATATAAATTTAAGTCTTAGAGCATGAAATATCATTTAGGATTAAGTTTCTAATCTCTTAACAGAGGAGATGTTCACTCACAAAGGCAAGCAGCTAAGAAGAGTCCCTGCATATAAAAGGCATCAGCATTGTCTCCTGCAGCAAGGAGACAGGCTACAGGGCATGCGAGTCCTGGAAGGCAGGAAAAGGGGGAGACAAAAAGTAACCTCCCTTCCTGCCCCCAAAGACTCTCTCACTAAATCAGCCTCACAAAACAGTTAAAAATTCACTGCCCCCAAGCACTGCTGATGACCAGCATTTCTTCCTCCCCAAAGTCAACAGTTAAGAGAATAGTAGCAACCGCAGTGGGGACCGACTCGTAGAACACAACCATATTAAGTAGGTATTCTTACTGTCCCCACAGGGTCAATGAAGAAACTGAGGCAAAGCCAGGAAGGGGCGCTGCTGAGCAAGGCTGTCTGGCAGCAGAATCTGTTTCTTCATCAGTCTTTACTCTGCTAATCACCCCACACAAAACATTAGTCATCAAGCTAACTTCCAAGCCAAAGACTGGAGACCACGACAAGTTCCTCGGGATAAAACAGTTGTTCAATAAATACCGTGAGCAATGAAAGAAAACAGCAAAAACTAAAAACAGAAAACAAAAACCATAAGATATTCACTGTCCTCAAAGAGTCCACAGTAGAAGACATGAGACCAATCCTCGAGAAGAGATCAGCAGGAGGTCATTATTGCACACTACATCTGAAACTAATGACGTACTCGTACTCTACGTTGGCTAATTGAATTTAAGTTTAAAAAACAACAACAACAAAGTAGAGGGGGAAATGGGAACTGTGAAGGAAAAGATTTTGAGATGGGAAAGACCAGGAGAAGTGCTAACAAATGCAGAAAGAAGGAGAAAATAGTGTATCGGCGCATATCAGTGTAAAGACTCAAGGGAATTCAAAGGTAACTACACTGAACTGAAAAAAATAAAAATAAAAAATAAAATGCCAAAAGATTATAGGAGAGGTCCCAGGAGGAGAGCTGATGACTCAGAGGGGGCCCGAGGGTAGAGAGATTAAGGGATGAGGGCAGGTGAAGGGATCCCGTCTCCTCACCGCATGGGGACCGAGCACCCGCACTGAAACCCCATGGAAAGAGCTAGACTAAGAGTTTGCTACAAAATGTCACTTATCCATATGTGAAACCCCTCACGGACAAATGAAGATGCTGCAAGGTACCTACCTCTCAGGCAGAGGACCCGAACACAGCGTGCTCCCTGCACACAGCACACACAGACATCTCCTTTGGTCACTCTGATAGGATGCGTCTTTCCACAGAGGCCAGCCCTGGCAGGAGCTCTGGTTCACCATGACTAACTCCAACATAAGGACGTCATCTCAGACATTCCACGCCTGACCTTCCTGAAGATCCCAGACACACCCAGATACCAGCATTGCTGGAAGCCATGGGCAGATGGTCTCCACGAAGCCCAATGAGCAGGAGGCTGGCCTAGCAAGGTACCTGCCAAGCGAACCAGCAATCCCGATGGGGTGGTCAGCCTCCAAGAACCGCACCCATCACAACCTTTATCAACGTTATACTTCTCTGTTTGGAAGTGATATGTATTTCAGAAATGTCAAAATTCTTAGAAAAGCGTGGTGATAAAATGAATAGGCTGTTTGCTCTCTATATTGATACACCTGATTTCAGACTGTCAAAGTGCTTTTAGTTATAATAGAAAATGTACAAAGTTAGCTTTGCTTGTTTTGACAACCACAAAAAAAGATTTATCAGTTACATGTACCCGTTGAAGTGCCGAGGTTTCAAAGTTAAAATTGGTTCTAGCCAAGTTCTAGTATTATTAATATTTGCATGATAACAAAAACACGTAAGTTTTCAGAGTTTTCAATGCCTTTGTGAGGAAGTGTTTTGGAAATGCAGTCCACCTGCCAGAAGTTTCTGTTACTTTCATGCAATCATTCAAAAGAAGTCCACGAAAACTAGAGCAAAGTTAAGTTTAGTTTCTAAAACAAGAAAAGTATCACATGACTTAAAATAGTGTCATTGTGATTTCAAATCCCTGAGCTATAAGGATTTCCTTTCATTTCCCTCCCCTGTCTTCTCAAATACATGCTTTTTTCATTCTGGTTTTAATTGCTTCAAATATATGAAATTCCCCACTATTTTTTCTGAAAGCTCTCACCAAGCCATCGTCAGATTACTCACTTTGTCAAACTTTCTCTTAAGCTGCTTGACTTTTAAGAGGCACTGGTGTTCACCTCTGTGCACTGCACAAGGTTTGGCTTTACCTCCTATGCCCAACTTATTCCAAGACAAGAAGTTACTAGCAAATCTTCATGCCAGTAAATCTTTCAATGAAAGAATAAAGAGAAAGTAAGAAAGGAAAGGAGAGGGAAAGGGGCAAAAGTCAAACAATGGAAGAGTACAGGTATTAAAGTAAATGGAGATTTAAAAAAATTTTAGATTTAAAATTTAAAAAAAAAGAAAAAGGAGATGATTCAGAATTTCCCAATTATAGAGCTGAAAGCTAAATCTGGTTGTCTCTGTCTTCCCATTTGTCTTAAAGTTCCATGAGTAAAATTCTACTGAGCATATCTGAACATACTCCCAAGTGATTCTCAACTGTTGGTGATTCCAACTCAACTTCTCAACTTCCATGAACTGAGCAGACTTGACTCGCAGGAACCCCCAGGACAACCCCATAAAGATGTGGTATCTGCAATGCACACATTGGTTGAAAACCTGCCTATGGCCATAGAGCTAGGAAGTGAGAGCACCAAGAGTTGAACCCTACTGCCACCCCTTGCTGGAACCATCTGATCCCAAATTACAACCACTGCATAGCCAAGAGGGCAGCCTTTTCAACCAAAGATCTGCTTCCCAGCTTCACGTTAGCTGTGTCCCTTAGCCAAAGAAAGAGGACATTCTGACAATGCCTCCTCACAAAGGGCGGTCACTGACTCCTGGTGCGACTTGCAGCCTTAGGAAGCAAGGGTCCCTACGAAAGCCAGCCTGGGGACTTCACTAAGCAAATCCTGGACACCTACAAGCTGCTCAGTAGACACAGAGAAGGCTCAGTCAGAGAGCTGCGGACAAAAGGGTATATTCAACAGACACCAAAAATTCAGAAAGGAATGCTAATGGCATTTTTTAAAAACGGTGTTTACATTTTAAGCTTGATGTTCTGTGAAGCAGATGCACAAACATAGGATGCTGGGCTCTCGAGTTGCAAGGAGTACATTCTCTCACACACACATAAGATACTTTGAGTTGTGAACTAAAACTAAATAAAACTAGGCTTTAAAAGATCAACCATGAGTTTGCAGTAAGATGAAATTATGTCTAAATGGCTCTGCAGCAAAGGATATGTGCACGTGCAGGGTTGTATCTCTCCCAGTCCCAGCACATACAAGCGGAAGCCATGAACACTCTAAGAATGTCTCCACAATTATATTTTTATCATTGCATTTCTTGTACACAACTGGGTATTTACGCTGTCACCTTAAAATTCTCCCACACTCTCTATTTTTTCTTCAGTGAAGGGGCAAATTTAATTAATTTTAATTTAGATTTCATTTAGATTCCTCTTCTGCGAGACCTGACTAGACCTCTAGCTAGGCAAGAGGGAGACAGGAACTGCAAAATTCAACTTTTCCCTCAAGAAAGCAGACTCTCACCCATCACCTCAAGTGACAATTAGCAGTTTCTGCAGCACATTATATGAGCAGAACTAATAAGGCAAAGGAATCGAGGGCAGGCTTTTCCCTTCACGATCCTGTCTGAAGCTTAAAAGAAAGTCTGAAAACTAATGAATTCCGAATTCATGTCAGCTCAGTAGAGAGCAAAGTCTTTTATCTTCACCTGGAATAGGAATGAAAGAAGAAAAGCCCAACGGTTCATCCACTTCCCCTAAAACATACTCTGTTTCAGTCCTATTCTTGGCTAAGAGAGTCTGGAGTCCATTGAAGCTGGAACAGGTCTTAGAAATTGCCTAATGTGACCCATCTTATTTTTAAAGGGAGCAAATGTGAGCTCAGAGAAGTGAAGCACCTTGTCCAGAGTCACAAAGCCAGCCTTCAGATCCACCATCCCTGGCCTTGAGACGCCACTCTGCTCGCAGAAGAGGCTTTACTCCAAATGGTCAGAGGAAAAATTTGGGCAAACATTCTAAGCGTTTATGAAATTCCAAAACAACATATGAAACATGTGCAAACTAAGTAGAGGCATTATTGGGCTCAGAAAGAAGTGATCAGGGGGATCCCTGTGTGGCTCAGCGGTTTAGCACCTGCCTTCAGCTCAGGGCATGATCCTGGAGTCCCAGGATCGAGTCCCACATCGGGATCCCTGCATGGAGCCTGCTTCTGCCTCTGCCTATGTCTCTGCCTCTCTCTCTCTCTCTCTCTCTCTGTATCTCTCATGAATAAATAAATAAAATCTTAAAGAAAGAAAGAAGAAAGAAAGAAAGAAAGAAAGAAAGAAAGAAAGAAAGAAAGAAAGAAAGAAAGAGATCAAGGGGGACCCCACTTCCACAGAAGGCCTCCTGAA
This sequence comes from Nyctereutes procyonoides, assembly GCF_905146905.1. Lineage (NCBI taxonomy): Eukaryota > Metazoa > Chordata > Mammalia > Carnivora > Canidae > Nyctereutes > Nyctereutes procyonoides. The sequence continues at coordinate 62,343,214 of NW_026575046.1, forward strand.
CAAACACAAGGAACACATTTACACGCCTATACACAAATACATGCCCCTACAGTGTGTGCCTAGAAGACCCAGATAGAGCATCTCCCACGGATTCCCTAAAAGGAACACACCAGAATAGTCTATAAAAGAGGACAGCTAACTGCACATTTCATGAGAAAGAAAGTTCTAGGCCCAAAGATTAAAATAAAGTATAAGCAGCTCAAAACCCAAGAGTAAAGGCTTAATGCTTCACAGAACCAATCACAGACAAGTTTAAAGAAGAAGCAGGTTATCAGACAAAATAGTTCTGCAGAGCACTGTGATGTAGTAAAGAAAACAGCTAGTTCCCAACTAAGTTTATCTGCTCTGACAGCTTCTGTCTTGGCCTGGCAGAGGTTGAGTGTCTACACAATGAACATAAAGATAACCTACGATGGCTACACATCCCCATCCATTTGCCAAAGGTCACTAAGGATTGAGCATTTTGCTTCAGTGCCTCCACTAATCCAAAGACATGCCAATCTGCTTACTGTTATACAACATCAGGAGGTTCGGATTTTACTTATCGAGGGATGTCGGACTCGCTTTGTCAGAACTTGGTGACTATTAGCACAAGGCTGAGTGACCATGGCTGCAATGAATTTTTAAAAACTATTTGGTTTTAGGATGCCCAGGAAAGAGGATGTGACTAAACAAGATGGCGGGAACTACTGTTGGACAACATTCCACTCTGAGAACATAAAAGCTGAACAGTGGAGCATTGAGAAATTAAATTCATGGCCTGGAAAACAAGCCAAGATTAAAAAATGTCATGTTGATACAGTAGGTGCTCTTGAGAGTGGGGGGAAGATGTCAGAAACTGGATTGATTGCATTTTCATAGCAATGTTGTGTGATGGAGGTGGGGAAGGGTCAAGTGTATCAATACCCTTTAGTGCTTTGGGGGCACATACCATATCTTTCATCAAAACCCTATACAATGTAAAAATCCACCATCCTACAGCTCAAAATTTTCAGTCACCAAGGCCAACCAAAGACCCTTCCCACAGAAGGCTAAGTAAGATTAGCTGGGTCCTATGCCTTTGTTTGGGGGCGACCAGGAGGTGCTGTTAGCAGCAACGCAGCGCTCAACTGCTGGACAACTCGAATAAATAAAGATTATATGTTCCGTCCTCTGAGGCAGCTTTAAAACCTCCCACCCAGGTCTAAACCAATGTCCTTCCCAGTCCTTACAGGTCCTAACGGGAGTTAGTATTTTTCCTTGAATGTCCAAAAACACAGGCATACATGCAGTGACCTTGCTGTGAGAGGCCCAAAGCCTTCCTGTTGATAAACTTCTAACTCATCCTAATAAGACTGAAGTTGGGAGAAAATCCTGAGTGGAAAATTATTCAAAGGCTCATAACAGTCTATGTCGTCTTTAGAGGGGAGTGCTACCCTCACTCATGATCCCTTAGGACAACATTTTCTACCCAGACTCAAGCTGGAAGGCAGATTTGTTCCTGAGCCCAGGTTTAGGAGCTTACTAGCGCTTATGGGTACGCCCTGTCGTCTGCCATAGAGCAGGGGACAGGGTCAGTGGCACATAAGCACGGAAACTCCATTGCAGAAAAAATCCACATGGCAAGGGAGAGGGAAGACATGGGGCTTTCTAGGGATGAGGGCAATTATGTCAAGAGAGAAAAAGATGGAGGAGATGAGGTAGAAACGGTGAAGAGAACTCTCAGGACCGAGTGGCTGCTTTTTTTCTCTTTTCACAACAGGGTAAAAAAGACACAAAGAAGCTGCCCTGTCCTGAGGAGAGAGAGCTGCCCTTTGATGCTGGGACAACCATCTATAATGCTGATGAGAGTTCTCTCTGGCACTGTCTGCCCACCATGGGGGTTCATCCTCTGACTGCACTCTCACCTCTGGGGTGACCTCTTGTTTAGTCAAAGGACAGCAGGAAGAAGGTTCATCTGAGGGTCGGGAAGAAGGTAGTCCTCACACCCACGGGAAACCGGAGTCTTTCAGTCAGGAGAGGACCTTCTTTTCCCTCTCTTTTAAGGAGTTGAAAGAAAATCCAAATCTGTTTTCTCTTTGGTCTTCAAAAGTACCAATATTTTTTTTTGCTCTTCACATGGGAAGAGGGACCGTGACCTGTTCCCAAAGTCACAGTCAAGATTTGAACCCAGGGTTCCCCCCACCCCCGCCACTCCCAACACAGGGAGCTAAACTGTTCTACTCTGATGTCTCCTCATCTCACCATGAAGGTGGGGGAAAGTCAATAATCTTAGGGGGGAGACAAACAGTTGGGTTAGACAGGACCAAAGCCTTCTTTCAGTAGAAACCAACCATCGTTGTACAGTCCAGTTCACTAGAAGGTCTGCAGTTTCAAACACCCAGAACTTCTATTCTTCATCTGCAAAATGGGGATGTGTCCAGCCCCTAAAGGAAACGCAGCATCAGGGAGTACCGAGTACCACCCCTAACACATGTTCAGCACTAAGTGAATCTTAGTTATCTGCTCCTTCCCCACAGCAAATACCTTCTCTTTCTCTCTCTCTCTCTCTCTCTCTCTCTCTCTCTCTCTCTCTCACACACACACACACACACACACACACACAAATGAAACCGCCTTCTTTCTTATCAGATTTACTGTGAGATAATTGGCAGCTCCGTTTGATTTCAAGATTGCTCTGGATGTTTTGCATGGGGAGGCTCAAGAGTCTTCTTTGGGCTTGATGGCCAGATAATGAGACTTGTCTTTCTGCTCACATCCCCAAGTAGACCAGGGCTGAGGTCCCCTTGGTCACATATTTACATATGTGGAGCAGAAAATCTCAATGCAAATAATAAACTTCCTATAAGAGCCCTGCCCAGTCTCTACTTAGACCAAATACAACACAGACTGGACTATTTTTCCTGAGGTTTTTTTTTTTTTAATCTCAGGCAAATAACTGTTCCACCTACCAACCTGAGTTATAGGGAAATACACAGCATCCTGGCAAGAAGGGATATGGTAAAGTGGGAAGCATCAAGTCTTAGGGACTTAGAGAGGGCCCTAGTTAAAACCCCAGCTCTGCCCCTTACTGTGATGGAAGGGTAAGTTGGCAAATGCTTGGCCTCATGTCCCTCATCTGTTCAATGAGAACACCACCTGCCTAACGGAGTGATTGTGAAGACTGAGTTGACGTACATCCTGATAGAATAGGTATGTGAAGAACAGTTTCACAGTCAATATCAGCAGGCTCCTTGCTATATCCTTAAACCACAGTAGCTGGGCCACCCAGAGGGAGGTTGAGCTCCCTTTCTAAGAAGTCTAACATCAGGATAGACAACCAATCTTCAGACAAACAAAATCTGTGAGCTCAGACTCACCTTCAATTTCCTGGCTTTCATGGCTTGAGGGGGAGAGAGATGAGTGGAAACAAAAATGAGTGGTATTGTGTGTGTTGTGGAGGGGGATTGTCAGAAAAGAGAAACAGATTAACAGAGACTCAGCCTGGACACCCTGGTCCCTCTCCAAGCCTGATTCCCACTTGCTGTGAGGCCCAGAGATATCTTTGATCTTGGGTTCCATGAGATAATTCAGTATCTTTATAAAGCCTCCATTTATTTAAATTGGTTACTGGTTATATGCAATCAAGAGTCTAGGCCAAGACACAAATCCAGAACCCAACCCTGTGTAGGCCTCACAAAACATTCTTATCTCCACCTTCTTTTACCTGCCTTCCTTGTCAAGTCAGCAAACACCAGTGGGATGGCTGTAAACCATTAGACTCAGTTAACTCTTTCTTCAAGAGCATGCTTCCCCTCCTCCTGCCACTTCCCAGTCTTTCACAGCCTGTTTCTCCTGACAAACCTTACCCTCGCTCCTTCCTTCTCTCTCTCTCTCTCTCACTCACACACACACACACACACACCCTACTTCTGTCTTGCCTAATTATGCAAAGAGCCAACTTGCTGGCATTAGAAGCACGAATTGGCACCTTCCTCGCACTAAGTCCCCAGCCTGTGTGAGCCTCACGGTCTCCTTCACAGAGCTGGAAGCCACCCATAACCGCCTCCACCACAGCCAGGGACTTTAGCAACAATAGAGCATTTAAGTCTTTAGGGTCTTTAAAAAAAAAAAAATTGAACATGGCTGCAAGCATTCCAGCTCAAAGTTTCTCTTGGTGTGGCCTGCCTCAGAATGCGTTTCTAAGACTTGTTGCAGCTCGTGAAGCTGGGTGAGAAGAGGAGACAAGAGATGCCTCAGAAAGGCCTGGCAACGAGGACTGGGGAGATTCTGGGGGAAAGAGGCGTTGGGCAAACGTCATCTCCCTCATCTGCATGATGACTGCCGGCCAAGTTTGCTCTCAGAGCTGTGAGAAGGACCAATTAATTTATCAATCTGCACCTCTTTCTGCCATAACATATTTCCCTCTTGCCAACAAAAAATGTGTCCATTATCAGGCAGGTCCCTGTCCTCCTAAGCAGCCCATGTGGCTGTATAATTACACTTCTTTCCTTGACAACTTGCATGATTGTTTTCCTAACAGTATATTACTTCGTTAGTACTTTCCAATATACGTTATTTTTAAACTGTCACTTTTGCCCAACTCATCCCAATTCACACTCGTCTGTTTATCATAACAATCATTAATAACTGTCAGTCCACGCCATCATTGTAACGAACTCACTCCCTCATTAGCATGTTCTAGCATTTGTTCCGTAGAGGGGGCTGATTATTTTTTACAACAGGCCAAGCCAATTACTTTAGTGAAATGGAATCACATTAATCAAAACTTAACAAGGTGGCAAATTTAAAGATATCAGATTGCAAAAGACAGCATAACTAATATGTCAGTGTCAGGGGTAGCGTGTAGGTATGCAGCAGCTGTACTAAATATATCTCTTCACAGAGGCCACATGAATTTTGACGTTTCATATGATCTGACAACTACCAAAGTGATATTATGGAAGGCGAGAGCCCGGTGCTGCACGGCTCACGATGACTTTTGTAGATTCTGGCAAGGGCAGTGTGAGCGGGGAGGGAGGCGAGGAATATGGTGGCCATGCCTATCCAGGCTGGCAGACGGCAGTGGATCATGTCTCTCGGTGCCAAGGCATTTTCTTTTACACTTTAAATGATGATAGTCATCCATCACCGTCTGACAACTGCATCAAAACCAGCTGCAAAACATGCAAAGCCCAGCAGTCTAAAATATGCTGACACAACCAAGAGAAAAACAGATAAAAAAAAAAATACACATATATATTTATTTATATATTCCATAGGAAAAGGAAAGAGAGGAGGGGGAGGAGATGAAGAAGGAGCAGGGGGGGGGACTGCAAAGCCTTTCGGGAGCAGAGGGAAGAAAAGACCAGGGCAGCAAAGGGAGAGGAAGGAAAATGAAAGGGGGAGCCAAAAGAAAAGAATGAAAAGGAGACAAAGAGGGAGACAAAGGGAAAGGGCAAGTGATGAATGATTAAGCAGGGGAGGCAGGGAAGAAAGAAGAGAGGATGGACAGGAGTCTCCGACAATGTGGGGGAGGAAGGCAATGTGGAGGGTGGAGGCCGAGGCGCATTTCCAGGGAGCGGATCCTGCCCCAGTAGCCTTTCCCTAGCTCAGGCTCAGAGGTTTCACCATCCAGGGCCTCACCCGGGCCTTCCCCATCCCCCAGCCTCGGCGTAGGGCTCCTAGGCCTGTCAAGCTCTGCTCCAGTCATCCCACCAGCCCATGGGCTCCTGGGTGCCCAGGGGAACAAGTTGAACTCTCCAGTAAGGCACAAGTGGGCACCTCCACCAGGTGGCTGCTCCCAGCTCCTTGGGTCTTCCCCTCACCACAACCCACCCTCCTCTCAGGGCTCTTCTGCCACTTAGAAGATGGTTCCAATATCCTGCCCTGACATTTACTGGGTGGGTGACCTTGAGTTATTTGACCTCTCTGAGCTCCCATTTCCTCATCTATAACAATGGAGATGATATTGTAGCTCAAGATTTATCTTTCACAGACAAATAAAAAACACATAAAAAAGCACCTAGAAAGATGTTTGACACACAAGTGGGCCCCACTGTGAAGAGTGGTCCTGGGGGTAGAGACTATATGTTTACCCATCTTTATAGTCAGTACAAAGTAAGCAAGTCCTGAAATTTTGTGGAAATGAGCTGGAGTCGCACCCTTCCTTGTAGTGCTCATTTATGAGGTTTACACCTTTATCCTAGGCTTCCCTCCTGCCATTTATTTAATAAACTAGGAAGTCGGTTGACCACACGAAGAGGGCAGAAGACGGCCAACATGATTTGTGGGCCTTTCTAGGGTGACCTAGATTGGAAGGCCACCATGGTCCAGTGTGTGAAACATCCAGACACTTCCTTGCCTGGACCCACAACCCAAGGGGCCTAACCACCTTGCTATTATTTTATGTAATGAAGCCTATTTCTTTACTTATTCTAAATAAGCCCAGAACCAGGTACACCAAGCTGGCAAAAGCCCCATGGTATAATGTGATTGAACCCAGTTATATCACACAGTTCATGAAATTGTGCTATGATTCATTTTTACAACTTAAATAGCTATTTGGTTGGGTTGCCAGCTTGAACGTGATGAATGTGCATGAAAAAAAACAGAACAAAGAGAGGGGCCAGTGTCTGTAAACTGAAACATTAGTCAGTGTATTAACCCTTTCCCTTCTTAATTGTGATGCCTTCCTGGGGGCAGCTGCCCCATGGTCACCCTCCTTCAGACCTCACGTCCAGTGTCAGAGCTGTACCAGTGCCAGAGGTGACAATTTAATCTCCCGCAAGGAAAAACCTTTCTCCAGAAGTTCACCTACTATTCCATCCTAATCCCTGTGTCAGCATAAGAGGATAAGCCACAAGTGTTCACAGGGCCTACTTCAAAACCCAATCACCTCCCAGATCCCCAACTTACATTCCAGTCCTAAAGCCTACATGTTAAGCATTTAAGTCATGTCCAAGTCAACATTCATGGCAATTCTGGTAAGAAGGAGCATACCACCTAAGTACCCACAAGCCATGAGACGTAAACTGGACAAAAAAAGAATTACTGCAGCGTATAATTCAGTTGAAATAGCTTAGAGGGAACAAAACAGAACCTGCATCCCTCATATCATTGTCTTTCATGTTGCCTAACAGATTATTTTAGATTGTTACAGGGCACCTATTTAGACAAAGACATCCTAAAGTAGATTCTCTGATAAAGCCAGTCATCACTTTGTAAATTATCATTTTTAAAGGAAATTGGATTTTTTATTTTAATGAAGCCCATAATTTCAATATTGAAAGAGGCCTCACCACTTAATTCTTGCCCTGACCCATTGTTAGTCATTCACAGAAAAGAAACCTGAGTGTGGTATATGTTCCAAAGATGGCTACATTTCTCCTACCCAATACGCTCTTCTAGAATATGACCTTGCTATTTTTCCTTATCATGTGGTAGATTAATCCCCCCAGCCTTAGATTTGGGCAGGCTCATGTTGCTTCCACAGAGAGAGTGCATGGAAGTTATACCGTGGGACACAGCTTCCATCCTAGTGCTGGAACACGGAACACTTATGCTTGGATCCCTGAGCTGCCACATAAAAAATCCAACCAATACCCCCTGAGGTGGCCACACCATGAGGAAGCCAAGCCACATGAACAGGCCATGTACAGGGCTCCATTCAGCAGTTTCAGCCTCCGAGTCATCCCAGCCCAGATGCCAGACATGTGTGTGAATGAGCTTTCAGACGGGGGACTCCAGCCCCAACACCACCACCAACTCACCCCCAGCTTTTGACTCTTTCCAATGGAAGCTCCAACCTTGCGGAACAAAGACAACCCACTCTACTCTGTCCTGTCTCGATTCCTAATGCATGGCCTCCATGAGCGTGTCATAAAATGGTTGTTTCAAGTCTCTACATTTTGAGGTAACACAGTGACAGCTAACAGGAACACTTAGGAAACCAGAGAAGCAAAGGCCAAGTCAAAACCAAACCCAGGTCTGCTGATTCTAGGTTTAGCGCCATGTCTCCTTTACCAGTCTTCTGCTGTGACATTTGCACAATAGAAGATACACCTATGTCACACATATCGATTTACTATAACAGTAAATAAGGCAGGAGCTGAGAAACATTTGGCTGTAGTCTCATCAGATGCTCAAGGAGTAACACAGTGGTTTCCACTGTCCTTGACTCCAGTCAAATCTCCTGAAAACCCAGACAACAGAAAACCTACATTCACCAGAAACGGCAAAAACTTGGTATCTGGGCATCCAAATGGAAAAAACATACACACACACACACACACACACACACACACACACACACACACCACCCAGCAGTCATTGACATTCACTAGCCCAATGATTTGTTCCCAAGTATAAAATTCCCTGAAAAGCAATCACTGCCCCAAATGGAGGCCCTTATATCACATCTCCCACAGATTCCACTTTACTCCAAGCTTAGAGAGTATCAACCGTCCCCAACCTGGTCTTCTGGCCATCTGGATCAGTGACTCAAGACAGGATACTCATAAGGATCTGGCAGGAAAATAAATGTATGGGCTCAGCAGCTTTCGGATTTGAGACTAAGATTCAAATAGATGAAGAAAACTACATCACATCTGACTCTTCTTTACACGTCTTCCCATAAGACCTTCCATGCGGTGGCACACTTTCAGGTTTACCACCCTCTTTCTCTTCCCCTTAATGGATCCGTTAAGGATGGCAAGTTTCTTCACCACTTTCTTAGTCAAGTGAACCCAATGAACTGGTCTTTAAGAAGAGAGACATTTGGATCGGCCCCTACCAGGTAAATGAAGAACATCATCCACCCCCAAGCTTGGCACATCAGGAATTACTTTCTCCCTAAATCTGCCATAACTTTTGTTGGGGCCCAAAACAAAACCTCATGGACTGACAAGAGAGAGTCATCCCTTTTGAAGATTTTTTTCAATTAAGTCTTACAAAGGCATAAGAATTAAAACCTACTTAGCCACTTAATGAATTGTCTATTGAAAATAAAAGCTGCACTTTAATCTGTAAAATAAACTTGAGCTTTAACATAAACTTTAAAAACCTTAAAGTAAACTTTAAAAATATTTGTACATATAGGTGATACATGTACATATTAATGCATCCCTTGCATGGTCAAATCTAGACCATCCTGGACCATCTGAGATGTAAATTTACTGTAGAGGTAGTATCTTCCATAGGATGCCTTCCCCTGTAGATCAGAGAAAGACTGATGGAGTCTCCCATCATCTAACCCAAAACATACAACTTCAGGTGTTTTTTTTTCTTTAACCTCCCCTCCTCCTTCCTTAGACAATTCATCTCCTCTTTCTTGACCCCAAGTTTTTCATTTGCAACACATCCAGAGAGAGAAAGAGAACTATCCAAGTTCACGATGCTTAGCAGGAACTTCAACCCAGGTCACTCTCAGTAGATTGTTCTTTTCAACTTCTACTTCCTCATTTAACTTAATGCTTATGTTCTGCTGCCCCACGTCTTCCCCATTCGGACCCTTAGAGTGGTTGCAGCACCGTAGAGCCCAAGTGACATGAAGCCCGGCAGAAGAAGAACGGGTTGCCCCTGCTTATCAGCGCAAATGACCTAGGCTCCAAAGGGAGACTCTTACTCAGACTCTCAAATGCCAAAATGGCAAGGGAAAAAGACAAAAACATCCCCCCAAAGGTTTGAAACTAAACAACAAAACTTCCCTTTAAACTCGACACAGAAAGTCGCTGGAGGACAGAGTGTGTGGGTCCCTAACATTCTCACCTTGCACCAGACATTCCCCAGCTTGACCACTGTGCTAACAGAGAAGCTGCAGATGTGAGAGGGGCCTCTAATTTATTTCCCTCTCTGATTTATTTTTCCCCCTGCATATCACTTTGGTATGACAACAACGCATAATTCGATTACACGTGATATATAAAATCATTGCAGCTGTTCAGAAATACTCACAACAAGAGCATTTCAGATGAACACTCAGACACAGACGCACAGACTTTGTGAATATCTTATTAAAATCACCCAGGGAGAGGAGAAAACAAAAAGCTCTCCTTTCTACCGATCGGGTATTTCCAGAGTTCCTGGGCCACATGCTTTGTCCGTTAAGTCTAGAATTAAAAGTACCTCTTTAAAAACAAAGAAAAAAGAAAAAATTCAGAGGAGGCCTAACGGAGGTGGAGATAGCCTTTTGGGGTGAAATGATGGCAATGCAACAGAAAAATGAGAGTGGGTTATCATTTAATTTTACTTTAAGGGGCTGCTGTGAAACTGGGTGCATTTAATTCCCTTTTAAACGCCACGTAAAAGTTTCTCCCGCCCGCTCACTCTGTGGGCTACATAGCGTGCCTAAGATTAATCCCTCAGGAGTTTTTTATTTCCTATTCTGCCTATCTTTCATCTTCACCCCAGACTAAGCAGATGGATGTGAATTCAAAGTTTTCTGATCTTTAGCACAAGTTATGGAGGGTTATCTTTGGCTGTATATCTTTCCGCTGGCAGTGCTCCCTTGGTGATGAAGGATTAACCACCCCAGCTGTCTCTTCCCAGAATGATGCAGTGCCGTGCTCCTCAACACGACAGCATCACTTAATCTTAATGTCCGCTCTCCGAGCGCAGCCGCGCAGGACAAAGCCAATCAACATCAGATGCCACCAAGATGGACCTACTGCTTGGCCCTGGAGTCTCTCACCCTCTCACTCCTATTAATCAACATCATCCAACCCAATCCCAGAGTTCACTTCTCTCCAACCACAGCTACACTAAGCTGGGGTCCACGTTAACCATCTGAAGCACGTGGCAGGAGGAGGGGAGGTGGGCGACACTCGGGAGCACATCAGGAGCACGGCACACTGAGCCACATCGCTCACCCAGGGAGTCCTTCCCTCCGCCCACCTTCTCCCCGAGGCCCGCGTCCCTTCTGGAGCATTCCACCCCTCCGCAACGCACTGAAATTCACCCGGATGGCGCAGCAGACACCACCTTCCACGAAACCTACCTGCCTGCCGGGGACCCCAAAAGATCTGGAGAGGGACGTGCACCTGTTCACAACTGAACTGTAGCTCCCCAGGCCCTGCCCTTTACCAGCAGCCTTACAAGGGCAAAACCCGGGCCTGACACTCTACCTCGTCTTGCACAAAAACACTTCTTCTCGCCACAGATGGCACAAATGGAAAGCCTGGCCCGACCAAAACTAAATGCTCTGCTTGTGTGACTGATATGTCCATGAATACATTAAATCCTCATAAGTGCTCTACTCTCCCCTCCTTCTCCTTTTTTAAGTTTATGTATCACAGGTGGGGAAAGCAAAATGGTACTCTTGGTTTTCTCTCTAGCTCCAAGCAATTACAGTAACGTACCTCCCTTTTCTTTCTTAAAGAAGGGAACAAAAAAGTCAGCCCAGATCTCAAAGGCAAACGTAATAAAACAGTAAATTATTGCTAGAGTTTACTAAACAAATGCAACCTAGTTAAATTTGGAAAAATCTTCACTTTTGCTTACATTTGCAATTTTACTGCTGAACTACTGGTATTTCTTACTTATGCAACATTAAAATGTATAAGAAATCCTCTTGTGTGCTATATCCAGCATCTACTCTTGATTTATAATACCCAATTTAGGGGGGAAAAAACACAACTAAACCTGATTTAAATCACAGATTACTCTGTAAAACACAAGCAAGGAACTATTCCAAATCCTAAATGTAATTTAAACATATTTATATTTTACAGTGATATATTTTCCCCATTCCTTGTCTTACGACTGTAAACTTTCTATAATTATATAAGCAATTTCCCTAAGGTCACAACATTGATCATAGTTATAAATTGCTAAAATACAACAACACACAGTGAACACTAAAATATATGCTGGACATCACAAACAGTTTCATCAAATCAGGAATGGGGTGGGGGAAGACAAGGGAGAGAAGAATAGAGATAGAGAAAGGGGAAAAAGTAGCAAACATTTTCTGAGAAGTCATTACACAATGTCACATCCCTTCCCCAAAGCCATTGGGGACACACGTTTTACAAAGTGTCCTAAGAAGAGCTTGGTTTAATTTTTGATGATATTCTTAACCCATTGCCATTTGAGAAGGTCAACGATAGAAGCCACTCAGTTAAAGCACAAGTAAAAACCAGGAAGGGAAATCCTACAAGATTAAAACTGCCTTCTGCCCTGAACAGTATTCTCAAACTGTATTCCTAAGGAACCTGGGATTACATGGAGAAGTATTCTCTGAATAAAGCAGTGGAGAATCAGGCTTCTCATTCGTCCTCTAAACAGAACAACTTCTCTACGATCTGCTACCTCTCTTTGGGATCAGGGTAAGAAATCTCACTTGGAAAAACAGTTTTAAACATTATAAAAATAATTTAGAAACTACCACTCCTGATGCTGTCATCGTGAAGGATGAGATCCAAAAGAAGCTATCTGAGGGTCTCAGTTGCCAGTGTGTCTGGTGTTTCAGGGTAACTTTTCTCTTAATGAAAAAGGATGTGGGTTCTCTCTGCACAGGATGCAAATGGGGTTGCTGTCAGGTGCCTCCAGCATCCCGGGTTCCAGGCAGCCAGGCTGACAGGCTGGTCACCCCTAATGGTTAACAATGCCACACTCCACTGTGGGCAGCTGCCTATTAGGAAGACAGCTGAGACCCAGAGGGGAGGGAGAAATCAGTGTGTGGCAGGCACTGCCTTGCTCAACGTAAAATAAACTTAAAAAGACCTGTGTCCTCTGAAAGCTTAGGAATGCAGCAGTTCCAATTCTTCCTTCGAAACATTTTCCAAGTGCAGCTACGCATCTCTACAGCTCAGGATCCTGCTTCAGCTCTCTGAGCAAACTACAGAGCTCTTAGTACAGGTCACACATGCTTTGCAGGATGATGGCCTTTGAGAGATGGACCTCCTGAAGCAAATAATGTTCCCCATATTCCCTTCATTCTGTACCCCTTCTCTGCACTCATTTCTACTGCTTCTTCCTCTCCCTCTTATCTCCATTTTTCTACTTATTTCCTATCAATGGCTCCCCACTAAACAGTATCCTGCTTCCTGCAACATGACAACTTTCCCAACTAGAGGGCCTAGGCATAATATTTAACAGCGCAGAATGGGCCATTCAGAACCAAGGCTGGCTACAAACAGCCAACAGCTGCACACAACAGTGGGCTGTGTCAATATAAGTCTTGGCCCTGACATCAAAACACAGAAAACTTGTGCCACCCACCAGCTAACTGTGCCGGCTTCACTGAGTTCAAATCTCCACTCAACCATAGCTTCTGCCTGTATGACATTAAATGATTTAACCCAGAACCTGTCTCCTCTGTAAAATGGGCATAATAGTTCCTACCTGTGAGCAGTAAATGATTCAATGCAAGTAAAACTAAAATGTAGCATCAGCACTCAATAGATGTAAGATAGTTATTTCCTCCCCATTCTGTTCTTGGTTTGTCAGCTGTTTTCTGCTTGTCATGTAGGATGCCTGAATGGTTCATGGGTCCCCAATAAACAAGTGAAACAAGAAAAAAGCCTTGCAGGTTCTAGTCTCCAAAAACAGGGAGCTCTCCAGACCCCGGGTGGACTGGGGTTGGTGGTGAAATCTTAGAGCTGCTCAACTACAGATAATGAAGGCTGTGCTGCTGGGTTATCACCCAGAGGCCCATGAGGGCTGAGGGCTTTTACTCCCTATTTATCACTTCAACAGCTTCAAAAAACAAAACAAAAAAAACTACCAATTTTAAATATTTTATGTATCATTTTGAAAATTGTACCTATTTTTATCAGAGCAAAGCTTAATACAATCCATGAAAAAATGAAAACAAGGCAATTAAAATCACCTATAATCCTGCTGCCCACATGATGCTAAGCTAGTACCTTACTAAGAGCTTACCGTATGCTGGCATTGTGTGAAGATTCTCATTATATTACCTATTTAATTCTTACAACTCTTTAATGTTGAGGAGTCTTAAACATAGGAAGGTCATTTGCTAAAAGTAACATGATCACACTGTTCCTAAGTGACAGCACTAGGATATGAATCTAAGTCTGAATCCAAAGCTTATATGATTAACTCCACATAAGATTCCTTCCAGGAATCCTAAGCCTAGATACAGGTAGACAGGTAAGTAGACGTAAGAAACTCTCACTGAATTAAGTTTTACAAAGGATTAATCAATATGAATACTTAAGATGTATTTGGTTCAAGTACAAAATCTTCAATCCTAAGGGCCTTGAATTTCTCTAGTAAGAGAGTTTCAGTATGGGCAAGTTTTACAAATCTCAATCACAAATACTTTTCACATGGCCTATCAAAAATGAGTAAACACAGTACAACACAAACCCACAACCACAACCCATGGGTTTCCCAGAAAATAATACAGCAATCCAGACCAAATATTAAAGAGAAATGGTGAGGGGAAAAAAAAAAAAAACCTTGACTTGACAATACACAGAGGCAGGAGTATCTGCACAAATATTTTAATCAGAAAAAGTAGCTTGGGGCACCCTATTAAATGTCAAGAAGGGCCAACTCTTTTAATCCTTCAAGTCAAGTGCCTCTTGTTGCATCAATTCCTCTAACTGCAGAAGTAGAAATGTTCAACTTGGGACCCATTTTTCATCTCTTTCCTTGTGGGTGCTGGTGGTGGCCTTAATTGTAGACAAAAATTAGCCCACTGGGCACTTTTGTTTTTTAAGCTCAGAACCTTAAAATCTGTTCTTGCAGGGAGAACAGATAGACTTCAAACCCTCAGAAAATGGGACTGAAAGACTTAGAAAACAAAAAGCATCCAGCAATTGACAGATTCAACTCCTCAGAAAGGCATTAAATTGAGAGGAAATCAGGGGACAAGGCCATAATCCAACATGAGAGGCCAGATCTGGTCCTCAGACACTCGGGCACAGTCCTCCAGGGACTCTGGTCTACCCTGGCCTGAGGCTGCCCCCTAAGAAAGTTAAATAACCATAACTGCTGGAAAAGAGCTCCTGAAAGAGAGCAGAGATCCAGCCTGTCATTTATCAACCACCAAGTCTGCTAATGCAAAACAAAAAAGGGTCATTAGACCCTAAATTAAATTCCCAATTCCCCATTTCCTGGGAAACATCCCAAAGCAGCCCCAATTCCTCAGGCACCCATAGCAAAGCACACCCACAAATTCTCTGGTTTCTCTAAAAAGGATGGCAAGGGGTCTTGGCAATAATTTGGAGATGGAAAGACTACCTCTTCATGGATTTTCAGTTTGATAAACTACTTGGGACCATGGCCATGCTCATCCTCAGTCTTCATCTATTATCCTCTCAGTAAGGTTTTATAGTTTTCTTCACAGAAGCCCTGCATTATTTCTTACTAAATTAATCTGTAGGCATTGTTGCTGTTGTTAACTGTAAATGAGGTCCCTTCTCCCTCCCATTTTCCTGTGTGGATTTTTCTATTTTGACAACTTCGTATAACTCTCATTAGTTTAGGAGTTTTCAGTTGATTCTGTTGAGTTTTCTAGCTTCACAATCACTTCATCAAAAATGGTATTTTTGTCTTCTCCTTTTCATTATTTATATAACATCTATTTTCTTATTTTTCCCATATTAACTAAGGCAATGACTGCAAATTCAAGAGCCTTTAGGGTCAGGCAGGTAAGATAACCAAGTGACTTGAGCTCAGAGGGAACCTTGTGACCTAGACAATGAAGCCATGGGTTTAAGGGCAGGAGCTGCCCCTCTGCTCTGGCCCCGTGTTACATTCAGGGACACGGGCCTCATCTTGCCAGATTTCTCAAGAGAAGCCATAGATAAGGATTTTCTGGTGAAACCTCCAGTTTCTTTAAAGGTTCACAGCTAATTTTTTTTTTAAGATTTTATTTATTTATTCATGAGAGACACAGAGAGAGAGAGAGAGGCAGAGACACAGGTGGAGAGAGAAGCAGACTCCATGCAGGGAGCCCGACATAGGACTCGATCCTCGGACTCCAGGATCACGCCCCTGGCTGAAGGCAGGCGCTCAACCATTGAGCCACCTAGGCATCCCACACAGCTAATTTTTTTCAATTTTTAAACATAGGGTAGGCCATAACAGAGTGCCTGATGGACGGAGTCAACCCCAGAGTGATGGAAACCTCCAGGTGAGATCTTCCAGGATTTAAGAAAATGGTGAATTTAAATCATAAAAGAAATGGACACTCTTTTATCTCACCCCTGACTTTCTCTAATACTGTGCCACTGAAGAGGATATTTGTTTTTGACTTGAGGTAAAGAGTTTCCATCATGTTAAGTCTCTGTGTAGTGCTAGTTTACTAAAAATAGTTTATCAGAAGTGAATTTTGAATTCTATTAAGATGATCTGGTTTTCTCCTTTGCCCCTAATGGGATTATTTATATCAATAAATTTCCTAAGATTGGAAAAGAAAAAAATACTTAAAATATACTATGGGAGAATCTACGATAATACGTACTTTCAAAGAAAAAAGGTAAACAGAGCTTTCTTAATTTTCTTAACTCCTTGATTTTATTTTATTGGCTCAATCCTTAGTTGTGACTTGCTTTCTCACCCATATTCCAGCAACTTATGCTAGTCTGTCAAACTCCTAGTCATAAAACTGCCATTGACATCATCTGTTTCAAGAATTTATTCACAACTGGATCCATCATCAGCTCAGTCTACACAACCAGTTTCAAATTCCAAAGCAATTCCACACCACACTCTACATCTGTATTCCCAAATCCACTTTGATACAGTTTCCCAAGTCCACTTTGATACAGTTCACTCTTTGGAAAGATGCTACAATGACAAATTTTCTAGAAACAGGTTTTGTTTGGGGGGGGGGAGGTGGCAGTGAGGGGAAGCAGCTTTAAATAAAAAAGATGTAACTGGCTTAAGACAGAAAAGACATTCAGTGCATGAATGTAGAAACATCACTAAACTTGGCTTACAAAATTGTTAATTATGTATTTGACAGTGAAATATCGCAAACAGCTGGGGCTGAAGAATATAAACTCACACAGGGAGTGGGTAGGAGTGGGAAAAAATACATTCAGACTCGCAAAAACCAGCCAAGAGGGTGTTTAAATTCAACCTCTTCTATTGTAACAACGTTTTACACCTATGTAGCAGGTCTCCTACCTCAACCAAAATTCACAAGCCAACTTCTCAACTGCTATTCCTAGGGTTCTAGCGTACCTGGGCTCTCAATTATAAATTCTCCTCCCCCATTTAGAAAGTTGGGCCATACCATTTGCGACCATCAGAAAGAGCCAGGCCAGAACCTAAAAGAATGTGCAAACCAAGACTGTAAAAAGAAAAGCCATCCCTTTGAGAAGTTTGGTCTTTTTTTTTTTTTCAAAATATGTAAATAGTCACAGTGCCTTGGGAGACTGCTCCAGAGAATTCCCAGAGCCTGACATCCCATCTCCCCTCAAACACATGCTCCAGCGCTCACCACATCTTCCGCCAGGAATCCACTCTCCTGGGACCCTTCCCCCAACCCACAGGGAAGAGCCAAAGTCAGAAATGCGCACACGGATTTGTTCTGAAAGTTCTCACCAGCACAGTCCATGACAAGGCAAAGCCCAAGCCGGACATCTTGGGGTGGGGGTTGGGGGGGAATAGCTACTTGATTCTCTGACACTAGGAGGAAAAAAATCTTAGCAGAAAAAAAAAAGGCCCACTCTTTGGGGACCCCATCAGCAGTTGTATGCTGTAGGAGACACAGGCTCCCCCTATACCAGATACAAAGACAACTTGATTTCCTCCCCCACAAGACATACCAGGTGGCAAAAAAAAAAGATAAAATCTTTAAATCCCTAGCACATTTTAACATTTGAGTGGGAGTCTGCAGGGTACAAGCTTAGAAAGTATAATATTTATAGAAATATTTTAATATTCTGATAAATCTAACAGTATATTCATAAAGCCTTTCCTAATAATTCAATATTGTATAGTTAAGATGGTAAATTTCTTTTTTTTTAAAGATTTTATTTATTTATTCATGAGAGACACAGAGAAAGAGAGAGAGAGAGAGAGAGAGAGAGGCAGAGACACAGGCAGAGGGAAAAGCAGGCTCCCTGCAGGGAGCCCAATGTGGGACTCGATCTCGGGATTCTGGGATCACGCCCTGAGCCAAAAGGCCACCCAGGCGTCCCAGGATAGTAAATTTCTAAGTCCAAGGGTTAGAGCCTTCTGGGAAGAAAAAAGGTATCACAACAGTCTTTTCTTTTTAGATGGGATGATATAACACCCTTCTTTGTCTGCCATCAAGTATTTTTACAAAATGCTGAGAACCACCAGATTGTGAGTTAAACTTCTCCGAAAAGGACCGACTACCAGTAAATACCCTAATTCCTTCCTCTAATAATCTTCCCTGAAGATAGCCACATCTTGAACAAAAGTTTAAGAGGTTGATATCCTCTCTGACTATAGATCATATTGTCTCTAAGTATGAGAGGCACAAGACTAACTTTTCAGGGGAAGGTACCAAGCTCACTCTTCTCTAAGATACTGACCACCTTCTAGTATAATGTAGAAGAGCAGAAGTGTTAAGGTTGCTGGTGGGCCACAAAGATTTTGGAATATTAGGAACCAAGAAAATAACAAGGAGAGGGGGCTATACAAGGACAGAACACATGATGGCATTCAACAATGATTTTAAAAAGCAAACAAAATCATCATGCCAAGCAACCTATGAGCAACGTGCCCAGATTCCCGAATAAGGGGAACCAGTTTAGGGTGGATCAGTGGAAACAGCCCTACCCTCCAGAAGACCATGGCAAAACCACATCAATGTCAGTCATAGGAGATCACTCCATTTTGCAAAATATAAAACTGTTTCATTGCAAATCTATGGAAACAATGTCACAGGGGCCAAGGGCTGTCACTTTGAGTCAAAGAAGGCCCATTTCAGTGTGGCGCTGATGGCCAGCTATGTCACGGCGAATTACACCCCCACTTGCTGAGAGAGAAATGTTCAGCTGGAGACACACCCACAGGAGTTCAGAAAGCCAGCACTCCTTCCAAGCCATGCTAATCTATCACAGGCTCAAACAAAGGATGCGTTTTTTTCCCCATCAAGAAATGGAAAGGACTGGTGATGGGACAGTCTGAAGGGAGTGTTAGGGACCTCTTCTGAGCCAAGGCTCCACTCCTGCTCCCAACATGGGAGCAGGAGTGAAGGGGAGCCACAAGGCTCACTGCCTAGTGGAACCTGAATATAAAAAGGAGAGTAATGAGCAGAAACTGAAAGGGATGGATGCCCAAGAATGAACTGGAGTTCTGCTCCAGCTTGCGCTGAGGTTCCAGGAGCTGCTTGAATGAACCGGTAGGTGGCCAGATGAGACACACAATTTGGATTAAGAGGTTATGAGATCTTGGGTATGTCACAAACTCTCTGGGCCGCAGCTAAGTTATAACCAGCAAGAAGATTCTACAGTAACATGGTCTCGTGGCTAGCAATTTCTTCTCCAGGAAGAGGTTAGAAGGAAGATCAAAAGGTAAAAGCAAGTTCAGACCCAGTTCTGAAGTGAGAGTAGAAAGGAAGAGATATTGTGCAGATTCCAAATAAGGTAAAAATCCCTCATTCATCCACAGATACAAACCAAACATGAAGGACTGGGAGGGAAACAGACTCCAATTACACAAATTATGTTGATGTCCACCAAGTCAACCCGAGGTGTAAACTTCTAATGAGGAAAAGCAGCACATTCCTCAGGCTTCTTGATGTAGACCTAATAGTCATTTAAATTGATTCCAAGAACATGGCTATTCAAGTCTTTATTCAGCCTATGGATGGATAAGGAATGGTAAGTGTATGCCCATAATTTAAGAGGAAAACAAAAAGAAAGGCTTCCCATCATTAAGTGTCTTCTGGGTGCTAAGCACTGCCATCTGTGTGTGTGTTTATGAAGCCCAGCATGGCCTAGCATGGACCCTACTTCAAGAAAAAAAAAAAGGTTGGAAGAAAAGTGAGTATATAAAATTTTCAATGTACTCTCATCAACAGTCATGACTACTGGACAGGACAGAAATTAAGTCTCTTGGAAGATTCCTTCTTGGGACTCTGACACTGCTTCTGGAAATTCAACATCACTGGGCCCTGGAGGTCTCAGTTTGGGGGAAATGCCTAGCCACTGCAAGATAACTATTCATGTTATCCTTGCTTTCCAGAGACCCAAGAGAAGACACCTTGGTTTTTGCATGTCTCCCAAAAACCAGAGAAGTGAGACCTGCTCCTTAAATTATAAGAGTTCTTGAAAGTGTAGGGAGGAGAAAAAGGATTCCCCGCACCATCACCCACCATCCCCATATACACGAGCTCATGTGCAGTGCAACCCAGAACCAGCAGGTTCCATCCACCTTAATAATGAGCCAGAGAATAGCCAACCCAGAGAGGAGGAAACGCAGCAGGAAAGGCCGCAGGTCTGCCAACCCCACAAAAAGGGATCATCCTGGGCTCAGTCCTTCCATCAGGCAACTTTTAACTCGGAACATAAAAATGAAAAAGTGCCTTTGTTTAAAACCCTCCTGAAGTTTCTGATCACAATGATTTATGTAAATAAAATGTTAAATTAAAATGTAGGTGTTAATAAAATTACATATATGATGGAATGGCTGTACTTTTTAAAACTGATCTGCAATAAATTTTCTAAATTCTGATTGCAGGTGATTCAGGCCTTGAAAGCTTTGCCAACAATAGCCAGCAGAGGTCTATTACTGAAGTGGTATTAATATAGCTATCATCACCAATTCAAAGCAGATAATAAAGGACTGACACATTTATTATCATTATTAATTAACAGTTTTCTGAGATGGAATTAAATCAATATGCTGCTCTGATATCATTTTAACTAGTTATGCAAATCAAACATTTAGAGCCCATGAACAGATATAAATGCCATTCAAAATTCACTTCACACTTATTACTGTAATATCAGAACTTTCAGGCTTTGCTAGTAAAAAAAAAAAAGAGGACTTAATGCTCATTTAATTACACTCAGACATAAAGCTTATGGAATGAAAGTTGAAATAGCTGATTAGTTAGGAAGTCGTAGTAAGGCTATAACACTTGGGATAGACAATGAGATAATAATGTGAAAACGTGGGACTCCGCACAGAGTGGTTCTGGCAGATTTTATTAAAAAGAACAATGACATGTGTAGGAGAATATGTTTTTAAATTACAAGTTGAGGACCCTTTCTTAAATCCAAAAAGGAGAAAAGGAGCGAGAGGAGAGACAGGCAGAGAAGAGAAAAAAAGAAAAAGGCTGGGTTGGCAGGGGCCTACAACTAGTCATTTATAAAATAGGAAGCTGCCAGGTTCAATTGTTCAACATTTCTTCCGAGCTACACCAGGATGCTGATGGTGACTGTACAGTTTTTTACATGCAGGATGCTATCTCTACCCCCCGCCAAGCTTTTCTTATCTGATGAGCAGAGGTTTCTCCCCACATCCAGGACAGCTACCTGGAGAGTCATAGTGAGTCCGAGTTCTCTGCTGCTGGGTCCGACCACAGTAGGACACGATGCAAAAGAAGTGGCCCTTTGTGATTTGGGTTACTCATTTGCAAAAGCTAAGCACCGCCCCCCCCCAAAAGATGTCTCCGCTAAAAACACCACCAGAGGGATGGGAACAGCCTCCCACTCTGGCTGAGTTCTTCCGTCAGGTCATGGATGAACTTAAGGCCCAGGAAGGAACAGCCAGAGACTTTGAGTACTGCCCAGGCCCTGGCTTTCACTTGCTGCCAGGACCTTACACTTGGAGCATTTTTATGAAAAGGATGGAATTGTTTTTATAGTGTAAGTTCGTCTAGGCAGTACACCTTGCCTTTTTGTTCTTTCTCCAAATCCTATTTCTAGCTTCATGGAGGGAGGAGTGCACTTGATTTTCAGTGCGATCCATTTCAGAGCCAGAAAATGAATAGTACATATACCAATAGAAAACATGGTGCCAGTGTTTGGATCTGCTGTGATCTAAAAGGAACAATACAAAAAGGAGAGAATGAAATGTTATTACCCTTTCCACACCTTCCACCTCCTACTCATTAGCATCTTAACATTCTTCGTGTTGTTGCTCAGAAATCTAAGCCCAAGTCACAGACCAGTATCCATTGTTGTATTGCCATTTTCCATGGAATTTTACAAACAAAAAAAATTGTCAAGAATTAAGACTTTATCCACTAGGATTCTGCTGTAAGAGAGGACAAACTATCAGTATGAGTAGTGGTGGGCAGAGGGCAATGCACCGAGAAAAGACAGGAAAGTGTACAAGAAAATACGTAACAGTAGTCTACTCAGAGTAGCCCAATAAGGGGTGATATTTTATCATCATCTTTGTGCTTTATTTTCCAAATCTTAATATGTCCATTCTTCCCATGAAGAATATTTACCGAGGGTCAGCCACTGGCCAGGCTATGTATAGGGTTTAGAAACTTGACCATCAAGACAGACAAGGTCCTGCCCTCTCATTGAGAACAACTTAATAGGAGAGGCAGAGAATTAAACAGTCAATGGCACATGTGCTGAGATTTGTCTAATTTTTTTTAAAAAAGGGGGGATTTACAAAGCTATTACTGCCGTTCAATTAAGATTCTACACATCTTTCCTGGGTCTTGAATAAATGTGATATCTCCCAGTTTGGAGTGTTCATATTGTCCTAAAATGAGAAGCAAGCCCATAGCATTAACCTGAAGCCTGAAAAATCGCTACGCTTTCTACTTTTTTATGGTAGAGATGGAAGATGTCTATCCATAGCAAAGATCAAGCATCTAGATAAAGTGCCTTGGTGGTTAGCTGAGCTGGCTGGCCCCTCAATCCTCTCCATTCTCAAGCTAACCAAGATTTTTACAGAATATCACCCAAAGATAACAGTACTTGCGGCCCTCAGTCTACTCACTCTTCTATATTGACCGTCCTGGAACAGCCAGACTCAACAATCCCATTTGGGGACCAAAACATCCCCACTTGTGACTTTCCAACAGCCTAAAATATGGAGCAAATTTGCCATAAATCATCCTCTTTAAAGACATTAGATTTTTATTAAAAACTCATCTTTTTCCATATCTTCAAATACCTAGAGAATACAGAATTCTGTTAGAGAAAGACTCTAAGGAAAATCCCCATTACTGCCTCCACTCTACCCTCCTCCCCCCCTTTTTTTTTCCTCCTCCCTGTTTTTAATTCAACCTCTAGTTCAGGGATAATATGGAAATAATATTTGTATGATGACTATTATGTATATATGGCTATATCCGAGGATGAATGTTAAGATCTCACAGGTAGGTAAAATATGTAGAAAACAAAATATAAGCTCACCATGGTAGGTAACCTTAGGTGGTAATTGGAAAGGGTGCTTGCAATCACTATGTCATGAACCAATGGAGCTCCACTTACCAAGCAGGTGAAACCAGAAAGAGAAGCATCCAGCCATGAGGAAACCTTTCCTTCAATTCAAGGAACAGTCTCAGGGGCAGTAAATTAGGAACAAAGCCCGATGACTGGTACATGAACTAGGACAGCCCCCCAAGATGAGACTGCAGGAAACCAGGCCGGGTGGTTGTGGACAGTGCAGAAGAGCGAACCCTCCAACTCCAGCCTATTTGCCTCCTGTATTTGCCAGCAAAATCCAGCAAATGTCAGGCCATGCAGGCAAAAGGCTGATACCTCTGCCACTGTACAAACAACTGTACATTTCATTCCAGATCCCCCCTCCCTTCCCTCGCTGTGGATATCCAGGGATCCTATGGTTATCCAGGGAAAGTCATGGTCAGTGGAGGGCTATCTGCCTCTACTTCCCTGTTTGCACTGCAACCTGCCAACCAGTGGTTTTTAAGACATATCCTTAGACCAAGAGGTAAAGTAAAAACATCCAAAACTTCATGGAGCCTAGTGATCCTGTTCCTTAAGCCCTTTCCAAGGGGATCTTCTTCCCTAGCAATTTAGCAAGATGCTCCCCCGACCCCTGCCCCCCAGCCTCATGTGAAAGACAGCAGCAGCTCTTCTCTCCCTGCACCATCTGTAGTGTCTCTCCTGGACCTCCCTCCACTTGGCCTTCAGCCCCACCTTCTCTGCACAAGAATATTTCCTTGGCCTCCTCAGCACCAGAAATCACTCAAGGTTAAAAGCATCAAGAAAACCTTTAGCTTGTCCAAGGACTGAGAGGAAGAGTGGTGGTGGTTATCGCATGGGACAGTCAAGGTCAGCTGGTTCTCCCGCCTTCGGCGCTGCTCTGAGTAGTTGAGGTATGTCTGTGCACAGACACAGAGGCAGGTGGGGAGCCGCTAAAATAGACCATCGCCTCCTCTTTAAGCTGTCTAGAGGAAATAAGAGTACACCATGTACCAAGGAAAGGCACAGGATTTCTCTAGATTTTCAGAGGCTCTGCTGAAAGTTGGAACTTTCCTTGAGAAGGAAAAGAATGGGAGAGAGAAGAAGTCACTGAAGTCTTTTACACAGAGGAGGAGGGCATATATTTGTGTTATTTTTTAAGCCCAGACAAAGAAATTAAGCTACAGCAAGAGGTCCACAATTTAGAGGTTTTCAGAAGATGAGCAAAGTGGGGTACTCACTTGGTAAGGAACCAAGGAAGATTAAAACTATTTTTTTCTAAAGATTTTACTTATTCACTCATGAGAGAGACAAAGAGAGAGAGAGAGGCAGAGACACAGGCAGAGGGAAAAGCAGGCCCCACGCAGGGAGCCCGAAGTGGGACTCGATCCCGGGACCCCAGGATCATGCCCTGGGCCGAAGGCAGGCACTAAACCACTGAGCCACCCAGGGATGCCCTAAAACTATTTTTTTTGAAGTAATTGGCACCTTCCCAACTCTGCCTCCAACCCCACCCTACCCTGATCCATGGAAATCCAGGCTGGAGTCAAGAGGAAACCTCCTCCTGGGATGCAGTGCAGCGTGTTGGGTAAAAACACCGACTCCCCTACCAGTTGCACAAATCACCTAAGAAACTCTGTGCCTCCGTTTCTTCATCTTGAAAATGAGAATAGCAACAGTCCCATCTGAGAGCTTCACTACCAGGATCAACTGCAGTTGGCACATGATGTAAAGGCTCACAACAGTGCTTGGCTATGGCAAGCACTCAACACACCACTAACCCATCATCGTCAGCATCCTTGCCTTCTCAGAAAGGTCCTTCCCCTCGAGCTTGACCTCTCAGCCGATGACCCCACCATCACTGCTGGGGTACCTGGGGTTCGCGAAGCTCCCAGGGCTGAGCGTAGCTATGTCATCTTCACAGGTTTACCCTGCCCAGACCCACGAATGGGCCAACTTCCACGAGTAAAATCACTCGAAAGCAATTTTGAGGACTTGGTCCTTCGACAATTTACATAACCAATTTATAATAATGGAGCACTGTTTTTTCTCATGGCCCACCAGCCTCCTGGATTGTTATTAGCGCTGCCTTGGTTAGGAAGCTGCAATATGATCCTCTGACTAGAAATACTGGCATAATTTATTGCATTATTACTCCTCTGAACTGAAAGCTATTAATTACCTGGAGCAGGATGCACAAGTGAAAATTTATCAGAGGGAAGTGATGAAAAATGTCCCCACTGTCTTAAAATAATAGGTGCTTAATGGTTTTTTTGTTTGCTGGCTGATCTCAGGCATCTTATAAACAACTCCAGCTCAGTTATCAGTTGTGAATTTTGCCCCCACCCCCCTCCTTTTTGCCCCCTTCTATTATTCTATCATCCCGTATCTTCCCGGGAGGACAGGAGGAAACGTTTAAGATATTCACTTAAAAGCAGAAGGGAGATTCCAACCCTCTGCTGCACCGCACAATTATTAATATAACATGGAAATACACGATAAACTATATTTGTATGTTTATCACCCATGTTGGTAACACAAATATATCTGCCTGACTGATGTCTCTTTCTAGCAGAGCATTTTATTTTAAAAATTCTAAAACTCAGACTTGGATGAAAAGGCATTCTATGGGACACGTGTAGGTTAACTATTGTCTGCAGCCCCTCACGAGTGACTTTAATTTAACCTGCATCTCAAAATCCCCAAAATTCGGTCTCCGCGCATGTTCTCCACCTAGCACTTCCCTCGTCTTGCTCCTATTACCGTCATCGACCAGGGATCCAGAAAGAAAGAGGAAATGGGGCCAATAATGTGTTATTGTATTATTTATACATTTCATGCACATGTGAAAGATAGGAATAGGGCTAAATTCATCATATTTGTTCCTACTTTTCAGAATTATTCACATCTGTATGATTCCGTAATTGTTTCTTCTATAAAGTTATTGGAGTAATTTTGCTCCGTATATTCCCGATCAATTCCCCCTCTCAAGGGCACAGTTGAAAAGTGATATTTGAAAACGGCCTCTGATAGATTGCATGGTTAGTCAGCAGCAGAGACAAACAACCTAATCCAGCACAAATTAGTTCAGCTGCCAGCAATAGTTTTATACAAAGATGTAAATTATGTTGTCAAAATCGGTCGCTTTCTAGCTTGCTGCTCAGCTAACAAGAAACCACTTTGGCTGATAAAGATGAACACTAAGCTTCCCTCTCTTACAAATTTGCAAATCTGCCATTTCAGCATTCTGTTAGCCACAAACAAACAGCCAGCTATAATTGCTTCTTTTCTTCCACGGTGGTATTTTTCCCCCTCGGGCTGTTCCTTCCAGGCTGCTCTTGAAAATAACAACAACAACAACAACAACAACAAAGCCCAAAAGCATGATAAACACCAGCAACGCTCCGGCAGGAATTTAGGGGAGAGCTGGCTCTGCGACAGAACCCATCCCTCTCGCCCACCGAGTCACAGGGCCACCAGCCTGGCCCATTCACCCGTGGCGCCTGCAGACTCTGACGATGTCACTCCCCCACTACTGCTATCTAAAGGACTGCGAGGGCAGGGAAAATTCTTGGCTTAAATGGAAATGGAAATATTCTTACAGCTTTGAACGAGGATTGTCTTTGACAGTAGCACATCCATTCTTCTTTATTTTACAAGCTCCCACTGCAGGGAACGGAGGGGACCAGAGCATACTTCCAAGGGGCCTAAGCAGAAAGCTCCACCAGGCTGCCTGTGCTAAATTGGAATCAGATAGATCTTACGCTGGACTGAAAATAATAATGCATTATAACAGTAATTATATCCAGCATAAGTCAAATAAATAAATTATAAATTACAATTACCCTTTAAAGTTGCTAGTCTCACTGTTTGCTTTACAATTAACTGCAGGTGCTTCTGCATGTTTTATTGTGGTCCCAAAGTTATATATTTGAAAGAATGGTACAGATGATTCCTGTTTATTTGTTAAATTAAAGCATTGTTGGTAAAATTACGGCTTAATTAATATTATGGGTACTGTATAACAAAATAGTTTACCTTGTACATAATTTATTTCCACATGCATATCTCAGCCCAGACCCATTACAGCTCTAAGGCAGCTAAAATAAAATATTCCTCCTTTGCTGGCATTTTTCTAAATAGCAGTTCACTAAATCAATATTATTCACTTGGTATTTTTAAAAGCAGTGTATCTTAATAATTACACAGCATTAGAGTAGGCAATAATTTTACTTGCTAAGCATATTAAATTTAGCAAACCATCAGTCAAATAGTTTGTTCTTTCTCAGAATGGGTAAGCAGTGAGCGAGTTTGGAATCATGTTCCTTTGGTATAAATGTCACATAGAGTTTAAGAATGCGTCTGTGACTCCCTAAGCCAGCCCAGTACTATATATCTTTATTAGTTTCAGTGGTCAGTGCAGTGACCAGTTGTTTATTCTCATTACTCAAGACAAGGTGAGCCACTTGGTAGTGGCTGCAATCGGAGCTAAAAACGAATGACTTTGCAAAAAGTAAAAACTGGAGACAAGACTACATGTACAATAGTCTGCACACCTGCTTCTAACGGGGGGCTGGGGGGGCAAGGCAAGAGGATAATTAAGCCTGACACACACCATTTGGGGTGCATGAGCATTTGATCTGCCTGGGCCCTCTTATCTTTGAGATATCTCGCATCTTTCCATTGTTTCTTAATTCATTGTAAAATATCATTAATTTCATATTTGTCTTGTCTGTGTTCACGCCTGCATTCATTCTTTCTCCAGCTCACGCAGAACAGTTTATGAACCTTCCCTCTTCCTATGCCATCACCCCTGAAGAAAACAAATCCCCCTAAAAAAATCAAACTCCATTCTCTCTCATACATACACACACACACACACACACACACACACACACACAGCTTTTTTCAGAAAATCAATTCATTCACTGCACAAAACCGAAGCAGGCACATTTTGCCTGAGCTGTAGGCAATTGCCAGCACTATCAAGTCAACATTTGATTGATGTTATTGCTGCAGGGGCCCCTGGATTTTGTGTTTTAGGTAAATGGCCAAAACCACTTTATAATCACGGAAGAGAGAAGCAGAGAGAGGTGGAGATCGGCAACCAGTGCCAGGAAATGGCCTCTCAGGCTGCAGAGAACAGTAGCCCACAGCTCCTTCATCTTCCTCATTCCCTTCTCCTTCTACTCAGAGGCAGCCTAGACCTTTCCTTCCAGGGGCCTCAGTGGAGGCCACACCAGAATCAGGAACCAGAGGAACCTCAGAGAAGCCTCTCCCTCAGTCTACTGTGGCCAAAGTTCTAAGCTACACCCACGCTTGGTTCCAGAGAGCTTATAAAGCTTGGAGAAATGCCTCAGTGGACTTCTGTGCACTCAGGGAGTACAGTGAACATCGGTGCTTCCATCAGCTTCCTCTGCTGGGGCAGCAGCAAGTCGACTTCCAGCACCGGGAGAGGGCAATTCTCTGGGTGTTTCCTCTGTGGCTGCCAAGGTACTCACCACCCAAAAGCAGGCAGGGTGGCTCATCCAGGAACAGAGAAGGGGCACCTTCCCGGGAGAGCAGGGGCGGTACAGGGGAGGAGGGCAAGGCATTTGGCCCAACCTACCAACAAAACGTTTCTGAACATCCACTCTGTGCTGAGCATTGCACTAGACCCTGTGGAGAAAGAAGTTTAAGACAGAACAGACACATGTGAAAAAGGAAAACCACAAAGTTGAAAGCTATAGCTCAAAATAGCAAAAAAAAGAAATACCACGAAGTCGTAAGGATTAACTGCCAAATGGAATCCCCCACCCAGCAGTTGTTACAGGAGAAATTCGCAGTCACTAAAGGGGATACTTAAGGAAGGCCCTGCAAAGAAGTATGACTTGAAGTTGATCTTAAAAAGCAGTTTTAAAAAAGCATATCAAATTTTGAGTAAAAGGAAGGGAAGGGTATTCCAGGTGAGCAAGACTCCAGGCACCGACAAATAGAAAAGGGGTTTGCTAGGAACCAGATGCCAAGAACCACCTCTGCCCACCCAGACCAAGCACATATATACATGAAAGTGGACCACCCTGCATTGCTGCTTTAGAAGGCCAACCCCCAGCCAAAATCCACAGCAGGAAAAAAAAAATCAGCAAACTTTTCAACCTGAGACCCACTTACAACTAGTTTATCAAGGCTGATTATTTTTTAAAGATTTTATTTATTTATTCATAAGAGATAGAGAGAAAGAGAGAGAGAGGCAGAGACAGGCAGAGGGAGAAGCAGGCTCCATGCACCGGGAGCCCGACGTGGGATTCGATCCCGGGTCTCCAGGATCGCGCCCTGGGCCAAAGGCAGGCGCCAAACCATTGCGCCACCCAGGGATCCCAAGAAAGGGAAGATTTAAAGAGAATCAATCTTGCAAGCAAGCAAATTTTTCCATCATTTTACAGTGTTGTTTCATAATGAATAGCATTTTCATGAGTCAAAAATTACTTGCAAAGGAAAGAAAAGGCCAACTTAGAGTCAAGACAGACTCAGGAAATGTTAAACAACAATACAGCAGGTGAATTGTATTATAAGACAGCAATACAAGAGCAGCCACAAGTCAGCCCATGATTAATTCCCAAAGAATATCCCTTAGATGAGTACAGTGTGTTGCTATTCACAAAGCTCCTCTACATTCATCATGTCCTCTGATTTTCCAGGAGATGGGGGAAGATGCTTATTCTCAAAGTTCTTGTCTTCTAGCAGAGAAGATGGAGGCCCAGTAAAGTTGATTTGCCCAAAGTCTCAGTGTTTAGCAGCATAGGTCTTCAAACATTTACTCCATCCTGGTACCTTCTCTTCCAGGGGAACCCAAGGTTCAGACACAGGCACACAGGGGTACGAGGGTTTGTGAAGGAAACAGGAGATAGCACATGGCCTCAAGAACTGCGGGCCTGAGGACAAGGAATCCACGTGGTGACTCAGGGTGATGGAACAGAGTAATGAAGCTGGGGAAAAATGAGACATGCTTGTGAGATGGTAAGATGGACTCGACTGGAGCACAGGCTATAGACAAAGGAAGAGCAGGAAAGAAGTCCTGGGAGAAAGAGTACAATGGTGAGTGCCAAGCTAAAGAAGACTGCACTTGGTTCTCTAAGTCAGTGGGAACTGATGAATGGGACTCTGAGAAGACGACTTGCATAATAAAAGCTGTGTACTAGAAGAAATTACTTAAATTAGATCATAGATGTAATACCACCACTCAACATAGAAGGGGATACTCAAACATACTGAATTGGCCAAATTCTCCCAGTAAGACGGAGACGCAAGCTACCAACTTGCTATATCAGGTGCCCTCACCCAGCCATTTGCTAAATGATACAGGCTCACTGCTTCCACTTAGAGGTTATGACTGGCGGAACCATGACAGCCTTCCCCACGGGCCCTTATGCTGCTGCTCTGCCCCCCACCCCCACCCCCAAACTATTCCTCACTGAGCTGTGCATCCAGAACTGCCTTCAGGTAAGATAAGGATTTTACCTGAATGCCTCTCAATATTGGAATGTACCTGCCTTGGAGGTGATGCCACTAATCTGATAAAAGGACCCACACCACGGCTACAATGGCTCTTGAAGAGTAATATGCCTTCCACACATCCGTACCTCTCTTAGGCACTGCCAGTGCCTTAACCCAGCAGTTCCCAAACACTGAGGCAGGCCTGGGTCATCCGCAGCCCCCACCCTCAGAGTCTGTTCAGTAGATCTTAGACTGGGCCCAGGCATCTGCATTTTTAAATGATCAGGTGACTCTGATTCTCTGATATATATGAAAGTACTTAAACTCCAGAGAACACAAAGTACAGACACCCTAGCAGAGAATATACAGTGGTATACTCTAACCTTTCTAGATGTCTTCAAATGAAACCATGTAAGAGGTGCTCTACGGAGCCCCCAACACCATGTCTCAGATATTCGGATTTCCCCAATGTCTAAAATCATGCAGTGAAGGTATCAGATTCTTATATATACAACTATTTTCATGAAGATCTCATTAAATCAGAAATTGAGATCAGACATAACTGCACTAAAATTAATTTTGCTCTATTAATAAAGACTGAAACAGAATAAAAATGATAAATAATATGTTTAAACTCCTAAGATAATCTCTTTTGTGTGTGTGTGTACACACACACAATACATGAACTACCATTTAACTCCTAGCTGATCATCAGATCTGGAGGGTCACAACTTCTGGTCATCTGGGTACCGTATTATAATTTTAGCCCCACGTCTACAACATATATTACAGGCTATATTTTTTCTTCTAATTGACTCACTTTTTTCTAATTCAGAAATAAAAATATGAAAGTTCTAATATAGCCATAAACAGCCAATATTATTTAACATAAATACAAGTCAGTTGTAGTCATAAACACTGTTAGTAACATTTTAGAAGTCCATTCCAAGAATCACCTAAAGTTATTTCCTGTACCACCCATGATCCAACACTTTGGGAAGTACTGATCTAGAACCAACCATCTCATCTGACAGAAGGAAGAAGAGGCATTCAGAGATCAAGCAACCTAACTAAAGTTAGAGTTTTCCTAGGTAGAAAAAGTATAATCCTAGTCTCCTGATGCCTAGCTGGTAAATGCTTTTTTTCCTGTACTATGAATATTCCATTAATGCATTAGTAGCAAATCACTGCCATATTTTCATTTGAATAAGTACCTGAAGTACTTCTACTCAGCAATATTTAAGGTTTGGAGTTCAAACAACTTTATTTATTCTTGGAAGTAATTAATAGGTTTTTTGCTTTTTAAAAATATTTGCCATACAATTCTTTCATTAATTCTTATGCTTCTTCCTCGTGCCAATAATTTGCTATTTTTACAGCACATTTCATAAAATTAGACTTAAAATCATACTTGTGTGCTCTTTATTTGAGGCTGGCCCTCATGTTTTACAAAATACTATGCTTATTTTTAAAGATACAAATACATGAAGCAGACATCATGTATAGGACTCAGTTACAATTTGCCACGGAGAGGCAGAAAGCCAATACAGTTTGCCAGGCCTCTCCCCTCCAGCCTAAATCTTTAGTTTGCAAAGATGAAGGAGAGGACAATGGCCACCCCTCATCCACCACTAAGATTCACCCAAGTGGACTGGGTTACATCAGCTGACCATAAGCCATGGTCGCTCTTGAAGAACCTGCTAAGCAGTGATGGAATCCCCAAGACAGAGTCAAGGCTTGGGAAGCACCTGACTACACCTCCCCAAGTAGCAGCCTCCTCTTCCCCAGCTACCCAGCATGGATTCTCTGCTATAGGCACATTTTTCCTATCATGCTGTATCCTCAGGTGATAAATGTAACCCATAATTCAAAAAAAAAAAAAAGAAAAGAAAAAAGAAAAACCCCACAAACATTCACAGAACCTCCTTGTAAATTAAGTAGTGCATCATGAGTAACACAGCTATTACTCAGTGAATACATCCCAATTCTGTGCTCCACACTACATTGTCAGATAAATGAATAAAACACAGGCACTGAGGAGGCATTGAAGAGTTTGGGGTTAGATCCCCACCACTGCCACCAACTTCTAGGGAGAGGAAAGGCAGCTGGATTAGGGTAGGAGTGGGGGCGGGGCGAGACAGGAGAGGGGGAACATTCTAGGAGGCAGAATGAGGAAGGAGAAAATAAAAAGTCCTAGGGTTTCTTTCTTCCCTTTTTCCCCCCCTAGTCTGTGGCATGAAAAAACAATGGCTTTTCTGAGGCACAGTGCAGACAAGGCAGCTCTGAAAACTAATGGCCGTGATTAATGACAATGGGCTGGAGGAGAGTAGGGACACAGCCGCCACATACATCATGCCTTCCCGTCAGTCTCTGCTCCTCCCTGCCCCTCTTCCTCCTACCAGCAAGACATTATAAAAACATCTTATCTGCTCCGGACACCTATTTTAAAGCTGAATCCAAGCTATACCCCCCACACCCCACCCCACCCCAAAGAAAAACAGAGAATGAGAAAGAACAGCCAAAAAGGAATGGCACTAGAGGGGGTCGGAGAGGAAAGAGTGAGAGAGAAAGCAAGAGGGAGAGAGACAAAGAGGTGATAGGGTGAACAAGAAAATGGCATGTAAAATAACTATAAGATATTCCAGGGGAAAATGTGCAGGCTGTAATCATTCAAGATTTCAGCAACTTGACTCCTCACATGCTGAAGCCACATTTTCAAGGTCTTATCTGCCATATGGTTCCCTGTTTGGATGATTTATTAGGTGTAGAAAGCACACTGATAAATTTTACTGCATTTCCCTGAATAGGCAACCTATGGTGTCAATAACAAAGCTCAGGCGACTTTAATGAAAACTGCAAGCACCAAAGGGTAACCATTTATTTATGAGTCGCTATAGTATTACTAGGACAAAATTTATCTTCCCTTCTCACGCACTCTGTAGAAACCAAATCTGGTCAAAGTAACAGAGATCACATCCATATGTCAGTGGTTTGCTAACATCTCTCCTGCAAGCAACACTGGCTGTTGCTCTGGAGAAATTGTTTGGTGCTTTCAAGTGACCCATTTTGCATAAGAAATCTTGTTTTTATGAAAAAACAAGGCGAAACCTGAAAAACTCTGCAAACACGATAGCCTTAGCAATCACACTTAAAGGCAACTGTGGAATCCTCTCATTTTTCTTTACCCAGAAAAATGGGATAACTGCCCCAGGGGTAGGGATGTAAAAAAGAGGGTGGTATGCAGATGAGGAACAGAGATTTAGAGATAGAGTCCAATCCATAAATATTTTAAATTTTCCAGTCCATAAAACATCACTCCCCTCTATCCACTCTGGGTCTTGGGACACCAGTCATGAAATAAGTCACCATCTGCATTCTTCACTCATTGCATGGTTCCCCTGTCCCTCACTGCCCCCAAATGCCTCTCTTCTTGGCTAGTGGCTATCTGCAAGTCTGATGTATGTGTTATTTTTATAACAGAGAAACAATCCAACTTTTTAAAACTCTGAAGGCAGCAGAAACGAATGACCAAACTCAGAAGGGGAAAAAAAATTACAGGGGAGGGGAGGAGGAAAGCCAGATAGCGCTCTCTTAATGTTTAATCCTGAGCCACAGTTAACTGCTGCAACAAAATATTTGGCCAGATTTTCAAGTCTACAGTTTTCCCCACTTGGGGAACATGCCTGTCCTGAGTGAAGACAGCCTTGCCCAGGAATGTCAAAAGAAGCAAGGGTAAAGAAGCAGCTCGACCACAATAGCATACGTTTGAGTAATGCTCTTAGTGCCACAAACCAACAAAAGCAAAGTGAAAAGTCCAGGCCAAGGCTTTGACCTGAGCAAATCCCAGCCTCCATTTCCTTCGCACCAAAGCTAACACTCTGAAAAATTCCTCCACTCGATGATTTTACCCAGGCTTGTCTCATTTAGTACGTTTGAACTTTATTCCGCTTTTTCCTTGTTCTGCATCAATATGTCCTCCAACTCTTCCACAGTGAGAGGGTGTGAAAATTCATTCTTATCATTTCTCGATCGTACTAAGGCCTATCTTGACATCCACCACTTCAAAACAACAACAACAATGACTACGATGTAAATAAATTAGCCAACTCTTTGGACATCAGGACAAAAATAACCAACATTTTAGAGAGAAATCTTTCTCACGTCGCATGTAATAAACAATTAGAAGTTATCTTAATCAGTTCAATTACTGCCATCCCTGCTTTTAAAATCTCCTCAGTAAAATGGCATCAATTACAGTTTAATGCCTTATAAAATATCATTCGAGTATTATAGTAGAATTAGGAAGGAATAGGTGCTGCTTGGGCTCTGGCCATATTTTTAGAGTTTCTCAACCAGAGAGATTTACAAGAATATTCATTATTGCCTAGATTGCTTTCAATTCAGCCACTGCTTTATTAAAAGAGGTAGGGGCAAGGGCCCAGCATGGTTCAGAGCACACTCAACCAGCTGCATTTTCAGTTTGCGAAATATTTCCACTGATTTTCAGAGGCATCAGCATAAGTAAAACCTTCCACTTATTTTTCTACACAATTCTCCTCTTAATTTTTAACCCCCTGAGTATTTCCAAAGGCAATCTAATCGACGTAAGTCACTGGCACTTAGCTCACGCCAAATGACATTTGAATGAGTTATGTGTTTTCCTAGAAGCCCCATCAGCCTTTCCTGGTGGCCTGTGAAAGATATTTTCAATTCTTAGGAAGCCCCATTCTGAGGAGAATGAACTTGAACCTTAAAGCAGCAAGAGGAACTAGGGAATAGGAGAAGGGACTAGAAGAACAGAAATGGATAACAGGGAAGACCCAGCCAGGGCTCCAGTTCAAGAGGAAGATCTCCTTTAGAGGGTATAATAAAAGGGTTGTTAGATTATTCACTACACAGTCATGTTTGGCCAAGGAGATAGGTGGGGACTAAAATCCACATTATCCTCCACTTGCCAAGCTCAAGTTCTGGCCAGGGACTGCGTCTACCCAAAGAAAGGGGGTGCCTTCTTCTAATTCCCCCAAAACAACAAGACTTTCTTAGCTAGCCCATATGGTAAGGAAACCAGAGTAAATGCACAGGAAAGGAAGCCATAATAAAATGAAAAGACAAACTACCAAATGGGAGAAGATACTCAAAAATGATATGCCTCATAAGGGGTTGATGAAGATATTCAAAAATGATATGCCTGATTAGGGGTTGATAACCAAAATGTATTTTAAAAACTGATACAACACCCAAAAATTTTCAATTAAAAAATGAGCAGAGGACCTGAATAGACATTTTCCCAAAGAAGACATACAGATGGCCAAGAGACACATGAAAAGATGTTCAACATCACTAATCATCAGGGAAATGCAAATCATTAGCATTAGCTTCTGCAAAGCTAATGAAACCATCAACAAAATAAGTAGGCAACCTACTACATGTGAGAAGCTATTTCCAAATGATATATTAGTAAGGTATTAATATCTAAACTATATAGAGAACTCATTAACCGAAAAACAAAAACAAAAACAAAATCCAATTAAAAAAAATGAGCACAGTACCTGAATAGTCTTTCCAAAGTCATACAGATGGCCACCAGATACATGAATAGTGCTCAACCACTAATCATCAGGGAAGTGCAAACCAAATCCATAATGAGGTATTACCTCACACCAGTCAGAATGGCTAGTATCAAAAAGACAAGAAATAACAAACACTGGGGAGGATATGGAGAAAAGGAAAACACTGTGCACTGTTGGTGAGAATATAAATTGGTACAACCACTCTGGAAAACTATATACAGTTTTCTCAAAACATTAAAAATTGAGCTACCACATGATCCAGTCATTGGGTAAATACTGGATATTTACCCAAAGAAAATGAAAACACCAATTTGGAAAGATACATGCACCCTATTTTTATTGCAGCATTATTTACAATAGCCATGATATGGAAGCAACCCAAATGTCTACGCACAGATGAATGGATAAAAAAGATGTGGTGTATAAACAATACAATGGAATGAATGAAATCTTGCCACTCATGATAACACGAATGGTCCTAGAAGATATTATTACACTAAATGAAGTCAGAGAAGGACAAATACCATAGGATTTCACTTATATGTGGAATTTTTAAAACAAAACCAAAAAAAAAAAAAAAACACGAAAACACAGATTCAAATACAGAGAACTGGTGGTTACCAGAGAGGAGGTAGGTGGAGGGATGCACAGAGTAAGTAAAGGGGATGAAGAGATCTAGATTTCCAGCTATAAAATAAATAAGCCAAAGAGATGAATGTACAGCCTAGAGAATATAGTCACTATTTTCATAACATGGCAACAAATAGTGACTAGAAGTATTCTAGTGAATAGAAGTACTCTCATGATGACACTAAGTAATGCGTAGAATTGAATCACTATATTGTACACATGAAACTAATGTAATATTGGAGGCCAACTGTACTTTAATAACTAAAAATAAAAGATTAAGACCTTAGCCACAAAAGAAGAAACACTCTATGACCCCATTTATATGATACCTACAGTAGTCAAATTCATAGACAGAAAGCAAGATAGGGGCTGCCTGGGGCCAGGAGTTAGGAGAACAGGGAGGGGTTTCTTAACAAGCGCAGAGTTTCAGTTTGGGAAGATGAAAAAGTTCTGGAGATGGACACTGACAATGCTTGTATGACAATATGAACATACTTAGTGCCATAGAATTGGACACTTAAAATGGTGAAAATGGCCAATTTTATGTCAGGTTTATCTTACCAGAATAAAATAAAAAAAGAAAAGAGGAAAGGAAACCCAAGTCTACCACCACTGTCCAGCTACACACCTCTGTGGACTCTCACATATAGGTTCTGCTCTCAGACAGGCTTTCTGGAAGCCTGTTCCATCAGTCCAACAACTGAGAGGGCTGTGCTTACCACCACAAACATCCATCCACAAGCAACCTGTTCAAACCACCGCTCCTAATGCCCATCTTCCGCCTCCAAAGGACACCAAGGAGCCAGGGCTTCTCTCAAAGGTCCTTGCCTCCACTGTGGAAGAGTCCTCTCGCGCTGTCCTCTCTCTGCCTCCATCCCTTCAGTCAGCTTCAGCCTGTGCTAACTGCCTCCTGCCCCAGCCTCACCCTACCCTGAACTCTGGAAGAACAGAAGCACGCTTTCTCCCAAGTCCACCTCCCAACCTCCCCACCCCAAACACAGAACAGTTCATTATTTTACACACTTTAAGTTTCCACTAGCACAAGGCCAACTCAGGAAGAAGAAAAGTTCACGACTCCTATAATTTGGAATTTGTGGTAAAATTTTGTCTAAGCTGGGCCAAAAAAAGGGTTTGCTGTGAAAATTCACAATGTAAACAAGACTTGAGGGGAAAATATTCAAGCAAAGAAAGGAAATAATTCTTAAAGGCTTTAGTTCAATAGTATATTTTATGGAAAGTTTATTGCCAATTATAAACACATTAAAGAAAAACTATTGGGTCAAGATTGGGAACCATGATCCTGCCTCTACCATACAGCCATGGGCAGGTCTTTAAATGCCTGGTCATAGTCACGGTCTCCTCATCCACATAAGTAGACAGAGAACTTCCAAGGTCATTCTGGGCACCATCAGACTATGAAATTCATATAACATACTTTGTATATTTACATATGATAGAGAAAGAGAGAATATGCATGGATTAACAAGGTCTGTTCTGGGTAGAAACAATTTGTCAGTTATTTTAAAAATATTTCCTATCCTACATAGGGTGACGCAACTACATAGTGGTGATGATGGCATAACATTGTGAATGTACTAAATGCCACTCAATCAATCACCTGCCTTCAAATGCTTAAAACGGCAAACTTTAAAAATTGTGGCAAAATAGAAATAACATAAAGAGATAAAGCTGTATTTCTTTTAAAAGACTAAGTATGTTCACCAGTTCCTAATCTGTAATTCAGTCCAGTTCATCCAGGTTAATAGGACTTTGCAGTACTAGAAATATATTACCCATCCTACCTTGATGGGCTTTTAACCATAGGCCTGAGAGCTTCTGGATATGCTATGCTTGGGCCAAAAACCAGAGACTGGGCATTCTTTCTGGCTAAGAAAGTATAATGTCCTCACCTTTTCTACTGACGAGTAAGGATACCCGCCTACCAGCGACTTTCTTGGTAGAGGAGAGGACTACTGATGGACACTTGTTCCCACAGGAAAGCCACACAGAATGGACTACACTGGGGGCTCATTCTGCTTGATGATCATACCAAGTGCTTCACAATTACATAACTCATCAGAGCATTCATTCAGGTCTTCTCACCTGGCCCAGGGTGGGGCTCCTTCCAATGCACTACACGGGTCTCTGATGCTTAAAGCTATGCCAAAGCTTCTTATCTCAATTTTGCAACTTTTTAGGCAAATGAAATGCTTCCATGAATTTAACAATCAGTAATTTTCTTGCAAAAGAGAAAGTTGCTGAGTTCCCCTAAGACATCACATTTACTTCCTCCAGAGCTGGGTACTAGGAGCGGAGATTGACAACTAAGAGGGTGGAAGGCACAGCCATCTCAAATGGAGCTTACTGATTATTATTTTTAAGTCTCATTCCCGAAAACTGGAGCTTTACATCTCATTTGATAAGAACCTGAGTCCTTGACCCTTCACTCATGAGCAACCCTACAAATGAAGCGGGGGTGGGGGGGATTCTAATAAAGCCCATTTTCAAGCAGTGGCCTTTTGCTCAAGCCTCCCCAGGGCTCATGGACATCACTGGTTCTGGATCTGCAGCACAGATTTATCTGCAAATGACATAACCTCTTCTCATGGCCCTTTAATAAGTCCATTTTGTGGAGTAAACAATCAACTGTGTCTAGCAATTCAAATCTATGAGCATTTCTTTGCAATTTCCTTTTACCAGTACCTTGGGCTTTATTCCTTGATTCTAACCCCACCTGCCAGCATGGAGAGGGCCACTAGCATGATCTCAGCTGCTAATTAGCTGGAGGGCAGCCGTGTTCTGCTAGGTGCTATGCAAGATTAACTGTGGCTTGTGAAGAAATGAGGCAGGGCCAAGGAGAAAATGAAAGTGGGGTGTCTTGTTGAGGGGGCAGCACTGAGTAAAGTGAAGGGTCACTGCATTCAGACAAACACCTGCTGGTGTGAAAGGTCTCTGGAGACCAAAGACTGGAATGTGGACCTTGACCAAGAAGGCAAAGCCAGGCAGCAGCAGTAACCCTTCCAGGCAGAGAGAGGGGTTCTTTGGAAGAAATAATCAACAGAAAGAACTAGACTCTGGTACAAAGTGCAAACATGATCTGCCTCGTTAGCTTTATCCTCAAAGGACCAGGTTTCCCCCACTTCACAGTTACTGGCCCCCACTATCCCAGCTGCTAAATCAAGCAGCTTCCAATCTGCTTTGCACAGATGGAAGACAAATTTGGGTCCTTGTCAGCTACTGGCTTTTTAACCACTCCAGCCAACCTTTTTGTGTTTGGGTGCCCACCAGAAGAAACCAGAGAGCTGGTTAAAAGTAGAAATGCCTGGGTTCCACCAAAACCCACTGAGTCAGAATCTCCAGGGGTGGGGCCTGTCAATTTATTTACTTATTTTTAAAGCTCCTTGGGTAGTTTCCATGCAACTACTCTACAGATGGGCATTTAGAAACGAACCACAGTGTTTTCACCTGCTTGCACATGAAGACTAAAAGCCAGTGCTATCGTTCAGAGAA
Organism: Nyctereutes procyonoides; assembly: GCF_905146905.1. NCBI lineage: Eukaryota > Metazoa > Chordata > Mammalia > Carnivora > Canidae > Nyctereutes > Nyctereutes procyonoides. Next base: position 62,383,652 of record NW_026575046.1, read on the forward strand.
CCTAAGCTTAGACCTAGCATAGAACTGTGCTGTAAAAACAACACGATGTTCACCTGTAATACTTCAGTGGTTTGTTTACAGATGATTCAATATAGAGAAAAAGGCAGCTGGGAACCCAGGAAGGCAGTGTTTTAAAAACTAAAATTGGAGGTACCAGGAATAAGCTAGAGCATCACAAAATTATCACCTGCATCAACCGAAAAATGTATTTCCATATAAAGACATTCTAAGAAATACAATATTACATAAGAAGACTCCCCATCTATATTAGCTTTGATGATGCATAATTAAGACGATCGATCTCCTGAGGAAAGAAATATCATGTAGGTCAGTTTTGCTCATTCAAATCCAACAGATTGGAAATTTGCAGAAATCTTTACAAGTATTTACTTTCCTATCATGTGTCAGGCAGGCCATTGTTCATCACATAAGAAAGGTCTACAGAAATAGTTAAAACTCCTAAGAGGCAAGTTTTGAAACGTCTTGATCACTTTGAAGGTAGACATTTCTGTAAAATTTTACATTACTGTGCCAAATATTTTTAACTAGTCATTAAAAACTGTCCTAAGAATCTCTACTGTGGACTTTGATACCCAATTCAAATTACTGTATAAATTTGGAAGCTACAAAATCAATTTTCCATAAAATGTAATTTGGGCTTCACTAATCCAAACTGGCCTTCTTCCTAATTAGGTTGAATTCATGGGGTTTTATTGTAAAGCACTGCCAAATCAAATATAAATAATTGGAACTTTGTGCTATTTTGGATTATCATACCATCCCTTCCCTCCATTAGCAGGGATGACTAGAGGTTGCTAATACAATAAATATTTAATGGATGGCAACACTGTCCCTTGCCCCCAGAAATAGAGATGCAGACACAAACATACCTTTCAGATCTATTTGTAACCCTGCTTTCTGCCCTCTCTCTTGCTCGTGGCTAATAATGAATTTTCCCAGTACAAAGAGAAATGCCAATTGACTCACTCAAGCCAAAGGTAAACAGAAAGAAGAAGAAAGGAATGAAAAAAAAATATTGCTGCAGCCTTGGGAGAAGCACTGTTTGTGCCAAAAGAGCAGCACCTTCCCCAAATGTTCCCAATCCCTGCAACATCGGAAATCCAAAGAAACAGTGGCAATCCAGGACGTGTGGTGGGCACAGGGAGTCTGAACCACCATGAGCAGCCTGGGGTGGCCCCCACCTAGCACTTAACAAGAAGCTAGGAATCAGTGAGCAAATGGAACTTCAGTTCTAAAAATAGCTTTTTTTTTTCTTTTCTGATTTTAATACTTTCACTGCAGCTTTGTTTTAAAGGCACTTCAGGACTTCTGACATTTCTTTTTCCACTTCTGAATCAATGGAGAGGAAATTAAACCACATGGTAAGAGGGTTGACATCACCTCCTCACACACTTAACCCAGACGAATGCATGTGTGAGAGCACACAAACGTGTGGTCTCAGCTTTGTTTTGTTCGAGGGAGGGGGTCACCAGCAGCGCAATCTTCCTATCTCCTGGTTAGGTAAGTAAGGGCACGGGGAAGAGAACTTCTACACAGTTCCTGTCACCACCATCTTTTTCCTTCAACTGTTCACAGAACCTGCACAATGAAGCCAGATTCCTGTCGTGGCTTCTCCTCCTTTCATGTGCCCTCTAGCAGGTCAACATATTTCTGTCACTTGGTTTCTTCATCTTTAAAACGTTACCAATTTATTTTCATCTCAGTCATTATTATCTCATCATCAACATTCTGGCAGAGGAAGCTACAAACGATCTAGGACAAGATCCTGGCTGTCACTCTCCGATCAAGAGTCCCACCAGTGGCTTCTCCTTTTCTTGTCCTCTTAACTGCTGGGGAAGAAAATGTGGGGTTTTTTTGTTTTGTTTGTTTTTAAAGATTTTATTTATTTATTCATGAGAGACAGAGAGAGAGAGAGAGAGAGAGAGAGAGAGAGGCAGAGACACAGGCAGAGGGAGAAGCAGGCTCCATGCAGGGAGCCTGACGTGGGACTCGATCCTGGGTCTCCAGGATCACGCCCTGGGCTGAACGCTGCGCTAAGCTGAGCCATCCGGACTGCCCAAGAAAGTATTTAATTCTCCCCTGGTATAAAAACCTTCTGGGTAATCTTCTGCTTGGGGCAAACATGGAAAACTTTGGAACATATCCAAAAGGAAAACAGGTTGAGTCTTGACCAGAACCTGTTGTCAACTACAGTGTGGGGCACACTGCCTTCTAGATGCAAACAGCACCTATCAGCTGAGCTATTAGACCTCCAACCAGCCTCAGGAACACCATCAGGAAAACAGGACTCTGAAGATAACACTCAAACCAAACTCCAAGAAATGGCAACCACGATTGAGAATTAAAGTTCATACTCAGTTTCAGGACTCTTCCACTACACACTATTTACACATGCCAACTGTGCAACATCTCCAGATTGTTTCGGTTACTCCTAGAAACAGGGACCCAAGTTGATGCTAAGGAAGCTGTCCTCCATGAGTTTCTCCTCTTCTCTTCAGTATCACAAATCTCTGTAAGTGACGCATCTCATTTCAGTTCCCTAGGACTCGATTCCAAGGATAAACTGCAGGATGGTTAGTGACAACACTAACTCTGCCCAAGAAGGCAGTCATCATAACTGGGAGATAGCAGAAGTGCTAATGACCAACATGGACACGAAGAAAAAACTTGAGTTTCTATGTCCTAATGGGCCTGAAAAGCAATTGTAGACTCGCACTAATATTCCAAGAATTTCATGTATTTCACCCAACGAAGCTTAGCATTTCTACTGTAATAGATAATTTTTATTATTTCTTGACTCTCTGAGATTCTCAAATTAAATAGGAACCTCTTCTAAGAAACAAAATTTTCTTGACCCCTTCTTCCTGGCATGAGGCTTGATCTTATAAAATATAAATAGGAGCCAAAAAAAGAAAAAGAAAAAAGGAAGGAAGGGAGGGAGGGAGGGAGGGAGGGAGGGAGGAAGGAAGGGAGGAAGGAAGGAAGGAAGGAAGGAAGGAAGGAAGGAAGGAAGGAAGGAAGGAAAACTGATTGAATTTTAAGATTGAAGGGCACACTGCAGATCACAATCCAACTGCTCATTTTTATGTTTATGAAATTGGGGATCAAGCAAGTCAAATGACTTCCTTGTCATTATGTTGTGTGGGTAAAGAGTAGAACCTAAGACTCCTGGCTCAAAATTCATCATTTTTCTGCTATTACATTACATTGCCTAGAATTCCAACAATTCGTGGACAGATTTCTAATAGCCCAGCTGACAGGTATCAAGATCCTTGGCTATCCTCACCAATTCAGTAGCAGAGACATAGTGTTTACACACATGAGACAATAATTTTATGATCAAAAAAGCAAAATTATGCCTAAAAATTTTTTTTAAGTTTGATCAACATGTCAGTGACTGAATTACCTCCTTGCTCAGGCATGATTCTCTCACTGGTCTGGGAGGAACTCAATCGAAGGGGCTTAATCTGGGTTTCTCAAGGACAATGTTGAGGGCAATCCATAAATCTCAGAAACAAAAGGTAAAATTTTATGTTAATATACATCCTCTGGGACAAGTGGCCATAGTTTTCAACAGAGCCTCAAATACTTCACCTTAAAATATTAGGAAGCACTGTCCTAATGCAATTATTTTTTTTCTAAAGTCACAGTGCCTTGTGCCTCTTATGAATTTCACAATATCCTGAGCTTACCTTAATTCTCCTGAAAGTGCTTTCTGTGGTATTAGAATTAGTTCAATGATATGCTTGGAGATTTAAAAACACTCAGACCCTTGGGGCACCTGGGTTGCTCAGTCAGTTAAGCAGCCAACTCTTGATTTCAGCTCAGGTCATGATCTCATGCTTGTGAGATCAAGCCCTTCATCGGGCTCCGTCCTGGGTGTGGAGCCTGCTTAAGATTCTCTCTCCTCCTCTGACCCTTCCCCATGTGCATGCACACTCTCTCTCTTTCAAAAAAAAAAAAAAGTAGGCATGCATCTGGAAAAAGGACAATATTTCAACCCTCCAACCTTCTTTACATGTCATAAGGAGAATTAATTCAATATTAAAAAAAAACACTCAGATCCTTACCATAATTCTGCACGTCCTGGCCAGTAACTGCTGGCAAAGTGTCTTGGTGGTCCTGGGTACTGTCATCAACCAGAGTGAACAGAATTCTATTAAAGGATAGTCTTAATAGTGAAACAGACCCTAAAGTTGACTCAATTTAAAAGAGAAGCTCCAAAATGAAATTTTCATGATTTTCCTTCTTTACTTGAAATCCAGTTTATGAAATACTAACTTTTAAAAAACTTTAAGGTCAGTCTGACTGTATCTAGAATGGTAAGATCCTGAAATATATAAGCCATTGCTATTAAGCACCAAGATATAAGGGTCCTCTTTAGTAGAAAGCTGGGTTACTGTATATTTGAAACCTAACTATCCATCATAAACACCTTCAATACATTTGAAATAGCAGGGTGGACAGATTCTCTCACATTGAGGGTCATTTATGAAGCGATCAAAGGCTGTAGTGGGAAAAAGAAGTATGAAGAGGGACAGGGCTTTATAGAATGAATAACTTTTCTCATTCTCAATATTTCTTATATTCTTTTACAACAAATTGCTTGGCTCTTGAGAACAGACTCATAAAAGAGGTGAAATATATTTTTCTATCCTGAATCCGAACTTTTTTTTAATAGATAAAGTTGTAATGACCCTTTCCAAATATTATGAGCCAACCCTTCAAAAATTTCCATTGTTTCAAAGACACAAATTACCCTGCACATCTACGTCTATCAACTGAATGAGGAAGGAAAACACATGAAAGTCATTTGAAAGACAACATCTCCTAGGAGTTATGTTTGGAAAAGTCCAGTAATCCCCCTACCTAGATAAATAGAGATTTCCAAATGGCTAGGGGGACAAACGACGGAGCAGGGCCAAGCACCTGAATGTTATAAAGGAGACTCCATATTAGACTTTGGAGGATGGATCCAACACGCAGCTCCTTTATGGCTGGCCAACCTCTCCACAGCACAGCCCTACCTTGAGTGGAAAGGAACCAAAACAAAACAATATCTTCAAGCAATTTACACACAATTCAAATGGAATTTCTCCAAGCTCAGAAAATTTGAAGTTTATTCAGTCCATATGCTATCCCAGATTTTTATCCCTTCTCTTTTAACAAATGGAACTTAGAGACAAGCAGCCATTTCTTAGTCACTCAGGATTCAAAAATCCCTCTTCCAGTAACCACAAATCATTAGTGACAGTAACTGTGCGTCATTTGGAATGTTTGGGGATTCTTTTTTCCTCCTAATAAGAAACTCACTGGATGCTGTTTTAAAAGTGTCTCAGGAGCCCTACTCAACTCTCCTTCCATTAGCAGCAAACACACGGCATGTGATTTGACCTAGCATTGCATTCCTTAAACCGGGATTTAAAAAAACTGACAATAGTTCAATAGGGTGATTATCAATCACGCAAGATAGCATTCTGGAGGAGAAAAGAAATCATACAGAGCATTCGTCTCATGGCGAAAACAAGCTTTTCAGGAGAGCACACCTCTAGTGAAAGTGGTTTCACTGCAGAAGTCAAAATTCACAGCTCTGCAGAGGAGATGGTACAGCACATTCTAGTTAGAGAGACCCTACCTTTGCCAATTGACCTGTACAAGTTAATCTGAAACTCAGCCTCATTATCTGGAAACTGGTAATAATGACAATAATAATATTGTTGAGATGATTAGACAGAGTTGTTGAGATGATTAAATGAGCTCATGCCTGTAAATCACTGAACACAGCCTCCAGAATATGATAAGCATTCAATAAACTGTAGTTTAGCTATTGTTAGTACAAATTTTTCAGTACCAAAATCAAGGAATAGAAAGCAAGGCTTTGATGTTTCCTTCCTTGAGTCTGCCTGTAATTCTGTTCTTGTGCACAAAAGTTTTTATTTTTGTCTTTGTTGCCAGCACACAAAAAAGTACACACACACACACACCCCAAAAATAAATAAATAAATAAAAATCCACCTCTTTCTCTTGGGCGAAGGAAGTACTAGAACCACACAGAACATTTTAAGAATGTCCAATACTTTCTGAACAACTGGGTTGTTCTGAATGCTTTCATTCTTTCCTCACATCTTCCATCATTGTGCCCAAGGGGTCAAATGAACTTACAAGGGAATCGGCGTTCCTATTCCCTAACTTGAAGCAAAGGAGTCAGAATTCCCAGGCCAGAGATGTCCCTTTGAGCAGCTCGGAGGCATCTCAAACCAACAGGCAAGAAAGAGCAGCCATTCATGGAACAAATAAGTGATTTGCATTTCCAAGGATGTGGGGAAACATATTAGTTATAATTAGCAAACACGCAGAGTCCCCGTGACAGCTTCACTTTACAAACCCTTGAATGTTTGACAAGAAAAGGTCATGTTTTGTAAAATCCTCAAAAGGTCATTCAATAACAAATCACATGAATGAAATCGCAAGGGTTCAGGGAGGTTAACAGAAACACCACAGGCAGTAAAGCGCGTTTTCAAGGTAAACAAGGAAAGGGAAAGTGGCCTTGCCTCAGCTCTGGAAGGGGAGAAATAGAAGCAATCTCTAATTTACCAAACACTATAATTTCAAGACATTTTCTCTGTACTTGGTGGTTTAACGCTGAATGTTATTTCTCATGTTCAGCACACTTGGAGGATTAGCAGATAACAGCCCAGCAACATTTCAACAGTTCTTCAAAAGGTCTGGGCTGACCTTAGCCCGGGCTTTCTTTTAATATGTTTTATTTAATAAATCCCCCAAGCAGATTGCACTTTAAAAAACAAATAGGTGGCTGTGTATGTGGCACACACACACCCCCACGCAAGGTCCCCAGGCACCACCACCTACCCCAGAGCCCCCAAATCTGGAAAATTTAGCCCCAGAAGCCTTTTCTTCTGGCACTTTGACCTGTTCATGACCTCTTTCTTCCCAGGTCTATTTTCTTCTTCAACAAGAGCCAGCCCCACATCTCTCACAGTCAGGAGTAACAAAGGCTTGTTTATATAGGGTAATTTAGCCACAGGATCAGCAGGGAGGCGAGAAGGATGATGCATCTGGATCCACTGGTCGAAGGCACAATTCAGATGCAGGGCCCAGAGTTTAAAGGGGGCTCCATCAGGGCAAGGCCAATGGGCTGGCTGGCTGCCTTCCAGAAAGTGCGGCCAAGGCATAGGAATAAGGGAGCTTCCTCCAGGCTGCCTCGGACATGTACAGCCTTCACACACGGGGCAGTGAGTGTTAATATTAAGAATGCTCTGGAAAGTGCTGGATGCCAAGTGCACAAGGAGCACAGACCCTGGATTTCCTAGAAAGAGGTCACCCATCGGAGCCCTTGGAAAGGAAGCACCATCTTAAGGAGGAGGCACAAGACTTGGAATTGGCCGGCCTAGTGCCCAACTTGCTCTGTACCTCGAGCAGATTTATCTGACCTTCCTGGGTCTCAGTTTTTGCATTTGTAAAACAAGTTAGTGCTTACCTCCACAGGTAAAGTAAGTATAAAACAAAGTCAGAAGTAATCAGAGAAAGCCATGTGCTATTTCAGGCCAGCCAGGACTTGATGCACGAGTCCTGATTCTTATTTCCTACTCATTTCTGCATCCCGCCCCCCAGCCTCCAAATCGCACTTTCTGAAAAGCCACTCTGGCGACCTGCTCCGCCTAATATCCCAGACACGTGTGGACTTTTATATCTACCTTTTAACTTAAAGTAACATAATATTTAAAATTCAGTTCCCCAGTCACAAGAGCCATGCTGCAGGTGCCCAAGCTGCATGTGGCCAGCGGCTGCCCTGGTGGGCAGGGCAGATAGAGCACAAGTCCCATCACGGCGGGAAATGCTGTGGGGTGGCACAGCTTACACCTATGGCAGATGGAGGACAGCCTTTCCAACCTTTCCCCTGCCACCACCCCACCCTCTCCGTGGATTTAAGACCATCTTCCAGACACAGCCCTGACTGATGGTGCAAGCATGTACCTCTCACCTTTTACAATTACCTACCGACCATGAAGCCCCACCAGTCTTGTGACTGTTTGATCAGAATGACGGTCAGAAACAGGACACCTCACTTTGTCTTTCTTGCCAACTATTTTAGCTTATTTGCCACGAGTACAGGGTATAATTAATATCACACAGGAGCCAGCATTGTCATTTTTCAAATCATTTCCCTGGAAATGTTCTACACCTCTTAATGGCCCTGCTAATGCTGTAGCTGTCATGTTTTGGACAGCTGCACTTTTACAAGACAAACTCTGCAGCGCCAGGAGCCTCTCTGCAGACTTTTTAGCTCAGAGGCTCAGAGGCCGTGAACGCCAGCCGGTAATGGCTAGATGGAAATCTTTGATTAATTTTTTTACCTCTTGGTACTGACTGCTTCTCAAGTGTCACCTTCCCAGCTCCCATCCCCAGCCACTTCACCCCTTCTTGCCCTCTCCCCTGGCCCCCCACCCTTACCTCCTCTCTCCTATACCACCTGACGGACAGGGAACCAGTGAAATAGGCCAAAGTCATACAACTGCTTAAAGCCGGGATGCTCTGCCCAGAGATGCAAAAGTTTAAACATCTGGATGAAAGCCAGGCCTCCATGCTAAATGCCACACACTGAAAAAGTAGGGTCGTTTGTACCTAATTTTTAGAAATATGCTAATTTCTGATAACTCAAGAAAAATGTCCAAAGGTCTCTCTGTCCTGAGTGTGTATGGAAAGGACCAGGAGGGCACAGGGCAACGAAAGCAGGGTTACATTTGAAGCGTTCCCACGAGCCCTGTGCAAAAGCAACCTAAAACAATCAAAACCACACTGAGGATTTACTAAGGGGCACAGAATGAAGATGGTTTCAACAAGATGGGAAAATCCACCAGATTGTGTTTAGGTAGTCAAGGCATTGTGCTGCTGCTCTTTATTGGTGAAAAAAAAATTTTTTTCTTTAAATAATAATCAGTTTAAAGTGAAGGATGATTTGACTTCGGTCCAGCACCGTCCAGGAAAGCCCTGCCTGCTGAGGCCTTCTGTCTTCAAGGGAGCTGCAGCCAGATCCGTCTTAAAAGGAAGCTAAAGCCATGCGAGGGACACAGCTCTCTTTTTTAGGCTAAACGGCAGCCCTGACTCACTGCTCCTTTAATACTGTGTTTATTAGTGATCTGCAGCCCACGGAGAGACGAGCACACAACTTCCTTTCACGCTGCGTCTGCAAAATGCTACAGAAAGTTGGAGTCATCAGTGAAGCAGCAGGTCCCTTGGTTGAAACCAGCCAGGCCAGAAAAGTGACATGAACAGGATGCTGCTAAACATGCAAAATTCGAAAATACACACTGTATTCTCTTCTGCATGATTTGCTGCCATTTAAAAGACAATAAACAGCAACTTTAGATTGCTAACAACGTGTCATTTAAGGTTTGCTGTTGCTCAACATCAAGAAAAATCAATGCCGGCTCTACGGGGGCAGCAAACCCCGAGAACTGAGCTCCATTTCAGGTCTGTTTGAACTCATTTCCCTTCTCCATGGTTGCCCCCTTGTACTCCCCCTCGGGCGTCCCCTCGCAGCAGGCTGACAGCTTGACACATTGACAGCTCGCACTGAATGACAACTGATTTGTACAAATTTCAAGCCTTATAAATCTACCTGTCACAACAACAACATAAAAGCGCCCAGGCCCAGCAGGTAATTCAGAAAAAGCTTCCCTTGACAGCACTTTCTGAAAAGCAATGGCGTGCCTCCTGCCAAAAATTCCAACTATCATCCTTGTATAACTTTGAATAAAAATTCAGGGCCCATTTTCTTGCCAACAGGCTACCAATCGTCTTATTTAAAGATTAAAAAGAGCGAACGGGAAAGAGGGGGGGAAAAACACATCCACACAATTTCATTTTATACTGATAGGAAAGTAGCACCACCTGCTATGCCAGGATTACCACACCGTTTTTTCTCTGCGCCGCTCGGGAGTAAATGAGAGAGGCTTTTTACGGTATTTAAACAATATCCCAGATTGCAGGGGCTGTACCTCCTAGGAGCCTCCCCCACTCACCTGGGGCCCAGCCCCACGACCAGAGCCAGGCAGTGGGACTGGGGGGTGGGGGGTGCTGGGAGGGGTAGGTAAAACCGCCCCAAGATTTCTCCAAGACAAAGAAAGGTGTGTCGGTTAGTCCCATCTCTCTTGACCACTCTTCTTATTAAAATGATCAAACTACATCGAGGTACCTTTTATCAACATTCTCACATGATCCAAACCAATGCGTGCCACGTTATTCACGACTGCGCCTTTATTACAAAATAATAAGTTGAGGATTTAGTCTTGATGTTTTAGTCATAGTTTTATAATCATGTGTAACCCTGGAGACCAAAGTCTAGCAAAACAAGAGACTGGAGGGAAAAAAACGAAGTCCACGAGTACTTAAATGGGAAAAAGCGCCTTATTAAAATCTGTTTGTCTCCACTTCTCAAGCCTTCCTAGCTCCACTTAACACAGAGAGAGAAAAGTCTAACTGAAAGGTGGCTGGCATGATTTTTCACATACCTCATCTGCTCCTGTGGGATCTCTCAGCCCTCACAGATGGGAGAATGAACTTGGTCCTGCCTTGGAGGGTCTGTTGCAGGTGCATGTTGAGTGAGATCCCAAGACAACTCCTGGGAAAGAGACATGCGACCAAGGAAGACGGCCAAGTGAGCAGCCATCCAACAGGCCTCCCTCTGAGGCAACAGAGGTGTCAGCAAAGCATCCTGTCACCGTGTGTGTCACCTCTCTAGCAAGGTCAGTCAAAACACAGGTGAAGAACACAGGTGCCAGGGGTAGACCCTATGGTTTCAAATCCTGGATTTTCCATTTACGCAGTCATCTGATTTTGGCCAACTTGTACTTACCCTGTGCTTCAGTTTCATCACTGGCCCAGCAGGGATCATAATCATACCTGCTTCAGAGTATGAGGATTAAATGCCTACAAGTTTAGTTCACAGCAAACAGTAACTGTTCCTTTATCCACTCATATAGATACAGATAAACACAGGTAGAAAATATTGTGGTAAGTGCTATAGTTCAGAAAGAAGCAAATTAGTGAATTACCATATTATTAAGTATTAACAGAAAAAAGCAAATTAGTGAATTATATTATTAAGCATTAATAGAACTCTCTCCAAGTACTTTTCTGCCAAAGCAGTGTAAGTTTGCCGTGTAGTTTAAAAGAAAAAAAATGGTAGGGTACAAATCCCAAAAATGTGTTAAGTCATTTGGTTAAAATGTTAAAATGTGCAGGTAAGAAATTACGACTGAATTTCTTTCCTATCCTTTTATAAAATAGTCTTTTCTCTACTCTTTTCAACTTGCTTTTTCATTCACTCATGACTAATCGAACCATCCAATATGTGTTGGAAACATAGTAATTTAAAAGCACATAATTTACACCACTTACCACTCAGAAATACAACGAATATATGGGTTTCAAGAGGAAACAACATACACACATAGTATATACACACAAAAATGTAAACACACACTAATATATTTATGAAAACAAAATATTCTGGTCCCAAAATATAACTGGTGTCAGTATTAGTTGCCTAATCTCAAGACTGAGATTAAGAGAATAGGATTATCATTTGCTGTCAACATCAGCTAAACCGTAAAATATAACTGAGATTAGGATTATCCAAATTCTATGAACTGACATCCACTTTGTAATACTCTTATCATCCTTCTTTGATTAACATCAAGGCTGGTAAGAACTGACTGAATTTCAGATGCCAACAGAGAACAATCAGCAAGTCCATAATTTGTAATTATTCGTATGATCAAGTATTTTGATTATGAGCCATTAGTGGCCATTAGTAAATAAAATGGGGTTTGAATTTCACAAGCATGTTCAAATGTCAAATGACTTGTCTTTCATGCTAAGAAGCCCAAATCAAACAAAATTTTCATGGAATAAAAAAAAATGGAAAAAAAAATGACACACCAAAATTGCACATCAAATCCTTATAGAATGAGACAGAGAAAAACATCTATAAAATTGATAAAAGAATGATAATTCACATCAACTAGACCAGACTACTTCATCTTTCATCAATCATAAAGTGAACCCGAGAGTGAGGCAGGGATAGGAAAAACATCACCCTCAAGCCAGAGTAAATGAATGAAATGTTCCCATTTTAACCCTTCTCCTGTCAACAGCATGTGTTTGGCCTAACAAAATGATAAATAATATTTTTGTTAACTATTGTCTTCCTGACATCAATCACCAAGATTTCACAAACGCTCTCACATATGCCAGGATCCCCCCTACTATGACCAATTAAATAACCAATCATTAAACGGAGAACTGCAAGGCTGACAAAAGCATAAGCCAGCGCAGTGCTGGTCAGTTGAGTTGCACACTGGCCCACGGAGAGTTTACTTAGGAAAAATCGGGAACTTTAGATGCAAACACATGATGCCTTACATGTATTCTATTTTTCTATCCGTGCACCTGTTGTAACAACTTATCTCCCAAAAAGAGAGCAGTGCCTTCAAACCTATTGGCCTTTGATACCTTCAAAGATTTTTTTTCTTGTTTTCCTGAGCAGCTCCTTCTTCACTGAGCTGCTTATTTCTTCATCTCAATAAGGACCAAGCCTGGGACCTCCGAATGCCATCACCTGCCTGCCATCAGTCCATGGGCGTTGACAGGCTCTAAACCAAAAAGTTGTTGCCCTTTTGACCTAGGTGAAAGCACCAACTGCCATTCAGTGAGAAAATCCCATGGAATTGGAGCAGCTCCCCTGTGCCCTACCACTGAGCCCTCTGACTCACAGCTTCCCAAAGTATATTGTCCAACAGCCCATCAACAGGTGTACCAACGGTGACCGAAGACTAAATTTCCAGTCCTTTATTCAGCGCTACTTTGAGAGAAGTGGCTGATTTTCTACTGCCCATAGATCCCTCCCTATCTACATTTGCTAGGACAAAAGAACCAACTTCACTCAACCTTGTCCACAGAACAATCAGTCACAAAGACATTTTCCTGCCACATGAGATCATGTGAGAAGCATCATGAGTCACCATGGCCTCTTCAGCTCTGCTAACAAGGAAAGCCAAGTGTCTGAGACCATAAACTACTTAACCAGGTGCCACCACGCAGGCCAAAGGCCACACCAAGAGTCCAAGTATGGCTAGTCTAGTGCCCCCAAGGGGCAAGATGGCAGACCTGGCTGGGATATAAGGGAGAGGGGAAACCACACAGCCTCTGGCCTGAACTTCTATGGAATCAGTAAATTTTTACCACTTAGGACAAGCCATGTTATTTGTAACTGTCAGAGGAAGGAAAATCTGTAATTGTTAAGGGGGATGAAGCCTGAGCAAATTCTTTCCTGTGCAAAGTGAACAGTCAATCACTTTTATAAGGACAGCAACAACTGAAACTATCCATTCGTATACTTTCCTTTAGTCAACAATATTACCTTTAGTAATCTGGGGAATGTGCATCCATAAATTACAGAAAGTGTTATTGCATTGCTGAATAAACAGCAACATTTCCATCAGCAGCAGCAGTGGCAGCCCCACAAAGGTATAACAAACAGACTCAATCATTTTCTTGTCAAGCTTTGCAATGACTGCAGAGTTTACTGCTGGAGATAATGTTGCTTTCCTCAGCATTGTGTGCCAAACTGCAAACTGCTTATTAAAACAAAACCTCTTTTTCGGAGCAGCATGAGTTGGATAATCACTTATTGCACTCAAGAAAAAACAGGTTTGGTGCCCAGAGGAGGTTAGCAATCAGGCATATGTGTTAACATTTGGTTGGTAAAAACTGGTTAAAAAATAAATTATCTGACATTGGGGTGGGGAAGGGAAGAAATTAACTTATTAACGTCACTGTCCCCAGATTGACTATTTTCTCTATGATGTCATTCAGGTTTCTGACAATGCGCTTCAAAGTACAAAGCTAGTCTGGTTGATGGAAGCTTTGGGGTCGGGGGAGTGGCAGGAGGAGAAGGAAGGGTGAAGATGATTATGGAAGGAAACCAGAAATAAAATGCAACCTGCTAGTCTTCATGGGAAGAAATCTCTGGAAGAAACTATACTGCAGGAGCAGGAGATAAAGCTGAAGAAAGAGACAGGAGGGAAACAAGTAAACTTTAAGAACTAGGCATTTGTGACTAAACTATTTCTGAAGACAGCACCTATTATTACTCTCCAAAGAAATTGCTTGACATAACTAAGCCAGCGATAGCACTGAAAAACCATCCTCAATTTTCCTCCGCTTAAAATAGATTGACAGCCATTTTACTGAGCCTGAGGAACAGGTATGTGGAGATGGAGCCTGGGAGGTTTCCCTGTCAGGAGCACTGCTCTGTGAGGAAAGCCATTCTACCTGGCCATGGAAGAGCTGGCCCCAGTACATCTTCGTGGTGTTCTTTCCATGCCCGTTTAGGATGAATTAACTTCAAAGTAGGCAGGCCCTCGCCCCACGGCCCACCCCTCCACAGACATGATGTTGCTGATAGCCTTGTGGTCCCAGATACCAGCTGTGGAAGAGGTGAGTCTATCCTTTGGACGTCCCTATCGGTGCAGGAAATGAGACTTTGAAGACTTTATTATAAGTCTGGACAGCATATGAGGTTTGACTCCTATCACAGCTCTACAATGAGAGTGAGTAGAAAACAAAGAAAAACACCACAAATGTGGAGTGGAAAGGCGACCCCAGGAACCGTCATTTGACTTCAACAGGGGAGGGGAGGCACGTGCAGGTCGGCACCACGCCAGTGTCTCATTCCCGGGAGGGTGGTCTGCCCCAGCTCTCCCACTCCCCTCCTATACTTCAAACCTGTACGACAAGTGCCATGCCAGCCCAGTTTGTTCCTCTTCACCACCTCAGTGCCTAAAATCATGCTGTTGCCTCCACCTAGAAAGCTTCTACTCCCCCCTTTGCTTGGTCCGTTACTCACTTCACTAGGTATTTCACTTCCTCAGAGAAAGGCCTTCCCTTCACCAGACAACCTAAAGTAGGCCCTGCTCCCTACCTCACACCCCTAAAATCCCCAACATATCTTTTTTAAGATTTTATTTATTTATTCATGAGAGACACAGGGATAGAGAGAGCGAGGCAGAGACACAGGCAGAGGGAGAAGCAGACTCCATGCAGGGAACCTGATGTGGGACTCAATCCCGGACTCCAGGACCACGCCCTGGGCTGAAGGCAGGCGCTGAACAGTTGAGCCACCCAGGGATCCCCGCAACATATATTTTGATTTCTTCAGAGCATTATCTCTACTGAAATTACATCATTTATAAATTCACTGAAATGTTTTTTACCTGTTGCCTCCATGAAGGGAAGACAATTCTATTCAGAATAGTATCTCCAGCACCAAGAAGAGTACCCAGCACCCAATAAGTGGGAGCTCAATAAATAGTTGAGAAAATACTTAAAGTTGAGGCAATTTCCTTATGAATATAAGTCAGAGACATCTCACAGACTCAGAAGATGGTTTCTGAGTAGACACTATGAGTCCTGATCATCAGAAGGACTGTAGAGAATTTAACAAGAGGAAATCTTTATTCTCGCATCTCTTAGGATGCATAGTAACAAGTTACTACTCCTGAATTAAGGATGAACCACAGAAATTTTTATCTTATTTGTTTAAAGTACAAAATGAAGGAAACTGCCGGTGACCTACCTCATTAAAGGAGTTAGGAAACCTAGAGGCAACATCCACCTGCTATCAAATATAACTAAGGCCTGACAATCACTGGGGCACATTGGACTCCTATAAGAGAGGACACAAAGGCTTGCCCCATTTGCTTTTAAATGCTATCTTCAATATACAATTATTGGTACAAACAAATAACAATTAAAAATTGTTTAGGGGCGCCTGGGTGGCTCAGTCAGTTGAGCATCTGATTCTTGGTTTCAGCCCAGGTCATGATTTCACAGCTGTGGAATCAAGCCCCACGTTGGGCTCTGTGCTCAGTGTAGAGTCTGCTTCATATTCTGTCTCTCCCTCCCTCCCTCATTCTTCTTCATTCTCTCCCTCTCTAATAAATCTTTAGAAAAAATTTAAAATAGCGTATGTACAACACCTGTTACAACCCAGGTTTATCAAAGAGTAACATGTGGAGCCATATTTTTATCAGATTATGTTTTAAGAAACAAATACTACAGAAAGAAATGACTGCCCATATATTTCATTTTGAGTATTAGGTACATCTGAAGCCCTAAAAATATTCAAGTCACTATTAAATGCCATGTATTATAATTGTTATCAGCTTCCAAAGGCATCTGTCACCAATTCTCACCTCTCTGCTCTGGCCAGCATTTTAATTCCCTCTTCACTCCTTGTCCATGTCCCTCACCATTATTTCTTTTTGCTCATTTCTCCTGATCTCCTGTTTGATTCCCCTGCTCTGGGCGAGTCATGTCATATGACAAAATGAATTCCAAGAAAGAAAGTATTGGTAAAAAGGAAACCAAGAAAGTACTAGAAGAAAAACTAGTGAAGTCCCTTCTAATGTAACTAAAAGTCCCAAAGCCATAAAAGATGATAAATTCAATTACATAAAAATCAACTTCATGTGAAGCAAAAACTATGTGACAAAACAGAAAATGAAGCAGAGGAGAAGCCACCAAGAGTATATGAGAAGGCAATGAGAACCATAGGAAAAAACCTGCAACACTATCACAGAAAAAGGACTAATTACATACACACAGGACACACACAACCAAATGCACAATTATATACACACCTGAAAACACATGATCACAAAGAACACCAAAAATGATCATAAAATAAAAATAGAAAAGTGGACAAAGGATATACATGCTCAGTTCACAGCAAAGGAAATACAAATGCCTCTTAAATGTGTAACAGGATGCTTAACCTCATTCATAATAAGAGAACTCCAATTAAAACACTAAGAAATCATTTTTTTAAACTACCAAGTTGGAAAGAATCTAAAAATTTAATAATACACTGTTGGTGAGTCTGCAGAGAGCAAGCATGCACCTAACATTGTTGGTAGGGTATAAATTAGCTTAAATTCTAAGGAGTGCGATTTGGCAATGTCTATCAAAATTACAAATGCATATGCCCTTTGATCCAGCAAATCTATCTCTGGGAATATATCCTCTAGATAAACTTGTAAACATTCAAAAGTAACAGTTTAAGGTCATTATTGCAGCTTTGTAATAGTAAAACAAAGAGAACAATCACAATATCCGTCAGTAGGGGATTGGATAAACAAATTATGATGAATTCATACAATGGAACACTATGCACCTATTAAAAAATTGAGAATGCTCTCTATGGACGGATAATGGAAAAGTATTTTTATTAAGTGAGAAAAGCAAGGAGCAAAATAATGTGAATAGAATGGTATATCTGTATAAATGGGAAAGGACTAATATATATATATATATATATATATATATATATATATATATATATATATATATTTGGTTTTGCTTATACATACAAAACTAGAAACTCTGAAAGAGATCTAGAAGAAACCAAAAATAGTTACCTTTGCAGGCTGCAGTCGGAATTAGCGAAGATAACAGAATGGAAAGAAAACTTTTCATAATCTTTCCTATCTTTCTATATCTTTCTTAATTTTCAAACATAAGGATCTGTTACCTATTCAAAAGTTGAAATAGACTGAAACAGGGATAGAGGGGCACTCAGCTGAAGAGTGGCCATCCATAGGGGCCAGCAACCTAACATGTTAGATTGGGGCCATCTATCTGTCCAGCCTGCTACATAAATGGACCCCAAATCTGTCATTCAGAGTTAGTGATTCCAGATTCCTCCCTGCTTCAAGTTATCCTAAGACCTGACCAACTGACTTAGTCATGGCAACCCTCACAGAACTACAGACAGAGGACCGTGGCATACCATTACAGACTACAAAAAAAGTCACTGATCTATTCTTTTTATAACACACATATAATTACCAAAACTGTATTTCAAAAGGTGTATGTATGTAAAAGCTATGTTAGCAAAGTGCTGTTAAATGTGTGGCTTTAAAGACTTGAATTACAAGATAATAATGCATTATTTCAGCATATCATTTGTCTTAAGGGGCCTCTAAAGTACTCAGTGGCTTTCCCTTAAGTAGACAAAAAAACACAAGCTGGGATATTTTTAACATCCTTTGCAAACCAGTATCAGAAGCTACTATGAATGGTGAATTTCAGTTCAGCCTGTATGTGTACCACCCCAAGTTCTATATTGATGGAATTCATACAAACGAGATTTTATAGGTGAAAAATAAATATTGACATGTACACAACTCTGCTGATGGAAATATAATTTGGCACAACCACTCTGGAGAACTCTTAGGCAACACCTACAATGAATACCATATGACAATACTCTATGACCCAGCAATTCTGGGTATGTATCCAACAGAAATAAGTACGTTCACCAAAAGAAAGACTAGAATGTTCATAGCAGTCATTTATAATAGCCAGAAACTACTGACCAACAATCCAAATGTCCACCCAACAGAAGAACAGCTTTTTAACCTCTGGTATATCCATACAACAGAATACTATATCACTGGGAGAATGCGTGAACTGTTACTACATCAACATGGATGAAGGTCACAGATACAATGTTGAGTAAATGAAGCCAAAACCAGACTAGGAGATTTTACAGGATTCCCTTTATGTAAAGGGGTTAAAGCAGGCAAAAGTGACCTGGTGTTAGAGCACAGGACAACAGTGACTTACCCTTGGTGGAAGAAGTGATAAAAGTAGTGCTTGAGATAGATACTTGGTGAGTGTCTGGCCCCGGATGCCACCAATATTCTACATCCTGATCTGAATGCCGATGATACTGGCATGTTCACTTTGTGGTAACTTACCAAACTGGGCACTGAGAATTTGTGCACTTTTTTGTATGTATATTATACATCAAAAAAAAAAATTTAAAAATATTTAGAAAAAAAATCGCCTATAATGACTCTTCAAAGCATCAAGTACCTGAACTGCTGCCCCAAAGTTAGAGGGACCCTTAATTCCTATCATTAGCTCCTGACATGTCCAAATGATTCTTTGGCTACTTGTTAATAATGGAATCAAAAGGCACTAATCTCATTAGCGCCTGTCAGCAGGCGCCGTCAGAACACTGTTGGCCATTAGTCGCCTGCTGCTGCAATCAGAGACTTGCAGAGCACCCAAAAGGAGACACAAAATGCTGCCAGTTTAGTTTTTCTCTTGTCCCACTCACCTTTTTGCAACTTCATGCCAAATCCTTCAACCTCCACTACCCCCCAACACCACAAGCCACCTTCCCCCAAAAGACCATCCCAGAGCTCTCTAGCAACCACAAGAACTCCTATTCTCTTAAAAAAAAAATTGTCACATTTGTTACTTCACTCATCCATCCATCCACATATCCACCTGTCCATCCACTCAACCATCCAAACATTTGCTGAGCACTCACCATGTGCCAGGCTCTGTGCTCAAGATATTAAATTCAGTAAAGCATAATTTCCTTCATAATATTATATGGAAAACAGTCAGAAAAATAGAATTATTATACATACACACACGAGAATAGCAGGAAAATAGGAGAGGAACAGGTCAGCCAGTTTTGGGGGTGGGGAAAAAAGGAAAGGATTCCTAGAGGAGATTTTACATAAAATATGCCTTAAAGATGAGTAGCATTTGGCCAGTCAAGTAAGATAAGAGCATCTTATCTAGCAGAGAGCATCTCAGGAGTAAAGACTGACATTGAACAGCATGTGTAGGCTATGACCCAGCAATTCCATCCCTAGGTACATATGCAACATAAATGGGTATGTATGTTCACCAAAAGACAGACAAGAATGCAAAAAAGGTGGGACGGGGCTGGTGTGGGGATGTGGATGCTGGCATATGGGAACTAGGGGAAGTAAAATCTGAATGGACAGAAAACAGTAGCAGAGAGCGGAGCACAAAGGTCTTTGCAAACCACATGGAACAGATGAGACTTTGTGCCAAAGAGGAAGTGTAGTCAGTAAGGGTGGTGAGCATGGGAATGGCAGGGTCAAGTTTGTCATCAAGGAACTGCATGCGACAGGGAACTGGAGAGGAAGATGCAAGTAGATTGCAACACAGATCTGCTTGAGACAAAACACGTGGAGTGGGGCTGGAGAGAACGTTTTAAGAAATGTTTAGGTGGTAAAATCAGAAGAACATGGCAACTGCTTTGGTGTGGTATGAGAGTGGGGAAGGAGAACAGGAAATTGATGGAAACTGGCAGACATTTGACAGCAAAGGAAAAACACACAAGAGGAAGAGAAAGTTGGGGTGGACTGGAGGGAAGGTGATGAGGTCACAACTGGAGGCATTAAATATGGGGACTTCACAGAGTATGTTCAGCCAGAGCAAACACCTGAATTTGACAGGAAGCAGTCCTGGCTAAAGGTAGATATGGAGGGGATCCCTGGGTAGTTCAGTGGTTTAGTGCCTGCCTTTGGCCCAGGGGGTGATCCTGGAGTCCCAGGATCGAGTCCCATCGTCAGGCTCCTTGCATGGAGCCTGCTTCTCCTTCTGCCTGTGTCTCTGCCTGCCTCTCTCTCTCTCTCTCTCTCTCTCTCTCTCTCTCATAAACAAATAAAATCTTTAAAAAAAGAAAGTAAAGGTAGAGATGGATTTGTCAGCACATACTAGAAACTAAGACCCTGGAGCCTATGAAATCACACAGTGCATGTGGTAAGCAATGAGAGACCTAAGGACTCTTGGTCACACCAACATTAAGGAAGGAGTAGAGGCAGAAGGGTCTATCAAGAGGGCAGAAGGGACTGGGAAGAGAGGTACTCAGTAATCAGGAAGCATGATATCATCAATGCCAAGGCAGTGGAAAGTTTTAAAAATCTTAGTGAATGATCAGTAATCCCAAATGTAGTAGTCAGAGGTCCAGGAAGGTTAGAATAGGAATAATTCCACTGGGCTTGGCAATTACCAAGTCATTGATTACTTTGGTGAGAGATTTCAGACTTCAATTCACTTCTGGCAACATACAGACTATGCTGATAAACCCACATCACAACACTCTTAGAGAAATCTGGATAAAACATAACCCTCCCCTAAAATCTGGATACATAACAGAGCTTGGGGTAGAGATTGGAGACAACAGAGAAAAACTGCCAACCAAGAGAAACCAAGATTAAAATCCAAGCCTATACCACAGGAGACCATGACTGTATTAGACCTTGACATAAATCATAGGATCCTGGTGTTTAATGCATAGGACATGCTGCTTGGGGCCCACAAAAGATGAGGAACTGGAACTAATAGTTCTACATAAAGCTGAACATCTGCATGCTGCCCAACATATAAAAGGGGAACACTTCATTATTTGTAGCAGCATTATCTACAATAGTCAAATTATGGAAGCAGCCCAAGAGTCCATCAACTGATGAATGGCTAAAGAAGATGTAGTGTATATATATAATGGATTATTACTCAGCCTAAAAAAAGAATGAAATCTTGCCATATGCAACAACATCGATGGAGTTCGAGAATATTATGCTAAGTGAAATAAGTCAGTAATACCGTATGACTGCACTCATATGTAGAAGTTAAGCAAAACAAATAAGCAGAGAGCAAAAAGGGAGGGACGGAGGAAGGGAAAGAGAGAGAGAGAGAGAAGCAAACTAAGAAAAAGACTCAACTATAGAGAACAAACTGATGGTTACCAACAGGACGTCAATGGGGGAATGGGGCAAATAGATGATGGGGATTAAGGAGGGCACTTGTGATGAGCACCAAGTATTGTAGGAAGTGTTGAATCACTATACTGTACACCTGAAACTAAAATTATGCTGCATGTTAAGTAACTAAAATTTAAATTAAAATTTTCAAATGGAAAATAAAAGAACTCACACTGGGAAACCCATGTCAAATTTCTAGATTCTTTCCTTACTTCCCCTCTGGTACCCCCTCAGAATGCCAGATTTTCCTCAGACTATCAGACCCCAGAGTGTAAAATGGCATCACAAAAGTTCTCATATAAACTCAATAGAAATTAGCGGAAGAAAGAGAACCCTCTTTTATTTGTGTCTCTTCTTAAAAACAAAAGAAACTTTTCCTTTTCCCTGAAGCCCCTTGGTAGATTTTCTCTTGGGCTAATTGGCCAAGACAGTGTCACAGGCCCAAATCTAAACCAATCACAGGCAAGGAAAATAAGATCCCAATGTTGGTCTTAAATAATCCAGATGTAACGCCTGGCACTGGGTTTAAGTAACATGAGGAAAAAGAGGTACTCAAACAAAATTCCCATTTTCCCATCAAGGTAAAAAGCAATGCCCGCTGAGAAAAGCACAAACAGCATTTGCCCTACCCCTCATCCACCTCAAAATTCACCATGGGACACCTGAGTGGCTCAGGCAGTTAAGCGTCTGCCTTCTGCTCAGGTCATGATCTCAGGGTCCTGGGATTGAGCCCCAGGTCGGGTTTCCTGCTCAGTGGGGGGTCTTCTTGCCCCTCTCCCTCTGCCAGTTCCACTCACTCTTTCTCTCAAATGAATAAATTCTTTGGAAAAAAAAATTTACCACAGAGTAGTGACCATGTGACACTATAGTTACACCCCCCACACAACATGGCAAAATATAACCCTGAAACTTGAAAAGAAACCATATGTCAACCTAATTCTCTCTACGAGTCCAACCGCTTTAACCAAAGCATGAGTCAGGAGTCACATGCCTGTTAACCCATCTGTATTTCTATCACGCTAATCCAGTGACCAAACTATAGGGACAACAGGGCCATCCAAATCAACCCTTGAAGACGGCAGAGCAGAACACCTCCTATGCATTAGGCCAAACCACAGTTAAGCTCTGCAGATGTTTAAAGGTTCCCAGATGCCCCTATAAAAATTCTCTCTTCGGGCTACAGAGCTAGTTCCAGATTAGCTGAAATGTCAAAGAAATGTGCCTTTCACTAAAGACCATTTCCAAATTATTTCAACATTATCAGGTTGGAGGGAGATTGTGCAAATGACTGGCTAACGTGGACTAAAAGCTTTCATTTCTGTGAGAAATTGAAGTTATGATAATAGAATTTTAGAGCCAAAAGGGACTTCTCGGGGCATTTAATAGGACTCCCACATTTTGCAAAGGAGACTCTATACAAGTCGGTGGCATCGAGGCTGGCAATTTGATGAAATATTTAATCCAAGAGAAACCTTTTAAATGTATTTGTTATATCACACTGTCCTGGGAGCAAGAGCGGACACGTTAATTCAGCAGTTCTCTACCACCTTTGTGGTGAGTCACAGACCTAAAGTTTAGATCTAATTTCAGACTCTTCCTGAGACCTCTGCAGTCCACCTAGGGATCGTAGGATTAAAAGTCCCTCCATTAGTTAACATACTCAGTCCAGACAGATACACTGAGGTTATGATTTTTATCGTTATTTAGATGTAGGAAACATGCTAGTTTCTTCTACACCTTGCTCAATCCTATAATGTTTTACCCAATTAGTATAAATTCAAGAAATTCTATCCATTCTTAAAGCACTCCAAGAAAAAAAAGAGTGGTTCCATAATCTGAGGTCAGGAAGTGGAAACTTCTGCCCTCTTTCCAGGCTACCACTGCATCCCTAGGTCTAACTAAACTCCTTACAGAAAGTAAGCCATCGATAAAGGCCTTTAAGTAAGTAATTAGATCAACCGAATACTTTTAACCTTTCAAGATACTGACAAAATTATCATTTCAAATCCCTTACCACCCAGAAAGGACCGGTTTGATTATTCCAACTTTATAAAGAAATACAAGAGACTCAATGACTTAGCTAAGATCGTGTATCTAATTAAGAGCAAAATTAGGGGTAATACCTGGGTTTCCTCATTGGTGCTTCCAGCTATTAAATCAGTGGTACACAACAGCCCGTCAACTAGAAATAGCCGTACAAATATGTTGTTAGTATACTGTGTTCCTTTCAAGCCAAAACAGAACTTTCTTGTGGATTATCTGCTCACTTGGAATTATCCATGCTGCTTCACTCCACTAGCCTAGAGAATAGCACTGGCCATGCCTTAAATAAAATTGCCTCCCTATACATGAACCATCCAGGCAGCAAAGGCATAAAAATTAGTTTTTCCATTGGCTAGCTGGCCACGGCTAACCTCAACAGTCTCCAAGTAATCCTGAGTAACTTTTGCATCACCTTGATCTGATTTGTGCTAAAACTAATCCCTTCAACTTGGGCATAATAAGGAGAGAACAGTTGTGTGATTTGTCTGCAGACACTTCACCAACTTGGATCACTTTCCAGATCATTTTAGCTAGGTAAATAATAGCTCGATATGTAGCACCTGCTAAGTGAAATGAAAATGGAAAATGTTTTAAAGGGTTTTCACTTAATGTCTTCATACTACTATAAATGTATGAAAATTTTATATCCGGGTTTTTATTACTGTTGATTGCTAAACTGACATGGGAAAATAATCCAAGCTGGCACATTAATGAAACATTTTTTTTTCTAAGTGCCTTTTTTTTTTAAAGAACAAAGCTAAACCCAATTAAATGGTAAAAAGCCACTCCAACTTTTAACTCTTTAAGGATTGTACAGTAGCTATCAGATGGCGTTTATATGCTTTCTTAGCCACTTCCCTTAGCCTAGAAAATCCTTTCCTCTGACACAGTGGCATCCCCAAACCCAACCTTATGTTTGCAGGTTCACTCTAACACCATCACTATGTCTGTCCCTCTTCAAATAAACATCCTTTCAGAGCTCTCAGAAAAATGCCAACCCATTCCAGAAAGCTATGACAAAACAGGGAAAGAGAGAGTAGAAAACGACTATCAAAAATTGTGGGCATATGCCAGAAGAGCCTCCAATAAGAGCAGACATGCCCTCAGGAAATAGTGCCAACATTAATCCGAGTCTCTCAGAAGTGGGTTCAACCCCACCAGTAACAACAAAGAGGAGCCCAAACCCTTCGAACAATGCTCTCTCTCACAGACACTCATGAACGACTTGCTTTAGACGCTCACATTCATCCAAGAGGTGGTGTCAGTGGTGGAATTAGTCACACCTGCCAGTGAATAGCAAACAACAGCTGTATAGACACAAGTGAGTTATTGGTTGTAGGCTACAATCTCCCAGGAAGCAAACTATGCAATTTCTGCTGCTTCCAGGCCAACTGAAAGGAACTTAAATTTGCAAATGATTAAGTGTCTTAATTGTGTCATCTTAAAGCATTTCATTACCATAACCACCACCAAAAGGCTGGGAGAAGCCCAGCTGTGGCATTCAGAGGCTCTACCCTAAATTTTAGCAGCCATGACACTTTCAGTTCCACCTCTCCCTCATCATCAGATCCTGTATGTACGTTCTAACTGCCTGATGCAAGCTAGTTTGTGAAAAGACATTCCTAGAAACCAAGGCTTCGGATTCCAGCATTCCCCACCGCCCACCACATTGTTCCCTTGTTTTTATGTATCAACAAAGAGGAAAATTGGGGAAGAACTAGGAGGTGTTTAATGGATTTCTCCCCACATTTAATTTCATGAATTCACCCTCTAGTTAAATACCTCATGAAAACTTCAACCCCAAGCAAGAAGGAACAGAACATGTGTACTGTGTCCTCAAGAAAATTATGTTCTGGGTCAGGAGGCAAAATCCATCACACGAAATTTATTCACCAATATTTATTAACACATGCTATGGGCAAAAGCATTGTGCTAAATGCCTTTGGAGAAACTAAAATAAGAGAGCAATTACCCTCCACTAAGGAGACAATAACTGAGTAAAGCTGGGCTTGCCAAGGAAGGCAAAGACCACCCAGTGAGCTCTTGACACTCAACCACACCCTGGCCAAGTGACTCTGGTTGTGCTCTGCCTAAAAAGATTCCAATTCCTCTACTCCCAACTTAAAATGTAGGCCCTAGAATTGAACACAGCATTCCAGGTGTGGCTTTCTTGCTTTTCCAATATGTTTCTCTCATTGAAACTACAATCCCATAAGCTTCTTAAACACTCAGATTGTTTGAAGATACCAAATAAGACTTGATTTTTCCCACATATCACACCTATTCTGGTACTTTAACAGTTGATTTGGAAGCCCAAGTCCAAGTATAATCTTCTTAAATTTAATCTCTTCTGATCTGGCCATATTTTAGCTGATCAAATATTAGGTCATCATGATTCCATGATTTTATTCTACTGTCTCAGTTCTATCTCCTACAAATATGACACATGTGCTTTCTATATCTTTTTCCTAAGTCACTGGTAAATATTTTTGCCAAGTATCAGCTACAAAATTAAGTTCTGTGGAGATACACAAGAAACATTCCTCCAGAATGTTCCCCCAAGCATTAGCTCCATTCAGGAGCTGTTTGGTAAAGCTGTTTGGCACAAATCAAGTATTAAAAGACCTTCTTAACTTTAAATGCCTGATACTTAACACGTTTCCCTTATTTATTAAGACAAGGGTGGGGGAAAGGAAAGGTGGGGGGTATCAAATAACCTAATCTATTGACAGTGAATTCAGACTGACTCAGGCAGTTGCTGGTTTACTACCCATCCTTGTAATAATCTGCATTAAAATCTCATTCCGGGGATCCCTGGGTGGCGCAGTGGTTTGGCGCCTGCCTTTGGCCCAGGGCGCGATCCTGGAGACCCGGGATCGAATCCCATGTCGGGCTCCCGGTACATGGAGCCTGCTTCTCCCTCTGCCTGTGTCTCTGCCTCTCTCTCTCTCTCACTGTGTGCCTGTCATAAATAAATAAAAATTTAAAAAAATAAATAAATAAATAAAAATAAAATCTCATTCCGAATTGCAAAGATCATTCTGGGTTAGTAGGGGAATACCAAAGAGAGGAAACAGGACTTCGGTTTGGCCAAGCACAGGGCACTTGTAGGGAATAGTAAAGGAAGATACTGGGATCTGAGTACAGAAAATCTTGAAGCCTCCACTAAAAGAGATTTGACTTAACTCTGAAGGTAGTGCAGAAACAGTGAGTGCTTTAGTGCACAGGAGGGGCAGGATTAGAGCACCTAGAAAGAACAATCTGACAGTGGAAGGCAAGGGAGATAGGACTCTAGGCAAAGACTAGAATTAAAGAGAGCAAGCCTTTATAATGGTTTCGGAAAGATGCTGAAATAATTTGACTAAGATGGAAACATCAGAACACATGACAACGATAGAGGTACAATCTAGTGACAGATTAGACAAGGAAGGAAGGAAATCAGTGAGGACTCTGAGGCCCTCCACAAATATCTCTAAGTAAGGAAGGCAAAAGGAGAAAGTGCCTATTCAAGTAAAGGAAAAGTTACCTTAGTGTCAACAGAGTAATCATAAGGTTGCAAAGGGACATTCATTGTGGATCTGCCCCAAAGCCAACTAAAAATGGACCTTGGGAGAAAGATAAAGTGGAATTGGAGACAAACTAGAAATACCTATATTTTGTAAATGAGAGGAGAAAATGAGCCAGAAAATGACCCAGGGAAAGAAAGGCCAGAAAAACATGAAGATCTGGATAGAGATGTTAGAGAAGTCAAACAGAGTAGCTTTGAAAAAGAAAACCAGGTCAAATGAGAATGGTCAAAGAGAAGGAAGAGTTAGAACTGGCCTTTAGATTTTGTGCCTAGAAAACCATCTGATATCTTCAAGAATTTTAACCTTAGAAGGGCTTCTCAGACTTTAATGGACCACAAATCACTTAAGGATCTTGTTAAAATGAAGATACTGACCCATTAGCTCCAAGGTGGGACCCACAGTTGGGCATTTCTAACAATCTTCCAAGGGATGCCAATGCTATTGGTCCACAGACCATATTTAGAAGACTAAGAGTGAGGGGTGAATAATGGGTGAGCATGTGAAGGCAGCAAGTGCAAACACTTTCAGGAAGTTTGGTCAAGGAAAAGAAATAAAGGATGAGATAGGGAATACAGACAGACTGTGAGAACTGTAGCGATTAGTAATCAGAGGGTAAAAAAAATCAAAAGCACTGTTTTTAAAGTATCCTCTGTCCTAGAATCTCATCATGAGTGCTCTGATAAGTGTGCTTAAGGAATTCAGTATATGATTCAGGTCCTCTGTCTTTTAACCTGACTTGACCCGAGTGATTTAAAGTTTAAAGCTAAGTAGGAAATGTAGAGTTTGAGGAGCATGTTGGTCAGCAAAAAATTATCATATGCCCCAATGATCCTACTCATTGGCTGGTTAAACATCCTATCAGCTACCCCATTCTCCTTCCAAGATACTTCCTGACTAAAGGGCTGCTCCCACAATGCAGTTCCTTCATACTCCAGGGCTCTAAGCCTCCCCAGCTCATCCACACCTGTTTGATTAGGACTTAGCCTCTGTTGACAGATTTTTATCTTTGGAAATGCCCCTGGCTATGCCAAAAAGACCAAGTTAAGCAAAGGATTAACTAACACACTCCCACTGATACAGTCAAACCAGTTAAGAGACAGAAAAACAATTTCAGGTAAGCATCCTCAATGAATTGCTGCCAAGATGCCCCAGTAATCCCCCTGTTAAAGAATTTAGCCCCTGTCCTCTGACAAACGCCTTTGTGCTTTTAAATGCAAATTCTATTCTTGAAAGAACTTTCATATTACCCAAGATACACCCAAGAAAACAAAACCATCCCCTAAACCCACAAAGAATATGTGACTTAGCATGGTCATGTGATGGTCCTGAGACAAGTCATAACTGCACAGAGAATCTCCCCCATTTAGGTGGTGCCAGAACTTTTGCTTGTACAGTTGACTAGGAAATCTTTGTGAAGCATTTCCATTCTCTGGAATGATTAAAATAATGAGTTGTTGAGAGAGAGATTGCCATAGGAAGGGACCCAAAGGATATTAATTAAAAATATCTAAATGGACTTTTTAAAAGGAGAGTTTATATGCAAAATTCACCATTCCTGCCATTTATGTAAAATCAAAGAATCACAGAATGTTACAATCTGGAGAGGCCTTTATAGATCAGTGAAAGGATCACCTCTGAAGCTTGTTAAAAAAAGATTCCCAGGCCTCACCCCATACCATGGGCTTACTGACCCAAACTCTCCAGGAGTGTCCAATTAACTCACTTTCTTTATAAGACCCAGAGAAGAGACTTTCTAACACCACGAGTGTTTATTTCAAAGTATACTCTCCCTCATTTCAAAAGAGATCTAAGGCAGAAATCATATGGCTGATAATGCTATCAAGGACTGAACATAGGTCCTTAAATAGGATTCAAGTCAATGAATACTTTGAGGACTTATGTTATCTAGTTCAAAGTCTTACTGAAACACAGATAGTTTTGCTCTCTGATCCAGGTGCCTGAAAACAGTATTCCTCTCACAATGGAAATAGAATTCCACTGTGCCAAAACTCTCTTGGTCATATGTAAGCCCCAAAGTGCTTAACATAGGCTAATTTTCAGTCAGGTGCTTTAAAAGTTTTTAGCAGATACTAGGTAAATCACACAAGAAGGAAAAAAAAATCATACCAGTGACAATCATCTAATCAAGCTGGATGAGTTAGGAGGATATGAGTGCTGGTGAAAGAACGTGAGGATGTTGGTGCTGTTTTGCCCCATGAAGGATATCAGTACACTTCATATCCCTTCCTTTATCACAAAACTAAAAACATGCCATTGCATTGGCTGTATCCTCCCTGCCAGGGGTTTCTTGGAGGATTTAGAGACCACTCAATAAAGTCACTCACACCAGGCCTCCTGTTTATCAGTCTGAAAAGACACATCAAAATACCTTGTCATTAAAACCTCTTGGGGGCCCAAATGGAAGACAGTTGGACTTAACAAATCAACGCACAGCTCCATACATTACATGGCTTTAAAGGGGGAGAAAAGAAGAGCTTAGTGAAAATATGAACAACTTGGTTATAGACAGACAGGATGCAGCCAGGCAATGCAGGAAGAAAGATACACGGGCATCCTGCCCTCCTGCCCAATGCATCGGTCCCAGCTCCAGCTGGTTCTTAGCATCCAAGTAGAGCCAGTGTCAGTTCTGAACTAAACCGTGCAGTGTTGAATCAAGGCCAGAAGAGCTGGACAAAACAGAGCCCATCCTCACGCCTGCTTTAAACAGTTCATTTCCTTTTATCGGGTCCACTGCTATCAATCTTGCAAGGCTAGAACATGGTTTTCCAGAGCCACACTGTCTCCTGAAATCCCAACACACTTCTACAGCCATTTCCAACAGTCCTGAGAACCAAAAAGTCAGTCACTATTGGTCTCATTCAACTGTGTGTTTAGCCCATTAATATTTCATGTAATTATTGATACGGTTTGAGTCCAGTCTGCCATGTTACCTCTGTTTTCTCTGTATTTTGTTCCTTTGTTCCTGCTTCTCTACCTTTTTGTAGAAATTTTTTTAGGATATTATTCTAACTAATCTATTGGCTTTTGAGTTGCATCCCTTGCATTTTTTTAAAAAGATTTTATTTATTTATTCATGAGAGGCATACACAGGGGGGGGAGGGAGAGACACAGACAGAGGGAGAAGCAGGCTCCATGCAGGGAGCCCAATGTGGGACTAGATCCCAGGTCTCCAGGATCACACCCTGGGCTGAAGGCAGTGCTAAACCGCTGAGCCACCAGGGCTGCTCCCCTTGCATTTTTT
The DNA here is from genome assembly GCF_905146905.1 of Nyctereutes procyonoides. Classification (NCBI taxonomy): domain Eukaryota; kingdom Metazoa; phylum Chordata; class Mammalia; order Carnivora; family Canidae; genus Nyctereutes; species Nyctereutes procyonoides. Next base: position 62,414,230 of record NW_026575046.1, read on the forward strand.
TAAAGTTGCCCTAAAACTACAACATACACCCTCCACTTGTCACAACCTGCTTACAACTCCTATTGTATCACTTCATGTAAAATGAAGAAGTCCTACAACCACAGGGATCCACAACCCCAGCCCCAGACTTAATGCCACACTTGTCACATATACCGTATCTACATACACTATCAACTCCAAAATACTCTAATAGAGTTTGGGGATTAAAGGGTCACATGCATTTTTTAAGTATCAGAGGAAAAAGTCTTTTTCTGCTTACCCACCTATTCATCACATCTAATGCTCTTCTTGCTCCCTAAGGAAGAGTTTCTGTTCCTCAGCCTAGAGAACCTCCTTTGTCACTTCTTGGCATGCAGGTATGCTAGTGATTATCTTAGCTTTCTTCTTAGTGATAATCTTTATTTCACCTCCATTCTTCAAGGGTATTTTTGCTGAACAGAGCATTCTCAATTTATAGAGGTTTGGGGTCCCTTTCTCCCCCATAAGCCCTTTAAAGATGTCCTACTGTCTTCAGGCCTCCGTTGTTTCAGATAAGACACTAAAGTAATCAGGTTGTTGTTCTCCTGTAAGCAATGTGTTCTTTTCTCTATTTTTTCAAGATTTTTTTTTCTTTTCTTTTTTTTCTTTTTTTTTTTTTTTGCCAGGGGTTGGGGCAGTGGTGGTAGTGGAGGGGAGATGGGTAGTATAAGATACGCCTAGGTGTGGTTTGCTTTAAATTAATCCTTCTTGATGATCACTGAGCTTCCTCAATCTGTAAATTTGTGTCATTCATCAAATTTCAGATATTTTCAGCCATTATTTCTCCAATGTTTGGGGGGTGGGGGCATTCTTTCATTCCGCCTTCTGGGACTCTAGTGTGTCAGGTATCATCTCACAGGCCCTTGTGTCTGTTTACCTTTTGTTTTCTTTTTTTTCTCTCTCTCCTTCAGACTGAATAATATCTATTTATCTTTAATTTCTCTATCTGACATCTTCATTCTACCATTAAACTCTTCTAGTGTTCTTTGATACCATAATTTTTAGGCCTAGATTATTATTATTATGCTATTATTAGAATAGAATAATCAAATTATATTTCTCTGCTGAGATTTCATATCCTTTCCTACATTGTGAATATATTGCTCTTCATGTCTTTGAGCATGTTTATAATGACTACCTTAAAATCTCTGCTTGCTATTCCAGAACCTGGGTCATCTTGGAGTTGGTTCCTGTTGCTAATGCAATGAGTAATTTTAGATTTTGTCTTGGATGCCGTGAATGATATGTTGTAGAAATTCTGAACTGTGTAAAGTTTCTCTGAATATCATTTTTTTAAGCATGCAGTTAACCTGGCTGAAAGAAAAATGCGAAATACTCTCTCCCCCTGAAGCAGGCAGCAATTCCAATTTCCATTCAATTGTTTTAGCCTTACTAGTGGGTCAATCTAACCCACACAGGGCTCAGGGTCCAACTACAGATAAGACTAGATTTTATACAATTTGGAGATTTCATATACACAATTTTATACACACACACAACAACTGACTCACTCCCCTCAGGGACTCCCTTCCTTCCAGAGGCTAAGATTGCTCTGAACTTTGGTCCTGATTATTCAAGCCAATAAAAAAATCATGTTTTCTATCAAGTTTTATCCTTCACACATGGCATAAATTGAAGCCTGTCTTCAAGATAAAACCTGTAGAAGATGAGAAACCCACCCTATGCCTTTCCCTTCCTTCAAATGCCAACAACTTCTCCAGTCTCTGCCTGCTGCTTCTTTCCCTCATAGGGATCTTAGAGTTGTTCTCTAGTTTTCTTTAGAATTTCCTTACAGAACAACAGAACAGAAAGCTATAGACCCACTAGACTCCTCTCGGCTGGATCAGAAACTGTCCCTCTGCATTAGATATACATGGTTGGTGACATCCCAGCCCTTGGGATTTACTGGAAGGGACCAGCAGATCATCCTATCCTATTCTCATCATGGTAGGAATCCCCTCCCACACAGACTCTAAAAGCTTCCATTTTTCAACATTATCCACTTCATCCTCTGTGGCTTTAAATATTGGCAAGTTCTTCCTTATATTTAACTGAAGTCTGCTACTCTATAATTATCAGCACTGGCCATAATTCTTAATTCCATATTGTGAGCCCCTGAGAGCAGGGACTATATCCTACTCCTATTTGCATCTCCAGTACCTATCATAAAGTAGAGACTGAGAGAAATGATCAGCTAATTGATTAATGTCATTACAAACATCTGATAGAAGTCTACACCTACTTCATCGTGGCAATTTTACACCTACCTTTAGGGACTCTCATTTACTACATTCTTCTGTCCAACTAAGTTTCTCTTCTCCAGTCTAAATGTCCTTTGATCCTATAATTACTTCCCATGTGGTAGGATTTTCTAGAATCCTCTGACATCTGAGATACACAACCACTGACCAATGTCACTTAAAACTTCTCAGGAATTCATTCCTTTTCAAGATATAGAAAACCACAAAAGAGCATAACTCCCACTAAGAAGATGTCAGATAACCTACAAAATCCTAACTTTTCTCCACTACCACAGAGCTGATGTTATAAGGCAAACAAGTAAACTGAATTCCAAAGTGTGACTTGTCCCTCTCCAAGGGGAGACAGGACATACAAACTGCTTCCTGTTCGGCAGAGTACAGGTTGAAGAGGTAGCCACCATACAAGTAAAAAGAAAATTTAAAAAAATAATAATAAAATAAATTGCTGGAATTTTAACAAATTTGTAAATGCTAAAGGTGGGCTAATCAGAGACTTTAGAATTCGAGAGTCTCAGACACAAGGAGAATCTTGACTAACTCATCAGCTTTTTTCCATGCTACTCACAAGAGAGACTAAGACCAAAAGACATAGGGAAAACCCCCTACATTGTGACCGGCATGAAATCTTGTCCATATCCCAGACCCTTCTCTTATTAAAAAAAAAAAAAAAAAAAAGAAAGAAAGAAAGAAAAAAGAAAAAACACAGAAGTCATAAGCCTCTGGGGAAGAACAGTCCCCACATAAAGGTCACTGCCACTGAAGGAGAGCTAGATGCAAAACATGTCTGTCCCGGGAGCAGGGGGTAGGAGGTAGAAAAATGTGTTCAGGTACAGCATCTTCCATATATAGAAAGCAAGGACCTGCTACCACTGGAAAAGGGACAGGAAATGCTCTTCTACCCAAGAATCCTTACCAATATGAGACAGAATAATATTCATGACTGGGACCTAGGCCCACAGGTCCTGCCTAAGACTGAGCCTGGAGCACAAGAGAGCAATCCTCCCTACCACCACCACAAGCTCCACAGTGGGTAACAAACAACAGCAGGCTACCCCTCAAGGAGGGGAAAGGGCCCAGAGATCCATTCTTTGGTGTAGGCACATGGGTCAGTTGAGATTATGGATAGAGGGAGAACAGGGGAACTGTGCTCCAGTCCCCCACTAAGCACTAGGCAGCAGCAAGCCTCCACTGGAGGAATTTGAAGTCTGTCCCACAACAAAAATTCATCTAGTCCAATTACTGACTATATGGACTCAACTCCTCACACTAACATCCTAACAGAAGTGTCTCCATTTCCAGGTATAAATACTATTTACCTCAGTTCTGCTATTCTTTTACATACATTATCCAATATTTAATTAAAAATTACATGACACACAAAAAGCAAGAAAAAAAATAAGATACTCATGGTCAAAGATGAAGTCAACATTGGAACAAGAGGTGATGCAGATGTTAGAATTAAGAAGGACTTAATATAACTATTACTAAATTTGTTTTTTTATCTACAAGTTGAACATCATGCATGAATAGATGAGTAATTTGCAAAAAAAAAGCAAATTATTTTTAAAAAGTAAAAGGAAAATGCTAGAAATAGAAAGCATGATATCAAAGAATTCCTTCAATAGACTTATCAGCAGACTAGACCTAGCAGAGTAAAAGATTTATGAACTTGAACTTAATAAGAAATTATTCAAACTAACAATGAAGAAAAAAGCAGAAAAACAAAACAGCATCCAAGAGCTATGGGATAATCAAATAATGTAACATATATTTGGAATTCCAGAAGTAAATGAAAGCAGAAAGGGAGTGGAAAAAATGTTTTAAAATAACCAAGAATTTTCCAAAACTAATGAAAACATCAAACCATAGTTCAAAGAACACAGGCACATTATAGTAAAACTACTAAAAAAACAAACAATGAAAATCTTGAAGGCAGTCAGAAGGAAAAAATATATACAGAAGAACAAAGCTGAGGACATCAGACTTGTCAACGGAAAGAATGCCAGGCGAAGAAAATGGGATGACATCATTTAAGTACTGAAAGAAATAACTAATAGCAATTTTGTACACACTGAAAATATCTCCTAAAACTGATGGTAAGATAAGAATGTTTCAGACAAAGAAAAATTGAGAGAATTCACTGTCAATATTCGTTACCCATACTAAAAGGATGTTAAAGCTCTTCAGGCAAGAGTCAGGTACCAGAAGGAAATCTGGGTCTACATAAAGAAATAAAGTGCTTCAGAAATGGTAAAAATGTGGGTAATATGACAAATATTTTCTTAATTTTAATCTCCTTAAAAGATAACGGACACTGCAAAATATATTTAGTTTACAAATAGATTAAACTAGAAAAATTTAACAGAATATTTTAATTTTCCTATTAAAATAGCTAACAGAGAAACATTTTCCCTGGTTTTTAAAAGAGGTAGGTAGCTACTATCTGAAGAATCATCTGAGAGTTTATAACATATGTAGAAGTAACATGTAAAACAACCATTAAACAAAAGACAGGAAGAAGAAAAAAGAAGTATACCATTGTAAGATTCTTAAATTGGACATAAAATGATGTATTATTTGAAAGTTAACTGTGACAAGAGATACACCATACACACTAATACAAACCACTAAAAAATTTTAAAAGATCTAAGCTTTTCTGGAGATAAAATAGAATCAAATATATACAATCATAAATATATACAAATAATCTAAAGGGTAGGAAAAGAAAAACAACAAATGGGATAAATACAAACAAGTTACAAAACGTTAGATTTAAAAATAGCCATATCAATAAATTATATTAAATGTAGATGGCCTGAACATTCCAAGTAAAAAGCAGAAATAATAAGATTGGATAGGAAAGAAATTCACTATAAATATAAATACAGAGATACATTAAAGGTAAAAAATAGACCTACCACATGAAACTCAAAAGCTCTATAATACAAAATAGGTGTCAGAACAAGGAATATTTTCAGGGACAAAAGAATCAATTCATCAAGAAGATATACCAAATATATATGCATTAAAAACAGTTCCAAAAACCATAAAAATCTGATATAACTGAAATAAAAAACAGGAAAGTACAATTTTATTGGAAAACTGCAATACTCCTCTCTCAGTAATTTGTACAAAAAGTAAACCAAAATGTCAATGAGGATATAGAAGATTTAATACTATTAACCAACTTGATTTAACTGACATTTGCAGAAGGCTCCAACCAACAAGAGCTGGTTCCACATTCTCTTCAAAAACCTATGGAAAACAGACTATTTTCTGAGCAAATGTTTAGAGTTGCTTTATGCATAGGAGCCAAAAACTTTAAACAACCTAAATGCCAAACAAGTGGTGAATGTGTCAGCATATCGTGGTACAACCACACAATGGAATACTATTCAGTAATAAAAAGAAACAGATTACTGATACATGCTACAACACGGGATCTCAAAAGCATTACGCTGAGTGAAAAAAGCCAGGCACAAAGGCTATATATGATTCCATTTTTAAGATATTCTAGAAAAAAAGCTAGATATTCAAAGCTACAGAGAGAAAAGTTACATTAGTGCAGGCTAGGAGCTGGGGATAGGGAGAGGGAACTAACTGAAAAGGGCCCAAGGGAACTTTCTGTGGTGATGGAAGCATTCTATCCTGACTGTGTGGTGATTACGAGACCACATACATTTGTCACAAATCATCTATTCATTTAGAAAGGGAATTTAATGTAAATTATCTCTCATTAATCTGACTTTTAAAATGGAAAAGAAATTTAAATACCATCACCTAAGAAAATAATGGTAATAAAATAAGATGATAAAAATAAACTCTTAATATGGTCAGATCAGCACAGGCCTTGACTTACTTTCCTGCAAAAGACTGTTTGAGGGACTCTCTCCTCCTACCACACAGAACTTCATTAAGGCTCATCACAAATAAGCCTGCACACATATTTCCAACACATACTTAGCTCTCTTTTATGCCCAGAGAAAATAAATATTACAGATTTCAATAACATGAAGGCATATCGAACTTTATTTTCATATTTGTAATGGGTCACCAGCATCTGGTTCTGAGGTGTCCTCCTTAGTGACAGTGAGCATTCAATAGGGAGTTCTGGGAAGCAGAAGACCATCTGGGGAGCTTTTGTTGAGGATAGAAATTGTCCTTCATCACCTTGCACTGATATTCTTGATACTATATTGTTAAGACATCGTGGGCTGTCCCGGTCAGAAGGAATCTATTTAGCAGGGAACAAGGTCTAGGCTGGATCCTTGCCCCCTGGTACAACCCAGGATATTAAAAGAAAAATAAGAGTTTCTCAGTCTGGGATGGGAAGGCACTCCCAGATCTCTTCCTTGGGCAAAGCCAGGGAACAAAGGTGGCCTTTCTGCATAGAATGAAGATGCTCACTAAAGCTGCCAGAGCTTGGCTGGTTCTTGCCAGAGGATGTCAATACTGGACACTCTTTATTGTTAAAGGTTAATCTATAAAAATATTAAATGCCACACTGCTCTGAAGAGGAGTCTCTGGAAAAGTTCACAACATTACTACCAAACCCAAAATAACTTTCTTAATTACCCGTTAAGAGCTCCCGACAGGCCACCTCTAGAGAAACATTTGTCCTCTGAGTGTTTTTTCTTTTAAATGCTATCTTTCACCACTGTATTTATACTTGCCACGAAGATACAGGGTGATTAATGCAGGAAAAATAAATATGAAAAGCCTTACAATCAAATTAAGGAGGGCACTTGATAAAATGAGCCCTCTTCTTGTGAGTAATTTCAAAGAATAACTGTTTTTCATTATAACCTCAGCTCCCAGCAGGTCCTACATAAACCAAGCCAGCTGCGGTTCAAGAAAAGGTCCAAAGGAGGACCCACTCAAGGTGTGGATAAATCACAATTGTGATCACAGACTAGGTTCTATCTTCTTTATCCCCCTTAATAAATTGGGCTTGACCTAAAACTCCAAGAAAGTTAATTTATAACAGTCAACTTTTTTTTTTTAACATCACAGCTCACCTTTCTTTCTCTTTTAAATTTAAACCATTATGACAAATGGAGATTTATTATATACCATAAACACATGTGGCTTGAGCACTGGTATTTAGTCTGGAAACTCAGATGGGGCAGTAGGCTGCTGGTGCAATCAGGAAACGTCACGTGACGTTCTTGATAAAGATGAAACACACACACATTCCACAGCACTTAATGTGGCCGCTGTGGTTTTGGCCATAGTGGGGGTACCATGAACTCAGTGCAGACGATGAACTGAAAGCTAATTCAGTTAGGTCAGGAAAGGTACTCCGTCAGGCCACACTCCCCCCAAATCAGTGCTAAATCTTCACAAGGGCAACCAGAAGTTTTAGAGATGAGCAGAGACAGGCAGCTTCCCAAGATACTTTGCTAATCTTGGCCTGGTCTCACTGGTTTTATGTACTCTGGACACAAACCCTGCAAGTGGTTCGTGTGCTTTGGTGCAGACACACTTGGTAATGCTGCATGAAATCATCCTGAGACACCAGGCTGGGATCACTGATAAATAAATGAAATTTTGGTGGAAGATGGGTTAGGAACCTATTTGCTACCATGCCAACGCATGAGAATCTGCTAATCCTTCTCCCTTCTCTTGACCAAGCAGAAAGGATCTGTTCCTCTCCAGATCACTCTTGTAGCTCCCCATTGATAATAAAAACTAGGTGATTTACCAACTAAACAGGGTTTCCTGGGAAGTAATATTAATTTGTGGTTAAGGACATGAACTTTGGAGTTAATCCTGTCTCCCCCACTTCCAAAATTCTCTCAACCTCAGTCTTCCCACCTGTAAAATAGGACTACTAGTAAGTACCCCCACGTGTCTCTTGGGAAGATTCAGAGAAATAATATGTGTAAATCACTAATGGCCATAATACATTATTAAAAATTTAGAGATTCTCAATCATAATCTTATCAGCCACATAACAATAGTTAATGATAGTTACTAAGAGCCCTTTTTTTCTTTTTAAAGTAGGCTCCACACCCAGCATGAAGCTTGAACTAATGGCCCTGATAGCGAGACCTGAACTGACATCAAGAGCTGGATGCTTAACCAACTGAGACAGCCAGGCACTCCAACTTTTATTACTAAAAAACTTTCCTTTTGTGTAGGTCTTATTCCAGAACTTCAAGAAAGGTTCCATGAAGACGGAAACTCCATATTTACTCTTTCCTTGCTTTGCTTAGAGTTCTCAGGCACAAGCAACATATTAATACTTGCTGATGGTGTCAATTCTGACATCCAAAAAAAAAATCTTGAATTGCTTGTAAAAGAGAAATCAGTAAAAATACAGATAAAAAGGAAAATTAAAATCATCCTCGATCCCAACACTAGAAATAACCAGTTAATACCTAATGTAGGGACACCTGTAGGGCTCAGTAGTTGAGCATCTGCCTTCAGCTCAGGGCATGATCCCAGGGTCCGGGGATCAACTCCCACATCAGGCTCACCACAGAAAACCTATCTATGTCTCTGCCTCTCTCTCAGTGTCTCTCACGAATAAATAAATAAAATCTAAAACAAAAAAATATTCTGATGTAAAGTTACAGTTGGGATCCAGAGTGTATACCCAGTTTTTTAACCTACCTTTTTAACTTCAGAATAGTTCTGGATACCTTCCCTAACCACTAACTATTGAAAAGCATGACCTCTGAAAGCAGCATAGCATGCCTTCCTATAGCTATATCCTCCATGCTTCTCAACCGCCATCCTCCAAATGGAGAATACCTGTGATACTAAAGCTCAGTAAGACCACAGAAACCAGAAAACATGTATGGAATTACCTGGCACTGTGCCCAACATTGGACAACAATAAATGTTCTCATTCTTCTGTGTGTCTGACGTCTTCAAAGAAATTTCATCAAAGATTCCCACTTCCACCATGGAATAATGTTTCTCAGCACTAAAAGAACTGAAGCCTAAGACCATCCCCATAAGGCCTCTGCTCTTTTTCTTTAGCTCCAGGGCAAGATTTTGGATCTTAAGAGATGTCACATGATGTTCATGGTCCTTATCGATGATAATCTTCCTTGCCTGCTCCTGTGTCCCTCCAGAATCCAGAGGTCTCCCGCTGGAAATTTTGTCACTAAATGTTTCTGTTTCAGAAGTGGACCTTCCTTCCCAACCAGACTTCAGTTCTAAACCACAAAAGGAAACTTAATAGTGTAAAGAATACAAGACTTGGGGTCAGGAGATAGGGCTTCTAGTCTCAACTTTGCCACCTGCTATCTTTGGAGTAAATAACCTCCCTTTCTGGGTCACCATTTTGTCATCTGTAAAATGGAGGACTTCAGTAAAATAATCTCCAGATTCATTGTCACCACCTGTAGGGCAGGGACCAAGTTATACATGGGTACTTATTTACTTACTAAAGTCTTAGTTTAAGCTAGATACCAGTCCACAGGCTTTATCTTATAATAGAAGTCCTATCATTTGTTGCATTTTGCAGAGAAGGAAACAGAGGTTTCCTAACTAGGGTTAAGGACCAAGCCCTAATCATGCAGTATAACCATTATCAGAACCCAGGTGTATGTCTAATGCCTGTTGTCACAACCAGGAAGCTTTATGCTTCCCAAACCCTTTTGGTTCTGGTTCCCCCACAGCAGCAACATGCTCTCGATAGCACTTGTTAATTGACAGATTATGGTTTTTGCCTCAATTCCTGGAGTTTTACTGAGAGCTTATGTCCCTATGTCACCGTGCTAAACAATATTGGCATTTTAGACCTGATGATTCATTAATGTGGGGACTGTGTGTCCTGTGTATTACAGGACATTTAGCAGCATCCTCAGCCTCTACCCACCAGATGCCAGTAGCACTCACCCTCCCAGATAGGGTGATCAAATGTCTATGGGGATGGGGGATGTCAAAATTGCATCCTATAAAACTCACAAAAACACAAGAAAAACAGAAGAATAAAGCATTAGACTCATATCTATAAAAACAGTAAGCAACGTAGTCAAATAATGATGAGATAAACCAAACATCCCTATTTATAAACACCTAACTTGTAAGCATGCCCTGCATAATGACTCCACAGCTAGAGCAGTGGGAAGGATTTATACTCTTGATCCAGCACCTAAAGCAGGGTTAGGGCCAATCCTTTTGCTGCTGGGATCATAGGAGAAGAGGGAGTTTCTCCCTTTCCAAGTGTTAGACAATGAGGAAGGAGGAAAGAATAACTGTTTTCCCAGCACCCTATAACCAAGTTAGGACTCTGAGGAATCAATGCTATAACGGTGACATTCTCAGGATAGGCCATGAAAGCATATTTTACCTAAGTGTTGTTTTGTACAAGTGAATTCTGCGAAATAGCCTAGAAACCTGCCGTCATTTAAACCCCCATTTCCTACACATATTCATTGTAAATATGCACTACCAATTAGTAATAAAGTCGGGGAGTTAGAGACTAAATGTAAGGAATATAACAACCACCAGATGTCTTCTCTACTGTTTTTGCCCAGAAGTTCCCACTAATATTAATCTGTCTCCTTCCTCTTAGGTTCTCCATCAAAACTCATCATGTGAGAATGAGAAGACACGTATGTACCTCCTTTTCATTTCTTAAATAAATGGATAGTCGAATTTAAGGGATTTTCCTGGATTTTTTTGAGTTGGCTCTTGGTATAAAGCTGTGTTTGGACTGAGGTGGGGTGAGGGACCCAAACTTTAAATATGTTAGAAAGCACAAGCTACAGTGTGGAAACACACTCGGGGACCCCTATATCAGAATTAGTAAGTTTCTGTCACCGACGGGAGTGAAAAATCCAGAAGTGCTATAGATCATCAGGGACATTTCAGCTTACCATCATATTTTACAGACAAAATTACATTCCAGGAAGGGGAAGAGGGGCGAAGGGAGACTAGGTGCAGGGAGGGAGGAAAAGCCACATAAAAGTTCTGAAATACATCAATGTCCAGAAATGGAAAAGGAAAAAAAATTTTTTTAAAAAAAGAAACCTTTGGAGAATTTTAAAAACATGAAATAAAATATCTATCTTATTCCAGAATCCCGGAGTAAATAATATTTCTGATGCCCCCCCCCAGAGGGTCAATTCCAGCCAACAAAACGAACACAAATACAAATAAATACTGGACTGGAGAATTAGGGAAGGTACACAGAGGAATTTAAAAATAGGATGAGGACTTTGTTTAGAAATGGGAGCCTTCCTCCCCCGCCCCACCCCACTTTTTTTTTTCCTCTGGAAGTAAAATCCATTATTTCGAAAACACCATTTGAAATCCTAAAGAAATAGAAAAACACAGTATTGCAGTATTCCCAAGTAATATCTCTTGTTTATAACCATATAAATTTAGCCCCTGGCACTACAGGGCTTATATAATAGAATAGAGTGATTTTAACAGCGCCCTGTTAAAGAAGAAGCAAAATGTTCAGCTCATTTTCTCCGGTGGGAGGGACACATGGCCTCATGCAAGAGAGAGAACATGCCTAAGTCATTACCTCGGGAAAGCAATCCGTCAAAGCCGGGTCGCTCTGGCATGGCCAACACCACTGGCGAGATCACAGAGGCAGCCTCTGCTTGCAATTACCAGGGAAGGACCTTGGCTCTGGGCGGCCTGCTATCAATTACCGGCCTGGCCTCGCTGCTTGGACTTGTCAATTTCCCAGTGTCTTCTGTTTTGTAACAGTAAGAAAAAGGGCTCCTCCTGACTGATTCTTGGAAGTTTCTCATGTGTTGTGTCACTCCTTGGTGTCATTAACAATTCAATTAAAATTTCACAGCACACAGGCAGGCAAGCCCTGAAACAGGGGTGGGAAGGGGCCAGGAAGCGGAGATTTCCCAAGAACCTGCAAGGCGGCCACGTCGGAGGAAGTGAATCCAGTCCTGAAATCTCTTTGACTTCACAAGTCAGGCTTGCATGTGTCTCCCATCTGATGCGATGCTGGCTGTCATCTTGGCAAGAGAACATGTTTGATGTTCTCACCCCGCTGGGGGTGTAGGGATGGAAAGGAATTTCAGGCTGGCTAGGAACACGATCTCACACGTTATTTTACTAAAAGTTTTGGCTCCGTAATGGCCAATTATAAATATTCATAATCAGCTCTGGTAATCTACAATGAACACTCTCTCCATTTGCTTTTTTTTTTTTCCTTCTTTGGGTTCTCCTGTTTTGTTTTTTTTCCGAGTGAGGCTGTCTCTAAGAATTTAGAGGCAGAGTGTAAATCACAATTAAATTCTTTCGGAAGGTGGATGACTGGGAACGCTAAGATGAGATGGCTGGAAACAAGAAAGACTCACTACTGTCATTATTAACTCTGTGAAAGTGCAAACACTCCTTTGTCCCACTGAATGATGGAGCTACACATGCTCACGTGCTTTTAAACGTCCCAAGGGTTTAGGGCAAAACCAAAAAAAAAAAAAAAGTTTCAGGCTTAAGACTTCTGAGGCAGCTTTCTCTCTAACCCTCTCAATGAGTTTAGTCATGCAAGGAAAGATTCTTTAAAGTTACCAAAGACTTTGTTTAATGCCCAAGAAAATGCAGACTGTCAGCACCCTTTGTCAGGTTTTGGTGGCTTAAGTCCATTTCCCAATACACTGGTGACCCTCCACCCCTCATTCACTAGTTTCTTTTTGACATCAAGCGCTCGATAATTGTTTGATTTCCTTCTAGGTAAAAGGAGATTAAATGCCCAGCTGCAACAGCTGACACACAAAAGGGAAAATATAGTTTAACCACCATATTTATCAAGATAATTTTTCTTCCACACACTGATTAATAACATTAGCCAACATCCCTTTGGGCTTGGGGGGAGAAGGGGGTGGGGAGAGACATGTCCCCCTGAAGAGTATCAGAAACAGGAGTTGACAGTTCAAGGCAAAAATGATTTGCCTGTAAATTCTGATCAAAAGCAAGTCTGCACCCTGACGTTGTCAAGTTTTGCTACCAATTTGACACTTAAATGGGCTATAGCAAAACTTGATTTAAACTGAAGAGGAAAAAAACATGGCAACTCAATTACCCCCTAGCAGATCGGATCTGGCAGCTGAGGTCAAACTTTTCACCCTGCCATTACATTTCTCAATACCTGATGCTTTAAACAAACACTATGTATTCCTCCTACAATCCTAGAGGAAAATGCATTTCTCAGGACTCCCTACTGTGCCCCAGATTAAAAAATAAAGTTTCACTTGTGTGGGATCTGGAGCCATTTTCTCCATGTAAATTTCTGAATAAATCAGGACTTAAGAAATGGCCTTTTACACTGGGAAAAACAGTCTTGGGTCTAAAAAAAAAAAAAAAAAAGGAAAGAAAAAAAAAAAAGAAAGAAAGAAAAACCCCAACTTTGTAAGGAAGATTTGTGGAGTACTAAAAGATGATTTAAAAACAAATATTCCCATAGCATTAGAGGCAAAACATTGACCTGCTTTTAGTTTGCTTTTAATATATTTCATATTTGAGCTTCAGCTGAACAGCACATTAATTCAGCAGGGAGAAAAACAGCTAGCTAGTTCCAAATCAGCTCCAAATTTATGGAGGACGAAGTATCTCATAAGGCCCTGGGATGAAGACTCAAATGCAGGAAAGACCCAGTCTAACGAATGAACGACCCGGCTGGCCTCTAGGGACTCCGTCCCCCTCAAGTTACAACACTGCAGTCTCCTGGGCCACTTAATCCCCCATGAGTTTTCTTTCCTGAAACAATTTTTAAACCAACAACTGTTTAAACTCTAATAAGTGCCTCAAAGCAATTCCAAAACTGTTTTCCTTTTTTTTTTTTTTTGAATCTTATTTCCCTAAGTTGGTTTTAACCTCCTTCTCCAAAAGCAAGGAATGTATTGAACTTTGCATTTACCACACTTTCTAGTACTCATACTAGGCAATCAAATAATGTGTAGGGAAAGGTCTTGCTTATTTAGCCAACAAATATATTGAGCATTCACCAGGTGCCAAGTACCGTGCTAAGCTATGAGGGGCCCAAATATGAATAATAGTTGCTTGTGGCTGGAAAGACAATCCCATATATAACTAATTATAATAGCGTGGGGTAAGCATTGTCAAAGAGTAATATTCAAAGTATGAGATCAGATTTAACAGAAGGATTCATTCTGAGGGAGTGAAAGTTTAAAATTCCCCTAGCGACTGAAACTTTATCTATATTGGCATCTAGTGAATGGTGGAGCATGAGCGCCAGTGGGATAATGAGATATTTCTATGGGAATAAGCAATGTGGAAATGGAAAAGCTGCTTTGGTCAGACTCTAGTTAGATGAAGACAGCATGAACAAGATGCCTACAGCTATACACATCGGACAAGTGTGCAAAACCACAATCCACTTGTACATGGCCTCCCTGAAGCCATCATGTCAACCCCCCCAAACTTGGAACACTCTCACCATTGCTTTCTCTGAAATGCACTGGCCTTTTAGCTGTTCCTCAAATATGCCAAGCTTGGTCTGGCCCCAGGGGTTTTGCGCATGCTGCTCCCTCCGCTAGGTACCTTTGCATAGCTCAAGCCATCTGATCATTCAGCTCTTTGCTTAAATGTCACTCCTCAGAGCCATTTTCTCTAACATCTCTAAAATAGCTCATATTATGTTTATCGCTCTCTCCCTCCCTCCTCCCTTCACTGGGTTGTAAGCAACTTGAGGATCAGGACTCTATCTCCAGTTCCTGGTATAACAGTACAACAAAGATGTAGTAAATATGTTAATACCCATTAACTCTCTGCTGCCATTAAGCTAATATCCCTGAATTCATGCCATAAAGAAAACCTAATGTCCCATAGAACCATAGTCCTCACAGACCCTGAATTCTAGGCTCTTGCATCAAAAAAGAAATAGCAACAGTGGAGTAGATGCAAATGGAACATTTTTTAAATTCGTATACAGCCAGAAGAGAGAAACTACCAACACACCAAACAAACAAACAAAAAAAAAAAACCATTTATCAGAAATATCTGAGATCCTTCTGAAAAAATATACATTTAACTTTAACCAGGTTCCCAGGCTTCCCACAAATCACCACCACACAAGGGGAAACCATGTGCGGAGTTATGTTCAGCTTCTGAACATTTAAGCATTTTTATCAATATTATTTGCCAATATAAATATTTTCCCCATAACTTTATATTTAAAATAGGAGTGCACCAAACCGGGACTTATAATGTGCCAAGGAAATAGTTCAGTCTAAGGTATTCATGACTTCAGTCATTCTCTCATAAAACAACAGATGAAATAAAATGTATGACATTCCCAAAGAGGGAGTTTCTCATGTAATTCATCTTAAAATGCACTGTTCTGTCATCTTGAGTAACACTTACTGAAAGCAACCATCAATACTTTTTGTCAAAAGCCCGTACTCTGTGTAAAATGTTCCATCAATCTCTATTTACATAAAAGAAAAAAACTTCCAGTGTGGCTCTAACGCACAGCCGAGGAGCGTCTCTGTCTCCAGTTTCCACGCTCTGCTGAAAAATAATTTGACACCACAAAAAATAAAGATGACCCTTCAAGGAACATTTTTAGCAAGGGAAAAGCTACAAGGGGAAACACCTGACTTTGTTGGACACACGTCCTATCGGAGAGAATTTTTTTTTTACCCTAAGATCTATTTTCTCTTCACACCAAAAATTCCATTGTGCCAGGAAATCCCCCCAAAAAAGTATTCACTCAGCTGTAGGCCAGCAATAATTACCAGCAAGTCGTGGAGAGATGGCACCCTGACAACTCAAAATTTGAGTATGCAACCTGGGCCACTCGATTCCAAGCCAGGATTTTTAGCTTTAAGTCCTGCAGAATGTGAGGATCACATGAGGCTACAAGAAGGTCATCGCCTGGGGATGTTTATAAAACACACAAATTAAGGTATTAGCCTTTCACCTTGAGGGTCTGAAGATCAAATCCCAGCTTAGGTAACAAAACAAAGTCTTTCCAGCAGTCTTTTTCTAATACTCGGTTGTTGAAAACATACAGACCCTTTCATCTGACCCAAGCTGGCTCAGGCCTAGAAGAGAAAGCTAAGAAATTTCAGGTCAAAGCCAAGAAAAACTACTCAGTGCCCAACAGAGACATTGAACTTCACGCCCAGTGACCCTTTTTGCCATTCTTCATCCTACCCCTAGGACTTGAGCGATCTAGGGTTGAAGATTACACAAGAAACAACAATGCCACATACATGTCTTTAATCGCAAATGTAAGGCCCATTAGAAAATCACTCAACCTTCTCTAATCATTCCTCATGAACACTAGCCAGCATGTGTGAGCACCCAGTACGTGAAATGCATGGTGTAGGACTGAGCAGGGTGGCCGGAGACTATTTGCAGCGGCACTGTGGGGCCTTGGCCACACCCCCGTCCTCCGAGTCTCTGAAATGGAGTTTCTTCACCTATGAAAGGAGACCAGTGGTCTTCAGAGTGTGTTCTGCAATGTGCAGTGTTCCACAAAAAGCCTCGAGGGCCTTTTGGAGGAGGAGAGGAAGACCGAGCAAACAGGTTCTCGGTCTTCCTTTGGACACAGCAGCCTCATCGTTATCTCCTTTGTATCTAATAGGCTAAGAAAGCTGAAGGCTTCGTTTGGAACCACATCCTTAGGCCATGGAGTCCTTTCCAGCTCTGCTAGGCTATGACCTTACCCTGTGGCAGAGCAGGAACACAGACGTACACCTCACACCCCATGTGATGCACCCCAGACGCTGGGCTGCAGAGGATGGAGAGAAGGTATACCTCAGTTAGGTGTGCAGAGCCCCAGGGCATCAGTGGTGTCAGAATCTTCAGAGGACAGAGAGCGGGGCTTGAAGGAGGCTGTTAAAGGGCATTCTATGGTAGCTGCGAACCAGATGAGCACCAAGCAGTGCAGAGGCAGGGCCGGGGAGGCAGGGGAAGTGCCAGTCTAAAGATTCTAGACTCCCTGGGCTCTAGATACACTCCCTACCAGTCATGAATGCCCACTGAGCCACCCTAGTTTACTTCAATGCTTTTCATCACATCAGCAAATCCCATACACATTTGTCCAGATCTGAATTTCTGTCCTTAAGGGCCTGCCTCAGGTTTTCTTTTTTTTTTTTTTTAATTTTTTTTTTTATTTACTTAGGATAGTCACAGAGAGAGAGAGAGGCAGAGACACAGGCAGAGGGAGAAGCAGGCTCCATGCACCGGGAGCCCGACGTGGGATTCGATCCCGGGACTCCAGGATCATGCCCTGGGCCAAAGACAGGCGCCAAACCGCTGCGCCACCCAGGGATCCCCTGCCTCAGGTTTTCTTACACTTGGTAGTCAATGCAGGCTTTGATAACAAGAATAATGAGAATAGATAATGTGAGGTGTCATGCTAAGAACTGCACGGGCATGGTCTCATTTAATCCTGACAGCCTGGGATATAGGTCCATCACCATCTCATGGGAGAGAAAATTACGGCTTGGAGACTCAATAACTTGCCTATGTCACAGAGCTAGAGAGTCAGAGCAGGACTCATACCCTAATGCACCTGGCCCAAACCCAGGCTCTTGGCCACACTAACATCCTCTTGCTCCCAACACAAACCTGATTTAAGTGAGTAGCTGAAACATCAGAGCTTTCATGCTCCCCAGAAATTCTAGGCCTCAAATCACCAACCATCAGTGGGACAGACATCTCTTATTTGTCCAGCTTATGCTGGGTGCTATGCATGATATTATGAGGACACCTCTTCCCCCCAAGGTTCTTATAGTTAAATGTCAAGCAAGGTTTGAACACAGTCTCTTCCAGATCAAAAAAATATTACAATGAAAGAACAGCAAGTGATCCAATATATAGTTATGTTCAGCAGTATGGGATGGACACGTGTAATAAGAATTCTGAGAAGGAAGAGCACATTAAGGACCCCAGTAGCTAGGAAAGGCCTGAGGTAATTTCAACCGGCCCTGTAAGAACAGTTAAGATTTGGGTAGGCTCAAAGAAGGCAACGTAGAGGAAGAAGGGCAGGCATCTCAGTGAGGTGCCTCATCACCAGAAGGTGAGGCTGCCAAGAGCCAAGCCAGCTAAGGGAGGAGGGCAGTGAGTCCCGCACAGCTGAAGCAGTGACAAGCAATCAAGTCAGAGAGCAAAGAAGTGGCTTTTTCCTGGCATCATGCAATCCAACCTCTCATGATGCACAAAGTAATTCGGTGTCTTATTCAGTCATCAAGTCAAGTTAATAAGAGAAGTAAATCCGAACAGCCCTAATCTCTGCTTCCTAATCTAGGGCACTTACCACTCTACCACACGTCCTCCTCCCAGAAGCATAACCAAAGTCCATCTCTCCAACACCAGGCACCTGAGGGAGGTCAGTTCCAAAGGCGACAAGGAATCCAAATTCATCCAAAATGCTCACTGGGCCCTTTATTCCACCACCACCCCCACATCTAATTTTTCCTAGGATTTCATTCGGAAAACTCTTGAATGAACAAGCTCTCATTGAGAATCATTTCAGGTTCCTACAAAATCACCTCAGGGTTCTTCGGCCTGGGCATTGCATTAGTGAGCTCATCTTCTCCCCAAAATGCACTAGGCGCACAAAAGAGGTTGAGAGGGGACAATGAAAGGGAAAGAAAGTACCTGAATTTGAGTTTCTGCCTTTCACAGAGGGATCCCTGACTTGCATAAGAAATCTCTAAGCTTAAAAAAAAAAAAAGAAAGAAAGAAAGAAATCTCTAAGCTATGACTAACATCACACTTCATGAAAAGAGGACCAGAGTGAAAAAGAATAAAAGAAACTAAAGGATAGACAGATCTCACATGGAATTCTAGAGAAGAAATCAAGCAACACAGAGGGCTTATTCCTTCCTTGAGGTTGGTGGGTGTCATGCCACAAGAAAAGCTCAAGTGAAATATTCGTGAGAATATTCCCAATCATGGTGGAATCCTGATAAGGAAAAGGCACTGGAGAATAACAGGCCAAAGAAAGCAACAACAAATTAACAACGAATTCCCAATCTGGAAGACAAAAGGAACAGCCCTTTATCGAAAATAGTAAAAGATTCTGAGACACATTCACAAAATATTTTTCTCCTTTAGGTCTAACCAAGTCCCTTTGTGGTAGACAAAGATATGCAAATAAATGTATTTATTTTAGGCTTGGGGTTTGCTTGTGCTTTGTTTTGTTTTTAATGAAGGTTATGGATAAAAGAGAAATCCTGGTGCATAGTTAAAGCTCTTAGCAACATAAACCTTCCCCTAAATCTGACCCCCATTACCTAAGTGTAAACCTAATTAAGCTTAAAAGGGGAAGAAAAAAGAAAACCTCAGGTCCATTTCCTTAAGAGTCCTATTTTGGGATTCAAAATTCTTCAAAAAAGTCAAGCTTAAATTATTCAGCCATTCTGTGGTTTGAGTCAAGGTTTTATGGGCATTTTCTGTCCATCAGCAATCGTGGGTTGAGGAAAAAAGAGACATCATAATTCAGATGCTATTCTGGGGCTATGTACATGGCCTGACACAATACTCAAAGTCAGCTTGCCCGCCAAGAACTAACATACATTTTGGAAAGCAGTCATCGACTTAAAAGCTAAAGATCAGACCGAAACTACGGTCATCTTTCATTCTTACTCTGTAGTTGACTCATGAACCCAGAACACTCCCTGACAAAAATACACCCACAACATGGCAGACAAAGTGAACCAAAGTTTCCAGAGTCCCAGGGGCTGGAAACAGTCTTAAGTGCCACCCAGTTGTGTAGTACAACTTTTCTCACTTTTCTTGATTAACTTCAGTTTTAAGTACTCTACAAAATAGCCATGTCTGGCCCCATGCTTTGTGCCCAGTAGAGGAACAAAATCAGATGCTCAAGTGTACAAAGTTGTCACAGGTTTGTAACACAAGCACCTCACAACTGAGCACCAGAATCACTTGAAATGTTTACCTTCACAGACCATGTTCTCTGGGAAGGACCTAAATGAAGCCACATGCGAAACGGGTGATTAAAAGATCATCAGCCTAGTGATGGGAGAAACATCCAGGACTGAAAATGGGTTCTTGAGGACATCAGTTGAATGGCACATCAACCTGCCCTGAAGCCCACCCAGACAAGTGGCCAAGAAATCTCCTTTATTGCTGAAGACAATTTGAGTTTCTGGTCACCTGCAATATAAAGAGTCCCAACACCATAATGCACATATTATGTGTATATTTTATGATAACATATGCCTTCTTATTCCATGATGACCTTTTCAGTCCACTACAAATATCACCTCCCCCATAGAATTAATTCTTCTAGTTGCAATTAAGTGTTGCCTCTCTTTTCCACTCGGGATAAGTGGACCCAGCTCTCCTAGTGATGGCATGGGGCACAGAGAGTTTTCTCAGCAGCAGACTGTGGACACTGCCCCAATCCCAACCCTACTGAGCCAAGACATCACAGAAGAAGCTCCCCACATTTCCCACTCCAAGATTTTCCAGGAAGTGATGTTCTCGTTTGGAATACCCAAGAAAATATAGACAGGCAACGTCAAGTTTATTATTATACTAATTGTAACTGAGTCACTGGGAGAAACAGTAAGTGTGAGTGTACCCAGAAGTCTCAGACCCAGGGGAATTCATTTATAAATAACTCAAAAATTTCCACCCACAATATCAATGTTTTGTCTGCCGCACCAAATCTTTCCAGACTCTGTTGTTGGCCTTTCCTTGAAGTAGATTCAGATAGTAATTAGAGGTGGAGCAACCCATAGTCTATCAATTTCACTGTGTGTAGGTTCTCCTCATTAAAATATTGTTTTAAAGTGAGCAGCCTATTTGAAAAGTCGATGAAGAGTGGCACATGGACATTTCAACCTTTCCTGAAACTTATTATATAGTTAAACCTGCACTAGTTATTACCTACCCCCACTCACAGTTGAAAGGATACAGAACATTCTACAGTTCTGAAGGTAGCTTCTCCTTCCAGAAAATCTCACTGAATGGGACATGTCTGGTTTTTTATTTTTATTTTTTTTAATTTACCAAGTGTATTCTTTTCCACTTGCTATAAAATAGATTCTTCCTCTGATCAATAAGGTACCCTTAACAAACATAGCCTGTGCTCTGTCTTGTATGCGAGCTATTGGAGTTGGTCTCTCTCATCAGACAGTCTCTTGAAGACAAGGACAAAATCTGTTCTTTATGCCCTGCAGTGCTTAGAACTGGGCATCCTACAAAATAAACTAACAAATTCCAAACTTAAGTTTACATCAGGTTCAAGCACAGAGCCCATTACAAATACAGATTTATGAGTCTAAATCTCGGGACACTGAGCCACTGAGTTGAGGTAGAGTCTGGGAATCTACATTTCTAATAAAGTGAATCTGATTACTACAGGTAATCAGTCAAACATCCTGAGAACTACTAAACTAGACCCTCAATTAGAATTTTTTCTCATACATGAATACAGACTGATTCATTCATGCCACTACCAGTACCCTTCTTAACCTGGATCTGACAAACTGGTTTATTTTCATAGGAGAAAGAGTACCCTCCCCAAACCTCTTCCTCTGCCCTCAATACGTCAACACCAAAGCTCAAAAACTTTATCTGAGAGGCAGCCCCAGTGGCCCAGCAGTTTAGCACGCCTTCAGCCCAGGGTGTGATCCTGGAGACCCAGGATTGAGTCCCACATCAGGCTTCCTGCATGGAGCCTGCTCCTCCCTCTGCCTGCCTGCTGCCCCCCCCCTCATGAATAAATAAATAAATAAAATATTTAAAAAAAAAAACTTTATCTGAGTCAGAGCCCCAAAAGCTCAAAGAGAGCAAGCCCAGGACAAAAATTCCAGTATTTGGCACAGGAAAAAAAGTGGAAACTGAGGCCCTGGAGCCATTATGGGATCAGGCAACTAAGGACTGCCTTTGTCCCATTTCTCCAGAGTCTTTGGGAAAAGAGTCCACGCAAAAGCCAAACTTCCAGTAGGAGATCAAACAGGAGATGTTGAAGATCATGAAGATAGCAATTGGGCACATAAAACATCATGATAAGGGACATTCACTTCCCTAAAAAAAAAAAAATTAAACGCTGGTTTGTGTTGTGTCAAATTATTTTGTAAGGTCAATTCCTATCGACACAGCTATACTGTATGTTCCTTAAAGGCAAGGAATGCCTATCCCATTTCTCTTGTAGCAACATTAGAGCTGGGCACACGCCTATTACTTCAAACTCTATCACATGAAATACTTGTCTCCATTTCATTCAGGTTTTCTTCCAAGGTATTACCTTGTTCTTCATTTGGGACAT
The DNA here is from genome assembly GCF_905146905.1 of Nyctereutes procyonoides. NCBI lineage: Eukaryota > Metazoa > Chordata > Mammalia > Carnivora > Canidae > Nyctereutes > Nyctereutes procyonoides. The sequence continues at coordinate 62,436,715 of NW_026575046.1, forward strand.
AATCTTCCATTTCTTCTTATTTGACTCTCTGTGTTGGTTTCCATATAGCAGACAAAACAAATACCTCCCCATCTTGAAGAAGTGGCCTCATGTAGGAAATGAACCTTGTTGTTCAACCCTGTTCCAGTTCTTTGTTATCTTTCAAACATTTGTGCTTGTCCGAGAAGCCTATTATATTCTTAATAGATCCCAGTAGTTGAGGGTATGCCAGGACCTGTACTGTCCCTTCAGGGAGGATCTCAGGACCTAGATTAAGGCTGATTAGAAGCCAGACCCCTGAGCAGCAGCTTTTAAAAGTATGCAAATATATGCAGTCCTATGGGACTTCAAGCATAAGCCCTCTAGCCACCAGAGCCAGGCAATCTGGTTGTGTCCCCTCGGAAGCAGTCACAAAGATCAAGGTTACTGACAAAAGTAGAAGCTGTTTTCTGGGAGATACCAGTAAGCTGGAGCAAAGGAGGGGGAGAGCACCAAAATGGCATTCACAGCCTATGTTCCTTGAGAACAGCTCCTTAGGACACTAAATGTATGTCAAACCAGAAGCCTGCCCCTCAGGCCAAAGCTCCAGGAGAAGCAAAGAGGCCTCCTTTGCAGAAAGACTAAGTGAATGGGTGTGCCTTAGTCTGCTGTCTGTGCAGTACACTGGGTGTGGCAACCTGCCAGAAATGTCACTCCAGCTGCCAAATTTCCATGCAACCCAAGAATGGAAGCTCCTCTGGCCACCAGAGCCAGGCAATTAAGGAGTGTTCCCCTTGATTTGATAGCCACAAAACTAAAGCAGGAGATGTAGAAACCAGAGCACCAGACACATGTAAAAGTTTCCTTCCAGGAGATACTGGTGCCCTGGAGCACAGCACAGGGAAGGGAGAGTGTGAAGATGGTACCCACCAGTCTCTATCCCCAGAGTGTTCCAGCAGGCTTGTTAAGCTGGGGAGAAAAGTGAACACTTGTCTTATTTGACAACTTCAAATAAGGGAAAAGAAAATACCAAATAGAAGTCACAGAGCTAAGGAACACAATAACTGAACTGACAAATACACCAGATCGGTTGAATAACAGATGAAGACCAGATAAAGAGAAAGAAAGGATCAGTCAACTTGAAGACAAGCCACTGGAACTCACCCTATCAAAACAACAAAAAGAAAAAAAGAATGAAAAAAGTGAAGATAGGTTGGAGAACTTCTAGAACAGTACTGAATGGACTAACATTCATATCAGAGGGCTCCCAGAAGGAAAAGGGAAATTACAGGCACAAAACTTTTTGAAGAAATAATGGCTGAAAACTTTCCTGACCAGAAGGAAACAGACATCCAGATCCAGGAAACTCAGAAAGTTCCAATTAAGATAAACCAAAGAGACTCAAACAAAGACACATTATAGTTAAAATGTCGAAAGTTAAAGGCAAGAATATTAAAAGCAGCAAGAAAACAACAACTTGTTACATACAAGAGAACACTCTCCCATAAGACTATCAGATTTTTCAACAGAAACTTTACAGGCCAGAGTGGGTAGCATGATATATTCAAAGTGATGAAAGAGGAAAAACTTCCAACCAAGAATAGTCTACCCAGCAAAGTTATCATTCAGAATTAGAGAGATTTCTCAGACAAGCAAAAGCTAAAGGAGTTCATCACCGCTCTACCAGCCTTACAAAAACAAACACATTAAGGGACAGCTTTAAGCTGAAACAAAAGAGCATAAATTCGGAATTAGAAAACATATGAAAAAATAAATCTCACCAGAAAGATAAATATGCAGTTAAGATAGTGGATCAACCACTTATAAAGTTATTATGAAGGTTAAAAAGCCAAAGCAGTAAAAATAACTATGATTAGAATGCCTAAAGAATACACAAGACATAAAGATGTAAAATATAACAGTAAAAACATGAAAGATGGGCAGTGGGAGTAGAAATGTTGAACTTTAGAATGGAATCAAATTTAAGTTGCTACCAACTATACATAGACAGTTATAAATTTAAGTTGTTATATGTAAGCCTGCTGGTAACCACACAGCAAAAATATAAATATATATAAGATAGAAAGAAAGGAATATGAGGATTCTACTAAAGAAAGTCATCAAACCACAAAAGAGAGCAGGAGAAGGAAGAGAGAAATACAAAACACCAAAGAAACAATTAACAAAATGGCCAAAAGCACATACTTATCAATAATTACTTAAAAATAAAAAGACTAAATGCTCTAGTCAAAAGGCATTGAATGGCTCAGGGTATTTAAAAAAAAAAAAAAGACCAATCTATATGCTACCTACAAGAGATTCTAGAGGTAAGCACATACATACTGAATATAAAAGAATGGAAAATGTATTCTGTGCAAGTACAACCAAAAATAAATAAATAAATAAATAACACTGGGGCAGCTATACTTCTATCAGACAATACAGAATTTAAAACAAAGACTATAATAATAGTTACATAATGATAAGGGGTCAATGCAACAAGAGGAAACATTTATCAATATTTATGCACCCAACATAGGATAGGAGCACCTAAATATATAAAGCAAATATTAACAAATCTAAAGGAAGAAATCAACAGCAATACAATAATAGTAGAGGACTTTAATATACCACTTACATCAATGGATAGGTCATCCAGGCAGAAAATCAATAAGGAAACTTCAGCCTTAAATGACATGTTAGACCAGGTAGACATTCTTCTAAAGTGCACATGGAACATTTTTCAGGATAGATCCTATGTCAGGCCACAAAACAAGTCTTAATAAATTTAACACGACTGAATTCACATCAAGCATCATTTCCAAACACAATGTATTAAACTGTAAGTTACACAAAGGGAACTGGAAAATTTATACATAGGTGGAGATAACATATGGATTATATGTGGAAACATGCTACTGAACAAGCAAGAAATCTAAAGAGAAATCAAAAAATAGCTTGAGACTAGTGAAAAGGCAAATATAACATACCAAAACTGCAGGATGCAGCATACACAGTCCAAGTGTCCTAAATCAATAAGGAAACAGTGTCTTTCAACAACATACTGGACCAGATGGACTTAACACTTGTATACAGAACATTCCACCCAAAAACGACAGAACAAACATTATTTTAAAGTACACATGGAACATTCTCCAGGTTACATCACATATAAGCCACAAAACAAGTCCCCCATTAATTTATGAAGACTGAAATCATATCAAGCATCTCTTCCTACCACAATGGTATGAAACTAGAAATCTATTACAAGAAAAAAAGAAACTAGAAAGAAAGAAAAAAACACAATCACATGGAGGCCACACAATGTGCTACTAAACAATTGGTCAAGAAAGAAATCAAAGAGGAAATCAAAACATACATGGAAACAAAAATGAAACACAATATATAGTTCATCATCTTGGGGATGTAGACAAAGGCAGTTCTTAGAAAGAAGGTGATAATAAATACATAAGTCAAGAAACAAGAAAAGTCTTAAATAAAAAAACATAACTTTACAGTCCAAGGAACTAGAAAAAGAAAAACCAAGACCAAAGTTAATAAAAGGAAAAAATTTAAAAGATTAGAGTAGAAATAAAATATAGAGTAAAAAGACAATGGAGAAGACCAATGCAATTAAGAACTGGTTCTTTGAAAAGATCTTTAAAATTTGACAAGCTTTAGCCAGACTTACTAAGACAAAAAGCCTCACACATAATATCAGAACTGAAAAAGGAGATGGTACAATTAATACCACAGAAATACAAAGAATCAAAAGAGACTACTAGGAACAATTATATACCAACAAATTGGACAACTTACAAGAAATAGATAAATTCTGAGAAGCAAACAACCTACCAAGACTGAACCATGGTAAAATGGAAAATCTGAACAGAACATTACTAGTTAGGAGATTGAATTAGTAACCAAAGCCTCCCAACAAATAAAAGTCTAGGACCAGATGGCTTCTCTAGTGAATTCCACCAAGCATTCAAAGAATTAATACCAATCCTCCTCAAACTCTTATAAAAAAGAAAAAAAATAGAAGAGGGAACTCTTCCAAACTCATTTTGAGGCCAGTATTATCTTGACCAAAAATCAGACAAGAATTCCAAAAACCAGAAAAGAAATCACAGGCCAATATCTCTAATAAACACAGATGCAAAAATCCTCAACAAAATGTTAGCAAACCAAATTCAACAATACGTTAAAAGGATCATACAACATGATCAAATGGGATTTATTCCAATGACACAGGATAGATTCAACGTCTACAAATTAGTCAAGTGGCACACCACATTAACAAAGTGAAGGATAAAAATCATATGATCCTCTCAATAGATGCCCCCCCAAAAAAAAGCATTTGACAAAATTCAACATCCCTAAAAAAAAAAAAAAAAAAATCTCAACGAAGTCATTAAGAAGAAATGTATTTCAACATAATAAAAGCCATATATGACCTATAGGCCAAAGCTAACATTATACTCAACAGTGAAAAGCTGAAAGCTTTCCTTTAAGGTCAGGAACAAAACAAGGATGCCCACTCTAACACTCTTACCCACCATATTTTTGTAAGTCCTAGCCAGAGAAATAAGGCAAGAAATAAAAAGCAACCAAATTAGCAAGGAAGAAGTTACGCTGTCACTACTTGCGGACAATATGATATTATATACAGAAAACTTTAAAGACTAATTTTATAAAAAACTTAGAATAAATGAATTCAGTAAAGTTGCATGATAGAAAAATCAATACACAGAAGACTGGGTTGCATTTCTATACATTAATAATGAACAATCAGAAAGAGAAATTGAGAAAATAATTCCATTATAACTGCATCAGGAAGAATAAAATACCTAAGATTAGATTTAATAAAGGAAGTGAAAAACCTGTATGTAGTACACTGCAAGACATTAATAAAAGAAATTGAAGATGACATCTATAAATGGAAAGATAGTCCATGTTCATGGATTAGAAAAATCAATATTTGGGGTACCTGCGTGGTTCAGTTAAGTGTCTGCCTTTGGTTCAGGTCATGATCTCAGGGGCCTAGGATTGACCCCACATTGAGCTCCCTGCTCAGTGGGGGGCTGCTTCTCCTTCAGCTTGTGCACGTGCTCACCTGCGCTCTCTCGCTCTCTCTAGTAAATAAAACTTAAAAAAAAAAAAAAAAGGAAAAGGAAATAAAAGAGGGGCAACCTGGGTGGTTCAGTGGTTGTCTGTCTGCCTTTGGCTCAGGTCATGATTCCGGGGTCCTGGGATCAAGTCCCGCATCTGGCTCCCCACAGGGAGCCTGCTTCTCCCTCTGCCTATGTCTCTGCCTCTCTCTCTCTCTCTCATGAATAAATAAATACAATCTTAAAAAAAAGAAAAAGAAAGAAAAGAAAAATTATCATTAAAATGTCCAAACTACCCAAAGGAATCTACAGATTCAGAGGGATCCCTGGGTGGCTCAGCGGTTTAGTGCCTGCCTTTGGCCCAGGGCTCAATCCTGGAGTCCCGGGATCGAGTCCCACATCAGGCTCCCGGCATGGAGCCTGCTTCTCCCTCCTCCTGTGTCTCTGCCTCTCTCTCTCTCTACGTCTATCATAAATAAATAAATAGATAGATAGATAGATAGATAGATAGATAGATAGATAGATAGATACATAGATAGATAGATACATAGATAGATACATAGATAGTTAGATAAATAAATCTTTAAAAAAAAAAGGGAATCTACAGATTCAGCGCAATCCCTATCAAAATTCCAATGGTCTTTTCTGTAAGGAAAAACAAAAGGATAATCCTGAAGTTTGTATGAAACCAAAAAGACCCTGAATAGCCAAAACAATCCTGAGAAAGAACAAGGATGAAGGCATCATGCTCCTTGATTTCAAACTATATTACAAAAGTGTGGTAATTAAAATAGTATGGTATTGGCATAAAAACAGGTAATGGGCATTAAGGAGGGGACATGATGAGATAAGCACTGGGTTTTGTACTATATTTTGGCAAACTGAATTTAAATATTAAAAAAAAAACAGACCCATAGATCAGTAGAACAGAAAAGAAAGCCCAGAAATAAACCTAGGCATAGGTAGGAGAAAGACAGTAAATGGTGCTGGAGAAATGGTGCTCTTCAGTAAATGGTGCTGGGGAAACTGAACAGTCACTGACAAAAGAATGTAACTTGACAAGTATCTTACATCATATACAAAGATTAACTCAAAATGAATTCAAAACTTGAACATAAGACCTAAAACCATAAAACAAGTGTTAAGTTCTTTGACATAGACCTTGGTCATGGTTTTTTGAATCAGACTCCAAAAGCATTAGTAGTGAAAGCAAAAATATTCAAGTGGAACTACATCAAACTAAAAAGCTTCTGTACAGGGGCACCTGGGTGGCTCAGTAGGTTAAGCATCTGCCTTCAGCTCAGATCATCATCCCAGGGTCTGAGGTTGAGCCCTGCAACAGGCTGGCTGTTCAGCATAGGGGGCTGCTTATCCCTCTGCTGCTCCCTCTACTCATGCTTTCTCTCTCTCTGTAATAAATAATTTTTTTAAAAAAATCCATTATGCCTTTAAAAAATAAAAAAATAACTGTCATCAGATGAATCAATAAAGATTTTATATATATAATACTATATATATATAATATATATATACTATACTATATATTTTATATATATAGTATAGTATATATTATATATATAGTATAGTGTATATTATATATAGTATATATAATATAGTAGTATATATTATATATATAGTATATATATATATAGTATTATATATTATATATATAAAGTAGTATTCCATTAGTATTTGCAATGACATGGATGGAACTAGAGGGTATTATGCTGAGTGAAATAATCAGAGAAAATTATATGATTTCACTCACATGTAAAATTTAAGAAACAACAAAGAGCATAGGGAAAGGGAGGGAAAATTGAAATAAAATGAAATCAGAGAGGGTCACTCGGGGGGGAGGGGCTGGGGGATGGGTAACTGGGTGATGGACATTAAGGAGGGCATGTGACTTAATGAGCACTGGGTGTTAGGACTGATGAGTCACTGAACTCTATCTCTGAAGATAACAATACACTGTATGTTAATTAATTAAATTTAAATAAATTTTTTAAAAAGAAATTGTGTGCCTAAACACTCAGGAATATTATGTAATATAAAACAAGAATGAAATCCTGCCATTTTTTTACAACACAGATAGACTTCAAGGGCCTTATGGTAAGTGAAATAAGTCAGACACAAAAAGACAAATACCATATGATCTCTCTTGCATGTGGTATCAAAGAAACACACACACACACCCCAAGCTTCTTAGGAGAACAAACTGATGGTTGTCAGAGGTGGGAGTGAGAAAAAATGAGTCAAGGGCGCCAAAAGATTAAAAGAAAAAGAGATAATAATGTTTCAAAGAAGAAAAGTTGGGCTCATGCTAGCTACTTAAACTATTTGTGAGAGAACAAGGCAGTGTATATAGCCAGCCAGTGAAGAATGCTCGCTAGAGAGCCAGAGAGAATGGAGTTCTGATACCATCTCCGCTTTAATGCCTGCAGTGCTTATAACAAGGCACAGCATAAAACCAGTAATCATCATGTAGTCTTGGGCCAGTCTCTCAGCTTCCACTGAGTGAAGAAGGGTGGAAATCTGTAAGTCAGGCCAGGTCTGGCTGTTAGGACCCTCAGGTGTACTCACATACCACCCTTTCCTGACCCTTTCCCAAGGCCATGCTCATTACAACCAGGAAAAAAAAATCTTGGTTCTGTGTTCTCCTCCAGGGGTTCTACTCATATGGTTCCCCCTGCCCAACTGTTCCTCCCCCTTTTCCGGGAGGATAACTCCTTGAGCTTCAAGACAAACTCCACTGTCCAGCAAATTTTTCCTGTTCCCTAGTATTAAGCACCCCCCTTGATGCATGCACAGGCCCCTGGACCACTCCGAGCACAGCACTTATCCCACTGTTTCAGCTGCCTGATTTGTGTGTTCACCCTGTTGATGATCCCCAGGAGGACAGGGCTCATGGGTATCCTGTCCTCCACAGTCCCAGGGACCAGCACAGTACCTGGTATATACAAAGCACTCAACAGATGTGACCAAATGCAAGAAGGGATCTTGGTAAGCCTCCATCTTCTCAAATGTGAAATAGAGAAGGTTTCATTTACAGGCCGATAGGGAGAATGAATGATGATATATGTAACACAGCCTAGTACAATTGCCATTCGACAAGTTGTGGATATTTCTCATGGAGGCTGTGACTAGTCAACTATTTACTACCAAAAGCTATAGTAATGAAGTGGAGAAAATGAGACAACCAAATTCAGTACAGAGGGCCGAAGTGCCACAATCAGTGGTTTGAGACTTTCTCAAGGATCCACCTCCGAAGCCTGCCTTTAGGTTCTGCTTCTAATAAAACCACTTGGGAATATGGAGGAGAGGAACCTTTGGTCTTTGTTCCAAGTAGTCCCCTGCTGTTTCCCAGTCTCCGTGAGCCATTACCTGAAACCAACCATCTAATGGAAGGGAATGCAGAGAAAAGCTGGTTCCCACAGTAAAGGAACGTGGGGAAGCTGATTTATGAGGCAAGATTCTAAAGGACTGAAATACACAGAGGCTGGCACAGCAACCGGGGTGAAGAATGGGGACACACCTTTCACAGCCAGGAAATATCAGGAGTGAGTCAACACTGAGGTCAGCAGAGAGAAGGGAGCAGAATAGAGATTCCTTCATTCTAGGAAGAACTCACAAGCATCCTGGCACTTGTCAACTGACCCAAGGTGCTCTGTGCATTTCTGTCTTGGAATTCCTGCAGTTTTGAGATACAATTAACAACTCCTCCCTTGAGAAAGTAACAAACACAGCACCATCTCTTCCATGATCTCCATGGAGAGTCACCATGAATTCCCATCCATCATTCTCATTAAGACATTTTTTTTTCAAATTGTGTAAGAACTATATACGATCATCATAGAGAATTGAGGAAATACGAAGGGTATAAAGAGGCATAAGTAAATACCCATAATCACATTGGCACGTTTCCCTCAAGGTTTTTTAAGTTTGTTTTTGGTTTTTTTTTTCAAAGTTCTACATGTATTATTTCAAGAATCTAAGATTCCCATTGTTACAAGAACAAACTATAAAATGGCCCTTTCTTTTTCCTCCTCTCTCCTTCCACCATCTCTTTGGGCTGATACTTTGGCATTTTCCTCCATGTTTCTAATTTACAATCAAATCTTATATCTTGATATTTTGGTTTTTGTCATTATTGCCAATTTCCCACTATGGCTCACTCTTCGTATGCTACCAGGGTAGACCCTTCCTATCTGCCCTTCATTTTCCCAATGTGATATTATAATTCTAGATATTTTTTGTTCATAATTATGTTCTTAATGCTATAACTATGTAAGCTATCAAAAAAAACATTTTTCTTTCCTGCATATTTTGTTTTCTCAGGAGTTAAAAATTGTCTACAAATAGTTCAATACCAAATTGTCACAAATTTTTTAAGTTTCCTCTCAAAAATGTCAAGATGCATCAGGTTTCAGTGCATATTTGTCAACGTGGAGAGGTCTCTCCTGAATTTTTCTCTCCTGACCACCCTAGGCTAATGGTCCTCCATGCCTGGCACACAATTGCCATCTTGAGATCTTCCTTGTCCATCACCCTAGAGATGTCCTTTCCCTTCCCCAGCAACATCTTCCTCATTCTTGTGTACTCTTTTGTTTTGATCAAATACCTTTCTCTAGCTGTTTCCTAAGTTGGTAAAATTTCTGAAACATTCTATAACTGATTCATCTACCCTTCATCTTGTTTTCATCCTACCCTCAATCCTGTAAGGCTTTTAGACTTCCTGGTCAAATATCATTTCCTTTTCGAATTTTGAAGACACAGATGTGTCTCAAAATCCGGTATGTATATCATCAATTAATACATTCAGTTGCCTTTTGTCTGTAGCAAATTCCTATCTTCAAAAGTGCCTGGGGTTTATGCTCTCCACAGAAAAAATCTCGAGCCTTTTTCCAGAGTGAGGGAAGAGTTGTCACCATGCTACATGGAGTGAGAGAAGATATCCGGGATCTTAAAACTTAGAGGGGTTGTGCTACCAACTTCCAGGTTTGGGGAGAATTATATAGTGTATTCAAATTGGTTTTCAGCTTCTCTTTGCCCTGACTTAGGATTCAATCTCCCTCATCTACTTTGCAGCCTGCAAAAATCTATTGCTCACATGAAAAGAGGATCAACACCACTGGTCATTAAGGAAATGCAATTGAAAACTATAATGAAATACCACCTTATATCTACTAGGACAGCTATAATTTTATATATATGTATATAGCATACATATATGATATGGGGAAATCAGAATCCTTACACATTGCTGGTAGGAATGTAAAATGGTGCAGCTGCTATGGAAGATAGTTTGGCAGTCCCTCAAAAAATTAAACATAGAATTACCATATGACCTATCAAACTCTATCCTTAGGTGTACATCCAAAAAATTTAAAAGAGGTATTCAAAAAAATGCATACAAGAATATTCATAGCAGCATTCCTCACAGGAACGAAATGTGAAGACAATCCAAAAATCCATCAGCCAATAAATGAATAAACAAAATGTAGTATATCCATACAATAAAATATTAATCAGCCACAGAAATGCATGAAGTACTGACACATGCTGCAACATGGATGAATTTTAAAACACTCTTCTGAGTGAAAGAATCCAAACACAAAAGGCCACATACTGATTCATTATATGAAATATCTAGAACAGGCAAATTCATAAGGACAAAGTAGATTAGTAGTTGCCACGGGCAGGGGGAGGGGGACAAGCTGTTGGGGTGGGGGAAATCGGTAAAGGGGATCAATAGATAAAAACTTTCAGTTATAAATTAAGTAAATCACAGGGATGATAAGTACAACATAGGGAATGTAATCAATACTATTTTAATAACTTTGGCGACAGATGATAACTACACTTTTCATGATGAGCACTGAATAATGTACCAAATGGCTGAATCACAGTGCTGTACACCTGAAACTAAACATTTTATATTAACTACACTTAAAAAAAAGAGAAAAAAGCATTATAAGGCTGGACCCTACCTTCAAGGAGCTTACTATCAAGATTTTTAAAATAACAATTAAAAAAATGATAGGGTAGCCCAGGTGGCTCAGAGGTTTAGTGCCGCCTTCGGCCCAGGACGTGATCCTGGAGACCCAGGATCGAATCCCATGTCAGGCTCCATGCATGGAGCCTGCTTCTCCCTCTGCCTGTGTCTCTGCCTCTCTCTCTCTCTCCTCTCTGTGTATTCTCATGAATAAATAAATAAAATCTTTTTTAAAAATGATAAAAGAAAAGCATACTATGCAGTAAATTACTGTGGCCAGAATAGTTCAGGCTGTGTCATGGAGATCAAAAGAAAAGGCTATTATCTGTGGGTATAACAAAAGGCTTCACAGATAAGCAGTGACTTAGAGCTGTGTAAGAAACAACCTCAGAAGGGCAGCCCCGGTGGCCCAGCAGTTTAGCACCACCTTCAGCCCGGGTTGTGATCCTGGAGACCTGGAATTGAGTCCCACGTCGGGCTCCCTGCATGGAGCCTGCTTCTCCCTCTGCCTGTGTCTCTGCCTCTCTTTCTCTCTTGCCTCTCATGAATAAATAAAATAAAATCTAAAAAAAAAAAGAACTTCAGAAAAGATTATCCTAGTAAGTTGTGTCAGAAACATGATAAACAACAACAAAAAGACACATGATAAACATAGGTAAACAAATTTATTTATGGTAGTATGCATGGTCTGGAGACCAACTGGACCAGTTTGTAATAAACTATATCCTAGAAAAAACTGGTCTAGGGTCAGATTGTGAAGAGCTTATTTGCTAATTTGATGTTTTCCAATATACATATCTATATATCTGTATCTATCTATCTAATATATGTATCTCCAGACAAAATTATCTCAAATTTAGACTCTCCAAGTCAGGCTAAACTGTTTGCATTAGCCAACCCATTCAGAATCCTTCATACTGGATTTAATCCTGGGCATTTCCATTTTCAGCTTTAAAAGAAGATAAATGGCACAGATTGTCATAAATTGCATATTCCAATCTGCTGAATTTTAGTACCCTTGGCAATGACAGGCCTAGGCTTATATAACTGCCCAAAGTTCCACACAAAAGGCATTCATGAACCACAATCTGACTCAGCCCTGAAGTAAGAGCAAATAACACACTGACTGGTAAGCAAATGGCCTCTGAAGGCCAAAAATTCCCATTCAATTGGAGGTATCAGAGAATTGGGGGCGTGGCTACTGAAAAGAAATGGGTATCCACAGATTTGTCAGTGGACTGAGAGGGAGGGTAAAATCATCACCTAAATCTCTGTATCCAATGCTGGGCTTGGATAAATAAAATTTTACATAAATTCTATGACTTTTCTGAATGTATGTTGGGTTTCAGTCATTTGCACTTAAAAAGGTTCTGATTAACACACATCCCCAGTAAGCCCCAATACTACTGAGCTCAATCGTCACATACTTAAACAAGTTCTCATTAAATCAAACTCTAGTGCCCATTAAATCAGCTGAGCTGTAAAATCCTTGGATATCTATCTCTTCATCAACTTGTACATCTCAAGTATTTAACAAATGGATGGGTAGAATGAAATTAAGACCAAAAAAATAACAAAGAAATGGAAAAACATTGACATTTTTGCCTAATTTGTTTATCTTCTTTCTTCCAACACCAATTCTCTGTTCTGAATCCTGTGGAATAAGATTTACAGTAGGTCTTCACCTGATGACAACAGACACCACAGTTTTAAGGGAAGAAATCACCAACACAGAGAATTCAATGAGGGTAATACATACAAACTTCCCAAATCCTATTCCAGTGACCCTGAGAGAGGAACGAAGGAGAAAGGATGGCTAATGTTTGTATATAAGGTGTATAGAGTCTCTAAACCAGGCGAGGCATCTTACTAAGTACTTTGTAGATTTTCCCTCCCAGTTATCACCCAGGCCTTTAATTAGAGGCATTTGAGGAGCCCAAAGAGAAGCTTTATACAGATGAGGAACTCAGAGGCTGAAAATCCTGCACAAGGTCAGACAATTACACAGACAACAGACTCAAACTTGGGTATTTCTGCCTCCACAATCTACTGCACCCTAAGATCAGTTATTTATTGGGTAAATGCCTATATAATGCAAGTTGAGGGTCCCCAAAAAAGAGTAATCCTCTCAAAAAAGTCCTTTCCTAAGGCTAGAAGTTCTACCAAAAACTTATTCTTTCGGTTGCTATGTTAAAACCTTAATAATAACTTCCATTTATATTAACGCTTCATTAGTTATGAATCACTTTCATATAAATTCTTTTGTGTGCTCTTCACAGCAACCCCATGAAGCTGGTATGTTATCCCCATGCTGCAGATGGGAAAACAAAGGTCAGAGAATAGACCTGTCCAAAGCAAAGCCATCAATCGCTGGCCTCCTCAGTCTTCCAACCCTATGTTTTCAGATGCTTCTTTTACAGGCAAGTTGACAAGTGGGGTGAGGGCTGCCACTGCATCAGACACAAAAGGGGGCTGGTCCCTTAGAAAGGAGCAGTTAGGAGAAGGGGTGCTGGAGCAGAGAGGGGTGGTAAGCACAGAGAGGGGAGGCTAGAGGCTAACTCCCCTGGGCTTGAAATTGGACCAAGATGCCTGGGTGTTATCAATAGAGTCACTACACATCCCACCCTGGGACAGCCCTGGGTTAGGCCTGTTTCCTCAGCATTATTATTAATAGCTCCCTTTTTTTTTTTTTCAAAAGAGTCCCAATTTGGACAATAAATTATATGGTCACTGCAGTTACTATGCACCACAGGTAGAGATATTGGAGGGGAGGTCCCATACCACAGTCGCCGCACAGCTCCCAGTTATGTGGGTTTCAAGTCAGTGCAACTGAATCCTTTTGCTTCCCACTTCAGATGAGATATTTAAAAAAAAAAAAAAAGGATTACAACAATTCAGAGACGCCCCTGGGCAGCAGAACTGGGCTCCAGTTGTACAAGCACTTTTTCTCCTTCAGTAATTACTGGTTGCTCAGCAAGCTTAGCACCATCACCCGCATAAGCCACCATGTAATTACGGGAAGGCTTGAAAGGACTCCCTCAATGTGACACAGCCTCTTCCAGAAGCACACATGAGTACAACAGGCGTGCGCCTGCCCTCACAAGCTCTCTGCCCAGGGAAGGCCAGTTACTGCAGCTGTGTCCACAGCTTGTATGTGGACAGCACTCTACCGTTTAGGAGGCTCTCTTACCCATATTATCCCACTCGCTCTCCAACACCCTCATGATGCAAGAGGACAAGTGGTAGAAGCTCCAGTTTACAAGTGATAAAACTCAGGTTCAAAAAAGGAGAAAGGACTGCCCCCGGTGGCACTCCCAGAAGGAGACAAAGCTGGAACAAGAAAGATGCTCAGACGCCCCCTGCACCACCATATGCACCCGAGCCACGGTGTTCAGCTCAGAGCTGGCTTCTGCTGTGCAGAGGACAGAAGGACAACCTCTACTCTCCACACTGCCAGGGCCTGAGCTCACTCACTCAGCCACCTCTGTGGCATGTGACCCAGAGCCTCGGCCTTCGCTCCACCCCTTCACAGACCTGCTGAAACGTCATTTCAGCTCAACTAGCATTCAGTAAAGGACTCATCCGTGTTCAGGCCCCACGTACTGAAGGCTTGGCCTCAGCTCCCCAGAGCCAACAATCTAACAGTGTAGGAGAAAGGAGGGGGGGGTCTGACATTTGAAGCTCTGGCCACTCAGGTCTCCTGTGACACGGACAGGCTTGGTGATTCAGACAATTTGGCTCACCTCTGTGTGTTTCAGTTCCCTTCTCTTTAAAATGAGGATGAAAACTAAATTAGAGTTGCAATCTGGTGGCCAGGGGCTACACTCTCTTTTCCCCAAACACCTAGAGTTGGCCTACATGGCATTTGTATATCATTTCTTAAAATCTTCCTACATTGCCCCTCCATTCCAAAACCCATACAAAACTTTTTTTCCTCTTTCATGTTCTCTGTATAGAGGCTTTTAAATTTGCAACCCCCAAACCAAATAACCTCTAAGGCCCTCCCAACTGAACATTCTGGGTTTGGGAGTTGGCAGCAAGTCAGACTCTAGCCAGACTGCAACTTACTAGTTACATGACCTCAAGAAGTTATTAGCTTCTGCCCCAATGTACCCAATCTGCTGAGGATAATCATCATACCTACTTCATAGGGTTGTTCTGAGGACTCAAGGACTTAATGCATTTAGAGAGCATAGAACACTGTCTGCCTCAGAGTAGGTGCCTTTATATTATAGTTGACCTTTGAACAACACAGGTTTGAACCCTGTAAGTCCACTTATAGGCATTTATATAAATATGATACAGCACTGTAAACTGTTCCTCTTACGATTTTACCATTTCCTTCCCTCTGGCTTACTTTATTGCAAGAATAGAGTACATGTGAAATAAGTTTTTATCAACTGTCTATGTATCAGTAAGGCTTCTGGTCAATAGTAGGCTATTAGGAGTTACGTTTGGGGAAAATCAAAACTTAGACACAGATTTTTGACTGCCGGGGGCGGGGGGTGGTGGTGATGCAATCCTCCCCCACCCCATGTTGTTCAAGGGTTGACTGTTACTTATTAGCAAGTATCAT
Source organism: Nyctereutes procyonoides (assembly GCF_905146905.1). Classification (NCBI taxonomy): domain Eukaryota; kingdom Metazoa; phylum Chordata; class Mammalia; order Carnivora; family Canidae; genus Nyctereutes; species Nyctereutes procyonoides. The sequence goes on from NW_026575046.1 coordinate 62,452,355, forward strand.
CTTTTGCCACCAAGTAAGAGACAACTCAACAACAGAGAGTCAAAGTAGATACATGAAAGAATAAGGGTTTCAAAAGAGACTTTATCCCCTTCTTTACCAAGAGAATATCTGAATCTGATCTTCATCTCTGACCTTCCATACTCTGATAGCGATTCTTCTGGCCTTCCTTTGTTTTTTTTTTTTGTTTTGTTTTGTTTTGTTTTTGTTTTTTGTTGTTGTTTGTTTTTTTAACAGACTTTATTTTCTAGACAGTTTTAGGTTCACAGCAAGACTGAAGATAAGGCTTAGAGATTTTCCCATCTGCCTCCTGTCCCAACTCATGCATTGCCCCCCCCCCTTTATCAACATCCTTCCCCCTCCAGTGGTGTATCTATTACCACTGAGAATCTACATCCTTATCACCCAGATTCCACAGTTTACACCAGGGTTCCCTCTTGGCATTGGACATTCCAATGTTTGGATAAATGTCTAATTACCTGTATCTACCATTATGGTATTATACTGAGTACTTGTTACTGCCCTAAGAAATCCTCTGTGCTTTGCCTACCCATCCCTCTTCTCTCCCCCAATCCTTCACAAACACTCATATTTTTACTGTCTCCAAAGTTTTGCCTTTTCCAGAATATCAGAGTTGGAATCACAGTGTAGCCTTTTCAGATTGGCTTCTTTCACTTAGTGATATGTATTTGGGGTTCCTCCAAGTCTTTTCATGGCTTCATAGCTCTTATCTTTATAGCACTAAATAATATTCTATTATCTAAATATACCAAGTTATCCCTCCACCTATTGAAGGACAGCTTGGTTGCCAATAGATTTGGCAATTAGGATTAAAACTGCTATAAACATCTACGTGCAGGTTTCTGCATGGACATCATTTTTAACTCCCTTCAGTAAACACCAAGGAGTGTGATGCTGGATCACATGGTAAGAGTATGTTTAGTTTCATAAGAAACTGCCACATTGTCTTCCAAAGTGTAATAACTTGCTTTCTCACCAGCAATGAATAAGAGGTCCCTGTGCTCCACATCCTTGTCAGCATTTGGTATTGTCAGTGTCCCACATTTGAACCATTCTAGTAGGCATGTGGTAGTATCTCATTTTAATTTGAATTTCCTTGATAACATACACCGTGAAGCATCTTTTTATGTGCTTACATGCCATCTCTAGGTCTTCTTGGGTGAAGTGTCTGCTAAGGTCCTTGGCATTTTTTTAAAGTTGTTTGTTTTCTCATTGAGCTTTAAGAGTTCTTTGCATATTTATGTAAGTCATATCAGATGGGTCTTTTGCAAATATCTTCTCCCAGGCTGTGGCTTGTCATGCCTTTTTCTTGACATTGTCTTTTGCAGAGTAGAAGTTTTCATTTCAATCAAGTCCAGCCTCTCAATTATTTCTTTCATAGATCATGTCTGAAAATTCACCACCATGACCAAGACCATCTAGATTTCTACTATATTATCATCCTGTAGGAGATAGCTTTTATAGAGTTTTAGCTTTGCATTCTAAACTTAAATCTATGATCCATTTTGAATTAACTTTTGTGGAGTGTATAAGGCTATATCTACTTTCATTTTCTTGCATGTGGATGTCCAGTTGTTCCAGCACTATTTGTTCATCGTTCTTTGCTCTACTATATTCTCTTTGCAACTTTGTCAGTGGTCCATATATTTGCATGAGTCTTTTTCTTGGCCCTCTCTGTTCCACTAACCCTTCTTTCACCAATATCACACTGTCTTGACTTGGTAAGTATATCTGATACTCAAAGTTGGATAGTGTCAGTGTTCCAACGATGTTCTTCAATACTGTGTTGGCTATTCTGTGTTTTTTGCCTCTCCATACAATCTTTAGATTCAGTTTGCCAACACCTACAAAATAGCTTGCTATTTGGATTATAATTGTATTGAATCTACAAAGTTGAGAAGATGGATACCTTGACAACACTGAGTGTTCATATCCATTAACATGGAATATCTCTCCATTTATTCAGGGCTTCTTTGATATTCACCAGAGTTTTCTAGTTTTCCTCATACACATATTATATATATTTTGTTACATTTATACCTAAGTTATTTCACTTCAGTCAGGGGCAGGGGGCATGGCTAATGTAAACAGCACAAATGTTTTTTATTTCAAAGTGTACTTGTTCAGTGATGATATATAAAAGCAAAATGATTGCCTTTCAAACATTGACTTTATATCCTGCAATCATCCTATAATCATATATTGTTTCCAGGAGATTTTTGTCATTTTGTCAAATGTCAGATTTCCTATATTGTATCATCTGCAAAGAGTTTTATTGCTTCCTTCCCAATCTGTATACCTTTATTTCCTTAACTTCTCTTACTGCGTTAGTTAGGATTTACAGTAGGATATTGAAAAAGAGACATCCCTGCCTATTCATGATGTTAGTGGAGAAAAAGTAAAGCTGTTGTTGTTGTTGTTGTTGTTGTTTTAACCATTAAGTATGATGTAAGCTAGGTCTTTTTTATGAATATTCTTTATCAAGTTGATGAAGTTCCTTTATTCCTAGTTTACTGACCATTTTTATCATGAATGGGTGCTGGAGTTTGTCAAATGCTTTTTCCACATCAACTGATATGATATGATTTCTCTTCTTTAGCCTAATGATGTGATGAATTTATTTTCTAATGCTGAGTCAGCCTTGCATAACTGGGATAAATTCTACTTGGTATGGCGTATAGTTTAATACATTGTGGGATTCAATTTATTAATACTTTGTTGAGGATTTTATTTTTTATTTATTTTTTTATTTATGATAGTCACAGAGAGAGAGAGAGAGAGAGAGAGAGAGAGAGAGAGAGAGAGAGAGGCAGAGACACAGGCAGAGGGAGAAGCAGGCTCCATGCACCGGGAGCCTGACGTGGGACTCGATCCCAGGTCTCCAGGATCACGCCCTGGGCCAAAGGCAGGCGCCAAACCGCTGCGCCACCCAGGGATCCCTGTTGAGGATTTTATATTTGTGTTCATGGGAGATACTGATCTGTAGTCTCCTTCTCTTAGGTCTTTGATTCTGGTATTAGAATAATGTTGGTCTCACAAGATCTCTTCTGAAAGAGATCGTAAAGAATTGGTATTTCTTCTTTACATGTTTGGTAGACTTCACCAGTGTTCCATGGCCTTGGTGCTTTCTGTTTGAGAGATCATTAATTAATTTCTTTAATAGATATAGGCCTATTAGATTATCTGTTTGAGTTTTGGCAGAATGTGTCTTTTAAGGAATGGATTCATTTCACATAGATTATCAAATTTGTGGTCATGAACTTAATAGTATTCTTTTATTATCTTTTTAAAGTCCATGGGATCTATAGAGATGTCTACTCTTCACTAGTGTTATTAGTAATTTGTGTCCTCTTTTTTTCTTAGCCTGGCTAGAGGCATATATATTTTATCACTCTTTCCCCCAAGAATGAAGTTTTGGCTTCATTAGCTCCCAATATTGAGTTTCCATTTTCAACTTTACTAATTTCTGCTCCAACTTTTATTATTTTTTTTCTTTTTACTCTGGACCTCTTCCTTTTCTAGTTTCCTCACACAGAGATTAGATCGATTTTATATCTTTCTTTTCTAATAAATGCATTCATGGCTATAAGTTTCCCTCTAAGCAATGCTTTTGCTGCATCCCACAAATTTTGATAAGCTGTGTTTTTACCTTTATTTAGTTCAAAATATTTTTTATGTCTCAAGATTTTTTCTTTGACTCATGTGTCACTTAGAAGTATGTTGTTAGGGGTATGTGGGTGGCACAGACAATTGGGTATCTGACTCTAGGTTTCAACTCAGGTCATGATCTCAGGTCCCTGGGATTGAGTCCCATTGTCAGACTCTGCGCTCAGTGCAGAGTCTGCTTAGGATTCTCTCTCCCTCTGCCCTCCCCCACCATATGGCTATCTCTCTCTAATAAATAAATCTTTAAAAACTGTTGTTTAATTCCATCATTGTCTAAGTGTACACACTATATGATTTCTAGTCTTCTAAATTTGTTAAGGTATGGTTTATAGCCCAGAATATTATCTTGGTAAATGTTCCACGTGAACCTGAAAACAATGTGTATTCTGCTGCTGTTGGATCAAGTATATCCATTATACCTATTTATATGAAGGCAATTGCTGATATTGAGTTCAACTATGTCCTTACTCATTATCTGCATGCTCGATCTGCCCATTTCTAATAGAGGAGTATTGAAATCTTCAACCATAACACCAGATTCATCTATTTGTCTTTGTAGTTCTATCAGTTTTTTACTGAATTTCCTTCAGATTATAATGCCTTCTTGGAAAACTGATCCCTTTATCACTATGTAATTCCTTTTTTTTTTTAATCCCTGAAAACTTTCTTCCTCTGAAATTAATACAACAACTTCTGCTTTCTTTTGACAAGTGTTGGCTTGGTAAAGCTTTCTCTACTTACTTTTAATCTCTATGTGTTTGTATTAAAATGAGTTTCTTGTAAACATGTAATTAGGTCTTGATTTTTGATCCACTCTGACAATGTGTCTTTTTATCAGTGCATTTAGACCACTGACATTCAAAATAATTACTAACAGACTAAAGAAAGAGAAATTAAGGAGTCAATCCCACTTACAATTACACCCAAAAGCATAAGATACCTAGGAATAAACCTAACCAAAGAGGTAAAGGACATATACCCTAAAAACTATAAAACACTTCTGAAAGAAATTGAGGAAGACACAAAGAGATGGAAAAATATCCCATGCTCATGGATTGGCAGAATTAATATTGTGAAAATGTCAATGTTACCCAGGGCAATTTACACGTTTAATGCAATCCCTATCAAAATACCATGGACTTTCTTCAGAGAGTTAGAACAAATTATGTTAAGATTTGTGTGGAACCAGAAAAGACCCCGAGTAGTCAGGGGAATTTTAAAAAAGAAAACCATATCTGGGGGCATCACAATGCCAGATTTCAGGTTGTACTACAAAGCTGTGGTCATCAAGACAGTGTGGTACTGGCACAAAAACAGACACATAGATCAATGGAACAGAATAGAGAAGCCAGAAGTGGACCCTGAACTTTATGGTCAACTAATATTCGATAAAGGAGGAAAGACTATCCATTGGAAGAAAGACAGTCTCTTCAATAAATGGTGCTGGGAAAATTGGACATCCACATGCAGAAGAATGAAACTAGACCACTCTCTTTCACCATACACAAAGATAAACTCAAAATGGATGAAAGATCTAAATGTGAGACAAGATTCCATTAAAATCCTAGAGGAGAACACAGGCAACACCCTTTTTGAACTCGGCCACGGTAACTTCTTGCAAGATACATCCACGAAGGCAAAAGAAATAAAAGCAAAAATGAACTATTGGGACTTCATCAAGATAAGAAGCTTTTGCACAGCAAAGGATACAGTCAACAAAACTAAAAAACAACCTACAGAATGGGAGAAGATATTTGCAAATGACGTATCAGATAAAGGGCTAGTTTCCAAAATCCATAAAGAACTTACTAAACTCAACACCAAAGAAACAAACAATCCAATCATGAAATGGGCAAAAGACATGAACAGAAATCTCACAGAGGAAGACATAGACATGGCCAACATGCACATGAGAAAATGCTCTGCAACACTTGCCATCAGGGAAATACAAATCAAAACCACAATGAGATACCACCTCACACCAGTGAGAATGGGGAAAATTAACAAGGCAGGAAACAACAAATGTTGGAGAGGATGCGGAGAAAAGGGAACCCTCTTACACTGTTGGTGGGAATGTGAACTGGTGCAGCCGCTCTAGAAAACTGTGTGGAGGTTCCTCAAAGAGTTAAAAAGAGACCTGCCCTACGACCCAGCAATTGCACTGTTAGGGATTTACCCCAAAGATTCAGATGCAATGAAACGCCGGGACACCTGCACCCCAATGTTTCTAGCAGCAATGTCCACAATAGCCAAACTGTGGAAGGAGCCTCGGTGTCCATCGAAAGATGAATGGAAGAGAAGATGTGGTTTATGTATACAATGGAATATTCCTCAGCCATTAGAAACGACAAATACCCACCATTTGCTTCAACATGGATGGAACTGGAGGGTATTATGCTGAGTGAAGTAAGTCAATCGGAGAAGGACAAACATTATATGGTCTCATTCATTTGGGGAATATGAATAATAGTGAAAAGGAATAAAGGGGAAAGGAGAAAAAATGAGTGGGAAATATCAGAAAGGGTGACAGAACAGGAGAGACTCCTAACTCTGGGAAACGAACTAGGGGTGGTGGAAGGGGAGGTGGGTGGGGGGTGGGGGTGACTGGGTGATGGGCACTGACGGGGGCACTTGATGGGATGACCCTTGGGTGTTATTCTAGATGTTGGCAAATTGAACACCAATAAAAAATAAATTTATTATTAAAAAAAATAATTACTAACATAGTGGGATGAATATCTACCATATTTGCTACTGATTCTATTTGCTATTGTTCTTTGTTCCTGTTTTTTGTCTTCTAGTTCTTTCTGCCATTGCTAGTTTTAATTATTTCTAGGATTCCATTTGCTCTCCAGTTCATAGTATATCAGTTATAGCTTTTTTTTAAAAAAGCATTTTTTAGTGGTTACCCTGGAGTTTTCAGGATACATTTATCACTAATCCAAGTCCACTTACAAATAATATTATACTACTTCACAGGTAGCTCGAGTAGTTTGTAGAAACAAAATAATCCTAGTTCCTCCCTAAATCATTGCTGTCATTTATTTTACTTATACACAAGCATATGTAGTCCAATATAGTTTTGCTATTTTGTCTTTTTTTTAAAGATTTTATTTGAGAGAGAAAAAGAATATAAGAGAGCAGGAGGAAGAACAGAGGGAGAAGGACAGACTACACACTGAGCATAGAGGCTAAAATGGGGCTCGATTCCACAACTCTGAGATCGTGACCTGAGCTGAAATCAAGAGGTAGACAATTAATCGACTGAACTACCCAGGCTCTCCTCTATCAATGGACTCTTAAATTGGTTTCATGTCTTGGCTATTACTAATAATGCTTCAATAAACATGGGAGCACAGACATCTCTTCAAGTTAACAATTTCATCTCCTTCAAATTTACACCCAAACATGGGATTGTTGGACCATAGAGTAGTTATATTTTTAATTTTTTTTAGGAAGCACCATACTGTTTTACATAATGGCTATACCAATTTGCATTCTCATTAATAATAATAATACACCAGGATCCTCTTTTCTCCACAACCTCACCAGCATTTTGGGGTTTTGCTGTTTGGTTTGATAACAGACATTCTATACAAGCATCCATTCAAAAACTGGAAAGAACTCAAATACAAAAGCTAACCTTGGGTGACGGGCACTGAGGGGGACACTTGACGGGATGAGCACTGGGTGTTATTCTGTATATTGGTAAATTGAGCACCAATAAAAAATTAATTTATTAAAAAAAACAGACATTCTAATAGGTGTGAGGTGATAGCTCATTGTGTTTTTTATTTCCTTTTCCCTGATGGTTAATGATGTTGAGTACTTTTTCATGTACCTGCTGGCCATTTGTATGTCTTCTTCAGAAAAATGTCTATCCAAGTCCTCTGTCCCCTTAATTGAATTATTTGGGTTTGGTGGGGTTTTTTTTTTTGTTTGTTTTTACTACTGAGTTATAGAAATTCCTTGTATTTTGGATATCAATCCCTTAACAAATATATGGTTTGAAATATTTTTCCAATTCTGTGGTTGCCTTTTCATTTTGTTTCTTTTGCTGTATGGAAGCTTTTTAGTTTCATGTAGTCCCACTTGCTGATTTTTGCTTTTGTTACTTGTGCTTTTGGGGTCAGAATCAAAAAAAAAAATCATGGCCAATCAAGACCAATGTCAAGGACCTGCTTCTGCATAACTTCTTCTAGGAGTTTTATAGTTTCAGGTCTGACATTTAACTCCTTAATGTACTGCCAGTTACTTTTTATAATGCCTTTCTTTTTTTTATTTTTTTATTTATTTATGATAGTCACACAGGGAGGGAGAGAGAGAGAGAGGCAGAGACATAGGCAGAGGGAGAAGCAGGCTCCATGCACCGGGAGCCCGACGTGGGATTCGATCCCGGGTCTCCAGGATCGCGCCCTGGGCCAAAGGCAGGCGCCAAACCGCTGCGCCACCCAGGAATCCCAGCCAGTTACTTTTTATAAGCAGTATAAGAAAGGAGTCTAATTTCATTCTTTTGCATAGAGATATCCAGTATTCCTAACACAATTTATTGAAAAAACTATCCTTTCCCCATTGAGTATTCTTGGCTCCCTTGTCAAATATTAGTTAACCATATATGCATAGGCTTCTTTCTGGGCTCTCGACTCTGTTCCACTGGTATGCCAGTACCATACTGTCTTGATTACTACAACTTTGTAATGTAGTTTGAGATCAGGAAGTATGATGCCTGCAGTTTTGTTTTCTCAAAGATTGTTTTGGCTACTCAGGGTTTTTGTGGTTCTAGAACAATTTCAGGTTTATCTCTTCTACTTTTGTGACAATTGTCATTGGAATTTTGAAAGGAATTACATTCAATCTACAGATGGCTTGGTGTAGTATCCATGAACACAGGTTATCTTTTCATTTATTTAGGTTTTCTTAAATTTCCTTCATAAATGTCAGTTTTTAGTGAATAAATCTTTTTCTTGGTTAAATTTATTCTTATTCTTTTTGATACTATTGTAAATGGGATAATTTCTCTTATTTCTTTTACATATAGTTCATTGTTAGTATAAAGAAATATGTATGTTGCTTTTATATCCTAAAACTTGACTGAATTCATTTATGAAGTTGAAATTTTTTGGTAGAATTTTCCAGATTTCCTACATAAAAGATCCTGTCATCAGCAAACAGACTTTTTTTTTTTTCCTGATTCAGAGGCCTTTTCTTTTTCTTGCCTAATTGCTCTGGGAAGGACTTCCAGTATTGTGTTGAACAGAAATGTTGAGAGCAAGCATCCTTGTCTATCTAGCTCCTGATCTCAATGGCAAAGCTTTCAACCTTTCACCACTGAGTATGAGGTCAAAGTGAGCTTATGGAATATGGCCTTTATTATGTTAAAGGATATTCCTTCTATACTCAACTTGTTAAGAGCTTTTATTATAAAGGAGGTTGAATTTGTCAAATGCTTTTTCTGCATCTACTGAGATGCAAATCCAAGATTCTTGTATCACTCTCTTCTCTAAAGAAGTTTTTTAAACATTTATTATAAAGCAGGTCTACTGGCAACAAATCTTTTTTTTTATTTTTTTTTACTGGAGTTTAAATCTCAATTTTTATCTGAGGAAGTATAGTTCCTTCATTAGTGAAGGATAATTTCACAGAGTACAGAATTCTAGGTTGGGGTTTTTATTTACCCTCAACATTTTAAATATTTTACTCTACACTCTTATTTGCATAGTTTCTAAGGAGAAGTTGGATATAATTCTTATCTTTGCTTCTCTGTAAGTTTTTTTCTTTTGGTTGCTTTCAATACTTTTTATTTACCTTAGTTTGAAAATGAGATAGCTAGATGTAGTCTTTTTGGTGGTGGTGGTTTTGTCATTTATCCTACCTGGTGCTCTCCAAACTTCCTCAATCTGTGGTTTAGATCTGACATCAATTTAGAGGAAATTCTCAGTAATTACTGTTTCAAATATTTATTTTTCTCTTTCTTCTCCTTCTGGTATTCCCATTACAAGTATGGTATACCTTTTGTAGATGTCCCACAATTCTATTAGGTCTTTTTTCTCTATGCTTTTCACAGCTTTAGAGGTTTCTATTTCATCATCATCAAGGTCAGATATTCTTTCCTCAGCTCTGTCTGGTCTAAACAAATTTTTAAATGCCTTTGGGCTTTTTAGTATTTACTTGAGAGAGAGAGAGAGAGAGCGCACATGTGGCAGGAAGGGGCAGAAGGAGAGTCAGTCCTAAGCAGACTCTTGCTGAGCAAAGAGACTGACACAGGGCTCAGTCTCACAAACCCTGAGATCATGACCCTGAACCAAAACTAAGTGGCAGTTCCTCAACCAAATGAGCCACCCAGGCACCCCAAGCCCAAAGAGCATTCTTCATTTCTCTTAAGTATTTCTGATCTCTAGCATTTTGGGGTTCTTAAAATTTCCATGTCTCTGCTTACATTGCCCACCTGTTCCTCCATGAAGTCTACTTTGTCTATTAGAGCCATTAGCATATTAATCAGTTGTTTTAAATTCTTCTTCTGATAATCCCAACATCTCTGCCACAATCAAGCCTTGCTCTATCTCTTCCAAATGTCATTCCTTTTAGTAGTTCTTTCAAGTTTTTCTTGGTAACTGAGCATAATGGACTGGGTAAAAAAGAACTGCTGTAAATGGGCCTTTAGTAATACATGGCAGGGGGGGAAAACATTTAAAAATCCTATTAGGTTTCTGTCTTTTGGTTTCAGAGCATGTGCCTGTGGACTGAACTTCACATGTGCTTCTCAGTTGTCTAAAGACAGGCTGCCTAGAGTAGCCTGAATTTGGGCATTTCACTTCTTCCAGGTAAATTAGGCTCTGGTGAATTCTCCAGAGGACAGATTTTAAGTACAGAATGCTCCGTCATGTTTCAAAATTGTTCTATTCCCCATCCCCCCTGCCACCTCCAGAAGCAGAATGGGATTTCCCTCCTTATTTAATGTGAGAACCTGGTAGAGATCCAGGAAATAAAATACACAAAAATGTGGGAGCCCCCTGGTGACTAGACGTCCCTGGAGTTAACTACTCTGAGTTTCCTACATCATATGTTCAACAATTCATCAATAACAACTGAGATTTCTATACCCAGGTGCTGCTTCCCAGGGAGGCTGCTGCTCTAGTAAGTTATGATTCTCTGCATTTGCCTGTTGGTCTCCCCCAGTTTAGGAGGCCGTTTGCTCTGTGACCTTACTTCTCTTATGGATCTAAGTAAAGCTATTTTCTAGTTTGTTCAGCTTTTTACTTTTTGTTATCATGTACCAGACTTCCAAACTTGTTACATGCTAGATGAGAAACCTGAAATCTTTATTCTTAATTGAGGTAAAATTCTTATTACATAAAATTAACCACTTTCAACAATTCAGCAGCATTTATTACATTCACAATATTGTGTAATCACCCTATCTAGTTCCAATTTTTTTTTTTTTTTTTTTTTTTTTTTTTTTTTAGGGAGGGGATCAAAATATTTTACTGAGAGGCTTCAAGGTAAAGTCAAAGGGCTGGGAGGACAATGAGATCCAAGATTCCTCAGCCTGGCCAGGAATTCCCCAATTCCAGAATCACCAAGGAACACTGTCATCTTAAAAGGAAACCCCATTCTCATTAAGCAGTAACTTTCCCCTTTCACCCAACCCCGGGCAGCCATTAATCTTTACCTGTGTGGATTTACCTGTATGTTCTGGATATTTCATATAAGTGAAAAAATATACTATCTGATCTTCTGTGACTGGCTTCTTTCACTTGGTATAATGTTTTTAAGGTTCATCATGTTGTAAAATGTACTGTATTCCTTTTTAAGGCTGAGTATTATTCCATGATATGGACATACCGCATTCTGTGTTTTCATTTATCCAGTCATGTACTTCCTGTGCTTTTTTTTTTTTCCTGCCATCCAGAATCGAAATTCTAAAGTGTCCTCAGAGAGGCCAAGTCATCCTCACCAAGGCCTCTCTTGGGCACAGCCACTTTGACCTCATACACATTTTGAACAGGCACCAGAAAGACTATATGCACCAGCCCCTCCAGATGAGGACACCAATCTTCCCAATACCAGAGACAGAAGAACATATGATATTTGGAGACTGACATCTTGGGGGGTTGTTGTTAGGTTTAAAAGAGAAGATAGAAAAATGGTAGAACCCTCTTCTCTTGGAAATCAAGGAGAAAGCGGGAGGGGGAAAAAGTGAAAGGAGGTTGCTCTAAATTAATTGTACCATAGGCAGGAGGAAAGCTAATTTTTATAGTGCATGTTCTAGAGAACTGAGAAATATCCCTACAACAGAAATAATCACTTTAACAATTAGGATGATTCCACAAATTCAAAAAAGCTCCAAAAAATAATAAAAATTTTCAAAGTAAAAAAGTAAACTACCAAGAGAAACACGTTTGCTTTTACCACCTGACATCTTCTTGCCCATCGTCAAAGGCAGAATAATGCCTCCCATGCCACTGCCGCAAGATGTCCATGTTCTAATTCCTAGAACCTGTAGATCTGTTACCTTCTATGGCAAAAGGGACTTTGCTGATCTGTTTAGATGAAAGATCTTGCAATAGGGAGATTACCCTGGATTATCAAAGTGCCCAATGTAAGCACAGGGTCCTTCATAAGACAGAGCCCAAAGATCTGAATCAGAGAATGAGATATGAAAACAAAAGCAGAGATTAGAGTGATGCAAGGCCCCAAAGCCAAGGAATGTGGGCAGCCTTTAAAAACTAGAAAGATAAGGTAACAGATTCTTCCCTAGAACTTCTGTTAAGCAGACACACACACACACAGAGGCCTACTAATATTTTGATTTTAGCTCAGTGAGACCTATTTTGGACTTCTGACCTCCACACAGTAAGATAATAAGTTTGTGTTGTTTTAAGCAACTGAGTTTGTGGTCTTTGGTTTCAAAAGCAATAGGAGACTAATATACCCATCCAGAATATCCAGCCATGTAACAACCAATCACCAACATATAGAAACACCGAGAAGTCAGACTTCTCCATGGGGGTGGTACTTGTGTCTTCATGACGAAAATGGGGTGTCTACATGTTAGAAAGCAAGAAGCAAGAAAGCAAGAAAGCAAGAAAGAAAGAAAGAAAGAAAGAAAGAAAGAAAGAAAGAAAAGAAAGAAAGAAAGAAAGCCAACACACAGGAAGGAGAGGGAATACACAAGGAAACCTAGAATAGGAAGCAAAACTGAACCCTGAAGTTTGTTACACTAGAATGAGGAAAAAAACAAGGACCACAAATTTTTCACATCCACCATAAAACATTTCACATCATCTTCAAATCAGACGGGCCTTGGTAAAAGGTTTTAACAAGGCAATACCTCATGTGGTGAAGTTCAGAAAATGAACTTTCAATTCTCTTAATTTTCCAGTTAAATAAATCTGATTTTCTCCACAGAGAGGGAATTAAACTCCCCCAAACCAAGAAAGCCCCCTTTCCACATAACAACTGATACAGTAAAGATAAAACTTGGCTATGTAATGGTCTCATTACTCTCATTGCAAACCATCTGTCAAATTTTGTTTAACAAGTAGGGTAAATTCAAGAGAAATAAATAACAGTTGTCTGAAACCCTCATGTCCACACAGGTATACTTTAAATGAGCTATGCTTGACATAAAGCATGCACGCACGCGCACACATACACACACACACACACACACACACACTTTCTCTCTCTCTCTCTCTCTCTCTCTCTCTCTCAATTTCCTGGCAATGCACTCTTCTTAAATACACAACCATCAAGCACAGAGAGGGATGGAAATCATTCTTCCTCCACTCCCTCCCATCCTGCTCCTCTGAGAACTCAGACCCAAACCAGTTCTTCTCCTTCCCAGCTGCCAGTTCCCAAGAACGCTCACAACCCATAGTCCTCCTAAAATAAACAGCACATAAATCATCCACAAAAACTAACTCAACTTCCAACCAGGCCATTCCAACATTAATAGTGCCTTTGTTGTCAATAAACCTAGATTTGACTTCTCCTATTTTTTATGTGTATTTTATTTATAAATTACTAATGCTTTTCCTGAAGCAAAATGGTCAAAGTAATAGTCTACACTGAGCCACTCCATCAGCTGGAAAAGAATAAAAAACAAAAAGATACAGTTCAAATGGAGTAAAAGGGAAAGAACTATTAGCTGTGAATATACAGGCATTTCCTAATTCTGCTTGACCCCCAGTACCTATAACTTTCCACCCTACCTCCTTGGAGGTAGCAAGTACCCTGTGAACTTTATGCTGTAGTCAATCAGACAGATGGAAAGCACAAGTCACAGCTCTGAGGAGCCATTCTATCAAGCTGTGCCTGTTCTTCAGAGGCAAGAGTATTGATATATTTGTCCACACTGGTAGAAGTGTGGAGGTGGCAGTAGTGGTTTTATACTAAGTGAGAAGCTACTATAAACCAGGTACATAACAGAACCCTTCAGCTCCTCCAGAATGCTAACGGCTTTCACAAGCAATAGTTCTTTCTTTCCCCAACTTCAAAGGAGATGGGAGAGTGAGCTCTTCCCAGAGGAAAGAAGAAAAGGAAGAAGCCAGTATTTAACATGAATTTCCACTGCTTTCTTTGCCCCAAAACCATAAAGACCCAATTCTCTCCTGCAGGGAGCCCTGGATCAAATGGGTTTGGAAGATGAAGTGCCTCATATGAGGGGACCAGAGATAAAGGATGCAATCCAGAGACTTTCAGATCCCTGGTTCCAATGGTTCAAAACATGGGTTGCTTTTACAAAATTTGGGAGACTGTGAACCATTACATGGACACATAGCATCAGTCATATTGCCCCTAAAATGCCAACGCCCTCCCCCCCAAGTTGGCCCCACTTACAAACAGACACACAGGGTCCCACCTTCTATCACAGGTTCATGGCAGGTAAGAGCAGGAAGGCACCTGAGGCATTGCCTTATCCACCCGTTCATTCAATTACCCCAACAGTGGCTCACAGTTGTTTTCCTCACTCCTTCTGTATTTTATTTTCAATCCAAAAATGTTGAGGCTCCTCCCAAGATTGACAGAAGAAGTACGGGTGTGGATGTAATGGGAGCAGGGGCTCTGCTACAGTGTCAATAGCCCTTTCTTTTCCCTCCATGGATCCAGCAAATAAGCAAGCAGATACCAACTTAGACCAATACCCTGGCCTTCTAGGTATGTGTGCGGCTACTTCTGGGGAGAATGATCCACTCTCTGCCTCAGGGACCAAACCAATCCTATCTTTCTAAGGCTTGCTCAGCTCCTCCCACCAACCTCCCTTCCATCTTATGGCCACCATCCCCTCTTTTGTCTGCCTTGCCATCAGACCAGCCTCCTCCCCCCTTCCTCACAGGAACTGTCACATACCATCATCTATTCAGTTGACTAATAGAGCAAACTCACACTTAGGAGGATCAGTGGATGGGCACAGAGGGTTGCAGCTTAACGCTGGCAGATTTACCCCATCCAAATCCCAGTCATCCTTCAGAATGCAACTCAAATTCCACCTCTTCCAAAAGAAGGCTGCCCCTTCCTCCGTATCTGTCCTCCCCACCACTCTTCATGTGTTTAGACATCTTGGATCACCCCCACCCTCTCCCAGTGCTCTATAGTAATCCTAACAGCCAACAGGTCAAAAACAAGTTTTAGTGCAAAACTATGTGAGATACAGGATCCCGTCTCAGGGACCCACTAGCATCTCTCCTTTTCTTCCCCCTTGGACTCTCTCCTCCCCGGAGCCTAGACAATCTCTAGAATGCAGAGTCAGCCAATTCCTCTAGTGTCACGCAGGCTTTCACATCTTTTTTCTTATACTTGGGCCTAAACTTTTCAGATTCCAAAGCCAGGATCAGAGTCTCCTCTTCTGTTTTCTGCTGTGTCATCACCTGAAGAAAGCAAACATCAAATACTGAAACTGACAAGGAAGGCAAGATGTGCAAAGAAATGTAGATTGAAAAACAACAAACAAGCTCAGTAACAATCTCAAACTTATTATCCTGTCCTACAAATATTTATTAAGCACCTCTTCTGTGCTGGATACTCTGACAGGCATTTTCACTTCTATTCTCATTTGAACTCAGAACAATTCTTTCTCCAACTTACAGATGAATAAATGGACTCAGATAATGGACAACCTTCTCAGAGCCACACACAGTACATGTGCCCTCTGCCTCAGACATGTGTGCAGGCCTCAGGACTGGAGCTGTGAGCTCTTTCACACACAGATGAGTAAGGTAGAGCACTTCAGAGTGAGGGAATAGGTTTGAACCCCACCACCTACTAGCTGGGTACCTAACTAGATGACCTCTCAGCCTATTTCCTCATCTGCAAAATACTGACAACTGTTCATACCTACCAACTTACCTCCCCTTCCCCAATGGATTGTCAGAATTAAATACCTATAGAAGTAGTAAGAACTATGTGTGGCTCAGAATAGACTCTCAATTAATGTTAGCCACCACCACCACCTCACCAAGCCAGGGCTGGGCATCTAGCGCAGGACACACCTCCCAAGGCAGCCACCACTACCAGAAGTACTAAATTAATGGAGGAGTTCCTCTCAGGCACGAGCACATGCAGCTGAGAGGGCTGCGTTGGGGGTGAGCTCTGCATCCCGTGCCTCTTCCCCTCAGCTTTGACAAGCCAGCCTCACTCAGGGACTCCACATTATCTCTAGCCAACTTCCAACTGATGCATGCCTCTCTCTTCTTCTCCCTCCATGCCCATACATGCTTTAAGAACTGCACTGTGACCCACATTTGAGAGACATCAACCCTGTGCTGCATCTCCAGTTAGGTTACAAGCCCCCTACAGATGTGGATGGAATCAAGCCCAGAAGTACCTTTACCTAGGACCAGAGATGGAACTTGTGGATGTGCATCCCACCTCTGAGCGTTCTGAGCTGGCACAAGACTCTGATCCTGGCTTTGGAATCTGAAAAGTTTAGGCCCAACTATAAGAAAAAAGATGTGAAAGCCTGTGTGACACTAGAGGAATTGGCTGACTCTGCATCCTAGAGACTGTCTAGGCTCCGGGGAGGAGAGAGTCCAAGGGGGAAGAAAAGGAGAGTACAAGGAAAGTAACAGTTCTTGGAGTTGATCTGATCCATGTCCTATTATTCACTGGTATGAATACTGTTGATTTTCTCAACTTTGGGGGCTCATAGACTTGTTTTTACTTCACAGTACGTATACTGAATCAAACTACAAAGGGAGTATTTCAGATTAAGTTAATCTAGGACACAAGCATTAGCTGGCTGGCAGGTAAAGGAACGCAAGGCTAAGATGATAGTTTCTTTTTTTTTTTAATTTTTATTTATTTATGATAGTCACACACAGGGCGAGAGAGAGGTAGACACAGGAGAGAAGCAGGCTCCATGCACCGGGAGCCCGACGTGGGATTCAATCCCGGGTCTCCAGGATCGCGCCCTGGGCCAAAGACAGGCGCCAAACCGCTGCGCCACCCAGGGATCCCAGATGATAGTTTCTTGATAGATCTTTTTCACCTGTGGAAAACCCATGCATTCTTTCTGGCCTAGTGAACCACAAGAAACAACAAAAGTTTAGGTTCTAGACAGCAAGAAAATAAGAGACAAGGGCTACACATATGGAAGAAAATGTGAGAAAGTGAGAACTCTGGATGGTTTTAGGAAATTTCACAGTACAAAGCTTGATCCTTCCTCCATTCTCATTATAAAAATTCACAGGCCTCTACAATGAAAGTGAGCTTAGAAGCTAGCAAATCCAGCCACCTTTATTTTATAGAGAAACAGAGGCGAGGGAAATGAAATGGCCGGCCCAGTGTCTCCTAACCGAGGAGGAAAATGAGCATTCAGTGAAGGAAAATAATGACGTGTAAAGGATGGTTGATCTCCAATAAGGACACATGGACACCAGTCCCAGTTATGCCACTGATCCGGACATCGTCCCTCCCCGGGGGGCCAGACTCATCTGTAAAATGAGACCTGGAACAAACACGCAGAAAATCATGGTGTCAACAGATCTCGGAGACACCTTGCTGGCAGTAACATTCTGTGACCCTCAGATCCACAGTAGTACATACAGTCCAGTGTTCCTTCAAGACGCAAGCTTAAAAGTAGCACTCCAAATAACAGGCACACACCCACAACTACACAAAAATACATCCATGTCAACAGAAAGCAGGAGAGAATGTAAAGTCCCATAAAAGAGCTTGGGATTTAAGATCCACTTCCTGGTAAACTCACTTAAGGGTGTTTAATACACACGCATGTGCACACGCGCATATAACATTAATACACACACACACACACACACACACACACACACACGGCCCAGCCTCTCTGGCCACTAGGGTTTCTGTTCCCAAGCAACACTCTTCCAAGGAAGGGGGAAATGTAAGCCAGCAATGGTGGCCCATGAGGGCCAACAAAGAGGGGCCGAGCACTCCCACTGTCACCACCCTAAAACACCTGGTCCGGTCTGATTAATGAGATGAAGACCAGATGCTAAAAATGTCTGCTAAATTAAAAGAAAAAAGAAACAAAGAGAAAAGGAAAGGAAACCAGAAGCCTGCCTTTAATACAGTGCACTTTGTTATCTGTAATGTCTTTCAACCACAGATAACAGAATCAACCACATGGAATCTAAGATGCATGCCAGGTGAAAAAACATCATAAAGACATAATAAAAAGTTCCACCAGTGCCCATAAATTGCTGGGGGACTGTTGCAAGGGCAGAACCATAAATTCTTGATGTTTCCCAAATTAGAGGGTACCAACACGTATGCAGATATATTTGTGCGGGTAATTGAGGGCTAAAAAATCTTACATTAAACACCGCTACCTCCTTCAAACGCTGTTAGGGGAGCCTCCAACAGGCGCACGCATACAGCACACACTGTAGGAATTCAATTTGGAAACCATCATCTAAAGCACAGAGGAGAACAGGAAAGTCATATTGCTATAATGCTTAGATTATCAATCATCTTGACAGTTTATTGGCTTTATCACCACACATACCATTAAAATGATGTCTGGCCTAGACTGTCAGAAGCAAACATTAAACAGACCAGGATTAAAAAGCAGATCCCAAACAGCACTCCAGTCAAGTTTCCCTTCCACTCTGAAATTAGTTGGAGCTGACTAAGAAACTGGCGCTCGACTTTGAAGAAATATACAGCCCAAAAGGCTGCGAGTCAACTCAGACCTGAGGAGCTGATAGGTAGTGTCATGTTATGGCAAATCTGACTCTCCTGAGGTTGATTTATCACGCACTCTGTGCAACAGAATGATTGCTAATGGTGGAACAGAGAAGGAGGGGGAGAGAAGAGCACCGCCACCACAATTTGCCTCTTCTTGCAACCCAGAGCTTGCATCAAAAGGGCCAAGCCAGCTCCCAGAAGTGGGGTAGGGATGCTAATAAATTCACACTACTGAGCAAACATATTAACATTACCCCCACACAGGTTATTAAAGTAATTTTACAGATTCAGAAGAACCGAAGAGGCAGCAGAAGAGACATTCATAATTCAAGAGCTCTAGACAGCGAAAGAGTTACGAACCCTATACGTTTTTAAAATGCTTCTGCATGTGTCACTTTGGCAAGGAAATCTCAACACAATTAAAACTATACTAGCACATCAATAGGGCTCAATTGAGAGCTGTGTACCTGCCTTTTACTAGGCCAGGGCTTTATAGATGCCTCAGGAAGAAAGGGGAAATGGGAAATTCACTGCTAATTAAAGGGAACCTTCTGTGCCTAAGGAAAAATGGTGGCATTTCTAAAATATATATATAAAAGAAACACGTTTTCGAAGCTCTGCCAAGGGTTTGGCTTTTTCACAGCCCCTAGAACTGTTCCGTGTTTGTTTGGAAGTTACAGAGCCATTCTGTTTGTGATTAATAGTTTGCTTTCCA
Source organism: Nyctereutes procyonoides (assembly GCF_905146905.1). Taxonomy (NCBI): domain Eukaryota; kingdom Metazoa; phylum Chordata; class Mammalia; order Carnivora; family Canidae; genus Nyctereutes; species Nyctereutes procyonoides. Next base: position 62,471,919 of record NW_026575046.1, read on the forward strand.
GTACAAATAAGTCATTAAAAAGGGTGGGGTGGGGTGCAGAGAGAACTGACAGGGTAGGAACTGGCCCTGAAACAATGTGAGTAAGAAATTCATAACACATTTTCCAACTTTTTCACTCCCTTATTTACCCAAGTGGGGTCCATGCCCCCCCCCCACTAGGTGACTTCAACATGACCCTTTGGGGTGAAAACACTCATCGGGACACCACATTAGAGGCCCTTTGTCTTGTGCCTTTCCCCCTGGTGGACTTATGGGTACCTGGGGAATTCCATTAACTCATCATTCATGCAAGGCTCTGGAAAAGGATGGGGCAAAAGTGGCCACAGGGCATGAAGGAGCAGCTTCAGCAGTGTTCCTGCTCTCACTGGGCTGACTTCCCATGGGCTAATGCTGCCATGTTGTTACGCTTCCCACCAGCCTTCCATTTCCAAGCAGTATTGACTGACCTTGTTTTGTTGGCTATAGGTTGGGGAGGTGGGTAGTGACAATATAACATTTACCCAGGAGGAATAGTTCCCTGTATGTCAGAGGTCACCAGGAGGAAAACACACACACACACACACACACACACACACACACACACACACCGCAAACAAACAAAAATCCTAATGCCTTAACCCAAGGCTTGTACACAGCTCAGCAAATCCTGAACTTTACACCTGAGCATCTGGGTTTGGAAAGCAAGGCAAGACCCACCCATAACCTCAAGCATGCGCACACCCAATAACATCACAACTCTTTGTACAAGAGCCAAGAGAGAAATAACTAGGGGAAGGGCAGCCAGCATCCAAGTTCCTCACACAAGAAACTTCCTCTGCCATCACCCCTGGCTCCGATTTCTGAAACACTTTCACTATCAAGCAGAAACCTCCCACAACTGGCCCTCCACATAACCACCCCCTAACCAGGAAACAGACAAAATCTCCACTTTCACACTCCAAGACATCAAGGCACCAAGAGCTCCATGGGGAGGGGGATGTGTAGCAACCAGTCAGTGAAATCATTCATGAAGATCACTGGGCACCAGCCAAGGGACTGACATGGTGCTGAGCTTTGTTAGGAACACATGGGACTCTGAGGAGCATGGTTCATACCCACAGAACCTACAACCACTCTGCTGGGAGACATGAGGAGACTGGTTTGATTGATATGACTGGCTCATCACCCAGTAGATGGAGATTTTCTGCTCTTTCCACCAGCCCATGAGCTCCTGCAGGTCAGGGACTATGTCTCATTGAGTTGGTGCAAAACCTACCAAGAATGAATAAAACCAGTTATGAATGAGGGAAAAAATGAATGATTATTTTTAATCAAACAATAGCACATGCAAAGGCAGAACTTAGTTGGTTTGGAAATCCCAGCTTTGCTGCCAATTCAAGCCCTTTTTCTAGCAAGTGGCTGAAAGAAACCAGACAGTGAGGCAGTAGGATGTTCTCTTTCCTCTAAGTCCTCCCAGAACACTCTCTTTTCACCCATCACACCTTCATAACGCTGACGCCCATGCCCTACCGAGTGCCCCGGGGAGGTTGAGGGGAGGGTGGGGGCTCAGCCTGTCTATAATCAGAACAGCAAGGCAGGAAAACATCCACAGACATGGAAGTACTACTACTAAGAAATGAGAAAACTGAGGTTTATCTTAGCCTCTTCTACTTCCTTGCCATTTATCCTAGAAATGTCTCTAAAAGATTCCCAAGGCTCACCCACACACCAAGCTCTTTGGGATTCTTCTTATTATAAAAAGTAAGACTTAATGGCTCTGTGTTTGTGTGTTAGGTACTACCACAAGAGTGGCAGGAGGAGAGAAGTTAGTCCCTCCTGTGGGAACTCTTCATAAACACTTACTGAACTGAAAAGAGACATTTAATAGTGATTTGAAAAGCTAAATAATTCAGCATGGGAGTTAAACAGAAAAGACAGGCCATTGGTGTAAGAACGGTTGTCATTACACAATGCAGTAACAAGAACCATGATGTTAGAATTCACCTGAAACAGGAGCTGGGATTGAGGCATCAGGGACAGATTTATGGAGCTGATAAGAAGCAGCAGGTCCTTGAAGCACGGACAGAGGGGGGAGGCATTCAGGTAGGAAGAACATGGCGGGTGGACAGAGGGCAGCAAGGATATTGCAGTGGCGCACAAAATGGGGTCACAGAGCAGAGTGGAGGGGGCTAACATAGGATGGGGGAGAGACTGTAAGGATCCCAAGCAGAGCATGAAATGAACACCTAAAACTGAACTACTGATCATCTCCTACCAATTGGTCCTCTTCCAGTGTTTTTTATTTCAGTGATTTCACCATTATGGCAGGAATGGCTGACTGTCCCCTGATTATCAACAGCTACATATGGCCATCCAACTAAGTTGTGGCCCGTGGGATGTGAGCAACTTTTGGGTGGTGACTCTGCAGAGAAGACACACACTTGGATTGTGATAGGAGAGACCATTCCATGGCCATCTTGGTTAGCTACTGGGAGTCTCGTTGAAACACCCCAATCTGTATCAGTACAACCACCACCATTATTCACCCACTTTCCAATCCAGGCACTCAGGTACCAGGCTAGACTGTGTCCTGTCCCTCAGGATCCCCATAACCTCTCTTACCAAGTTCTTCTGATGTCTATTGCTATCTACCACTCAAATGTGGCCTCTTTATTCCACCTCTCCACAATAGCCAAGTACATGATCTACCCACACATACTTTGGCTTTCTCTGAACCATTATCATAGGAGGATTCTCCAGATACAAATCTGAACATGCCCCCTAATGAAAACTCCCAATGGTTTCCCATAACAACAAAAATCTTCAGCACATACTGTGAGGCTTAGCACAGCATGAGCTGATCCTGATCTTCCTCCTCCATACCACATTCCACTGCCCAACCTTTTTTTGGTCCCCCTAATAATTACTATGCTTTCTCCCCATACAGGGTATTTGCACATGATGTTCCCACTGTTTAGAATGCCTTATCCTTCCCTTCCTTATTTAGTGAAGTCTTACTCATCCTTCAGATCTTAACCCAAGCAACACTTGGTTAGGGAAGACTCTCTTGACCTCCTTCCAGATCAACTCCCCCTATTACACCATGCACCAATACGTGCATTTAGGCACATGAGGCTTTCTTACAGTATTTCTCTTTATAATTAGCCAAGTATCTGGTATGTCTTATTTTTATTAATCGAAATACAAAATTAATAGTATATTTATCTCATTGTCAGTCCACTGTTTCCTACCCAAGACTCAGTAAGGGTAAGGACCGTCCCTAATATCGCTCACCAGTGACTCTCTGGCACCTAGAATGCTGCATGGCACAGAAGCATTCTCACACATTTTTAATATGTGAATAAGCTAATGCAAAAATTAATTAATGGATGGCTCTGGTACTTCCCATGGCTTTTACTTCATTAAGACCCCTGATCAATCTGGTACTTGGCTAATCATATACCCTCATGCTCCCAGATTGTTGGTCTTTCCAAACAAAGCCAAGGCTCTCAGAACTAAGTATTGGGAAAATATCATTTTCCTGCCTGCTCTGTCTCCTTCAGCTTCTTCCCTAATAAAGACAATCTACTGTGGAAGGGTGGCTCCTGGTGCACTCTATTCCCAATGCAACTATTGTGCTATCAAAAAAGAACGGAGAATTGAATATCTCTGGTACTTAATGACCCATTAGACAGCCATCTTGATACAAACCAGAAGGTGGTTAATGCTCTAACAAACTGATGCTAAACCAAGGTAACAGAGGGTAGCATAAACTAAGAGTCACAGCTTATAACACTAGTATTTCATTAACTGAATGGGAAATAGGGCACACCAGATTTCTGACCAATTCTAAGGTGGCACAACTCAATCACAAGGACTGTGGCAAGTTCTCCAAATATCTGGGTCCACAGACCTAATGCCATCTACATCCCCAAAATGACAGAATTTTTTTTCCTTTAAGTATCCACCACCATCACCGCCACCCCTGACCTATATGATACAATACTCTCCAGCAGGAGAAGCAGCAACCTTCAAGCTGCACGATGAACTGTTCTGGAAGAAGTCAATGAAACCTTCCTAAATGCCAGCTGGCTTTGCATCCAAATGCAAACTTGTTTTTAAAGAAGACAGGCACAACTGTGGTACCTCTAATAATGAAAATGGGCCATAAACTGGCAGCGAGAATCCTCACCCCCGAAACCTGCATTCCCAAGAGAAAGAGGTTCCTCCTTGGCTTCTGTACTTTTACACGGTGACCATAAAAAAGCCTTTATGGCCGTGTGTACCATCTCACCCTGCCACGGACACACATTTCAGTGTTAGTGCCCCTCGGGTCAACTCGAGAAAGGCAGCGAGTGACGCAGATGAGTACCACCACGGGTTGCAGGGTGATGTGGGCACAGAAGCCTCACAGGAAAGGGATGGTTGCCTCTGCTTAGGGACTGCAGGACCAGAGGGAGAAGAACAGACTAGTCAGAACAAGAAGGGAGAAAATGCACCTGGTGGAACCTGGAGAGGCCTCTGAACCTCTTGGAAGACACACCAAAAGTAAACTTAGGTCTATGCTTACACTGGCCTGAGGATGAGGGCCAACTGGGCCCTTGGCCACGGATGCAAGAAGTTTATTATCCCCGGTTCCTCCCAAAGAAACACTGTGGCTTGGCAGGGGCTCTGACTACCCCCCGCCACAATCTGCAGAAGAATGAACAGACGCACAGAGCAACGGTCCCATGAACTGAAGTCTGAGGTTAATGCTAAGGAAAAAATCTAATAAAGCAAGAAGGCATAAACTTGCTCTCTGGACCAAGTAGGTCAATGAAAATCCCCTTCCAAGCCATGCCTACCAACAGGAAGCGGGGAAATGGATGATCATCAATAACCAGTGCTGAGAGAAGATGAGGCTACACCACTGTTCTGGTCTCATCTTCCTGGGCACACAATCTCCCTTCAAGAAAGTGGGGCTTAGGGATCCCTGGATGGCGCAGCGGTTTGGCGCCTGCCTTTGGCCCAGGGCGCGATCCTGGAGACCCGGGATCGAATCCCACGTCGGGCTCCCGGTGTATGGAGCCTGCTTCTCCCTCTGCCTGTGTCTCTGCCTCTCTCTCTCTCACTGTGTGCCTATCATAAATAAATAAAACAAACAAAAAATATTTAAAAAAAAAAAAAAAAAAAGAAAGTGGGGCTTACTCTTACCAGTGAAATGTGGATGGAAATGAGGTCGTACCACCCTGGGGCTGAGCAGTTAAGAGTTTGGTGTGTCCCCACCATGTTCTCTCTCCTTATCTACTAGAAGAAGTGAGAGGACCCCAGGAACAGAGCAAAGGGAAGGCACCAAAGACAAAGGGTTCTTGGGCCACTGAGTAAGGTCAGGAAAGGGCTCTCCTTTCTCACCTCACTCCCTCTCATACACACCCACACCCTCTACTTTAGACTTGAGAGCAGTAAACAGATTTCTATCATGTCAAGCCACTAAGATTTGGGGGCTGGTTTTAATAGTTATTAGTCTTCTCTGGCTAATAGAATAATTCAAACTTCATTAGCATCTGTTTTGAGATCTATATTGGTTATGTTTATTTGTATAGCAGATCCACCCTCCTGATTATGCTGGGCTCTGATTCATGTTAATATTTGGTTTGTATTCTCTCAGTTGGATCATTGAGTCTGGGATAAAAATTTCACCATGGAAAATCTTCAATATGGAAAAGCCACTAGTAAATATTCACAAGCTGACCCCACTTCCTGGTCCATGAACAGGCCCACTCCCTAGCACTTTCCAGTTCTTTCTGGTCTCTCTTGCAATGCACAGAACACACACATGGAGCCCACTAATTTTACAGACATGTTAGGTCAGCTAGAGCTTTACCAATAAGAAAAAAAAAAGATGTGAACATAAACACACATATCAGGCAAATAAGGGAGCAAAAGGGAACATATTTTGCAAGGGTATAAATATGAATTTCAATCAATGGAACAAGATGTTATCTGCTCTCCTGAGACTGCAAATTAAAAATGCTTGTTTCAAAGAAAAGATTGTATCCAGTTTATTCAGGATGCTTATCTATCATAGAATTAGTAAAGAGTAAACCAGAGACTGACTTACGCTGGAGTAAAGGCAAAGGCACTTGAAAAAAATCCAGGGCACCTGGGTGGCTCAGTGGTTGAGTGTCTGCCTTTGGCTCAGGGCATGATCCCAGGGTCCATGGATCAGAGTTCTGCATCTGGCTCCCTAAGGGGGGCCTGCTTCTCCCTCTGCCTATGTCTCTGCCTCTCTCTCTTTGTATCTCTCATGAATAAATAAATCTTTAAAAAAAATCCAGCATTCCAGCATCCTGAATGCTGGAGGACCCCAGAAGGCATACTTGGCTTGACTGGAGCCTGGACATGCATTCCTAGAGAGATCATGAGTGAGTGGCACCTGCAATGACAAAGTCCATTTCCTTTTTTTTTTTTTTTCAAAGTCCATTTCTTGAAGCAGACACAACATACTAAGAGATCTGTTGGCCCAGCTAGAAGACCAGTAGCAGGTAGCGTGGTCTCATTCTGGAGTTAGGGAAACCAATCCCGATTAACAAATTGTCTCACATTGCTAAGTATTTACTGAGTATCTACAAAGACCACTTGAGAACCTGTGGGAGAAACAGAATATGGCTCTTTCAGTGCTGAAAGGACTCTTCGAGATCATCTGTCATTTCTAAGCTGTGAATCTTTGCTTCAACTCTCAACCTCAGTTTCTTCATCTGAAGCTAATAGATGCAAAGCACTTAGCACACGTGAGCTGAACAATTTATTTTAGCTGTCACCAGAACAGTAACCATCCTGGAGAGCTCAACTGCATGTGAGTGCAATGTTGGACGGAGGGATGGAAGTCACCAGGGTCACCTTCCTGACTCCCACAAAAGGAAGACAGAGGGTCAATTAAGGGAGTTTCCAGCCTCCCACCACACTCAGCAGCAGCTCGGTTTGGGGCTATTCTACATACTGGAGTTCAACATAACCTATCATTTAACTGAAGGGTCCTTTTGCTTGGCAGGAAAAAAAAAAAGTTTAAGAAACACTAGTTTAATCCCCTTCACCACACCCCCACCCTTTTAACAACCACTGGGAAAACAAGAGGTTGAAAAACCAAAGTTAACATATGTGTTCGAACTCCCAGTTATCTTTTCGTTGAGCCAGGCTGGAGGCTGGGGATGAACCAGGTTCTTCTTCCAGCCAAGCCTGCAGCTCTAGTGTCCAGAACTCAAGGCTGGCTAAAGGCCATCTCTGGAAACCCTGCCACTGCAGGGAAGACAGAGGTGGTACCCATTGCCTCTTTCTCCTGGGGTGCAAACATTCCCTCTCACCCAAACCAATTATGAGCACCTCACCTCCTATCTGCTGTGTTAGATGGGGCTGTCTCCATGCCAAAGGCACTGCTCAGGCAAGCTCCAGACCTGATTCATGGTACCAGGATAATGACAGTCGTGATCATAGTTTAATTACAATAACAGTAAACCAGCATTGGTTGAGCATCTACTTCTTGCCAGACACTATGCTAAGCACTTTACATCCATTATTTCATGTAAACTTCAGGACCATTCTGAAGCAAGGTGCTATTATTAATTCCATTTTACAGAGAAGGAAGCTGAGGCCCATAGAGTAGTAAGTGGGTACACTCACCCAGCTGCCAAGTTTGAAGCCAGAGTCTGACCCCAGGCAGTTTGGCTTCATTTCCCATCCTCTTCACCAGTCCATGTGCTGTTTCCCAATCTCACAACCACACTGGCAAGGAGAAGTAAACACCAGGGCCAGTCAAGGATAGCTGCATTTTTTTTAAAGATTTAATTTATTTGACAAAGAGACAGCACAAGCAGGGGAAGCAACCGGCAGAGGGAGAGGGAGAAGCAGCTTCCCGCAGAGCAGGGCTAGGGAGCCTGATGCAGGACTCGATCCTGGGACCCAAGGATCACCGCCTGAGCTGAAGGCAGACACTTAACTGACTGAGCCACCGAGGTGCCCCAAGAATAGCTGCATTTTAGAACAAGGTAAATACCTGGGTAGTATGAAGACATGTGGGGTAGGAACTACACATGTCAAGCAAACTGGATGCAAAACCAAACTGTCAGTGCTTCTGATCCACCCAGAAAAAACTGCGAAGAAGAGGAGACTTAAGGAAATGTCTAGATTTCCTTGTCCAGGTCATGCCCATCACCATCCTTCCTTCTAGGCTCCAGGTTCCCATTTCCCACATGATCCTGCTTCACACAGCACACAGTAGGTGCTCAACTATTCCCCTCTCCCTGGCTGCTTTAGGAGGCAAACCCACAGTGTTCCTTGGGGTTCATCTTCCCCCAACCAACTCAATCCCCTCTCAGGCTTCTGAAAGAATTCACAGGAGGTCACAACCCTGTTAATACTTTGCCAACTTACCCCATCGTCCCTCCCCTATTTTCATTTCCCCCATTATGCCTGGATCAGTTTCCTCACCCTGTGCTAATTCCTCTCCCTCTCCAGCGTTTATACCCTTCAGATGTTTGCAGGCTATTATCATGTACCCACTTAGTCAAGCAGCACACATTAAGTTCTTTTCATCTTCCCTCATAAATCAATCCCTTAATCCCTCCAAGCCCTTTAATCGTGCTAGCTGCTCCTCTCTGAACTCTGTCCAGTTTCTCCAAGTCTCTGATAATGTTGTGACATGAGGCTGGATGCACAGCTCCAGCTGCTGACTCTCCAAGCTCCCTGAGTGTCAAGGAGCCCCACGCACGCACAGGGCTCGATCTGGGAGGATGGACACCTTGCCTTACCACCCCTAGCACACACACACACCCCACCCCTGCATCCCTATTATTGCAAAGGGACTGTGGTTATCCAGAGATGCAGAGAGCTCTCAAGCATTTGGGTGCCATGCAGAATTTAAAAGGAGGGGGAGAAAACCTGCAGGAAGTTTTACAGCCCCATAAGATTTTCACTAGCTATTCCCACACACTCCCTAAGAACAGATAATGCCTCTGAGATCAAGGAGGATTTAGGAGCCCAGAAAAAGGCCATTTTGAATCCTTAGGCCATAATAAGCAAATTACAACCAAGTGGAGATACCACTACACACCCACCAGAATGGCTATAATCAAAAGGTCTGACAACACCAAATGCTGGCAAGGATGTAGAGCAACACAGAACACTATGGGTCAGAGTGAAAACGGAACGACCACTTTGGGACAAGGTCTGGCAATTTCCTTTAAAATTAAACTTACACCTAACCTTAGGTCCCCAAAATTCTACTCCTAGGTACTTAAGAAAAATGAAAATATGTGCACAAAGGGTTGTATACAAATATCCACAGCAGCTTATTAGCTAGAACCAGATAACAGCTCAGCAGACATCCAACAGAACGGATGAACTACGGTATATGGACACGTCGGAAGCCCGCTCAACAAGGAAAAAGAAACAAACTACTGATAAACACAACATGGGTGACTCCCCAACATGCTGTGCTAATGAAAGATCCACAGAAAGCATACTATATGAGTCTAATTATATGAAGTCCTAAAATAGTCACATCAAGCTATGACAAAAAACATGAGTGATTACTTCAGGGGCAAAAGAATCTGGGAAGGGTCACCAGGGCACTTTCTGGGGGAAAGTCAAGTTTTTCATTTTGATTGGAGTTTGAATTACATAGATGCATGCATTTATCAAAACTCACAGACATGGCACACTCAGGGTTTGTCCATTTCTCTAAAGAAAAAATAAATAAACTAATACCAAACTCTAGCAAGTGATACGATGCTGAGTGTTTAGGGTGAAGGGTATTGACGTCTGCAGCTTAATGAAATGCACCACGAAATAGGATGGATTGATGAATGGATAGAAGTAGAATAAAGCCAGCAGAGTAAAATGGTAACAGGAGGACCTGAATACCACTTTGATGTCAGGTATATGCATGTTCACTATACAATTCTTTCAACTTCTCCATACAGTTGAAATTTTTCTTAATAAAAAGTTGGAGGGAGGGGGAAAAAAACTGACTCTTTCCATTCATGACTTCTTGTAGACCTTGGAGCCATGAAAGCCACACTGATGTGCAACAGGATTTTTATATTTCAGGCACTATCTCAACCTCTTGTTTCTCATTTTAGGTGTGGTCTCCTCACCATTCCCCACCCATACATCTGTCCTCCCATCATTTTAGTATCTACATTCATTTTTTTAAAAATCAACATATTAATAGTTCATCCAGGGATTCCTATTACAGGATTCCTGAGGGGCAAGGAGCAGGTCAGGAAAAATGAGGTTCACAGATCACTCGCAATTTTGTGAAAAATTCTATACACATGCATATGTGCATTTCTTTGAAAAGAGGATCCATAGCTCTCATTAGATTCTTGTAGAAGTCTGGGGCCCAGGAAGTCTCAAGCAAAACTGGAAGACCTCTTCAATGGCACTTTCAAAAGCATGTTAAGGGCAGGTAATGCTTCCAATTTAGAAACCATCTGCATTTTGGAACACCTGTGTTTTTCATTATCAAAGTGCCTTTTCATTGTATACTCCTCTCATGTAAAGAGAAAAAGAGACTGCTTGAAAGTAGTAATGTCAGAGGCTATGCCCCTGAACATCTCTAGGTACATACAGCAAAATTAGGGTTATTCAATGCAACATATTCAATTGTTACATACACTGTTCAATTTAAAAAAAAAAGCTTTTGATCATAAAACAAATATTTATTACGCACTTGGCAGAGTGAATTGCATAAAAAGGAATGTACCTTTTACTGAGGACCTACTATGTGCCTAGTATGTTACATATGTTCTCTTTAAATTCTTTTCTCCATTGAGTTGTCTCCCAGTAGCCCTGTTTCATATTTTAAAAAGAACAAAAAGAGAACTGGGCCTAAAATTATCCCCTAAAAGTCACACAGGAAGAGAATATGAACCCAGATCTCCAGGGCTCCACAAAGTCCAGTCCTTCAAAGGCTTTCCAAGCAAGAACTTCAGCTATTACACTCATAGCTCCTAGAACTTGGCGTACTCTTCTATATTTCAAGTACTCTGCCCCACAGACTTTAAAAGCTCTCCAAAAATTATCCAGAAATGCAAGCATTCCAGAATGCAAAACCTATCACCCAGACCACCGTTTGTCTTCAGAGGTGGCATAACTCTTTCCTCATATTACATGTCCCAGGACCTGGTTTGGAAGACTCCATTGCTGATGGGCTGGGGTGTAAGAAGGGACACAGCAATGTCACCAGCATCATCACCCCACCTCAAAGCACCTTTGTGCTCAATGAAGAGGGGCTACCTTTCTGGGGCTTGGGGACCACAACAAACATCACTGTCTGGGTTTGCAACAACTGAGACTAAAAGAGCCAACTTACCCTGAGGCTTCACCTTCATCTTTATCTGGAAATTCTTTCATGCAGTCTATTTATGGGAAGGAGAATGTATGACACTGGCCTTGACTTCCATAATCTGGGGATTTCTCTGGGGTAGAGAGCACTCCATTCCACAAGCCACAGGACTCTGGACCTTAAGGGGGTTGCCCTCTGGCCCAGGTGCCTGCAGGTCTAGAGAACAATGACAGTTGTGATCCCAGGAAGGGTAAAAAGACAGCTCAGAGGCTTCCAAGAACCACTCTGAAAACTCTCTGGCCACCTTTCCTTCTTTTTTTTTTTTTTTTTTTTTTTTTTTTTAATTTTTATTTATTATTTATTTATGATAGTCACAGAGAGAGAGAGAGAGAGAGGCAGAGACACAGGCAGAGGGAGAAGCAGGCCTCCATGCACCGGGAGCCCGACGTGGGATTCGATCCCGGGTCTCCAGGATCGCGCCCTGGGCCAAAGGCAGGCGCCAAACCGCTGCGCCACCCGGGGATCCCGCCACCTTTCCTTCTTGATGTTTCAACTGAATAAAAATGTTACAAGGCATAAAGACTCGGCATTCAAGAAAAGGCTTCCTCCTAATATTGATAGCAGGGTAAAACAATCAAAAGATACAATGAAAGGGAAAAGAAGTGCTAGAAGGTCAGTCTGGGGTATGTATGGAATCGGGGAGGGGCATTCCAACTCCAGCTCGAGTGCACTTGGGGAATGGGGTGCAGGTGGAGACAGATGAATGAATTAATATGCCCCATGGCAGAGTTTACAGGTAACCTATCCCAATATATCCATTCTCCCTTCTTCCTCAGGAACAGGACCTCAAATTTTAGAAGGACATATTGCCATGAAGTCAAAGACTAATTCTCTGCCTCCTTTGCAGCTAAGTGTGGACTTACATCTAGATTGCTGCATGGAACTTGTAAAATAAATTCCTAAGAAGGAGGGAATGTCCTCCTTTGCCTTTCTTCTGGTTGTCAGGCTGGTATGTGGATCCGATGTCTGGACTATGTCCATCTTAAACCATGAGGTTCAGTCCAAGAAACCAATCCCTTGAGATAGCAGAGTAGAAAGATGGAAGGAGCCTGAATCCCTGTTAATACTACAAAGTCACTATATCAGCCCTAGTTTGTCAGCCCGGTACAGTAAGAGAGAGAAATAAATGTGAACCTTATATAACATGCTGGTAATTGGGATTATCTATGCTATGCAACTGAACCTAATCCTAACTGATATAGGTGGCTCAATAAATCTCTTTAAGAAGTTGTTTTCAACAACTGGTAGCAAAAGTACCACACCCTAATCACAGCTCTTGTGGGAAAGCCCATAAGTAAAAGACCACCCTTTTCAAACTGCTAAATCAAATCCATCATTTCAATCAAAGCCACCAATTCAGGACATTGATACCATATAGGAGAGGTGAGGGACATGTAAGTTCATAATTAATTAGGACACAGAAACCCCACCCCACAGCAAGTGAACTCTAAAAATGCTTGCTTCTAGGGATGCCTGGGTGGCTCAGCGGTTTGGCGCCTGCCTTCGGACCAGGGCATGATCCTGGAGACCCAGGATTGAGTCCCACGTCGGGCTCCCTGCATGGAGCCTGCTTCTCTCTCTCTCTGCCTGTGTCTCTGCCTTTGTGTATCTCTCATTAATAAATAAAATCTTTTTTTAAGAAAATGCTTGCTTCTTAAGAAAAATTTAAAGAGAAAGATGAAGCTTTAAACATGTGAATTTCAAACTAGCCTGCCAGAGTCTCAAGACTAGAAGCTACATAATGACACAATAGGAATAAGACATAGGAAATGGTGACTGATCTTTCCAGGTGCTCTTCCCCACTCAGTTTTGACTGAGTGACACTAAAATTTCTGAGTTGAGACCTGCACCATGCACCCATGAAGATGTTTTATCACACACATAATTCCAAGGCGAGCAGGAAGTTACCCAACAGCAGGGAAGAGGAGGCTACAGGTCTAGGAGGCACCAAATTTCAAGGACATGACTTAACCATCTCCACCAGGAGAATGGACATTTTCTATTACATCTATTTTCTATTTTTCTATTATATCTCCAGCAGCGGCAGTTTCTTCGGTGGCCTCTTCAGGGGAATGGGCTTCAGAGAATGCCTACCTCAGCTGCATTGTCAAGTCTAGGGTCCTGAGAGGACACCCCTCCAACACACAAGGATTCTCAGGTGCTCTCTGGGCTTCCCACTTACCACCTACCCATTCTGATTTGTTGGCCTAAATATACATACCCACACCCCAACCTTGGGACTCCACAATCCTCGTTTTACTCCCCAGGCCTCTTCCCAGAGATCCCTAAGGGCCAAGATTTCTGAGATTCTTACTAATAATAAAGTTTTCCATGAACTTCCGAACTCTGGAGGACTCATTCTCCAAGAACATCCAAATGAAAAGGGAAATCCATCTTCTAGGATCTCAGAGGTTGGGTTTTGGTGATAAAGTTTTAAATTGCTGTCCATTATTAATGTTAAACTCACAGCAGTCAGCCCTGAGATCTGCAATTATAACAATTCATAAAACAGCCCCTTTGTTAGTTGCACTTGAAGAGCTTTTGAAATATAATTGCAACTCGGTGCAAAGTAAAATAAAAATTCAGATTTTCTTTTACCGAGGCCATGAACAATACTGTCCTTTTTACAGCAGCGGAAAGCCTCAAGACATCCGTTATATTCCTTCAATGAGCTTTGTTCAATAAATGCTAAGCCTTGAAGCTTTTAAATGTATTAAAGTGATTATGATATCATCACTCCAAAGGCACTTCAATAGAACATTAAGACAGAAACAATTTTCTTCCACACAAACGGCGTAACAGTAACAAAAAGTTGATTAAATGCACATTGTATCAAAAATATTTTCAGTATTTATAGACATATGTAGATAACATTAACTGTAACCCACACCATGGGCAGGAAAGAAAAGAGTAAATAATAAAAGCATTAGGGAGAGAGCAAATTTTAACAATAAATCTTCAAAACTTAAACTGTAGCTTGACTATGACTTGGCTTTTGGATTTACAGTGGAAGTCACAGTACATAAAAAAAGAGTAAGCCTCAAAATTAATAAATACTAGAGAGGAACAAGTCCTTGTTTGCTTTTCTAGTGAACCCAAACAAATTCCCCACTCACACATGCCATACTTCCCTAAATGCCTCTATGTGACTGGCAGGAAATGTGAATCTATTCACAATGTCACCTAACATACACCAAACAGGTAAGGACTCTGCAAGGGGCAGGTGCCTAATGCGTCCCACCAGGAGGCATGGAAAGGGTAGGAAGAAGGCCAAGAGGTGGGTTCAGAACAAAACGGCAAGATGTTAAGTTTCTCTTTGTTGCAGACTCATTACAGAATGCTCTTAGCACAGATAAGGGGATTATGAATTCACATGTGAATTTATCCCCTATTAAACTTTCAGCAAAAGGGTCAGTTGGCTGGAATAGCAAAGCCAAGGCACCATGGTCACATGCCAAAGTAGGAACGACTTGTAGGCTCTCCTGACACATGAAAGTAAGAAAAAAAGAAAAAAAAGAACGTTTCAACCCTTTGAGTGCATTCAGACGTAACATTGACATCTGTGTGTTCAGTCCTGTGTCCTGTTATTTTGCTCAGCTTTATCTTGAGGGCATGTTCCCAAGCCATTTAAAACTTGATATATCCTTTCTAATCGATGTACTATATGGTGTTGGGTGCTTATTTTTGGTAGTAGCTACTTATGTAGGAAGGTTATCTATCCTATGCTTATCGTATTTTGTTCAATCATTTACCATCAGGTCTTTCTGCCTCCTAAGTTTGTTTATGGGGTGGGGTGTTTTTAAATAAGGTGAAGGATTCTAACATCTTAGAATTAAGGAGAAAAGTATTCTGAGGACCCCGCGGCAGGACACGGGGGCTGGGGGAGTTGGAGAGGGACTCTGCCAGGAAAAAGAAAACAAACTCTCAAACCAGTTAAGACCAAATCCCTACGTATGACCCCATACCTTTCAACTTGTCTTACCCCCTAGGCTGAAGCAAGAGCGTGTTTCTCAGTGGAAAACACTCTATAAACAATGCAGACTCCACAAGAAAAGCTACAGACAAGGCCTTTTATTACCCAACTTGAGGCCCTTGTGATTTTCTTTATGGGGAGAGTATCCTTGTCCATCACTTCAAGCACTGCTCCCTAGCCCTGGCAGCTTCTTAAACCAGCCCAGAGAAAAGAACTCATAACAAAGGGCCAAGAAAAATGGAAAATAAAGACCATACAGTGGGTGACAAGTTCCCCCACTCAAGCAACTAGCCAATGCCGTGAGCCAGAATTGATTTTCTATACGACATCAGAAAGGATTACCTCTCCCCCACAATACTGCCCAAGGGGATGGAGTGGAAATCATAATTAATTCAGGCAAATTCAATTCTGTGAGTCCAAGTGACAAATACTTTCCTTACAATATGAAGCACAGTCTCAAAACATCTTAAAACAGTTGGTGGGAGCAATAGCAACACATTCAATGCAATAATGTGCAAAGCTACACAATAAAATGCATGTGACCAAATAATAATTCTTCCAAGTCAGGAAAGAATATTCTTTTAAAAGAATAAATTCAAACTTCAAAGAACATGCATTTCCATTAATAATGTTGACTCTCCTTCCCTCCTGGTGATAGGGAGTAGGGGAGGAGTGGAGGTCAATTTAATTCCTTAACTATCTTGGCTCATTAGGCCAACAAAAATATTCTGTGTTAGAGGGAAATGTATTATTGTGCTCCTGATGCAAGGAATCAGATGGGAGAGGTTGCTTCCACAGCCAATGTGACCTAAACCCACAAGAATCTAAAAATACCATCGCAGTCAACTACAAATTACACACCATCAGAGAAGACTTAGCGACACCCATACTTCAAAAACAGTCACAACACAGTTTCTTTTCGGCTTCAGAGTTTGTTTACTTTGGAAGTTTACTCCACTGAATGATAGAGTTATACAGAAAGGAGAACACTGAATCAAGAGGCAGGTATATCCCAATAACTGGTATCAAGTCTGGCACTATCGATCAGAGGCCGTGGGCCAATTAACACCTCTCTGGAGGCCCTGAGGCTCCTTCTCTCTGAAACAAAATGGTTTATTTGCATGCTTCCATATGCTCTTTCAATTGTAATATTCTACAACTGTGGGATTATTTTCCTCTTTCTAAAGAAATTCTGCTTAGAATTACATTTAAATGAGTTTCTGTTCCTTGACCCCCAACAGCTAGGCAGGAGTGAAAACGTGTGGAATAAAAAGGAGAACATTCTGGAATTCACAGAGGGTCATCCCCAAAGCAGAAAATCGGAGGTTGACTATATGTGTGTATCATACATACACATACACAAAAAGCATGCATCTTTTTGGCCAAAATACTTCTCCCTTAATCTTTACATATTTGTTAATATTTATTAAGTGCCCATTAGAGAATGTTTCTGTTTAGCTAACTATATGTGATCAGAAAGAGTGATAAGAGCATGGTTGGTACATGTACTGTCTTCGGCATCAGACAACTAATTTTATTCTGCCTCTTTGGGAAGATATAACTTCGCTGAGCCTATTTCCTCATCTAGAAAATGGAAAAGAATACCTTGTTCATGGAATTATTGTGAGACTCAAATAAGACAATCCACATAAAGCACAGTAATTGCTATAATCACTATTATTTACCACGACTACTTCTATTAATACCCCCATTAGGTTGCTATAAGAACTTAATAAGAATATATATTAAGTACTTAGCACCAGTACCGGGCACACAGTGAAATCTAATAAAGATTGCAGGTACTCTTACCTATTACACTATCAACATAGTATTACTATGTTATCAGATAAGCTTATAGCATTTCTCTTTAGTCCAATACTCTGTTTTCCCCCCACAAAGACAATTTTCAGTGGAATAGCTCTAGCCCTCAGCACCCCCTCCCAGACACAAAACACAAAACTCCATCCATCAAACTAACCTTCTTGGTGACAACAAAGCTTCGTAAAAGGAGTTAAGGAGTACAGACTGACTTATGTTCCTCCTCTAAAAAGTGAGAAGGCTACAGCCAATGAGCTCGATACATGCCCAACTCTGGCTTTGTACAGCCCTACTTACTCGCTGTCAACCATTCAAAACTGTGAGTAGCACCCACGGCCCACATCTCTCCTGCAAGTCTGAATGAGTGATGACCTCAAATAACCAACCAGAAATCCAAAAGGAAAGCTTCCACATACAACTGTAAGAATTTGTGGGAGATTATTACCAAAACCGAGGTTGAATCCATTTTCTGGGCTTGGTCTAATTTTGTTCATATTAAACAATGGGTAGATGTTTCTGGGCATTGGTTCACAGATGTAAGAGTTTCTCTCGCCACGTCTTTAGTTTCCACTTAGAACAATATTCAGCAACAGTTATTTGATTTCAGTCCTCTACTAGTGAAATTCCTTGTTTGTTTTTCCTAAAAGTTCAAAGGGATTGGCATAGAAAGTTCTGCCCACAATGGGGTAACTGCTGCGAATTAAGATGTCCTAACCGTTTACCCCATGATTGAAGCAGTTCAATAAACAGGTTCTTCTCTGCTCTTTATGAGCCACATTAAATAACAAGTAAGCATGACTCGTTCCTTTGGCTGTAACTTGTGTAATTTATCTTTCTGGGAAAGGTGCACAAGGCCTCGGAGGGAGTCATGTAAGAATTCATGTGAGAACTGAGACAATCCATGACCACAGTCACAGTCTGCTAATTTCTGCTGGTTTTTAGGAGGGGAAAGAAAAGTGTATGTTAAGGGTTAAGGGGGCTCCAGGCCTTTTGAATGGAATAAATTACCATGCCTCTAGGAAACAAGGCAGATAGCAATTCAGCATCTCCAGTGGGCACCCCTCCTTTCTGTAGATACTGCAGCCCCACAGTTCTGTTGCCTCAAGAAGGGCATTGCTGCTGACTCTGGACCTTTAATAGAAGCATATTCTAGAACCATGGGGACAACAGCAAGATACTGGCCATCTCACACCTGCCACTTTCTTACTCAATGTCTGGCAAGTTGAGTCTCAAAAAAAAAAAAATCAATGGGCAAGAGAGAAGAAATGAAGATGACACCGATGCTAACTTTTTATCCCCATTATTTAGTTACTTTATTAGAGTTTTCCTAACTCTTCTGCACAAAGGGAAGGGTAAGTTATAGAAAATGAAGTGGCTTTGTCATCAAAAGCCTTCTCTACACTGGCACACAAACACCTGTCAGTGCAAAAGATGCCTCTTTATCAAGTTTTCATACCTACCAGGAGCCAAGTACACTCTGAGATTTCAGACTATTTTCTTCCAATGTTTTGAAGTCCCTTTCAGTTCACATGAAGGCTAACGATTTCAAAAAGGCAGGGAAAGGAAAGAGTTCTTTAAAAAAAAAAAAAAAAGAAGAAGAAAGAAAAAGGAAAAGATATCGTGCCATGATTATGAAGTCCTAAAAGCCTTTTAGCTGACAGCATAGGCTTTGTTGAATAGCCTCTAAGAACCTCCACTGAAAGACACAATACAGCGATAAAATAGAGGCAAAGCATCCACAGTTTAGCATCCTCAGCCTCCCAAATTCAGATAGCCCATTTTACAGCAGAAGTCAGATTTCCACCCCAACAGGCCTTTGGACCACTCAAGGTGTGGCATCAAAGAGACACAGGAGTCCAAACAACTGATACATCATTTTCTGCCAACAGAGAAATTAGTTTGTACCACACTCAGCACAAACCTGCAGTTAAAACCAGAACTTCAAAAATAGTAGAAGTGCCTTAAACTCTCATGAGGAGTACCCCCATTTCCCAAGTCTATCTGTCCACTCATGATGCTCTGTCCTCAGTTTCTGCATTGAGTGATGACTGCCAAGCTAACCAAGTCTGCTTTTCCAAGATCTTGCCCCAGTCAGCAGAGTTCAGACTACTCACAGACACTTAGCACTTGGGCATTCAGAGCACTCGCATGGAATAGCACTGGCTTACAGAGAGTTGTGGGCAGAGCTACATAAACCTACCTGTTATAATTTCAGTAGCCAGTGAACTTCCTGCCATTCTGCCCTGACCAGCTGCAAGTAAACAAAGAGTGAGGATTGGGAAGAAACCACAACCAAGATTATATTAAATAGGTTCACACATCTCCCATGCGTCCCAACATGAAAGCATGATTTCAATAGCACATGCAGTATTTGGCTTGGGTGTGTGAAATACCAGCTTTTGAGTGATGGAGCACTAACCCCTACCTCAGACATACCTTTTCTCTTAAACTATTACACTTGGAGAGTTTCAAGCTCCTGCTCCAGACCCATCCATCTAACAACAGAAAGCACCTCTCAAGCTCCTTTCTGACACAAGCCCATCATTCACCATTTGCTGGTATGCACAGTTTTTGCTGACAAAGCTCCATTACTAGAAAAAGCTAAGTAAAGCTGATTTGAAATAACTATATATTATATTGAGGCTGGATGAAGAAAACTGATTTGGAGTCTAGAAAATCATCATATAAAGAGGCTCTAGAAAGAACTGCTTAATTATTTAAATACTTTCACTTCCTACAGACCATACATCATTTGATTTATCATCAATGTTCAATATTTGGTAATTTACTGGGGTCATTTGACAAAACAACTCCATATAGCAAGTACATATCAGACACTGTAATTCTTCAGTTGAAATGTCTATGTATCCCTGATTAACGTTCAAATACTAAGCTAATGCTATCAGACTGAAGTGTGTGCCAATTTCAGCTCTCCAGTGAGGATGCAAAGCTGAGAGCATGCCAGTAGGGTAGCCTGAAGAGCATATTATCATGTGTTGTCCTCCGTGGTTGCAAGATAGACTGATAACATGACTGGGATGGCCCCAACAAAGATGCTTATCCATAAGTCAGTTGAACAGAGATGGCTAGTCCCATGTGACCCACTGCCTGATTCAACTGCTATAGCAAGTCACAGAGACCAAGACCTTGGGAGGAGGGTGTGTGCCTTCTGCCCCACATGCTAGGCTCCATCCAGAGCCCAGCTCTGCTCATGGTGTGCCAAGCCTGAAATGTATCATTATAGACACCCCACCTACTACTTGCTCTACAAGATCCATCTCCTGCATAAATCTTTCTTCTTTATCCAAGCTCAAAATGCTCTCTCCAGTCTTTCAAAATCCTACTATTAAGTGTTTTTTGAAGTCAAATTGTCTTCTTAATAAATTCAATGTAGAATCTATAGCTTCTCAATATTCTCTGGAGTTCTTAGCATACTAATAAATAAGAACAAACTCTAAGTTTCAGGCCATGACAAGTCACATGGGTCAAATATAAGGAATACAAGAAGCCTAATATCAATGCATAAAGAAATCCAACCAATAGATTTCTAATTCTGTAACTTGAAAACAGAGATACAACTTTTTGAAGTGCCTATTTACAAAACTTGATCATATGCTAGGTCATAAAAAGATCTCCAATTCCAAGAAACAAACAGTACAGATCACGTGACCATTCTCTGATCACCATAAGAATTTTTAAACCTTTAACTTTTAAGACAAGACAAAATCAAGAAAAAAAAAGACAAAAAATCAAGATTCCAAAATATCTAGAAAATAAAAATATAAAACATTATGTATTAGAATCTGCAGGACATAACTTAAAAAGTGCTCAGGGAAAAAAATCCTAGCTTTAAGCAGTGCAGTTCTAAAGAAGATAAAGTGTTTATGTGTACAGCCCAAATACAAAGAATAAAAAAAAGTTAGAAAAGTAGAAATATTGGTAGGTATATAAACAGTAATAAGAGAAAAACAGTGGCACTAATCAATAAGTACAAGACTATTAAAGTAATAATAAGCTACCAAATCAATAATTAAGGGGAAGAAAAGAAGAAGCATATAGTCAAGATATGAATATGATGGCAGGTAGATGTTCCTTGGCCCAGTGTACCCCCATTAACACTTCCATAAGCCCAGGGGGCACACATGGTCCACACTGGGTACACTCCTTGAAGACCTAGCTCTGGCAGCCAGGGGGACTTAAGATTCTGTGCCCCACAGGGCAAAACTATCAAACAGTTCTTGGCAGGTTACCTCCCTCAAAGCACTGCACAGACATGAGACAGATATATATCCCCATCCCTAACTATGACCAGTCTTTCAAGACTAGGAGAGGTAGCTGTTTCACCTAATACACAGACACAAACACGGAGAGTCAAGCTCAATGAGCAAACAAAGGAGAATGTTCAAAACAAAAGAATAAGACAGAACCTAGGTTGGGGGTGGAGGTAATTAACCAAAGGTAATTTACCTGATAAAGGATTCAAAATAATGGTCATGAAGATGCTCACCAATCTCAGAAGAAGCATGAACACAGAGAGACATCAATGAAGAAAAACTCTAAGTATCAAACAGAAGTCATAATGCTTAATAATATAACAACTGAACTGAAAAATTCACTAGAGGGGTTCAACATCAGACTCGGTGAATCAGAAGAAAGAATCAGTGACCTGGAAGAAAGGGCAGTAGAACTCACCAAAAGGAGAAAAGAATTTTAAAAAGGGAAAGAGAAATAAAATGACAACAGAGAGGGAGGCAAACCATAAGACACTCTTAGTGTCTATAGACACTATAGGAAATAAAGAGTGGCTGGAAGGGAGGTGGATGGAGGGTTGGAGTAATTGGGTGATGGTCATTAAGGAGGGCACTTGATGTAATGAGCACTGGGTGTTATATGCAACTAATGAATCACTAAATTCTACCCCTGAAACTAATAAAAATAAAAATATATAAATATAAATAAATATATCAATAAATAGTG
The DNA here is from genome assembly GCF_905146905.1 of Nyctereutes procyonoides. NCBI lineage: Eukaryota > Metazoa > Chordata > Mammalia > Carnivora > Canidae > Nyctereutes > Nyctereutes procyonoides. The sequence continues at coordinate 62,494,049 of NW_026575046.1, forward strand.
AAAATAGCTTAAAAGACCTATGAGATAACATCAAGAGGAACAATATTTGAATAGGGAAGGAGGATGAACAGAGAAAGAGGTAGAAAACTAATTACAAGAAATAGAAGGACAAAACTTTCTATAACCTGAGGGAAAAAAATAGACATTCAGATCCAGGAAGCCCATAAAGTTCCAAGTAAGATGAACCCCAAGAGATCCACACCAAGACATATTATATTAAAATGTCAAAAGTTAAAGAAAATCTTAAAAGCAGCAAAAGAAAACCAACTTGTTCTGTACAAGGGAACCCCTATAAACCATCAGACTTTTCAGAAGAAACTTTACAGGCCAGAAGAAAGTGGCTGAAAGGAAAAACTTCCAACCAAGAATACTCTACCTAGCAAGGTTATCTTTCAGAATTAGATAAAGAGTTTTCCAAGAAATTCACCACACTAAACTGGCCTCTAACAAGAAATGTTAAAGACACTTCTCTAAGCTGAAATGCATGGTGGTAGTTACTAATAAAACATATAAAAGTAAAAATCTCACTGTGAAAGGCAAATATATAATAAAAGTAGTAGACCAAAAAAGCTAGCAGGAAGATTAAAAGAAAAACTTCAGTTAGATTAAAAGACTAACAAAGGATACAGAAAATAAAAAGATGTAAAATGTGGCATCAAAACAAACATGGGGGGGAGGAAGAATAAAAATGTAGTTTTAGAATACATTCAATTTTAATTTGCTCTTGACTTAAAATGGACATAGATAAATAGAGGCCTCTATATGTAAGCCTCACAGGCAAAAACCTACAGTAGATATACAAAGGATGAGAATGGATTTTAAACATGACATTACAAAAAAGCACCAAACCAAAGGGGAAGAAAACAGGAAAAGAAAGGAACAGAGAAGATGGGCAGCCTGGGTGGCTCAACGGTTTAGCACCACCTTCAGCCCAGGGTGTGATCCTGGAGACCTGGGATTGAGTTCCACGTTGGGCTCCCTGCATGGGGCCTGCTTCCCTCTGTCTGTGTGTCTGCCACTGTCTCTTTGTGTCTCTCTCTCTCTCTCTCTCTCTCTCTCTCATGAATAAATAAAATCTTTAAAAAAAAAAAAAAAGAAAGGAACAGAGAAGAATGACATTAACAGCCAGACAATAATTTACAAAAGGGCAATGAACACATACCTATTAATCACTTTAAATGTAAATGGACTAAATTCTCCAATCAAAAGATATAGAATGGTTGAATGGATTAAAAAATAATAAGACCTATCTATATGCTGCCTACAAGAGACTCACCTCGGATATAAAGACACACACAGAATGAAAGTAAAAGGATGGAAAAGACGCTTATTGCAAATGGAAACTAAAAAAAAGCTGGAGTACTTATATTAGACAAAATGGAATTTAAAACAACTAATAATACACAAAGACAGGCATTACATAATGATAAAGGGGTCAATCCAGCAAGGACACATAGCATTTGTAAACATTTATGCACCCAACATAGGAGCACCTAAATATATAAATATTAACAGATCTATGGGATGAAATCAACAGCAATAGGAGATAATATCCCACTTACATAAAAGTTAAATCATACAATCAACAAGGAAACATCAACTTTAAACACATTAGATCAGATGGATTTAATAGATACATATACATAACGTTCCATTCAAAAGAATACACATTCTTTTCAAGTGCACATAGAACAGAACCTATGTTAAACAGCAAAATAAATCTCAATAAATTTAAGATTGAAATCACATCAAGCAGCTTTTCAAACCACAATAGTATGACACTAGAAATCACATACCAAAAAATGAAAAAAAAAATCACAAATATGTGGAGAGTAAACAAACTATTACTCAATAACCAGTGAGTCGAAGAAATCAAAGGAGCAATGAAAAAACCCTGAGACAAAAGAAAATATCGCATACCAAAATCTATGGGATGCCGCAAAAACAGTTCTCAGAGGCAAGTTCACAACAATACATAACTATCTCAATAAACAAGCAAAATCTCAACATCTACTTTATATCTAAAGGAACTAGAAAAAGAGGAATGAAGTAAGCCCAAAGTTAGTAGAAGGAAGGAAATAATACAGAGCAAAAATGAAACACTAAAAATAGAAAACAAATTAAATCAACGAACTAAGAGCTGGTTCTTTGAAAAGAAACAAAATTGACAGACCTTTGCCTAGACTAAGAAAAAGAGAAGGTTCAGAAATCAGAATGAAAGAGGGAATGTTACAGCTGTTACCAAAGAAATACTAAGAATCATAAGCAACTACTATGAATAATATACCAAGAAATTGGACAGCCTAGAAGAAATGGATAAATTCCTAGAAACACAGGTTGTTCCAAGACCGAATCAAGAAGAAACAGAAAATCAATAAACATTATTAGCAAGGAGACTGAATCAGTAATCCAAACCCTCCTAAAGAAATGAAGTCCAGGACCATAAAGCTTCTCAGGTGAATGCTACCAAACATTCCAAGGAGATTAATACTTATTCTTCTCAAACTCTTCCAAAAAATAAAAATAAAATGAGGAGGATGGAATGCTTCCAAATTCATTTTATGAGGCCAGCATTACCCTCATACCAAAACCAGAAAAGGATACCACAGAAAAGAAAATTACAGGCCAATATCCCTGATGAATGAACATAGATTGAAAAATTATCAACAAAATATTAGCAAACTGAATTCAATAATACATTGACAAGATCATACACCATGATCAAGTGGGATTTATTCCAGGTATGCAAAGATTGTTGATTTGCAAATTGTTGATTTGCTAATGTGATATATATACCACATTAGCGAAAAGAAAAAAATCATAAGTACCCCAACAGATGCAGTAAAGCATTTGACAAAATTCAACATCTATTCATGATTAAAAACTCAACAAGGCAGGTACAAGAGGAATATACCCCAACATAGTTAAGACCATATATGACAAGTCCACAGTTAACATCACACTCAGCGGTAAAAGGATGAAAGCTTTTCCTCTAAGATGAGGAATCCAACAAGGAGGCTCACTCCCGCTGTCCTAGCCAGAGAAATCAAGTAAGAAATAAAAGGCATCCTAATTATAATGTTTATTTAAAAAGTCAATATTTTTGGATATTTTATATATTTACAGAAAACTCTTTAAAAGTCCACAAAAATGTTAGAATAAGCCAGTCTCCTAAAGTTGGATGTAAAATCGGTATGCAAAAATTTTTGTTTTATACACTAACAAACTATCAGAAATTAACATTCCCATTTAAAATTGCATACAAAACAAAACAAAAAAATATCCTAGGAATACATTAAACCAAGAATGTGGAAGACTATACACCACATGGCATGGATGAATTAACTAAAGAACACAATAAATGGAATGATATTCCACATTCATAGATTAGGTTAATGTTAAATTATCCATACTATCCAGAAAAATCATAAAATCAAAGCAATCCCTACCAAAATGTCAGTGGCACTTTTCACACAAATGCAACAAATAATTCTAAAAACTATATGGAACCACAAAGACTCCAAATAACAAAAACAATCGAGAAAGAAAGCCAGAGGCATCACACCCCACAGTTTCTAACTATACTATGAAGCTATGATGATCACAACAATATGGCAATGGCATAACTACAGACATGTTGATCAATGGAACAGAATAGAGAGGCTAGAAATAAACCCATGCACATATTGTCAATAAATTTATAACAAAGGAGCCAAGAATATTCAATGAGTAAAGGACAGTCTCTTCAATAAGTGGTGCTAGGAAACTGGGTACCCACGTACAAAAAAAAAAAAAAAAAACACCTCAATCACTACTTTATACCATACACAAAAATTAACTCAAAATTGATTAAAGACTCTAATTTTAAGACCAGAAACCATAAAACTCCTTGAGGAAAACATAGGTGGTAAGCTCCCTGATATTGCCCTTGCCAATTTTTTTTTTTTTGGCTGTAACGCCAATGGGAATGGCAACAAAAGCAAAATGAAACAAATGGGACTACAGTGACCTCAAAAGCTTCTGCAATGCTAATGAAACTATCCACAAAATAAGAAGTCAACCTACTAAATGGGAGAAGACATTTGCAAATGAGATACTCAATACGATACTAATATCTAAACTATACAAAGAACTCATACAACTCATTGACCAAAAAAAAACAAAACAAAAAAAACAAAAAAAAAAAAACGCACAAAACCAAAAAAACCCAATTAAAAAAATGGGCACGGTATCTGAATACAGTCTTTCCAAAGTCAAACAGATGGCCACCAGAGACATAAATAGTGCTCAACATCACTAATTATCAGGTAAATGCAAACCAAAACCACAATGAGATATCACTTCATACCTGTCAGGATGGGTATTATCAAAAAGACAAGAAATCACAAGTGTTGGCAAGGATGTAAAAAAAGAAGAAAAAAAAAAAAACCTTCATGCACTGTTGGTGGAAATGTAAACTGGAACAGCCACTATGGAAAATAGTATGGAGATTCCTCAAAAACCCAAAGATATAACTACCATACAATCCAACAATTCCACTTATGGGTATTTATCAAAAGAAAACAAATACAGTAAATCAAAAAGATACATGCACTTCTCCATTCATTGCAGCATTATTTACAATAGCCAAGATATGGAAACAACCATAGTATTAGTCAGTGGATGAATGAATAAAGACATGGTACAATGTCTATACAATGGACTACTACTCAGACATAAAAAAGAATGAAATCTTATCATTGAAATCTTATCATTGCAACAAAAAGAATGAAATCTTATAATTGCAACAACATAGGTGAACCCTAAGGATATTTTGCTAAATTAAATAAATCAAACAGAAAACAGCAAATACTACTTTTCATTAATATATGGAATCTTAAAAGCAAACTAAAACAAAACTCAGATGCTGGGGACAAGTTGCGGTTGCCACAGGAGAAGGGAGTTAGGAAGTGGGCAAAATGGGAGTAAGGAGTCAAGAGGTAAAAACTTCTAATCCTAAAATAAGCCATGGAAACGTAATGTACAACATGGTGACTACAGTCAATAATATTTTATTGCATATTTCGTAAGTTTATATGGTGACAAGGGGAAACCAGACTTATTGGGGTGATCATTTTACAGTGTATACAAAAAACAAATCTTTATATTGTATTCCAGAAACTAATAATGTGACATACCTGAGGGAAAAAAAATACCAAAAAGAACATAAACATATGTATAACCAGATACTAAATAAGACAGAAGCAATAATTTTGCTCAACTTTAATACATTTGAAATCATGGATAAACGGGGTATTCTCTAGAATAATATAAATCATCAAAACTGGGGCATCCAATGTCCACAATAGCCAAACTGTGGAAGGAGCCTCGGTGTCCATCGAAAGATGAATGGATAAAGATGTGGTTTATGTATACAATGGAATATTACTCAGCCATTAGAAACGACAAATACCCACCATCTGCTTCAACGTGGATGGAACTGGAGGGTATTATGCTGAGTGAAGTAAGTCAATCGGAGAAGGACAAACAGTGTATGTTCTCATTCATTTGGGGAATATGAATAATAGTGAAAGGGGAAGAGAGAAGAAATGTGTGGGAAATATCAGAAAGGGAGACAGAACATAAAGACTCCTAACTCTGGGAAACGAACTAGGGGTGGTGGAAGGGGAGGAGGGCGGGGGGTGGGGGTGAATGGGTGACGGGCACTGAGGGGGACACTTGACGGGATGAGCACTGGGTGTTATTCTGTATGTTGGTAAATTGAACACCAATAAAAATTAATTTATTAAAAAAAAACTGGGGCATCCAGATCGCTCAGTGGGTTAAGCAGCTGACTCTTGATTTCAGCACAGGTCATGATCTTAGGGTTGTAGGACTGAGGCCTTCGTTAGGCTCTGAGCTTAATGCAGAGTCAGTTTAGGATTCTCTCTCCCTCTGCCCCTCTCCCCACATGCGCTCTAGCATTCTCTTTCTCTAAAAAATAAGTGAACATCTTTTAAAAATAAGTCATCGAAACTAAATCCAGAAAATACTGAAAATCTAGATAGACCGAGTACTATAAAAGATATGGATAAAGTTATCAGAGAGAACTATGAGGCCCTAAATGTTTTACAGATAAAATTCCTCTATTCCTTTAAGAAACAGATAACTATAATACTATTCAAACTATTTGCTGCAGAACATAGAAAAATGTCCTAAACTATTTTTATAAATAAATGTAACACTGTATTAGTCTGCTCAGACTACCATAACAAGATACCATAGACTGGGTGTCTTATAAAACAAATTTACTTTCTCACAGCTCTGGAGGCTGGAAGTCTGTGATCAAAGTACCATCAAGGTTCATTTCTGGTGACAGCACTCTTCCTGGCTTGTAGACAGCTGCCTTTTTGCTATGTCCTCATGCAGGGGTGCAAACCCCTCCCTGGTGTTGCTTTCTCTTAAGGACACTAGTGGTTTTGGATTGGGGCCCCACCCTTAAGACCTCATTTAACTTTTATTAACTCTCTAAAGACCTTATGCGAAATATGGCCACACCGCAGTTCAGGGCTTCAATATGCAAATCTATGAGGTACACAATTAAGCCTATAACTAATGGGATTAGTAGGTGCCTCAGGATTGAGAAATCTAGAATAGTCTGTCCTGTTAGCCAATAAAAAGGGAGTAGGGAACAACATGCTCATCTCCACAGATCCTAAAATCCAGCATCAGTTACTCATGTTTAAGAGAAGCAATAAAGAAGGATGTCTGGGTGGCTCACAGGTTTAGCCCCTGCCTTCAGCCCAGGACGATCCTGGAGTCCCAGGATCAAGTCCCATGTCAGGCTCCCTGCATGGAGCCTGCTTCTCCCTCTGCCTCGGCCTCTCTCTGTCTCTCATGAATAAATAAATAAAATCTTAAAAACAAAAGCAATAAAGAAGGGTGCCTGGGCGGCTCAAACATCTGCCTTCAGCTCTGGTCTGGGGATCGAGCCCTCATTGTCTGCTTCTCCCTCTGCCGCTCCTGCTCCCCTGCTTGTAGTCACTCTCTCTCCCTCTCAAGTAAATAAAATCTTTTAAAAATAATACAAAATAAAATTAAAAGGCAATAAAGTACCAAGAGCCCTCCAAGATGCTGATTTCAATTCCTCTGGCCATCTGTAATTATTGGATCATATGATAGCTCTATGTTTAATCTTTTGAGGAACCTCCATGCTGTTTTCCACAGTAGCTGCACCAATTTACGTTCCCACCAACAGTGCACAAGGATTGTTTCTTCTCCACATACAGGCCAACACTTGTTATCTTCTTTTATTGATAATAGCTATTTTAACAATGTCTAAGGTACAGCGAAGTGCTTATAGCTAACACAAGATTTTGCTAAGAGAGTAAATCTTAAGTATATGGTACAGTATTGTTAAGTGTTCTTATCACACAACCACACATATACCAATAATAAAAAAAAGTGTAGGAGGAAACTTTTCAAAGTGCTATGTTTATGGCATAGATTGTGGTGATCGTTTCATGGTGTACACTTACCTCCAAACTCATCGTATTGCATTAAATATGTACAGGTTTTTGCAGGTCCATTCATACTTCAATAGTTTCAAAAGCTCTAAAATTACACTGCTTAAAAAATATATTCTTCTAAAAAACCCTCTCTAGCCAATGCAATTAGGGGAGGAAACGCAGCATTAATAAGAAAGCAGCAAATTTTTTTTCCCATATGATACAGTTGTATGCCAAAACCCAACAGAATTAACTGAATAACTTTTAGAAAAGAGATATTAATAAGGTGGCTTATTATGAAATTAACATTTAAAAACCAATAGTTTTACTCTTTGCGATTTCATTTTTCATTCCATTTCATTCAATTAACTACAACTTACAAGCCCTTTTACTTTTGCAAAGCATTTCTCACAAGCCTATGAAGTAGATATTAATCAACCCCGTTTTACAGGTGCAGAAAATAAAGCCCAGGAAGGTTAAATCACTTTTCATGGTCACAGAGCTGGTAAACAGCAGTATCTGTCCTCTGACTCCAAGCCCTGCATTCATTCCCCATAATAAGATGCTCCCCCCCATCCCCGCAACCGCCACCCACAAGACGGAGATATTAAATTCTGTAGGTGTTTTTCTCAACTCCACCAAAATTAACTCTTAAGTCAACAGATCTTAAAAGCCTAGATCTGTTTCTGAAGTAGAAATTATCAATGAAAATGAACCTATTTGTTACTGAGATAGAGTGATTAATGTTACACATAGCAATCTAGATAAATAATTTTTAACTAGGTGAAATAGATAATCAACATACTCATTTTCGCTTTAAGACTGCCAATGGAGCATTTCCTCCCACAATTCACACTTTAACCTCTTAACACAAACCAATGTTTTATCAAAATTTCTTTTTAAATTACAGGAAACACATTTCTAAAAGCTGTCATTTTGTTTCAAGTTGGCAAAGTATTATAATTAAATGCAAAATGTAGCCTGATACCTTTGGCACCACTCCAATTTGGCCAGAAGCAGTAAGCTCCTAAAGTTATCATGGAAGATAAAGACACACCATCTAATTGAGTTAAATTATGAAACACATACTTTACTGAATCACTTAACAAATGTGTTGCACACCCACCATGTGTCAAACACTGTGCAGGGAAATCTGTGCACAGAAACAGGCCTGAAACTTGCCCTCACGGAACTTAGTATTTAGTTAGAAGACAGACAGAAACAGCAACACACACACACACACACACACACACACACACACAATCACAGCTGTGAATGCCATTTTATCAGCCATCAATCACCAAGATAATTCTATCCAACAAACTAAAACTTATTTATTCTCACACATCTGCAAATCAGCTGCAACTTGGCTGGGCTGGACTCCAGACTGCAGAGAGGCCTCAGGTCCACTCGAGTTCATTTTGAGGCCAGTCTCAGAATGGACGACAGCAGGAGCTCTAGAGGAGCACACAAAATGTGTAATGCCTCCTAAAGTGTAGGCGCAGAACTGGCTCACTCTCATTTCCACCTGTGTTTCTGGCCTGAGCAAGTTGTGTGGCCAGACTCAACATCAATAGGTCAGGGGAATACACTCTGGGGGAGGAATTGCAAAACCATACGACAAAGGTGGTGGATACAGGGAAGGGAACAAATGGGAACATAATGCAATCTGCAACAGCCATGAGAGAAAGGTGAGTGATGCTGTGAGAACACCCAAACAGACGGAGCTGATAACGTGAGGGAGTTCTGGCAAGACTTCCCAAAGAGTGAAGCTCCAACTAAAATCTAAAAGACAAAGGGAAATCGAGTCAGTGAAAGGAGAAGTAAAAAGACTTCCAAGCAAATAGAACAGCATGTACAAAGTCCAGATGGCCAAAGGAGACACACAACCAGCTATGAACATTTAAGGAAGACCTATGGCTAGGCAGAGAGAGAACATGGCACACGACGAGGACAGAGAGGATGTCAGGAGACTCATGCTCCATGTCAAGGAATGGGTCTTTATCGCAGCAGCAGAAAGCCACTGAATGATGCTAAGTAAAATAGAGTAATTAGATTTGCCTCTTCGCAAGATCACTCTCTGCGGAAGAGAGAATATGTCGGTGGACCACTCAGGAGGCTACAGCAAAAGTCCAAGTGAGAGATGATCATGCTCTGAACTGAACAGTTTTTGATGGAGAGAGTGGGAAGTATTCAAGAGACATCATGTGGACAGAAAAGCCCACCATTCTATCAAATCATTCCTCTCAAAGTCACTAACTACCTCTCTATGCAAAACCTGATGGCTATTCCAAGACCTCATCCTATTTTTCCTCCCTGTAGTTTATCCCACTGACACTCTCCCTCCCTCTTTAGTTTCTGACAAACTACCTACCTCCTCAATTTCCTCCACTGTCTTTGCTCACCCTTAGATCATTCCGTAAGTCCTGAAATCTGTCCTACAATCTTTCATTACCCAAAACTTCCCTCCCCCCAACTCCAAGCAAATTCGTTCACTCCCATGTCCTAAATACCTCATTATGTTGATGCTTCCCACTGTGGACCTCCAGTGCAGACTTCATTCTCAACCTGAGACCCGTGTATCCAGCTGCCTCCTGGACATTTCCACTTGGATGTTCCCAAAGGCATCTCATACCCAATATGTTCTCAATTCATTCCCCCCCTCATCTCTTCCACCTCAGCTTCCCCATCTCATGGAAAGCCACCACCATGCATCCAGTTATTCCAATATTAAGTCCCAGAGCCAGTTACAATTCCTCCCGTACCTCACCATTCCGCATCCACTCAACACAAATACTGGCACAACTGCCTCCTGAAATATTGCTCAGATTCATCTACTACCTTTTATGTTCCCACTGCTCCAATGCAAGCCCCCATGCCTGATCTGGAGAACTCCACAGCCTCACAACTAATTCCCTAAACAGCACACCCAGCCTACTCTCTCCATGACAAGAGAAGGGATCTAAATGCAATTATGACCTTGCTGCTCCCCTGCCTAAAATCATTCAGTGGTGACCTCTTACCCTCGGAATAAAGCTCAACTGGGGCTTACAGACCCCTTGGTCATCTAGCCCCTACCTTCCTTATGTGCCTTGAATATACTCATGCTCTCTGGCATCCGGACATTGTCCATTCCATTCCCTCTTCCTGAGATACTCTTCACCCCCAAACAGCACCTTACCTGACTACTTTTCTAACTAAAATATAAATTTCATGAGGGCAAAGCCCCCGCCTTTTGTTTACTGCTAACTGCCAGCAACCAGCACAGGGACTACTCCCTTAACACAGAACGGTTCTGGAAAGTGAATGAGTGGATCCTTCAGGATCATCTAGATAACCCCTTCTCCAAGCTGCCTTTCCTGGGAACTTTCCATCCTCCTCAGATTGGGTGTACCTTCAGAGCAGCTTAAGCTTTCCCCACGGTGGCAACACATCACTGTTCATCCGGCCATACCCTCTATCTCTTGCCCCAGTTAAAATGTAAGCTCCCTGAAGAACTCTGTTACAGGAAGAAGCCTCGAGAGCTACAGTAAACCAGAAAGAGCACTGCCCTGAAGGAGATCCCTAAAGGCAAATGAAGCCTGGAAAGAAGTTGAGGGCGAAGGTCCAAATAAAGTAAACCGTGTATGAGCTTCAGGGGTACGCAGAGGACGTATGGGGGGGGGGAGGTGAGGTAGTAAGGTCAGTGAAGGGGGGATGAAAACACGTGAATGAGACTTAAGTCAGTCACTGAGGCCAGACAGCCCCATGTCTAACTCACCCATGCCTGCTTATGCAGAGATACCCACCTTTCATGCAGCAATTAGCACAGGTGAGACAGTATCTCCATACCTTGTGAAAATACACCAGTTCCTACTGAAATCCCTTTTACATTAATGAAGAAATAGTCTTCTGGACATTTTTCCTCCTTGCCACTTTGCTTTAAGGGGCCAGACTACATTTAAATAAAACCTAAGGGGTACGTTAATGTCTTTCATAATGGATAGGATTTCATCAAAATCAGTCAACTCCTTCCAAAGTTATTAAAGAACAGCCTTTTAAATGCAAAATGCTAAGTACTTCAGTTAAAACAGAAACCCTCCTTAATTCAGTCAATTAAATACAGTAAGGTGCTAAGGGGACAGAGCAAATCAGCTCTAGAGGCAAACCCAAGCAAATTCAAATATTAAAACTGAAGAAGTTAAAGGATTAGAGATTCTCTGTTGACAGGCAAAAATACGGCTTCACTGGATCTTCAATCTCTTGGTTATTAACAGCAGACAATGCCACATCAGTCACCAAGCCTGAACCAAGGACCTTTTGCCTGAGGTTAGGTTTCTAAAGCATCCACTCAGCACATTCAGATTCTTAAATATGATGTTTCCTTGGCTATTTTTCTCCACCTGACTCACAGCAGGGTGTCATCTTGGGAAGGAGCTGCCTCTCCCAGGGTGAAGGCAGGCGGCACTGAAGGGGTGACAGGCTGCATGGAGGCTTAAAGATCTACTCTCCTGGCCTTCAGTTCTTCAGAGCAATGGTCTAAAAATCAAAAGGATGACCATCCAATCAATCCATTTCTTAAATGGAGCATGGCTCAAAAACCAGAGAATGGGGGGGAAGGGGGAAACACAGAGAAAAGGGAAAGGAAGACCTAGGTTAGGCCATTCCTCAAAGGACACCATAGTAGTGGCACCAGTCCACCTTGTCTCTGCATAAGAGGATAGGGGTGTCTCCTCTGCAGCAGCTGAAAGGGCCATCATGGATAAGCAATTAGAAAAGGAATAGTAATTACCACAGATATGACAAAGAGGCCTGCACGACAGGGAATCCTGTCAAAGCCCATAATTCTTGCAAATGAGCAGCAGACCCTGGATGACACGAGTACTCCCTCATGAATTATACAGGTGGCCACGCATAGTACATGTGGGCGCTGCTTAATCAGAAGAGACCACTCATAGGGAGGATAGCAAGTCCCCAGGAGTCTTACAGGCCTTATGTCCCTAAGAAGTAGAAGCAGAAACCCAGCCTGCATGCCACCAACTACATGTGGGTACCTGGTTGAGGTACAAGGTCCCCAGGAACACAAGACAACTGGGCAACCATACAGAGTTAGGGAGAACCTTTGTGGGAACAGGACACTTAGATTATGAGCCTGGAACATGTAAATGCTTGACAGGAGTAAGCACTCTCCTAGGGGAGGAGTATTAGGGTCTAAATTGCATCCTTCAAAAACCATATGTTGAAACCTTAATCACCAATACCTCAGAATGGACAGTATTTGGAGACAGGGTCTTCCAGGAGATAATTAAGTTAAAATGAAGTCACTAGCAGAGGTCCTGACCTTCCATGATTGGTACCCCCAGAAAAAAGAGACTGGGATACAGACATGCACAGAAGGAAGACCATGTGAAGACCCAAAGAGATGGAGGTCTTCTACAAGCCAGAGAGAGGCCTCAGGAGAAACCAACCCTGCTGACACCTTGATCTTGGACTTCCAGCCTCTAGAACTGTGGGACGATTTCTGTTAAGCTACTCAGTCTATGGTGTTTTGTTATAGTAGTCCTAGCAAACTAATACGAGGGGACAACAAAAATAAAGACCAAGAGACGGAAAAACACAAGACACACTGAGTCAGGTCGTTTGGCTGGAGCTTAGGAAAAGAGATATTAAACCAGAAAAGCCTCCTGTAGGCTAGGAGCATGGCCTGAATTTCAAGCAGGGGAGCAACTTGGATCTGACAATTCCTGCTCTATTAGAAGGATTTGGAAAAGAGAAGAGATGTGGGCAGGCAAAGCAGCTAAGATACTTCAGCAATTCTTAAGGGTATGAGAACATGAACTTACACTTGAACCTGGGTTATCAGGAGGATGGCAATACCAGTAACTGAGATAAAGGAGATGAGAACAAATGTGGGAAGCGATGAAATCCCCTTTGGATGGGCTGAGTTTGCACATATTTAGGGTAGGAAAGCAGAGCAGAATCCAACCCCCTCCCCCCTTACCATGCAGGAGCAGATGATGCCACGCCCCTAGCTGAGCCTGGGGCCACACATGTGCAAACACATCTAGTCCCATATGGGGCCTAATGTTCACAAGCAGGGATTTCTTTTTAAATTTTCCTATCACTTGACGCACCAGAACCAACCAACTTAACCTTAATGCCACGGTCTTGAAACAGAAGCCCAATAGGTAGGAACAAGACTTGAATGACTCCACTTTACATTCAGATTCCTGGTTACTCCGAAAAGGCTCAGCATCCCACTTCAGTTCTGATGGGCCAGATTCAAGGCTCTCCAGTGAAGCTGTCAGAACATTCTAATGTTTGCAAATTGTGAAAGTTCAAGCTAGAGTCAACCATGTGGAAAGGAGGGGCAGAAGGGATAGGGTACCAAGGGCGGCTCTTAGAATGTTGTGGTCTAGGGCCACTTAAGAAAAACATAATCAAAAATCACTTTCAACACCCACGCCTTCTTTCAGAAGGACAAAAACATTAAAAAGCACTGCCTATTGGAAAAGAAAGTTGTATAAATCATTTTATTTCGTGCTCCATCATTTACTCAGCACAGGCTTCAGTGACACCTCCTGATTAGGTTTAATTTTAAGCCAGCAAGCACACCACATACCCTATTGTCAGAGAAAGTTCCATTTCTCTCCAAGCCTGATGGGCGACTATTGTAATGTAAAACCTTGGGATTTAAATAACACAAGCGGATTCTATTATGAGAAGAAAGGTTTATATTTTGGAGTCTTTTTCCTTCAAAGGAGCCCAGATACCAAACCATGAATTACCTGAAACAATGGGCTTCAATGATCAGCTCGTCCCCCTTTCTTTAGGAAAAAGACTACTTGCCTGAAGACCAGGACTCAGTGATCCAATTATCTCTCAGAAACAGTCCCAGGCTCTCAAAATTAACACTGGTTAGGAACACCAGAGAAGGGCAGGGACCTGGCTTACCTCTCATGGCTCCTAATTCCTTCATCATAACATCCTCACCCAGGCTCCAGGGTCCTCCCCCTTCCCCCAAGGCCTTGGCCAAACTGATTACCCAACACCCTTGTTAATTTCTAGAGCGAGATCCCCAAGAGGTCTTGAGGTTCACAGGATGATAATCTCCCCAGGAAACACAGGAAGGAAGCAATTAGGACCAAAGGGAGAAAATCCAAGAGCTACAATCTCCTAGACCTTTGGACATTCTCATATATCCAACCAAGAGCTGCCCACATTACCTTCCCACGGGGTCCCGGTCTAAGGACTCCACTGACAACATGGGACCCCTCCTGATGTCCCTAAACAATATTTATAGTCCCTCAAAAGACATTTTTTTAATAGGACTACATGCCAGGTGCTGTGCTAGAGACAAAAGAAGTAATTTCCAACCTGAATGAGCACAAGTCTGGTGGGCAGATAGTTCCATGAAGGAATATTTGCCCTGCAGTGTCATACACACCACCAGGTGTTAAGGCAGGACAGATGACCAGGAACAGTTTCCCGTAGGAGGTGACGCTGCTCCAGATCCTAAGGGTTGTGCCTCAAGACAAGTCTGTCCAATGAACCGAGTACTGCATCACACACACACCCATATACACATATAAAAGTCTTACAATCCAATTGATTGGACTACCTCTCAAGAAATGGGACAACACACAAAATGAAGGAGTATCACCATGAGGGGGTTCGGGTTATGTCCTACCCTGAGCACCCTCCAGAAAGTTCTAAGACAAACTGCCCTTGTGCCTCAGTCACTTGCTAGAGGGGCCGGAATACCAAGTCTGTCCCTACCCAAGCAAGGCTGGCTTAAACAGCAAAAGCACTCTGTGCCTCTTTATGAGGCCTTCTCCTGCCCCCAGGTTTTCCTGCTTTGACCATGGGAATCCTCAGCTAATGAATGAATTTTCTAATCATCCAGAAGGAATGGCAGGACAGTGGGAGAACAGCATACGCAACGGCAAATTCTAAATTCTGTTACGTGGAACCCAAGTGCAAAGAGACATCCTCCAACTTGGTGCCCCAATCTACTGAATCTGAAACTCAGTGAGGGTAGAGTCCAATAATTTGCATTTCTAACAAACTCCAAAATAATGCTGATCGTCTTGGAGCACAAGTTGAGAACAACTGTTCCAAGGGAAATTTTCCTTGGTCACTTGGGGGAGGGGGGGCGGATCATAATGACATGATCACAACAGCATCTGCTAACCCTGACCAAGAACTTACCAGAAGCCAGAAACTGTACCCAACAACTTATAAGCATCTCATTTAATCCTCCCAACCAGCATTCCACAGATGAGGAATCTGAGCCACAAAACGTTAAACAGCTTACCCAGCCGGCAGTAAGGCTGAGATTTGAACCCAACCTCTCTGCAGGAGCCTAACAAGTTTACCTCCCAATGCAGCCTGAACTGCTGCCTGGGGGCTCCAACACGCGACTGGCATGAAGGGCTCTGAGACAGCCTGACACCAGGAAAGCATTTACCTTTGAAACCCAGCATTACCGAACAGTTTGAGGAACACTTAGGATCATCTCTTGTAGAAAGCCCATCTCTAGGATTCCTTCAGCTCTCCTGCACTTCCTCCTCCCATCACGCAGCCCCTGCAGCCAGACTCCCTATCACAGAATGCTATGCTGGCCCCAGCAGAAAAGCTCCAGGTTGCACCTCCCTTTGAGGCACACTCCCTGGTTTCCCCCACCTTGCTCTCCATCCCTGGGCTCACTCCCACTTCAATGGTCACCCATAGTTAAGCCAATATTGTGGTATACACCTCTCATTGGGCCTTGTGAGTATACATCTCTCATTGGGCCCCTACTTTGGCTTACATCCAGTCTCCTATCTCTAGCCATGAACAGCAACAAGAGCAAAGACCTCCATAGCTTCCAAAGCTTCTCACAGTCTGTTGGGAATGATCAAATCTCTCTCTTGGGTCCATCACTGAGGGAAGACAGGGTACAAACCCTAGAACTGCTGCATAGACCAACCCCCATGCTGGGTAACCCTGACCTGACACACAAAGCTAAGGAAGACCAACATGCCCCCTGAGCCCTGAACTCCCAAGCTCAGACCCCGCAGCTCTCAGATCTGGCCACACCCACGCTCCCACCCTCCGTCGTTAGGATCTCAGCAAGAGAGGGGGAACTGGGACAGAGACAAGGAACAGATGTGGGGCTTTGCTCTTGCTCAGGGCAGAAAGCAGCTTCAAGATGTTTTTCCCTCCTCTCCACCTCTTGTCAATTCCCAACCCTTGCCAAACTGCAGAGATCACTGTTTGAAATTAGAAGCGCACGCCACATGCACAGCTGACTAAATTTTTCCCTCCTGATTCAGCAGTGCACAGGAGGAATTTTCACCCCCACAAAGGAAACTGTCCAACAATTCAACTCAACAAGCATTTAGTGAGCACCTACCATGTGTCGTGCACTGCACACTGATCGCTAAGGGGAAGTTAAATGGTCCCTGCCATTTGGGAGTTCAGCCACTTACATACATGGTACTCATTTTCTCTTGCCCTGCCTGGGATAACTTTAACCCCTCCTCACTGTGAAGTGGGGATAATAAATCCCACCTCAAACGGTCGTTATGAAGATTAAATAGGACAAGAGTAAGAGTGCTGGGAATAGGAGCACGAGACCCCCTTGCCTCTCACTTGCCAGTTTTGAAGAACAGAGGAGTTCGTGTGATGGCATATAATTTAGGGTCAAGTTGAAAAGGGTAGGGTTTCAAGGGGTCTGGGGCAAGGAGAAATCAACTTTGGTAGAGGGACTGCCTGGAGGCTCTATATTGTCAAGCTGAGGTCTCAAGGCTGGCCAGAGCTGTGTACAGAATATTCGAGGGAGGATGAGGCCAAGAGCATTCTTGGTAAAGAGAATGGATCCTGGATTAGGAAATAAGGCGGCCAAGATGATGGGAGAGAAACGACCAGCCTGACAAGATGGTTTTGGCTCCTCACTGAGAAAGAGGGGGGAGGTCATGGATCTCCATAAAGGCCCAGCAAGGAAATCTGGCTTCACTCAGAAGCCAAAGGGTCAAGGACAAGACAAACTCTGCTTCCATGAATCTTCACTGACAGAGAGCGACAGGCTCCCCAAACAACGTGGAGACCCCCACAAGGTTCCATCTGTGCTGGCCCAATGGCTCCTTTTGGGGAAAAGTGGGGGGAGGCAGTCTCAGTACTCTCCACTCAATCTCCAACATCAAAGAAATTAGAAATAAACATTCAATATTTCAGCGACTGGTTTACATTAGAGTTAAATCAGCATGGGGAGAAAAATCATGTAGTCATTTAAAAAGATTATCATGAATACTATAGAAACACAGAAAAATGCTTCTGACATGTTAAGTGGAAAACAGCAGAATCCAAAACATTATGTGCACCATTGCCAAGAGTGCGGTGCCGTAGAGGGAGCACAGCACACAAAGAACCAAGTTCTAGTGCTGACTGCAACTTAGGCGCTGTGAGGCCAAAGGCAGGTTTTATCTCCATTGCCTTGAAGATAAGGACTCTACAGGGTTGCTAAGGGTTTCCAAATGCCTGGCAGAGTGCAAAGCCCGACTCCCTTGGTCCCACAGTAGATACAAAGTGAGCTACAGCTCTTTGAAATTAGGTTTCTCAATAGAAAAAAAAAAAAAAGGTGAGCTTCTTGAAGGCAGAGGCTAGGTCTTACTCATTGCTGTGTTCCCAGACCTTAATAAAAGCAGGGCAGGATGAAGGTGATAGGATGATGGGTGGTTTATTACTACCACCATATACAGAAGTTAACAAAGCAGTTAGGAAACGCCTATCTCTAGCAAATACCAAGAACTTGACCATGATTCAGGCCATTTCTTCTCTATGAAGTGAACTTTACTGCTCAAGTCAAAAAGCCCAGAAGCACGCACCTGCTGGCTCACAAACCAACCCGCCTATGTCAGAGATCAACAGCATTTTTGCACCATGGACATGTGTTGGGTCAGGGCTGGTGATTGAAGAGAGAAGGCCCACAGCTTTAAAGATCTCCCAGGACTAGACTGAACCCTTCTGAGTATGGAAAATCAAGGCAGAGCCTGGTCCTACAAGGCCAGCAGTAAGGCCTGAGACCTCCTAACCATCACCAGGCAGTGCCTAACCCTTCCTCTGGGGAAAGAGTTCCCGACATCATGCACTCTGAGCGCATGACTGTTCAAATGGATAATCAGTAGGGCTGCTCAGACTGAGGGCCCTGCAAAGAAAGACCCACCCCACGAAAGGCTACAAAAGCCATTCCAGCACAGGGAAGGAAGAGCACCATCCACACTACAGCTGGCCTAACCAACTGCCTGCTACACACACACACACACACACACACACACACACCACACTGACATCTGCAAACACCCCGAAATCCCACTTTCTAGTGCCTGAAACTCCTTCAAAAGCATTTCTGCCCTGCTTCAGGTTTTGATCTTCCCTGAAATGCAAATACACAAGATAGAAGCCATACTGTCAACTCAACAGGATATGAAAGGGTCCCTGATCTGATAGACTGTTCTTGATGGTGGCAGAGAGGAAGCAGGAAGGTATGGGGGTCTTGAGGGGGAAAAAACAGAGAACATGTCATTAAAGGGGAAAAGAACCAGAAGTATGGGGCCAGTGAAGATAAGCTTTTGGACTCCATCATGCTGCTGAGATCCAGGGTTGGTAGCCTGAGATCTAGGTGATGAGCCACAGCACCCAACATGCAACCAAGATGAGAGACCTCCCTGGAGACCAACACCAGGCTCTGGACCTTCTTGGAGGCCCAACATGCCTCATGAAAAGGTAAACCCCAACACCTACCTCCGGGCGCTTCCTCTGAGCAGGCTGGTGACAACCCACACCCCTCCACAACAGTGCAGCATTGCTCTGCCACTCAAGAAAAGCAAAAAACTCACTGCCTCCCCTCATCCCACCATTTCCTCCACCACCTACCACTTGAACACACAGGAGGGGCACAACCCCAGTACACACACACAAGCAGCACACACACCCTTAACCAAAAGGAACCTAAAAGCAAGGCCAGATGCAATCAGCCATCAGAAAGAGGCTGAAGGGGAGGGAGACAGGGAAAACAGCATGCTCTAGGCTCGGGCCCTCCGTGCCCCTTTACAGTGTGGCCCTAGAAGCTGCCAAGGCCTGTGGTTGGGTTGGGGGTGGGGAGCAGTTAAGGCAAATAACTGAAGGCATTTCAATTGATGGTGCTCCCCCAGTGACTTGCTGTTTCTTTATCGCAACATGCTCTCTATAAAAGCAGTTTTCCTCTCACAGGATCTGCTTGGGCAACATGTGATGTCATCATAAATCATCTTTTTTTTTCCTTTAAAATGTCAGCAGATTTCTTGGAGTTTCTAAAAAGCCAAGAGAGCCAGCACCATCTCCCAGTTTTGGCAGAGAAACCCATTTTCTTTCCCAAGACGTCTGTCTTCACTTTTTCCCCTTGCTCTCCCATAGGAGCCCTGCAGAGATAAAGCCTTGCAGAGTACAGAAAGTCACAGAAATCATTTATGAAAAAAGCCTTCCTTTCTACCCTTTCCAAATGCAGGCTCTTTCTCTCGTTCCCTTTTTCCTCTCGTCCTATTTTGGTGCACTTCCAGAGGAAGTGAATGTATAGCGAGCACTTTTAAACAAGGTCTAATACAATCCATGCCTCCCAGACACGGATGCCATTAATCAGAACGAAGGCTTTGTGTGAGAGAGGCCACGGGCTGGATGGGCGCCATGGACCAATAATGGAGACAGGCCCCTACCTACCCACCCCACCCTGTGTTGGGGCTTGGCATTCATCCTTCCTTACCCTACCCCCTCCCAAACCTCATGCCCAACAGTCCCCCAACGACCTTCTGCAAAAACCTTCCATGGGAGAAAAAGTTTCCTTTCGTTCCAAGTTCATTGGACCAAAGAGAAATAATCATCATCACTTTAACTGCAGAACCTCAAAAGCAAAAAGAACATCTAAACCAACTCTGAGCCATAGAACTTCCAGGGCCATGGCAGAGGGGAGTCTATTACTGTCTGAGTTGTATGTGTCATCACACTGGGTGTCTCTTGAGCATATCTACCTTCTGGAAGACTTCCTCCAGAAAGAGCTCTGTAGATAGACTATGGCTGCCCTGTCACCTACATGCAATGGTCATACAGTAATGAAGATGGTGCTGGATTCCTAAAGGTCCTTCTTTTACAGCTTTGGGCCATAACCAAGGGTCTGTCTTACTCCCCGCCCACATCAGAATCCAAACAACTGAAGACAACCAGAGCAAAGAAACTCATGGAGCAGGAAAGGGACAAACATCTATGTGAAGTCCTTTGGAGGGGTTACGAATGTCCCTAAAGCACCCTTCTACCCCTCCCTAAAGGCAAATCCTCATGCCTGGTCTAAAGTGCCTGATATTCCACCATTAGTGCTTGTTTGGTTAGAATTAATCACTGGAAACATCCAGATAACTCACTGGGGATTCTTACTGCTATCAGCTATTTGTACTTAAGTATGAGTCACTGTCCATGCCTTAGTAAAAGGTACCATACAGCAGTGAGGCATCAGAGCAGGTAAAGAGCTTGCTACCTTGATAGGTGGCATAGGGCCACTGGTCCCCACAACTTATCCGTATACAAGTGTAAGGTCCTCTAGGAACCCATCACATTATACATGTGATAGATTGGCCACAGCCTTCATTTCCCTCTCTTCTCTTTGATACCAGTCCTTATCATGAATAAGGCAAAAGGCAGGGGGAATTTAGGAGGGAAGGGGAAAGAAAAACAAGATGCACAAGGGCTGAGGTCTTTACCTCTTTCCCTGGTGTAGCTCAAGCACTAAGAGAGGTTGAACATGAACACTCAATAGGTTTGCTGAGTAAGTCAGAAACTACCAGGATGCCAAATGCTGCCCTGGTCAAGAAATGGCAAGTGAGGGGCACCTGGGTGGCTCAGTGGTTGAGCATCTGCCTTTGGCTCAGGGCATGATCCTGGTATCCAGTCCCACATGAGGCTCCCCACAGGGAGCCTACTCCTCCCTCTCTCCTAGGTCTCTGCCTCTGTGTCTCTCTCATGAATAAATATAATCTTAAAAAAAGAGAGAGAGAGAAAGAAATGGCAAGTGGGGAAGTCACCCACCAGGTGAGTAGAGCCAAGTCTCCAACTGTTTTGCCCTTCACCGCCATGGCTCACGCTGTCCTAAAGATCAAGAGGGTCTCTCCTCATCCTCCCAAATGGCTAATCCTGCTCCCTTTTTCAGATTCAGCTCAGACCTGCTACCGGGAAACCTTCCTCACCATCTCCAGATGAGTCAGCTGCCACTCCTCCCCATCATCAGCACCCTGTGCCTTTCTCAGGATTTCAGCACTTCATTGGGTTGTAGTCACTAGTCTCTATGTTGGTCGTCTCTATGGGGAGGTTAGTCCTCTTGGTATTTACCCACGCACAGCAGGCATTCAGTAACTGTTGAATAAACTGAGCTACTGAAAGAAAAGACAACCACCAACTAAACCTCATTGTTTAACTTTTGGTTGTGGGTTTTAATTTTGCTTTTTTGTTTGTTTGCTTTCCATTTCAGAACAGGTTATTCCAGAGAGATCTATGCTAGGTTTCCCAAATGCTTAAAAAAAAAAAAAAAAAAAAAAAAAGAACCCAGGGAGAGGGAATGGTTTAAAATGGAGAGATCTAGGTCAAAAATGAGAAGGTTAAAAAAAAAAATGAGAAGGTTTATTAATTCAGGGGGATTCCCTTTCTGTGATAAGGGAACTTTCTGGAATCTGTCTACAAGGCAAGGCCACACCATCTGAGATGGAAAATACTGAAAAGGGGGTAGGGCAGTGCATCAGTTAGCCAAGGCAGTCCAAGCCTTCTCATCTTCAGGAGAGAAGGAACTTCTATCAGTCCCTGATGCCGACACAGCTAGCCAGAGTAGTCTGGGGTAGCTTCAATGGATGAAAAGGATATTGTCCATAAAGACATATTAACAGCTACAGAACAGCTGAGGGTTGAAGCAAAACCACCGGCTCCCACAGCACCATGAAAAAGCAGGGAGATTCTGTGTCCCTCCTCTCCCTCCACTGTCCATCTGGCACATGGTGGTGTGCTCCCTTGTGAACTGCAGTTTTTAAATTTTTCTAAGTTTTGATCTTTATACTATGACCCTTCGATCTTACCACTCAAAGAGAAAGGTCCCATGGAGGCTTCACCCATGGACCCAAACCAACCCACCACCCTGGAACTGCTGGTGCCTTCACCCCAGACCCAGAGCAAACTGGAGGTGGGAAGGGATTAAAAATCTCTCCCCATATAAAGCCAAATATACAAGGCAACAGCCTCCAAATCCTCTCCTGTCGAATGCCTTATTACTACCTTTTGCAATCTTGCAGCCTTGCTTCTGGAAAGTTTCAAAGTCACCACCAACCAACCCTTTCCAATGCACAATGGCATTTAATAATTGCTTACGGTTCTCGCCTGGGAAGCCAGGCAAGCACCCACAATTCATTACACGTGTGACCTTTTGAGCCCTCAGCCCCCAAATGATTTTCACTCACTTTAATCTGACTCCGATTCAAAACAGATCTGCTGTCAGCAGCCTGAATTCTGTAGCCCCATAGATGGGCAGTGCCTACGGCTAATCTTTTAGTGCCTTAATCATAAAATACAGCACTTCCCCAGCTGTTTTCACCCAAATAGTCAGAAAAGGGGCTGAGCAGGGTGTGAAAAATGAATTATGAACTCCAAAGTAGTATTTCATTAAGCAAGATTGGACGCTAAAACTTTAACTGTGCTCTCTACAATTGAAAGGTCATTTTATTTAAAAAAAAAAATTCGAAACTTAGAGACTTGTGAAGACTCTCCAAGGTTCACAGGGGAGCTCACCACCATGTGCCAGATTGACAGGGGAGGGGAGGAGACACAAAAGCAGTGGTCAGCATAAAATGCCTTTTTTTTTTTTTTAAACCACGGCCACTTTAGATTTTTTGCAACGTGATGCGGAGCACATTCAACAGGTCTACAAATGCACTGCATTAGCCTAAATTTAGTGGGTGTTAATTGGAATCAGAGCTACGGTCGTTACCACCGACATGTTTCTAAATACTACCCAGTAAATTTTTGTCTGTTTCAGATTCTCTCTGACAGCCGGCAGTGAAAACTCATGAGCAGACACGTAAAATGGTCTTCTTATATATGTAGTGCTCTAGTATGTGCACAAAAGGATGTCTGTGTGTGGATCTGGCCTATGTCTGCACACACAGACATGTATATGAATAAACACAAGATAGACGTGCATGCCTTGCCCATTTTTAGAAGGCAAACAAGGAAGACATGTGCAAGGACACACGCATATCCTCTTCATATCTGGCAGCTCCCTTTTTACTAACGCACCTCCAATAGAAAGCAAAAACGGGCCTCTCTCGATGTGACAAAAACATTCTGGTTTATAGTGAAAGGGGTTTATGGTGCAACTTATGTGCCTCTTTCAGATGGGCTGTTTCCCTTCTTTTCTCTCTGGCTTGCCTCACTCCTTTCAGGTAAGCCTTGTTTCAATTTAAAAAACAAAATTAAAATTTCCTCCAGAACAGAGCATCTAAGGGTCAGCCAGGAAAAGGTCTGCAATACGTAGAATATGAAAGGAAGGAGGAAGGGGCCTAGGGGAAGGAGAGAAAAGTCTGGAAGGAGAACCATCAGCTTCCTGGAGTTCCCTCAGAAAAATGCCACTTTCATCATCATAATCACTCATTAGTTCATTATTAGCTTACGTGAAAAGAGAAGAGGTGGCTTTGTGTTCGGAGTCATGATTCTAGCTGAGATAAGAAAGAGAAAGGTGAGTGTCTGGCCTGGAGGCTCCACACTATTTTGTCCTCCCCTGATCCTCCGATGATAAGTTCAGGACTTCCCCAGATCCCAGTTGTATTATAACTTTGCCGGAGGTCTATTCCAACGGAAAGTAAAGACTACGGTCAGCTTCCACAGCAGTGAGCCAGGAGGAACCTTGGAGGCAAATATGTTTGCCAAAGACTAATGAGACCAAAGGACTAGGTTTTGGCCTAGCAGTAGATCCTCATGCAGTTCCCTCCAACCCCACATATGCTATTGATCTGATTATTCAAGTATCAGCTAAGAGGCCCTAGTACTGCACTTACCACTCTCTTCCCCTCCCCAGACACTCCTCCCTCCCTCCCTCCCTCTCTCTCTCTCTCTCTCTCTCACACACACACACACACACACACACACACACACACACACACACCTTCTCCCAGAGTTTGGTACATGCCTATCCCTAAACATACAGCTAATGAGTGTTTACATATCACACAAATAGCGTACACTGGGCTTGCTATGTGCCTATCCCCAAATACACCTTAGTTACACAAAAACACAATTTCTGCCAACACACATCTAAGATTCAGTACATGCCCTTCCTCGACTACACTATGAGCACATATGCACATTGCATGCATATACATCACCCAATGCCAACTCCTTCAAGGGAGACAGGGTACCTTGGACTAGGAGACAAGTCTCACAGCCTAGTTGGGGTGGGGGGTGGGGGATCAATGAGCCCTAGTCTCCTCTGAAGGGGCTAGAAACATTTGTACAGGAAAAAAATAATTTTGATGTTGAAATCCATCTACCCCAGCATCCCCAGACTTCCCTCTTCTCATAACCTCACACTGTCTTACAGGAGCCCATCAGAGGGTCTGTGGGAAGAGGACTTGCATCCCCTGATACCCAAGCTGGGCCTGCACAGCAGCAAGTCAGCATTACCTGGGAATTTGTGAGAAATGTAGAGGGCTCAGTGCCAAACCCAGACCTACTAAAACAGATACTGCATTTCAAACAAGACCCCCGGAGGATCTGTGGAGACACTCAGGTTTTGGGAGCATGCTTTAAGAGTCCTTCCTCCCATACCCAGGACATGCCCCGCTGAGATCACCCAGCCCATATGGGCCCTCAATGTCCAGGCTCTCCAGCTCATGCGGAAGCAAAAACAGGAGAGCAGGGGCATTCCTCCACCATCAGACCCTCTTCCTCCTCACCCTAGACTCCCCTTCTCTCTTACCAGCGAGAACTGGAGTTAACAGCACAGCCTCAGGTGTCCAGACTCGCCTGCATCTCTAAACACCCACCAGGAGCTCAGTGATACTAACAGTTTCCTCCCCACTAATTGTCTCATCACTCCACAACTGCTGCTTTTTATTTCATTATGCTCCTCATCAGTCTCAGACAGGAATATAACCGAAAAAGAAATTGGAGGGGGACAATTTCAATATTTCAAAACACATGCAAATCAACACCCAGAATCCTACCTGGAGTGTTTTTATTGAGACAATTCTGTGCTTGTCTGAGAGATGACCTTATAATAAATAAATTCATATCTTGCAAAGGTAGATTTCTCTCCCCACCTTATAAAGCTAATTATACCAGCGCAACATAACATTTTCCTAAATGCCTGGTAACCTCATCCTGTTACTCAGGAAATATTATTTTTAAATAGGTGTGATAGATACAAACTGAAACACTCGGATTTCAATTCCAGCCCCAATTCCCGGATCCCCTCTCTGAGTAATTTAAGGACTTCCTCCAGATAGTTTTTCATATTCTTTTAACTGACATTTTATCTTTATACAGTATCTCACAGAATGAGCACGCACTAAGACAATGACAGCCAAGAAGGCCTGTCATTTCTCATTCCGACAAAGACAGATGTCTTACACTGGCTTATGCCAATAATAGATCCAGCAAAAAACAAAAGAGACTACACCTGCCGCTGATGTAAAGGCACCAATTCACATTTGTGACACTCATTTGTCAATTAACAGATTTCTTCCATTGTTGACACACGAGACTTAAAAGATGTGGGCTCGAATGTGATGAATTAAAAAAGACAGATGAGTAAGCTATGAGCTGCAAAGTAATGCTATAATGTGCTTTAGATATGAATATCAACTGACACCCCTGACAGGCCATACAAGGTTTTATTTCATTTTGCACTGTATCCAGGCTTCATACTTTGTCTTCTTTGTTCGCTTTTCATCAAGCTCCTAACATCTCATTCTGACAGCCAGAGACATTTAAGGCACTTTCGTTTCAAATGCAAGTTAGCGTACTTGATTTGTCATTAAAATGCAAAACGACTGCCGTTGCAGGTAAATGTAGGTATGCTTAAAAGGTTGGATCTGCAAAGGAAAAGCTGAAAATGGTTTGGGTTCCTCTCCTTACCTCTTTCACAAGCAGGGCAACCTCTGGGGCCCCACCCGACACCCCCTAGAGCAAAGGCCTGACCTGCAGCAAAGGAGCCTCTGGAGTCGGGTGTGTCAGCAGTGACCAGGGACAATGTGCCAACTCAGGGTAGCCAGGCCTGAGTGAAGTGCACCTTTCCCCTCCCCAGAGATGTGGAGAGGATTTTAAATGTATCAGTATTAGAACCAGCATTCAGCCTCCGGAGAAGCAGCAGCAGAGTCAGGCTTAGGTCAAGAGTCTTCCCCCTTTGAGACCCAATCCAAAACCCCATCTGACCGCTACAGGGAAGGAGAAAGCTGCACACCCTAGACTTCCTGTGGGAGATGGAAGAAGGGTCAGATGGGGACCTCAGGGTAAGACACTGTTTCAGTGACTTTCAATTCAGTAAATGTCACTCTTTGGGAAATTATCTTAAGGAAACAGTGAGAATAGTGAAGCCACAATTTATAGGCAAAAGATGTTCATGACAGCATTTCTTATTAACACCTAAAAGTGGAAACCAGTATTTAAATATGTCAATAAGAGAAGGACTCAATTATGGTGCATCCGTGGAACAAATAATATGTAACTGAAAGACCATATTACCCAAGAAAATTGAATCACATGATATAACATTAAGAGGAAAAAAGTGAATACAGCCTGAACTCAATTTGTAACAAGTTATAGTCTAATATTAGAAGTAGAATAGTGGTTTACTGTTCAGCAATAAGATCATGGGTTTTTTTTTTCTTTCTGTGTATTTTTCATGTTTTTAGAAATTTGTATAAAACCAGAATGTATTACATTATAACCAGAAAAAAGAAGCAACACTTGAAAAACTAATTTTAAAAAGTAAACATTTCTTTGGTCCAATTTCCCGTTCCCTGGCACCACTGTACATTTGTACTGTCTAGGTCTCAATTTCCTTTGTTAAAGTACTAAGCCAGTGTTTTTCAAACTATTCCACAGAACCCGAGGGTACCGCAATGGGCTTCTGAGATTCTTCAAGTGACTAAATTTGAATTTAACAATTACTTTAGACATTTTTATTTTTTTTTTACTTTAGCCATTTTTAAAAACTGTAATTTAAGCACTGTATGCACTCTCAAACATGTTACTAAATTCCAATACACCAGAGGGCAATGGCCTATTATCTTGTGCTGCCAAATTAACCCCCTTTTGTGCAGATCTTGACATTTCTTCTTAAAATTGTCTAAAGAACATCTTGATATTTATAAGATGAAATTTGTGGAGTGGGGGGGTGAGGGGCATTACCATTTACCACTATTTGAGGTAGGGTTTAGGTGTTGTACAAAGCCAAATACCAGAATAATCTCAACACTGGGACCAGTAGAAAACTGCATTCATCTCTAACCTCACTAGCAAACCCCATGATCATCTCAAGAGCTTCAATGCTCTTGCTGACTCACTTCAGAAAGTATTCACACACTTACCTCACAATGGTTTTTCTATATAAAATTGTTTGAGGAGGATTCTGACACTAGAAAAATAACTTTGAAAACCACTCGACTAAACCACCCTGCTTCTACCTTCCCTTGTGATAGAGTGTGGTTCTATGAAGCACAGTGTGGGGTATCGTGGGAGGAGAGGCGTTACATGATAAGTGGGGTATGAGTGAGTCCCGGCTTTCACACATACCATGTGGCACTGAACATGGTATGTCTCAATCTAAGCCTTGGCTTTCTCATCTATAAGAAGGGTATAAAATCTCAGAATTGGAAGATTTCAGGGGATAGCAGGGTAACTGCAGAAGCAACAGATGAAAGTGCTTTCAGACAGTCCATAGTAGAAATTTCTTCACTAACAAGATCTAGAGCAGTCAGTCTTGCTCTAGATTACCTAGCCCATGTTTATTTACTCACCTTCTCGATCATCTGACCAGTGTATACTCCACAAGTACATTTTTCCTTTAGTAGTAAATCGATTGCAAATCTCCACATTCTACCTCTCCGTACACTGCTTAAATGTGATTTTTATAATTATCTTCTGGGAAGAGGCTCTAACAAGCCCTTTTTCTAAAAAAGCTAACACAGACCCTGTGAGTTATAATAGAACCATTTAATTCAATGTAGATCGGAAATTACATAAAAGGCAGCTTGTGGTGAAGGGAAGAAACTTACAGTTGTAGAAAAGCATCACATGCTCCTTGCAAGGAAACACACTCTGTAGGACTATGATCTCCCTTTTGATTTGGACACAAGTCGCAGGCAACGAATGCCACATGACCCCAAGCTAAATAATCCTGAAGCTAATTCTGCTCAAAAACAAAAGAATCGAAAATGAAGTAAATATTTTCTGGAATAGCTGCTCTTTTGGTACATCACCTACAGGAACAAAACCCTTTTACATGTAGTATTTCATTTAAGCTGCATAATCCTAATAGATGAGTCCACTATCTCCATTTGGAAATTAATAACACAGATTAAGTGACTTGCTCACTATCTCAGAAATAATTTGTGATGGACTGAAGACTAACAATCAGGTATCCTGTCTCATGAGCTCACTGCTTTTCCAACTAGACCAGACCTCAGCCAGAACCCCTCTGACGTTTTGGTCTTCAACAATGACTGAGCTTCAAAATAACGCAAGTTCGGTTACTCATTTACAAGACAAAATATATATAATGATAATAAAGCATAATGTGACACTAACTAAACACCTATTGGGGTAATCATTTTGTATATATCAAGTTATGTTGTACACCTTGGACTAGTGTTCTGTCAATTACATCTCAATACAAATGAAAAAATTAATAATTAGAGTTATGTGGTGCCTAGCAATGGACAAAGCATTTGTGTTCAGATAACCTACCTCCTGTGCAACCCAGAGACATCCTCAAAAGTGTACAATACTCTTTGCCTGTAACTGATGGGAAAACAGACTTGTGCCTCCTAAAGGGTTGTCCAGAGAAGAGCAGCAATGGGACTCACCCACACCTCAGGTGGATCCAAAAACTGTAGTGGAGACCCCACCCCGCCCAAGAGGTCTCTTATTTGGATGTGAGGGGGTTTCTTGTGTTTTTGTTGTTCATCTTCCTAAAGGAACAGGAAAATAAAAGTTAATGCAACCTAATTTTCTACAAACTTCCAGAACACTAATACTTGGTGTAAGGACTCACTGGCTACAGTTTTTATCTCCCCTGAAAAATGATGAGGGCAAATGTAAGTTTGGGAAGAAAGCAAAATAGCCCCAGCCTTATAGGGGTGGGAGGGCAGTGAGTATTCCCTTTCCATGGGCCTGAAAAGACAATGACTTCTTCTCTACTATTTAGTTATCAACCTACATAGTTTACCAGATAAAGAGGACAACAGTGAATTAGGATTGGGGGGAACGCAACAGAATTCAATAAAGATGTAGGAGCTAAGTGTAAGTTTTGAAGTTGGGGTCTTGGCTCCTCACTGACCAGCTAGCTGTGTGCCCTTGGGAGAGTTCCCTTCCCTCACACTTTCATGCCTATCTTCAAACTGTGAAGAACACCCAGCTTATAGGGTGTCCGGGTGGCTCAAGTCACTTAAGCATCTGCCTACCATTCAGGTCTTGATCCCAGGGTCCTGGGATGGAGCCCCATATCCTGAGCCTACTTCTCCCTCTCCTTCTTTCTGTCCTCCTTGCTTATGCGCTCTCGCTCTCTCTCTCGTAAAAAATGAACACCTAGCTTAAGAAGATAACCAGGGAAAGTGGACAGATGAACTGTAGTTGGCATAACTGCAACCTCCTTTAAAGTAACATTAGCATGTTTTTAAACATCCACTTTGGCAAGTGAGAAGCCCCCAAATTAGATAGCATCTTCCCATAGAGGGGCACCTACCACATGTGTAAGTCTGCCCTGGGCACTCCTGAAAGCAGCTGTTATCCCAAACTGGAAAAGCTGACATTCCAGTGAGAGGCAAAGCTTACTGCAAAGGCCCCAAGGCATTCACAGAACCCATAATGTGCAAGTTGGGGAGGGGATCCATCTCTAGGTACCAGCCTTGCAGAAACACCATGGCATAGAACAACGATAAAAAGTGTCATTTCTCAAAGATGAGATTTCAAGTTTTGGTTCCTCCCCTTCTGAATGAGCCCAAGGCCGGCCTACAGGGCCTTGCTGGGTGCTAAGTGGCACAGCATGCTTATAGCAGGAGTCATGGAAGAACTGCATTAACTGTGACCCTTCAAACAGCATAATTGCCACGTATGTGTGTCAGGGCCGACACTCAGGCCCTGCCTAGCCTGGGAACAGGCTGCCCTCCACCAGCTGGAGCTGGTTCATCTTCACCACACGCCTGTCACTCCAGGGTGAAGGTTTGAGGGAGATGAACCCATACCTCCCTGCTCCCCCCAACAAGTCCATGCTTGATTGGCCTCCACCAAAGCCTCTGGCCTGACCAGTTTCCCTCCCCATTGAACTTCCATGTCTCAGAACCACCCCCATTCTGCACAGAATAAGGGATTTGTGTCTGTGTGTATGGGAGGGAGCTTGCTATCTTCTTCGATTTCTCTCCTCCTGGACTCCCACAAACTCCTGAGGACACAGAGACCAGGGTCTCACAGTCTCCACTCAGGACAAGCCTGGTTCCAAAGGGCTGACATCTTGCAAGCTATTTACCCTACCCAGAAATCGGCCCAGCATGGCAAACTCTGCTCTCTCTTCAAGGTGTGGCCCAAGTCCCAATCTCTTCTTCAAATTTCCTCTGACAAAGTCCTCCCTGAAACCTACTTGAGCATGAGAATCAATATACCCCTGGCATTAAATTGAAATGCGTTGTCCTGTGGCTATCTAGATGACCCTTCTGGGAGCCACCCTAGGGCTCACATGGGTCAAGTCACTGTTTGACCCTTCCTCCCTCTGTGTGACTCCCCATAGTTGCTAACTCAAAGAGAACAAGCTTCCCAGACAGTAAACACAGTGACTATACACCCCAATAGAGTACTAGTACGTTCTCAAAATCTTCAGGTTAGATTGGACAGTCACCCTGTATAGTTCTAATCATTTAACCTGAATTCACTCTATCTCCACATTGAGCATGTGAGCTTTTAAGGGGACACATCGCATCTAAAAACTCCATGAGATTGGGCAACTCAGCATGGACTGAATAGTTACCTATCAGTAACTATAACAACAGTAACTATAACAAACAGAAGAGACCTACAAAGAACAATGATCCAAGCTCTCTAGGCCTTAAGGACAACTCTAGACTACCTTGGGGGAATCATGCTATTCTGAGCATTCCCCACCTCCACTTAGCTGAATGGCAATCTATGGTCATGTCTATATGGGTCATTGAAAGACCATGAAGACCACTTGAATAAGAGGTGCATCCCTAGAGGGACCCAGTTATACACGGCAACTAGAAAGACCACTGTAACCCTGCTGGCATCCTCCAAGACTTAGGGCATCCCAGACCTGACTTCTACTCACCAGCTAAAATGGAAGAGGGAGAAAGAAATCCCTTCAACTATATGGTTAAATTTATCCCTGCAGTCATTCTTCCATGGCTTCGTGTCACGGTCTGGAACAAATGCAGTACTCCCCAGAGTCAGAACACTTGACAAAATGACCTTCGGGAGTCATTGCCAGGCTCCATTTCTTGTACCACAGGTCAGGCTGTTTTCTTACCAGAGCCCAGCCTCCAAGACCAGAATTCAAGATACTGGTTTGTTCTATCTAATTAGAACTGGAAGGATAATTAACTTTCTGTGATGTTAGTCTGGCTCAGGCATCTGGGAAGAATTCACAAGAGCCAACCAAGGCAGTTCCACAATTCAACTGTCAGCACAGATGAAGACATCCTACCCTCTTAGGTTCATCCTCAGGGTCCTAGTCTCTCACTGTTCTGAGGAGGTGTAAATCCTGAGGAATCGGGCTAACACACTGATACACTCAGGGGGACGGGGAATATACCCTGAAAAATGAGTCCCTGAGATGAACACCCCACCAGGCAATTCCAACACCCCCCTCCAAGATTGACATGCAAGTGAATGAATGCCCACTCAACAGACAGCACAAGTTCTTAACTCCATCCCCTCTTGCTCCCTGTTCTACCAAGCCCACAGTGCATTTCATAGGTTCAATCAACAGAGCTGCTGCCAAATTTAAGAAAAATCACTAGAATTTATAAGAAATAAAGCACTTCAACACGTACCTATTGAAACATCTAAACAGGTGTAGGCCTCAGTGAAACAGGGAAGAGTCTTGGGGAAATGGTGCCTTTGCCAACAGCATTTTGTTTACAAAGAATACCCCTAAATTATCCCATGTCCTGTTAGTTCTTTAGCAGTATGGAAACAAAATAAAACTAGCCCTGATTAGAGCAACTTTAATTTTACAATATTAAAAATGAAAAGAGGCTTCCTTTGCCATCATCCTAGTTCTTCCGCACTCACATCTGCTCCACATCTGAGCGCCACTGAGAAGAATAAACAGCATAAAAACCAGCAGCTGAGTGGAGTCTACAGTGACAAAACTACTACAGATGTCACCTTCTGGCAGTGGTCAACAGCAGAAGTGCTTTTCTTCACACGTTGTCTCGCCCTGGCTGCCTCCCCTGGAGCTCACAGCAGACTGCCCTCACTGAAGGTATACAACACAGAGAACGCATCTTTTCTTTGGTAAACAAATCTATACCTATGAATCCTCCAACTGTTCTTTAACCCAGATCAAACTCAGGCTAGAGTTCCAGATCTCACCTTCCCTCCCCCCAATGATGAAAGTCTCTTCTCAGATCCATACATTTTCACAATAATTTGAGACTTCACCAGAAAGGCCATTTTGCCTGCAAACTTTAAATAATTTAAGTGATTCCTTGTATATAAATATTTCATATCAGAAATTGATTTCCAAATGAAGTACACATGAAGAATGACCACACGAAGCCGTGTCCAAGTGCATCCTATTGTTCCAAAATATGGACAGCGTTTTCAGGCCTTGGAAAAACTGAATTCCACATGAGGTCCTGCAGGGTTTTCTGCACCACCAATGTAGAGGTAAAACTGCCGCCCGTAACTCCCTTCACATCACACTAAAAACAGAGCCAGTGGAGTCTTCATGAGGAAGAGCTGAATAAGAGTTTGAAATTTTTGTTCACTCAACTGCTTCATTTTCAGAATAACCTGGGAGGATTGAAAAGTTTGAGAAATGATGCCAGATACTTGAACTGCCATGTCCTGAAAGCACTGACTTTTAAACATCAGGTAGTAACCAGAGTGAGATTTTAAGCACTCCAACCCTAAAAAAGTTCAGGTCACTTGGCCCCTCCTGTGACAAGAGGCAAAGGAAAAAAAAAAAAAAAACAGTCTCATTTCTGAAAGTTGTGAGAAAAAACAGACTGTGCTACAACCACAAGCCGCCAAACATGCACATGCTCCCCCTGAGTGAACAGCAGTCATATTGAAAGAGGTGAACAAAGAAGAGCGAAGCACCATTAACACCATTAACCAGGGCTCCAGGCCACACAGAATAAACCAATTCAAAACAAATGGGCACCGAGGTCCCAACAACAACTTGCCAGGCAGCCTCCGGAGTGGGATAACCTAGGACCCTAGAGAATGCTGGTGGGGTGGCTAAGAAAGAAAAGTGAGCAAGGGGTTGGGGGGGGGGCCTTCTCACTGGAGCCCCTCCCCTGCCCTCTCCAACACTGGCCACTCCTTCCCACCATCTTTTCTGTCCACACCAAGGGGAGGAGGTGTAACAAGACCAAGTGAGGGCTGAAACAAGTAAAATAGCCCAATTCTTGTGCCAAGCCAGCAGCACAAAATTGAGCAAATTAACATGCATATATAACCCCCCAATGTACTATTCAGCGAAGCACCACCTCATTGATGGAGACTCAGAACACACAAACAATGAAACTTTCATTTACCAGAGCAATGGCTGGGAAGAAAAAAAATTCTAACTCCTCAAGCCTTAGTGAAAGCGAAATCCTGTCTCCCTTTAGCTGCTGCATTTGGTTTGATGTAGCTAAATTAACAAAAATGTTCCCTTGGCATTTAAGTTCTCTTTTTCTTTCCTTTTTCCTCCTTGTAAGCAGAGTGGGGGGTGACGCATAACAAGTCAAAAGACAAAGCAACTTCAAAACAAAATCAGTTACTTGTAAACAATCCTTGTGGGGACTTTTCCCCTGCTCCCCCCACTACACACACACACCCCCAAGAAAAACAGCCCTGCCAGTTGTAATAGAAAGCCAAGTAAAGATAAATCAATTAGCTTGCTAATTTCTCCCCTCTCATTTATTTAGCTCTGCACTGTATTTGTCGTAATTGACTACAATTATGTTAATTACTAACTCCAGTATAATTACTATATTTATTGTCATTGAGCATGCGATGTACCCACAGCAAAGCTGGCATTTGTCGGGCATCAAGAAAGCAAACTGTCGAGAGGTGATTCTCTGCAAACTGGCGGATGTGGCTTCAGCAAATCAAAGGGCAAAAGAGATTTCATGCAATGTTAGTTTGAAAGCACCGGTTCATTAAGGATATTAATTTTCTGATAACTACACATTTAAGCATGACACACTAGAGCAGTATCTACAGGATTTCGCAATTATTAATGCGTGACAGTTTCAAATGCTAAGTGAATCAATTAAACAGCAGCATTCACAATTTGAGAAGAGATAACTGCTTCATAACTACCTAAGACTACAATTTTCACATGACAAAAAAGAGCCATTGAGGCGCCTTCAAAACCTGACAGGTCAAGAAAGAAGTTTGAAACAAAAGCACCTTACAACCATCATCTCTCCTCTTTACTTGTCAGATCAACTTTGCTAGTGTCTCCCCAGAAACGGCATCACATGCCAGCTGCCACAAGGTGATTTTTCATGTCTTGTCAAAGAAATCTTTTATTCTATTTGCTCTGCATTAACATGTTACATTTATTGATCAAGGGCCTGTTCGGCAGCCACAGCAGGGCACTGAGCTCTCCATGCCTACGGGGCTTTGATGTCCTGGTGACATTCGAGCCCGAATAATGCACATACTAAATGGATTTAATGCAGAAATGTGTTTGGGCCTGACAGTTACATTAATAACAGCCCCTCACACTGATAAATATGCAATTGCTACTATTAAGAGTTACCCAATTATGGGGAAAATATTTCTCTACCTTATAAATAAATCCATCAAGGAAAAAAAAAAGTTTCAACAATGGTGCATTTTCTTAAAACACTTCTCCAGCTGCAGAAAACGGGGCATGTGGGGGGTTAACACCCCCTCTCTGGCTTTCCCCTCCAATTGTTTTTAATAAGTCTTGCTTTATCTCAAGAATGGTTTGGGTTTAAAAAAAAAAAAAAAAAAAAAAAAAACCTCTTTTGTTGGTCTTCCCTGCTCTACTCGTCTCTTATTTCTTCAGAACCAGAGAAAAAGCAGACACCCAGGAGACTGAAAATCGAGTTCTGTATAAACTCAGAGAGGAGCTGAGGGGAGGTGGTGCAAAGGTGGGGGGGGGGCACATAGCTGATCTCTGTAATGATGGGTCTGGAGGAGGAGGGGTCTTTATATAGACAGAGGGTTATATAGCTATAGAGAGAGACTCTAGAAACCTGAACATATGGGTCTCTCTCCCTCGTTTAAAACCCTAAGTGACCTTGTGCTGTGGCAGTGATGGGGGTGGAGGGTGAAGGGAAAAAGGAAAGCAGCTGGGAGAGAAGAGACCTTTTATTAGAAAAGTCTTGGCCGGGGAGAATTTGTAGTTATTATATCCCTGCAATTAAACACAGACACCCAGCAAAAAGCATAATCGTTTCCCTTTCATCATAAAGGAGTAGGGAACAGATGAAATCACCAACACTGCAGTCCCTGAGGAGACAAGAGGAAAGAGGTTTCTCAGATGGTGGGTGTGTGCATGCAAGTGAATACATGTGCAAGTATAGACAGACTAACACACACACATACACATCCCTCTTCTTTTCTCTCTAGACTCAAAACTCATCCATGCAGTAATGGGTCTCGAGGTCCCCAACCCAAGGCTGGGACAGAGAACAGTCTGAGCCACAGCAATTGCTAAGCCTCTTCTTCCCATGACAGTGGCTTTCATCTGAGCCATACCTCACAGCCCAGGAGGCAATAAAAGAAGACAGTGAGTTCCCTGGGAACAGACCACCTCCAACCCAGACCAGCGTCTCAGTAGAAGTCCTATGAACCGAAAGTTTCCCAATCAGGGTTTTGGAGAAACAGAAGAGAAAATGCAACAGATAGACCTCTGAAGCCAACAGGGTCTCTAACTTGGAGCTGCAGAATCCACTGTGACCCCACAACGGTGGCTTCCACAGGCTGCTCAGAATTTAAAAACAAAGCAAAAACACCTTTTCCCTGCACAAGGAAATACAAGCTTGGAAATGGCTACCCATCCTCTCACACACCAAAAAGCAACAAGTTATATCTTAAGAAGTAGGCTGGAGTCAAACCCTCAGGGGCCATTTAATCCCCGCTCTCCCATTTAACCACTGGGGTAGTCTGGGGCAGACTCCTTCCCCCATCGGGGTCTCAGTTGCTTCCTCTATAAAATGTGGATAATTAATAATCACACTGCAAAATGCTATTGGGTTGGGAAGACTGAATAGTACTTGAAGTGTTCTGTTCAACTCTGGCACGCAAAAGAGCTCCAGAACATTGGTTATTAGGACCATAAACATGGCTGGTGTCACTTGTTTGATACCATGTCCCAGACTCCGTTGGAGAGGAGTCTTTCACTGCTTATTCACGAGGCTGCTTTATCGTGAAGCTCAAGAGAGCCATTCTGCAATCTATCTGGGATGGGATTCAGAGGTCTTCCTCAACAAAGCACAGTTCACATGAGGAAGATTTCTTTTTGTCCATAGCTGTCCCATGCCCTGCAAAGCATCTCTGGCCTCACCCGCCAAATGCTAGTAGAAGCCCACCTGCATCATTGTGACAGAACTTTGTGGATGAGAACTTCAAGGGCCAGTGAAGTTCTACCCCCTCGTCCCCAAATCACCACTGTTTCCAACTGCTGACAACATGGAGACCAGCTTCATCCACCTGCACAGTGAGGTCCTCAGGACAGAGAGCAGGACAGAGGGAGAAGACAGAGCAGTGAAGCCCAAGTTCAAAAAACTCAGAGATAAACTTTATAAAGAAAGTGAAATTAAACCCAAGATTATGAGTAAAATGGATGAGAAGGGAAATAAGAGGCATTACTAGAAAGTCTAGGAATTACTTATCCTAGAGACAAGTATGGTAGGAAATCTGGAGATTTCTAAATGACAGAACTTCCTAAATCACACTGCAGGTTACGGCGCTCGTCACGGTCAATGAGAAAGCTGAACCTCATTATGGCCCCTTGGACAACTCTCTCCAGTCTTCCACCACTTCCCCAACCCCAGTCTTACCCCTAGTGTCTCAATACTTCCCCTTGCCAGAGGGTTAAAAATCCAGGAAGTCAGGACACTTGGAGGAGGAAGAGGGTGGTGCCATTGGAACCTCATGCACAATGGCCTGATAACCTGCTCCCTCAGTGATCTTCCCTCCATCCCTGCTGTTTCTGTTCAAGCGGTGTTTGGTGGTGCTACAGTCACAGAGGTTACCTGAGAAAGTGTAAGTACGGGAAATCACAGCCTTGCTATGGAGACATTAGATATTATCTGCTAAGTCGTTTTCCACTTAACCTTTCAGTGGTAAGTTCTGTTGGTAGCTGGAGACATGGCCAGTGATATTCTTGGTACAAAAAAAAAAAGATGCTTTTCACAACATTGCCCAGCTTCGAGAGAACACTCGTTCCAACACACGAAGAACCTTGCCTCCTTCAAATTTATCAGTGTCCTAAAACTATTTTGCAAA
The DNA here is from genome assembly GCF_905146905.1 of Nyctereutes procyonoides. Lineage (NCBI taxonomy): Eukaryota > Metazoa > Chordata > Mammalia > Carnivora > Canidae > Nyctereutes > Nyctereutes procyonoides. Next base: position 62,532,490 of record NW_026575046.1, read on the forward strand.
TTCACTAACAGTTTATCTTTCTAAAGTCTGTCTTTCCTACCATCACCTCTTCCCCCACTCCACTCTCAACATGCCCTCCAAGCAAGACAACTACATTTATTTGGGTTTTTCGAAATGAGTATGAACAAGGCCCCTGACTGCAAAGAAATGGTGTTTGATGAAGACCCATGTCTTCAGAACAGAACATGCCCTTTGAGCTGTTCTCCTGCAAGTCTGGGTGGGAATTCTCTCTCACCCATTCCCACTGTACTATGAACGAAAGTACACTCCTAACTGACAAAGATGAAAAATATGCAGGAGATGACTGGGTTGAGCCTATGGAATGTCAAAGACAGTTGGAGAACTGAAGTATACTGGTGAGCATAGGGTAGGTTATGCTGCATTAACAGATACCCTAAACTCTTCGCGGATTTAATTCTCATTTAAAATTCATGCCCAACCTGGATCAGCAAAGGGTTTTGCTTATTTACAGTCAGAACCCCAGACTGCCAATTACTCTTCTACCTGCTATAATCAAACTGTACACTGGCCTTTCAAGTTTCTGCCGAGTGGTTTCACCCAAGGAAAGAGATGTGCAAATATACCACGTGCTGAAGGAGAGGAAATCCTCAATGTCCATAAGGAACCCCAATAATTATAAAATGGCCACTGTGGAGGGTTAAGTCTGAGCTTTCAACCTCCCCCACAACATGTTTTAGCTCTAACTAGAGCTATGCTCATTGAAGGCCTATTACATGCCAGATAATTTGTTAGGCACTTGACATAGTCACACGCTCAGAATTTCTGCAATAGCCTAAGGCCAGTTAAACAACTGGTGAGTGACAGAAGGATTTCAAGCCAAGGTGGTCTAACCACAAAGCCTTGGTTCCTTTTAATTCCACTGCCCATTTTCCCAATTTAGAAGCAAGTTACCAGGCCCAATTCCATCTAGCAGCTCATAACAGACCAAGTATGGTGGTGTGCCCGTCCTCAAAGCCCTTACCATGCACCACCAAGTGTCCACCTCCTTGCCTTCATGGGGGTGGTAGGCACAGAGCCACGATTTATTTCTTTGCTGGAGCTTCCGAGCCTCTCCAGTCTTTCACTTTCATCCTGGCCAAAGCCAAGGAAGCAACAAGCAAGTTCCCATCTAAGAAATTTTCTCCTAGGCAATTCCCCTATCGAGTGCATTTATCAGAGTGATGCTAAATAAGATGCGAGTGCAAATAATTTAATTTTTAAAACATAAGCTTCCTGTTGCCATAGATCAATTAAACCCTCTCGATGTTAGTGCCAGATTGACACAGGCATATTTATCACTGTTTGCCATGGGAGCCCTGCTCTGCCTGCTGTGCTCAACAAGCTCCGCAAGCAACCCACTCAAACCACTCAGGACTAAGGGCCCTTGGGGGCATGGGATGGGCACCACAGAGAACACTCTCCTTTCCCAATCAGGGAAAAAGGAAAACTGAAGCTGGGGTAGCTCATTAACAAGCTCTCTTAGCCTTGAGCAGATTAAGGAACGAGCACTGGCTAAAGAATTGGATCTTTTTATTGATCAAAGTAAAAATAAAATATGAAAACCTCAAAAACAAGTTCAAGGAAGAGTTTGGGATGACGGGTATTCAAATATTCTTAGTAGCAGAGATCGGTATAATTTCTCTTGAGGGCAAGCTGACATCTTTATCAGAGCCCTCTGACAATTCTGTCTCTGGGAATTTGTCCCAGGAAACTAATCAGAGACCTATTTGTGAGTATTACAAGAATATTTATAATAGAAATATTTTTAACAGTAAAAATCTGGAAACAATCTAAATGTCCAATACTAAGAAATAAGAAACCATTAAACACTGTAATGCAGTATTTATTGATAAGAAAATGCTTCCAACACAACGTGAGCAACAGCATCAATTTTAAATATTTGGCATTATAAAACATTGGAAGACAATAAAATGTCAGCAGTGGTGATTTCCGGTGGTAAGATTATCAGTGATTTGAAAGAAAGAGGGTTTCCTTATACCTTTGAGTTTAACATTTGTATATTGATGTTTTCATTTTTTAAAAAACTGTCTTCAAAAACTAAGACCTAAAGTATGATTTTATGCAGATGCACCCATTGGACTCATGATCATTAATACATTCAAATTCAAGGAACAACACTCCTCCCCTCAGGCATTCCTGGATAAGCTCCCTAAACCTCTACCCCCATTCCAGGGTGGATGACAAGATCCTGTCCCTGGGAATCATGTCCAGGAAGAAAGAGATCTAGGCTTTTAGGGCAGGGGAGACAATGTTTGAGCCTTTTAAAGCAGCCAGAAATTTCATTTTGACCTTTTGTCGTGTTTTGCTTCCCAACTTCCAACCTGACAGGGCACACACTAACTCCAGCAACTTTCATTCCCCCAGGACAGAGTCATAGATACAGTACAGCCTGAATTTCCACAACCTTCTGCATGGACAGGTAACTAGTTTACTATTCGAAGATCCAAAAGCAGCAGAGGATTCACAATAATCAATGCAGGAGAGAAGAAAGAGGTGTAATAGGATAAAAGTTCATACATATAGTCAGTATATATTGTGACTTAAAAAAAAAAGTTCAGAACTTATAAATCCCACTGGGTGTTATTCTGTATGTTGGTAAATTGAACACCAATAAAAATTAATTTATTAAAAAAATAATAATAATAAATAAAAATAAAAAAAGAACTTATAAATCCATAACTATCTTTCCCTCTAGAATGAATAAGAAGAGGCCATAGGAAGAATCAGCAGAACTATCACTTCTATGAATGAGATTAACAAAATTGATGGTGTACAGTTATGAATTAACGGTAAGACAATAGAAAAGGATGTTCTTAATGTGAGTGGTTAACTGAAGCCTGGTGCCTCCCTTTTAACTAACATCTTGGCAAGAAGAAATACAATATGGCCAAAAAGAAATTCACAGTTTGGGATATGCACAAAATAGCTCTGGAGGACTACAAAAAGAGGAATAACAGCAGGGCAGAGGAGAACTGGGAGGCTAAGGGATCTACATGAGAAGAATTTTTCTCCTACTTTTTGCATGTCTGTTCCTCCTAAAACCTATGCCCGATGCATGTATTAACTATTCAAAAAAATGAATAGAACTCCTTGCCTAAAAACAAACTGTAGCCTAAAATACAAATGGACTGCAGCTGATATTGTGACCTAGGGGTGTAGCAAAATTTGTATTAGGGGTTATTGCTCTGTTTAAGTCAATACCCTAATAGGACTCTCTGGATAGGGGGAGTGGGGGAGGCCCACAGAGATGTTCTTTTAAAAAAACGAAAAAAGGAGGGAAATAATTTTTCTACATATGACAAAGTAAGAAGAATTGTGTGTTTCTCTTTTTTTTTTAAAGATTTTATTTATTTATTTGTTTGTTTATGAGAGAAAATGAGAGAGAGGCAGAGACACAGGCAGAGGGAGAAGCAGACTTCCTGCAAGGAGCCCAATGTGGGACTCGAACCCGGATCCCAGGATCATGCCCTGAGCCAAAGGCAGACGCTCAATTGCTGAGCCACTCAGGCGTCCCGAATTGTGTGTTTCTGAGGGCTGCCTGGGAAGAGGGCAAGTGAGATGGAAAGGTGAGAAACGGGCCGGGAGAGACAGGCACCCCATCATATGCAAGAAGGCAAAACCTAATGAGAACCACGGCGAGGGAGAAATTCTCTATTACAAGGGAGCGCCCAAAAGATTTCCAGGAACAATGTTATTCCAACTGTTATTCCAACTGGTCTCCTACTGTGCACTACAATACTACCCACCACCCCCCAGTGTACCTCGAATTGTCAGAAGTTTTAGAGTACACAGTAATACTGTGCTGGGCTTTGGAGAAAGGAAAGGACTATGTTGACTGGGGCCAGACAGGCTGCCAAGAGGTAACACAGCAAACAGAGCAGAGAGATGTTAGAGCGGGGAACCGCAGGGACTCCAGGGGCAGGGCAAACGGACCAGGTGATACGCTCTCCCAACCCCATGGAAACAGTGAGACAGAGCCAGGGAGAAACTTTCTAAAGAATGTGGGCTGGGGATTCACATTATTTCATTTATTCTCTCCTTTCAGCCACTTTTTTTTTTTTTTTTTAGAATTAGCTAAAACAGCTTGGATTTTGATCCAGCTGAAGGCAGAGATAGAGACCAGTGCCTAAATAAGCTCACATCTCCCCCTGACTCCCAAGAGAAAGCATCACCTCCCCTCATCTCCCCAGTTAGGACTATAAGACGGTCAAAGAGGATCCAGCCCCAACACACCCACGTTAAGTCAGGGCTGCTTTTCTCCATTCTGATCTGTAAGTCCCTCCGGCTTAACCAAGTCCTCACGTAAACTCTTCCTGAACCTTAGACCTCACCCCTCCAGCACCCATCCCCGTCCCAATCCAGCTATGTAACCGAGCATGGTGATCACACACCAAAAGAGGGGATAGCATCTCAAACTCAACACTACAGAAATGTTCTCCTCTCAACAAAGGAGAATCAGATTCACAACCCCCCTTCCTCCAAATTTGTTTTACTGACCTTCCTCTCACTGGATTGCCCTGCCTCTAGAACCTGTCATTTCCTATGATAAATCCTTATACATCCAGCCCCTCAGAGCCCACAGCCCCTTCCCACCACTGCCCCAGATCTCTCTCTCTCTCTCTCTCTCTCTCTCTCTCTCTCACTCACACACACACACACACACACACACACACACACACACACACACGTCTCCCAGGGTCCAGCCCCTTCTCTGCCAAAGGGAGGCAGGGCCTCTGAGTTTGACAAAGACAGCTCTGTTTCCTCAGACCTGACAGCTCAGTCCCATGACCTGTCCCCACTGACACACTCCCTCATGGGGCCCAGCCTCCCCCCAACCCACATCCGGGCTCCCACCAGCAAGGCAGCCACAGCCTGAGCCACAATGCCCCAAGCTTCTGGAAGCCAGTCACACAGAAAGAACTTCTTCCAACGCTCAAGCAAAGACACCCTTCCCCTGAGTCTGCACTGGGGAGCTTTTTTTAAGGGGCACATGTCTCAGGCACCGTCCAGGTCAGGCTGTGTACTTTTGTCCTGCCCTTGGGTATCGGGACCAAAAATCATCCTTAATTTCTTTAGAGTCAGCATTTCTTTGTTTGGCATCCTCTCATCACTACTCACTATTTTGTGACTTTTCAGTTCCCATATCTCCCCAGAAGCAGCGGGGACTCCTTTGGGAGCCAGGGAGAAAATGCCCTCAGTGTCAACTCTCTTCTACATACTCTTCTGGACACTCCTTCCCTGAAGACCATGCATCTCAGTAAGTACCAGCCCAAAAGTCTCTCTTGGCTTAAAGTCACTCCCTCTGCCTGCTAGTGCCTTAATACCCTGAGTTTTGTCCATCTTCTCTCAAATGCTTAATTCCCAAGTGTCCTGACTCATAGGCTGGAAGAGAAAAGACTCCAAGGCGTGGAAATACGAAAGTGTGTGAGTCCTGGGGTGGCATTTGAGCTCTTCATCTCTCCTTCCATCCCAAGAGTCTGTTCCATTGGGAGGACAGCACAGCTCAAGGGAGCATTTAGGAGAAAAGCTCCACATGGAACCAGATTATTAGGAAAAGCCACCACCCTGACCCCCGCTCATTTATCCCCCAATATTGGCTTTCCAAGTACCTTCTACTTCCTCTTCCAAGCCCCCAAACCAGTCACAAATGGTAACCTCTTATGAAGAAATGATGTAACTGTCTGTAATCTCCAATGGAATAATATAGAAGATCACAGTTAACCTTTGCCAAGATTGGAACAGTTGTTAGAGTTCCCCTCCCACCTGCCCCATGCCAACAGTGTCTGAATTACTCTGAAATACCATCTGGGAGAAATCATAGCAAATATTTAAGGTTTCAACTCATTAAAAAAGGAAAAACAAAGAATGATTATATACACACACACACACACACACACACCCTACCTGTGATTTGGCAAATCTTTGGGAGATGGGGTTATCCAGAAAAGCATTCCTAAATATCCCAAAATGCAAGACCATTTTCCAGCTTATTCCTTCCCCAAGAGTATAACTTGTCTGCATGGGTATCAGTGAGTAAGGAAAAGAACAAAGTACCGCCACAATGGTCAGGGGAGATGGAGTTGTCCACGCTCACAGCCTTTTCAGTGGCACAGAGAGGCTAGCGGACGACTCATCGGAAGCAAAGTCCCACTTTAGGGGTGTGATTGCACGTCTCAGACCCCACACCCCCTGCAGAACTGGATGGTGACTTTCACCTGCAGGCTGTTACCATGGGGACTGGGCCTGCCTGGCCTGGTCTGCATCTTGTGAATGGTACATACCTCAGAAGGTTAAAGCTCAGATCAAGCCTCTTTGCGAAATGTCCACAGTCCCTGCCAAGGTGCTCTGGAATTTCTCTGCAGTCCTGGCCTATGTAGGACACCTGGAAATTAAATGGAACAGAAACAATGTGGCAAACGGAAATCGCCCAGCTGCTCCCAACCCTGAGTCATTGATCCCAAGATTGCTTCCGTAACTTGCAACGCAAGCTCCCCACCCCCTCACCCCACCCCACCCCACCCCCACACAGAAAGGCCACAGTTGTGACTGTTTTCCTGATCAAATCAGCTTTGGGGGCTTCAAGGACTCTGCCAACAGCTCCCCTTTCCTGGTACATTTAGCATGATGGGGACTAATCCTAGCACAATGGAAATTGGACTAAAATTGGCCAGATTCAGGTGTCCAAAAAAGCCCCCATGTCAGAGCACACTGATATAATCACAGCAATCAGCCTCTCGCTCAGGGGCCTTTCCAACAGCTGCCCCTCTGGCTCTCCTCCTCCCTCTCCTCCTCTCTTCCCCCCTCCCCCAAATACCCTGTTATGCACATTACCTCATAAAAGATACAGCAGATGCACTTACCAGCATTCAACCTGCAGGGTGCTGGAACAAATAGGGTTGGACAAGAAAACCTTCCCAGACCGCCAATCACATCCTATTACCACTGTGTATAAAATGTCCCCCACACTCTCGACAAAGCAGATTTGAAGGCGACGGGGAAATGAAGGGTGGCCACAGCTTCCAAGTCTCTTTTCTCCAGGGAGCCTTTTGCAACCTATCCCACTTGTGTTGCAGGTTGTTCCCTTAGGTCTTCTTTTACTTATTTTATCATCACTATTAACAACCTAGTGTGTGTCCAAATATTAAGAGCTGAACTGAAATTTGATGCAGAATTTCTGATAGTGGGAAGGTCAGAGGGCTTTCTCAAGGCTCCAACTGTTCAATCTTTGAAACACATTTTTACAGATAGTTGCCAATTCGACCACTAACTCCAAAATCCATAAAACAAACCCATGGGTGAGAGTTGGCCAGTGGATCAAAATATATGATACTTCCCTAAATGACTCCCTAACCACCCCACCACCACCAGGTAAAAACTCAGGCCTATTATATGGCTATAGTCCTGACCCTTTTTCAGGTATGAGAATAAAAAAGAGATTCCCCTGGGGGCTATGCTTCCTAATGGAGAACAAGAATATGGTGGCCATAGAGAACACCAGATATTAGGTTGAACATTATGACTTACTAATATTCAATCTTAGAACTACAGAAACAGCACTTTCACAGGACTCTGCCTAATTAAAAAAAAAAAATCACACTGTACCCTAATATGCTGTTCCCAGTCTGTTCCCAACCCTGTCCTAGCCAATGGGAACAGACTGCTGACAGGAGGTATCTTGCATTCACTCCCTCAATAACTTCACTTTTGGAGGAGAGAGAGTAGGCGAGAAGGAACAAAAAAAAAAAAAAAAAAAAACAGGCTGAGGCCAACATAATGATTTGGACTCCAGAAGACACAAGCTAAAAAATAAAGGTCTCTAACAATCTAGCAACCTCCCTTTTCTACATGGGACCTGTCTTTCCTCAGAACTCCTTGTATAATAAAGTTCTGCTTCCAAGTAGAGATGGAAATCCTACAGCAAGAAGACACTGGGGATATAAGGGACTTCAGTTTCCCTCAGGATACCCATTTGATCAGCAGCAGTTTCTGGATTATAATATCTGCAGGCCCATGGAAATCACCAGAAAACCCACCCCTTTCACCCCAGCATGCACCCCCACCTTATATGCACCATTATTCACGATCTCTAGGGTATATACAACATAGAGGCTGAGGTTTAGATGTAGAAGCTGAGCTCTGTCCTTATAGACTCACCAAAGACTAAACCTTATAGGGGGCGCCTGGGTGGCTCAGTGGTTGAGCCTCTGCCTTTGGCTCAGGTTGTGATCCTGGGGTCCTGGGATCAAGTCATATCAGGCTCCCTGCAGGGAGCCTGCTTCTCCCTCTTCCTAGGTCTCTGTCTCTCATAAATAAAATTTTAAAATATTATAGGGATCCAATTTCTCAAAATCCCCCCATGTTCTTACAAAGTAACTAGGACTTCGGCAGCATGCCCAGTATAAGACAGCTTTGTCTGATAAAGCCCAAAGTCCTGCACCAGGCATAGAAACTTCCAACTTGGTCTACAAAGAGTTCTTACAAATCCACATGTGGATGTGGATTTTCTTGATCAATAAACACCAGTGATGCACCTATCATCGTGTTTTGGCCTCAAAAATGTGTCTTCCTAGTTGAATGGTCATGAACTACCTCATGATAGGATGTTGAAAGCCCCAGAAGAACATCAGAACCTAGGGAAAGAGAGGGATATTTGCTCCCCCTTTTCTTCTGTAGGATCTCCTTTCAGAGGCAAAAGGAGCACCAAGGACAGCTATCACCATGCAGCTGCAGCTCATTTACATGCCTAACAAGACTTTCATCAGCTTGTTTTCTTGCAATAGCTTAACACAAGATCCCAGGAAAACTAAATAAAGCACTACTTGTTGCATAGTGAAGACCAAGTCTCTAAAATTTAGTATGAAAACCAACTTGATAAGCCATCTATATGCTTGGACACCAGACCCCTGCCAGTCTTCATGGTAAACTGGGAGCATTCAGAGATAGGAGTTAAGCCAACCACATTTAAGGGTCCAAGTCAGTGTGACAAGGCTTAAGAGCAGCAAGCAGCCACTGCCAGGTGCTGCAATCAACGCTCAAGATGAGAAGAAAGTCATGTTTAGGACGTGCTCCTGAGTGGAAGGCATTATCTCTCAGGATGTCAGGAAGCTTCTCGGAGCAGAGGATTACCTAATGTAACAAGGGCAGTAGAGCCAGGCCAAAAAGAGTTGGCTTCTTGAGCAAATAAGAGAAGGGAAATTGAAATTTATAGACCCTAAATGTAGGAACCCTGGGTGGTTCAGTGATTGAGTGTCTGCCTTTGGCTCAGGTCGTGATCCTGGGGTCCTGGGATTGAGTCCCGCAACAGGGTCCCCACAAGGAGCCTGCTTCTTCCTCTGGCTAGGTCTCTGCCTCTGTGTGTCTCTCATGAATAAGTAAATAAAATTTTTAAAAACCCTAAATGCCACAGAAGCGCACATCCAGAACAAGAATCATTGCATTTAGTCAATCACTTTTAGAATGAAAAACCCAAACTTTGACTTTTCATTTGCCTACCCTTTATCACCAGTATCCCAAGACTTCTACCCTGGGTGGAATAGTAACAGAAAGGGACACCATTATCAGGGAAATGAAAACATAGCAAGATCCCTATATAGGGAAACTGGATAGTAAGTCAGAAATATCTGTGCAAAATCCCCACATACACACATCCCCAGCCCCTCTGAGCAGAAGCCACAGGGAATTACCAAACTGAGGAAGACTACAGATTTCTTTTTGCAGTTGGAACAGTCTGGCCCCCTAGGCATTTCGGAGGATGATAGGTTTGTTAGTGACTGTTTATAGAGATGATGGTTATTTTCTGAGGCCTCACCCCAGCCAGGGGTAGAAGCTCCTCGATTTTAAATCTGCAGCACTGTAAATTCTGTCAGAGTAGAAACCATCCCTGTGCTACTACTACTGATATCCTGGCTGGGTCACAGTCTCAGAGAGTTTGTTTCCTCTTTTGTAAACTAGTCTAACACAAACTGCATCCAAAAGACGTAAAGAATAAGGGAACTAACATTTCTAAATGCCTAGCACCTGGCTGTTACCTAGTCAATCCTGGTGAAATAGCCCAGTGAGTCCTAGATCCTTAACTTACCTATAGCAAGGAGAAGAGTACACAGCACTGTCCATGGCACCTAGTGGCCACTCAGTAAACAGTTGAATGAGACTAATATCCCTAAGAAAGGGATTTGTTAGTCATGTCTCTTGGGCACAAAATTTCAGAGCCTGAATTCCAAGTTTGCATTTGTATCTACAATTAGATCAATGTTGCTACTTTGTCAAAAACTAGTGGAAAAAGACGACTGGGGACTTACTGGTGATATAAATGATGCCTTCAAGCCAAGAGAAGGCCAAATGAAGTCAGATTCATGTTAAATAAAAAGATTTTTACAGAGAAGAGTGGAAAGAGGAAAGAGGACTGATGTAGGCCCGTGAACTCCTAAAACCCCAGGCAACAGCAGTCAGCCCACCGTGGTGTTGAAAGCAGTGGCCTAATTTCAACAAAACATCATCTATCTCATTCAATTGTTTCAGTGGTGTCACGGTGGGGGTTTTTTCTTCTGTGCACTTAAACCATCTCTTTATTTGGGGGATAGGTCTCTCTGAACTTAGAAAAAATTCTATGTGGTTATGTGTTTGTATATATAAGCAGCATTGCAGTAAAAACAGGATCAACATTATCGGCTCATGGGAATTTTTTTTTTTTTTTTAAAGTAGGCTCCACCAAACTTAGAGAAGTACCATGTGACTCACATTCCAGGAACTACTTCTTGTTATGGCTGTCTTTAGAAACTGAAGAGGGGCAGGATGCTACAAAGGCCCTAAACTCCAGGGTTGCCACACAGAGCTCCTGGCCTAGGAGGTTTAGGACATGGGGGATGAACACTCCAGGAGTACTTTCTTAGTCTGTCCTCTCATTAGGGATTGCCTTTGAGCCATTTGGAGTGGGCTAAAAGCAAGAGGTACAGAAAAACCAAGTTAGGGACATGGGGGAAGAGAGGCAGCACAGGAAAGTTCTTAGCCCTACTGTCGAGTGCTTCATGAAGTTGGAAGAAGCTACACCCAAAGAATGCTGGGTCTGAAATGCAGAGACCTAGGGACTGGTTCGGGGAAGGGGCCATTCTTGGGCAGAGGTCCCCTCCTCCAGCTCCTCCCTCTAAAGGCAGGCAGGTTAAATCCCCAAAATCCTTTTCCCTGCCATCGAAATGTACCCATCATTTTTTTTTAAAGATTTTATTTATTTATTCGAGGGGTGGGGGAGGCAGAGACACAGACAGAGGGAGAAGCAGGCTCCATGCAGGGAGCCTGATGTGGGACTTGATCCCAGGACCCCAGGATCATGCCCTGGGCCAAAGGCAGGCGCCAAACCCCCGAGCCACCCAGGGATCCCCTGTACCCATCATTTTTAACCTTTCCCACAGGCTGGTCTGTCCCTGGCCTGCTCACTTCTGAACTGAGAAGGTGGAAACATTTGCCCAAAGTAACCTCAAAAATCTAACTGTGCCTGACGCTACCTCCCTTAGGCAATCCAAGGAGAGAGCTTTAAAACCTCAGAGCTATTTCTCTAGGGCATGCAAGGAAAGGTGAGAAGAGGGTTGGCTTAATCAGAGGTTAGAAAGAGAAACCTGGCTTTTCCAGAAGGTAAAAGCCACCTGGGCCCAGCATCCCTCCAGCAATGACTAAGAACACCTGAGGCTTCACTACAGGGCTGAGAGCAAGTGAGGCTAGGTGTCACCCAGAGTTGAAACTGGAATGTTGCCATTCCTCACAGACACCTGTTCAAAAAGTCAGGTGCCGAATGAGCTCTTGCCATTTGCGACAACATGGATGGACCTAGAGGATATTATGCTAGGTGACATAAGTCACAGAAAGACAAACACCATAGGATTTCACTTGCACGTGGAATCTAAAAAATGAACAAAAAACAAAAACGGACTCAAATACAAGAGAACAAATTGGTGCTTGCCAGAGGGGACAAGGAGAGGAGGATAGGCAAAATAGGTGAAGGGGGTTAAGGGGTACAAAGTGCCAGTTATAAAATAAGTCATGAGGATGAGAAAGTACAGCTTAGGGAATATAGTCTATAATATTGTAATAACGTATGGTGACAGCTGGTAACTACACTTGTGGTGAGCAAGGTATAATGTACGGGATTGTCGAAGCACTGTTGTACACCTGAAACTAATAAAACATTGTCTATCAATCATATAATAAACTAAAAAAAAATCAGGTGCCAAAATAAAACCAGAGGACTTTAGCCTTCTACCTGCCTTGAATAAGGGCCCTCTGCTTAGGATCCAGAGGCAGTCTGCAGTGTGGCCCCCAAACTTAGAGCCTCCCGGGAATGCAGTCTTTGGCGGGACCTAGGTATTTCTGCCATCCTGGGCTCCTTAAAAAAATAAACCACACACACCCCCCTAAACTTAAGTTTTTCAACTTCAGGGGATCCCTGGGTGGCTCAGCGGTTTAGCGCCTGCCATTGGCCCAGGGCGCGATCTTGCAGTCCCAGGATCAAGTCCCGCGTCGGGCTCCCGGCATAGAGCCTGCTTCTCCCTCCTCCTGTGTCTCTGCCTCTCTCTCTCTCTCTCTCTCTCTCTCTCTCTCTCTCTCTCTCTCTCTCTCTCTATGTCTATCATAAATAATCTTTATAAATAATAAATAATAAATAAATAAATAAATAAATAAATAATAAATAAATAAATAATTTTTCAACTTCATTCGTGTAAAGGCGAATATATTAAGAGGTTTTCTTTGACCAAAGTTACTTTCTCCTGACTGTGAGGTTACACACTTTTAATGCGCCCCGGAAACTACCATCAGCTGTGGGCATGGATGACTCTACCTGAGGGAGGACTGGCCCTGCTGGCCTAAGCATTGAGCGCTAGGGACAGAGGAGGCGTAGGGGGCCTGGTGCACCGAGGGGGCCTTCCCCTCTTCCCCCACGCCCAGGGGGTGTGCCGGCCCGAAGCCGGGCTGAGGGGGCGGGCCTGGGCACCTGAAAGAGTCGCCAGCACCAGACACAGCAGCCCCCCTGAGCCTGGGCGAGGAGCTCTTCCTAACCTCGGGGCGGCCCCTTGCCCCCAGAACTCCCTCTCCCCAAACCGACTGCCCCCAGCGGGAGCGGGGCTCGTCCTGGCGGACTTACTTGAGTTCCACTGACCACGAGCCCGGCCATGACGACCGGACGGACGCGCGGCGCGGAGCACCGAGTGGGGGCGCGGAGCACCGAGCGCGGAGCACCCAGCACGGAGCACCGAGCGCGGAGCACCCAGCGCGGCGGCGGCGGGCAGCCCGGCGGGGCGCGCAGTTCCGCACTAAGCAGTCAGCTGACCCGGCGGAAGCCCGAGGCGCCGGCCGGGTGCTGGGACCCGGGTCAGCTGCGCGCCCTGCGCCGCGGCCCCCGCGCAGGTGAACCGAGGCGCGCCCCCAGGTGGCCCCCAGCGCCGCGCGCCCTGGACCCCCGACGCGATCGCCCTGGACCCCCGAGCGCCCCCGGGCGCCGTCGCCGCCGGGGGGTCAGGGGAACAGGAGCACCCCCCACCCCAAGCGCCACGCGCGCAGCCCCACTCGTTAGTGGGGGCGGCCCGGGGAGGGGGCTCCGCGCCAGGGGCGCCGGGTCCGAGCCGTTAGCCAGCCCGGGGCGCGGGCAGCCGGCCGCTCCTCTGTTTCACAATCCAGGTTACATAACTGCCGCGACCGCGGGGCGGGGGGGGGGGGGGGGAGGGGGGCGGGGACCCAAGTCCCCTCCCCCCCTTGGAGGGGCAGCGGCCCACGGGGAGGTTGAAAGGACACCTGGTGGGGCGGGAGGAAGGGGCGATCGGATTTCCCTACGAATAGCTAACAGCCCCCCAGCTGACAGGGATAAGCCCTCGAGAAGGGGAGTCAGTGGGGTCCCCAAAATTTCAGGTTTCTCGGATTCTCTCCCTCTTATTTGTGAAGCTCCAAGTCACCCATGCGGTCAGATTCCACACCCCCACCCCCACCCCCACCCCCACCCCAACCCCAACACACACCCACTCAGCTGCAAGCGAAAGGTGGCCTTTACTGCCTCCTGCACCAGGTTGGGTGGGCAGCTCCTGTCTGTCCTCAACTGAAAGGAACCACATTTTCTCCCTGTGAATTTTTGCCTTCGTGCCTCCATCCCCAGGATGCAGGAAGCTATTACCACATACCACTTCATTGTCACATTATCACCAGAGTCGGTCTGGCCTTGACTGGCCGCTCCCCCCCTCCCTCTTTCCCTCCCACCGGTGAGTACCGGCCCCATCCAAACAGAAGGGGAAACTAAGTCCTGAGGGCCAGGCTCCAGGTCTGACGCCCTGCATTGCAGTTACCTCAATTCAGTAGACCCCACTGATGATTGTAGCTCCCACCGCTGTTGAGGAGGGTGTTCCCAGGGCTTTTGTTTTCATTGCTCGGTGTGTCTAAACAGCACTTAGAAACCCCTGTTTGTGCAGCTGATGATAATTACGATCGTGGTTAAGCATATTGTGGCTATCATCATTGTCTCTCGGGCCTGGTGCCAACACATTGTAATGTGGGCCCTTCTTGTCAGCATCCTGATGAGCGGTGTTGACCTCTGAGGGCTGACCTGCCTGCCCCTCTCCCTGCTGGGAGGAGCAGACATAGCAGAGGGGAACTCTAAGAACAGAGACTTGGCTGTGTTTACTTTGAGGGGTTTCAGGAAATGCTGCAACAAAAGGTCCTACAGGCCAAAAAAGGCAGCTTGCCCTCCAGAGATAAGGGGGATCAAAGGGAATCTTCCAAGGCCTTCTGCCCCACAGACCAGCTCCTCATGCTCCTCTCTCCTTCTCTGCTGGATGCAGCCTCTCTGGTCCATTGTCCACTTTTGTCTGCCTTTCCTGCCCAAAAAGGAGGAAGTGGACCAGGCCCTGACAGTCCTGATACACTGCCCTCTCCACCTTCCACCTTGGCCTTCCTAGAAGGAAGGGGAGAGGACTGGCAGGAGAGGGCATGTGGAAACAGGCTTAAACCTACTCACAGATGAAATGGGAACATACACACTCTCACCCCAGCAGGAGGGTGCTTGAGGTCATCTCATCCGTGCCCCCGCATCCATACACAGCTGTGTCTTCTGAGCACAGACTGTTTTGTGGACACTCTACCAATGACGCCAAAGTAGGCAGGGATCTTTTCTACCTTTCCAGGGCTTCCTCACTATTTTTTCCTTCCTCTGCACAGTGCTGGAGTGATCATCCTAAAAGCCTGATTGGACCCACCTGAAATCTTTCAATGCTCCCAATCAGCTAATAACACAGCCCAAAATTTCCAATGTCACTCAAGGTCTTTTAGAATCCTTTCATCCCCTACCCCTCCCACTTCTCCCATCCTCTGCCTGGCTTTTAGCTGTTTTGCGCCCCCACCCCTCTTGTCTCTGATAGGTGATCACACCCAGGGGGCCAGCTGACTAGGTAAGGGACAGATAATCGGGGAAATCACAAAAAAATAAGGCTAGCTCAGATTGACGTGGGCTTTGAAATGTAAGCTGATGACAACATAGAACTACTGAAAGCTCTTGAGCAGAGGAGAAATTGGTTGAATTTGGCGGGGAAGGGCTCCTCTAAAACCAGACTGGATTCACCTCCCCTTACTGCCTTCAGCTTAGGAAGTTATCTTCAGAAGAGAACAAGTAGGTGAGAGAAGAACAGGAAAGGAGGGAGAAGAAGGATCTGTATCTCTGGGTCAAAGAAAATCGGAATAGGAGGGTTGAGGACATCCTGCTACTTCCTCATCATTTTCTTGAGCAAAAAGGAAAATTAAATAACAAAGGTAAAGTTCTTCAGGTAATATGGCCCTCCCTTTGGAAGTGGGAGAGAGCAAAGGAATGCTGAGATAAGGTTGGCCCAGGAGGTGAATAAATGATTCCTTCCCAACACAGGAAGTTTACAAAAGTGAACAGCGGAGACACATCTTGCTTGGGGCTTCATCTTGAACACATCTCTTTCCACTTTGGCCCCAGAAGCACAGAGGGGAAGAGACGGCTCACCGGGTCATCCAGATTCTTCTTCAGTTCCCTCCCGCCATTCCAGTGAGCAACTGAGTGTGAGCTGCAGTAGTAGACCCCTGCCTCACCCCATTTTCTCCCACAGCTCCTCTGCCCCAGCTTCCAAAGACTAGGCACTCAGGGTGTACATAACGAAGACATACACTTCAGGAAAGATGTGTGCTCAGACATCTGCAGTACTATGTCAGCAAGAAGCCCTGTAATTGTGATCCTATTTCCTGTGCCCAAAATTGAGACAGGTACCCCAACGTGTATAGTATATTCATGGGGACTACAGAACAGAAAGTCCAAATCAGATCTGGGCAACTAATCCTGAGCCTATGAATTCTGGAGCTCTAACACTTGCAAATGGAGAGTGAGAAGGTTCGACACCACTAGACATTTCTTTATCACCCTTGATGAAGAGGGCAATATTTTATTCCTACTGTCATCTTTGTTATTATTATCCTTTGGCAGAAAAGGCCCTTCCCCCTAGAGTTCTTCCTCCATCGCATTCCTGCGGACAAAAAGGAAAATCCTGTTTATTTGCAATCAAGGGAGTTGATTCTGGGGTCGTCCAGAACCAGTGAAACAGGAACTGATTTCTTAAAATCCTCCAACTCTGTGCATCACCAGTGGAGAGGATAGGGCCAGTTAACAAAGTTTTATTAGCATTCCTACCTATCCTTAGTCGAATTTCTATTCAGCCTGGCCTCATTTCTTTCAGGCCCAACCCCTGGGCAGGTTAAGATGATTGCTGTAATTAATCATGCCCCAGCCCCTAGTTCAGACTCACCACATTCAGATTTCAATTAAAAAAAAAAAATCTGGAGGTCTGCATACAAAATGGTCTTTGTTGCTGAAGCAGCCTCCTTTCACTCTAAAAGAGGGAGTTTAGGAAAGAGGAGAGGTTTCCAGGGCCCTTGCTGCAATATTTGCATGTTTGTGAGGGATTAAGGATGATCTAGATTCCAAAACACCTCCCTGATCTCCCAACCAGAACAAATTACATTTTAAAATATATACATTAAATGCAATCATAATGTTTGGCATGATTATTCATGGCATAAATGTTAGTTTATTATTACTGTATACTATTATAATTATCATTGCCATTAATTCTCAGTGCCTGAGTTCCCTGCTCTTCGGATCTTAAAAGATACTGTGACTATTGTTTCTATTAAAATGCAAACATTAGCAGGGAGTGGGGATGGGAGTAGGTTTGAGAAAGGTGGGTGGGAGAGGGGTTTCTGCTTTTCACTGCATATGTTCTGTGATTTTTGCAACAAGCATTACCCTGCCTTTGTAATTAAAAAATAATGGAGGAGACTGGATGGAAGGGTCAGGAAAAGAGAAGTCATAGCTGGAACTGCTACCTGGTAATCTCTTAGCATTATTTTCACAAATCCTGAAAACAGCAATTTGCCCGGAACTTGCTGGATGCTCCCAGTCCTTAGCGGGGGGGGGCCAGAAGGGAGGTTATCTCTGGTTTGAGGACAGAGGCTCATAGTGGACTTTTGAAAAGGAAAAAGAACATGGACCAGAAGAACCTGTTCAACTTCATACTGTCCTGTGGGGGAGAGAGAAGCACGTCCAAGTGCCAGATTCCCAACTTGGCTTGGAGAGGTTCTATTCTTTAGAGGTTGATAAGCCCCCCCACCCCCCAATTAAAATGTACAGGACTGGGGCACCTGGGTGGCTCAGCAGTTGAGCGGCTGCCTTCAGCTCAGGGCATGATCCCGGGGTCCTAGGATCAAGTCCCGCATCGGGCTTCCCACAGGGAGCCTGCTTCTCCCTCTGCCTGTGTCTCTGCCTCTTTCTCTCTGTGTCTCTCATGAATAAGAAAATAAAATATTTTTTAAAAATTAAAAATTAAAAAATAAAATGTGTAGGACTCAGCAAATGAGATTCTGATTCCACAGATGCAGCCCTCACATGTATATTTTCTCAAGTACCCCCAGGTAATTTGGACTGTGGCCACCAGACTTGCTGCTTTAGAAATCATTTACTGCAACTACTGATTGAGGAAACTGAGGCCAAAGGCACGGAAGGGACTTGTCCCAGGCCGCCCAGCACAGGAGCAGCTGACCCTGGGCCAGAATTCTCATCTTCTGAAGGAAATAAAATGGGACTTCTACTACATCCCAGTAAGAAGAGGGTGAAGAGACTGGGGAAGAGCACCAGAAAGGTGCCATTTCACATCTAATCACTTCTTGTCACGTCGTAACCATCTTCCTCATACCAAGCCCCATACTGATGGATCAGAAATAACATTTTCAAAGTTATATCTTCAAGGAAATGGCTATTAATGTTCTTCCTCTCCTTTTAGAGCGCTGAGGAATACATATTAATTTTCTCTCTACTTATATTGCCTATTTGCAAATTGTATTCACTACCCAGTGCTCCAATTTGTCCTACCCCTGAAGAGATTATGATGAATAAATGTGTTCCTGGAAATAAAGTAAAATACAAAATTTGTCACTGAGATTTATTTTTATAATTATTTACAGGGATTATTTTAGAATATGTGGGGGGCAATAATAATAATGCACACAAGAGGGTTTTGCCATGATTTACCAATATTAATTCAGAGTCTCTTCCCACTTCTCCGAAAGGAGCCCCAGCTCTCTCTCCGTAGCTCTAAGCCATTGGCAAAGCAAGTCTCAGCTGGACTTGTATCACCAGTACCGGAAAGCTGAGGGTCAGATGAAGTGCTGGGCAAGTCTTGTAGTGGCCAGTACCCTGGCCTACAAGTCCTGGGTTCGAGACCTAGTTTTGCTATTATTAACTGGGTGCCCTTTGCTGAATCCTTTCATTTCTGAGGTCCTCAGTTTTCTTAAATGTAAACTAACTGACCTAAGGAGCAATTTGCTACTAAAATAAAAACACAAGTAAGTATGTACATCTCCCCAAAATAAGGAGAGGGAATGTGCTCATTGATAAATATTTCTTGATACCTACTAGGTGTCAGGTACAGACAATAAGGAACAAGACAGATACAAATTTATTCCCCTAAGGCTTATATTCTGGTGGGAGGACACAGGTAACAAGTAAATAAATAATATAATTTCAAGTCTGTGAAATGCATAATTTCAGATAGCACTGTGATATGCCATGAAGATAAAAGCAGATAATGTGAAGTAGTGATGGAGGGCGGGGGGGGGGGGGCTGATTTGGATACAATGTCCAAGGTCTCTGATAGCTGTTCAGAGCATTTCACCTGTGAAATCCTTGATGGGCAGACTTTACCCACATGAGCCAGACTTTACTACATGAGCCAGACTTTAGCCCCTCTCACAAAGCTTTCTGATGCACAAACTGCACAGCCTCAGATGGGTAAGGGAGTGTTCTGGGAAGGCTTCTCTAAGAGGAGCAACATTTGGGAGGAAATCTGAGTAATAACATGGAGCCAACCACAAGAAGACTCGGGAGAAGGATCCTCCAAGCAGATAGAACAGCAAATGCAAAAGCTATTAGTGTTCTCCTAGTCTCATGTTGTTGTGTTGCCACTTTGCTTATGCCTGAGTAGTGAACTTGAGCTCAAGTGCTTCCCAGGGCACAGTGTCACTCCAGCCAGAAAGAGGAATATTCCAGGTGTAGCCACACCAGCCTTTGGATTGCTGCGCAGCTCCAAAGCACAGGTGGGTGGAAGCCTCAAGATGCTGCAGCTGCAAGCAGAGGCACTCATGGGGCATTCACAGAGGCTCTACAGTCCTAATAAGTATGGTTTTCTTGGAGAAGAAAACATGGAAGGATCACTGACTTTTATACATGACCTCACTGGCACAGACTCTCACAGACACACAAAAGCACATAAACATATAAGTAAGTGGATAGGCACACAGGCCAATGTTGGATTCATGGGTTCCATCTCATCACTACAGTCTGAACACTGAACCCCAATCTGGGACACTCTGGTCTCCCATCTACTGCAGTAGCTACCAGTGGCCAGTAGCGAATACAGAAATTTTAAATAATCAGTACTTAGATTAGAACCTGGAGTGTTTATAGCTTATGCTGAGGTACTAGAAATTCATTCATTCGATTCATTCATTCAAAAAATATTTACTAAGTGCCTGCTGTGTACTTGACACTAATCTAAATTCTGGGGACGGAGCAGTAGAGAACGCTTCTATCCTTGTGGCTCTTAGTTCCAGTGTAAGGAGAGATAATAAGCAAGTAAATACCAAATATGTCAGGTGATGATAAAGTCTGTGGTGAACAAAAGAGCACAGAAAGGGGATAAGAAGTCCCAGGGGGTAGATGGGGTGATCGGGGAAGGCCCAGTTAAGAAAGTGATATTTAAGCCAAGACCTGTAGGAAACGAGGGAAAGCCATGTGCACATCTAGGAGG
This sequence comes from Nyctereutes procyonoides, assembly GCF_905146905.1. Taxonomy (NCBI): domain Eukaryota; kingdom Metazoa; phylum Chordata; class Mammalia; order Carnivora; family Canidae; genus Nyctereutes; species Nyctereutes procyonoides. The sequence goes on from NW_026575046.1 coordinate 62,552,853, forward strand.
AAAATGTTCCAGGCAGCTAGAACAGCAAGTGCAAAGGCCCTGAGGCAAAAGAGTGCCTTGCAGGTTTGGAAACAGCAAGGATGTCAGGGTGGCTAGAGTGGAACAAGCAAGAGGAAGAATAATGCAAGTGAAATCAGGAGGCAGGGTATGGTGTGAGGAGGGGAAGCAGATCATCTAGGGCCTGATAGACTAAGACTAGGATTTGGGGCTTGTTCTCCAAGTAAGATGGGGAGCCTTGAATAAAGGACCCATATTTTGTAAAAACTACTCTGGCTGTTGTATTGAAAATAGACCATGGAGAAGGAAGATTAGAAACAGAGAGAGCAGACTATGTATGGTAGGATTCCTGAAGACAGTGAAGAGTGTCTACATATATTTTCAAGACGACATCAACAGAATTTTCTGATGAATTGGACATGGAGAGCATGAGAAACACAGGAGACAAGAGTAACTCCAAGGTTTGACCTGAGCAACTGGAAAGATGAAGTTGTCATACTGAAATGGATGAGCAAGTTAGCAGATGGAAGGACCAGGGGATCACTTTTGGACCTAAGAAGTTTGAGATGTGGGATGCCTGGGTGGCTCAGTGGTTGAGTGTCTGCCTTTGGCCCAGGGCATGATCCTGGAGTCCCAGGATTGAGTCCCGCATCGGGCTCCCTGCACGGAGCCTGCTTCTCCCTGGACCTGTGTCTCTGCCTCTCTATCTCTCATGAATAAATAAGTAAAATATTAAAAAAAAAAAAGACGAAGAAGTTTGGGATGCTTCTGAGACATACAAGCAGAAAGGCCAAAGAGCCAGTCCGTACACAAATGTAAACTTAAGGAAGCAGATATGAACTAGAGTCCTCAGCTTCTAGATGGCATCTAACGCCACGAGACAGGATGAAAAGAATCTGGAGATTAGGTCCTAGAGCATTGACAGTGAGAGGTCAAGGACAAGGAGAGAAACCACAGAAACTGAGAATGAGCAGCTGCAGAGGTAAGGAAGAACCAAAACAAGTCAGACTCTAGAAGCCAAGAAAAAAATGATTAAAAAAAAAAAAAAAGATGAGGTTCTAACATAAGGACCAATTCAGCCAAGGCCCACCAGGGAATGCTGAAAGCACTGGGTGAACAGGAAATTCACAGATTACCTATAAATTACAAACGGGAAATGTACCTTTACAGTGGAGGGATCTGGTGGTCACAACCCTACCCAAGAACCCAAACTTCACATCTCCCAGGGTGAGACAGCCTGATAATATGGGCCTCTAGTGTGATGCAATGGGAAGTACACACTACTCACATGCTATTCTTGCCAAAATGTCTAACCAGAATCTACTCATGAGGAAAGAGACAAATCTAGAAGTGAAACATTCTTCAAGATAACTGAGCTACACTGTCCAAAATGTCAATACCATGGGGGGGGGGTGGGCAGGGAAGAATGTTTTAGATAAAAATGGACTAAAACATGACAACCAAGAGCAATGCATGATCTTTTCTTGGATACTGAAACTAGGGAAAAGAAAAACCACTAAAAAGACCATTTAGTGACAATCATGAACATTTACCTTTGAACCATTTCATGATGTTACTGGTGATATTAAATTAATATAGCTTTTCTTAGGTGCACTAATTGTACTGCGATTTCATAAGAAAATGTTCTTTTTCTTAGGAGATGCAAGCTGAAGAAATCAAGTTGCCTACAGCTTCCAAATGGTTCAGAAAAAAAATAATGCTAAAAAAAAAGAAAAAAGAATGTGTGTGTGTGTGTGTTTCTAAGAGAGAGAAGAGAACATGGTAACATGTGAGCAGCTGATGAGTCTAGGTGAAGGGAAATGGGCATTCATTATCCAGTTCTTTAATTTTTTTATAAGTTTGAAAAACTTTATAAATAAAATATTAAGGAATAAGAGGGAAAATAGAGTGCTACTCAAGGTCAAGTAAGTTGAGGACAAGTAATTAACCATTGAATTTAACAGCAGGGACGTCATCAGTGACTTGAAGACAGGAAGGGAGCAAAAGAGGCAGGCAGGGGCCAGACCAGAAAGACCTACATAAGCCTCACTTTGAGCACAATGGGAGTAAAGTGGATACATTTGTTTTCTAGGGCAACAGGCCTGACAATAGTAGGAAAGCTGATTGGAAGAGGAGAACAGGGTCAGGAACCTGTGCTCACAGGCTCTGAAAATACACCTGACCCCCACGAAGGGTAGAGAGGGCCTGAAGGGAGAGACTGCAGCCCAATTGCCAGGACTTGATGTCTATTTGCCAGACAAGGATGGAGGAGCCAAGATGGTACCATTTAGCAATGTATACATTGTGGGGTGGGGGACTCCATGCAATTAAAAACCCATATGTGCTGTTCTATCCTACAGAGAGGAAGCAGCAGATAAGACACTCTAGAACCAACAGCCACATGTGACAATGTAAATGCAGCGAACTTGAGGACCTGCTGAATCATTCTCTCACTGTGCTCAGTGTATCTGACAGTATGAGCCAAGTTCAGTGTGTTGGGTGTGACAGTGACCTGGTGATGTCTTTGTTCATGAAGTCTCATCCTGGGAATCCCTCTCCCCATAATCTCTTCTATGTCTTGCTCACCCTTGTTGACAAGCTTTCTCCAATGATCCAGCCCTCAGTGACTGCTCCAGGGTCTGAAACATCATTGTAAAGACTCTTACACGTGCCTGGCATTGACTCCTGCTATCTGGTGTTGTTATATACATTCGTATCTGTCCTAACTAGGTGGACAACTCCTTGAGTATAGAGAACCCAGTTTATATGGCAAAGTATTCTCAACTTTGCCCAGAAAAGGTGATCTATAAACTGAAGAAGACAGGGAGAGAGGGAGGGAGAAAATGAAGGCCATAGCCTAACACTTCCCCTAAAAGCTCACCATGCTGACCCCAAGCCCTGGGATCACACTTCTCACTTCTATAGGTTGGAGTGGAGTTACTCGGAGGCCATTGCTTTCAAGCCCCCCAATTCCTGAGTTAGAACCTCTGGTAAGAAGCCTCCCTGAAACAGCCTACAGTGCTCTCTCCTGAAGCTGTTTGCAGTAAGTGACTCACCCAATTAAGAGCATCTACATAACAAAGCCTCACCGGGCTGCAGAGGTCACAGAGACTGTGAAGTGTGTCTTTAGTGTGTGCAGCAGAGAAGGTTCACTAATTACCAGTCATTTCCACCCCTCAAGAGCCTGTCAGCCTTTGAGATGCAGGGGATAAAAGAATCCCCAAATTCCCACCCCACACCAATCATTTCTCCCTCCCATACCCTCCCCTGCATTTCAAACCTGTGACTAATAAGTGCCAGGGATGGGCCTCTGCCCACCTGACTCAGAGGAGGAAGGAGAAAAAAAGAAGTTGCTTTGATTGGGAGCATTTTTCAGTAAAAGGAAACTGGGAAGAGCATGGAAGCAAGGAGACTTCTGGAGGCACTGCATCATTGTCTCCATTCAACAAGCAAACAAACAGAAGTATTGTCTTTTCCCTATTTATAAAGGCAACAAATGTTTGCAGTAGAAACTACAGGTGAGCAAGAAGAAAGTTAAAATCACCCACGAGCCCATTCCCTAAGTGACCAGTGGTTGGTTACATAGACACCCTGGCAGCCTGCACTCTAGGTGACACGCATTAACTGTGGGTGTGTGTGCATGTCCCTATTCTTTCATAACCAGCTTTATTCATTTAACGATAGATCTCTAACATCTCTCCCCTTGGATACATGGAAAGGATGTTAGAGCTCACAGGGATGCTGAACTGAGCTTCCAGAGAAGGTGAGTTTGGACCTTAGAGCTTGAGAGGGAGGCATTTCCAGAACTTCTGAAAGCTGAAGGAGGCCACTGTGAGGCAGGAAAGAGCAATGACTTTGGAATGGGGGCAAATGACTTCCTCTCTACGAACCTCAGTTTCCTCATCTGTAAAACGGGAATAACAGTACATGTCTTCTAGGACTGTTGTGAGGATTAAAAGAAACCATGGAAAGGACTACACAGTCATTGGATGTTTTATTATTCATTTTAATAAGGGTTCATTTATGCCTAATTTAACTTAGCCCTCTGCTAGTGTGAGTTAGGAATACAAAGAAGGCATCTGGTTGGGCCTGGAGGATCTTAAAATCTAACTGGGAACTGGAACACACACACACACACACAAAGTAAACAATATGAATTTAAATAGCTAATAAAAGATATCATCAATTAGTAGTTAGTTAGCTAAGTGTCAGATGAGTGGTACTGACTGCACCCCAGGGGGTCAGCAGTAAGAAAGAACGCAGGGGGATCATCATCATCATCATCACTTTGAGCACTTTCTATGTGCTGGGCATATGCATTGCCTCATTTAATATACCCATTGGCCTGAGAGGTAGGTACCATTATTACATTCATTTTGCACAAGAGGAAACTGAGACTTCAGAGGGATTAAGAACCTTGCCCCCAAGTCACACATCTAGGAATTGTGGCAGTACTGTTCTTTGGAACCAAGCAGCTGGACCCCAGAGCCCACCACATGCTGAAGCACTATGATCTACTCAAATGGAGGTAAGGGAGGGGAAGCTGAGCCCTGAGCTAGATGGTAGAAGAGGGAGGATGTGTCCCCTTCAACTTCTGTGGTTGGAAGCAGGCCCTGCATTACAACAAACAGGAAGGAGCTTCAGATGATAAGCAGGCAAAAAAGGTCAAAACAAAGCAAAACAAACAAACAAAAGTACCACATGCCCTCTAGACAATAGCTTATGGTGATACTGAGGGTTAAGGGAATGACCAGACTTTATTTACTCCAAGAGATTCTTGGCTACTTGGCTATTCTAAAATACTATCCTTCAAGAATGTTTGAAGGCAAGAGATGCCTGGGTGGTTCAGTGATTGAGCATCTGCCTTCAAGCTCAGGGTGTGATCCCGGAGCACCGGGATTGAGAGCCTGCTTCTCCCTCTGCCTATGTCTCTGCCTCTCTCTGTGTGTCTCTCATTAATAAATAAATAAAATCTTAAAAAAAAAAAAAGAATGTTTGAAGGCGAGTCTGTGATAGGGTTCTATATTTTTTTTTGGACTCCTGTGTTAGTATCCCAGTGATGGTAACTCCAGTAGAAATAAGATTTGCCAAAGGGGACAGGTAAAGGATATGCTTGACTGCAAATATAGAAATCTCCAATGTCACTGACTTGAACAAAGAGGAATTTGCTATTTCTACTACCACAAAAATTCTGGGGGTGGGTGATTACTAGAGATGGCCCAGTGTCCCAGTGATGCCAGAATTAAGTGTCTCTGCCATTCTCTTGGACTTTTCGCTGCTACAGCTGTAGATAGTATATCCAAGTTCATAGAAGGAATAAAAGAGGTAGAGAGGAAGGGGAAGTGTCAAAACATCTGCATCATCTCCTTTGATCAGGAAAACAAGAGTGTTTCCCAAAGTTTCCCCTCTAGCTTTGCCACCTCCATACTTGTATTTGTGTCTCAAATGCAAAACTGGGTCACTTGACCATCCCTAGCTGTAAGGATTGGGAAAGACAAAAATAGGATTGTCGTGATTGGTGTAGACACTGGGCCTGGCACATTGCTATAATGGTAAGCTTAGGAAAAAGGAGGAAGGTGGATATTGAACCATATATCTAAATTCAGGTATCAGACTTGGGCATTGCAGGATTAGAAATAGGATACAAGAGCATGGAGGACAAGGAATTTCTAGGGAGAACTGACACAAAATGGGAAAACACAGGGCATGTGGTAAGAACAAAGAAATTAGATTTGACTGGGGTATAGGCAGCTGCACTTTTGTAATCTACCCCATGGAAATAAAATCACTGACTGCAAGGATATAGACTCAGGAAATTTTGTTAGTGAGAAAAAAACCCTGATAGCAACCATTATGACTATCATGGGGGGATGGTTGAATATGGGGGTATCTTCATTCTAAGGAATACTATGTGACTAAAAATAAATAAATTACCTCTATACCTATAAACCCATTTGTTTTCAAGAAAGAATGAGGAACAGATAGCTCTAATATTTTCATTATATACACAAGCAATAACATAATAGTCCCATATATGTGAGCACAGTTCATATGAGCCTGGTGAGCGTGGAGAAAGGGACAGAAGTTACATCCCAGCTGTTAACACTGGATATCTCAGAAGACTGAGTGGGAAATAAGGAGGAGATGGGTGAGATCATAAAGTTTGTCTTTTTGTATGTTTGAGGGCTTTGCTGGTTGAAGTCAACATGTTTATTTCATAATTTTGAAATGCAACTTAAAACTTTTTAGAAGTAGTTTAGAACTAGATTAGGAAGAGTTGAATGTTTCATGTGGACGAGGGGGAGCCACTGAAGATTTGGGGACAAGGGAATGATGTGATCAAGAAAATTCGCATGAGGATGCCTAATGCATTAGAGGCAAGAGAGGCTAGAAAATGAACAGTTAGAAGGTTCTTATGGCAGCATCTCAGTCAAGACCTAATAAGGTACTCAACTATGATAGCACTAATATATGAAGTGAGAAAGATAAAAGCTACAGGCTTGAGACATACAAGGCGGAATGGTGGGAGGGGTGGTCATGGGGGGGTCCATCACCTGTGTCAACTAACAAATCTTACACTTTGAAAATCTGAATAAATGTCTGGAAAACCATAGATACTTCTCTTCTCCAACCTCCTTGAGGATTCCCTTATTTGATATTAACAACATATAGGTTCACAATAATATTTTCGTGAGTTTTTTTTTTATCCCCCTTATTAAATTGAAAACATCTCAGGATAGGAGATCCTAAAGAATACTTACTGGTGGCCCCCCAAAGTGCAAAATGAACCCCAAAAGTCATTATTCACCCATTCAGCACATTCAGTACCTCAATCTCATTATCTGTAAAACAGGACCTTCATGGCACTTACCTTATGCTGTGAGGACATAATTCACGCACAGTTCTTATAGTATCTGGCATAAAGTGAAGTCAAAAAGTGTTAACTTTTCCTGGAAGACAGGTGGGACCCCATGATCACGGATATGTATTCCCTACTATCCGAGGGGGAGGGGGACGACTGGCCTGATTTCAGGAGATGTTCGAGAGCCCCTGGGCCAGGCTGGTCTCGGGGGTACCAAGAGACCAAACTTAGACAAAGTCTTACATGCGAGTTCGGGCCCAGGTTGTTAGTGTGCATGCGCATTTGGTCCTGAGATTTAAGAACCCTAGGACAGCACGCCCAGGTGGGGGAGAGGAGCGCCGGGGGGAGGGGGTGCCCCCCCCCCCGCGTCCCGGAGATGCTGCAGCCCAGTCAGCGGAGGCGGAGCCTAAGAGGCCGGGGCGGGGCCGGCGCCGCGGAGGGGCGGGGCTTGTGCCCCGGAGGGGCGGGGCTCGCGCGGCAGCCTGAGGCCCCGCCCCCAGCGGAAGTGCTGCCGGGCCCGCCCCTCCCTCGCGGTGCGGGGTCCCCGGGCCGGTCCCCGGGTCGGCTCTGCCCCACGCGATTCAGCTATTAGAGGGAGTTCGGCCGGGGCCCCAACGCCTGGTCGGAAGAGGAGGACCTGGGTCGGCGTGCGTGGCCGTCTCGGGCGGCGCTCTGTCCCTCCCACTCCCCCGTCCTCCTTTCCATTCCTCTGTTACCAGCGCGGCCGCGGGCGCCGCGGGGAACCGCACAGGTAAAGACTCTGCTCCTGAGGACGCAGGTGTGGGCGCCTCCCCGGCTGGACGGGCAAGGGGGAGGCTGACGGCACGTGCCCAGCTTTTTTCCAAAGCGACTATGTCGACGGTGGGGCTGGGGGTGGGCGGGACGCGGCCCCCGGGAGCGCTGGGGAAGTCGAGGGGGCGGGACTGAACCCCCAGAGCCGGGGCGCCGGATCATTGGTGTCCCCGCGTCTTGCGCAGGCTCCGTGGTGCCTGCGAGGTTGTGAGCTGGTTGGGCCGGGGCCGCAGCTCGGGAGGGTCATCCCCCCACCCGCTCCCCGCGGCGCCTGGGGTCTGACGGTCGCTCCTCCCGGGCGCGCAATCCGAGGTTTGCAGAATGAAAATCAATAAAATCAATGCAAATGCAAAGAACACGAAACGTGTTGGATTGTTATTATTTGCGTTTGTTAAATTCTTTTATTTAAAAAAAATTTCTCCTTGGAAAAGGTGGCTTTGGCTCGGATCAGGGCCTCGGAGAGGGACGCAAAAGCCCCCCCCCTCCGGGGTCTTCCCGCAGGGGGCAGGGGCGGGTCCTCGGTCCGGAGCCGCTCAAACTTCCCGTGCCGCAGCGCTGGATCCAGCCGCGGGAGGGGAGCCCCCGGTGCGCTCGGCTTCCGGATAAGGCTTTCCCCTGCGCCTCATTGTCCGCACTTTAGGGAGATGCACCCCCCTCTCCACTCGCATTTCCCCGGTTCACCACCTCCAAGCCACGGGGGCCGTGCCTCCTCCCCTCCCCCCCAGATCTCCCCGGCGCTTTAAATAATGATATTTGCATGCAGGGAGCGATTCATAAATATGTCAGGGCCGGTGAAATATAGGCAACATTTCAAACTTTCTATTTAAAAAACATGAATTATGGCCGCGGAAAATGTGTTCCCATTTAAAGGCGATACGAAGTATTTGGTGTCTCGTCCCCGGGCCCATCCATCACGCAGACAATAAAGAGAGTTTTTCGCCCTGACACCCGCGATTTATGGGCGCCCTTCTCTGCCCTCATCACTCACCCGCCGCGGCCAGCCCGGCGACAGGCCCGGCGGAGAGACCGGCAGCCGCCCCCCACCCCCGCGCCGGCCCGCGCGCGCACTTTGCGCCCTCGCCGGCCCCCCCAAGGCCGCGGCTCCCAGGGGGGAAGCGCCCGCTCCAGGGAGCTGGGAGGTCGGCGGTGACGGTCTAGGCAGCCGAGCGGGAGCTGAAACCACCTTCGTCCTCTCACCCCCGTGCAAGCCTGTCTTAGGGCCGGGGCCGAGCGCGCCCAGAAGCGGCCTTGCGGGCCGGCTCAGCGTCCGGGCCTCGCCCGCCAACCGCGGCGCCGCGCCTCTAAGTTTCCAGCGCAGCCCGCCGGGGCTTATTTACGCGGGGGTTCGAGGTGAGCGGAGAGGACTGGGCCGGGGGTTCCCCAAGCCGATTGCTAGGCATCCCGCCCCGGGGAAGGCGAGCTGGTCCCCCGACCTTCCCTGCGAGCCCTGCTGGGCGGACGCTTCTGGGCAGAGGTCTTTCTGCAACTTTTACAAAGCTTCCTTCTCCCTGGTGCGATCCCCACCAACACATCCTGGGCGTCCGCTATCCACTGGAAACTATTTTTTTTACCGACAGAGGCCGAGGGGTTGGCGAGAAATAAGGAAGGGGAGGCGCCTTCCCTAGGGTTTCGCCTCGGGCCAGGCTCGGCCGCCCCAAGCCTCCTTCAGCCGGCGCCCCACCTTGCGCGCGCGCACCCACCAGCGCGCGGTCCTGCCTAAGTCGCCACCGGATCGTTGTGGCAAAGTTGCGTCGAAGAAAGTTCGGGCTTCTTTTGCCTCGGCATTTGCTTTCAGTTTTCGCCGAGGGCGGACTCCGCCCGGCGGGTTCCCGAAGCACACCCCCACCCCAGGGATGGGGGCTGCCGGCACTGCGGGGCAGCAAGGTGCCGCCCCCGGCCTGAGGGCGCTCACAGCCCAGTCTCCTTTGGAGGCCGGACCTGCAGCCGCAAGATCACCAGGAGCCACCTCGCGTCCCGCGCTGGGCTGATGCGTCCGCATACACTCGAACCGGGAGCCGTTTCCTGCCGGATGCCTGCGAGCTGCATTTATTCGGATCCTGGAGGCGCAAACCGCAGAGAAATCCCGTCGATTCTAAAAACGACAAGGTTGAATTTATTAGAGCAAGATTTATGTGTAAGTGCAGGGAGATGAGCATTATACAAACAGCTCCACGTCTAGTGTGAACGGAAGATCGCTTCCGGTTTCAAGGGCATGTAATATAACCATTTGAATGTTTAGATCTATAGAGGGATATAAAATATTATTAAATTCTTGGGTGTGTACACATACAGTTTAGTTAGAAAAATTCTAGAGCAAGTTTGTTGTTTTTTAAAACAGTTCCTGCTTGAATGCAATTCCGGCTGGAGATAGCCTTCATGTCCCAATAACCACCCAGCGAATATTTCCTATAACCAGAGTGAGTTCTGCTAGGTTGAAGGGTGCATGCATTATGTGTGCTTCTTTAAATATCTGCGGAGGAGCAGAGGTGAAATAAATACATTTAAGGAGAGCAAGCACACAGATAATTGAACTGCATCGCTACAATATTTCCAGGCATGGAAATAAATATTACTACCAGGTGGCCTGCGGAAGTTGTGCACAAATAGGGGGGCTTTCGGGAACCCGGGGTGGGAGCCACGGGTGCTGCAGCTCTGGACACCGAGCACGCTGAGGTGGGCTCTATTCCATATCCTCGACCTCGGACAACGCGGTGACTGCTGGGCGAGGCACTGCCGGGACGGCCAACACTGCCTTGCCTCCGGGGTTCTCCAGGATTCATGCTCTGAGAGGGAGACTTCAACAGGCGCTGAACCTGGCATTTGGGGTCATAGGACCTGGGGTCATGCCGGCGGACCTTTCCCCCTTAGCCACTTGAGTGACCCCACAATCCTGGCTCCAGCGGGCTAGGCAGTGGCCATTTGGGCCTATGGATTTGGAGCAAGAGCTCAGAAAAAAAGATAGGTCGTGCTTGATCCCAAGGTGTCTCAAAGCGCAAAGCTGGAGGACACCGGAGAAGGCCAGGATTTCGCTTCCATGCGGAGTCTGGGCCCCACCCAGCTGGGGAGCTCCAGTTTGAAGCCATAGAAGTGATTATCTGACTGCATTTACTTATTACGTGTTAGGCACCCCCTCACAGACTCAGTGCTGAAGCCCAGATGCCCGGAGGGTCTCCTCCACACACTTGCAAAGCTCAAGCAACACCGAGAGCGAGGTCCGCGACGTTGTAGCTGTGAAACTCCAAGGCCAGATACTTATTCCAGAATAGGGCTCTTGCAACAGTCCAACCATCACACTGCCCTGGTCCTTTTTTTCTCATCCCTCCAAGCGCACCCAACCCTGGCACAGGCGCAGAGCTTCTGAGAGCCCCTGTTTGGGGAGAAATTAGGCAGGACTTTGTCAGGAGTTCCTGGGAATTGCACACACTCCCGAGGCAGCCCTGCCGCAGAGAAATAACCCGGACCCTAAGAATGCCCTGCTTCAGAAAGTGTGACTGCGCCAAAGTAGTCTATACTGTGTACCGAGAGGAGGGAGAGAGAATAGGAAATATTCCCTGTCAAGTAGGAAAGGGGGGAAAGGAAGAGAAGAAAAAAAAAGAATAAAATGATTAGGGAATCTAGAAAGAAGTGGGTGGGAAACAAAAAAAGAGAAGAGAGGAAAGAGGAAAAAGTCAAGAGAGGCGATCTGAAAAGCGTACAGGCTATGGCGAGGCCCTGGGACCAGACCGTGGCTCCGGCAGGCCCGGTGGCACCGCAGGCCGGAGAAGAGGTGAGGGCCGCCGGAGCCGGTCCCCCACCAGCCGTGCGAATCTGGGCCCTGATCCCAGTCCGGAGGGGCGGGCCCGGGTCCAGCGGCCGCCGCCTGCTCCTGCTCTCCCCCCTCCCGGGGGACCACAAGGCGGGGCGGGACCGGGGTGGGGAGGCCCCCAGGGGCGCGCGCCAGTCCCGGACTGTTGGGGCGCTCTGGGCCAGGCTTTCCAGCTCGCCGGGCCTGACCTGTCAGGCGGATTATCTTCGAGGGAGATTAATAGGGGAGGCGGGCTGCAATAATAATCGTTTTGTTTGATGTGACAACTCTGATAGGCGTTGATTTACTTACAAACTGATAGGCTTTTAATTGAGCGCCTCCGCCGAGCCCGAGATGAAAGGGAAGCGGCGGTGAAAGGCGGCCCGCCTGCCCTCCGGCCTCAATACTGATTAGCCATCTCGACAGTGAATAGTTCAAGGCATTTTCAAACTTTTTTCCTCAGCTCTCTCGCCTTCCTTCTCCTCCCACCCCCTCCTCAAATATCTGCCATGCCCACTCCTTTTTTAGAGAAAACAAATCATTTACACTGTGTGCAAATAAAATCCGCAGGACATCCACGCCAACCGCCGCGGGGGCTGCAGGCTTTAGGCCTAGTGCGGAGTAATTAATAACTCCCCCATCCCCAAGGCCTCCAAGGCCTTCAGGGATTTGGCCTCCCCGGCGAGGTGCGCAGGCTCCGATGCCGGCGCCTCCCGAAAGCCCGGGGCGCGCAGGCCCCCAGGCGCCCCCGTGCGCTCGGACCTTCCGAGTCGGGGTTTGCGAAGAGCGGATGCACGCGGACCACGGTCCCCCCGCGCGCGCGGCCCGGCGCAGGCCTGCGAGCGTGTGCTGCCGCACCGAGGCACGCCCCTCCTGGGGCACGCGGGGCCCACTCTCTGGTGCCCGCAAGGCTTTCGGTGCCGAGGCTGATGCCCGAGAACCGCCCGATGTAAAGAGAAAGCTGCTGGGATTCCAGGAGAGGCAAAGAACTGAGTCTGGGGCCGGGGGGCGGGGGCCGGGGGGGGGGAATCTCCGGCGGGGCGGGGACGGGGCGGGAGGAGACGCCCGCTGTCACCGCCAGCTCTGGCCACCGCCCCCAGCCTTCGGGGTCCCGGCGTGTCGAGGAGGCTGCGGCGACGCGCGGCCCACGGCTGGGCTCGCGGAGCTGGGAGCTCTACGGTGGATGCCGGCCGACACCTCGACAGCCGCGCGCTCCGCGACGCAGACACCATCACGCCCGCAGGACGCCGGCGGCCTCCCGCACCCGCTGCCCCGCAGAGACAGCTGAGGACTGTCCTGCCCTCCGAAACTCCCCAAAGATTATTCAGACCACCTTCACAACCTCGCGTGTGGCCTCACCGCCGTCTCACGGACTCACCTTCCTCAGGTGCCGCACAGTTCAAATCCCCTTGAACGCAGGTGTGTGCTTACACCTACACACACGCACGCACACACCCCGACCAACAGCAGCCCCAAACACACACCGCCTCACTTTCCTCTTCTCCATCCAGATCATCTGTAGTCAAGTTACGGTCTCATCAAGTTTACCAACCCAAAGGATCAAGGGATAAGACGAAAACGCAGGAAGAGAATGCCTACGAGAAAATTCTAAAACTCACCCCAGAAAGTTCTCGGTACCTGCGTGGAATGGGAGAGAGACAAAAAGGTGGGGGTGGTGGTGGTGGTGGTGGATGGGGTGGTGAGAGAGGAGAGGGCGAGCCTGCGGAGGGCAGGTCCCAGCCCCGACCCCCGCCGTCCGGGGCGCAGCGCCGAAGGAAATCGGGTGGCCAGCCCGGGCCCCTGCCCCCCGCGCGGGTACAGACCGGCTCCTGGCTCCCCGCGCTCCCTGCCCTACCATTTATCAAAGGACTTGACAACAAAAGAAGAGCCGGGGCGGAAAAGTGGGGGAGGGGAGATTCAAAGTCGTCCAAGTCCTTCCGAGGAAGGGGTAGTGTCCTCCTCCTGCCCCCTTTCCAGTTTCTGCGAGTTTCTGGAGGCGACCTCCGAACTCGCTCCGGACGCTCCCCAAGAAAGCCCTGAGAACGCACACAGCGGCACGGACGTACACACACACACTTGTGCACCCAGCTCCAGGTACACGGAGGCTCGCACAGCGCCTCCCCTCTTCCTTCCAAACCGCCCGAGTGACGGTGCAAATCGAGGGGAACACGGCAGTCCCGCTCCGCTTCCCTGGAAGACCCAAGTTCCTACAGGCAGCCGCCCCCTCCCGCCGCCCCCTCGGCTTCCCCTCCGCAGCTCAGTCCCCGCTCGGCGTTCCTAGGAATGCGAGCGAGCAGCCCAGAGTAAGCCCGGCCACCCAGCCCGCGGGGACACCGCAGGGTGGGAGCGGGTTGGGGAGGGGGCCGGGGTCCGCCCGAGTCGCCTCTCCACCGTGCGCCCGAGGCCGGGCCTCCTCGCGGCCTCTCAGCCCTAGCCAGGGTCCGAAGGGAGGCTCGAGAATGAAGGCGGGGGCGGGGGGGAGCGACCCCACCACGGACCACCGGGACTCGACACTACGTTGTGGTGCGGGGCTCTTGGAAACCCGAGTTTGGGGTCGGGGCAGGACGAAGGATGGGGTCCGCCGCAGGCTAGCAGCCCGACATCCTCACGCTCCCGAGGGACTGACTCTCCGGGGGACAGAAAGCTCTCCCATCTTAGACGTCGCCGCCGCCCGCCTCGAGTACCCGGGGCAGCTTCCCCCTCCGCGGCCCCAAGAGACCCAAGTCCCAGAGGTAGGAAGGGGTCTGTCCTTCCACCCTGAGAGGGGCGAGGCGCGCACCTCGGGCCTGTGCCACCCTCCCGGCGCCCTGGGCACACCTGCGCACTTTACTCTCACTATTCATTTTCCTGACACACACAGCCTCTTTCCCCCTCTTCCATTCTTTTCCTTAGAGCCGCCCCCCCCCATCCCGGGAGGCTGCTCCTCCCCCCCCCGCTGGTTCCCCCTTGGTCTCTTCCTTACTCTCCATCTCTCTCTCTCTCTCTCTCTCTCTCTCTCTCTCTCTCTCTCTCTCTCTCTCTCCCCCTCTTCTTTTTCCCTTCAAGTCGCACCCGCCTTGTAATCAGCAACAAAAGCTGACATAAATCACGGGCGGATTGACAAGAGCTGACAAATAACTGATTGATTGCGGTCGAGGAACATTGACAATTGATGGAGGGGTGGAGATGCCCAAAGAATTGGGGAGAGAGGGGGAGAGAGGAGGAGAGAGGGTAGCAGGGGAGAGTAAGAAGGGGGGGGAGGACTGAGTGTGAAACAGAGGAAACATGTGACCCCCGCTCCAGCCCCAATCTGCGCGTCCCCGGGCGTCACGTGGCTGGGAAGGGCTGGGAGCCCCGCGCGCAGCCCGGAGAGGAGCCGCCGCCGCCGCCGCCGCCACCGCCGCCGCCTCCGCTGCCCACCTAGCTTCTGGTTTCTCCGCTGCCGAACCTCGGGAAATCAAAGCGGGCGGGCGGACTTCCTCCGTCACCCGCTCCGCACCTTTCCTTACCCAGGCGGCCGCGCCGCGAGAGATTTCAATTACTGAGCGAGACAGAGTATTTGGTGTGTGGGTCCCCTGTGCACCCCTGGAGCCGAAAGTCGGGCCGTGGTCCGGACTCCCGCCGCTGCGCCTTCTAGTCACTCCCTCAATCCTGTTCCTCATACGCACCCTCCTGCAAAAAAAATAGGTTTCGGTTTATTTTCGAGCCCGGGAAAGGCAGGACGACGCAGAAGAAAAAAAGAGGGAGGCGGCGGAGAGCAAACGCAGAATAAATGTCCAGCGCGTCCTCGGAGCGAAATCGAGGGAGGGGACACGCGGGAGGGGGGCGGTGAAGAAGGAGCTGCCCATTAAAACCAGCGCTGAGAGTCCTGGCGGCGGCGGCGGCGGCGGCGGCGGCGCGGGACGCGTCACATCCCCTTGACCCTCCAATCACCTCGGGCTCCCATTTGATTGGAAGGCGGCAAAGGCTTTAATCTCCCCCTCGGTGCAGCTGCTTTTGAAGTGAGTTTCCTCGCCAGAGCCCCGGCTGGACAGGCAGCGGCTCACATCGCCCAGCGCAGCGCCAGCGCCGGGTCGCCAGCGCGCAGCGCAGGGGCGCAGCCCGAGGCGGACACGGCGAGCCCCCCGGCGCGCGCACAGTCCGGCCGGCTCCTCCCGCGCGGCCACGGCCCCGCCGCGGGCCACCCAGGATTATCCGCTTCTGGCTCCAGGCGCCAAGAGGGCGCGCCGGGTGCCCGTGGCCGCCGCACCAGCTCCTCCTCCTCCTGCTTCTGCTCCCCGGGCGAGCGCGCAGCCCGGAGCCCGCCCCGCGCCTCCCGGAGCCCTCCCCCCGCTGCTCCCATGCGTGCGGGTGGGTCATGAGCACAGCGCCCTCGCTTTCTGCCCTAAGAAGCAGTAAGCACAGCGGCGGCGGCGGCGGCGGCGGCGGCGGCGGCGGCGCGGACCCTGCCTGGACCAGCGCGCTCTCTGGAAATAGCTCCGGCCCCGGCCAAGGCTCGTCCCCGGCCGGCAGCACCAAGCCTTTTGTGCACGCTGTGCCCCCCTCTGACCCTCTCCGCCAGGCTAACCGCCTGCCCATCAAGGTGCTGAAGATGCTGACGGCACGGACTGGCCACATTTTGCACCCCGAGTACCTGCAGCCCCTGCCTTCCACTCCCGTCAGCCCCATCGAGGTAAGGACTGTCCCCGGCTCGCGCGGGGACCCCCCCCCCACCCGCTGCCGCTCCGTGGGATTTCTTGCTCTCGGGATCTGGGGGTGGGGTGGGAGTGTGTGGGGGGGTGGGGGCTGGGGGGGCGGGAGGTCAGAGTGATTCAGCTCTGGGATGGGGGAGAGCACAGTGCTCCCGAACCCGTAAAACTAGGGCGGAAAGAGGGGGAGGAGGTAGATGGGGTGTGATTGCTAGGGGACAAAGCAGCCAAAACTTATTTCTCTCTCTGGTATTAAAGCCCCAACCCCGACCCAGGCCCCCTCACTTTGGGCCCCGGAAGACGGGCGGAAGTCGAAATGCGGTTCCAAAGTCGCAATCTTAAGGTTCCCCAGAAGCTGGTATTTGCACACAGCCTCTAAGGCGCCAACTGCCCAAGCCCTTACTCTGGATAATTGGGGATGTGCGTGTGTGTATGTGGGGGGCGGGGGGGGCGCAAGGTATAGTCCTGGGTCTAGGAGCCAGAAACCAAAACATTTACTGAGTATTTACCAAAAAAATACGGTTAGCTCTTAGAAAGGGCAGGAAATATCCTGATTTGGCCGGGGCGCTGGGCAGGGCGGGGGCGGGGGGCGGACTGCCGCCTTTCTCAAGGGCGAATGTCTGTACGTGTCGGTCTGTCTGTCCGTTTGGCGAGGAGGGTGAAGTGGTGCTGCCTAGGATTGCGCTGAGAGCTGGGAGGATCCACACTGGCGGTTGCGGAAGGGCGTTTGAACCCCAGAAGCCAGGATTCTAAAGGGTTTCCCCTTCTTTCTCTTTGTGCCACCCCCCCAACCCCACGTCTGACCCGCAGCTTGATGCCAAGAAGAGCCCGCTGGCGCTGTTGGCGCAAACATGCTCACAGATCGGGAAGCCCGACCCCTCGCCCTCTTCCAAACTCTCCTCTGTCGCCTCCAACGGGGGCGGCGCGGGCGGTGCCGGCAGCGGCACCGGGGGCGACAAGGACGCAAAGTCGGGCCCCCTCAAGCTGAGCGACATCGGCGTGGAGGACAAGTCGAGTTTCAAGCCGTACTCCAAGCCCGGCTCGGATAAGAAGGAGCCGGGAGGCGGCGGCGGCGGCGGCGGCGGCGGCGGGGGCGGCGGCGGGGGGGTTTCGGCCGAGAAGTCCGGATTCCGGGTACCGAGCGCCACCTGCCAGCCGTTCACGCCCAGGACAGGCAGCCCCAGCTCCAGCGCGTCGGCCTGCTCGCCGGGAGGCATGCTGCCTTCGGCCGGGGGCGGCCCGGAGGGCAAGGACGACAAGAAGGACCCCGACGTGGGCGGCGGCGGCGGCGCCAGCAAGGGCTCCGGGGGCGCCTCGGCCGAAGGGGCACCCGCGGGGCTGGCGCACGGCCGGATCAGCTGCGGCGGAGGGATTAATGTGGACGTGAACCAGCACCCAGATGGGGGGCCCGGGGGCAAGGCTCTAGGCTCGGACTGCGGCGGCTCCTCGGGCTCCAGCTCCGGCTCCGGCCCCAGCGCGCCCGCCTCCTCCTCGGTGCTGGGCTCCGGGCTGGTGGCCCCCGTGTCGCCCTACAAGCCGGGCCAGACAGTGTTCCCTCTGCCCCCCGCGGGCATGACCTATCCGGGCAGCCTGGCCGGGGCCTACGCGGGCTACCCGCCGCAGTTCCTGCCGCACGGCGTGGCTCTCGACCCCACCAAGCCCGGCAGCCTGGTGGGGGCGCAGCTGGCGGCGGCCGCGGCGGGCTCCCTGGGCTGCAGCAAGCCGGCCGGCTCCAGCCCCCTGGCCGGGGCGTCGCCGCCGTCCGTGATGACAGCTAGTTTGTGCCGGGACCCGTACTGCCTCAGCTACCACTGCGCCAGCCACCTGGCAGGGGCGGCGGCGGCCAGCGCGTCGTGCGCTCACGATCCGGCCGCGGCGGCCGCGGCGCTCAAGTCCGGATACCCGCTGGTGTACCCCACGCACCCGCTGCACGGCGTGCACTCGTCGCTAACGGCCGCCGCCGCCGCCGGCGCCACGCCGCCCTCCCTGGCCGGCCACCCCCTCTACCCCTACGGCTTCATGCTCCCGAACGACCCGCTCCCGCACATCTGCAACTGGGTGTCGGCCAACGGGCCCTGCGACAAGCGCTTCGCCACGTCCGAAGAGCTGCTGAGCCACTTGCGGACCCATACGGCCTTCCCCGGGACGGACAAACTGCTGTCGGGCTACCCCAGCTCTTCGTCCCTGGCCAGCGCCGCCGCGGCTGCCATGGCGTGCCACATGCACATCCCCACGTCGGGCGCTCCGGGCAGCCCCGGGACGCTGGCGCTGCGCAGCCCCCACCACGCGCTGGGACTCAGCAGCCGCTACCACCCCTACTCCAAGAGCCCGCTCCCCACGCCCGGCGCGCCCGTGCCCGTGCCCGCCGCCACCGGACCCTACTACTCCCCCTACGCCCTCTACGGACAGAGACTGACCACGGCCTCGGCACTGGGGTATCAGTGAGGGCGGTGGGGAGGGTCAGCGAGGGAGAGGAAGCGGCAGGGGGGAGGGAGGAGCCGAGGGGGGGTGGGAACAGGGCAGAGGCTACTGTCACCCGCGCGTGGGGATGCCCCGGGCCAGGAGAGGGAAAAAATATATATATACCGTATCTATCTACCCGAAACAGCGACCGAGACCCGGTGGGAAACTCCTCTTTCCACCCCCACCCTCTCACCTCCCCACCCACCCAAACTTTATAAAAGTTGGAAAAAAATATCATTTGACTTTTTATAGAAAAAGAAGGAAAAAATTAATTGAGAAAGTGTTCATCTGAGGACTGCATCGGTGGACACTGGTATTTATTTATGTTAGCTCCAAGCGGACCCGTGGTTCAAAAGTGCATTATTTAGGTTGAGCTCCGTAGGTTAAAAAAAAAAAAAAAAGAAAAAAGAAAAAAAAGAGGAGGGGTTAAAAAAATTAAATCTCGAGGGTAAAAGTGTGGAAAACAAACCCTCCCGTCCCTTGTAGATTATAAATAAATACAAAACCGCCACAGAACTAGAGGTCTTCTCTTTAATGTTACTTTAAAATTGCTATTATTGTATTGTACGTTCTTATTTAATGTCTGATTGAAACACAAATTTACATGCATGTTTGTTACAAAAAAAGAAAAAACAAACAAAACAAGTCACAATTTGTCAGCTCTGATTTCAAATTGCAATTATTTTTAAGGTGTATACCATCGAAAGAGAATGGGTATTTTTTTGTATGTATTCTGGAAGAAAACAGAAAAAAAAAAGGAAAAACAATTCTATTCCAAAACCTCATTTGCCTTATTTTGTTCTTTAAAAGGAACACAACTATTTTTAATTTTTAAGTCCACCCGCTGAGAAGGGGACAAGTAAGGTTTACGTCATGTACTAAAATAATAGACAATGTATCGCTTTAAAGATTAAAATTCCGTATATTTGATGTATTAAAAGGTTTTACTTCTTATTATTATCTTTTTTATTTTTTTGGTAAAAGAGAAAGGAAGAGCGTGGCAGTTTCGGCCGCAGTGGGTTCCCTGGGCCTCACGGCTACTCCTACTTCCCAGGACCGTGGCTGCATTTCCTATTGTTTTTGTTGTGATTTTCGGGAAGAGGCAAAGGACTGGCCAGTCGTGGGGCTGGCCTTCGGGAAAATATTTTTAAACAGGGGATTTCACAAATTTGTGGATAGTGTCCTGAGCCATCACTCATTTAGTTTTTAATTTTTCTCCCGGCACACGGTTTGTTAAAAGTGAAAGGAAAAAATGATTCTTAAAAAATCATTCTTTCCCTCTTGAGATTTTTGAGAATTTGGCTTTTGCTTTGTACAGAGAGCGGCGCGGTCCCAGACTGTCCCCGAGGCCTCAGCGCCCCGGAGGTGCCACTGCCCCTGGGCCCCGTCTTTCCGAACAGGCCCCGTCCCAGGTGCGCAGCCGGGAGAGGTCGGGGCACGGTGAGCCCTCGGGAACCTGTTTCCCAGGCCTGGGAGGAGTGCGCCGGAACCTTCTAGCCCCCCGGGGTGGGGACAGTGAGTTCGCTCTCCTTTTCTCCCTCTGGCCGCCGGGGCCCACCCCTCGACACCCCACGCCCGCCGGCGCCGGGGCTGCTTTTCCGCGTCCAGATGGCCCTGCAGCCCCGGCTGCACCCCAGTGTGCGCCGCAGCAGAGCGCGCCGGGGCCTGAGACCTGGAAGCCCCTTCACACTCGGCCCCGAGGGGCCCCGAGCCCATCCTCGGTCTCTCCGGGGCATCCAGGGGGCGCCGAGGGCCTGTCCCGGGGCTGCCGGCTGGGACCGGAGAAGGCGCGGCGGGACCCTCCTCCCCAGCTGGAGCGGCGGGACCGAGCTGCACGTAGCTCCGAGGCAACCGCGCAGAGAAGAGCCCTAATCTATATTTTTTGAGGGTGTAGGAAGGGGCCGAGGCCCGGTGCACCCGCCTCCCGCCCCCCGCCCCGCAGACGCTGCTGCTCAGCCCTGCGCGCGAGCTCGGGTCTCCTGGCTGTTGGGGCGCTCGCCCTCCCGGGCCGCGGGAGCTCTGGGCCCGGTGCGCCCCTTTGCTGGGATCCCGGGACCGCGGAGGCGCGGCGGGTGCGCGCACCCCGACCCCCTCTCCCTGGGGTCAGGCCGCTCTGCGTTCCCTCGGCGTCAAGCTCCCCCTGCCGCCTCGGGAGGCTCTCCGCCGCGCACAGGCCGCCCCCAGCCCGGGCCTCGGTCGGCCCGCCGCGCCGTTCCCGCCGCCCGGGGCTCGGGGGCTGGCGGCCCGGAGACTTTCCCGCTCTCCTCCCAGCGTCAGCCTCACGGCCGCGGTCCTCTTCCCGGGTGGCACGCACAGCCACCCCGGTGACCCGCGGGACGCCGCGGGCGCTCTCCGGCCCCCACCCCCGGGAGACAACTTGGTGGACACCCCGGCCCCGTCGCCCCCCACGCGCCCGCCCGCGCGCCCCGACTGCGGGGACCCGAGCTGGCGCCGGAGGGGGACCCCCGGGCCGTGTCCCTCCGCTGCGGCCGAGGGAAGCGGGGCTGGGCTGGGCCTGGCGCCTCGAGAACCCGGGCCGATGGCGGGGGCGGGGGCGGAGGGGGAGCCCGAGTCATCCCGGGGCTCCGGGACAGACCCCCGGCCCCGGGCACCCCGGCGAGCGGGAGAGGCGCGCGTGCCAGGAGGGGGTGCGCCCCCAGTCCCCGCTGCTGCGGGGCCCGCGGCGCGGACGTGAGAGCCAGGCCCCTGCTCCTCCTCTCCCCAGCGCTAGCCCCGCGCCCCTGGCCCCTCCGGGCCTCACGCTGCTCCCCGTGAGCCTCGTGCCTTGGGACAGGGGTCCTTGCGCCACCACGCCTCGCCCGCCGGGACCCGCATGGGCGGCGAAGGACCGAGCAATTACCCCGCCCTGGGATTTCAGGTCTGAGACGCGCAGGGAGGGCAACTGGACAAGGTCGTGCCTTCACGCCCACCCTGGGTATGTTATTAACAAAAAAAATCCAACCCAAAACTCCCAGCGATTTTAATGGGACCTCGGTCCCGGAGAAGCTGAGCAGAGGCAGCGCAACGCCGGGGCGGGGGCGCGGGGCCGCAGGCAGGAGCGCCCCCCGACGTGGCGGAGGGACCTGAGGCGCGCGGGCGCCGGGCCGGCGCAGGGGGTGCCCGCCTGAGCTGCGCACGCCGGCCCGGGTGCGAGTGCGCCCCGGGGAACGCACGCCCAGGCCCGCGGCGCGCTCGCGGCTCCCTCCCGCGCTCTCCGGGTCGCCGCGGGGTCCCCGAGCCCCGCCGGCCGCCGCGCAGGCCGCAGCTAAGAGCGGCGTGTCCGCCAGGCGGCGCTGCGGAGCCCAGCAGGCCGCGGAGGAGAACGGGAACCCGGCCCAGCGCCGGCCGCCGCCTGGGGGCCCATCCCGCCGCCCCGCGCCCAGGCGATCCCAGGCGGGGCGGCGTCTGGGGTCGCGTCTCGGCCGCTCCTCGCCCCCCTCCGGCTGGGAACCGTGTCCCCTGCGCCTCCCCACCTGCTCTGGCGGCTGCCGCTGGGCTCCTCTCGCTCTGGCGCTCTCTCCCGCAGGGGTTGGCCCAGATGTCAGGGGCTGCTCCCCAACCACAGGCTCCCACCGCCACCCTCGAGGCTCCGACGGGGCACCTGTCTGTCAAGCGGAAGAGGTCCCCTAGGGCCTAGCCCTTGCCATGGGCTGTCCATCCCTTTCTCCGCCCTGACAGATGGGGAAACTGAGTCCCGGAAGACTGTGGCAAGACCTGCAGAGACAGCGCCAGACTCCCTCCATTCAACTCCTGACCTCGTCTATGCCTTGGGGGGTGACACGGTGACCCTGGGGTCTTTGTGCCCGGTGGTATGTAAGCAGTCCCGAAAGGCAGATGAGAAAGCCCCTCTGGTTGAACTCCCTGTGCTTTGGAAAACATGTAAAAGTTGCCCAGAAGGGGAGACTTGTCCTTGGGGGACCATCCGAGGGCCCCTTCTGCACATACTGGCTTAGGGTTCCTCCCCCACTAAGGCTCGAGGCCTGGCCCTCCTCAGAGAGACTACAAAGCTGGGGCTGACCTGCTCTCATTAGGGGTGTTAAAGCATGACCGTTGCTGGGAACCAGAGATTCTGATTCAGCCAGGAGACAGTGTGGTGGACATAGTTGTTGTCTGGGGGGTTTTGGGGTTTTTTTTTTTTTTAAGTTCTCAGTGTTTTAACTATGGTTATTATTATTATTTTACTTTTTATTATGGATTTGCAAACATACAGATAGGTAGAAAGAATGGTATGAAAGACCCCGGAAACCCATCACCCAGCCTCAGTTAGGAACTCGTGGCCAATCTTGTTTCCCTCCCCCATCCCCACCCCCCAACCCTTTATTCTGAGGTGAACACGGGTATCTTATCATTTCACCTCCTCAGGTATTTGTCACTTCCAGCTGGGGTTCGAAGCTATGCCAAGGCTGGCTCCGAATCCAGGGCTCATCCTGCTGCCCTGCCTCAGGCAAAGCTAGGATCTGAACCCATTTCTATGAAGGCCAGAACCCGAGTACTTACCCTACCCTGTGCTGGGGGTTCCCCAAAGTCCCAGGGATACTGAGCCCTTTCTGCCCTGTGTGTGACCCCTGGGGTTTTGCAAAAAAGACTCTCAAGCCCCTGGCAAGGCAGCCACACCTCACGGGGAAACCCACAGCACACGGGATGTTCTGAGTAAAGACAACGGAAAACCACATGGTGAAGTGGAAAGAGCACAGATTTGGGGTCAGGCTGATCTAAATCAAACTTGGAGCTTCACCCTTGGCTCAAGTCGATGGCTCAGTTTCTCTGGGCCTCGGTTTCCTCATCTGTAAAGTAGGGGCATTCATACTAACCCCCAGTGGAGTTGTTGTGAGGCTCAAATAAAATGATGTGAAAATGCCTAACCTACTTTCTGGCCCATACTGATTCTTAGTAAAGACAGTTTTCTTCCCTTCTCAAAGTTTTGTTTTATTCAGACCAGGCCTCTTGCTCAAGCATAACTGGGGCTCCCTGTGACCCACCAGCTCAAATGCTCACTCTACCACCTGGCCATCAGAGTGCCATCAGGAGGTGGGTCATCTTCTAATCTGGCCCCTCTTTGCCTGTCTCAATTTGTGTCTTACCGGTCCTCACAATCCAGACCCTCTGCCAGCCAGCTAGTCCCCAACACCTTGGTCTGTTGTGCTCATCATACACTCCTTCCCTGAAATGCCTTCCAAGCTCCCCTTCCCTCAAGACTCATCTCTTCCAGGAAGCCCTCCAGGTTTCCTCCCCCCACCACCACCACTCATTGATCTTTCCCTCGGTCGCATTCCCTGCACACTTACTGCAAAGGCAGAAGGTAGAAGCATGAAGGCCACTAGACTAGGGTTGAGGACACTTGGGCTTGAATGGTGCCTCTTCAGAGCTGCATGACCGTGGACAAGTCTCTTCTGGCCTCTGTGACACTTGTTTCCAAAACCAATATTGGACGGTGCACACCTTGGGTGAGCCCCACACTTACCAACAATAATGTTAACAAGGAACATATATGGCACACTTACCTTCCAGGCACTCGTCCAGTCCTAGTTCCATTACTAGTCTAGTTTTACAAGTGAGAGTGAGCTGAGAAGTCACTCTGTGCTCCAGAGCTCAAATCCTTAATGACAGCACTTTACTCTGCTAGTCCCTGTGCCTGGAATCTTTGTCCTCTGTATTTTTCCCCCTAATTTCCAGCAACTCAAAACTCCTGCTTTAAATCTCAGGCCTGTGTCATGTCCTCCTGGAAGCCCGTAGATCCTTCCCACTGGAATCTCTGTCCTTCTCTTTGCTCCTGTAGCCCCTGTCCATCCCACCATCATATCTCCTTACATTTTCCTGACAGCCTGGACTCTGAGGCACTGGGGCAGAAGACTGTCTTCTATACCTATTTCTCGTCCTGGCAGCTAGCATGGTACCTAGAACATAGTAGATGTTCAATAAATGGTAGAGGGAAGGACAGAAGAGGAGGGAGAGAGGGAAAGACAGAGGAAAACAAACACAAAAGACAGAAGGGGGAAGATGCCACAGTACTGGGCCATCTTGAGTGAGGTGATTCTTTCAAAAAGAGTAGGAGGAAAAGTCACAGTGACCCTAGAGGAACCCAGAATGTCTTTGTCCGAGGCAGCAAAACTCAGGCCTGAGTAAGCTTCTGTGCATCAGTTAGATCCTTAAATAGTGGCTTAAAGAAGAAAAATGTTCTCGCACTCTGGAGGTGGGCAGTCCAGGCGAAGAATGGCCCTCAGTCATCAGGGACCCAGAGCATTCTGTCTTGGGCTGTTGGGCCACCCCAACCTGGAAGCTTCTATCCTCACAGCATCTCTGAGTCCAAGATGGCTGCTGGGGCTCAGCTCCCATTCCTTCATCCCAAGGAGCAGGAAGGAGGAGTGAAACAAGGAAGGTAAAAGGGCCTCCTCCTTTTTAATGAGTCTCTCTGGAATCCACAGGCAATACTTCAGCTTATACCTCATTGAGTAGAACTTTGTCTCATGGCATGCTTAGCTGCAGGGGAGGCTGGGAACTGCAATGTTTAGCTGGGCACACTGCTGTCTCAAATAAATTCAGGGTTCTGTTACCAAGGGGAGCTGGAGGGGTGGGAGCTGGGACAGGACATTAGCAGACTCCCCTGCAATCCACGGATGGGGTCAACCAGAACTGGGGTCCTAACAGAGCTTTTTGGTGGGTGGCCTTTCAGGGGGTCCCTGGATAGTGACTTCTACCTCTAAACCACAGATTCTTATTGTTAGAGTGGGCACAGGTGGTACTTCATAAGCCCCCAGAAGTTATAGTCCAAGGTTAGGGGGTTTTCTTCCTTTCAGGTGCCTGGAGTTGCATGCTGCAATGATTTAGGGTGAAATTTGTCAAGAGTACATTTTTCCCCCTTTGCTTAGAGACCTCTTCATTTTGGCCCCGAATGCCACACACAACAAGAAGCCAGCAAGAGGAAGAGGGGTCTTTTAAAACAAAAACACAAAACAAGAGGGTGGAAAGGGAGAAGCACTGTAACCTTACCCACCACCCCTTTCCATGTTACTAAGAAAAAACCGAATACAGCCTCCAACTCAAAACAGAGGCACTAAATCCACTTTGCGCTGACCTTACCTTAAATAATTCTGGTGTAACTCCAGAAACCTGAAAGAACACAAACAGCACCAGTGAATCAGAGTTTGAATCCTGCCTCCCGCAAAGCAGCCTCCCCCCTGCCAGGGCAGGCCTCTCCTGGTGGATCCAGGAGGGCCCCGGCAGCAGAAGGCCCGAGGACGCTCTGGGAACTGGAGGGGTAGGAGAAATCAGGAACAGATGCACCAGTGTGAGCTTTTTCAGTGCTGTGTTGCTGGAAGCTTCCTCAGCCTTAGGTCTCCACGGAGGAGAGACGTTTTGGAGGTCTCGCCAACCTCTGCGGGTGTCTCTGCCACTCTGCAGTCTTCCTTCCACACACTCCACGAGCATCTCCTCTCCCCCACATCCTCCGGGGGCAGTTCCTGTGCTGTGGGAATTCTACACCGTCCACATCACCAGTTCTTAAGCCTTTTGTGGGTTGAGGGAAGGATGCAGAAACCACAGGCTTTTTTTTTTTTTTTTTTTGAGAAGCGGATAAAAGCCACAGCCCCTCTTAATAGAAATAAGCGCACATACTCAACACTGGAAGCGTAATTTCAGGTAGTTCATGGACCTGTGGATTTAAAAGCCTCAGTCTTGAAGGAAATCCAAGATTAAATATAAAAAGACCATGCCTCTGGGAAATGCCATGGGGGATTCTGGGTTTTCAGCTCTAAACTATTCTGACCAAGGCAACATTCCAACGACTCTGTGTGATTAACTGTAATAAATAACATTTATGTCAACCTACCACAAGCCAGCATGCAGCGTGCAGCAGAACCCTGTGAAGTGGGCACTATGATGAACCCCACTTTATAGATGAGGAAACTGAGGCACAGAGAGGTAAAGTGACTTGCCCAAGGTCACACGGCCAGCAAGTGGCAGAGCTGGGATTCTGGTATAGGCCCTTCGACTCCAGAGCCATAATTTTTGTGCTTTTCACCACTGCATAGTGACCTCAGCCTCTCTGTATGCTGAAAACACATCTGCCTTCCTCCCCTAACACACGTGTCAGAGCCCACCCAGTGGTGTGCTGGAATCAGTTCATGGAGGCTCACAAATTTGGCCACATCTCTTCCCAGTTTCTCATTCTATGGCATTCTGGTGATGGCTTGACATCAGCCATGGTTGGCAGTATTTACACAAAAGCAATCGGCAAACACTACAAATGAAGCCTTCCTCCCCCCAGAGAGCTGTTTGCTAACAGTTCACCAGCAAACCACTGGACCCACCTAATCTCATGCCACTTAGATGGCTCAATCCTCAGATCCAGCAGCTCAGGCTCTGAATCAGTGGGAAGCGGGGAGCCTCCTCCCTGATAGCACCAGAAAGGAGGATGTGGATAGGGTCTGCTGCCCCCAAACTTAAGTGTGGGGGTATTTAAGGAGAGGATAGCCCCCCTCTCTGATACCACTGTATGCAAGCCATCTTTCAACTGCCCTCAGTACCTTCCATCTGCTAGAACCAAAGCCCAGTCATCTGGGGGTTTGGATCCCTTCTCCTGGGCAGGTCCATATCCTTCACACCAAAGCTGATCCACGACTATGGAATGATGTTGGCAGCCCACCTGATGTGGGGAGCCTTGGCTGCCTAGCAGCTTCTACAGCCTGCTCAGTTCTATACTCCTGACTCTGGATCTTCGGCTATTAATGCTGGCCAGCCAAATCTCATTTAACCCTGCCCCTTTGAGGTTAGCCACAGGCAGCTGGCCCCTTCCCCCCCAACCCCACCAGACACCACCTCCTACAAGTACCCAGCAAACTGCCCCAGCTGGGGCCAAGCCAGTTATGACAATGCACATTCTCTAACTTCTGCTCATGGGGAAACCCTATCTGACAGCAAGGATTCCAGTGGGCCAGGCCTAGAGTGGAGGCTACCCTGGTGCTCTCTCACCAGCCAGAGTCTTGGGCCATAGGAAAGAAATCAGATGATGGATATTATGATGATGATTACCATTTTGTGAGCATTTTCCTTATGCCAAAGAACTTTCTATTGCTTTATATTATCTTTTTTCACCCCTGTAAGGTCTCTAGGACATGAGTACTGTGTTAATCTAGTGTTAATAAAAGAAAAACTGAGATTCAGAGAGGTTAGTATCATGCGTGAAGTCACACAGCTAGTAAGCGGTGGGCTGAAATGCAAGGCCAGAGCTGTTTCACTCCAGAGCCCATGCCTATAAAACCTATGTACTTCAATTCAAGGTACTACCCTCAGAGCTGCTCCTTTCCCAGTCCCCAGGGAAGTGTGAGAAAGAAAGGCCCCCTTGCCTCCCTTAGTGTTCCCTGAGGGGGGGCCCTCAGGGAAGAATGAAGACAACCTTGGTCCTCACTGCCCAGTCAAAGTTGTGACCCTCCGGACAGGGAAAGTGAGTGTTTTCACTGGCAAGCATGTAATGAGCTCTTGCTGCACATGCAGCATGAAGGCAGTAAATAGATGACCAGGAAATGGTGTCTGCCTTCAAACCACTTGCTGTCCAGTCTAGTGGGTCCGAGAAACAACTGTTGCTTTAAGGTGGTTGTGATATGTGCTATCCCAGTGGAGGCACAGGATTAATCCCCATAGGAGGATGTGGAGATCACTGAGGAGGGGGGAGCACTTGATCTGGGCGTGGCAATGAATAGGCATTTAGTGGATGAAACATCGACAACTTGGAAATTAGGAGGAGGGACCAGCAGGATCTAAAGCAGGGATCAGGGACAGCCCATGAGGGTGCTTGGTAGGGACCTGGCTGTAGCAGAGGGAGTGGGTGGGAATACTGTGGGAATAGATGGTGTCTTGTTCTTTGATAAGCAGTGGGGAACCATCAGAGGTCTTAGAGCAATGGAAAACCATTACGGGGTGGAACAATGAGGGACTGGAGAAAGGACTGGTCAGAGGTCGGATAGTTCAGACAGGAGAAGGTGAGAGCTGGAAGCAGAGGAGAGGCTGCAGGACAGGCAAAGCGAGGATGGTTCCAAGGACAGTGAGAAGGTATAATGGCCTGGATTCAGCGATGGGCAGGGACTAGAAAGGAGAGAAGGAAGGCAAGTATAGTCCTGAGGTCTTTAGCCTATGTTATTGAGCTACACTGCTGGAGCAGAGACCCTCAAATACAGTGACTTTAATCAAACAGAAGTTTCTCTCAGGTTTCTGTTGTCAATGCTGGTGGGGCTGCTTTGCTATGTGATGTCATTCAGGGTCCCAAGTTCCTTCCATCTTGGTGCTCCTTCATCCTCTAGGATATTGTACCCAACAGTGTGATCAGATATGGCACTATTCCCATATTTGGGGAAAAGGACAAAGTCCAGGGTGAGTGATGTCTTTCTAAACAAGTAAGGAAGAAATCACTCACAGTCACCTGACCACACTCAGCAATGGCATGAAGTTTCTGCCCGAGTGGCCATCTGCGAGGAAGGAGGGAGAAGAGATTTGGGGATGGAAGGCTAAGGAGGAGTCTGCCATATTTGGGCACCTGGGAGGAATTCTGAGGGACAGCAGGCTTTGGCAGAAGAATACAGGGTGTGGGTTTTGTATGGGTTGAGTTTCCAATGCCTGCAACAGATCAGGGCTGGGGATATGAATTTCTGAGTTGTAAGCACAGAAAAGAGACTCAAAACTTGGGGTAGGAGAGATATATACCTAGGGAGAGAAAACCAAAGAACAAAACTGGATTAGGGTGGAGCCTGAAACTCTTGAGGAAGGCTTAGGAGGAAGAGTCATTGTGCCGATGGTACTTCCTAAAGATGGCGGCATCAATATATCCCATCCCATGTACTCCTCTTACAGTATGAAGTTGACACTGTTCCTGAGCAGGTAGAGTCCACACTCCCACCCCTTGAATCTGGCCAGGCCTGTGATCAGAGCAGAAGTGATGCCATGTGACTTCCAAGACTGTCAGGATGAGCAATACTGGCCCCCCCAGGAATGCTCACCCTTGAAACTCCATGCTCTGAGGAAGCTAAGTGGTCACATGGACAGGCCACGTGTAGGTGTTCCAGCAACAGCCCCAGCTGAAGTCTGAGCGAAGAGTGGCCGCCTGCAGCATGGAGTGACAAGACTGAGAGGAGCTCAGCCTCCAGGCTTTGGACTGCCTTGGACTGTCCCCCCGTGAGTGGGACAGAGACAAGCCCTTCTCACAAAGCCCCGCCCAAATTGCTGATACTTGAACAAAATAAATGTCATTATTGTTTTAAGCCACTAAATTTTATTTTATTTTATTTCAAGCCACTAAATTTTAGAGTCCTTTTCTTCATAACAATAGGTGACTAATACAGGCCAGAGTCCCTTTCACCATGTCAGGAGAATGGCCCAAACCCTCCAGAACATGATCTTTTATCTGTGTTCCTTGCTCACAGCTGTGACCAGGCTTTGGACACCCCAGGATGGTCACCTCTCTGACCCCCTTAGGGAGGCCCTTGGCTTGGCCTCATAGTCCACCCCACAAAGGACATTCCCAGGCTGCATACCTTCTCTGTCTCTGTCCCCAAAGGGCCAAGAGGGCAGTGTGGTGCCAGAGAAGCAGAGGAAAGGAAGGAGTCTCCAAACATAAGGGATAGAAAAGTCCGCGTTCCCTTTCAAATATTCATTTCCGCGACGCCTGTGTGGCTCAGCAGTTGAGCACCTGCCTTCAGCTCAGGGTGTTATCCTGGAGTCCCGGGATCGAGTTCCTCATTGGGCTCCCCTCAAGGAGCCTGCTTCTCCTTCTGCCTGTGTCTCTGCCTCTTTGTCTGTGTCTCTCATGAATAATAAATAAAATCTTAAAAAAAACCCCACAAATATTCATTTCCCCCTAATTATATCTGCACACGGAATAAATGCCAAACCCGGAAAAACAAAGAGATGATGGTCACAGAGGAAGCCTCTATGACCAAGAGGTAGACATAGGAGATGAAGGACAGAGAGGTGGTCAGAGACACCACATCTTGGGTAGAGAAGAGACTTCAGAGGGGACATGGTTCCGGTGTCAGGAGCCCCCCAGAAGGCAGCGGAGATGGGGGGCTTTGGTAGGGGATGGGCATGGCTCCACACCCAGAGCATTACTGGGATACGATGTGAAATGCTCACTATAATCGAGTTAATTAA
This sequence comes from Nyctereutes procyonoides, assembly GCF_905146905.1. NCBI lineage: Eukaryota > Metazoa > Chordata > Mammalia > Carnivora > Canidae > Nyctereutes > Nyctereutes procyonoides. The sequence continues at coordinate 62,583,553 of NW_026575046.1, forward strand.
TGCATCCTTCACCACACATGGTTACCCTGTATGTGTGTGTGGGGAAAACATAGAAGCTCTATCCTTATGGCACATTTCAGGTATACAGTGCAGTATTATTAACCGTAATCATTATGCTGTACATTAGAACCCCGAAACTTACTCATCCTATAGCCTTATACCCTTTGCCACCAACATCTCCCCCATTTGCCCTACTCCCCTTGCCCCAGGCAACTGCATAACCACCATTCTATTCTTCACTTCTATGAGTTTGACTATTTTATTTTATTTTTTAATTTTTATTTATTTATGATAGTCACACACAGAGAGAGAGAGAGAGAGGCAGAGACACAAGCAGGCTCCATGCACCGGGAGCCCGACGTGGGATTCGATCCCAGGTCTTCAGGATCGCGCCCTGGGCCAAAGGCAGGCGCTAAACCATTGCGCCACCCAGGGATCCCGAGTTTGACTATTTTAAATTCATTATATATGTCGTATAGCACAGTATTTGTTTTTCTGTGTCTGACTTACTTCACTTAGCATAATGTTCTCCAGGTTCATCCATATCATTGCAAATGGCAAGACGGCAGGATTTCCTTCTTTATGGCTGAATGATATTCCTGTGTGTGTGTGTGTGTGTGTGTGTGTGTGTGTGTGTGTGTGTGTTTGTATTTAGCCCTTCATCCATCCATGGACACATGGATCCATGTGAACTGTTTCCATACTTTGGCTATTGTGAATAATGCTGTAATGAACGTGAGAGTATAGAGATCCTTTAGAGATATTGATTTCATTTTCTTCAAGCCAGAAGTAAGATTGCTGGATCATATGGTGGTTCTATTTTTAATTTTTTGAGAAACCTCCACACTGTTCTCCCTAGTGACAGCACCAATTTACATTCCCAGCTAGAGTACACAAGGGTTCTCCCGTCCCCACAGCCTCATCAACACTTGTTATCTCATCTTTTTGATGATAGCCATTCTAACAGATGGGAGGTGATATCTCATGGTGGTTTTGATTTGCATTTCCCTGATGATTAGTGATGTTGAGCACTTTTCATGTACCCATTGGTCATTCGTATATCTTCTTTGGAAAAATGTCTGTTCAGGTCCTTTGCCCATTTTTAAATAGGTTATTTGGGTTTTTTTTGCTATTTAGTTGTATGAGTTCCTTATATATTTTGCATATCAACCTCTTATCAGACACATGGTGTGCAAATATTTTCTCCCATTCTATAAGTGGGCTTTTCATTTGCTGATTGTTTCCTTTGATGTACAGAAGCTTTCTTGTTTGACGTAATACCACTTGTCTATGTTTTGCATTTCTTCTCTTTCGTTGCTTTTGGTGTCATATCCCAAAAAATCATTGCCAATACCAATGTCAAGATTTTTCCCTTATGTTTTCTTCTAGGAGTTTTATGGTGTCAGGCCTTATGTTTAAGTCTTTAGTTAATTTTTGTGTCCAGTGCAGGATAAGGGTATGTACCTTTCTTGGGAGGTTATCCCTATGCCTGGCATCAAATTCTACCTGCTTGGGACTGTGGCCAAAATAGCCTCCATCTCTGTATCCTGAGAGTTCTGTACTAGGACCAATGCCTACAGGGCAGATGTCTGGCCATTGATCAACTAGCCAGCCAGTGTGCTGATTGACTGATAGATCAATTAACACCTGACAGATGGCCAGATCGGTGATTGAAGGACAAAACAGCAGCTTGGCTGGCTAAGGACAGAGTTTGCATCTACTATATCTTTATCCCAAATGACACTTAATCCAGGGCCTGAAGCTCAATAAATGGCTGCCCTATTAGTCATATGGTTCACCTAGCGTCAAGTGATGCTGGGAAATGTAGTCTTATTTTATTAGAATCAATTCTAAATCAGGATTCTAATACAGGAAAAACAGAGGAATGGAGATTGGAGGGCCACTAGTGATCTCTGCTATAAAGACACAAGAATGAGTCTGGTTAAGGGATGCAGACACTTTAGGGACACATTTCCAGTACAGAAGTGAAACTGCATGGAGTTTTTGGGTTTAAGATTTTATTTATTTATTCATGAGAGACACACAGAGAGAGAGCCAGAGACACAGGCAGAGGGGGAAGCAGGCTCCATGCAGGAAACCCGATGTGGGACTCAAAACTGGGTCTCCAGGATCAGACCCTGGGCTGAAAGCAGCACTAAACCACTGGGCCACCCAGGCTGCCATGCATGGAGTTTTTGAATTCTGGAGTCACCTCTTCTGCAGAGCTTTTAGAAGGCCATAGTTCCTCCCCTTTATTCTTTGGTGGCCTAGGGAGATGCTGAGCTGGGAAGCAGAGAGAGGCTACCTTTGCCCTTTGAAATTATTGCTTTCTATTTCCAAAGGCCTGCCCTTGAAGTATATGTAGTCATATCTTATTTGACTGTGCTCATCACAAAATCTTACTAAATTTCTCATCTGAGACCTGGCCCCAGTGCTCCTGGTTACCGTTCATCCTAAGTTCTTTGCAGGAAGCACCTATTCACAGTCACAGCCTGAAAATTCTCCCTCCTTCCCTCTTTATGGAAATGGTCTCACCCTGAGCCAAATGGCAAAGTCAATGTGTAGGTACTGTGCCAAATTCCAGGCCCCGTTGCCCGGGTTCAAATTCTAGCTCTGTCACTGGCTGGCTCTGTGACCTTGGGCACATTGCTAACCCCACCCCCATCCCCACCCAAGCCTTGGTTTCCTCATCTGTAACAGGGGATGAGAAGAATACTGCCAATCTCCCAGGGTTGTTTCAATGGTGAGAATGGGATCCAGCAGGAGTTAAGATTTCAAAATCTCTTAGGTGTTATTAGAATGTAGACAATCCTTTCAGGCCCGTGTTTTCTGCCTCCCCAGCTTTTTGAGGGGTAAACAGCCCCGTCTTTTCCATCTTATGTGCCTCTTCTCTCCCCCCCCCCCAGGCACAGAGTAGAGAATCCTACCGCCAGCTCAGTCCAACATGGAGTTGGCATGGCGTGAACAGGTCTGTGGTTTACACCCTTCTCCTCTGACCCAGGTGCCAGACGTTCTCCTCTCTTCCCTCCTCTGCAGCCACATCCCACTCAGAGGTGCTGAGGTGGCCTGTACTATGCTGTGGTCGTGTGGTACACACCTCCTCCCTTTCCACTTTGAAGAAGGACCTACTGCACAGGCCACCCTCACACCTTGCATTCAGATCGCCCCTCTCCCAGAGCAAAGGATAAGGGGCTGAAAATGAAATTTGCTTCCAAGCATCCCTCTGGTTCCTTGAGTGTCACTTTTCTGCATATTTATGGTAATCATCCTTGCAACAAAAACAGTGACTTCACTGTCTAAATAATAAGGCAATTTGTTACAGCTAATTACTCAAGGACTTCCTTAATCTCAATTAAGAGATCCGAGAGGATTCCTGCCCCTCTCATCCCAGTGTTCCTGAAGATCCCCCTAATGTATTCTGGATCACAGATTAGTGGGGAGCCAAGAACGGTCCTTGCTGGGCAGAACTGCTTGCTAAAATCCATCCCAGCAACGTGAAGCAGTGATTTATTGTGACATGGAATGTGGGACATTTCCCCAGCTTTTGTGATTGTGGTAATGAAGCTGTAAACCAAATAGCATGAAATGAGGCAAGGCCTTACAATTTAATCAGCTCGTAAACAGATCTACTGCATCAAGCAAATGACATTATTATCCATCCGAAGTAAATCATGCTAATCTCGGGAGATAAAATCAACATCGTTAATGGTCACATGTCATATTCATCAACACTAAACCATCCCCTTTGACAGATTAATCCTAACTACAGCTCCCAGGATGTATGGTAATAGGGCTTGTAGCGTGCATTTCACTCCGTGCCAGGCTAACCAGCACTCTTAGGCTGCTATTACAAATAATTTTTTTATTGATTTACATATTTTAAAATGCATTTAAGGTGAGGCACCATTAAAAACCCTGTCACCCACCCATATTTCTTCCCTACATTCCCAGACTTTATTAATAGGAACGGGAAGACAAACGCAGTAAGCCTTATAAATACTTTGTTTAGGGCACTGTTAGGGGTAATTAAGATGGGGACTGGGTTTTGTGTGGGGTTTTTTTTTTTGTTTTTGTTGTTTTGCCCTTTTTTTTTTTTTTTTTTTTTTTTTGCAGGGAGGAGGGACAGGTGAGCAGAAGGGGTGATAGAAAGAAAGGACCCTCTTGTGGTCCAGGGACAAATGGAAATTGCAGCATCATTTGCTTCCTGTTCTCCCTAGAGGTGCCAGGAAGAGGGGGCATAAATTCTCCCCCAAATCTGCTCCCAGAGCCTTCCCTCTCCTGCTTTCCCTCACATCCTACCTCCACCCCGTCAACCCAGCCTTATGGTATGTGCATCTGTGCCTGGCGTTTCGGTCTTTGTATCCTGCCTGCTGACTTCAGACGCCAAATGTATTTATTTATCATGAGGCTGACCTAGGATGAATGCTCCTGGAAAAGTGTCCACTATTCAAAATGTCACTTCCCCTCAACAGGCTGTGCATTATATTGACAGGCATACTTTCAGAGGCCTCTGAATGACGAGGATGGATGGAGGGCTGCCACAGGAGCTGACACCGCTGCCCGGGCTGAGTGGGTGAGTGAGTGAATGAGTGAGTGAGTGAGTGAGTGGGTGGGTGGGTACCCAAATCATCTACACCCTCACTGAGGAGCACAGAAGCAGTGGGAGCCAGGACTGTGACAGGGGGTGCAATGTGGAGACGTGTTGGGCTCCACTTCTCAGGGACAGGCAGAGAGCAGCCCAGCCAGCCCCTCCTAGGGGCATATTTGAGGAGCTTCCTGTCCACCTGTAGGGCTAGTAGGGAGGGACAGGCAGGAGAGGGGGTGACCAGGGTGGGGGCCTCCTAGGACCACCGCTTTGGTCTTGGAGACCTTGAATTGCTCAAGGGCATTCCTGGGCATTATTCAAAGCAGCAGCTATGAGGCCACCACTGAGTCATGCCCACATTACCCTGGGTAAGAAATTTAAAAAAAAATTTTTTTTTTTGGAAGAAAATGTACTAGAATCAATCTACTAAACTCAACTAAAGCACTTCTTTTGATGCGCTGCAAAGATCCCACCTCAACGTTAGTGGACCGAGGTAAGACCCAGATGTTTCCAGATTCCCTCAAAGCATGTACTGTAATAGATCTCGTCCTGCTGGGGTTTATTTCGGAGGAGGGGGTATTTGATAGATATAACAGGAGTCTAAAAAAAAAAAAAGATATAACAGGAGTCTGAAAAATTGCCCAGCCCAAGTCTGTTTTATAAAATTGCGCCTATGGATTAGGCCAACTAATGAAATGATACAGTGTAAATTAACTTCAGGGTTTAGGTGGCACCAAGTTCAAGTGATTGGAACCTGCTGGGCTATAAGGATCTCTAAAGATTCTGGATCTGGAGTTTTCCAGGATCCTTACTGAGGTCCCTGGAGGTTGGGCTCTGGTCTCTGGGGGTCAGGGAGGCCCAAGAGAGGCCTTTCCCTCCAGCAGCCTGGTCTGAGTTAGCATGGTTAGGGCAGTGGCTCGTAGACTTTAGCATGAGTCAGAAGCACTTGAGGGCTTGTTCACACAGATCAGCCCCCGCTGCGAGTGTTTCTTACTCAGTTGGCCTGAGGTAGAGCCAGAGAATTTGCATTTCTAGCCATTTCTCAGTAGTACTGATGTTGCTGGTCCTGGGGCCACATTTTGAAACCTAGAGCTTGGGGGTGGGGGGGAGGAATACTATGCTCGGGAGGGGCAGGGCGGGGTGGAGGTGGGAGATGGGGAGGGGTAGGTGGGGGAGGATCGGGCTCCCAGGTGCAGGTTAAAACCCCAGAGTTGGGTCACGGCAGGCAGCTGGGCCCAGAAACAAGAGGCAAGGTCAGGAGCGGAACTTTCACATCTCTGAGGGCTTTCCTGTTCTAAGTTTCTGTGATTCTGAAAATACAAGTGAGCAAAGCAGGCCAGGCAGGTAAGAGTTCAGAACCCCAGAGGTCAAAACTGAAAGCAGCAAGTGTCGCAGAGGCCAGAGATGACTGGATTCTGGCCCAAGCCCCAACTCTGACTTACTGTGTTTCCCACAGTCAACCCCTTCCCCTCTGTTCTTCCCCTCTCTTGCCTCTCTTGTGAAGAGAAAATGTTCCCCTGGATTTCCTCCCAAAGCTTTTCAGTTTCTGGTAGGTGTGAGGTTATGCCAGTGTTTCCTCAACAGTGTTAGTCTGTTAAATCCTTGTTCTTGGGGCACCTGGGTGGCTTGGTCAGTTGAGTGTCTGCCTTTGGCTCGGGTCATGATCTCAGGGTCCTGGGATCGAGCCCCACGTCAGGCTCTCTGCTCAGCAGGGAGTCTGCTTGCCCCTCTCCCTCTCCCTGTCACTCCCCCTGCTTGTGCTCTCTCTGTGTCAAATAAATAAAAAATAGGGCAGCCTGGGTGGCTTAGCGGTTTAGCACCTCCTTCAGCCCAGGGTGTGATCCTGGAGACTCAGGATCGAGTCCCACATCGGGCTCCCTGCATGGAGCCTGCTTCTCTCTCTGCTTCTCTCTCTCTGTGTCTCATGAATAATAAATAAAATCTTTTAAAAAAAGAAAAAATGAGTTCCATGATCAGATAAGTTCGGAAAAGCTTTCAAGACAGAAGTCCCCTGGGGCACCCGGGTGGCTCAGCAGCTGAGTGTCTGCAGGGCGTGATCTTGGTATCCCGAGATCAAGTCCCAAATCGGGCTCCCTGCATGGAGGCTGCCTCTCCTTCTGTGTCTCTCGTGAATAAATAAATAAATAAAATCTTAAAAAAAATAAGCCCCCTCTGGGATTTATAATTTATATTTGGATTTTAAAGGCTTTTCAGGAAGTCAGGAAACCTGTTTAACTTTATTTAATCCAGGATTTCCCAAACGTATTTGACAACGTATCTTCCATCGAACACCTACTAGCATCCCTAACGCCTATTAGCACCGAGGTTCTAGAGAACCCACTTTGGGGAACATTGGCCAATGCCGAAGTCTGAAGTAAAAGGCAAATGAATATGTCAGCATCTGGGATGCCTTTTCCCTAAAGGTGCCCGAAGGTGCAGGCCACATCTCCCCGGCTCCCAGCACCTTGGTACCTTCAGGAAACATCGACACATGCCAGGGACTGAGCTGGACACTTGGCTAATAGCTCCTGTCCTCAAGGAGCTGCCTGGCTGGGGAGGCCCGGACGAGCCTAGGCATTTCTTTGGCCTGACAAGGAACGTCAGAGATTCCAGCCATGCCTGGACCTTTGGTCCCTCCTTTTCTATGGCTGGCATCAATTTGTCACTGGTCTCACTTGCCTGTAAACTCTTCATTTAACAAAAATATATCAAGCATATGTTTCATGCTGGATACTGTTGTGGGATATATTTGAGAACAGAACAGGCAAAAATCCCTATCCTTGTGGAGTCTATATTTCAATAGAGTAAGGTAAGCAGTGAATTAATGAAATACATGGCATGTCAGTAACAAGTGCTACAGTGGAGAGGGGATAGGCAGTGTCGAGAAGTTTTGCTATTTTAAATGGGGTTGGGGATGTCTCATTAACCTTCGTGTAGGAACCTCAAGACGTGAGAGAGTGAGTCAGGTGGAAGAATGTCTAGGAAGAGGGAGTGGCAAGTGCAAAGGCCCTGGGGTAGGAGTATGCCTAGTGTGTCTGACACACAGCTAGAAGACCAACATGGCTGAAGCAAACGAGAGACGAGGAGCAGCAGGAAAGGTCCAGAAAGGTAATAGTGGCCATAGTGTTAGACACCGGGTGGGATGGGAAACCTTTTGAACAGAAAACAAAATATAACATGACTTATCATTTAACAGAACTTTATGTGACATACATTTCAGCATATACAAAATCCCTGTGGAGGTAATATCAGCTCATGCAGCTGGTTTCCTGGTGGGAGGTTGGGAGGCCCTTCAGCTCATGGCCTCACCCAGCCTGGCATGAAAGGATAGAAAGGGTGCGAGGATAGAGGGAGGCAGGTGGATGACCAGGGGCAGGAAGCTCTGAAAGCCAACCTGTTTCACATGTGCACAATATTTTTACTCTGTGCCAAGCACTGTCTGAGGCCCATTTACTCAGATCCTTTTTGCACAACTTTGAATTAACCCTGTGGGGTGGGAAATTCCTTGATCCGCCTTTGAGATCCTCGTGAGTCAGAGCAGTTAAGAGGCGTGCCAAGTCACACAGCTCACCAGTGGCAGAACAGGGCTTCCCGAGTTCCTTTCCAGTGCTAAGTTCCGGCGCCAAGTTTCTTTCCAGGAAAGCCTCAGCCTCACACTGGCTCGGGTTGGAAATGGTGTCTGGAGCTCCACTGGTCTCCAGGGCTGCACTTTCCAGACGGGTGAGCGACCACAGCCCTTAGCGCTGACTCCAGATTTTCTGTAGGTGCCCAGAGTGTGCAAGGTGAGTGTGTCAGATTGGAAATAGACACTGAAGTCATGGAAAAGCTACGTGCGGAAGGTTCACTTGGGAGCACTCTCGGGAGATACACCTGTAAGGAGACTAGGAAAACAGGAGTGAGAGGAGGGGAAAACCGGCCCCAAATGTGGTTGCAAAGGCGACATCAGCCCCCCCAAGAACAGCAGATTGATGCAGAGATGTTGGGGGGTGGGGTGGGGGAGTACCAGATGGACACGTGAGCCAAGCTGGGCCAATCACAGAAACAAGGGGTAGAGAGACCTGAGAAAGAAGTTCAGTCTGGCCCTGGGTGTCGAATCAAGGACAATTAACCCAGAAACAGTCGTGTTCAGCCATCCAGACAGGAGCTGGAAAAAATGTCTGGCGACAGGGTAAAAGATCGAAGCAGGTGCAGAGAGAGAGAAAGTAGAGGGCGGTGGCCCCCTCCTGAAGCCCTACAGAGTTCCAGGCCTTTCTTGATCCGCATCCCAGCCCTTGTACGTGGACATTGTGGACCAGGGCTGCTGACTCAGCTTCTCCAAGTGGAAGCTCAGAGTTCTCCGGATGCTGCCTCTGCTCCTCCAAGGCTGCCCCCGACCTCACACCAGACCCAGCTCGGATCCCCTGCCTCCCCATTTACTAATCTTGGGGAGTGAGATCGTTATTTTTTTCTTACCCTGGGTCCTTTTCCCTAAGCTTTTCAAAGTCAAAAGCCCAAGATGAGCCTTTGTTTCTTTCTGCTGTCCCAGCTCTTCCCTGAGGCACCCAGCATAGACCAGGCTGGCTCCAAGGGCAAGGGGGGATGGGGAGAGACAAAGGGAAGGAAACAGCCAGAATTGTTAAAAATTAATGGTTCAAACATCTTATCCTACCACAAAACAACAGCAATTTTTAAATGCGTTTTTTTCCAAAAGCACAGCAGCCTCTGGATTGTGCTACGAGCACCTTCCCAGGCAGGCATCAGTGCTCCGTGAGGCCGGAATGTTAATGTCAAGATCATTCATTCATTTGTGCGCCGAAATAGACAGCCAACTGCTTCCTTAAGAAAAATGCTTGTCTTGCTTGCAGATTCTTTTCTGGCCCACTGCCCAACAGAGGTAGGGTGGCCATTCATTTGGATAAGTCTTGATTAGGCCTCTTAATTTTCATAAAAGGCGGTTGACCTGACAGTCCCCTAGATTGACTTAAAATGTTGGTTTTTTTTTAAAATTATTATTCTAAAAGAAATAGCTGCATATGATAAAAATGCTGCAGAAAAAAAAATGTTGCAAGAATGATTACCTTGAAAATGAAAGTCTGTGTAATCTTCCCTCCCCAAGGCAGCCCCTTTTGGACATTTGATCTATATTTATCCAGACTTTCCCTTCCCATCTTATTTTTCCAGTAAAACTGATCTGCATCACTCTTCTTAAACTAAACTGCACTGTTTTCTTGATTCACCTTTTCAAAATTACTTTTGAAAGCCAATAAGAATACGTAATTATAGTAAGGAGGGTTTAGCTAACATATAAAATTCCCTCTCCCCTAAGGTTACCGACTGTCACCAATTTCTTATGCATCCTTCCAGAAATTTTCCATGCCCATATGTTGTTTTATTATTTAACTTTTAATATGAGCAGCATCACATAATACCACAATACCTTCTGTTGTGCAACCTGCTTTTTTTTTTTTTTTCACCTAATCACATATCTTCCACAACGTTTCCCAACAGCATGTGTCATGTCCTGGTCCTGTTGATGGCAGCACAGTGTTCCACTATACAGATGTGCTGTGATTCATGTATCTAAATCTACTTCTCAGGCACAGACAAAACTGCATATTTGGGGTCTTTGCTGGAAACCAGAGCCTCATGCTCTGCGTGAAGAATAATCTGGAGACGAGGTTCCTGGAAGATCCTCTTCTAGGATCTGGGTGTCATACCTGAACGAAGCCATTCGTTGGTGGATTGCACATTTCATCTGCACCTTCTGGATCTCCCATAGAGGTGCTTTCATCAGGTCAAGGCCCCAATTTCCAATGCAGGGGTCTTCACAAGGCTTGCCCCTGCCTTCACAGTGAGGATGCTATGGGGGATGTTGACCGCTGCATGACCCACATGAGGTCCAAGCAAAAACAAGTATTATTTTTTCTAAGGAGCTGGTCTACTTTTTCTTTAAGGATTTTGTGATATTTGTCATTAATCACTTTTCTTATCTTCCTTTCTTGCTTTGGCCTCCAGGAAGCCCAGAACCAAATTTTAGTAATCACATGCAATTTTTGTGCATACCTGCTTGCTAGCTCTTCCCCTTTCATCTTCTCTGTGTAGTCTTTTATATTTCTCCTGGACCTTTGAAGACCTTGATTTCTAAATTTTGAACTTCTCCCTTTTCTGTTTGGTGGAGGTATTTTATTTTTGTTGGGACCCTTTCAAGTCGCCTCTTGGTTCTATTTGCAGAAATAAGCCAGAGCATTAGAAAAATAAAGGAAGATGCTTTTCTGACACACCCCTTTCTGCTTAAATGCTTGCTTCTCCCCTGCCCTGTTGATGCAGAGAGATTTCGAGGGTGACATGGAGCCCACAGAAGTGAGCTGGGACAGCAGGTGGCCTGACAAGAGAGACTTGTAGCTTCAGGACACAGGGCCCAAATTCAGTTGGCTGCCTGGGCACCCTTGACATGAGATATATGGGGGCTGCTAGGCTGCTTTGCAAGGCTTGTGACCTCAACTCCCTGTTTATCAGGCCTTTCCCAAGCCTGAGAAGTGCCTCTCGTCCTAGGAGGACTGCCACTCCTGGGAGCCACTTAGAAACCGGCAGGGCTGACTTGGGATTTGCAGTGCCTCCAGAGCCAGAGTCCGGAAGGACCCTAGATCTTCCACTTAAACGAGGAGGGGCGGAGGGGTGGGGGTGGCAGTCCCTAGAACCCAGGGGGTTAGATGCTGTCCTGTCACCTTACATGAGGAATGGCTGTGATAAAATAATAACCGGCAACAGTAGGTGACCCAGTTTGAACAAAGAAGCTGAGGATCGATGCTCCACAGCCATGGCCTGCTTTGCAGGTCCTTCTACTACAACATTATATATTATATGCAAATCACAGCGCAAACTTAAGGCTGCTTTTCATGTCAAGTGGCTTCTTTGAGCCTATATGTTATATTTTACAGATCTTGGACAGTAACATTTTTCTTTTTAGCGCAAAGTTGCTCAAGGTTCATCTGAGACTCTTTTAAATTGCTGCTTTCAGAGAAATAACAATGTAAAATGACATGATGATGTATGGCCCTGTCCGGTCGACGGGGGCCGCAGCAGCCACAAACGCCACCAAACCTTTGGGAATGAAGCGGTCTCCGGAGCGCCATTGTGCAATTGTCCTAACCGGATCATTTTTAATTAGTTGCAATTAATTTCAAGTGACAGCGTCCTGCACTATCAAGTCAGAGAGGCCTGGGTGCGTGGGTGGGGTTATTAGGAACAGCCGGCTGGTGAGAGAGAAGCCAGAGGGGGGTCTCATCACAGGGCTTTTACCTCCGACAGGATCCCCCGGGGTGGGGGATGGAGAGACCATCATTTCCCATTTCCCCTGAGCTGGTGCAGGAGCTTCTTCCTAATGATGCAAATGTTCTGATTCTTTCTGGGGCGTGTGGGCGGGCGGGGGGCCAGCAAGAAGGGCACTTATTACAGCCTGGACATGTGGCCGAGTGTGTTCTGACAGTTTTCTTGCCTCGGTGACACCACGTGGTGGGCCCGATAACCCCCTCGCTGGTGTGGCTGATGCAGTCCCCGAGATGAGACTACGGGCAGGTGGTTTATCTGGGAAGTGACCCCAGGAGTGGAGAAGTGGAGCAAGCAAGCGGTGTGCCTGGAGCTCACTCCCCCCAGGGGAGCCCTGAAGGACCCAGGACACGTATCTCAGAGCTATCCCAGTCATTGGACCAAGGACCTAGGCTATTTATACCATGTCCCACTGGTCATTAGTGGGGGACTGCTCCCCAGTTGTGTAAAACACACACGAGTGACTAGAGAAAGCTCTCGGGCCAGGTGCTGGCAGCGGGCCAGGCGCTGGCAGTCAGGCTGGGAGCACTAGCGTGGCAAGGGCAAGGGGACAGGTGACACCGACAGCATCTGCCATAACCTCCAGGATCCCTGGCAGTTCTAAAGTCCTCCAACCACCCTCCTCCCGCCCCACAACCGGTACCCCTCGGATATCCCTCTAAGGCATTTACATGGGGAGAAATAGGCAGAGAGGGCAAGCAGGGTGACACTCCTGGGGAACCCAGGCTCTCTCAGGCCAGGCTTTTGTGAACTGACCAGGTTTCATTTCCTGCGGCCCTCTGGCGCCCTTACCCCCACCCCCAGGGTCAGAGTCCTTCTCGGTAGGACTGCTACTGAGCAACCCTAGAAAACTAGATAAAGTATCCCTCCCAAGCACCATGCTCTCCAATCAAAAGGTTTTGGGGGGCACTGATCTCACAGTGACACAGTCACTCCTTGCCCCCGACCCAGCTGACTCTGGGACCAAGGCACTACTCTACACTTCTAATGCACTTACTCCTCTGAGCAGTGGATTTAGAACCAGGTCCAAGGCATTTGGTCTCCATCCCCTGGCTTCTCTGGAAAGGTGGGGGGTGGGCACATATACACCCTTCCTCCTTTATGTTCCCAGAGCCTTGCTTCACTGGTTCATCAGTAGGGAGGGGATGGGAGCTAATATTACACTTGGCCCTTTTCTCAAGAGTAAGAATAACAACTATTACACACACATATGGGGCACTTACCTATGCCACACGTTGTTCTAAGAACCTCCTAATGCCATATAACTCTGATTTTCACAATCCAGTGAAGTAATATCAACGTGCCCATTTTAGAGGGGAGAAAATTGAAGAACAGAGATTCTAAGTAACTTGCCCAGGGTCACCCAGCTACTCAGTGATGGAGCTAGGATGTAAACTCAGGTATCTGAGACCTGGAACCCCAATGATGATGTCCACCACCTGAGAAACTGTGACACCTACTATACACCCAACGAGTTTTGTTTCATGCTTCCCCTGGACTGAAATACACACAATACTAAAAAGCCTTCTTTCCAAAAACGCTAAGTATATCTGACCTAACCACGTCTCTTTTTGGCTCTTTTTAATTTTTTTAAAGAAGTGGGTTATTGCATCCATGTGGGGGGCCTCTAAGAAATAACTGGAGACCCCAGAATTGCCTCCTTCCTTCTGGGCCAAGCCCACTGTCTGCCTTGGGTAAGGACACAAGGACCCACAGCAGGCATGTGTGGTTGTCCTCCAGATATGGCTAGTATGGCACTTACCTCCAGAGGACCTAAGTTCCCCTGAATCACCCTTTATGGCACTATCATCCATTAACCTCTTGAAACCCTGCCTCCAGCTCAGCCAAGCTTCCTATTTACAAAGGATACCTCTCCGCCCACAGAAGTCGCTTTGGTTTATTTTTATTTTATTTAAATTTAATTAATTAATATATCCTGTATTATTGGTTTCAGAGGCAGAGTTCAGTGATTCATCAGTTCCATAAAACACCCAGTGCTCATTCCATCACATGCTCTCCTTAATGCCCATCACCCAGTTACCCCCACCCTCCTCCCCTCCAGCGCTCCTCAGTTTGTTTCCTATGATTACGAGTCTCCTATGGTTTGTCTCCATCTCTGATTTCATCTTGTTTTATTTTCACAGAAGTCACTTTGAAACTTTTATTCAGCCCTCAACATGTTTGGACTTGCAATAAGTTGTTTTTCAATGGTCCAGGATTTGTGTGGCTAATTTGATTTTTCAGCAATTTCCCACTGGTTTTTTTCCCCCCTGAATTAGTCTTTACTTCGATGGAACTTATTATGAAATTTCAGTTCTAGAGTCTAGAATGTCTCCATTTTGCCCCAGCTCTGTCAGGCTGAGGGATGGGATTTTCTAGACCTTGTATGACTTTGCCATGGATGCCTGTCTCTGGTGTTTACCCACAGGAGCCTCCTCACCACCCGACTTGTGCATTGCAGGTCCATGAGCCAAGTTCATGCCCTTTTCTCCTGTGCCTGCTCAGGGCCATATAAGACCATCATTTCACGGCTGTCTTTGGGAACTTATGTGTTTACTGGGACACAACTGACAAAAAACCATCTGTGAGATTATCATGAAAAAAAAAGTGGAAAAGAGTTATGACAAAGGGCTTCATTTAGGGAGGAAGAAAAGAAGTCTTTGGGTGAGGCTATGGGGTTAACGTGGCTAGACGAGGTTTCCAGGAGAAGCTGTTGAGGCTGGGGTTCTCAAAACCGTAGTTCTTGGCCCATAAGACACAGAGCTGCCTTTTATTACCAAGTTTGTCATGCCTCATTGACTATCCTAGGATGGAAAGCAAAGATAATAATATAACCAACCTATCCACATAATTAAAAAAAAATCAATAGATTGACCCAACTGTTACATAGAGGAGAAATCAAAGGAAAGTAAGTCATAATAAAATAATATGTATTTCAATATGTAAATGGTCAGCGACAATGAAGAAGTCAAATAGTCGCTAACATAAAACCACATGATGGGACAGCAGCAGTGCCTCCTGCTGCAGGTGGGGGGGAGGCTGACTGATGTGCCCACATGGAGGGTGGTTTCCCAAATGGTGAACAACTCTTGGTAAAGTTCTGTACAAAACAGAGGATGACTTTTCCCTCAACATCACAGGAGCTGCACTCCTAGAAAATTCAGTATATACTAAATCCACGCAAAAGTACTCTGTGCTTCTATGTAAAACTGAGCTGGGTTTAGACGCAGGTCATTGTAAAGACCTTTTTGCACCAGGATCGTGGGCAAGCCTAGGGCCTCTCCCAGGTTGTGCAGAATGCGCACTGCGCAGCCTTTTACTTTATCACCTAAGTGAATGGTGTCCCCTTGGGTTGTAGAGCACACACCAACTTGCTTGCATGGGACATGAGAGAGCTCATCATTGCATGGGACTGTCCCGCACACTGCAGTATGCAGAGACCACTCCTGGTCCCCACCCTCAACACACACACCAAACGCCAGCCTGGTCGCAACAAAATACCCCCACCAACGTCCACATCTGCCCCTGGGCAGCACTACTCCATGGAAGAGTGGCTCTCTCGGAGCCCTTGTGTGGCCCCAGCCTCCCCCACTGCAGGTGGTCCTCAGCTTCTACTCGACTCCTCTCTATTGCCTCCTTCATCTTTTCCTTCACACTCCTGCCTCAGTCCAGCCCTGATGGGCTCATTCCTGGGCCAGTAGAGAGTCCACTTGGGCTCTCTGCTTCTGGCCTCAGGCTCAGCCAGAGAACCTACCCAGCACTGTTGTACAAAGGCCTTTCTCTCCCCAGAATCCAGTCCCAGGATGACAGAGCCATCTTTTCATAGTAACCTTTCTTCCCACTCCCTCCTATTCTCGAAGCCTTCCCACCTCCATACATTTGCTCCCACCATTTGCCTTCTAGGCCAACTCTATCCCCAACCCCACGGCCCCCCATCTCTGCCCTTAGGTGCCCCCTCACCCACCCGCCTTCCCGGATGTACGGAAGCAGTGTGCTCCCAGTGTTTCATCTGTGCCTCTTGTACACCCATAACACTTTTGTAGAGTGCTCTTCCCTTATGTATAAATTCAAATCTCCTCCAGAGCAAGGACCAGGACTTTTTGGTCTCAGGGCCCCAGCACTGGAGATCCCCAACGCTGGCCCAGCACATGAGATTGGGTATAAAGTAGGGCCAGCCTAGAAGGGGCACGGATTTAATCAGTGAGCTGCTGGGAGCCATGTGGCTTCCTGAGTAGGAACCAACTTAAAGTGGTAACTTTGGTAGATTGCTCTAGTGAGGTGGGGCACAGAGTGTTGGGGCAAAGGGTGAAGGCTGCTGCCATCCTACAGCTTGGTCTCTCAGGTGAAAGAAGAAATCAGAAGAAGTCCTGAATCCACTGTCTAGGGTGAAGAAGGAGAGTGGTCACAAGTTGTGCAGAGAGCACTGGCCTGGGGGTCTATAGGCCTGGGTTTGAGTCAGCTAGCCTTGCTACCCCACTTAGAGTAACATGGTGCCCAGGGGGCCAGGAGATGCCAGTGAGAAGGAATCTCACTAACCTGTCCTTGCTTAAACAAAATCCATGTTTACTGAATGAAGCGTTGTTTACAATAGCCAAATTATGGAAGCAGCCCAACCCCCCTTTGATGGATGAATGGATAAAGAAGATGTGGGGGGTATAGATATATATGCACACAACGGAATGTTATTCAGCTATAAAAAGAATGAAATCTTCCCATTTGCAACAACATGGATGGAGCTAGAGAGTATAAATCTAGGCAAAATAAGTCCATCAGAGAAAGACAAATACCATATGATTTCACTCATATGTGGAATTTAAAAAACAAAGCAAATGAATAAAAGGAGAAAGAGAGAGAGAGAGAGACAAACCAAGAAACAGGCTCTTAAATATAGAGAACAAATTGATGGTGATCAGAGGGGCGGTGGGTGGGGGACGGGGCAAATAGGTGAAGGGGATTAAGAGGACACTCATCACGATGAGCACTGAGTAATGCGTAGAATTGTTGAGTCACTGTGTTGAGTCACCGTGTTGTGTACCTGAAACTAATAGAACACTGTATGTTAACCACACTGGGGGTCAAATAAAAATGTTAATATAATCTTGAAAACTTAAGTCCACATGATCACCATTTGGTCTCATTTTTAAGTCATTCATCTCATTAAACATCTCCTGTGCTCCCTCTTAACCTAGATATGGCTTAGCAATACAGCTCACCCTGCATCTTGATATTGAAGTAAGGTACCTTATTACAGGGTAGAGAAGGTGCCCCTCTCTTCATCCTGCACTGGGTGCTCAGGTCCCTGTTCATTCCAGGGGCCCCCACACCTCCTAGACCCTCTGAGTTTCCAGCTGTGCCAAGGATGTGGCCATGAGCAAGGCTGCTTCTGGAGCAGCTTGACCCAGAGAAGAGTGAGCAGGTGCACTGGTGACCTGAAAGAGAAACGGCAGCTCCCCTTTGGAGTTTGTCCTGATGGCTCTCGTAGTCCGGGACCCCTGAGGGAGGCAGTGAGGAGTGGGCTGCCCAGGAGGATTCAGCCTCCGAATCCTGGGCTTTCTAGCAGCTTCCTCACTGCCTGAGCAGCTCTGTAGCCAGTGGTCTCTGACCCTTGTCTGGCCCTCCCTGTGATACAGAAGCCGCCACCGTGTAGATCGCAAGGCATACTTTCTCTGGTGCCCCGACCAAGATCCAACCAATACATAGCAGCATCACCTAGGAATCAGATTTTTAAAATACAGACACCCAGCCCCCATCTGGAGAATCTGATCCGGCAAACATGGCTGGAGCTGGGACCTTTCCTTGTTTCTTTTTCCATCTCTGAGGTGACTCTACACAGAATCCAGAGAAAGCCTTGGCTACTGAGCAGACAAGACCGTCACCTCTTGGGCAAAGCTGTGAGCAAGAGAGGGGAGGGGCATCTCTGGCCTTCTGGCTTGGTCTCTTGAGAGGGATACCCCACAGAGAATCACGAAACCCACAAACCAGCACATCACCAAAGCCTGGCCCTCACCCTGCTCCAGCAGGGAGGCCAAGGACCCACAATACCATCCCCAAAGGGCCTGTTCATCTCCCACACTGGGACTGTCGGCCTGCCAGGGGCTGTGATTGGGCCTCACTGGGGAGAGAAGGTGGACCTGGGCCTCCTGTGGGCTGCCGTGAGAAGCTGAGTGGGGCAGGCCTGGCCAATTCCTTGACAGAGAAGGGAAGAGTGTGTGCGTGTGCGCGCCTGCCCGTTCCCATGCACCTTGCTGCCCCTACTGCCTACCGCTGCTGGTCTGGGAAGAAGGCAGCCAGCTAACCCCCTGTTGTAGCTCTATCACACACAGGGGTGGGGACTTGCCCAAGGGACTCCTACACAAGGGAGTAGGGGTAGGGATGGAAGTGGAATGGGGAATAGAAGAGGGAGGACTTGGAGATTTCATTCTGGGCATTTTGAACAAGACCAGGTAGGGGGCAGGGAGTGGGAACCCCGTCTCCCAGCTGAAGCTGAGCCGTGGTCCCCCACCCCCACACAGGGCCTGACTCTAATGTCTTCTGATGGGACAAATTGGTGAGCAGGACTATTAGCTGGGTGACATCAAAAGGCATTAATCTCTGGTTCCCGAGCAAGACCAGCGCCACATTAGTGCCTCGCACCCAGTCATTATTAAGACTTTAGCCCAAGGGTGTAATAAATGTTTTATGGCATGCAAACCAAGGTAATGGAATGCAAATCCCATAATATAGCCATACATTTATTTTCTAATGGAGCAAATGATGATGTATTTTATCTGAGAAGAGCTGCCGATAGGGTCTGCTTGGGAAATGCAAAGTTAGGGACCCAAAGGGTGAGTGGGTGGCCCTGCTAGGGTGGGGGCTTGGGGTGAGTGAGGGTGGGAGACGCGTTGGGACTTCCCAGCAACAGTCAAGCTTTCGTACACACAAACCTGAACAAGCCCATCGCTCTTGCTCTCGTATCCCCAAATGCCCTCCTTTTGGGGCATATATCGAACATTCTGAGGCTTAATTACATCCCCTTTACAGAGTGCCCCCCCTCCCTGGAGCCACCACCCCCACCTGGAGCTGCATACCAATAAGCTATTCAGCTGATATTGGCTTTCCAAAAATATGGCCACATTAAGGTGTGAAATGTTAATGGGATCGAGGGGCACAGGGCTATTTCTCCCGTGGAGTTAGGACTTGGCATTGGCGCTGATTTTATTAAGAGGCCAACACTGTTCAGTCGCAGCCCTGGGGCTGGTGGGGAAACCAGGCAGGCTACCCTGGGTGGCTGCGGCCTTGGGAAGGGCTTCTGGTAACCAGGTCCCCCAGGTCTTGCTGATTGCTGCTGAAAGAACCCTCTGATTATTCCAGTGGTCCCCAAAAGAGTATGAGATGCCTTCTGCAGTCAGAGGCCCTCTTCATTCCCAAGAACTTCCATAGTGTCCTCTATCATCCAGCCCAGACTTAGGCATACAGTACTCAGCTGGACAAGGCCTCATGAGCCTAATACTGACGTCTCAGGACCTACTCTGGACCTAGATTTTTAGGGGCACCAAGAAATCCAGGAACTGTTCCTGCCTTTAAAGTACTGATGATCTAACTAGGGAAAAGGACACACATCTGAAAAGAAATCACCAGTCAGAAGGTATGAGGTTTGAGGGTTGCCTCGGTGGCATATCTGAGGAGTGCGGGTTTCCTTACAAGACTTTTAAGAAAAAAGAAAAGGCATCCATTGAGAAAAAGAGAAGGGGAATGAATACCTCTGTCCAAGAGGAATCCTGATGGTGATATCGCTGTGGTTGGAGATGGTGAAGCCTCTTAAGATTGAAAAGGCAAGACTTGGCTCTTTCCCCAGAGAGCTTGTAGTAGGTGCTCAGGTCACGCTGGCTTTGGAATGCCTTGAAAACAATGATGCTTCTCAGAGGGCTAGGACCATATCTAGTGTGAGCACTTCGATGCTTGGCAGGCCTTTTGATCTTCTAAAATGCCTTCTTGTTTTATAGAATAATATTAACATCAATAATAATTAATTGAGAAATTATATCAGGTGCTATGCTCAGCACTGCATTATCTCATTGAATCTTAAAACGACCCTAAGAGGGAAGTACCTTTATGATTCCCACTGAGGAATAATAATGAGGAAACAAGTCTCAGAGTTGGGCTTGCCCAAGTGAGGGAGAGCCGGGACTGTAGCAGATCTCTCTGCCTCCAGAGCTCATCCTCTATGGTCTGCCCCTCCAAATTGAGGTAACAGAGGTCAGAGGAATAAAGAGCTGCGTTGAAGGACCCACAGCCAGCTGGTGTGATCAAGGGATCAAGGGAGGGCCTCTGGCTGCAGACCATGCTAACTCCTACACCGCAGTGAGCAGCTCTCGGTTTTCACATGTGTATATTATCTCAGGCAAGACTCCCCAGGTCCAAGTGGCTGACCTTCCGTCTATATTCAACTAGTCTGTGCCAAGAAAGAATATTGTCTCATCCTAAGATAAGTCAAATCATGGATGAACACAAATAAAATAAAGATAAAAGTAAATCTGGTGTCCCTGATAATCCTGAACTCACCCTGATTTGAAGATTCTCCATCGAATTATCTGTGCCAAACACAAAAGGGCTGTAGGGTGATTGCCCTTTTGAAGGATACTTGGACTAGAATGAGTTGCGTTTGGTTCTGCTCTGGTGTGACCTGCTAAAACCCCGTAACAGGCCTTTAGAGACCATTACCCTCCAAGGCCCGGCCAAGCCCGTTTTGGGGGGAGGGGGAGAAAAGCAGTAGCAATCTATTATGAATTCTTCAGGCTGGTTCTGGAGATAGATAGGCATGGATGCCCAGCAACCTGAATAGGGCCAGGACCAGGGTGAGACAAGAGGAGCCTAAAGAACACACCAAGGAGGCACTCAGTCTCAGAATCACACTAGTGCAGACCTTAAAAACGAGTACCCCTGAAATTATGTGCTCTAGGCACTCTCTTGCTGGGGCCTGACGCTGAACTGCCCTGACCCTATCATAAATGAACAAGTAGAAATGAGCCCCTGTCTCCTTAGCTTATTGTTGAGATGGGGAGGGAAAGGGTGATTTCTAATTGGTCCCTGTAACTAGAAAGTTGGGACTCAGGGACTGGATCAGCAACAGAAATTCTAAGGAAACTGACTTTTGTAAATGGAAACAGGGAAAACTCAAGCTGTTCATTAGTCCACTTAAGTGAAAATTCAGGGGCTCAGGACTTGGGCAGGGCTGGATCCAGTTACCCAACATCCTCAACAATATTTTTCTTTTCTTTTTTTTTTAAGATTATTTATTTATTACTTATTCATGAGAGACACAGAGAGAGAGGCAGAGACACAGGCAGAGACACAGGCAGAGGAAGAAGCAGGCTCCCTGCAGGGAGCCTGATGTGGGACTCGATCCCAGGACTCCAGGATCAAGACCTAAGCCGGAGGCAGACACTCAACCACTGAGCCACCCACGTGTCCCAACTCAACAATCTTTTTCTTTCGATCTCTCAGCTCTGCTTTCCTCAAAATTCTTCCTAGATGCAGACTAATTGAAGGTAGATGGAGGCTCCCTTGGACCCGGGATAATACACACACAAGAGCTGTTCACAGTGGTACAAGAGACCAAGGAGGGAGTGAAGTGATGGCTTCACTCCAGGGCTCAGGAAGCATCTCCAGAGTGAGGGCAAGAGACTGTGAACAGCCCCAGACTTACTTCCAGCCAACCCCAATTGGAAAAAGAGCTCTTCCTCCCCAGTAGTTAATGCAGTCGTGTTTATTAGCCTAGCTTCGGTTGCATGCCCAACACTGAACTAACCATTGTGGCCAGGGGGCTGACCCGCTCTGACTGGCTAGCTCTGATCATGGGCTGATCCCTAGGAGCCCCAGACATTCAACCCCATTTGTGACTATGTCAGCTTAGGGGGAAACAAATTCCCCCAAGGAGAATCTGGGTGCTCTGGGAGGAGGGATGGATCCTGGGCAAGCAAATTCAGAAGAACTCAATTCAAGAGCTAGAGACTCTTCTATAACTGGCTGCACCCAGGTCTTCTGTGGGGACACATAGCACCTGCTGCCCAAATCTGCATGATTTGTGATCATCCTCTGGAAGCTTTGCTCAGGCATGAAATGCTTCTTGCTCATCTTTGGCCACCTAACACTCTCCCCTAAGGGACTGGCCAATGACTTACGTTATAGTTTCTCAGTAAGAATTTGCTGACGTTATGAAGAATGAATGAGGAACTGTTCTGGGACTGGGCCCCAAACTTTTATTAACTGTGAGGTTAAAAGCTATCGAGGGTCAGGGGCACCACAAAGGGGCAGAGGGAGTGAGTCAATTAACACCTGCTTTTTTATTTCCAAATCGAATTGTTGCATGAGGTTTGGAGATGATGTAACCACTCGGCAGTGTCGGGGTAGGATTTATGAGCCATGGTATGTGGAGCAATGGTTTGAACAGGCAGCTGGTGAGAGGCATTTACCCCGACTGCCCTCTCTTGGAAGTCTCCCTAAAATAATGGTTGCAAGACATGAAGGTACTTTGGCAGTTATAAACCCCTCCCCCTGTAGCCAGGGTGAATCTGAGTTGAGTCACTTTTTCCTGGGCTGGTTTAGAAGGGTGTCCAGTTCAGGCAAGGTTTCATGTTGGGAGGGGAAAGGAGTAGGAATGTTCAGGAGTAGAGGGAGGAAGGGATAGATGGAATAGATTAACCCAGCTTGGCTTCCAGGAACGGGGACATGACCCCACTGGAGCCTTCTTAGGCTCCATTTGAGTAGGGAATGGGATTAGCCAACACAGAGACTCTATCTTTAATGTCCATTCACTGTCTCCCACCTGAGATGAGCAGGATTAGCCTCTGCTGAAGTCTCTGGGAACGAAGTTGGTGTGGCTGGACTTGCTGACCACTCCATGGCCTGCCGTAGACAATGAAAGAAGGCAGGCTTCCCCTCTAGCCCTTCCCACCAGTGCCTCGCTCTGAATGATGGATGTTCGGCTGGGTCATTAAATGCTGATTAAAGTACTAGAGAAAAGAACAGGAGCAAAAAAAAACCAACATCGAATGTTGTACATACATATACACTCCCACCCCAGGTGCCCCCCCTTCCCTTTTCTCAAGCTGCCTCGAAGTTCATTCCAACCCTCCATTGGAAATGCTATAAAAGGCCAGGTTAATTAAGTCCTATATATTACCAGCACAAACACTTCCAACTTTATTCCGGCAGCTCGGTGAGTGAGGAGGAGGCCAGGCAAGGTCCAGGCAGCTCAGGGTAATAAAACAGAAGACTCAATTACCTTGTACATTTGCAGTTTTTATAAAATCATTTAAAGTTCTCCCAATGAAAAGCACGATGGAGAGGGATTGGAGTCCTGAAATCCAGCAGGAGCTTAGGGAACCAGGGATTTTAGAGCAGCTATGGGTAAGAAAATACTCCTGTCCATCCCCCTACTTCTGGGAAGGGAGACCAAGGCACATTACGAAGGAAGGAGAAAGGGAAGGGGACTCCCCTAGCCCCCTGAGCATCCACTGGGCATCCACTGGGTCTGGAGGACTATACTGGTGTTTTACACAACTCGCTCAGGTAAGTATCATCCCCATTTATGGATGAGAAGACTGAGGCAGCAGAATGAGTCACCCAACCAAGAGATACCCAAAACCCAGAGCCTGTTGTACTCTGATTCTTGCCCCTCCCTTTAAGCTGACCAGCCTGTTTCTGTACAGCATAGCCAGATGTTAAGAGAACAGTCTCTGGAGTCCATTTGAATCTCTGGATTCAAGTCCCAATTCCACCAATTCCTAGCTGTGTACCCCTGGGTAAATTGTCTAGCTTCTCTGAACCTTAGTAGGTAGTGTCCTCATCTGTAAAAACAATTTTAGTACCTTCCTCATAGCACCGTTAGGAGGTTTAAATGGGACAGTGCGTAAAATGCTCAGGCCGGAGCCTGGAGTATGATACATACTGGTTAGTATTGTGATTATTATGCTCGCTACACCTCAGCTTGTCATGACCAGATCATCACATTTTTCAGGGTGCTAGCAAGTGAACCCATTTAGCTCATGCGCTAAAGAAAAGTGGGTAGAGGAGCTCTCCCAGCTTCCCCCTTGACACCCCAGAGAGCTAATTCACACATGGATTACCGTGCTTCTGAGTCTCATCAAAAGGGCAGGAATCTCCCTCCTGTTGAGGGACCCAAGACTTTCGTGGGCCAACAAAAGTAAGAGCTATATAGAAGTGAAAAACAAAATTTTTTTCTTCAAAAAGCAGAAACTGTTTAGTTGTTCAATATACCTGCTTTTTCAGGAATAGGAGTATAAAACTTCAATTTAACAGCAGCCCCCAGAGAGAGAAATTATTCTCTGAACTGTAGCCACGGCGACCCAGAGCAATGTTTCCCAGAAGGCTGGACAGAATTAAGCCCAAAGTTCCCTCATCTTGATCAAATCTCTCAGGGCGTTTGGGGAGTGGGGAGTGTTTGGGGGGGGGTGGGGGGAGTACACTGAGGACCCAGCACGTGGAAGACACTTTGATCGCTGTGTGTTGACTGAATTAATGACATTGTGATACTCTCAAGTCCTCTTGTATGGAAAGCTTCCTCTGAGCGAGGCCCCATGAAGCACGCTGTATTTTCCAGAAATGGCCACAGTAGTATTTCCAGTCCCACCTGCTCTTTTAGAACCTCGACACTTGCCCATCCAGAAGTAGAGTCTATCTCCTCTTTTGAAATTGGGTAGGACTTTGTGGCTGCCTCAGCGAACCGTATGTCACCCATGTGATAGTGTACACCTAAGTCAGAAGAGGCAACACGGCTTTCTCCTGGCTCTCCCATGCAGGAGTCTAGCCACGAAACTGGGAGGAAGCCAAAGCCATATGGAGAGGCTGCACAGAGATATTCTGGCCAACGGTCCCAGCTAAGGTCACAGCCAACAGCCAGCACCAGCGATCAGATACGTGAGCCAAGGAGCCTCCAGCAACTGAGTCACCTTCAGCCTTCAGGTCTTCCAGATGAAACCATGGAGCAGAAACAAGGCATTGCTGCTGTACCCTACTCCAATTGCTGACCCACAGTCAAGTGGGTATAATATATGGTTTGCCACTAAGTTTGGGTCATTTTTAACCCAGCAATAGGTAAACACAATAGCCAACCATGCCTTGAATGCCGGCCTCAGTTCTGGGGGCTGCTATGCAAAGAGGGTCATTGACCAACTGAAGAAATCCCTGAGCGTTGTAGCCAGGGTGGGAGGGACATGGAATTCTGACCTAGATGTTGCAACCTGGAAATAGGGGCTGGGGAAGGAGAGGATTCCATCATGATGTTCTTTCCTCGAGGAAGAAACAGGCTTGTTGTGGACAGCAGTGGGGTACAGCAGGAAAGGAACAGGCTTTGGAGGCAGATGCTCCTGGGTTCCATCTTTCCCTTATCCCTTCTCACTAACTCTGTGATGTGGACAAATTAGTCCACTCCTCTGAACCTCAGATGGGAATAATAATGTGTGTCTTGCACGCTTGTGTACATTGAATAAAATCAATATAGGTGACTTGCTGAACACATAGACTCTTAATATTCTCATAAAATTTCTTTGGGTTACCCACTCAAACCATCGAAGAAATAGGAAGGATTTATGAAAAGGACGCTGCGTGACCTCCCTTCTGGGGTAAGGGTGGGAAAGAGGATTCCAACATAGCTCTCCTTATCTCAGGAGTGTGTGGGACACAGGCCTAAGAAATTGAATACAGATCAAATTTTTGGCTGTAATAACAGCAAATGCCCAATAACTGCCAAAGGAAGAACTGCAGCTGGAGCCTGGTGTTTTCTCTGTGGGGAGATCTTTAATGAAGCAGCCAGATTTTTTTTAATAGTTTTAAGATTATTTAGGCTTTCTATATTCTTTTGTCAGTTTTGTTTGATCTTTTGTGTTTTTCTAGGACTTTGTCCATTTTAGCTAAACTTTCATATTTGTCGGTATGAAGTTCAACCGACTTCTTAAGGAATCATGAAGTCCCCCCCCACCACCACCAATCCCTCAAAATGCTGCTATGGGGTCACTCCACGTACACTTGTCTGGTGGGCACGGAGGTAACATTTCTGCCACCACCCCACGCAACAACCTGTGGGGAGACCTCAGGTACATTTTCCTGGGCCTCCCAGTGCAGAGTGGGGAAGGCACTTGGAGCGTTTGCAAGCTACACCTGCTGCGTATAACTCACCCAGAAAGTTCAAGAGAAAACCAAAGTCCTTCCCGGCCTAAGCTCCTAAAGACAGCGCAAGTGCTCCACTGGAGGGCTGTGGTTGGGGTTGACCAGCCGTTTCCCAGGAGAGTTATCTCCAGTGAGCTTATGCTAAGTGAGCAATGGACAGGTGTGACCTCAGCAAGGGCTTCAGTGAGGCATGTGTCCAGGATGGACCCCACCGTCCACCTTTCCCAAGGGATCCTCTTCCTTCTTTTTTTTTTAATTTTTATTTATTTATGATAGTCACAGAGAGAGAGGCAGAGACATAGGCAGAGGGAGAAACAGGCTCCATGCACCGGGAGCCCGATGTGGGATTCGATCCCGGGTCTCCAGGATCGCGCCCTGGGCCAAAGGCAGGCGCCAAACCGCTGCGCCACCCAGGGATCCCGATCCTCTTCCTTCTTGACACTTCCAGAGGAACTGTAAAGGACAGTATTGGTGGGTGATGCTCCTAAGCCTTTGCCTTCCGGGGAGTCCCCAGCTTACAGCCCCCACCCTCCGCCTGCCTCCTCAGTTGGCCCCTCCCTGCTCCCCTGCGGCCTCCTCCCCAGGAAGGCAGCCATCCCTGAGCTCTGCCTCCCTCCAAGGGGGGCTGACCCTGAGGTCAGTGTCCCCCATCTGGCCACCCAGCTGAGGACACAGAGGACAGAAGCAGCTGCCGGGCCTCTCTCCGGGTCAAAGGTCCCTGCAGACTCCTTGGGAGGTCGGCCACTCAGCCAGCACCCTGAGGGAGAAGGCAGGGCTTAGCTAGGCACCCAAGGGGTTAAAGGAACATGGTGGAAGACAGGAGAACTGTGGGAGAAAAGCTAGCCTTGTGCATGGCTAATTAGAACCGAACATCAGTAAACAATGCCTTTTCCCCTCATTAAGGACAAATCTGTATGTATAATGCGCCTATTTTCTCTTTCATTAACTTATAAATGGCCACTACTTTAAAGCCATTTAACCAGCAGTTTTGACTGGCCCGTCAGCTCTGGGTCTGACATGTTTTCTCCTCTCTGGCACAGACAGAGGTGCCCACCGCAGCCCGCAGGTCCCCTGGGGGGACAGGCCATGCGGAGCTCCTCTGAGATGCCAGGACAGGGCGGTGGTGGCTTCCAAAAGGGAGCCAAGGGAGGGAGGGGGCAGGCCCCAGGCCCAGGCCACCTCTCACCATCCCCTCAACGGTCTCGGATGACCCACGCCCAGTCCCCAAACTGCTTTGCCTGCGCCCTTGGGTGGTTTCAGGAGCCTGACTGCTGGGAGCCCCTGAAAACGTGGCCAGTCTGCCAGTCTCTGAGAAATAAGCTGAGCCTAGAGATCCCAAAGGGGACATATCAATTCTGCCCTCAGGAAACTCACAGTCCAGGAGCGAGAGCAGTATGTATACATATGGAAGGAAGAGAAGCTCGAAGAGGTTCATGCCAAATGGAAGTCTTCCATGGAAGTTAGCAAGGCTTTCAGAGAGTATGTCTCCTCCATCAGTCTAGAACTTTCCCTAGGAATGGATATCATGTCTCCCTCATTGGGCTAAGTACTTCAGGGGATCCTCTCCATGCCCCTCCCATAAGACTGGGAGCTCCTTTGGAGGCAAAGACCAAGGCTTTTCTGTCAGACTAGACACCTCCAGAATTAGAAACTATTGCTTTTATCAGATTGAAAAATACCCATGAGTGAGGTACCTGTCCCAGGGCGGGGCCTTGTCTCCGGGTCTTTCTCCAGGTAGTCTCCCACGACCCTCTCTCAGCCTCCTTACATTCCTTCCTACCTCCCTCCTGGGACTCTACGTGTGCCCCAAACCTGTGCTGAACTTGAGAGGGGCAGGGATTTTACCAAAAGAGGAGGCAACACGATCCCAGTCCTTGGGAGCACCAACAGGCTTTTCGATATTGCTGTGTCATTAATCCATACACAGCAACGGGAGACAGGGGAAAGGGCATTGAAGCAAACACTTCCCGAGCACCCGCTTTGTGGCAACAAAGGGTATGCACATTACCTGTTCTGTTTTCCCACATGAGGCCCACAATCCCAGGAAGTAGATAATATTTTCCCATTCTACCAACAAAAAGCTGGAGACCCAGAGAAGTAGAGCAATTCGCTCAAGATCACACGGTCAGTCTGTGGTGGAACCGGGAATTGAGCGCAGTCTGTCCAGCTGTAGAGAACAGGCTGTTTCCCTGGCATCCAGCTGTCATCTCCCTCATCGGGCTAAGCACTTCAGGGGATCCTCAGGTGAGTGAAAGAGCCTCTTGAACAGTGAAAGGAAGAGAAAATAGCAAAGCTAGAGGAGTCAGACCTGGGGAGAGGAGCTTTTGTTGGAAAGATCTAGGAAGGCCAAGGGCATTGGAGTCCTCTGACGATGAGACTGGGGAAGCCCCATTTGTGGACCTTACTGTACCTCCCCCAGTTAAGGAAAGTGGGGAATCCTCAGGTCTGGGAGGGAATGTGCTTGTGAATTCAGTTATTCTTCAAAAATGCTATCTCCTAGGGGCACCAAGGTGGCTCAGTGGTTGAGCATCTGCCTTTGGCTCAGGGCATGATCCTGGAGTCCCGGATGGAGTCCCGCATTGAGCTCCCCACAGGGAGCCTGCTTCTCCCTCTGCCTATGCCTCTGCCTCTCTATCTCTCATGAATAAATAAATACAATATATATTTTTAAATGCCATCTCCTGGGGCACCTGGGTGGCTCAGTCAGTTAAAAGTCTGCCTTTAGCTTGGGTCATGGTCCTGGAGTCCCAGGATGGACCCCCATATCAGGCTCCCTGCTCAGTGGGGAGTCTATTCTCCTCTCCCTCTCCCTCTCCCCCTCCTGGCTTGTGTTCTCTCTCTCTCTCTCTCTCTCTCTCTCTCTCTCTCTCTCTGGCTCACTCTCTTTCAAATAAACAAAATCTTTTTTTTTTTTATATTTTTTTAATTTTTTTTTTATTTATTTATGATAGTCACACACAGAGAGAGAGAGAGAGGCAGAGACACAGGCAGAGGGAGAAGCAGGCTCCATGCACCGGGAGCCCGACGTGGGATTCAATCCCGGGTCTCCAGGATCACGCCCTGGGCCAAAGGCAGGCGCCAAACCGCTGCGCCACCCAGGGATCCCTAAACAAAATCTTTTTTAAAAAATGCCATCGGGATCCCTGGGTGGCGCAGCGTTTAGCACTTGCCTTTGGCCCAGGACGCGATCCTGGAGACCCGGGATCAAATCCCACGTCGGGCTCCCGGTGCATGGAGCCTGCTTCTCCCTCTGCCTATGTCTCTGCCTCTCTCTCTCTCTGTGTGACTATCATAAATAAATAACAATTAAAAAAAACTTTAAAAAATGCCATCTCCTGAAAATATTTTAACTTTTGACTGACTTCTGATGAATGCTTTTTTCATCGTTAAGACATTACCACCATCACCATGATCATTAGCTTTACTAGTAATTTCAAAGAACTGGAAACAACCCAGATATCCACTTACAAGAAAATGGAAAAATAAGATATGGTCATTTGTGGAATGTTCTATGACAGTTAAAAGGAATAAAGCAGACCCAGGTGGGCCTGATGTAGCTAAACCTCCAATACATACAGCGTTGAGTGAAAAAAAAGTGCAGCTGGTATGTTGTTACATTTAGTGTGATATCAGTCGTGTAAAAAGAGAAGCTCCCAAGCAAAGTGCTTTCAATAGCTACATACTGTCCTTGTAGAGTCTATAAAACACCCATGAAACTGATAACAGTGGTTATACCGTTGACTGGGGGTAGGCGTACCCAGGATGGGAAATGATCAAAGGGGACTTCGGCCTTGGCAGGGTGACCACCAGTTCTCTCTGTTGCTAGTGTGACTATTAACAGCATTGACTTTCACTCTCAAAAGTGTTCAGTTTGGGTGATAAAGTCTGTAATTACCTTACTTATCTGCAGTATTTATCTTTTTACAGAATATATTAATTGATCATTTGTGTCATCTCCTCTAAAAGTGCATTAGGGGACACCTGGGTGGCTCAGTGGTTGAGCGTCTGCCTTTGGCTCAGGTTGTGATCCCAGCGTCCTGGGATCAAGTCCCACATTGGGCTCCCCACAGGCAGCCTGCTTCTCCCTCTGCCTGTGTCTCTGACTCTTTCTCTGTGTCTCTCATGAATAAATAAAATCTTTTTACATAAATAAAAGTGCATTAGGTTTAAGGTAAAGTCCTCCTCCCCTCCTCCAGGCCCCCAGCTGCACTCCTCAGGGGCAACTATGGCCAACAGTTCCAGCATCCTCCCTGAAACTCTAAATCCACGTATAACTGCATAACCTCAAAAACATGGAGAAAGAGACGTATGGAATTGTGCAGCACACACTGTTCTGAAAATTGCTTTTTTTTACTTAATTTTATCTATATCGGTATCATCAGGAAAAACTAACGCATAGAACCTCAGGTCCCACCAACAAAGATGCAGCTTCTGTGAGTTGGCACTGGGGTGCACAGATGTATATTTCTGATGAGCTTTCTGGGTGATTCTAATGCCACTGGCCCACGGACCACATGCTAACTTATGTCAGGAGAGCAAACGTCATTCATTTATTCAGGAAACAATGATGGCCTCTTGCCCAGGGTTTGGCCCTGACTATGCTTGGAATTCAGCAGAGAACACAACACAGCCCCTGCCCTCCAGGGAACAGCTTCAGATCTCCTTCCAAGGCGACCAGTCATTACTGAAAGTGGGTAGAATTGATTCTGAGCACCCTTGAGGGACAGGTGGTTGCAGTGACAGCAGAGCTCTGGGCACCCTGCTCCTGCCCCTGCTCCTGCCCCTGCTCCTGACTCTTCATTGTTTGCCCTCACAAAGGAACAAGTCTGTGAGGGGGCCACACCGCAGCGTGGCTTTTAAAGACACCCACGGAATCAGGGGTGGCAAGTCACCGAATTAGAATTATTCCAACCAGCACAATGTAAAATCTTTGGAGGTGGTACGTGCTGACTTGATCAGAGGCGCTAAGGAAAAGAATCTCAAAGTGAGAGGACCAGCTCTGATGCCCACAGAGACTCTGAGAATCACTACAGGAAAAACTCCTCGTGGTACAGGTTCTAAGACTTGAGATCGTTTTCAGATGAGGCTCCACAAGTAAGTCATTGATTTACACAGCCCTTCTGAGATTAAACAGATTACTTGCAACAGTATTGAGCCAAGAGTTGAGGTTGGAGTCACCAGGGCTGATGCTTGAATCAATCTTTTGAATAAATTGATTATCAGTTGTTAAACAAACACACAAAAAAGAACTGACTCTGAGCATGGGCACTGGAGACAGACCACGTCCCGGCACTTCCTCTGACTATGTGACCTTGAGAAAAGTACTTGGTCACTCTGTGCCTCAGTTACCTGATCTGTAAGATGGACACAGTAATTCCCACATTACATGATAGGCACTCAGTAAATTGCAGCCACTATGATTAATAAATTAATTTTAAAAAATAAATACATAATTAATAATAAAACTCATGTGGCATTCTTGCCAAGAATGTTTAAATTACATTCAATCATGAGGAAACCATCAGACAAATCTAAATTCAGGAAACCTTCCTGTACTCTTCAAAAATGTCAATGTCATGAAAAACCAAAAGAATGAATGAATGAATGAATGAAGATAAATAAATAAATAAATAAATAAATAAATAAATAAATAAATAAATAAATAAGAAACTGTTCTAGATTAAAGAAGACTAAAGATTGGGCAGCTTGGCCGGCTCAGTGGTTTAGCGCCATCTTCAACCCGGGATGTGATCCTGGAGGCCCAGGATGGAGTCCCGCATTGGGCTCCCTGCATGGAGCCTGCTTCTTCCTCTGCCTGTGTCTCTGCCTCTCTCTCTCTCTCTCTGTGTGTGTGTCTGTCATGAATAAATGAATAAAGTCTTTAAAAATAAATAAAGAAGACTAAAGAGAACTATGGCTAAATGCAAAATGTGTCCCAGGTTTAGATTATAGATTTAAAAATATATGTCTATAAAGAATGTTATTAGGATAATTGGGGAGATATGGACATCAACTATATATTATACAATAGCGTAGCAATTTAAATTTCTTCAGTGTGATAATTACACAGTAGAAATGTCCTAGTTCTTAGGAGATAGGTGCTGAAATATTTAGGGATAAAGTGTCAAGATGTCTGCAGATAACTCTCAAATGTTTCCGAAAATTTCATGTGTAAACTTTGGGGATAAAAGACAGAAAAGAGGAGAGACAAAAAAGACAGATGAAGCAAAAATGTTAACAGTTGGTGTATCTAGGTGAGCATATGTGTGTTCTTGTTCTATTTTTCCAATTTATTTCGTAGATTGGGAATTTCTCAAAATAACAAAAATATTTTCAAAAAGTGAAACGTAATGGTTTTAGCTACCTACACAGTAGCTGCCTAGCTGACTAGGGAAGGAGGGAGTGATTAGGAAGGGGTTTCTCGATTTCCAGGGATCTCCTGTTTCTTGAACTGGGTATGTTCACTTTGAGAGGATGCACTGAACCGGGCACTTAGGATTTCTCTTCTTTTCGTGTATATGTTACATACCAGTAGATACCCGTATATAGAATGACCATCCTAATAAAGCACCCCCCCACAACCTCGTATCCACTCAACTGGTCCTGTAAATGCAAGGATGGGCCCGGGCTGGAGGGAAGGCTGGAGCCAGGCCACCCTCCACTGACAGTGTGTCACATCTGAGAAGATGGGAAATGGGGCCTGAGCTGATGACAGCCTGCCCTGCAGCCTGACCCCGTGGGGCGAGGGCAGGCTCCTCCCAGAAGGTGCCCCAGCCTGCCCCTCCGAGCCATGCCCAACCTCTGCTGCCGGCCCCTGCAGTAGGAGCTTGGCCTTGACTCCATACTTCTGAGGCCTCAGCGTCCTCCTCTCCTGTTAGCCCCGAGGACCCAGATGGATGTGGCATCTCCCAGATGGAGATGCTTCTTGAGGCATCTCATCTCAAGTGAGAAGTAAATCCAGAGGTCACATTTTCTCTCCCTGCATCTTTTCCCCGTGTGCTCACTCTGGCATGCTTCACTAGCTGGACACACAAGTGTGTTCACATCCCTGCATTTTGCAGATTAATTGCTAGAGTCTGCATCTGCCTAAATTAATGGGAATAAAAGCAATGGCTAACACACAGAGCTTACTGCAAAGCCAGATTCTGTTCTAATTACTTTAGGTACCTAACTCACTTAAGGCTCGCAACAGCTCTCTGAGGCATATTATTTTTTTATCCATTTTACAGATGAGGAAACTGAGGCATAGGGAAGTAAAATAATTTGCTCAGGCAGGTCTGGCTACATATTTGCAGGACCCAGTGCAAAGTGAAAATGGTATGCTGGTGGTGAGGGGTGGGGGCTTACTCAAAATCATTAAGACTTTCAAGACACCAAGCATGAAGTTACATGTGAGACTAGTCTAAGGCAGGCTCCTGTGAGACTGGACCTATTGGGTGAACACCAGCCCCCACCCCAACAAACGTCTAATGTCTGATACTAGCTTGGTTCACCTCTTCACACACCCCATTTCCTCTGGGGTGATGGTGAGTTGCCTCTGGGGTCCTATCTAGCTTTTCTTGCCAAAGGACCTCAGAGGGACCTACCTCAGGTTATCAGAAACTGGTCTTATAATCTGAAACCCCAAAATGGGAAGGGCCAGATTCTTTACCCTAGCCCTCTCAGGAGGCTATCTGACCCATATAAAAATACCCCACCTTTGCACACCAAACCCTTCCTAGAATCACAGAATTCCTTGGTGCACCCTTTTTCCATGGCGAGTTTTTAAAGCTCACTTGTTTAAGTAATGTCTGCACCCAACCTGGGCTCGAACTCACCTCCCTGAGATTAAGAGCCAGGAGGTCTTATGACTAAGCCAGCCAGGAGCCCCCCCAAAGCAATGTGTTTACCTATTTGCCTCCGGAGTTCCATAACTAAGAAAAGAGGCAAATTACTTATTTGCCAGAAAAATCTAATTTTGTCTTACTGGGGACTCCATTACACAGAGTTAACATGACTGATACAACATGTCACACCCAGAGACTTTCTTAACAACGCAGGTGGCTAAAGGGGCTAGAGAATGAGGCTTTAAGGGTGAAGGAGGGGATCCTGGGTGGCTCAGCAGTTTAGCACCGCTTTCCGCCCAGGGCGTGATCCTGGTGTCCTGGGATGAGTCCCACATTGGGCTCCCTACATGGAGCCTGCTTCTCCCTCTGCCTGTGTCTCTGCCTCTGTGTGTGTGTGTGTGTGTGTGTGTGTGTCTATCATGAATAAATAAATAAAATCTTTTTAAAAAATAAATTAAAAAATAAAAATAAAGGGCGAAGGACCAGAGGAGGGGCGGGGCTAGGGGCATCGGGCCCTGTGACCCCCCAGGCCCCCTGGCCGGTGAGGCCGGAACGCCTGCATCACGCTGGGTACTGGGCATCTCTGACCTCAGCTCGGGCCCTGTGGGTCTGAACTGGGTCGTGTGCCTTCCCTCCCCGCAAGGGGGTCTAGGGAAGCGAGGCCCTGGCCTGGAGCTAAAGCACCGTCTCCTCGAACAAAATTGGAATAAGGAAGCCAAGAGGAGGAGGCAGACGGGCCCCCTTCCTCCTGCAGTCTTCCCAGGCAGCACCCAGGGCCCCGGGTCCCTGCCCTCTAACGCCAGGAAGCCTCCAGAGGAGCCCCCGCAGCCATGCAGCCCCTTAGTTCCCCCAGGCAAGGAGGGCCCCCCAAGGCACCGGGAGTCCCCTGAGCAGCAGGCCCATCTCACTGGGCTCCCTCCCGCCGTGATTAACGGTGCACCCTAAGCTGGGGGGTGGAGGTGGGGGGCTGTTAGCTGTGGCCTGATTAAGGACAAGGCAGGCAAAGCTCCCGGCCTATCAGGATAGACATGACCCTTCCCTCTCCTCCCACCCTGCCTGAGCGCCCCGCCCGCCGGCAGAAGCAGGCCCCGGGCACCCTCAGCGCACCTGCCCGGCGGGTGTCTGCGGCCCACTGACCTGAGCAGGGCCTGACGTCTCCTCCAGCCTCTTGGCAACCTCCTCGCTGCCGGGGGGCAGGCCTGCTACCGGGCCCGGTGCCTGCCAGTCCCCCCGAAGAACCTGCAGCTGAGGACTGCGGAAATGCACCCCGGGGAGCCCGGTGGGACAGGGAGGCCGGTGGAGGTCAGCCCCCAGGCACAGGGGGAGGGACAGGTAGGCCACAGCGGCTTAGAGGTGGTATGGCTGGTTGCTACCAGTCTTGGTTCGCCGCCGTGACACCCTGTGGGCCAGCCGGGGTGACGGCCGCCCCCAGCTGTGGCTCCCCGCCTGCGCCTCGCACCCCGGGGAGCAACTGCCGGGTAGGGGCAAACTCCTCCCTCTGCGGTTGGGCTGGGGTCTGGTGAAAAATCTCTGACACAAGGATCTTCCACAGGATAAGGCTGTGAGAAGGACAAAGGATCTATCTCGGCCACAGGTAACAGGCGGGAGGGGATGCCTGTCCAGGGGAGGGCTTGGGAAGCCCCTCACCCCGTCGCACGTCGCCGGGCTCACTCTTACCCATTTCTTGGGTCTCAGCTCGAGTGTGACTTCTTTGGGGAAGCTTCCGCGACCCCTCCTAGATCAGATTCTATTTCCCTTGGTCAAGTGTATCACAGTTTCTATTAATGCATTTGAGTGGCAGGTTGTCTTTACTACTACAGATTCAATCAGCAAATAGTAATTGAGCCCCAGACTGTGTTAAACTCAGAGAATATCATGAGACAGGAACTTGCCCTCACGAAGCTTCTCTTAAAGGCATAGGTATCCGCTGGTAGCTGAGCAGAGGTCCACCCTAACTCCAGAGGTCAGACCCCTCCCAGCCGGAGGAGGACAATGGGACAATGCAGGCCCATTCAACTCCTGGCCTCAGGTCACTTCCAGAAGGGTCTCCAGGGGTGGTTGTAGGGGACACAGGCTGCCCCTACTCCTCCTTCCAGTGGCTGGGAGTGTTGGCTATAAGAGCTGGCCACTGAGTCCCTTGCCAGGACTTGACCTCAGCCAAAGAGAAGCATGTCATTCCCCAGAGTGGCATCTGACCTGATGTCTAGTCATTTGAAATGACAAAGGCCTTCCCCCACTCCTTGCCTCAATGCAGGACATTTTTGAAGAATCACCCCAGCTTCAGAGCTTCCCATGGGGCTGTGATTGAACTTCTCAATCCGCCCAGTCCAACCTCCCTGACTCCCTCGAGGGGCTGTTCCTGAGAGCACTCCCCAGTAATACTACTGCACACAAATCTCAAGTCTCAGAGTTCGGTCCTTGGGAACCTAAGCAAGGAGCACATGGGGCTGAAACCCACCCTGGTGTGTGACTGCAACTGTCTGGAAGAAAGGACTCCTTTTCCTAAGCTGCATGAAGTTGTCCTTTTATGACTTAGCAGTAGCCTGACCTGACTCCCACCGACCAGCCTGATTGCGAGCCAGTGCCAGGGGGGCCTTGGCGTGGTCATGGGGAAAGAATCCAGCCTTGCAGCATGGTTGAGTGATTTAGAAAACTCTAGAAGAGAGTGTGTCTGTGGGAGGAAGCCCACCAGCCCCTGGAGTCTGATTCTAGCTGATTAAGAAGTACCTAGGGCCAGTATTTCAGCAAGACAACCAGGAAATAAACGGAGGGAAATTGTTAATCTAGGCAATCCCAACAATGTGGAGGGTGTCACTCCAGCCCTGAATATCCTAACCCAGGCCCAGTGTGTGGGAAGTGCGAACTCCCCTGGGTGGGTGCAGGAGGAGGGTGGGAGAAGCAGGGGGAAATTAGACTAGCACAAACTTCGTAATTGAAATCATTAATAGCAGTAAAATAAGTTGTCCATCCTACATGTAATTTGTAGTAATATTTGGTTACCGAGATTAATTTCTAGTAATGAAATACTAATTAAACCATTTATTGAGTAATGTATTTGCTTGGTGGTGTTTTATGGGTGTTCACTTATAAATATTTTAATTACTTTTGCTAAGTAATTAGAATTTACTAAATAATTTCCAAACTATTTATTAATTTCTAGCAATTCTCAGCCAACCAACAAGTAATTGTTTTACTTTATATCAGTAATTAAAGTCTTTTTTTTTTAAACTTTGAGTGAAGAGAAAGACAGTAATAAAGACAGTCTGTTCTATCTCATAGGGTTGGGTATATTAAAGCAAAAACAGAGACATAAACATGACCCCCTTAATCCAACAGTATCAAACTCTCTTACCATTTTTGTTTATATCTTAACAGATTTTTTGTATGGGTGCATGTACCATTTTTTTTTTTCAAAATTGAGATCATAACCATATGCTTTCTGGCCACAGAACTTTGCCAATTTTTGTATCATACTTTTTATTCTATTAAAATGTCAAACCAGAAGCAGCTTGGTGGTTAAGTCAGTTAAACGTCTGTCTTCAGCTCAAGTCATGATCTCAGGGTCCTAGAATCAAGCCCCAAATCTCCCCATTCCTCGTGCCCTCTCTCTCTCTCAAATAAATAAATAAGGTCTTTATTAAAAAATGTCAAACCATCCTAGAGGGAGATTTTCTTGAACTGTTTAAGAGACTTTCTACATCTCTGCACCTACTATGCAAAGTAATTTTTGTACTCTGCCTCTGTTTCAACACCATAGTAATAAACTACTGTGTGGCAGTGGCGTTGCATAAAACTGGGTCTCCTTATGGTGTAGTCTCAGCATAAAGTCATCCTCAATAAAATAATGGTCTGAGAGAAAAAAAATTACGGCATAAATGACCATATCTACTTTTATCTATAAAAACAGGGTCATAGGGACGCCAGCGTGGCTCAGCGGTGGAGCGTCTGTCTTTGGCTCAGGGCATGATCTGGGGTCCCAGGTTCAAGTCCCACGTCAGGCTCCCTGCATGGAGCCTGCTTCTCCCTCTGCCTATGTCTCTGCCTCTCTCTCTCTGTCTCTCATGAATGAATAAATAAAATATTTTTAAAAAATTTTTTTAAAACAGGATCATAGTGAATGTAGTTCTGGGACCTGCTTTTCTCACTTGAAATATTATAAACATCTTCCCATATCAATAAATGTGGTGGAGCAAGTGTTTCTTTTCATAGCTGCATAGTATTCCACAAAGATATCTTCATTTAATATCTAATCCACGATTGCTGAACATTTGGGTTATTTTGGCTGTCCACTATTATGAACAAAAGCATAATGAATGTCATTATACATAGAGCTTTGTACACTTGTCCAACTTTTCCTTAGAATATATTCCTAGAGGCACGTGAGTGGCTCAGTGGTTGAGCATCTGCCTTCAGCTCAGGTCATGATCTTGGGGTCCTGGGATCGAGTCCTGCATTGGGCTCCCCATGCTTCTTCCTCTGCCTGTGTCTCTGCCTCTCTCTGTGTGTCTTTCATGAATAAATGAACAAAATCTTTAAAAAACAAAAAAGAATATATTCCTAGAAGTAGAATTTCTGGGTCAAAGTGTATGAACAATTTTAAGACTTTTGATTCATACTGCCCAAATGCCTCCAAAAAGACTGGACAAATTTGTACTCCCACCAGCAGAGATGAAAGACCTGTTCCCCTGCACTCCATGCAAGTATTATTATTTTAAATCTCATGTCATTTGTTCTTGCTCCCTAAGTGGGGAAGTGGCCCAGGAGGCATTCTGAATCACAGAGCCTCACAAACCACCTCCACACTGGCTCCAGAGAAACACAGTTGATGGGCTCCTAAAGACTTACATGCTAAGTCTTCATAACTTAAGTAGCACCCAAATGTTTAAAACCATTCCCTACCACAACCATCCCCTTCCCCACCCTCCCACCCCCGCTCCTTCTTTCCAGCTAGGAACTCTGTGTCCCTGAAGGGAGCTGGGCTCACTGCTGGCAGACGCCCACCCCATGTACTCGCAGAATAGGCACCTATCTGTGAGCTCTCTCTTTAGCTCTTTGTCTCCCCCGCCCGCACTGCAGTGCCTCAAACTTCTTCCACTAGTGGCAAACACTAAGCAGTTAGCGACATGTTCACAGTTTGGCCTGGGTCTGAGTCTCTCCCATCCCCTCTCCAACGCTCCGCCCTCGCCCACTGCCAAGTCACCTGGCACCTTTGGCCATCCATGGTGCCCATCCTTAGCCCCCCTCCCTCCACAGAGCTACCTTGAATAATTTTTTTAGCACATGTGAGAAGCATCCTCCTACAAACAAACCAAAAAGACTACCTAGAGGAGATATTTCAACAAGTCTCTGACTAAAGAGAGGGAGGCAAATTCATGGAAGAGAAGGAGTGACTTGAGAGGTTTGGTGGGGAGACACAATGGAGGGTGAACTAAAGCTGTGCCCTCCCAGAGAGAAGCCACAAAGCAGGGCTGGGGATGCATCCACACTAGTCGCTAGTCGTTTCTCAAAAGAATGGATAATTCCCTCCAGGCACCCAGCATTATTTTCCTTTATTCTCTGTATCCATTTCCTGTCTCCTCTAAAAGGTATCACATCTCAGGCACCTCTCTATGCCCTCAAAAGAGGAGAGGAAAAGGTGCAAAGAACCCCCAGCATTGCTCCCTACTCCCCAGACAGGCCAAGGAAAACCAGGCCTGGATGCCCTGAGCAGAAACCCCACCCCCCTTCCCCATAAACTAGAATAGAGCTCATTTTAAGAAGAGCTAACATCTATTGAATCCTTATAATGTGACAGGCCTTTTGTTAAGCACTTTATACACATTATATCACTTCAACGATATATTTCTTTTTACTTAACTAATGAGAAAGTGAGACTCAGATTTTAAGTGAGGAACTGCTAAGTGGGAGAAGCCAGGCTCAGAATCCAGCTTTCTCTAATTTCCAGAGATCAACGTATTCTTAAGTATCATATTCTATTGTCTCCAAACGGTAGTTGATCCACAAGGGCGAGATGAAGACGTGAAAAAGAAAGGGAGAGAAGGAGGAAGGAAGGAAACTTTGCATCACTGTAATGCAGGGGAAATAGTCTCATTTGAGCAAGACATAGAAGGTAAAGTTAAACACAATTAAAATGTTGGTCCACATGTCACCAAAGTCATCCGTTCTACTTTTGAGAAACATTGGAATATTTTCTCTCTTTCTACCACACAATTCTAGAGTCTTGAAGGGTTAAATAGGCTATTTTCTAAAGGAAAACTAGATTCCATGGGCCTTGGGCATGTGGGTAATAAAATCCTGAAAGCAGATGCTGGGTCTTATTTATCTCCATCTTCTCCATAAACATTTAATACAGTGTCTGGCCAAGGGTGGATTTGTGGAAGATGAATTATGAATTCCCTTCCCCTTTCTGGGTCTTAGTGTCCCCATCAGGCAAAAAAGAGGGCTGGACTAGCTGATCCTTAAGGTGCTTTTCACTCTGCAAGGCATTGATCCTTTGGATCTCACTGGTTGCTTTCTTACTGGTCTGGCTCTCTATCACCCCCGTGGCAAGCAGAACTCTAAAGATAGCTAAGATTTCCATCCCCTGGTTATTCAAACATCAATCCACGTACTGCTGTGAAGGGCTTTTGCAAATGTAGTTAAAGACCAAATCAGTTGACCTTAAGATATAGAGGTAATCTTGTAGGCTTAACCCAATAAGGTGAGTCTTTTAAAAGCAATGAGTTTTCTCCCACCAGTAACAGAGCAAGAAGTCAGAGATTCAAAGTGTGAGAGGAAGTCAGTCTAGAGGAGGTTTCAGCTGCGGAGATGGAAGGGGCCACACGGAAGGAACTGAGAGTGACACCCCATTCCACCTAACCCCCACCAACAGCCAGCAACAGGAAGGGGACCTTGGTCCCACAGCTACCAGGACCTGAAATAACCAACAATCTGAATGAGCTTGGAAGTGGATTCTTCCCCAGAGCCTCCAATAAGATCTCAACCTGGCCAATATCTTGATTTTGACCTTGTGAGATCCTGAGCAGAGACCCTAGCCAAGCCACCTGGACTTAATGACCTCTGGAACTGTGAGATAATAAATCAGTGTTGTTTTAAGTTGCCGCAACTGTGGTGATTTGTTATGCAGCAACAGAAAATGCAATTTCCTACCTTGTTCCTACCAACCCAGGCTGTTGGTGGTGGTGGTGCTGGTGGTGTTATTATTTTGGGGAAAGGAGAAATCAGTTTGGGGGATTTTGAGCTAAGGTTTATGTCAATTTCATGTGAGTCTAACAAGCAAATATTAAATGTTGAATTCCTGCTGTGTCTCCGGGGTCCTCTCTTAGAGGCCAGTATGTAATTTTGGGGTAAGATTGTGTGGAATACACACGGTGAGCAGGAGTGTGACAGAGGTGGCCAAATGGTGTGTATGGGAGATGTTGAGTAGGCTTCATGGAATAACTAAAACATGAATACTGGATAGATTTAAAATTGGCAGAGAGAGGGGGAGGGGTAGAGATATTCTGGGTAGAGGGCAAAGCACAAGCAAAGGAGTGGAGGTAAGGAGGAGCATGATGTCGATGTTATTCCATGTTGGTTCCTGAGGGCAGGGCAGGTTTCTCAAGCCCTACCACTGGAAATTAGCTACAGTGCCAGGTTATCAGTTAACAAGGTCAGGTAAACAAACAGTGTTTCTAGGCAGGAGTGGAGGCTGGATTAGTCTTGGAAAAAGAAAGGTGAAAGGAAAGTCTGAGGAACGCCTGGGTGGCTCAGTGGTTGAGCATCTGCCTTCATCCCAGGGAATGATCCCGGGATCCTGGGATCAAGTCCAGCATCAGGCTCCCCACAGGGAGCCTGATTCTCCCTTTGCCTAAGTCTCTGCCTCTCTCCCTGTGTCTCTCATGAATAAATAAATGAAATCTTAAAAAAAAATGTTGAAAGGAAAGTCTGGGAAGGAGAAGTAGACACCCATACACACAAAAAAAGATCAAAACTTGCCATGAAACAGATTCAAGTTATGGTAAAGAGATAGAGGCCAAGAGGGAGGACAGAAGGACAAAAGCACATGCTTGGGTCTCCACCTCCACTACTGTGAGAGGGAAGGGAAGAGCTAAACCATCAGCCTTTGAGCCTTGTGCCTTATATAGGAAATTACACAGGTGGAAGCCTGGACGTTGAGTAAGTTGGCTTGCTACCGGAGATTGCCCAAGTTGGGAAGCATGCAAAGAGTCATTAGAAAAATGGGTGGGGGCTGGACTATAAGGAACCTTGAAAGCTAGGAAGTAAAACAGGTTTTCAATATTGACTAAACTTTAGAATAACCTGGGGCTCTTTTAAAACTACTGATTGATACCTCAAAAATTTCAATGTAATCATCCTGGTTCAACTCAGGGCTTAAGAGTTTAAAAAGTATCACAGGTTATTCTAATATTCCACCAAAGCTGAGAACCGCAGATCTAGAGTTTGGACTTCAGCTACTAGCCAGCCTATGAAGGATGTGTGAATAACATAATGCGGTGGAAAACAATACTAGTTGGAAAGAAGACCAAGTAAAAACAACAATGCAGCATTTTTTGGATTCCAAACACTTTTCTAAGATATACATTATATTGCATTATTTATTTTAAAAGTATATTATATGTACTTGTTAATCATCACAATACTCCTATAAGATAGCTACTGTTACCATCACTGTGTTAGAGATAAGAAAAGTGAGATTTGGGGCACTTGTGGCTCAGTCGATTAAGTGTCCAGACTCTTGGTTTAGGTTCAGGGTATGATCTCAGGGTCATGGGACCCAGCCCTGGTGTCAGGCTCCGTGCTGAGCATAGAGCCTGCTTAAGATTCTCTCTCCCTTTGTCCCTCCCCAC
Organism: Nyctereutes procyonoides; assembly: GCF_905146905.1. Lineage (NCBI taxonomy): Eukaryota > Metazoa > Chordata > Mammalia > Carnivora > Canidae > Nyctereutes > Nyctereutes procyonoides. The sequence goes on from NW_026575046.1 coordinate 62,626,284, forward strand.
TCTGCTTAGGCTCTCTCTCTCTCTCTCTCTCTCTCTCTCTCTCTCTCCCTCCCTCCCTCCCTCCCTCCTCCCTCTCTCTCTCTCTCTCTCCATATATATATATATATATATATATGTTTTAAAGAAAAATGAGGCTCAAAGGAGTTAATATTTGCTCACGATCACAGGGCATGAAAAGGATGGAGTTGAGATTTGACTACTTCAGGTTTGGCTCTAAGGTCCATGCTCCCCAATTTGCTTCTGGATATGGTGTCATACTGTATCATACCAACCTCTTTGCAAAAACAACTAGAAAAGCAAAAGAAAAGTTACCAGGACAATGAAGACTTGAGAGGCCAAGAATATCAAGACAAAAAAAGTACATTCATGTGAACGTGACAGCTGGCCACATTTTTCTTTTGCAGTTGGCATTTGTAAGCAAACATCTGAGGGGCCCAGAAGCTGAATAGACATTCAAGACTCTCCTGGGACTGAGGAGGTTTTTTTTTTGTTTTGTTTTGTTTTGTTTTGTTTTGTTTTTTTAAAAGAATATTGGGCTGGCATAAGTCCAGGAACCTTAGCAAACCCCCAGCTTTCAGCCACAACACCTGGCAAATTAGAGCCTAAAAGTAAGGACTAACTGTACTTCTAGAATATGTAAATAGAACCATCACTAGAGGTGAAACCCAGATTCAAACTAGTTCAATCTAAAATCAGATTAAGATGGTCTGACCCTGACCTAAGAAAAAGGAAACCTTCTTTGGAGGAAGATAACATTCAAGATCAAACTCCCACTGTAAGTTTTTATCTGCAGTGTTAATCATTTAATCAAATGCTACCAGACTTACTAGAAGACAAGCCCAAGTGAACAAAAACCTGAAAAAGACCAGATAATAAAAATGATTTACAGGTGACTCATGGGAATTTTCATATACAATTTTAAAATAACTGTCATCAGATGGGCACCCAGGTGGCTCAGTTGGTTAAAAGTCTGCCTTTAGCTCAGGTCATGATCCCAAGGTCATGGGATTGAGCCCCACATCGGGCTTCCTGCTCAGCAGGGACCCTGCTTCTACCTCTGCCCCTCCCCCTACTCATGCTTTTCTTCTCTCTCTCTAACAAATAAATAAAATCTTAAAAAAAAAAAGAAAACCCATGATGCTTTTAAAAAATTAAAATAATAAAATAAAATAACTGTCATCAGATGAATGGATAAGGAAGATATGATATATATATATATATGTATATACACACACACACACACACACACACAATGGGATACTACTCAGCCATAAAAAAATTGGAATCTTACCATGCAATAACATGGATGGAACTAAAGGGTATTATACTAAGCAAAATAAGTCAATCAAAGAAAGACAATTATATGATTTCACTCAGATGTGGAATTTAAGAAACAAAACAGAGGATCATAGAGGGAGAGAGGAAAAAACAAAACTGTAAGAAATCAGAGAGGGAGACAAACCATGAGAGACCCTTAATCATAGGAAATAAGCTGAGGGTTGCTGGAAGGGAGGAGGGGGATGGGGTAACTGGGTGATGGACATTAAGGAGATCATGTGATGTAATGAACTCTGGGTGTTATATAAGACTGATGAATCACTGAACTCTGTCTCTGAAACTGATAATATACTATATGTTAATTTAATGAATTTAAATAAAATCTTTTTTAAAATCTAAAAAATAAAAAATAACTGTCATCACTACATTTCAGAAAAAAATAACAAGTAGAGAATTTCAGTGGAAAACTATCCAAAAAAATCAAGTAGAAAAACATCAAATAGAAATGTTAAAACTGAAAAATGCAATAACGGAAATTAAGAACTGGATAGATGAGTTTAATAGCAAAGTAGTTACAACTGAAGAGAGGACTAGAAACCTCTCTACTGATAGGTCAGTAGAACTCATACAGACTGGAACAAAGGGAGGAAAAAAATGCAAAATACAGAAAGGAAGTTAAAGATATGGAACACAATTTAAAAAGCATAACATAGAGATACTTGGGTGGCTCAGTAGTTGAGCATCTGCCTTTGGCTTAGGGCGTGATCCTGGAGTCCCAGGATCAAGTTCCACATCTGGCTTCCTGCATGGAGCCTGCTGCTCCCTCTGCCCGTGTCTCTGCCTCTCTCTCTCTCTCTCTCTCTCTCTCTCTCTCTCTCTCTCATGAATAAATAAATGAAATCTTAAAAAAAATTTAAAAGCATAAAATATATATAACTAGAGGGGAAGGAAGAGAGAGAAAATAAAAATAATATTTGAAGATTGTTGACTAAGAATTTTTTTAAAAGATGTATTTATTTGTTTGTTTTTGTGGGGGGAGTGTGGTCAGAGGGAGAGGGAAAGAATCAGAAGCAGACTCCCTGCTGAGCACAAAGCCCAATGTGAGTCAGTCTCACCACCCTGAGATCATGACCTGAGCCAAAACCAAGATTCCAACACTTAATTGACTGGGCCACCCAGGCACCTCTTGATTAAGAATTTTTTTAAAAAAATTAAAAACACCATGCTATGCATCCAAGAAATGCTAAGAAACCCAGGCAGGATAAATACAAAGAAAATCACATCCACACCTTTGGCATGTCAGAACAAAACTGCTGAAAGACAAAGGCAAAGCAAAACCTTAAAAATAGAGACAAAAAGAAATGTTACCCTCAAAGTAGTAATAACAATAACTGAGTTCTCTCTAAACACAATGGAGGCCAGAACAAGGAAGGATATCATTCAAGTCCTAAAAGGAAACAATTGCCAACTTAGAATGAGATATCTTGTAAAAATATTTTTTTTCAAAATAAATGGAAAGAATATTTTCAGAAAGATGAAAATTAAAATATTTAATCAACAGACCCACATTAAAAAAAAAAGACCTAACAAAGGTGCCACAAGGCAGAAGGAAGGTGATCTCAGATGAAATCAAAGATATGAATGAATGAATAACAATAGGAAGAGTCAAAATGTGTGTAAAACTAAAGTGAATATACTATCTTGAGAGAAAACTCCAAAGAATCTAGCAAAAAAAACCTCCTAGAATTAATAAATGAGCTTAGCAAGGTCAGAGAATATAAGGTCAATAAATAAAAATTTATTGTATTTTTAAGTACCAGCAGTGAATGATGAATCCAAAATTTTAAAAGCAAAACCATTTACAATAGCACCCAAAAAATGAAAGACTTAATTATAAATCTAACAAATACAGGCAGGATCTGTGAGTTGAAAACTACAAAATACTGGTGAAAGAAATCAGAGAAGACCTAAATAAATGGGGAGCTATTCCATCCTTATGAAATGGAAAAATTGATAAAATGCAGTTCTACCTTTCCCCCCAGATGATCTATAGATCTGATGCAACCCCAGTCAAAATGTCTGTATACTTTTAAAAAATCAGTACCAACAAACTGATACTAAAATGTATATGAGAGGGCACCTGGGTGGCTCAGTCAGTTAAGTGTCTGCCTTCAGCTCAGATCTTGATCCCAAAGTCCTGGGATCAAACCCCATCCCAGGCTCCCTGCTCAGGGAACTTGCTTCTCCCTCTCCTTCTCCCTCTGCAGCTCTCCCTCCTTGTACTCTCTCTCTCTCTCTCTCTCTCTCTCAAGTAAATAAATAAAAATAAAATCTTCTAAAATAAATAAATTAAATGTATATGAGAAAGGCAAAAGATCTAGAACAGCAAAAACAATTTTGGAAAAAGACAATGTTGGAAGACGTGACCTACCTAACTTCAAGACTTACTATGGTAAAAAAAAGACAATGTGGTAGTAACAAAAAGGCACAGAGATAAATGGAACAAAACAGAATCTAAAAATAAATTCAACATATTTTTGATAAAGGTCAAAGATAATTCCAAGGAGAAAGGATAGTTATTTCAATAAATGGTGCTAGATTCATTAGATGTCCAAATGTAAAACAACAACAAATAAAACAAAACAAAAAACCCTCAACCCACGCCTGCCCCCTTATATAAAAATTAACTACTCCTAGGTATATACCCAAGATAACTGAAAGTATATATTTACTCTCATACATGAATGTTCATAGTAGCCTTACTCATAGTAGCCAAAAAATGAGAACAACCCCAAATGTCCATAGAATGATGAAAGGATAAATAAAATGCATATATCCATACAATAAAACATTCTTCAGCCATAAAAAGGAATGAAGTACTAATACCTACTACAAAATGGGTGAAACTTGAAAACATTACACTAAGTCAAAGAATCAGTAGAGACAAAAAGTAGATTAGTAGTTGCCTACAGCTGGAGGAGGGGCAATGGGCAGTGACTGCTAATGGTTTCCTTTTCAGATGGTGAAATGCTGTGGAATTAGATAGTGGAATTAGTGAGATGGCTGCATAATCTTGTGAATATCCTAAAAACTATTTAATTGTACACTTTCTTTTAATTTTTTTAAAGATTTATTTATTTATTTATTTATTTATTTATTTATTTATTTGACAGAGAGAGCAAGCGTGCACAAGCAAGGAGAAAGAGAAGCAGGCTCCCAGCTGAGCAGCGAGCCAAATGCAGGGCTCAATCCCAGGACCCTGGGATCATGACCCAAGCCAAAGGCAGACACTTAACCGACTGAGCCACCCAGGCACCCCTAGTTGTACACTTTCAAAAAGTTAATTTTATGGTATGTGAGTGATATCTCGAAACAAAATTTTTTCAAAATTAACTCAAAATAGACCATAAACCTAAATGTAGAATGTGAAACTACCAAACTTCAGTAGAAATACAGAAGAAAATCTGCATGACCCTATATGCAGAGAAGTTCTAGACACTAAAGGCACAATCCACGAAGAAGATAACGTTAATGTGAACTTTATTAAAATTTAAAACGCTTGCTTTGCAAAAGACATTGGTTTTTTTAAAAATATTTTATCCATTTATTTGAGAGAAAGAGAAAGCATGAGTGAGTAAGGGGAAGGGGCAGAGGGAGAGGGAGGAGCAGGCTTCCAGCTGAGCAAGGAGCCCCATGTGGGGCTTGATCCAGGACCCTGGGATCATGACCCGAGCCAAAGAAAGACCAAAGGGAAACACAGATGTTTCTCAATTGTAATGAATTATTTTTAACACATCTCCCATAGTAATTAATAATTTAATTTATAGGTGCTCTGTTCATAATCATCCCAACTGGAAGCACACCAAATGTCTTTAATGATAAAGATTTTTAAGTAGAGAATAAATGTTTTGTTAATTCCTTTAAGAGGACGCCTGGGTGGCTCAGTGGTTGAGCATCTGCTTTTGGCTCAGGGCGTGATCCCAGGGTCCTGGGATTGAGTTCTGCATCGGGCTCCCGGCGGGGAGCCAGCTTCTCCCTCTGCCTATGTCTCTGCCTCTCTGTGTCTTTCATGAGTAAATAGATAAAATATTTTTTAAAAATTCCTTTAATGTATCACAGTTGATACACATAGAGATGAACAAGAGAATCCAGTTTTTAAGATTAAACTCTACTTTAGATAATATGGCATGATCCTGCAAACTCTAGTTAGGTTTTCTGAATAGTAACAGGTTGCAAAACTATACCACAGTACCATAACCAGGATATCGGCATTGATACAGTCAAGATACAGAGCATTTCTATCCCCTATGTTATCCTTTTATAGCCACACCAACTTTCTTCATTAGTCCCTGGTAACTACTTAGTCCCTGGTAACTACTAATATATGTTCTCCATCTCTGTAATTTTCCTATTTCAAGAATACTATGAATATGGATTCATACAGTATATAACCTTTAGGAGATGGATTTTTTTCACTTAGCAGAATTCTCTAGAGATTCATCTAGATTGTTTGTTGTATATATCAATAGCCGGTTCTTTTTTATTTTTTTTATTTGATTTATTTATTTATTTTAGAGAGAGAGCACAAGCATGTAGGAGTAGGAGGAGAGGCAAAGGGAGAGGGAAAGAGAATCTCCAGCATACTCCCCACTGCGCACGGAGTCCCACACAGGGCTCCATCTCATGATTCTGAGATCATGACCTGAGCTGAAATCAAGAATTGGACACTTAACTGAGCCACCCCGGGGCCCCTAGCTTATTCCTTTTTATCATCAAGTAGTATCCCAGGGTATGGATGGATCAGTTTGTTTAACTATTCACCCACTCGAGTACATCTGAGTTGTTTCCCCTTGTTTGGTTATTATGAATAAAGTGCTAAAACATTCACGTTAAGGTTTTTGCATGAATATAGTTTTCATTTCTCAGTAGTACCAAACTATTTTCCTATCTGCAAGCCTTTTGTTTCCTTTTCTTGCCTTTTTGCACTGGCTAGAACTTCCAGGACTATGCTGAATAAATAAAGCAAACATCTTTGCCCTGTTAATTTAAGAGGGAAAGGATTAAGTCTTTTTTTTTTTTAATTTTTTTTAAATTTTATTTATGATAGTCACACACACAGAGAGAGAGAGAGGCAGAGACACAAGCAGGCTCCATGCACCGGGAGCCTGACGTGGGACTCGATCCCCCGTCTCCAGGATCGCGCCCTGGGCCAAAGGCAGGCGCTAAACCGCTGCACCACCCAGGGATCCCGAAAGGATTAAGTCTTAACTATAAGGTTAGTTGTAGATATTTTTTTGTAGCTGTTCTTTATCAAGTTAAGGAAGTCCTCTATTCCTGCTATTCCTGTTTTTTTTTTAAGTCATGAATGGGTATTGAATTTTGTCAGTGCTTTTGCTGCATCAATTGATATGATCATGGAGTTTTTTTCTTTAGTCTGTTAATATGGTAGGTTACATTGATAGATTTTTGAATATTGAATCAACTTTTTCTGCAATTAACCCCACTTAGTTATAGTGTATAATTCTTTTAATATATTTAATATTTAATATATTGCTGGATTCTATATGCTAATTTTTTCAAGGATTTTATTTTTATTTATTTATGATAGTCACACACACAGAGAGAGAGAGAGGCAGAGACATAGGCAGAGGGAGAAGCAGGCTCCATGCACCGGGAGCCCGACGTGGGATTCGATCCCGGGTCTCCAGGATCGTGCCCTGGGCCAAAGGCAGGCACTAAACCGCTGTGCCACCCAGGGATCCCTTTCAAGGATTTTTTTAAAATCTATATTTATAAGGGATGCTGATCTGTAGTGTTCTTTTTTTGTATGAAGTCAATTGAGTTTGAGTGATAGGGTAATATTAGCTCCATGAAATGAATTGGGTAGTGTGCCCTTCTCATTTATTTTCTAGAAATGAGTATATAAAAGTAGTGTTAATTTATCCTTGAACATTTTATAGAATTCTCCAGTAAAACCATCTGGGCCTGGAGATTTCTTATTTGGAAATTTTTAAATTACAAATTCAATATCCTTAATAATTATAGGACTATTAAAAATATCTGTTTCATATTGAGTAAATTGTGGTAATTGGTGCTGTAATGGGTGTCAGTCTATTTCATGTAAGTTATTCTTGCTTTCTCTTGATCATATTTACATAATGCAACATTTTCCAGCCTATTATTTTCAATCTGGCTTTATCACTACAGTTCAGTGGAACTGTGTGTGTGTGTGTGTGTGTGTGTGTGTGTGTGTAGGCTCCATATACTTTGGTTATGTTTTTAAATCCATGCTGCCAATCTCTGTCTTTTAATTATTGTATTTAAATCATTTATATTTAATGTAATTATTGATCTAGGGTTTAAATCTACCATTTTATTTTTTGTTTTCTGTTTTCTCATCCTATTTTTCATTTCTCTTCCTCTCTTATACCTTCCTGTGAGTTACTTAACCTTTTAAAAATTCCATTTTAATTTACCTATAGTGTTTTTCAATGTATCTCTTTGCAGAGCTTTTTCTATGGTTGCTCTAGGTATTATACTATATATACATAAATCATCACAATCCATGTCATTTTACCAGCTCAAGTGAAGAATAGAGACTTTATCTCCTTTTATGTTCCTTTATTCTCTCCCATTTATAATTGTTTTAAATATTTCCCTATATTCATTTAGAACAACTAAGATAGTATTATAATATTGCTTGAGTCACTACACATTATTTTAGAAAAATTGAGAAAGCTTATTATATTTACCCATATTTTTCTTTAAATAGTTTTCTTTTTTTTAAATTTTTTTATTTATTTATGATAGTCACACAGAGAGAGAAAGAGAGAGAGGGAGAGACACAGGCAGAGGGAGAGGCAGGCTCCATGCACCGGGAGCCCGATGTGGGACTCGATCCCGGGTCTCCAGGATCGCGCCCTGGGCCAAAGGCAGGCGCCTAAACCGCTGCGCCACCCAGGGATCCCCCATATTTTTCTTACTATGTCATTTCTTCCTGCTGCTCTAATGTTCCTCATTTTATGGTTTTTTTTTTTGTTTAGAGAATTTCCTTTTGTCATTCTTTCAGGATAGTTCTGCTGGTGACAAATACTCATACTTTCCCTTCAAGAATGTCTTCATTTTTTCTTTATTTCTGAAGAATAGTTCTGCTCATGATAAGACTGAATTAACAGCCATTTAATTCCAGCACTTGAAAATATTGTGCCACTTATTGGCCTTTATATTTTCTGATGAGAAATATACCACAATTCAAATTGTTTTTCCCTCCAGGTAAGGTTTCATTTTTATCTGCCTGCTTTCAAGAATTTTCTTTACCTTTAGTTTTCAGTAGTTTAGTTATGATGCATCTTAGTATAGCTATCTTCGAGTTTATCTTATTTGGGAATCATCCAGCTTCTTGAACTATAGGTTTATGGTTTTTGAAAAAATTGGAAAAGTTTCCACCTTTACTTCTCATACTTTTTCAGTCATACCCTCTTTCTTTTCTCCTTTCTGGACTCTGATGTCCCAAATGTTAGATCTTTTGTTATAGTTCTACAAAACTGAAGATATCTAAAGCTCTTTTCTCAGTGTGTCTCTCTTCCACCATCTTCTCTTTCAGAATGGATAATTTCCATAGTTTTGGCTTCTGGTTCACTGATTCCTTGCTCTGTTTCCATTCCACTGATGATCCCACTCTCTGAGCTTTTTATTTTGGTTATTGTATTCTTTACTTCTGATATTTCCATTTGATTCCTCTTTATATCTCCTGTTCCCTGCTACAATTTGTTATTTTTTTTGTTTCAAACATATTTGTAATGGCCTGTTGAAGCATTTTTATCATGATTACTTTAAAATTTGTCAGATAACATTAGCATCTCTGCCTCTTCCACATTGTTAATGCAGTGAGAATTTAAGAATTCCTCACATATAGAAATTCTTCCCGAATATTTGTGATGTTTTTCTTTATTATTTTAGGCTGTCGTGTACACACTCAATTCAGATTTTTTGCTACTTGTTTTTATTGAATCTTTCTAAACATTCAATTTAGTTAATATAGAAAAACAAATCTATTTCTTGTTATACCCAGATTTTATAATTTGTATATTTGTATTATATTTAAATCAAACAGGTAAAAAAATAATTTAAAAAATCAAGTAGGTAATTAAAATTACAAGTAAAACTGACTTAAACAGGCTTAGGAACATACACAACTGATTTTTAGTAAGCAGACAATCAATTGGTGTTGGAGAGTAGCACACCAATTACAAGTATTTATTGTACTGAGAGCATCAGTTCATATGTTTTATAGAGATAATAGAGAAATATTTTTAAATGGATGTCAATTAGCAGAGCTTCTATGTATTTGGAGATCATGATAATTTTCACTAATAATCAAATTTACTAAGTAGGAATCTACATTAATAGCAGACAAAATAGACTTTAAGACAAATATTAGTAGAGATGAGGGAAATTTTTATAATAATAAAGGGATCATTATATATCAGGAATATAATATATTAATATATTAGGAAGTAACAAGTGTGCACTTAACCTCTTGTTAAGCCTCAAAATGCATCAAGCAAAAACTGATGGAACTGAAAGGAGAAATAGACAATACAACAATAATATTTGGAGATTTCAACATCCCACTCTCAATAATTAATCAAACAATCAGTTAGAAAGTCAGAAAAGACATATAAGATGTGAATAACACCATCAACCAACTTGACCTAATTGACATGTATGCACAATACTCTACCCAAGACTACAGAATAATATTCTTTTCAAGAGCACATGGAACATTCTCCAGGATAAATCAAAGCATGTCTGTATAACTTTGAAAAAATTGAAATCACACAAAGTATGTTCCCTGACCACAACAAGGCTAAGTTAGAGATCTATAACTAAGGAAAATTGCCAAAAATGTGTAAATTAAATAACATTCTTACAACATAAATCAATGAAATAGAAAGTAGAGAGAATCAATAAGGCCAAAAGTTGGTTATTTGAAAAAAGTCAACTAAATCAGAAAATTCTTAGCCAAACTATCTAGAAAGTGAGAGAGAAAATACAAATTTCCAAAATCAAGAATAAAGAAGATACATCATTAACGACACTACAGAAAGTAAGAGGATTATAAGAGAATACATGAATAACTTTGCCATCAAATTAGACAACTAAGATTAATGGAAAAATTCCTAGAAGTACACAAATTACAAAAATCTACTCAAAAAGAATTGAAAATCTTAATAAACTTATGATGAAAGATGAAACTAAATGAGTATTTAAAAATCTTCCCACAAAGAAAAGACTAAGCCCAGATGGATTTACTAGTGAATCAAATACTAAATATTTTAAGAAAAACAAATATCCTTCACAAACCAATCCTTCACCAATCCTTCACAAACTCAAGAAATAGTGGAAGGAAGGAATACTTACAAATTATTCTATGATGCTAGAAATCAAAGCCAAACAAAGATGCCACAAAAAAAGAAAACCAATATTCCTCATGAAAATAGATGCAAGAATCCTTAACAAAATAGTAGCAAACTAAAGTCAGCAACATAAAAAAAAGGTCACACACACTGTGAGTTTATCCCAAGTGTGTTTATCCCAAGAATGTAGGGTTGGCTTAATATTTGATGATAAATTAATATAGTCTACCATATTAAAAAAATAAAAGACAAAATTCACATAATTTCAAACAGAAATAAACAAACAATAGTAACTAGAGATTTTAATACCTCACTCAGTAGTTGCAGGAAAAGCTTTTGACACATCCAGTGCTAATTCATGATTTTAAAAAGTTATGCTGGGATGGGACAAACCGGATACCCATATGAAAACAAAAATGAATTTAGACACTTAACTCATACCATATACAAAAATTAACTTCAAATGGATCACAGTCAAAAAGTTAAACATAGAGTTAGCATATGACCTAGCAATCCTATTTACTCCTAGATATCTATCCAAGAGAATTGAAAACACGTGTGCACAGAAAAATGTGTACACAAATGTTTACAACAGCATTATCCATAATTGTCAAAAGGTAGAAACAACCCAAATCTCCATCAGTAGGAACAAAATGTTGTAAATCCATGCAGTAATATAGGAATAATATTTGGCCATAAAAAAGAAATGGGTTTCTCATAGATGCTACAAAATGGATGAATCTTGAAAACATTATGCTGAGTGAAACATGCCAGACACAAAAGGCCTCGTATTGTATGATCCCATTTGTATGGAATGTTTAGCATAGGCAAATCGACAGAGAGAGAAAGTAGATTCATGATTGCTAGGGACTGGGGGAGTGAGGAATAGGCAGTGACTGCTCATGGGTGTGGGGTTTCTTTTTTGGGTGATGAAATATTCCGGAATTAGAGAGCGGTGATATTTACACAATGTATTGTAATATATTAAAGCACTAAATTTTACCTTTTTAAAGGATGGAATTTATAGCATGTGAATTATATCTCAAAAAAGTTGTATTTTTTTTCAAATAGATCACAGACCTAAATGTAAAAGCTGTTTACCTAGGGCTGGGGCTGGAACTCAGTATTGACTGAAAATAGGCCCATAGGATTGGGGGGAAGCTGGCAGTGTTCTAAAACCGGATTATAGTCATAATTGCACAACTCTGTAAGTTTACCAAAAATCATTGGATTGTTCATTTACAATGGGTGATGTTTTATTAAAATATAATCGATATAGGATGCATGGGTGGCTCAGTGGTTGAGTGTCTGCCTTTGGCTCAAGTCATGATCCCAGGGTCCTGGGATCAAGTCCCATGTCAGGCTCCTCACAAGGAGGCTGCTTCTCTCTCTGCCTATGTCTCTGCCTCTCTGTGTGTGTCTTTCATGAATAAAGAAATAAAATCTTATTTTATATATATATATATAATTGATATACAATGTTATATTAGTTTCAAGTGTACTGCATATTGATTTGACAATTCTAGACATTACTCAGTACTCACCAGTAAGTGTAATCACTATCAGTCACCATCAATGTTATTATAATATTATTGACTCTATTCCCTATGCTGCACTTTTCTCTCCATGACTTATTTTATAACTGGAAGTTTGTACTTCTTAATCCCCTTCACCTATTTCACCTCCCCCCACCCCTTCCCCTTTGGCAACCACCAGTTCGTTTTCTGTATTTATGAGTCTGTCTGCTTGTTTATTTTGTCTTTTAGATTCCACATATAAGTGAAATCATATGGTATTTATCTTCCTCTGTCTGACTTATTTCACTTAGCATAATACCCTCTAGGTCCACCCGTGTTGTTGCAAACGGCAAGATTTCATTCTTTTTTATGGCTGAGTAATATTCTATACATTGGGTGATTTTATGGAATGTAAATTTTACCTCGATAAAGCTGTTCATAAAAACAAACCCACTGAAAACAGAAATCAAAATGTCATAGTAAATGATGGAGGGAGGTTGGGGTGGGAATTTAACTTAAAAATGAAACAAAGACAAGAGGGGACACCAGAGCGCTGAATGTTCTGTTTCTTGATCTCATTGTGGGTTACAGTTTGTGAAAATTCATTGAGCTGTGTTCTTAGGTGCAGTTTTCTACACGTATATTATGCCACAATACAAAGTTTTAAAAATGGCATTAAGGGCCTGGGAGGGGCCAGGAGTGACCCAATGATCAGCTACAGAAGCTGAAAGGTTGTTCAGAAGCTATACAGCTGTTCTTGGGTCCCCATGAGATTTTTGCCTCTCTATTACCACTATTTTACAATAACCCCCACTATTATAGCTGGCCGACACGAATTTCTTACTGTGAAAAAGCCCCACCAAGAGACCCACGCCGAGAGTACCAAAAATGGCAGCTCTAAGAGGGCTGCGAATTTGGTACAAAGCTGGACCTCTACCGCCCAGAACAAGCCCTGGCAATACAGTAGGGCCACGTGAACAAGCGAACAGATGGATGAACAGAGGAACAGTTGGAAAGGAAAGGAAGTGTAGAAGGACAGATCTTCAAAAACTCATACATTGCTCCCTGCAGCCCAGCCCACATTTCCACAGGGATGGGGACAGAAATGATGGGGGCCCAGAGTATGAAATAATGTCCTGGGAATGTGAGGAGCGTGGGGCAGGCGAGGGCATGTGAGAGCTGGGTCTGGAAGGATGGGTAGGCATCTGCCAGGGAATGAAGGGAAGGGAGTAGGACAGACAGACAGAAGTACATTGTTGCAATGGAGCCTAGAGGTCTTCGGAACCCTGAGAAGGGTCACGGGGCAGAAATGCAGGGTGAGAAGGAAAGGTGAGAGATGAGGCGGAGTGAGCCAGGAGTACGTGGGAAGGGCCATCTATTCCCAGGCAGGACATTTAAACTTATTCCTGCAGGAATTACAGCCAAGAAAGGTGAGATTCACTTTTTAGGGAGCTCATTTTGGCCGGAGCAAGAGGAGTTTGAATTTATGGACCATCCACCCTGTTGGTATTTATACTTCCTTGCCTCTGTGTCTGTCTCTCCTTCTCAGCATTCTCTTCCTTCTCTCTCTCTCTCTCTCTGCCTTCCTCCCTCCCTCTCTCTCTGTCTCTCTCTCATGTGTTTTGTTGTACAGGTCTCTCCTCTTTATGTGCTTCTTTCCATTTTTTCCTCAAGACACTATCCTTTGAAGACATCCCTCCACCGTCTCCATCTCATCTGTCCCAAACAACTTTCCGATTCCATCTCCAGGACTCATTTTCGCCAGGACCCTAGTCCCACCCGGGCTTGGTTGGGTCCTTTGCAAACAAGTAGCTCAGGATTTCCTCTTGAACAACAAGATCTTTGGGGCCTCTCCAGCGCACAGACAAGACATCTAGAAGAAGGAGCCACCCTCTACTGGGCCCAGAGAAAGTGAGTCACCAGGTCCTGAGGCCTACAAGGAACCAGTGAACTGGGGGACAGCACACTGTCCTCTCTGGCAGCCTGATGCTGCTCACAACATAGTTGGTGCCAACAGCTCTGAAGCCTCCGGCCTTCGAGCCTCATCCAGGAGAGCCTAGCTCCTGCTTGCTCTCATCACCTCCCACCTTCGGCTCTGCAGGACTCCTGGCTTGTGCCCACCCTCCCCAGGCACAGGACCACTGGACCAGTATAGCGCCTCCTCCAAGCCCATCGTGTGACTCCTCTCCAGGACCGTTCTCTCCCCTGGGACAAGAAGGTCAAGCTGCTCTTCTAGACATGACCTCAGAGATGTGCAGCAAGGGCCCTGGCCCAATTTATCACCACGGGGCTATAATTAGGTTTGTTAACATACAGTCCAGTGTAGTCTTGTTGACTAGGAACTTAATCACGTTACTATTGAGTTCCTGTACGCGTTGCTTGGGGTGACTGTTTTACTTGTAGAGTTATAGCCAAGCCCAACGGGAGGAAATTAGCTTTGGACACAAGTTTGGAGGGGGGGGGTCTTTTTCCTCATGACTTTGTCTCCCTCCCCCCCTTCCATGTGAAAATATTTAGCAAACAGTGACAATGATGAAAAACAGTAGGAAACAAAATGTTCTACATTAGTATAAAACATGAAAAATGCAGCAAGGACCCTTAGCGGTACAACATGTGTTATGCTGGCTGGCAGTCCATTAGCTCTGATAGACATTTCACTTACCTAAGTCAAATATAACAGTCTAGTATTCATTAATATAAGAAGGGGCTGTGGAATCAGAGCTACCATCTGGCTGGGCCGACAGAATAATCTACAACTCATGATTAGGTCTAAGGAGTGGGGTTTCACTTTAATCTTTCTCATTGCTCGAAATTTCCATCTGCGCAGTTCGGCACATCATTTTTCTTCAAGACAAATGTGCTGTTTTTCATGTTCCAAAATTAGATCAGAAGAAAACGATTAATCATGTCACGGCCTGGGAAAGGAAACAAAGCTCCGATATTCTGCAGCTCTCCCCCCTCCCTCCCCCTCCCTCTCCCCCCCCCCCGCCCCCCGCGGCCCGCCCCTCCCCGGCCCCCGGACGGTTGCAAGTTTTGCTTTTTTCCCCAACCTCTGGGTTTTCAGCACAACTTTCGAGACGCCACCGCCAGCCGAGAGGAGGGGGGGGGGGGAGGACGAGGGGGAGGAGGGGGAGGGCGCCGGCCGGGCCTGCGGGGCAGCGGTTGCGGGGCAGGGGGGGCCGGGACCCCGCGCCCCCGGGTCACCGCCCGGGCCGCGCCGCACCCGCAGTGGGGTGCGCGGTGGGGGCGCGGCCGCTGGCCCCCGGGAGACGGAAGGGCCGCGAGCCTCCCGCCCGCGCCCCCCGCCCGCGGCCGCCACGGTCCTGTCTGTCAGCCGGCGCGCAAGTCATAACAAATCCCTGGCGCGGAGCTGAAGCTGAGCATTTGCCGGAGCGTCAGGGGGATGATGAATGACCCGCAGGCCTTTGAAGTGCTCCGCCAGTTCAGCTGGGTCCGCGGCGCTGACAGAGAAATATACACAACAGCGTAACCAATAATGAGAACATTAAACATTCCTGCGCCCTGACAGGCTGACAGCAAACCCGGCTCCCATCAATCACCGCGCAGATAGAGCCCTGACACCCGCCCCCCGCGCGCCCGCGGTCACCTTGCCCTCGCCCCGCGCGCGCCCGCCCGCCCGCCCGCCCGCTCCAAGGCGCGCCCCCGCGCCGCCCCCCTCCTCGCCACTCCCCGCGCCGCCCGCATCCTCCCCGCCGCTCCTCCCGGCTCCCTCTCCCTCTCCCCCTCCTGCTCCTGCCCCTCCTCCCCGCCGCTCCTCTGCCGTGCTCCTCCCCGCTCCTCCCGGCAGCCCTCCCGCTGCTTCCCGCCATTCCTTCCCGCTCCCCCCCAGTGCTCCTCCCCGCCACCCCTCCCCGCAGCCCTCCCCGCAGCCCTCCCCGCCGCTCCTCCCCGCAGCCCTCCCCGCCGCTCCTCCCCACTGCTCCTCCCCGCTCCTCCCGGCTCCTCCCCGCCGCCTCCTCCGGCCGGTCCCGGCCGCCCGGGCTGCCTCGGAGGAGCCTCGCCCGCGGAGGTCAGCGGAGGCCGAGGC
Organism: Nyctereutes procyonoides; assembly: GCF_905146905.1. Classification (NCBI taxonomy): domain Eukaryota; kingdom Metazoa; phylum Chordata; class Mammalia; order Carnivora; family Canidae; genus Nyctereutes; species Nyctereutes procyonoides. The sequence continues at coordinate 62,642,546 of NW_026575046.1, forward strand.
CCCTGGCCCTGGGCTGGCCGCCGCCGCGGAAGCAGGGCCCGAGTGCGAAGCCTTGGCGTCCACGCTGACGCTCTGTCGCCCTTAATCGGAGGCAAAATAACGACGGAGGCTCGGAGAACCCGCCTGGAAAGAAGGCTGGCGGCCCCAAGGGACCCCCCCCACGGCCCGCCCCCGCGGGGACCGGCCTCCCCAAGGGGGTTGATCCGACGCGATCTGGCTTCGGAGCGGCCGAAAGGGGCAAACAGCGGAGACACACAAAGGTCTCTTCCTTTCCCTGCAGCAGGAAATGGAATCTGCCCAGATAAAGCCTTTGGAGGGACCTTGGCCCTGTTCCGCAGGAGCCGCTGCTGACCTCTCAGCCCCTTTCTGGACACCCCCCCCCCCCGCAGGGCTCCCAGGAGAACTGGGTTTAAATTTTTTTTTTTTATGATAGTCACGAGAGAGAGAGAGAGAGAGAGAGAGAGAGGGGCAGAGACACAGGCGGAGGGAGAAGCAGGCTCCACGCACCGGGAGCCCGACGTGGGACTCGATCCCGGGTCCCCAGGATCGCACCCCGGGCCAAAGGCAGGCGCCAAACCGCTGCGCCACCCAGGGATCCCAGGAGAACTGGGTTTTAGCCACACTTTCCCGGCCCGGCCTCTACTCCCACCTCGAGGACCAGGACGAGGCGAGGCATTTCTCCCCACGCCCAGCCCCACGCCCCGGATTATCTCTGCCAGGCCCACAGCCCACGCACGAGCCAAGAGCTCAGGGCAGAGCCCTGGGCCAGGGGCCGTGAGAAGCCAGGGTTCTAGTCCTACCACGGGAACTTGAGCACGCCAGAGTTTCCCTGTACCTCTATTTCTTCATCCACATGAGAGTGGAAGCCCCGACCTCAGGGCCCAGGTCTCTACCTTCTCCAGATGCAAACGGTTATTTTACTCCTTTTGTTCTTGGAGCTTCCTTTCTTCCTTTCCTCCTTCCTTCCCTCCCTCCCAACCTCCCTCCTTCCTTTCTTCCTTCCTTCCATCCTTCCCTGGCTTTGGGGGAAAGACATTCCTTGACTTTTCAGAAAGTCATGAAAAACGCGCCGCAGCCTCCACAAATGTGTCCAGAGATGGTGAGTGGCAGACAGCATGCGCCATGCCCCTGGGCATCCAGGGACCAAGGGTGTTAAAAGGAATCTGGCGGGAACCTGGGGGAGGAGATGGAGAGGCAAGTGGAAACCTACCCTGGAGAGCCCAGGCTTTGAGAAGAGGCTGGATGGGGACACCTCAGGTGTGTCTGCGTGCTGGTTTACGGGAGCCAGCTCAGCTGTGAGGAAGAGACATCTGCTCCAGGCTCTAGACTATCTTGTCCTTTCCTTTCGCCCACCTGGAAAGCCCAGCCCTGTTGTCACCACCTCTAGGACGAGTTTGTTCTGCTTGTCCTGGCCCGCAATGACCTTGCCCTTCTCCAAGGTCCTGTGACCCTGCCCAAATGAGCATCTGGCCTGCCAAGCTGTACTCAAAGCTGCTTGGGACAGCGATGGTGCCATGCTCTGCCCTTCACTGGGTTACCTGGGACTGGCACAGCATCTTGTTCTAAATTGGCCGCTGCACTGAGGGGGGCACTTGACGGGATGAGCACTGGGTATTATTCTGTATGTTGGCAAATTGAACACCAATAAAAAATAAATTTATTATTAAAAAAAAACAAAAAATAAATAAATAAAAATAAATTGGCCGCTCACCTACAGGCCCATTCTCTAAGGAACTGCTCCTATCAGACCCACTCAAGGGAAAGACCTCAGAGGCCATGTTCCTACTGCATGTTCACCACAGCTGGATGGCCCAGTAGCGAACACCTGTCCCTGCAACCAAGCAGATTCTCTCTTCCTTGAAAATTTGAACTCAAGCACAGGTGGTGTTAGGCTCCTAAAAGTCACTAGTGTTTGGGGTGGAGGCAGCCATTTTGAGCCGTGGTAGATGCTGAGGAGAAAGGAAAAGGAAAAAAAAAAGAAAAAGAAAGAAAAGCCAATCTTCAAAGGAAAACAGAGAATGAGGAAGTGGGCAAAAAAGATATGAAATACCAGATAAATCCAGAAGACAGCAGGACTTCAATTCCTGACTTGCTCATTCCTGTCCTCTAAGGCCTTATTATACTGCTTCCTGCCCTGGGATGCCTGCCAGGTGGCTGACCACTAGAAAAGCTCTATGACCCGGACCTGGCCAATCCTTCAATCTTTCTGCCTGCGAAGATTGGCCCAGGATAGGCATGTGACCTATGCTAGGCCAGTCAGAGTCCTTCCTTGGGATTTTATATACTGATTCTGAAAGAGAGATAGTGTCTGTTCCTTTTATTTATTTTTCTTAAGATTTTATTTATCTGAGAGAGAGAGAGAGAGAGAGAGAGAGAGAGAGAGAACATGTGAGGGGGAGGGGCAAAGGGAGAGGGAGAAGCAGACTCCCCGCTGAGCAGGGAGCCCGATGCAGGGACTCTATCCCAGGACCCCAGGATCATGACCTGAACAGAAGCCAGATGCTTAACCATCTGAGCCACCCAGGCACCCCTACCCATTCCTTTTAGATTGAGACTTCTAAGGCTAGGACCCCGGAGCTCGTACTGCTTTGGCTACTGTGATCTGAAAACAACTTACCGTAGAAGCAAATGATGCCAACCAGAGCAGTGGAGTCTACTAAGGACGAGTCTGATGACTTCTTCAGGCCCCTGGATCCAGTCAAGCCTGAAGCCCACTCTACCCTGGGCCTTCACAGCAGGTGAGCCAATCATTCCCTTTCTTGCTTAAACTAGTTTTAGTTTTGTTTTTGCCACTTGCAATCCAGAGAGTCCTCATACTGGCATTCAGGGGACATGTCAATTTAGGAGGATTCACCTAAAATCAATAAATCCTTTTACTCTTTTTCTTTCTTCTTTATATATATATATATATATATATATATATATATATATATATATAATGACTAATACTCTACTGAGGCCCATATGAAGGCTGCAGTGAGCCTTTTCTCCTCCTCTCTTCCTCTCCAAGTCTTCCCCGTGATCTCACCCGTCCTGCCAAGACAGGCCCAAGTGATGTACTTCTAAGCCTATCAGGAATGGTAATTCTCTAGCCCTGTGGTTTGTCCCCACCCCCAAGCAAGAAGGGGACAGGCATGGTGAGCAATCAGTGGTGGGCCTCCCACCAAAACGGCCCTAAACTTGTTTGGCTGTCCTCCCTGCCAGACTCACAAGAAGCCAGAGCTTGGGCTGAACCCTGGTCCACCTGAGACAGGTCACAGGGCTCACGCTTCAGACACACTTTGCCCTCAGTAGTGCTTTGGGACCAACCATGGGCCCTTGGATATTCATCGTCATTCTAATCCTGCTCTGAGGAGAAGACTCCTGGATGAGAGGTAGCATGGGAGAGCTTTCACTTTGATTTGAAGTGAAAAGTGATTAGAGCTGTTCAGTTGATAGCAAGCTTAAGGGAAGCCAATCTTGTATGCTGCGGCCACTTAAAAAAATTGAGCCAGGAAAAACTGACATAAGTGAAGGTTGATGAGCAGTCAGGGGACCTGGTCATTGAGGAACAAGGAAAAGTCCTCAGGATGGAAACGTGACGACTCCATCAACAGTGAGTGGGTTGGCACATGCTTGTTCTCCAGGAAATGGCTGTGAAGGCCCCAGGCAGGCACGGGCCGGACGCAGTTAGTACTCAAGAGTATGAGTTTCCTTGGGATGCCTAGTGGCTCAGCAGTCAGGACATGATCCCGGGGTCCCAGGATCGAGTCCCACATCAGGTTTCCTGCATGGAGCCTGCTTCTCCCTCTGCCTGTGTCTCTGCCTCTCTCTCTCTCCCTCTGTGTCTTTCATGAATTACTAAATAAAATCCTTCAAAAAAAAAAAAGTATGAGTTTCCTTCTTTCTTGTCTGGTCCTCATTCCCCAGGGGAAGGACCAGTGCCAATGAGCTTTGCAAGGAAGCAGCTTTGATCACCATCTAAGAATTTTCTGACAGTTCAAACTGTGCAGCAATTGGAAGGGGCCCCTGTTGTAAGGTGATGATCTCCACATCATTACAGGGATGCAAGAAGAGACTAGATCGTTCCATGGGATGCCGTAAAAAGAATCTCTAAGTGGAGTGTGAGCTGGGCTTTTAGGCCTTTTTTTCAATTCAATGACTTTTGTACCTCATTTGTTCCCTCTGCCAAGTGGGCATGAGGCTCTGTTTGCCATGGGACCTCCTCATCTTCCTAAATGTATGGGTGGGGCATACATTTCCAAAAATGTGGCTGGTTATACTTTCAGCAATGGCCTCAATAACATCTCCTATCCCATAAACTCCTTTTGCAGTATCACCTTGCCTCTCCCCGTGAAGAAGCTAATTTCTTTCCCATTCACTGTGCTGGCTTGTGACCGATTCCATGAATAGAATGTAGCAGAAGCGACACTGCATGACTTCTGCAGTAGACTAGAAAAGGCCATGCAGCTTCTGGTGGCTCTCTGAGGCGTTTGTCCTGGAATCCAGCCGCCATGCTGTGAGGAAGCCCAAAGTAGCCCCTGCAGAGAGTTCGTATGGAGAGGCTCGTGGAGCTTCAGAGCCATGGCCAAGCCACGTTCCAGCTCACAGCACGCCTCAACCACCAAACATGTGAATGAAGGCTTTTCCAGATGATTCCCCCAGCCTTTGAGTCCACTCAGCTGAGGCCCCCGGAGACAAACCATTCTCACTGTGCCCTATCCACGTTCCTGGCCCACAGAATCTGTGACACAATAAAATGGATTTGGGGTGGCTTGTTATGTAGCAACTGTACCCAAACGGGAGGGGCAAGATGGCCAGGAGGCTCTCAGGGGCCTGTGGGCATGAGGCACGCCTAGGGCTGGGACCCACTGGTGGCTCGGTTCTTACCCTCTATTGTGCCTCGGCCCTCTCCCCAAACTGGCCCTCTCTCCAGCCAGGTTTTTTCCCAATTCGAAAGTTAGGCCTTGTCCCTCACACAAACAGGCCTTGTCTCCACTCCTCCCAGCCTCAGACATCCACACAGGCCCACCGGGCAACAAGAAGTGTTAGGGGTACAGGAGTCATGACCACCTCCACCAGGCCCCCTCCCCGTGCCCTCTTGTCATAGCCCGGGGACAGCAAAGTTTAGGGGAAAGTGCTTTCTGTTCTGTGACTCCCACTTAGAATTCCACCCATGAATTCAAAATTCGAGTGACTATCCCCTCCCTATCCGGAACCCTTTTTCTTCCGGGCAGGCATTCTACATTATCACAGGCCTCGAATCCCTCCCATACCCTGGGCTGTCCCAGGGCCCCCCGCCAGGGTGCAGGAAGCAGACTGGGGCGCTGGTGGCAGCATGTCCGAGTGTCCGTGGTGCCGTCTGTGACTGGTGAGGTGGGGAGAGCCCACTCGGAAGGCAAGGTTCAACTCCTTGGGAAGGAGACAGACTGTTCATAGATGATTCGCTGGCATCTCTGCTTGGAAATCAATGATTCAACAGGCTCTTGCCGGTGCTGGAGGATAGCGGGTAAGGCCCCAAGTGTGGAGCCCACTGGCACAGGCCTGTGTCGCAGCGCAGCACCCAGCGTCAGCCTGCAGCCCCGAGGCTCCAGGCCCAGACACGCTCCCTCTGCTGTCTTTGTGCCCCACCTGCCCAGCACTGCCAGGGAGCCCTGAGCCCTGGCCCAAACGCAGCCGGAGCCACCCAACTAGAATCATGGCCAAATTTCTGCAATAACCACTTCTGGTTCCTAAAAATAAATTAAATAAATAAATAAATAAATAAATAAATAAATAAATAATAAATAAATAAAAAAGATTGTCCAAACATGACTGTGGCTCTCCTGAGACACGTCCTTCACGGGGCAGCATCATGTGCGTCTGAACCCAGTGCCCCCACACAACCTTGCTTGTGGGTGCTGCTGCTAGCGTCGCAGTGTGGGGCCAGGCTGCCGTCACCTGCTGTGGAGACGTCATGCCTCCTCGCTCAGCAGGGCATCGGCCTCCTTCTGGCCAACACTTCATCTGACCGTGCACATGAGCGGGCGGGTGGCCCATGCCCCACCCATCCTCATACCCCCTCTGGTCAGCACAGAGTGGAGCACATGTCCCGAACTTGGACAGTCGGGTTCTTCCCAGGGCTTTTATTTATTTATTTTTTAAGATTTTATTTATTTATTCATGAAAGACACAGAGAGAGAGAGAGGCAGAGACACAGGCAGAGGGAGAAGCAGGCTCCATGCACCGGGAGCCTGATGTGGGACTCAATCCCGGGACTCCAGGATCAGGCCCCGGGCTGAAGGCAGGTGCTCAACCGCTGGGCCACCCAGGCTGCCCTTCCAGGGTTTTTAAACTAGACCAGGGATAGATATCTCGTCCTCTGTGGGCACTGATGTGACCCCACGGTAAAGAGCAACTGAGGAGAGAAGGATGGGACCAGAGAGCAGCAGGACCTAGGGAGGGCACCTGGGATCCTGACTTGGTTGCGGGCCCTGGGTCCACCCGTCACCGCCCTTCTCAAGCCTCGTGCGTCCAGCCTCCCCTCAGGAAACCCTGGGTTGCGGGCAGGCCGGACCCTGGCGCGGGGGACAGGACGGTAGGTAAGGGGATGGGAGGCCAGTAAAGTGAACAGAGAAAGCCCAGGATGGGGGGAGCGAAAGGTGGATTGCAAGGTGCTGGAGCCGGGGGGTCAGGGAGGGGGGTGGTGCAGCATGCACCAAGCGGGGAGATCCATCTGTCCCCCAGCTCAGGGGATGGGGACCGCTGAGAGATGGAAAAAGAGATCACCAGGTGCCGGGGTTCAGACACCATGGCCGGGTCACCCGGAGCGGGCAGCGGTTCCAGGGCAGAGCACCCCGGCCTCCCAGAGCCAAGGCCAGAGGTCGCCCCACGGGGCTCACCCCTAGCTGTGCGAGGAGAGGACCAGGCCCCCTCCTGCAAGGACCAGAAGCCCCCCCGCAGAAGGGCATTTCTGAGCCACTCGGGCAGAGGGCGCGCTTTAGTCCCCCCGTTGGGCGTGCACTGTCTCCCGTCCTCACTGTCTCCCATCCTCACTGTCTCCCCGTCCTCACAGCTCCCTGCCGATGGACACTACTGATCATGCTCTCTTCCCAGTAAAGAAAATGGAAACAGAGAAGCTAAGCAACCCGTCTCAGGTCACAGAGGTGGGAAGAGGTGGCTTTCTACCCTAGTCTCTCTGGCTCCAAAAAACCGGAAATTTAAGCTTATTTTGTGGCTCCAGGCTCTTTTTGAAAATAGTTTTATTCCTAATCCTGTGGCTCTGGTGGCACCTAAAAGAACAGCCGATGCAAATGAGGACAAAGAGCTCGCGTGGGGATCCCTTCCTGGCCCAGCCAGGGCTAGAACTCCGTTCTCTAGGCCGCCTCTCCGGTGCGCTCTGCATTTCCCTCTGATGGACAGAGGCTGCCCTGAACGAGTGAGATGTTTTCCCTTTGCCCTCAGGTCCTCCCAGGGGAGTGCGGGTCAAAGTGTCATAACCAGCTCTTCGGGAAACCAACCAACCAACCAACCAACCAGCACAAGGCCTAGCCTGTAGCATTTGCCGCTGGCCACGGTGTAACTACTCCTACCCTGTCAATTCCAAGCTGCCAACATGCTGTCCCTGAATGGAACTGGGGGGAGGGTCCCAGCCTACCACTGCCCCCGCCCCCCAGACAAGGGAAGATTCCAGAGCTAAGTTGGTGCTAAGTGCAAGGACTTGCAAATCAGCTAACAGTCCTCCAGCAGTTTATCAGGGACTCCAAGAGGTCCGAGTGGGAGGACTGCCGCCAGCAGAAGAGTCTGTCCGTGATGCTCTTGATGCCAAGAGACCAGAATCCACCAGTGTCATTAACTAGAAGTTTAAATGGTTCAGAATGAATTATGGAAAATTTGGTGTCGTGGTTTAGAGATCAGACTCTGAAGCCAGATGGTATTGGGTCCCGTCCTAACTAGCTGTGTGACCTTGTCACATAACCTATGTGTAAAATGGGGATGTCACCAGGGCCAAGGGAGTTATGCGGAGTACGAGGACTCCGGTGAGAAATGTGACCCCAAAGCTCTCCACGCAGTGCCTGGCACATACTAAACCCTCAAGAATAAAATAAAAAAATAAAATTAAATAAATAAAAAATAAAAATTAAAAAAAAAACCCTCAAGAAGTATTGGTGGCCTGTTGAGTGTGGCATCTCACGGTACTTGTCACATTTCTTTAGCTCTTGCTTTAATTGTGTTCTCTGTTTAAAAATCGGTAATCCTGGCTAATATTTATGCCCAGGTTTTCTAAAAAGTCATTATATATATATTTTTAAGTCCATTTACATGGAAACAAGAGGCTACCTTCCCCATAGTTAACCACACCCATGGAAATGTGCTGGTGTAAGTCAGAAGCCAGAGAGCTTGGTGGCAGGACAACCTTTGGGGCATTAGCCTTACGCTCCCTGTGCCTGGACAGGACGCTAATCCTAGCCCTGGGTCCTGACTCAGGAGCGTCCCATCCAGCCTGCGAAGGGCCGGGGAATGCTCTGAACCTGAGGCTGGAGTGGGGAGCTGGGGGGATTCTGTGTCCCTTCTGTGCTCTCCTCCCTGATCCCCTCCGTCCCCTTCCCCGCCCTCTCTCCGGAGCAGATCCTGGCCCGTCTAGCTGTCCGTCTGTCTGTCCTCAGGCCTCTCCCCACCACTACGCGCTCCCAGACTGTTAGGTCTGAAAATGAAGATGTTTCCCCTCAGATGAGCACATTTGCAGAAGGTGTGTCCGAGATCCCCCGGGCTGGGGTTGGGCGGTCTCTCGAGAAAGTTGTCCCCCCACCACCACCCCAGCGGGCCATCCTCACCCAGCCCTTCTTCCCCCTCTCCCTCCAGCACCCCCACCCCACTCTGCTTACTTATTGGAGGAGTAATAAATATTGGGCCGACAGGCCCTTCTCACAGTTACAAAGCCTACCTGTAAGCGAGCTCAATAATTAGCAGTCCTGAAGATGATATATGACTTTCATTACCCTCTGGGACTGGAGACTAAATGAGGACAGAGCTAATTGCCGTGCAAAGCAGTTTGGCATGAATGAGAAAAATGCAGGCCCTGTCTCCTGCCAAAAAAAGGGCCCTATTGCCGCTCTGATCTCAAGGCTGGTTTCTGCCGCAGGAGTTCACTCGGTGTTCATAAATCATGGGCTGCTTACAGCTGGGGCTGCCCTGAGTCGTCAGCGGGCTGTGCGCTGAGTGACAGGTCCCAGCCGACTGCATGAGAGCTGCAGCTCGCTCCTTTCTTCTCCTCCTCCTCGTCCTCTTCCTCCTCCTTTTGGCACTGACCAGAAAATTAAACCCAGACTCCTCAGAGAGGGGAGGCCGCGTGGGGGTGGCAGCTGTTGACTCAGTTGGGTTCTGGATGCCCATGCCCAGCTGCTCACGCCCTGCACACTGCCCTCCCTCCTCCAAACACACCCTGGGCCCCCACCCCACCTCCAGGCGGGGGGAGAAGGGCTCTCTCCATCCTCAGGGGGAGGCAGGCCCCTCCTGGAATGTTCCAGACTCAGTTTTTGTCCTTGGTTTGTCATCCAGACAATGTGGCCTCTCTTCTGGCCACATGTCTCCTTCTCCCCTCACCACCCTTTCAGGAAACGTTCCCCTTCCCTTAAAGGGGAAGGACTGACACCGGCCACATGTGTGTCTGCAGCTGACAGATGTGCACAAGCCATGGAGGGCGGGGCTCACTGTGATGGACGGGCTGTGACAGCGGGGGGAGAGGGGGGACACCTCCTAAGAACATTTTCAGCCCTGCCCCTCAGCCCTGCCCCTGGCCACTCCTCAAGGAGCCCTGCTTCTGAGGGTCCCAGGTGGGAAATGCCCTGACCATGCAGAGCCAGACCCCCATCCCTGTCCCCTTCCACTCACTCTTCCCGGCTGGGAGTGAGGTTCCCTCCCTCGTGGGCAGACACCAATCTCACCCTCAGAGCTGAGCTTCCTGGCTTTTCTAAGGGCAGTCATATAATTAATTCTTAGTGTGGCCAAATTATATTTGACACTTAATTTAAAACTCAAGGTTCCATAATGCAAAGTCATCTCCTGGTAATAAGGGTGACATGCACAATGAGTGTGTGTGTGATGTGACAGCCAGGGTTGGAGGGGCGGTCCATAACTCCCAAAGAGGTAAGGAGCTGACTTTTATTGAACAGCTACTTTACATCCACAGATTTCCTGGATTTCTTGCTTTCTTGCTCATTATCCCGTTATTTTCTCACTTCCTTCCCAACAAGCCCATGAGGCAAGTGCTAGCTCTTGCCTCCTTTGTGCAGATGAGGAGATGGAGACCCAGTGAGGTTAATTCACCCAAGGTCATGCTGTTAGGGAAGAAACCAAGCTGGTGTTCACGATCTTAGGAGCCTCCTGCTTCTTTGTGTTGTTCAGTTCCTCCTTTAAGGATGGAGGCAGGGGTTCCCCAAACTAGAAGCCCTGCCTGCTTTACGAGGAGGGTGAGAGTAAGGGCCGCACTTCAGCTGCGGATTGCAGAATGCCTGGCTATGGCAGCTTAAACCAGTAGAGGTTATTTGTCTCACATAACAGAAGGCCAGACACAGGTCACCCAGGACTGGTGCGGCCAACAATGACTTCAAGAATCCAAACCCGGTCTTTGGTCTTTGGTCTACTCCATCATCCTTGCCTTCTAGCTTCTTGCATTCTGGTAACCAAGTGGCTGCTGTCCTACCAAGCATCATATCTCAGTCCAGGGAGGGAAAAGAGGTCAGGGAGAAGGGTGAGAAGGAATTCTCCAGCCAAGCCTTTGTCTTGTTATTTGGGAAGAGGAGCCTTCCCCAGTAGACCTCCCTTTGCCTCTCATTTACTGGAACTGGATCCCATACCAGTTCCCCCATCTAGACCAATCATAAGCCAGGGGAATGGGTTGCCATCGTTCATTTAAACCAATCATGATTCATCTCCTGGGGCTGGGGAGGTCCCAGGGTCCCAGCTGCCCAAAGATCAAGACCCTCCAACTGCTAGTTACAAAAATCCCACTGTTAACAGGGAAGGAGGGGGATGGCTGTTGAGTATCCAATGGACAGTGTGTCACACCTAGTCCTTACCCTTGGCCACCTCTTGTTCTCATGAAGAAACCTAGGGCCCAGCTAGAGAAAGACTGATTTTCTGGATATGTGCACAGACAGCTTTGGGGAGTTTTGGAAATTTGATTCCCTACCATTTTCCCCTCGGTTTTGTCCACCCAAGCTCCCTAGTGGTAAGAGTTTGTGTTTTGGCCTTTGGACCTAGGTCTGTGGATCTATATGTGTGCATGGGGAGGGGTGACACCATGGCCACTCTCCTGTGCATGAGCTCCAGAGCCAGCTGCGGAGTCGGCTTAGGGCAGACACTGTAATGACTGAGTGAAGTGAGGGGTTGCTCCCCCAGGAAGGTTAAGATCCGCGTGCTGGAGACCCTGTCGTCTTACTGATGAATTTAATACTCCTGCTTTGTAAAATCATTGACAGTCAAGTTGATTTTGAAATAGTCAAGCTATTATGAAAGGAGTATTCTTGTCCCCCCTCCACCTGGAGCTGGGGTAAGGACTGAGCATTCCCTCCCCACCAAGTCTATAGCACCCATGGGAAAGTTCTCATCACTGTCTCCACCTGGGGGCAGATTCACTTGTTGGGGAGGCATCCGTCCAGAAGCAGGGTGGAGACAGGTGGCACACTCGAAAGGAGCCGTTGGGCTGGGGGATCGGGTGGGGCTACACAGCAACAGTTAACCAGCTCACTGCCCAGCCTACAGGACTCCACAGGCCTTTTCTGGGCTCCAGTCTGCCTCTCTCACTCCCATATTTCTTATATGGCCCAAAACTTTCTCAAGAGGCTCCTCCGTGCAGATAGGAAGGATGAGGGGAGGTTTCTGAGTGCTATGGCCCCATTTCAGGCTCCAGGTGCAAACGAGGTCACATCTCTCTTTCCTCAAGATCCCAATGGCTTCTCATATCCTTGAGAATGAAACTCAGATTCTTTACCTTGACCCACAAGTAGGGTGACCTATTATCCCCGACATTATTATTAGTAGCACCCTTTTCAGTCCCAAATGTGTACTAGTCTGGATGATGAATTATGTGGCCACCTTATCAAGCAGTAGGCTCTGCATGTTCCCAGCCCTGCCTCTGCCCCCAGGCTCCTCTTCTCTGCTCGCTCCAGCTCACATGCCTCACTCTAGCCAGGCAGAGCCATTCTTTTTCTTCTTTTCTTTTCTTTTTTTTTTTTTTAAGTAGGCTCCATGCCCAGCATGGACCTCAGTTTGGGACTTGAACTCAAGACCCTGAGATCAAGATCTGAGCTGAGATCAAGAGTAGGACACTTAACCAGCTGAGCCACCTAGGTGCCCCAGACAAAACCATTCTTTGAAGGGACCTAACTCTTGGCTGCCTCAGGACCCTTGTACCCTCATTACCCCACCTCAGCTCTCAAGTCTCATTTCAATGTTTCTTTTTCAAAGAGGTTTCCTTTTTCTATTCCCTATGAACCTTAGTTCTATCATACAAATAGTGTTATTCTCCTTTATCGCCAGAATCATCAATTTGATGATTAAATAAATCATCAATTCATTTAATACGTTTCCTCCATTGGATCATAAGCAGTCACCCCTGTAGCTCCAAAACCTAGCAGAGGCTGTTGCCCCATAACAGTCGAATGAGTGAATGATGAATACATGATGTTTCTCCCAAATGCATATATACACTCCCAAGATAACAAAGTCACTATAGTCATCTGCAAGATGTGATTCTAGTACAATTTGAGCTTCCCAGCAACATATCACATCTTTCTGAGCAGCCCATCACAGTAGGTCAAACAAAGGCTGTTATAGAATGAGAGACACTGCCCCGTAAGGCCTTCCCTGCACCTGGTTCTCATCTTACTCCAGGAAGGACATCAGCCAATTTGCCTCCACAACCACATCACCATATACAATGTCATAATGAACATATACACATCCCGTTATGGACCTGTGAGAACATTTACCCGGAATCTAGATTTCCCAGGTAGCTCAATCAATAGATTACCAGAGATATACATACTTAATATACTTAATTGGTTTAACCTCTCCTTTTTTTGGTCTTCATAAGTTCTAGAATTCTTGGGCTGATTATTTATCTTGACAACTGGGGCCTTGAACCAAATTTAATTTGATAAAAAATACACACCATTCTTCTGAGTATCATGGAAAGTTTGCTATCACTTCTAGATATAGCTTTGTGTGCTACTGTCCACCCTTGGACAAAAGGCGTCAGAATGAGCTAGATGCTAAGGAGGTGGCCTGGACAATGTGAAACTTTGCCCAGCTCCTGGCATAGGTGGGGAGCAAGAGCAAAAAAGAAAAAGCTCTGATAAAGGCCCTCCTGAAAGCATGATGTCATTCGTTCTCCTGGAAACCAATGGAAAAATCCATTGTACAGAACACTAGGTGTTTTTCTCTGAGACCTAGGTTGGGCTGATGGCAACAACCAGAGCCCTGCTATGCCCGGAGAGATGAGCATTCAAGCTAGGAATCACAGAATGGTCAGCCTGGGGCCTGTGGGAAGGGAAAGGAGAGGGAGGGCCCTCAGATCAGCCCCTGCCAACTCAAAACAGAAAAGCCATTCTGCTCCCACCCTCCCTCCCAATATGAACTACATAAGGCAAATGCCTGCTTGGCTCATCTGCAGCCTGTCCACAGGCCAGCCCAGACCCAATGAACTCTGGCATGAGACATCCAGAAATTTGGCAGAATGATGAAATGAGCAGCCTGGAATTTCACCTGAGCAGCAGAAGGAAGAACCCTGTCCTGGGGGGCAGCCACAGACAGCTTCCCAACTCCAGTAGAATGAATTCAGCCTTGTGGACAGACATATAGACAGATGTGTAATCAGGGATGATAGATATACAGCTATGGGTGTAGAGATGCATATCCTGTCATATAAACTCACTCTTCTTCCAGCCAATCCCATAACCCACCTCAGTGTCTTCCAGAATAGTCTCCCAGTTTAATGGCACTATTCTGAAAGCAAAAGAGCACTGAGCACTTTTCACTTCCAGCCAAGATGGAGTAACAGGGATGGGATTTATTCTCCCACCTGAAATAACTAAAACATGGTACAAAATATATGAAACAACTTTTGAGACACTGAAAATGAAGCAAAAAAGATGGGAAACCAAAAGTCATAGACTTCTCCCAACGTATTGCTTTGAATGTTTCTAGGATGCGGCAAAGGGAAGAAGAATCCCAGGCAGAGTTTAGTCAAGGAGATTAATTAAGGAGATGGAGCTAAGATGATCTCTGAGGAAACCAAGGTATCTGGCATTTGCAGGATAGATTCCTGGAGAGGAAAGAGCTGCACAGACAACCCCAGAGATGTGCAGTTCTCCCTTAAATACTCAGCAAAGTACTGGCTAGGACACGGTGTATGAGGATGCTACCCAAGCCCACTGGAAGAATGGTCAGGAAAGATTAGAGGGCCAAGAATATTTCCTGTTTCCAGCCAAACTGGAAACCCTCATTTTTCACTGGGCATTGGGTAGAGTACTTTAGAAAGGTCTTGCAAAATTAGCCCTAGGAAAACACTACTCTGGTTCCACTAACACATTTTAAAGGCAAGACCCAAAAGTATCAAACTGTTTCAAGTAACTTAATGGCAACCAGAACAAAGCTCAAAAAGATTTATAAAAATATAAAGTACTCGACAAAGTAAAATTCGAAATGTCTGGCATTCATCAAAAATTACCACCCATGTAAAGAAGTAAGAAAACGCAACTCATAAAGGGGAGAAAAATCAATCAATAAAAACCCAGAACTGACACAGACATTACAATTAGTGGACAAGAACATTAAAGCAGTCATTGTAACCATATCCATATTTCCAAAAGCTGGAGAAGACAGCAAACATGTTAAGTAGAGAAATGGAAGATACAAAAAAGACCCATATCAACTTCTAGAAAAGTAAAATTCACCACCTCATCAGATAACTGTAGGATACCTCAAGCAACCTCATATACAATTATACAATTATACAATTATATTATATTATATTATATTATATTAGCACACACACATGCACAGTTTGAATCCCCAAAGGAAAAGAGAAACAAAGAAGAAATAATGGCCACAATTTTTTAGCAAACTACTACTAAAGCTCACTCAAGAAGAAATAGATATCCTGAAAATTCCTATATCTCTTATAGAAATCAAATTGACAGTCATAAACCTTCCTCGTCTCAGATGATTTTACTGGTAAATTCTGTCAAACATTTAAGTTAGAAATAACATCAACGCTACACACTCTTCCAGAAAGTTGAAGAGGATAGAATACTCCTGAACTCATTCTATGGGGTTCACATTACTTTACCAAAACTAGACATGCTACTAAAAAACTGTTAACCCATATCCTTTGATATAAAAATTCTGAACAACATTTTAGTAAATTGACCCTAACAATATGTAAAAAAATACATTTTGACCAGGTGAGTTTATCCCAGGGATCCAAGATGGATTTAATATCCAAAACTCGGGATCCCTGGGTGGCGCAGCGGTTTGGCGCCTGCCTTTGACCCAGGGCGCAATCCTGGAGACCCAGGATCGAATCCCACATCGGGCTCCCGGTGCATGGAGCCTGCTTCTCCCTCTGCCTGTGTCTCTGCCTCTCTCTCTCTCTCTCTCTCTCTCTCTCTCTCTCTCTCTGACTATCATAGATAAATAAAAATTAAAAAAAAATAATATCCAAAACTCAGGCAGCCCGGGTGGCTCAGTGGTTTCGCGCTGCCTTCCGCCCAGGGCGTCATCCTGGAGACCCGGGATCAAGTCCCACGTTGGGCTCCCTGCATGGAGCCTGCTCCTCCCTCTGCCTGTGTTTCTGACTCTCTCTCTCTCTCTCTCTCTGCATCTTTCATGAGTAAGTAAATAAAATCTTTAAAATAATAATAATAATATCCAAAACTCCATTAATCTGATATACCAGGGATCCCTGGGTGGTGCAGCGGTTTGGCGCCTGCCTTTGGCCCAGGGCACAATCCTGGAGACCCAGGATCGAATCCCACCTCAGGCTCCCAATGCATGGAGCCTGCTTCTCCCTCTGCCTGTGTCTCTGCCTCTCTCTCTCTCCGTGTGTGACTATCAAAAATAAATACAAAATTTTTAAAAATCTGATATACCATATTAATAGAATGAAGGTGATAAAAGCCAATTGATTATCTCACTCGATACAAAAACTTGACAAAATCCAGCACCCATGCATGATGGAAATTCTCAGAAACTAGAAATAGAAGGAAATATCCTTGACCTGATAAAGGGCACTACAGAAAGTTATAAGATGAACAATGTCTGAGGATCTAATGTAAAACATGGTGACTATGGTTGATAACACTGTATTGCATAACTGACATTTGCTAAGAGCTTAGAGATTGAACCCTCACCAAAAAAAAAAAAAAAAAAAAAAGAATGCATGAAGTGATGGATGTCAATTAACTAGATGGAGGGGTGGGTACTCCTTCCACAGTGTATATGTGTATCAGATTGCTGTGATGTCCACTTTAAATATTTTACAATTTGGGGGACACCTGGGCGGCTCAGTTGGTTAAAGCATCAGACTCTTGGTTTCAGCTCTTGTTATGATTTCCAGGTTGTGGGATTGAGCCCGCATAGGGCTCCTTGCTCAGTGCGGAGTCTGCTTACCTCTCTCCTTCTGCTCCCCAGCCTCCAGCTCACACTCTCTTTCACACACACACACACACACACACACACACACACAAACACATGCTCGCTCTCTCTCTCTCTCCTCCTCTCTCACATATACACACATCTCTTTCTCTAAAATAAATAAATAAATAAATAAATAAATAATCTTTTAAATAAATAAATCAATATCTTACAATTTTGTCAATCATACCTCAATAAAGCCTTAAATGTTTCTAAAAATCATATAATACCATCAAAACTATGAACTTTTTAGGGATAAATCTGACAAAAGATGTGTAAGACTTATGTACTGAAAACTACAAACTGTTACTGAAAGAAAATAAAGAAGACCTAAATAAGTGGAGAGATATACCAGGTTCAGAGGTCAGGAGACAGGAGGTCACTTCTCCCCAAATTCATGTACAGTATCAAAACAATCCTAATCAAAATCCCAGCAAGCTCTTGGCAGAAACTGACAAATTTTAAGCTGATTCTAAAATTCATATGGAAATAGAAAAAAAATGTACAATAGCCAAAACAACTTTGAAAAGGAACAAAGGAAGAAGTCTAGCACTACTTGATCTCAGGACCTGTTAGAAAACTGCAGTTAGCAAGATAGTATGGAACTGGCATCAAGACAGACAAACAGATAATGGAACAGAAAGAGAGCCACACATCTGTGGACGATAAATTTTCAACAAAGATGCAAAGCCAATTCAGTGAAGAAAGCTAGTCTTTTCAACAAATGGTGCTGAAACAATTGGACATGTGCAGGGCGCGATCCTGGAGACCCAGGATCGAATCCCACGTCAGGCTCCCAGTGCATGGAGCCTGCTTCTCCCTCTGCCTGTGTCTCTGCCTCTCTCTCTCTCTCTCTGACTATCATAAATAAATAAAAATTAAAAAAAACAATTGGACATGTGCATGTAAAAACAGAAAAAGTAATTCAAGCTATACCTCATACTATATGCAAAGTGTTAGATCAAAATGGATCATAGACTTATCATGTAAAACCTAAAACTGGAAATTTCTAGAAATCTTTGTACCTTGAGTCAAGCAAAAATTTCTTAGGTATGACATCAAACACAGGATACATACAGGGAAAAAATAATAAATTGGACTTGATCAAAATTAAGGTTTTCTATGCTTCAAAAGACAATACTAAAAGAACGAAAAGACAAGTCATACCTTCAGAGGAATTTGTACAAATCACACAACTGGGAGAGGACTTACGTCTCGAAAACATGAAGAACTCTCAAAATTCAAAAATGAGAAAACAAACAATTCAATATAAAAATAATCAGCACAATATTTGAGCAGCCACTTTCCCAAAGAATATATATGGCAAACAATAGTCAATAGGGAAATGCAAATTAGAGCCACATTAGGATACTGCTGCACACCTACTAGAATAAACCGTTGAAATCTAAAAGACTGACCATACCAAGTGTTGGTTAGGATGGGGGAGAACTGGAAATTTCATGCACGGCTGCTAGGAGTGTAACAGGGTTCAATCACTTTGAGAAACAGTTTGACAGCCTCTTCAGAAAGTTAACATACCCCTGGCTTATCATCCACCTTGTTGCCAGATATGTGCCCAGAAGAAATGAAAGCATAGATCCATGTGAAGACCTGTAGACAAATGTTTTAGCAGCTTTATTTGTAAAAGCCCCAAACTGGAAACAACCCAAATATCCGTCCACAGATGAACAGACAAACAAGTGCTAAGGAGATACGTGTACCCCCATATCCATAGCAGCATTATGCACAATAGCCAAAAGGTGGAAGCAGTCCAAGCCTCCACCAATGGATGAATGGATGAATGGATAAACAAAATGTGGTCTAAATGTGCAATGGAATATTATTCAGTCTTTAAAAGAAAGGAAATTCTGACATTTGCTACCACAAGGATGAACACTGAGGACAGTGAAATAAGCCAGACATAAAAAAGACAAATATTGCACAATTCCTCTTATTGTGACATATCTAAAGTTGTCAAATTCATGGAGACAGATGGTAGAAGGGTGGCTGTCAGGAGTAGGGGCAGAGGGCATAAGGGGTTATTGTTTAATGGGTACAAAATTTTACTTTGCAAGATGCCAAGACTTCTGTGGATGGGCGGTGGTGACAGCCACTCAATGATGTGAATGTACTTCGCACCATTGAACTGTGTACACTTAAAAAATGGCTAAGATGGTCAATTTTATGTTATGTGTATCTAATCACAATTTAAAATGTTTAAACTTTTTTTTTTTTTTAATGCCAGGGAAAGAAAGATTCCTTGAAAGTATCCTAGACAGCTTCCTGGAGGAGGCGTCATTTGAGTGCGATCCAAGAAGGAGAGTAGGATTTACCTGGAGAACAGGACTTGGGCATCCCAGGCAGGGGACAGCTTGAGCAAAAGCAGGGAGGCCAGCACGGGCTGCAGGGTGTGGGGTCAGAGAGGCGGCAGCAGGGCATCTGGAGCTGGGGTTGGGGGAGACGAGGCTGAAAAGTAGACTGCACCCACCCCACAGGGGCCTCTGGGCCTCTGTCAGAGAAGAGACATTTATAAACATCAGCCGTGAGGGAGCCAGACCCACGGTGCCATGGCTCCATCAAGACAGCCATTCGGGAAGGGAAAGACTTGGGATCGGCTCTGGACAGTCGTGGAAAAATAAACATGTCCCTGGACATTCAGGAAACGCTCGGCAAGGCTGTGTCCAGGCGGGGCTGTTTGCTTATTTGTGACTTTCCTGCTTTCCATCACCCTGTCAGCAGCCACCCTGCCCCAATCCTGACCCTGACACCTGGCCCGGCCTGGCCTCAGTCATTGGCTTCAGAAGATAACTGGCCCCTGGGAGGGGAAGGCAAGCAGGCCAGAGGGGTGGCACACACGGGGTTGGCGGGTGAGTGTGCATGTCAGAGTGCATTTGCACACAAGCGGGTCTGGAAGCATTGTGATTAGCAAAAGATGTGTGTGCGCGTGTGTTTGCACACATATGCACGAGTGGATCTGTGTGTACATGTGAAGGCTGATACATGTCAGTGTGTGTGTGTGTGTGTGTGCACACATGCATGTGTGTAGGTGAGCAGTGGGGGCCTGGATGAGGCAATACAGACCCAGCCACAAAGGGACTGGGTTCAAATCCAAACTCAGGCAAGTTACTTAGCTTCTCCATGCCTCGGTTTTTATACCAATTAAATGGAAAAATAACATTACCCACCCCATAGGTTGTGGAAGGACTCAGATGAACTGGAGGATAGAAAGCACTTGATGAAACGGTGCTGGTACAGAGTAAGCGCCTGACAAGTGCTAGCAGTGATTATTCATAAGGGCACCTGTGTGTGTGTGTGTGTGTGTGTGTGTGTGTGTGTGTGTGTGTGTGTGTCTGCATGGGTTCCGAGGCTGGAAAGGTGAGCAGCTTTGCAGTCGATGAGCATCAATGCACTCAAGGGGGGGAAGAGCAGCCATGAACAGCCAGGTGCCTGCCCCCGGCGCTTCCCCAGCCTGGCACCCAGCCCCTGGGAGCCTGGGCCCAGCCTCCCCGTGGGGGCAAGCAAGGCCTTCGGGCAGCTTCCTTCTCCGCAGCCCTGGCTTTGCCGTGCAGGCCCTACTCAAGGCGGCCGCTTCCTGCCTTGGGCTGCTCAAGCCTCCTCTTCTCTTGCTATTTCCTCAGGCTGGAGGATCACGGGTACTTTCTTTTATCAAAGGCCACTGACCCCAAAAAGAAATCAAGCAAGGGTCATATAAAAAAATCAACTTAATCTGGAAACTGTTTTTCCTTGAAGACAAAGGAACTCAACCCCTCTGCTTTTTAAATCAAGAACAGTAAGTGGCGCCAATTCTAGAAAAGAAAAAAAAAAGTCTTCAATTTCATACTATGTGAAATTGCTTTATAAAGGATAAAGCACTTTACAGATGTGAGGAAGTCTTCTCTCTGAGAGGCACAGCACGCCCCCTAGGCAGGGGAGGGCCTAGGAAGGGGGAAGAGAAAGACCAAAAAGAAACCTGTGGTTTGGAGCTGAGCAGTTCACCCAGAATGTGAACCTCTCAGGTCCAGCCTCCTGTGTCCATGCTGGCTAACCACTGCCCTCTGTTTCTGAACTGCTAGAACTATCAACCCTTCAGAGGCTAAACCCCAATAGGGGGCTTTGGAATCAGCCTGGCCTGTTACCAGCAGGGCCCACTATGTTAAACACTGTGTCCCTGGAATTGTACAATCCAGGGGCTCACTTTCCAGCTATGGGAATTGGGCTGTAGTGGGATATAGGGTCACCCCCAAAAGGATATGCCTATGTCCTATCCCAGAACCTACGAGTAAGTTACCTTCTATGGCAAAAGGTGTGAGTAAGCAGAGGATCTTGGGAGGAGCTAGTCCTGTATTATCTAGGTGGATCCTAAATCTGATGACAAGTGTCCTCAGAGAGGCAGAGGGAGATCTGAGAGAGACAAGAGAGAAGACACGGACGCAGCCGTGAGGCAAAGGTGAGGCAAAGACAAAGGCCAAGATTGGCAGGAGAACAGTAAGAGTTCCTTCCTCCTAGACTTTTTTAAGGATTAAGTAATGAAAAGAGCGTGCAGTTAGTTGTAGAACTCAGGATCCTGCTTTAAGATTTGGGCTGACAGGGGATCCCCGGATGGCTCTGCGGTTTAGCGCCTGCCTTTGGCCCAGGGCGCGATCCTGGAGTCCCGGGATCCAGTCCCGCGTCGGGCTCCTGGCCTGGAGCCTGCTTGTCCCTCTGCCTGTGTCTCTGCTTCTCTCTCTCTACCTATCATAAATAAAATTTTAAAATCTTAAAAAAAAAAAAAAAGATTTGGGCTGACAGCATGAACAGTTGTGTCCCAAACACTCATTGCCAGGGATGCATGGTGAGTAAGACGCAGGATCAGTGTTGTAGGGAGAATTTTGAGTTTCTTTTTTTCTTTTTTTAAAGATTTTATTTATTTATTTATTCACAGAGACACAGAGAGAGGGAGAGAGAGGCAGAGACACAGGCGGAGGGAGAAGCAGGCTCCATGCAGGGAGCCCGACGTGGGACTCCATCCTGGGTCTCCAGTATCATACCCCAGGCTGCAGGCGGCGCTAAACCACTGTGCCACTGGGGCTGCCCGAATTTTGAGTTTCTTGTCTGCTTTGGAGGCCCCAAAGCCTGGTGCTCTGCCTTCCTCACCTCCTGACTCCGAGCAATAGTCTAGACCTACCCAGTTTCCATATCTCTCACTGTCCAGCTGTATCTAGTCTCTCCCTTCTTCCTTTTAGTAGCAGCCACTACCGAGCATCAGCTGAAGATGCGGCTCTCCAACTACAGACTTCATTTCCCAGACTCCCTTGCAGCTGGGCGTGGTCCTCTAAGCCCCAACCAATGGGATGTGAGAGGAAGTGATGTGTGTCCTGAGAAGGGAGCAGCTCGCCCTCCAGTTTCCCGCCCCTTCCGGGAATCTCCCAGGAGGACCGGCGGAGTCTCCTTCCGCTGGGCGGGTGAGGACAGCAGCTTGGGGGTGCGTTTTTGGACGCTGGAGCCGTTAGCCACGTGGGCCTATTTACCTTAACTAAAATCAAATAAGATTAAAAACTGGGTTCCTCACTCACTCTGGCCACCTTCATGTGCTCAGCCGACACACGTGGTGGGGGGCTACACTGAGCAAGCTCTCGTCATCACCAGAAGCTCCCCTGGACAGGACTGCCCTGGAGGATGCGGAGCCACAAGACAGAAGGAACCTGGGTCCTTGGACCACTTTGAGGAGCAGAGCCACCCTGCAGCCTCCCTTCCCCAACTGCCCATCACCTTATATTTTTACAAGAAATAAACTCATCTTTGTTTGCCAATGCGGCCAAACAAATATCCTAATAAATACTTTATTTAAAAAATAATTTAGGGGCACTTGGGTGGCTCAGTGGGCTAAGCCTCCAACTCTTGATTTTGGCTCAGGTCATGATCTCAGGCTCGTGGCATTAAGTCCTGAGTTGGGCTCCATGCTCAGTTGAGAGTCTGCCTGAGATTCTCTCTCCCCCCCACCCCCACCCCACTGCTTGTGCTCTCCCTTTCTCTCTTAGACAAGTAAATAAATAAATCTGTTTTTTAAATTAATTTAGTTATTTGAGAGAGTGGGAGAGAAACGGAGAGAGAGCACAAGTGAGGAGGAGGGGCAGAGGGAGAAGCAGATTCCCCACTGAGCAGGGAGACTGACTTTGGGCAGATCCCAGGTCTGTGGGATCCTGACCCCAGCTAAAGGCAGACACTCAAACGACTGAGCCACCCAGGCACCCCTAAATAAATCTTTTTTTTTAAATCATTTAAGTTACCAGAGACAGCTTCTATTGTTTGCAACTAATAATGTTGACCGTTAGAAAAACAAGTAAAACAAGAAAGAAAAAGAAAGAAAGAAAGAAAGAAAGAAAGAAAGAAAGAAAGAAAGAAAGAAAGAAAGGGGAGTTGCTGTTGTGGTCTGGGGGAGCAGGGAGGGCTTTCTCAGGGGAAATGCTATTTATGCCAAGTCCACTGCAACTTGCTCTGTCCAGAGCAATGAAACTGGGGCTAGCTTTTTGGGTCATACAGTGCCCAGGCCAAAGTGGAGTACACAGTGTGAGAGAGAATGGCCCTCCCCCCAGGTGGACCTAGATTTATTCAGCCACAGAAAATGGCAGATCCCAGTTCTGAGGCAGAAAATGTGTAAGATGAGCCATGTTATACCCGTTAGCAAGGACTCTCCAAAGACCACGAGGGTAGTGTCAAAAGGACTCTGGAGCCACCTGAAGTGCCCCCCTTGGACAAAGATGGGACAAGTAAGGCATTAATAATAAACCTAACTGTAATGGGCTTGAAATGCATCAATATGTTTACATCTATAAGTTCATAATGATACCAAAAGCAAACAAACCCAGGAAGATAATAGGAAACTAACTTGTTCTTTTGAAGACTCATAAATAAAAGGACAAACCCAGACTTCATGCTCCTTTTCTTCTATCAACTATACTCGGTAACCAAATGGTAGGTGAAGAGAACTTTCTCTTTGCTAGCAAAGGAAGAAGGAATGATAGTTTTTGCAGCCCCTTGTGAATTTATGGATCTAGGTATTGAGTATCAGTGGTCCCTAATATCATAAAGAGAGGACCAGACATTATGTGTCTCCTGTTGGACGAATATACCACCACAGAGTAGCCTTGCCAAAAACAGAAGAAAAAAAAAAAAACAACTAAAACAAAACAAACAAAAACCCTAAATCTGATCAAACCTCTAGATCCAACTTCCAATTTATAGGACATTTAGAGTCCAGAGGAGGTTTGCAATACACACTTAGAAAATTCAGAGTATGAGAAACTCTTCTGAACAACATTCTAGTTTCCTCAACAAATCAACTTCAGGGAAAAAATTTAAAAACAGACGAGGCCCTTTTGGATTGAAAAAGACTTAATCAACTAACCACAATCGTGCAGACCTTATTTAGATCCTGACTCTGACAACCTAGATTTTTTTTTTAAGTATGACATTAATGAGATATTTGGAAATTCAGATAATGACCAGATATTTGATGATCTTAAGGAGTTACTGTTCTTCTAGGTGTAATAATGGTATTATCAGAGGAATGATGTGATGTGTGGGATTTCCTTCAATATAATCTGCAAAGGACAGAAATATGCAGGAAGGTGGATGGAAGGAAATGGCCATGCACTGATAATTGCTGGGGTCCCTTGTACTCTTCTTCTCTTTCTGCTTGGATATGAAAATTCCTGTTTGACATCTTCATAAAGACCCCTTTGGTATCTTTATCTGTTTGAGATTTTCTAAAAATATAAATATTCTTCAATAATTCACCACACATACAATCCCAAGGCACAAACTAAGATGATGGGCCTAAGGAAGAATTTGGTTTCGGCTGCCTTCTCCACCCCACCCACAGCCACCTCCCTTTCCACCAGCCCACCCACTGGTCCCAAGCCCACAATCCCAAGCAATTTTATCTCAGGGACCCCAATAACCTTCCCTGCCACTGGGTCCCTTTGTTGTAGTGTAAGTAACTGCTTCATTGAAATACAGTTCTCACATCAGACAATTCACCCATTTAAAATGTACAGCTCGGTGGGTTTTGGTGTAGTCACAGAACTGTGCGACCATCACCACAGTCAATGTCAGCACATTGCCACTGGGTCCTTATCATGCTCACCTTCCAAAAGTTCTTAATACCTTCAAATCCTACACAGGAAGAAGTGGAGTCTTGTCCTTTCTCTCCCAGGAGGCATCTGCCTTTCTGCCAGTTTTCCTGCAATGATACAAGTCCCACGTATCATTTACATTACACACACACACAGACACACACGCACACAGAGTGCCGCCTCGCTGGCCACCCCACCACAGAATGATGGTCCTCCACCCATCGAGGAACCACTCAGTATGAGCAGACGGCTCGACGGGAACCAGTAGGTCATCCAGAGGTGAAGAAGCAGGAAATGGAGAAATCCTGGCTGGGCAGAGGAGACTAGAGTGGGCTCCTCGCCAGGAGGGGCTGCAGGTGCCCCTGTCCACAGGGCTGGAGGCTGCTTCCCTCAGCACCCCTTCCTGTCCTCCCATCTCACTCCTGAGGCCTGCAAATCACGCAGGCCACTAAGCCTGGGCAGTCACACCTTTCAAAGCAGTCGTTTCCTTTATTTGAGGGCAAGAGACGTTTCCACTTCCAGGAGCCCTTTCTCCTTCCTGTCCTTCCTTCCCAAGGAATCAATCTTCTTAAACTCTATCCTCCCAGAGACCATCTGGATGAAAACCATTCAGGAAACTCGGCTGGGTACTAAGCCTAGAGCTCTCATCCATCTTGCCCTGTCAGAGCCCAGCATCCTGGCCTTAAAGAATCCCTACAGCTGGGGCCACCCTGGGCCTCCTGCACTGGGGGAGCCTTAGAGTCTTCTCCAGCCCTTGCCCTACTGCTAGACCCTTGGTCTCACTCTATGTCTCCCAATTATAATATTCAGAGAAGGGGTGTGGTAGAGTGGGAAAAATCCAAATGGACCCAGGGCTGTAAGCTTTCTCTGCTGCATGACCTTGGCAAAGCAACCTGACCTCTCCAAGCCTCAGTGTCCTCACCAGTAATGGTAAAAATCAAATCAGATAATGTCCTTTAAATTTATTCTCCTCCTCATTAATTCTGCTTGAGCCTGCTTGCTATTCCTTGGATTTGCCAACCATCCTCCCACCCCACGGCCTTTGCACTTGTTGTTCCCTGTACTTGAAAGCTTTTTCTCTGGAGAGCCATATGCGTGGCCCACTGCCTATAGGTCTCAGCTCGCAATGTTGCCTTGCCAGAGAGGACTTCCTTGACCAGACTATCTAAAAGGGACAGTCCTCCCACCCACCACCTCCCTCCCTCTCTATCCTTTATCCTGCTTTAATTTTCTTCAAAGCCCGTAATACTACTTAAGGCATTAGAGAGTGAAGTGTTTATTTTTTTAATTTAAATTCAATTTCCCAACATATAGTATAACACCCAGTGCTTATCACATCACGTGGCCTCCTTAATGCCCATCGCCCAGTTAAAGACCCCTTCCCCCACTAATTAAGGCATTAAAGAGTAAAGTGTTTATTTTATTTATTTATTTATTTATTTACTTATTTTTAGTAAAGTGTTTATTGACTACCTATCCTCCTCACGAGAATATAAGTTCAGTGAAGACAAAGACCATGTATGTCTTGTTCCCTTAACAAAACTTAACCAATGGAAGGATAAATGGTGGGTTGCATGAACACATTGCACAGGAGCGGGACCATCATAGGGACTCAGTAAATAGGAGTTATTGTTACTAATTTGGAGGCACTGAGAGTGGCCCACAGGGGCTGGATTTCTCAGAATGGGTGGGGCTACAGAGAAGAACCCAGAGAACTCCCTGGCCTGAGGAGGACCTTGGGCTCCACCCACAGCCAGCCCTTTCCCCAGTGTCCTCAGGTGCTTAGTCCCGGGCAGGTAGGGGATTTGGAATGTCCTGAGGCAGGACACCTGTCACCCACACCTGGATGGGTGCCCAGCAATGGGGTCAATAGGAGGCTCTTCGTCCCCACAGGGAACCCAAGCATCAGAAGGGACTGGTCACCAGGACCGCATTTGTGATTGACCCCCCCACCACCACCGCCACTGGCCAGGTAGGGAATCAGGCCAGGCCCAGTTAGAGGAACCAGAGAACATGGTCATGAATCTATCACCCTGAGATCTGAGGCTGGGCTCAGAGTTCTAGAGGAAAGAGCAAATCTGTGCAGAAGGCCCAGGTCCATCACTTTAACTGTGTGACTTCAGGCAAATCACTTAACCTCTCTGAGCCTCAGTCTCCCCCATCTGTCAGGTAGAAATAATATCCATCTTAAGATGCTGATAGAAGGATTGTTAAGAATAATATTAGCTAACACTTACTTTGCTCTGTGCCAGCAGTGTCACATTATCTCCTTTGATCCTCAAAACGTCCCTAATGTTAGACATCTGTATTCCTACACTTACTTTCCTTACTTTACAGAGGAAGAAACTGAGGTTCAGAGAGGGTAGTGGCCAGCCCCAAACCACACAGCTAGGATGAATCAGGGCAGAGCTGGATTCAAGTGTGCTGGTTGTAAAGCCCTGCGTTCACCACCACCCACAGAAGGCACTTGAGCACCTGGCCAGGCACAAACAAATTCCCAGTCAAGGTGAACTTTCTGCTTCCCTGAGCTTCAGGTCTGGGGGCAGATGAGCCCCACTACAGGGGCCGAAGGGACAGGGAGCCAGATGGCCCTTACCTGGCCAGGTTGAGGCTGCAGCAACAGCCCCCACCCTGGCCCCGCCAAGCACTAGCAGCCTGGGCTGGCTTTGAGCTTCCAGCAGGTTGCAAGGAGCTCCTTCCCCAACACCTCATCCCCCCCCGGGAATCAGGCTGGCTCACCCCCCCTCCCCCCCACAGAGGAAGTTCAGCTAGGTCAGGCCTGCCCCTTTCCCACAGCCCCGGAATGACCCTCCTCAGCTTTGCCCCTCACCTCGGGGCTGAGAATCTCCCAAGGTCCCCCGCCCAGGGCCTGCGGGCTTATGCTGCCATTGGTCTCGCGCCTTCTATAGGGGACAACCTAATTCACGCGTGACCCACACCAATAAATCAGGGAGGGGGAGGGGGATGGGGACATTCATAAATCCATATCAAACAGTCCCCAAATTATGACAGATGACATGGCAGTCATAAAATTGCACAAGCAAAACTCACCAAGTCATTAATTTCATGGCCGTAGAAAATAAACAGACACATTTTTTCGCGGCCCTAATAAATTTTTAAAAACTCAAAGAATGGTCCATCTGCTTCGAATAATTTTTAATTTCCTATTCTGTCTCATTCCCATTAGCTATTCCACTGAGATATTTGCTAAATTCTTTCATTTACCTCCTCCCATCTGTATTCAATTACCCTATTCCCAAATAGAGTGAGTTTTTGTTTCTCCTAAGCGCGGGACAAAATACCCCCGCCTGTACCTTAAAGCAAATGTTATGTGTGTTTTATTATCTGTTAGACCGTATGAGTCATTCTAACTCGATTGCCTGTGTGGAAAGGTTTGGAGAGCAATCTGATTTTGATGTTTTTTGGCTTGGGTGGAAAACACCTGCCCGATTCTCAAAGCTAATCTATTAACGTGGTAAATGCTGTAGCAGATGTTCCTGAGTGAGCGAGGGGCCGCGCTGGGCTGTGACCAGGCCCCGAGTGTCGGGCACACAGTGGAAATGCTCCGAGATCAGAGGCCAGAAACGTCACTAGGGGCCCGAGCTGTCACAGAGTCACCTTTCCTGGCTGCCCCTGGGCTCTGGCCCTCCGGCCACTTCTCGTGGCCTCCCCGGGCCCTCAGCAGCCACTCAAGATAGGACATTTCAAGGTCAGCTGGCTCACTCCCCCCGCCCTCCTGTTTTTTACATAAGGGACACTGAGGTCCAGAGAAGAGAGGCACCAAACCACACAGAATCCTGAAAAAGGACAATATCCTTTTAGGCTGACCCTAATATTCCGCAGACCCTGCAAGTGAGCTGAGACTCATTTCGTGGAGCTGAGATACCAACGGGAGGAGGATTCTGGGAGCACACCTACACCCTCCCACCCTGTGCCTTCCACCCAGGAAAACAAGATCACTGTGGGCCTTTTCAGTCTAAAACTTTTCTATTCCATCTTTCCTCATCCTGCAGGAGTTGGGCCAGGCCTGCAGGAAGTGGGGTGAGGGGCCAAGAGCAAGGCTTTGGCCTTGGATGGGTTGGTCTCAACCCTGTGTGTACATGGGAACTGCAGAGCCCAGGAACATGGATTTCCAGGCCAAGCTGCAGATCTGGCGAGGAATCGGGGTCTCCAAAGATGCACACTGGAGGATCTATGTAGCTGCACTGTGGGTGCCCACACCCCATCACCCCTCATTCAATCCATGCGTGTCAGTGACTGCCTACTACGGGTATGGGCAACACTGCCTGAGAGCTTGCTCTGGCCTGGAATCATGTTCAGTAGACTCTCAAGACAGCCCACAGGTGCCAGGAATCTGACGCCCCCAAGAATATCCCTAAAGTGATGATGAATGGGAGTTGGTGTGCAAATATCCCAGTTCCGTCCCCTCTTGAAGGTGACAATTCTGAGATGTGTTCTATACCTGTGGTTCTCAACCAGGTATGATCTTGCCCCTGGGGGACACTGGCAATGTCTGGAGATATCTTGTTGAATGGTTGCTACCTGCGTCTAGTTGGTAGAGGCCAGGAGGCTACTAAACAGTGGACAGTGCCACTCCCCCCACAACCTCCAACCAATAATTATCCAGCCCAAAATATCGGTAGTGTGGAGGTTGAGAAACCCTAGTCTATATCCTCTCCCAGAGGTTCCCAATGGAACTAAGCCTCAGATGCCCACATCAATAACCTGCTCACTTAGGCCCATTCTCCCGGCTTCTTTCCCCATCTTGGCCCACTTCCCCCACTGTCCTATCAGCACTTCCCAGGACCACCTCTCACATAACCACTTTCACTCAAATCTTCATCTCAAGGTCTGCTTCTTGGGAACTCAACCTAAGATCATCCATTAGTATAGTCATAGCAACAACCTTGGAAGATTCTCAAAGATCTGGGTTCCTATTTCAGCCATCTATACTCTTACCATATATATTCAGTTCCAGTGACACACGGATGTGGTCACCTAAGGATACACGTATGAGGGCACACCAGATCATCCTGGCCAGGAGGCCTTTTGGTCCTATTCCAGTGGACCAGCTGATTGGAGCTGTGTTAACCCCGAAAAGTGACATTAGACTTGAGTACCAATTCAATATAATCACCTACCAGAATCTCAGCTGACTTTTTTATAGGAATGGATGAGGGGCACCTGGGTGGCTCACTTGGTTAGGCGCCAGACTCTTGATTTCAGCTCAGGTCTGCACTCAGTGGGGAGTCTGCTTCAGATTTTCTCTCTCTCCCTCTCCCTTTTCCCTCCCCAGCTTAAATTTTTAATTTTTATTTATTTATGATAGTCACACACACACACACACACACAGAGAGAGAGAGAGAGAGAGAGAGAGGCAGAAACATAGGCAGAGGGAGAAGCAGGCTCCATGCACCGGGAGCCCGAAGTGGGATTCGATCCTGGGTCTCCAGGATTGTGCCCTGGGCCAAAGGCAGGCGCCAAACTGCTGCACCACCCAGGGATCCCTCCCCAGCTTAAATAAATAAATCTTTTTTTAAAAAGTGGATGAACTGATTCTAAAATTCATATGGAATTACAAGTGACCAGAACTAGCCAAAACAATATTGAAAAAGAGTAGAAAGATTCATACTTCCTGATTTCAAAACTTGCCACAAAGCAACAGTAATCAAGATGGTAGAGTATTGATGCAAAGATAGATACGTAGATGGATAAAGTAGGATTGAGAGCATATAAACACCCATATACTGTGGTCAACTAACTTCTTTTTCTTAATGTAGCCTGTATGCCCTGTGTGGAGTCCAATGCAGGGCTTGAACTCACAACTTTGAGTTCAAGACCTGAGTGAGATCAAGAGTTGGACATTTAACTGACTGAGCCACCCAAGCACCCCTCAACTGACTGTCAATAAGGGTGTCAAGACCATTCAATGGAGAGTCTTCAACAGGACAGCTGGATATCCACTTGCAAAAGAATGAAGTTGATTCCTTACCTCATGGCATATACAAATATTAACTCAAGATGGATTAAAGACCTTCAGCCATCAGAAAGGATGAATACCTACCATTTACTTCGACATGGATGGAACTGGAGGGTGTTAATGCTGAGTGAAATAAGTCAATCAGAGAAAGACAATCATCTTATGGTTTCACTCATATGTGGAAGATAAGAAATAGTGAAATTGACTATAAGGAAAAGGAGGGAAAGTGAGTAGGAAAAAATTAGAGAGGGAGACAAACCATGAGAGACTCCTGCCTCGGGGAGATAAACAAAGGGTTGCAGAAGGGGAGGCAGCTGGGAGGATGGGGTAACTCGGTGACAGGCATTAAGGAGGGCACATGATGGGATGAGCACTGGGTGTTATATGTTGGTAAATTTAATTTTTTAAAGATTTTATTTATTTATTCATGAGAGACACACACAGAGAGAGGCAGAGACATAGGCAGAGGAGCTTGATGTGGGACTTGATCTCAGGATCCCGGCATCACGCCCTGAACCAAAGGCAGACGCTCAACTGCTGAACCACCCAGGTGTCCCAGGCAAATTGAATTTTAATAACCTATATTTTTAAAAGATGGATCAAAGCAGCCTGGGTGGCCCACCGGTTTAGCGCCGGCTTCAGCCCAGGGCGTGATCCTGGAGACCCAGGATCGAGTCCCACGTCGGGCTCCCAGCATGGAGCCTGCTTCTCCCTCTGCCTGTGTCTCTGCCTTTCTCTCTCTCTCTCTTTCTGTGTGTTTCTCATGAATAAATAAATAAAATCTTAAAAAAAAATAAAAGATGGATCAAAGACTTAAGTGTAAGGGCTAAAACTATAAAACTCTTAGGAGAAAACATAGGAGTAAATCTCCATGATCTTGCATTTGGGAAAGTATTTTTAAATATGACCCCAAAAGTTTGAATAATAAAAGAAACAACAGTTAAACTGGACTTCATCAAAATTGAAATATTTGTGCTTCTAAGGACACCATCAATAAAGTGAAAAGACAACCGAGGGAGTAGGAGAAAATATTTGCAAACCATGTATCTGACAAGGAATTTGTATTATCAGGTTATCTATGAATTTAGAACTACTATTTTCTCCTGGTGAATTTTAATCTAACATATTTTTTTTCTCGAAAGATTTTATTTATTTATTATTTGAGAGAGAGAGACAGTTGAGGGGGAAGGGCAGAAGAAGAGGGAGAGAGAAACCCAAGCCGACTCCACACTGAGCTCAGAGCTTGGGGTGGGGCTCCATCCCACACCCCCAGATCATGACCTGAGATCACAAGCTGAGCCAAAACCAAGAGTCGGACACCTGACTGACTGAACTACCCATGCACCCCCATACTGACCTTTTATTATCACCATACCTTCTATAGCCTTTTTGCCTTAAATCTATTTTGTCCGATAGTAATAAACTATACCAATTTTCTTTTGGTTAGTATTTTTCTCATCTTCTTTCACCATTCTACTTATAACTTTTTAAAAATCTGTCCTCATGTTTTAGATGTATCTCATGTAAGCAGCATTTGGCTATTCTTTTTAAAATCCAACCTCGGGATCCCTGGGTGGTGCAGCGGTTTGGCGCCTGCCTTTGGCCCAGGGTGCGATCCTGGAGACCCGGGATTGAATCCCACGTCGGGTTCCCGGTGCATGGAACCTGCTTCTCCCTCTGCCTGTGTCTCTGCATTTCTCTCTCTGTGTGTGACTATCGTAGATTAAAATAAATAAAGATTTAAAAAAAAATCCAATCTCACAGTCTATGCATTTTGACTGAAGAGTTCAGTATATTTATATTTATAAAGATTACAAGTATATTTGGCTTTATTTCCGTGATCTTATTTGGTGTTTGTGGTTGTGGGTTTGTGGGTTTTTGTTTTTGTTTTTTTTAAGATTTTATTTATTTATTTGACAGAGAGAGAACGAGAGAGCACAAGCAGGGGGAGCTGCAGAGAAACCTGATGGTGGGGCTCAATCCCAGGACCCCCAGGATCTCGACCTGAGCCAAAGGCAGACACTTAACCAACTTGAGCCACCCAGGCGACCTTGGGTTGTTGGGATTTTTATGATTTGTCCTGCTTCCTAAGGGCTTCTTTTCATCCTCTTTGTTGCATTGTTTTTGAATTAAAGTTTTTTACTCCATTTTTCCCCCTAGCTACTAGTGTGGAAGAGAGGCATTCTACTTTCTTTTCAAGATTTTTTTTTTAAGTAATCTCTCCCCCTAGTGTGGGACTTGAACTTACAACCCAGGGATCAAGAGTCGCTATTCTCCACCAACTGAGCCAGCCAGCTGCCTCACTACTTATTTCTTTATTGGTGACTTGGCATTTTGAAACGATTACCTAACTTAATATAATCTAAAGTGAATCAGTATCTTACCCTTCTCCTGAACAATGCAAAGTACTTTAAAAGCTTTAATTCCATTTACTTAAGGTCCAGGCTTTTAGTTCCATCTCCTGTTTAACCCCACAGAATAGACATTGTTTTTTGGACAATCGGTGTGTTTGTTTAGATTTACCCACATTTTTATTATTTTCTCAATTCAAATCTCTTCTTGTATATCAGACCTACTTCCTGAGACCATTTTTCTTTTCAAGTTTGTCCTTTGATGGAGGGGGGGGAGGAGTCTGTTGTTTATAAATTCTCTCCATTTTAGTATGGATGAAATGTCTTTATTTCTGCCCTTATTCCTGTGTTTCGCATTTTTACTGAGATGATTCATGTACCATAACACTTGCCCTTTGAAAGTGTACAATTCAGTGGTTTTAGTATACTTAGTTTTACGAATATCCCATGATCTAATTCCAAAACATTTCATCACCCAAAACAGAAACCCCATACCCATTAGCTGTCACCACCTTCCCCTCCTTCACCCCAATGTCTGGCAGCCACGTATCTGTCTTGTTCTATAGATTTGCTTATTCTGCATGTTTTATATCAGTGAAATCATAGAATTTGTGGCCTTTTGTGGCTGGCTTCTTTTGCTTAGCCCAGTGTCTCCACGGTTCATCCTGCTTGTCACCTGCATCAGAACTTCATTCCTTTTTATGGCACTCTTACTATATGGATATACTAAATTTGTTTATCTATTTCTAAGACGGTGGGTATTTGGATTATTTCCACTTTTCCACGATTATGAATAATACTGCTACAAAATTTCATGTACAAGCTTTCGTGTGGACATATATTTTCAATTCTCTTGAGTATATACCCAAGATCTATACTTATTTTTTTCCCTTTTTTTTTCGAGAGGGAGAATATGCAGGCAGGGGGAGGGGCAGGAGAGGTAGAAACTTAAGGGGGCTCCGTGTCCAGTGTGGAGCCTGACTCGGGGCTCAATCTCATGACCTGAGCCAAAATCAAGAGTCAGATGCTTAACTGAGTCACCCAGGCACCCTTAATTTCTTAAAAGAAATTTGGTTGGTTACCCGCCTGGGTGGCTCAGTTGGATAAAAATCTGCCTTCAGTTCAGGTCATGATCCTGAGGTCCTGGGACTGAGCCCCATATCAGGCTCCCTGCTCAGTGGGAAGCCAGCTTCTTCCTCTCCTTCTGCCGCTCCCCCTGCTTGTCCTCTCTCACTCCCTCTCGGTCAAATAAATAAAATCTTTTTTAAAAAAGAGAGAGAGGGATCCCTGGGTGGCGCAGCGGTTTGGCGCCTGCCTTTGGCCCAGGGCGCGATCCTGGAGACCCGGGATCGAATCCCACGTCGAGCTCCCGGTGCATGGAGCCTGCTTCTCCCTCTGCCTATGCCTATGTCTCTGCCTCTCTCTCTCTCTCCCTGTGTGACTATCATAAATAAAAAAAAAAAATTTAAAAAAAAAATAAAAATAAAAAATAAAAAAGAGAGAGAAATTATTTCAGTCTTATCAGGAATTGAGGTATATCATCTTTGCTTGGTATGATTTTTTTAAAGCCCTTTAAATCCACTCTTCTTAAAAAAAATAAAAATTAAAAAAAATCCACTCCTCTTCTATCTTTCATTGTTACTATTGATACTATTGTGACTAATCAGCCATTAGTTTAATTTCTTCTAATTATGGAAGTTATAAACAACAAAAATTTTTCTTGATGGTACTTTAAAGATCTTCCCCTTGTCTTTGGCATTCCTCAATTCAACTATGATGTATCTGTGTATGGATTTATTTTTATTTATCCTGTTTGGGATTTATCAGAATTCTTGTATTTGAGGACTCATGTTTGTTTTTTTTTCCTTTTTAATGTTTTTACAAATATTTTTCTTATTTCAATGAAGCTGGTACAGACATGACCATTTAAAACCCATATCCCCAAAAGTACAAATAAGAGAGCAGTGTTCTGTTAAATACACTTCTGCATGAATAACTTCATTAAATGCTAATAACTTCATTAAATGCTAATGAAAATTAGAACTTTTCTGGATCTTCTGACAAGACTTTTCTTTTACCTTAAAATACTTTCTCTTCAGTGAAACCATCTTTGGAGTTAGTCATTATTCTCACCATCTGTGTCATCTTGACTCCAGCCTGATATTTTTCTTCTTTTGGTCCAGATCCTCAAATTTTAAAATTTTTTTTTAATTTTGTTTTATTTATTATAGTCTCACAGAGAGAGAGAGAGAGAGAGAGAGAGGCAGAGACATAGGCAGAGGGAGAAGCAGGCTCCATGCACCAGGAGCCCGATGTGGGATTTGATCCCGGGTCTCCAGGATCGCGCCCTGGGCCAAAGGCAGGCGCCAAACCGCTGCGCCACCCAGGGTTCCCCAGATCCTCAAATTTTAAAAGTAGCTTCAGGGAATCCCTGGGTGGCTCAGCGCTTTATCGCCTGCCTTTGGCCCAGGGCGTGATCCTGGAGTCCCAGGATCAAGTCCCACATCAGGCTCCCTGCATGGAGCCTGCTTCTCCCTCTGCCTGTGTCTCTGCCTCTCTCTCTCTCTCTGTGTCTTTCATGAATAAAAAAAAAAAAAAAAGTAGCTTCAAATTAAGGAAAAGTCATTTTTCCACAATTCAGTTCTCTGAAAAACTTCCATCTCCCACTGAAAGTCATAGTCCAGGAATGAAGCAACCATGTGCCAGAACTTCAAGGCCGATGGGAGACTCATTATGAACACTCGCATTGTCAATCTTATTTATCACAAGCCTGAAAATGCAATCCTGAAAAAGGTGGCCTCTCTGTGCACACATGTAAGGAGAGGGAGGGGCATCTGGATGGCTCAGTGTCTGAGCATCTGCCTTTGGTTCAGGTCATGATCCCAGGGTCCCGGGATCGAGTCCCACATCGGGCTCCCCACAGGGAAACTGCTTCTGCCTTTGCCTATATCTCTGCCTCTTTCTCCGTGTCTCTCATGAATAAATAAATAAAGCATTTTGAAATAAAATAAAAATAAAAAGGAGAGGGCAATATGAAGGGGGCTGAGGTTTGATCACCAAAAATCAGCAAACTGAAAACAAATGATAATGAATAATGGGCACAGGAATTCAAATCACCAGATGTTTAAAGACATGGGGCGCCAGTTTTCAATTCCATATTGAATACCACATTACAAAAGAACTGTTTTTAGAAATAAAAAAGATTGCAAGATACATCCACGAAAGC
Organism: Nyctereutes procyonoides; assembly: GCF_905146905.1. Taxonomy (NCBI): domain Eukaryota; kingdom Metazoa; phylum Chordata; class Mammalia; order Carnivora; family Canidae; genus Nyctereutes; species Nyctereutes procyonoides. The sequence continues at coordinate 62,678,873 of NW_026575046.1, forward strand.
AAAAGAAACAAAAGCAAAAATGAACTATTGGGACTTCATCAAGATAAGAAGCTTTTGCACAGCAAAGGATACAGTCAACAGAACTAAAAGACAACCTACAGAATGGGAGAAGATATTTGCAAATAACATATAAGACAAAGGGCTAGTTTCCAAAATCTATAAAGAACTTATTAAACTCAACAGCAAAGAAACAAACAATCCAATCATGAAATGGGCAAAAGACATGAAGAGAAATCTCACAGAGGAAGACACAGACATGGCCAACATGCACATGAGAAAATGCTCTGCATCACTTGCCATCAGGGAAATACAAATCAAAACCACAATGAGATACCACCTCACACCAGTGAGAATGGGGAAAATTAACAAGGCAGGAAACAACAATTGTTGGAGAGGATGCGGAGAAAAGGGAACCCTCTTACACTGTTGGTGGGAATGTGAACTGGTGCAGCCACTCTGGAAAACTGTGTGGAGGTTCCTCAAAGAATTAAAAATAGACCTGCCCTACGACCCAGCAATTGCACTGTTAGGGATTTACCCCAAAGATTCAGATGCAATGAAACGCCGGGACACCTGCACCCCGATGTTTCTAGCAGCCATGTCCACAATAGCCAAACTGTGGAAGGAGCCTCGGTGTCCATCGAAAGATGAATGGATAAAGAAGATGTGGTTTATGTATACAATAGAATATTCCACAGCCATTAGAAACGACAAATACCCACCATTTGCTTCAACGTGGATGGAACTGGAGGGTATTATGCTGAGTGAAGTAAGTCAATCGGAGAAAGACAAACAGTGTATGTTCTCATTCATTTGGGGAATATGAATAATAGTGAAAGGGAATACAAGGGAAGGGAGAAGAAAGGTGTGGGAAATATCAGAAAGGGAGACAGAACATAAAGACTCCTAACTCTGGGAAATGAACTAGGGGTGGTAGAGGGGGAGGAGGGCGGGGGGTGGGGGTGAATGGGTGACGGGCACTGAGGGGGGGCACTTGACGGGATGAGCACTGGGTGTTATTCTGTATGTTGGTAAATTGAACACCAATAAAAATTAATTTATTAAAAAAAATAGAAATAAAAAAGAATTGAGAATAAAGGGGAGGAAAAGGAATATCTAAATCGTTGAAAGATCCCATTTGTTCCTGATAAGCTTCAATCATATTTTCTCTCCATTCCCAGTTCTTTGACAGCATGATTGACAGCAATTCTCTGACCTTCAAAGAGAAACCTGCATGAATTCTCTGGAACTCTGGAACTCCCTGTCTTTGACAGTACAATTCTTCAAGTTTCTGGGGTTGTGTTGTCATTTTCACCTGGAAGTAAATCTCACTGCTATCCTGTCCAATGACTTTGAGTTCTTGTCCCGCAGGTCCTCTGTGGAAGGTTTTGCCTCCTGGTCAGACAAGGGGACAGTGGCTTCATGCAGGGTCTCCACATGGCAGCAGGCTCAGGTTGGCAGAACCTTCCTCGGTGGTTTATAGATGCCTCTCTCCCCGCAGTGCACCACGTAACTCAAGGGATTTTCATGCCGCCTCACTTCCCAAGGATTCATGGTTTTTTAATTATCATGGAAAATTCTCAGCTACTACCTCTTTGAACATTGCTTCACTCCCGTGATTCCTAGAATTACTTTCCAAAAAAAGCTGACCAGACATATCTTAGAGCTTTCCATTCTGTCTTCCATGTCTCTTAACCTCTTTTCCATATTTTCCATTTTTCTTTCTGTGCTGAATGATGATGCATAGTGTTTTCAGATCTGTCCTCCAGTGTGCTAATTCCCTCTCCAGCTGTGTCTATTCTCTTTAACTGATCCATTGAGTTTTTCATTTCAAATGTGATACACGTGAACTTCTAGAACCTCTGCTTTTCAAACCTATCTGGTCGTTTTTAGAATCCCTTGCTTCTTTCTTATGCCACAGAAGCCCAGAGTGTGGAAGCTGTGAGCTGGCCAGTGAGGTAGGTCATAGGGGGCACAGCAGCCACAGCAACCACTTTTTCCCCTGGTCTCACATTTCCAATTTGTTCCTGGCCTCTCAAAACTCCTTTATTTCCTTATAGGCTCTTTTATTAACTGAAGAGAATTTCAAAACCATATTTCCCAGCATCATAGATGTTTCGTAGCTGACATATCTGCAAAAGCCTTTAATCCTCATATAGATTTTAAATCCTTTCATTCCTTTTCCAACACCCATGTTTTCAGAAAATAAGCACCTACTGTGTGCCAAGAACTGTGCTGGGGATTCAGGGCAGAACAAGACAGAGACTGTCCCGGCCCTCAGAGTTGCTTATGGTCTATAGAGAAGCCAAACACCTAATCAGAACATCTGCACCCACTGTTAATCAACACCATGCTGAGATACACGGGAGCCAGAAATACTCTAATAATCAAGTTGATTCTTTTTAGGTAAATACTCAACATTTATTTAAGGGACTAGTAATACCTTACCAAGCAAAACTCAAGCTCTTTTCCTGCATTAGAAGGCACTAGGCAAGCTGCCTATTATTACAGACACACATGTTATGGGAACATGCATCTTTTGGGGAGAGGATCTAGCTTTACCCCAACTCCAACCTACTTAGAAAATCAATTACTCTAACCACATACATCTTGGAAGGACGGTCTGGTAAATTCTTCCATTTCCTTACATTTCTTTTTTTTTTTTTTTTTCTAATTTATTTGACAGAGAGAGCACGAGTAGGGACAGAGGCAGAGGGAGAAGCAAACTCCCTGCTGAACCCCAATGTGGGGCTCCATCCCAGGACCCCGGAATCATGACCTGAGCTGAAGGCAGACGTTTGACCGACTGAGCCACCCAGGCGCCCCTCTCCTTACATTTCTACTGATGTGTCTGTTGCTTCCCTAGCCATCCCTTAGTTCTGGTGTGCAGAGTAACTACAGCTGTATTACGGCACTCCAAACAGCTTAAAACAGCCATGTGTTGTGGGTTGAATTATGTCCCCAACAAAGATATGTTGAAGTCCTAACCCTCGGTACTTTAAAACGCAAAGTACTTTCTCTTACTTGAAAAAGAGAACCACTGCTCATGCAATTAGTTAGGGTGAGGTTGTGCTGAGGGCAGGTGGCCTAATCAAATATGAATACGTTTCTGGTTTGTTACCTAGCTTGTGGTCATTTGTCATCTAGGTAGCCCTAGGAAACTCATACGTGATCATTTTTTCTGCTTATGAATTTGGAGGTTGCCTGGACTCCCGGCAGTTCCCACTGTGGGTCTGTCATGTGTTGGTGGCCAGGGTTGCGGTCATCTCAAAGGCTCCTTACCCATATGTCTGGCATCTGGGCTGGGAAGTCTCAAACAGCTGGTGCTGGACGTGTTGAGCCCCCTCGGGCACTTCTCTCCCCTGGCAGCCTTGGGGTAGATGGGTCCAAGCACAGTGCACTCCCTTTTCTCCACCAGGCCTCTGATCTCCAGCAGAGGCTGACCAAAGGTCTGTCCAAGCTCCTGTCACCCTCCTCTCCAGTCCTGCCTCCACCTTCAGAGCAGCAACCAAGACCATCAGACCGGCATACCCATTTGCTGAGCCTCTGCTGCAGTTCGGTACTGCACCCTCTGTCCCTGCCAGCCTCCTTACAGGGGAGGTGTTCTGGTCTACTCTGTCCTAGGGTGAAGAAGATAACACTGGAGGAGCAAGGAACACACAAGTCTGCCTGGGCTGAGAATCGCTGTCATGTTTGTCTGAACCTTTGTCTCTAAAACATAGATCCTTGTCTTCTCCCTTCCTCCTACCCTCCCCCTACCCTCCCTCGCCCTCTCCACCTATCTTTGTGTCTCTAGGCTCCTTCTCTCTGTTGCTGTAACCCCCCACAAGGGTCTAGGACTATTTAGAAGCCAGATTATCTCCAAAATGGGTTCGACCTTCTCTTTAGTTGTTGGTACCAGAATCTGGCCACGGTTGTTAGGGAAACTCCACGAAGGAATGACCAGCGGCTACTTGCTGCCTCCTTCTCTCCACCCCACAAGGGACCTTTCCCAGGTCTCTAAGCTGAGACCCAGGGTGGGATGGATGGGGGAGGGAATGACCAAAAACTGGAATGACAAGGGAGGGGGATTATTCCCAGCAATCACACTACGATAGGACACATATGGCAGAGGAGACAGGAATTAAACCCCTATCAATAGTCAAAATTCCTCCAAACCTGAAAGTTCCAGCCCAAAAGAATGCTGCCACTTGCCAGCCATGTGACCTTCATTATGTCCCTTGACCACGCTGAGCTAATAACAATCCCTAATTTAAAAGATTGTTATGATTTACGGTTGATTTGCTTGGAATGCTTTGGGCTGCAAATAACACAAAAGTCAACCAAGATTTCCTTGAGCAATAAAGATACTTAATTCTTTCACACACTGAGATTCTAGAGGTAGGTGTTTTCAGGATTTGTGCAATAATTCAGAATGCCATTGAAAACGAATTTCTATATTTCTGTTCCGCATCCCTACTACCTTGCTGTTTACATCTCATACTGTTTCCCCATGGTTCAAAGACAGCTGCTGCAGCTCCAGACATCATGTACCACATTTAAAAGGCAGGGCTGGGATCCCTGGGTGGCGCAGCGGTTTGGCGCCTGCCTTTGGCCTGGGGCACGATCCTGGAGACCCGGGATCGAATCCCACATCGGGCTCCCGGTGCATGGAGCCTGCTTCTCCCTCTGCCTGTGTCTCTGCCTCTCTCTCTTTCTCTCTCTGTGACTATCATAAATAAATAAAAATTTAAAAAAAAATAAAAATAAAAGGCAGGGCTGAAAAAAAAATAAAATATAAAATAAAATAAAAGGCAGGGTGGGGGGGAGGAGAGGCTACGAATAACAAATACCCCTTCAGGCACTGGACTCTATTGCAGATGACCTAAGGAGCCCACCTTGAGAAACTCTGACCTGCAGCATGATCTCCTAATGTGAAACTCCTGCTCATCTCAAGATGCTTTTGCATCTTAAAAGTTCAGAGAATAAGGGAAAGGAGGGAAACTGAGTGGGGAAAAATTAGAGAAGAAGACAAACCATAAGAGACTCCTAACTCTGGAAAAACAAAGGGTTGCGGAAGAGGAGGAGGGTGGGGGGTTGGGGTGACGGGTGACGGGCACTGCTGGGGGCACTTGATGGGATGATCACCGGATGTTATACTCTATGTTGGCAAATGGAATTTAAATAAAATATTTTTTAAAATCCAGAGAAAAGGTGATGCCCCAATGGTAGGGCTCCACGCACATGTGGGGAGAGGTAGGGGCAGGGGATGGCTTCTCGGCATCTTGGCTTATATCGCAGACCTCAGGCTGGAAGGGACCAGAGACAACATACAGATGAGGAAACTGAGGCTCGGGCTGGAGGAGTGATTTCCTCGTCATCGTGGCACAGCAGAGCCAGGGTCAGCACCCAGAATTACTGGCTCTGAGCCCCTCTCAGCACTGGGGGTGGGGGGAGGGGTCATCAGCAGGGAGGGCTTGGACCAGGAAATGCAGGGTGTCTTAGGTTGGCTCCCCAGAAGCTGAGCCAGAATCAGGGATCCCGGTTTCCTGGGAGAGGCTCTGAGAAGGGGGGTGGGGGGACCCCTGGGAAGGGCCAAAGTCCAGCTGCACCTGGCCCTGAACCGCATCACAGTTAGCGCCCCCTTGCAGCGTCGGGTGGCCCCTGACACACACACACACATGTTGCTTGCCCAACATCTCTGTGCTTCAGCTTTCTCATCTGTAAGATGGAGATAAAAATTATACCTCACCCCCCACAGGGTTCATCTGCGGACTAAGCAAACATGAAGTTGTGAGAAGTAGCTGGCACGCAGTTAAGTGCTGTGTAAGAATCAGCAGTCAGTATTCCTTTTACACATCTAGGGGGATTCCCTAAGTAGCTCAGGGACCTGGGCTCCCTAAACATCTCCCAAAGCTTCATCTCCATTTGATTTTTCCCCCCCAAGGTGACTGTGCTCTCAGGGCAGCAAAGCTAACAGTGTTCTGAGCATCAGCCATGATGGGGACAGTTTTGCCTCAAGGGAGAGGATCCCTATCTGAGCCAACAGGAGCGGGTGGCAGAGACTGGGCCCCAGTGTGGCCCTTGGAAGAGGGACTGCTGGCCAGGATGCAGATGAAGTCCATAGGAAGAGAGAGAACTAAAGCCACGCTTACTGGCTCCACAGCCTGCGCAGATGGGCCTCCTCGCTGGGCCTCTGGGGAGGGCATTCAATCAGGGGTCCCTGCTCCCGGGCCAGCAGGACGGGGCCCAGCACGAAATGCGAGCGAAATGCGTTGGGTCTGAGGCAGCAGGGAGCAGTGGGGACCAGGGCACGCAACCCTCGGGGGCAGGAGCGCAGGAGCCCACCGCAACCCCAAAATGCACCTGCTGTTGTCACATCTTCCTCCTCTTCAAAAGAAATGGAAATCAGATCTGAATTCTTTGTGAAGTTTCCTGACTGGTTAGTGTTGGCTCCATCCAAACAAATGTAACACTGATAAAGGCAGACAAACTATGTGCCGGGGCCCCTTCAGGGGCCAGAGGTGAAGGAGCACGGAGAGGTACCCTCGGGCCCCAGGCGGCATTTCCCGGGGTCGGAGGAGGACGGGCTTCTGCCGAGCACAGGGCAGCACGGAGAGGCGGGGCCTGGGAATCTGTCCTTCCCGGGTTCAGAGCAGCAGTGAGGGTGGGCAGAGGCAGAGGGTAGCCTACTGCCTCAAGAAACACTCTGACCACCCCCCCCCAGAGCCTCATGTTCTTCCTCGAAGAAACGGACTGGGGGATCCAGCCTCGGCCTGAGGCAGCGACCCTGGCCCACAGGCCCTGGGGACACCCTGGGGCCCTTGGGGCCTGTGTGCTGCCGGGACTGCTGATCCTGATCTTGGGTCTGCCCACGCCCTTGGCCACGTGAGCTCACTGAGCCGCTCCACACAGGTGTAGATGGCCCGCACCTGCCCCGGGCTCTGGCCTGACCGAGCGCTTTGCTGTGGACACTGGGACATCGGCAGACCTGACCCAGCCGGAGACTCTAAAACTGCCTGTGGGGTCGGCCTCTTGCATCTGTGCCATCCACCTGACGACAGCACCTCCAGGCAGCCGATGGCCTCGGAACCCACAACCTGAAGCAGAAGCACGGCAGCCGACCTGCTGACCCAGGAGAGAAAAGCGGATGGTTTTCTTGGAAGCCGCTGACACTTGGGACGGTTACACAGCACTCCCGCGGCAGAAACCTGACTATTATGCCCAGAAGACACCGGCCTCCTCAGCCCCAGCCCGAGCCCCAGGTCACTGCACAAACCCCCCCAGCCTGTCTGATCATCATCCACTGTCCCAGAGGCTACTGTGCCCCTGCCCCTGAGGCCAACATAGAGACTCCCCCTGAAGTGGGCAGCCCCCCAGGTTGTAGGCGGCGAGACCTTGGATGAGTCACTTCCCCTAAGAGTCACCTGTGGAGTGTGGGTGATTGTGCCCACTTCACCAGGGACTGGGAGGTCTCGAGGAGATGCCACAGGTCTGAGGGGGGGGGTGTTGGAGGGGGCAGGGCTGGTATTTGTACTCACCATTGGGAGGGGAGGGGCTGGACCTGCCACATGGGACGGGGCACCTCCTGCGAGAAAGCTCACCCCTGAGGAAAATCAGGCCTCACTTTTGGAGGGCGTAATTTTGAGTACAGCGGGGAGTCGGATGCTCCAGGCTGAAAAATAAAAAAGCCAACACGGTCATCTCAGTACCAACTCTAAACCCTTCCTGGGGGTACAGCCCATGCTATTTGGACACCTGTGTCAGGAATGCTTTTGAACTTTATTTTTTTTTAAAAAAGATTTTATTCATTTATTCATGATAGACATAGAGAGAGAGGCAAAGACACAGGCAGAGGGAGAAGCAGGCTCCATGCCAGCAGCCCAACGTGGGACTTGATCCCAGGACTCTAGGATGATGCTCTGGGCCAAGGGCAGGCGCTGAACTGCTGAGCCACCTGGGGATCCCCTGCTTTTGAGCTTTAAATAAAAGAAGATACAGCTGATCATGGCTTAAATACAAAGGGTTCCATTTTCTCTTGTAACAAGGAGTCTGGAGGGAAACAGCAGCCAGATAACGTCTTCAAGGACCAACGTCCCATCTTTCCCCTTGCCCTCTTTACTGTTTGTTTTCTAATCCTTAACATTTTTGCCTCATGACCACAAAAGGGCTGCAGTGGTTCCAAGCATTTCATCTTTACACAACCCTGTTGTTCAAAGTAAGAAGCAGCTAAACAAGAAAAGGGAGGGAAAAGTCCTGAGAGGCATCCCTTCATCTGGGCCAGAAATGCGCCGCAGGCCATGGTGAGAAAGTGGGTGTCTTCAAAAAAGAACTGTGCTGGTCTTGACAGTCTGGGACTAACCACAGCTCATCCCGAAAGTTGGGCACATCGCCTGAGCAACATCAGGCTCCCGGTGGCAAGACTGAGGGAGGCAGACGCGCTCGGGCGGACCATCACCAGGACTCTCCACCGCCGACCTGCTAAGCTGCTCTGTGACGCCAGCGGGTTTCACTTTGTTGCAAACAACAGAATCCACTTTGTTGCAGATGCCCAGTTCTGGGCCCTTGCCAGCCACACACCTCCAGGGCCAGAGAACCGGGTGGGGCTGCGGTCATGAAACCACAGCCACCACCTTGGCCCATCTCTGGGCAGGGCCTCCACCCAACCGCCCAGGGAGCACCTGCTGGCCAGGCCACCAGTCTCCTTCCCGCAGCCTGCTCACCCTGCCCCCACCCCCATGCAGCACGGCCGAGTGGCGGAAGCGAGGTCCCCTGCTTGCAAGGGCATCTGGGAGGTGTGCGCGTTTGTCCTCTTTCAGGGAAGATCCCCCCGTGAAGGCCAGCGTCCCGCTGCGGAGAGGTAAGAGCGCCCAGGGGCTTCGCAGAAGGCCGCATGCAGGCCTCACCATTCGAAGGCTCCTGAGGATCAGCCTACGTGTCCCACAGAAGCCACGGCGCCCCAGGGGTCACCATGACAGCGGCTGCCCGCCAACCCCAGTCAGAAACAGGTGACCCCATGAGAGCCACACCTGGGTCATCGGGGCAATGGCAGCTCTGTAGCCTCTCAGCACAGAGGAGGCAGGCGGCGGCTCTCCAGCCTCCCTGGCTCATCCGAGGCGCCCGGAGCCTTGAACTCACAGTCTACGTGTGTCCATCGGGCGGCCTGAAACACCCCCCAGAGCCTGTGGAGCCAGGCCAGTGCCCCCCACCCCGAAAGCATAGGTTAGCAGGTGCCATCCTCCCTCCGGGGGGCTTGGCGAACCTCCCCCAGATGCGCCCGACTACAGGCCGCGAGTTTCCACACGGAGAGGCCTACAGAAGGCAGGACCTGGATTTGGGGTCAAAGGTGCCTCAGGCAGCGGCATCTGGGGGGCCGGGCCCACCGCGGGAGGGAGGGGATGGAGGGCCCAAAGGCAGGAAGAGGATCCCTAGGGGGGCAGGGCGACGCGTCAGCGGGCCCCAACCGACGCCACTTCTGTGCCTTAACCTCCCTGCTCCAGGCTGCCAGTCAGAGGAAACAGCTGTCCCTCGGGCCAGATCGCACAGAGATCCAAGACGTACTCAGTCTGGCTGACGCGGTCCTGAGAGAGAAAAAAGTCTAACCCAAATGTTTAAAATCGTGAGGTTTCACATTACGGGCCAGATTTCAACCTTTCTTGAACAATCAGAGGCTCTGGGCACACCGCACCCATCTTCCCATCTGGCAGCACGGGTACAGCCTAGCGGCTGCCGTGCCTCCCACAGGGCCATAAGATTTGGGGGGCCACAGTCCCCACTGCCTCCTCCCACCTCCCGTCAGCTACCCAGGCTGACTGTCACCACTTCCAGGCTCTAATCCCCTAGGCCTGACCTGACTGTGTGACCCTACTCCTCTGCCCCCACCCCGCACAGTCCTGGGGCCACTGCGGGGGAAGCCCAGCCTGCATGGTGTTAGCGGGAGGGAGAAGCAGAAGTTGGGGTCCCGGGATAGAAATTCAGGGGCCTAGGGGGCTCAGTGGTTGAGCGTCTGCCTTCAGCCCAGGGCGTGATCCTGGGGTCCTGGGATCCAGTCCCACGTCAGGCTCCCCGCATGGAGCCTGCTTCTCCCTCTGCCTGTGTCTCTGCCTCTCTCTCTCTCTCTCTCTGTCTCATAAATAAATAAATAAAAACTTCAAAAAATAAAAAGAGAAAAGAAATTCAGGGGCCTCTTCTAGACCTGTTTTTCCTGGGTGGCTGTTTCCAGTGGCCTGGTTCGGCGACATATTGGTCAGGGGTCACACACTCCCCCTCCCAGGTGTGGACCTAGAGGCTCCAAGGGGCACCCACTCTGGTCCTGAGCCTGAGGGTTCCTCGGTGCCTAGTGGGGCATTTGACCTACACGTGACCAAAAGGTCAACTGAGAGCCCAAGGTAGGGACGTTCCCCCCCAAACTCCCAGCCGCTCGTGCCCCTGGGGGCAGCTGCCCACGTCCACGCGGCTCTGAGCGGAGGTCCAGCTGCCCCCTGGCCACCACCACAGGGGCCCCTCGGAGGAAAAGCCAAACCCACTGTGGTTTCAGGCCCCTGGGAAAGGCGCCGTAGGGCTCCGAGGCGATGCTTTCTCCCTTCTCGTGGGCTGAGACCGCCGAGCTGCAGTGCGAGAGACAAGAAATGAGTAGCAACCAGGGGAGGGAGGTGGAAAAATTAAATTTTGCGTGATCAGCAAGGTTTCAAACAATCGCTCGCCAACTGAAGTGGGTGCCACGTCTATAAGTCATTCTGTTTTATAGACCATTAGGATCTCCAGAGAGAACCTGCATGGAGACCACTGCTTTTTGTTGAAATTAAAATGTCAGAGAAAAAGAAATAGAACAAAACAGGGAATCTGCAATTAATTACCAGGCCATAAAAATTCAATAATCAGGAGGCTGAGCGGCCGCGGGCCCAGAGGTATCAGAGCCAGCGTAACAAGAATGGAATACATTAATCTTTTCAAATTAGTTTTTTAATCTGACGAGGATATATGGTGACATGCTTCCCCTCCCTGCCCCCCCCCCCACTCCAGGGCTCAGCGCCTGAAGCCACGCTGGGGGAGGGAGGCTGGGGTGTGAGCTGGGGGCCTGCCCAAATCCGGACCCCCACACTGGGGGAGAAAGGAGAAAGTGCTGGTCTGCAGCCCAAGCTGAGCCGGGTTGGGGGGGGGGGTTGGTGGAGGGAGCCCCCAGAGCGACCAGGAGAGCACTGCTTGGAGTCTGGTCCCTGCTGGGCCCTGGAGCCCGGAGTCAGCAGGAGAGGGGGCGCCCCTGGGCTCAGGTGGCCTCCTGTGGGCGATGGGAATGCTCTCCCAGCCTCGCAGGTGCGCTGCATGCAGCGGGCACTGCCCAGAAGGCACCTGCCGCTGCTGCGAGGGCGGCTCAGCGGCTCCAACACGCTATGCCGAGCAATTATTTAGCACCTGCTGTATGCTCGGCGCTGGGAGAGGCTCGCGGCCTCAGTCCTTACCCTGGGGAATGAGACTCAGAGGTCAGAGAAACGCAGACTGGGCCGCCAGGTGACAGGGAGGCCACCGGGGCACCGTGGGTCTGACTCAGGACACCCCCCCCCCGGGGCTCCCGGGGACCCCACGGGCCCGGGCCTCCTCCCGGCAGCCTCCGCTCCGCGCCGCGGCCTCAGCCTCCGCCTCCCCGAACCTCCACCAACCGGCCTCCGCCGTGGCCTCCGGATGCAGCTTCCCGGGGACCCCGGGACCCCAGGCCGGCACAGAGGGCGCCCCGTCCGCGCTCCCCCGCCCAACAGCCCCGCAAGCGGACCTCACCTCCCCTGGCATCACTTTCCTCCCCCAAATGTCTCTACTCCAACTGCCATTTACTGGGCACCTACTGTGTGCCCAGCGGCGGGGTCTGGCGCCACTTACGGTAAGACTGCGGCTCCTACTTTACACAAAGGAAACTGAGGCTGAGAATGATGGCCCCAGGAGCTCCCACCCATGTCTGCCCGGCACCCAGGGCAGGGTTCTAGGGACCTCGTCCCGAGCCCCATCCCCAAGACCTCCCAAGCCCCACCTCGGGTTTTGTCCCCAAACCAGGTCCTTCACTCCATCACCCGGACGGCCTTTGCTCCCGTCCCCCAAGAAGCCTCCCCTACTTCTCCGAGCCCCCGTCACTTCCATCACGGGCTGGCCGGGGAAGGCCGACCGCGGGGGCGGGCGGGGCAAGGCCCGACACCAGGGCCGGGCTGGCGCCGCTCCCCGGGCGGGTCCCGAGCGCGGCCACCGGATGGCGCCCGGGCTGCGCGAGCGCGGCCTGCGGGGAGGCTGTGCGGCCGCCAGGGGGCGCCCGAGACCGCAGCTCGGCGGCAGCGCCCGGACGGGGCGGGGCCTGGAGGGCAGGCGGGTCCCGGAGCGCGCCCGGGAGCCCCCGCCGGGTGGCCCGCGCGTCCCTGCCTCGTGGCCGCACCATGAGCCCGCCCGCGCCCCGGCTCTCCGTGCCGGCCGCGCTGGCCCTGGGCTCGGCCGCGCTGGGCGCCGCCTTCGCCGCCGGCCTCCTCCTGGGTGAGTAGGGCGGGGCCCGTGCCCCCCGCGGGGCCCCCGCAGGACCCCCGCAGGCGGGGCAGGTGCGGGAGCCGAGCCCCCCCCCCCGCGGCTCCAGGCCGGAGCTCGGGACCCAGGCGCTGACCCAGCCCCCCCCCCGCGGCAGGGAGGCGGGGCCACCCCTGGCGATCCCGGCGGGAGCGGCGCCTGCTGCCCCCCGAAGACAGCCCCCTGTGGCGGTACCTGCTGAGCCGCTCCATGCGGGAGCACCCGGCGCTGCGGAGCCTGCGGCTGGTCAGCGGGGCTGGGGCGGGTCGCACGCGGTCGGGTGACCTTGGCGGGGCCGCGGGGCCGCGGGGCCGGGCGGGCTGGGCGTCCCCCGAGGTCCCGCCCCGAGGCCCCGCCCCCGGCGCGCACCTGGAGGGGTGGCGAGCCCGGGGAGGAGCCGGGTGGCGGGGGCGCCGGCGCGACCCTGTCCCCGACCACCGCGACACAGCTGACCCTGGAGCAGCCGCAGGGAGACTCCATGATGACCTGTGAGCAGGCGCAGCTGCTGGCCAACCTGGCGCGGCTCATCAAGGCCAAGAAGGCGCTGGACCTGGGTAGGGCGCACGGCCGGACACCGGGGCGGGGGCAGGTGGCCAGGGGGTCCCCGCCCCGGGCCTGAGCCCTCCGCGGCCCCGCCCCGCCCCAGGCACGTTCACAGGCTACTCCGCCCTTGCGCTGGCCTTGGCGCTGCCCCCGGCCGGGCGCGTGGTGACCTGCGAGGTGAACCCGGGGCCCCCGGAGCTGGGGCGGCCGCTGTGGAGGCAGGTGAGGCGCCCTCGGCCCCTGGCGCCCGGCCACGCCCGGCCACGCCCGCCCCCGGGAAGGGGCCCGCCGGGCTGACCCCGCCCCTTCCGCAGGCCGAGGAGGAGCACAAGATCGAGCTCCGGCTGAAGCCTGCCCTGGAGACCCTGGGTGAGCATTGCGGCGCGCGGGGCCTGGGCGCCACTGCTCCCGTGGGGCCGCCGGGCGGGCGTGGGGCAGTGGCGGGCCTGCCTCCGGGCCTCCGGGCCTCCGGGCCTCCGGGCCTGCGGGCCTGGGCGGCGGACTCAGCCGCACCTGCGCCCCCGCCAGACGAGCTCCTGGCCGCGGGCGAGGCCGGCACCTTCGACGTGGCGGTGGTGGACGCCGACAAGGAGAACTGCGCCGCCTACTACGAGCGCTGCCTGCAGCTGCTGCGCTCCGGAGGCGTCCTCGCCGTGCTCAGCGTAAGGGCGGCCCCGCGGGGAAGGAGCGGCCGCCCCGCCCCGAGGCCGCTCCCCAGCACCCCGCACCCCCGGCTTCCCCGCGGGGGCCCGCGGTCTCAGCTCTCGCCCCGCCTCTCGCTTAGCCACCTGCTCCCCCGGCCTTGACACCCCCGCCCCGTGCTGCCCCGCCCCTCCGCAGGTCCTGTGGCGCGGGGAGGTGTTACAGCCTCAACCGCGGGACCTCCAAGCCCGGTGTGTGCAAAACCTGAACGAGCGCATCCTGCGGGACGCCAGGGTCCACATCAGCCTCCTGCCTCTGGGCGACGGCCTCACCTTAGCCTTCAAGATCTAGAGAGTGGCCTCAAGGGGACCCGGGAACCCCAGACCTCAACTGAGTTTTAAATTCGACAATAAAGTGGGGGCCTGGGACACGAACTTCTGAGCCTCCTTATGTGGCGCTAGAGTGCGTTAGGGAGGGAAGGCCCAGCACTGGCAGCCTCTCCAGCGGAAGGGGGCCTGAAGTCACAGACGTCATCCCCTCCCTGGCACAGTCCTGAGGGCCACCTGGCACCAGGTATCTATGGCCTAACTAGGAGGCTCCAGCTGAGCGGCCACATACAGGGCCCCAGCTCCTCAGGTTTACCTCCACTTGGTGGGACCTGGGTGCTGGGTGGAGCCCGCCACCCCCTTGGTCTCCTTCCTGCTTTGCTTCCCAGGAGGGGCAAGGAAGCTCCTGTTTGGTACAGCTGGGACTGGCTGGGGGACGGTATCTGAGGTCTGAAAACAGGAAACAGGCCTTGCAGCAAACCAGGCTTGTCACTGAGCATAGGCACAGGTCATGCCAGTTCTGTTTGCCCGTGTCTCACAGAACTGTCAGCTCGACCTCACCTCTGCACTGGAGGCTCTCTCTGCTCAGTGGACATCACCTCTGAGAACCAGGCCACTTGACTTAGACCTGAGGAGCTCAAGGTTGGAGCCTATTATTCCATCCTCCCCCTGAAGTCCTGGAGGAAGGTGAGGGACTGGGAGAGAGCACTGGCCAGAAAAGTGTGAAGCAGACAGCCCTTTGGGAAGGAGGCCATCAGTATGGTAGTTCTTAAAAAGTTCCCCACAGAAAGGTGAATATAAAGTTAGGCTCTCCCACACCAACACATAGGAGCAGAGGAGGACCAGGAGCCAGGTGCTTCACATCTCTTAGACCTCTCTAATCCCAATCCCACAGGGAGATCTTATCTCCACACCACAGATAAAGACCAAGTGCAAATATTCCGTGTTCTTTCCACTAACTGCCTCAGGCAGAAACGGCATCAGCCCAGAATACAATTAGGTTTGGTTCTACAGGAGACTATTAGAAACAAGGAAACAGGAGCCATGGGGGCCCACAGTTGGCAACTTCCATGGTCCTACACCTCCTGGGAGGTACCTTGCATTTCATGCAACCCTCGGGGACCTGGTGTGTGAACCAACCCTCTCTCTCCTGCACATTCAAACAGATTAGGATGCACCTGGGTAAATCCGTCCAGTTTACTCTTAAATATGCCTTTGACAAACTGGTAACTCATGTCCCATCCCAGTCCGGAGTACTGGACCAGGTAAACTCCAGCCACAGTTGAGGGAAGGCCACCTGTTGGCTCTGGGGCAGCAGGTCATCCAGGGGCCTTCAGGAGTCACCAGGCCTCTGACCAGTTCCTCCCCACCAAGCAGTTTCAGAGTTGTCCGCCAGTCTATTTCACACCTCTCGTGTATGCCAGAAACAGATGTGCTTTCACACCTGTTTGACCTAGCAATAGGTCCCCAGCGTGGAAAGCTTGCTTGGGCTTCTAACCTCTCATCAGATTCTTTCTGACCTGGAAATTTTCAGTATGTATCATTCTTTTGGGGTAGTGAGTCTCAAAGTACTACACTTTCCTGTTTCTCTCAGGCTTCGAACGATACCTCAGGTCTAAGAGTATAAATGTGTTGAACAAAATCTCTCCCTTTCCTAACCTCTGATCATGTTTTTCAAACTATCTTCTCCCATCAAAAACATCTGCTCCCTACTTTTCAAACTAGAATCATCTATCAACCTCTATCATTCAGCCCAAGTGCGGATGAAGGCCAGTAGCCACAAAGCCTGAAGGCACTGCTTCTGGTCACACACTTAGACCCAACCCTTTCAGTGTCTGCCTAATGATCTCTCACTGACACCTCACTCCACTTGTCTACACCTGGTCCCATCCCACCTATGGCCTAATTCGCTTCCTTCAGCAATAGCTCACAGGGATATGGTGTGTGTATACATCCTTCAGCACCATCCCTTCATATTCCTTTCTTCATCACTTCCTCTCCAACCCCTCCTGGGGGGGGTCAACAATGGTCCAATGGAATTCTGGACAAACTTACAAACTGAAGATATAAAGGCATATATCCTCTTATTTTACTGTAGT
This sequence comes from Nyctereutes procyonoides, assembly GCF_905146905.1. Classification (NCBI taxonomy): domain Eukaryota; kingdom Metazoa; phylum Chordata; class Mammalia; order Carnivora; family Canidae; genus Nyctereutes; species Nyctereutes procyonoides. The sequence continues at coordinate 62,694,996 of NW_026575046.1, forward strand.
CCAAAAAGCTCATGGAGTTACTTTAGGGACAGAGGACTTTATGGCACAGATTTAGGTAAAAAGCAAAATGCTCACCAGAAAAATAATGTACTAGCTAGATACAAGGGAGATTTGACCCTGGCAAATGTTTAAACTCTGCAAATACTTGGAGTCATTAATTATGTATACTTGTTTTTATTCATAATCTGTAATGTCTGGGGATACCAAAAGTAATTCTAATGATGGCCGAATTTAACAGAAATTTTTTAACCTCATCTTAAAACTTCCACTGATCCTTCTGGTTCAATGGCAATTTTCAATGTTAATAGGAACATAAAAACAAACATGCACACAATTGCACAGTTTTCATAAAGGTCTATTTCATTATTGGTGGGTAGCGCATTTAACAGTTAAATACATTTAAATAATGTATAGGTGACTGCACGACTGCAGTATTGGTAACTAGATAGATAACCAATTTAACTAGAAACCAGCTAACAAGTAACTGTCTAAATATTTAAAATACAGCTCTTGTTCAGATCATCCTTTGTTTTGATCACCTTCTTGGGGGAGGGAGGAGGGGAAGCCTGCTGGTCACACTGGAAATATATTAAGGCCAAATCTTCTGATAACCATTCCCAGAGGTTTCTTTCAGCTGGATTAAGCCTCCAACTCCAGGGCAAGCCCAAGTTTGTGGCCTCCAGCATTAATGCTCTTCCCATCTACCAGGGCAGACAGTGTAAGCTTGACACCTGTAAACAAAAGCAGGCAACCATGATTTGCTTGAAACACTTCAAGAGTCTGTGGTCTTCAATAATCACCTCAGAGCCTGCCTGTCCCTTCTCAACCCATCAGATGACCTACTAGTGCCAGTCACCAGAGGGCACTTGGGAGTACCAGAGATACCAGAGAGAATTCAGGTGGCCTCATCCTAGGTTAAGGGATCAAGTAACAGAGCATTAAAAATGTTATTAATAAAGCTCAAAGTGCTCTAGAAAATACAGTAACATCCAATACACTATCCAGACTATCAGACCCTAATGGATGATCATAATTGGACCAGGATCTACAATAAAGAGACAAGTAGGATATAGATTGCATATAATGTATTGCTCAACTAATGGTAATCTCCTTAACTTGCAACAGTGGTACTATCTTCCAATACCACTAAAAAAAAATGTCTTCCTCTCAGGATATGCATGTTAAGGCTAATGTGTCTGTATGTCTGCAAAAACATGTATTTAAATAATTAAAGGGGGATCCCTGGGTGGTGCAGCGGTTTGGCGCCTGCCTTTGGCCCAGGGCGCGATCCTGGAGACCCGGGATCAAATCCCACATCGGGCTCCCCGTCCATGGAGCCTGCTTCTCCCTCTGCCTATGTCTCTGCGCCTCTATCTCTCTCTCTGTGTGTGTGACTATCATAAAAAAATTAAAATTAAAAAAAAAATAAATAAATAAATACATACATACATACATAAATAAATAAATGCAGAAAAAAGGGATTATATATGCAGAAACGAAGTGGGAAAACAAATGTGGTAGATGTTAATTAGCGAATGTTCATACCAATCTTTTGTTTAGGTTTCTAAAGGCCAAAATATAAGTCTGGGGGAAAATCCCTATTTGAAGGGGAGAAAAGTTGCAAGGGCTTTAGAACTTGCTATTTAGGGGCAGCCCGGGTGGCTCAGCGGTTTAACACCGCCTTCAGCCCAAGGTGTGATCCTGGAGACTGGGGATGGAGTCCCACATCAGGCTCCCTGCAATGGAGCCTGCTTCTTCTCCCTCTGTGTCTCTGCCTCTCTCTCTCTCTCTCTCTCTCTCTCTCTGTGACTCTCATGAATGAATAAAATCTTAAAAAAAAAAAAAAAAAAAACAAGAACCTATGATGTTGGCATCACCTAAGAGCTTGTTAGAACTCTTCACCCAGATCTATGGGATCAATGTGCAAGAGTCCCCAGGTAATTCATGCATGCTGAAGTCTGATAAGTACTACTCTAAAAAATACAGCAATACAGCTAGGTTCAAAATACTACTTTAAAGTAAATAAGACTATAGAAACCAAACAATGAAAGCAATGTGTGAACCTTGATTACAGAAATAAACATTACTACAAGGAATTTCAGGTACAAGTAAGGAAAGAGACTACAGAATGAATAGTAAATAATATGGAGTCACTATTAACTGTCTTAGGTATTATGGATATGCAGGAGATCAGAACATTCTTAATCTGAGTAGACGCATGCTGAAGCATTTAGGGAAGTGTCAGGATAGCCACACCTTTCAAACAGCCCAGTAAAAGAAAAAAAAAAAAGGAATTAAAAAAAAATTGTGGCGAAAGGTAAGCGTGTTCTTTGAAAGGTTTACAAAGTAAGAAGCTGAGAAGTGAAAAATAATTTTTAAAACCCCAATCCCACTTCTCAAGAATACTTACCAGGCCTCAGAGTCTGAGTATAGCCCACTCCAATTAAACTAGAGTTGTTGACTTTTGCCTAAAATAAAATGCAAAAACAGCTGTAAAAAAAATCTTTTGACTGGAGAGACAAAGCTCCTGCAGGTTTCCCTATCATCGTGGAATTATGAAGTGTTCCGTTTTTATTCATGTGAAATAAAATTTAACACTACCATTAAGCTAAACAAAAGCCAGGTGCCACTTAATTCCTATCCATTAAACTCCTCCAAGTCAAACTGTCAGCAGAACACAATACAGTAGTATAGAAGTAAAAAGGTGACAAACAGCCTCTGGGATGGAAACACAATTTGGAAATTATTTGATGTCTTCACTCACTAGTGACCACTTTGTGCCCAACAAATTAAGAGCCTCGGACAATCGGATACAAGTTTCTCCCATTTTAGAACAGAAGTAAACCATGAAATTGTGGTGGGACACTAAGCAATACTTCACCAAGTATTGATGCTTGATTGGGGCACAGCAGCACCACTTAGGTGGGAAATGCTAGATGTTTTTTCCAAACTAATCCCCAGAAGTCACACAATAGCACACAGATCCAAAGTTGCCTTCCCTTTTTAGACCATGAGAATACTACATTGCCTGGTATTAAATGTGCAATGCTGCCTTAGACATATATTTGAAGAGAAAGGCAATGTAGCTAGCAGAGAACGGTATACTGTATGAATCCTAAGGCTTTCACTGCTACAGTGCAATTAAGAGAAGGGAAAAATAAATGAATCATTGCCTTGCCAATGGGAAAAGCATTCTGGATGTTTCTCATGCTCTGATTACAACTGCTAACATAAAATAAGAATGGAGCTAAAGCTTCACCGCCCAAATTATCAAAACATGATTCTCAGGAGTGAAGATCACTTTATGTAACAGAAATAACTCATGGAAGGTTTAGCTTTCTTTCATTCCCAGTACATACAGTACAGGCAGTGCTTGACCTGTAAGCAACTGACACACAGGAACAGCTGCTGATCTGCCTGAAACTAGAGCCAGCACCTCTACACTCTCAGTACTGTACGCTCTCAGCACTCCCTCCTACCCCCCCGCCCCAAACTCACTATGACTAAAGAAAGAAATAGCAAAAAGCCTAAAGACAGGACTTGGGTGGCCATCCACCCCAATGAACCCAAGATAGGCAGGAGGTGGTCCTTTAGGTGCAGGACTTTTAATGCTAAGGCTGGAATAGTCCCAGGCAAAGCAGGATGAGCTAGCTGGTCACCCTAGACAGGAGGGAAATCAAAAAGACATGCAACAAGCCCAATCCTGGCCCTACCCCTTCTTTCCACTCTCTTTCCCTAGCAATGATCTAAATAAGTCCTTTTTCTTCCAAGCTTCGGTATCTCTACCTGCAAAATGACATTTGTACCATGGACCTCGAAAACCAAATCTAAAAGATATTTTGTAAACCCTAAAGGCAAAGGCAAAGTAACAATGTACTATTATTCCATGTAGAAAGACAAAGTAACAACTAAAATACTATTACTCCTGGCCTGGGGCCCAAAACAGTGGCTTCCCTGGGCTTAGATAGGCTTGAAGCTCAGGGTTATCTACACTAATTGAGCACTTTCTGAGGTTAAGCAAACTCCTATGACCTGGTATCAAACTTCTACATAAAATGCATGCATCATTACAAATTCTAATCCCAGTCTATGAGTAAACTAGAGGTCGTATGAACCACAATTCAAATTTTCAACACAATTCAATATACCCAAAGATGAATTCCCACAACCAAAGACCCCAATCTAAGCCCACAGTACTCACAGAAATGGAAGCAGTGGGATCCAACTGATATTTGGCTGCAATGCCAAAGCGAGTGCAGTTGGTACCTGATGTCCAAGCAAGGTTTACTGAAGTGTCAAGATCTTCACATACTTTCTGATAAATTGATCCTCCAAATTCTGTCCCGTCATTGCTGTAAGATACTTTAAATTAGTGAATCTAGAATAGACAATGTAATATCTATGGCACTAGATGATTGATATTATAACATTATAGTTAAATAAGAGGCACTGCTCACACCGGTCTCTAGGACTCCACTGAAAACCAGAAAGTCTTAATCCCCAGCCCAAAAACAAGAGGTCACATAAATTGTGATCCATCCAGCAGAATTACCACATAGCCACTACATTCATGTTGCAGAATACATAATACTGTAGTAAAATTATTAAAATGTATTAAGATAGGAAGGAAAAGATTGTAAACCAGTCCTTCTGATATGTATTTACACATATACAAAGATGAAACTCCCAAACATTAACAACAAAAGATTATATATATATATCTAGGTGGTGGGATTATGAGAAATATTGGTTTTCTTCTTTATACTGTTATTTACCAATCCTTTATTTTACAAAGGAAAAAAATTCTTAAGTCCTTTTCATATATACATTTAATCTGGGTTAGGTAAAAACACCATACATTTTAGGCAATTCCACCAACTCGGCACTTTACATATCACAATTAAGTAAAATGAACACTCTGGTAATTCGGCAACATCATAATGTTTTCTAAAAATCCGGAGCACATCGAGCCTCATATAAAATAAACACTTACTCTCTCAGCACCAAAAGTCAGACTAACATTTTTTACTGTACACTTTTAGGCGTGCCCAGAAATGCCCAAGGATGGTGATGTTTTAAGAGAAATCCTTTAGATTGTACCTAGATTCGTAAGAGACAACAGGTGATATCAGAAACATCCCCAAGTGCTGCATCACAATATCCCACAGAAGAAATACTCACACATTAGTGTGTAGTTGGAAGTCCCCAGTCCTGTAGCCCACTGCAAAGTTATTTCTTGTCAGCTTTGATTTGGCACTATCAAAAGTCATCTGGTAGCCAGCAAGCCAGCCCTCATAACCAAAGACGGCTGAACCATGGATTGCAGGTCCAGCAAAATCAAAGTCAACATCACAACCAAGGTTTATACACTCCCTCTTGTAAGAAGACTTGATTTTACCACTTTTCTTTCTGGAAAAAGAACAAACTAGCTTAAAATTGATGCCGGTGAGAAAGACTTACATACATAACTTCTGCACAAAGGGCACATTTATGAACTGCAGTGTAACTGGGGAATAAAAGTAGTAGCAGGATAATACTAAGAGGTAAAGGAAATATAGCTCAATGAGCTGAAAAACAAGGGCACTTGGAGTTACTGGGCTTCTACCACCATGAAAAGATTGCTTCTGTAAGACTATTAGAAACATGTTAATTACCCAAATTAGTGAGACAATGAAAAGAGGCAAATATTTGAAGGGAAGCCAACAATAACAATCATAGTAGTCATCATACTCCAAAGGCAGAAACAGAAATTCACCACCACACAGGGCAATTAAGAAACCTATCAAACATTAAATGTGCAAGCATCTTTTCCCTAAAGAAAGAGGAGAGAAATGCTTTTAAATTTAAAGCAGATAAAGGAGCACCTGGCTTGCTCAGTTGGTAGAGCATGCGACTCTTGGTATCAGGGACGGGAGTTTGAGCCCCATATTGGGTGTAGAGATTACTTAAAAATGAAATTTAAAGCAAATAAAAACATCTGTCCATGCTTACCCCGTGTTTGGTGAAAAGGTGGTATCAAATGTCAGTTTCAAACCTTGACAGATCTATTTTGAAAGAAAAAGAATTTTTCAGCTATATCTCCTTCTTGAAATAAAAAATAATACAAAACCCATGTTCAAAACGTTACCTGGTCTTCAATTGCGATTTCTGTTCCCAGAGTGTTATCGGTGTTCCACTTTTCTGTGAAAGTCAGACCATACTCACACCATTTATATTTGGTCTCCAAGGTTCCAGTAACTTTACCAGTGTCTGTATTAGATGAACCAGACGTTGAGAATTCCTAATAAGACAATAAACGATTTCATGAACTTTCTTGTAAGCCTAGAAGAATCACTGCCAACTTAAAAAAAACAAAACAAAAAAAACACTGATTCACAGTAATTTCACTAATCTTTTCTAGTTTCCCAAATACCTCTAACTCTGCTACTGTATATACAAGAACAACAAATTAACCTGTCAGTTCTAACTGCTGCCTTACTGTATACTTATTTACATTTCCAACCAATGAATGACAAGTTAAACTGTATCTAATTCTCAGGTGAACAAACCTTACAGCTTTTAAGGAAACTTCTGCTAAGGTAATTTTATTTGGAATTCAAAAATTGGTGGTGGGAGGTGGAAGGTGGGAAGGATGAATGTTTGGGCACTGTATCCAATCTGCCTGATAGTAAATGAAATACTATAAAGGTCATCAGTATGGTTAATCACAGACCCCATACCAAAATAAACATTCATAATAACTGACAACACTATTAGGAAAGGTTTCCTGAAATTTCTTAAAAGGGAAAGCACCCCACCATCGGGATTTATGCCATAATATTTAAAATCTTCGGTAACCCCAATATTCTGTTTTTCTTAGATAAAGAGTCCTCACCAGATTTTATTTAAAAAGAAAAAAAAGTAGGGAAAGGAAATAATAGGAGATTTAATCTACAACTGGTTTTTATTATGCATAAAATATAAACTATATTAAGTACAACAGATAACATCAGTAGAAAAAATCTAACACAGATATAAATTTGAAGTGCATTATATAATCTTATGTTTGTAGCAAATACAACTAACTTGCAAATCCCTAACTGCACACCATGTGAAAAGGAAGGCACACTATGGAGGGCTTATTGAAATTTAAAATCTGCTACAGAACACCCAGAAATCTAATAATCTTTCAGAGCTCAGTAGACAGGCAAACTTCCAAGATAAAATTATAAAATACCCTCTGCGCATTCTGATTCACAGTTTGTCTTACATACTTTGGTCTATGAAAAGCCAAATCTAAAGACAGGTGATCCAAACTAATGAAGAAGAGAACTCAACCTGAAATTGTGATGCCTGCCAACAGGGAGAAAATATCAAAAACCACATCAATATGAGAAAAAGCCAATCATCCTTCACTTAGAAAACAGAACATTCGTGTAACTATGGCTCTGCAGTGAGACAGATTCAATCTCCTGAAATAAAACACTTTGATAGGAATTTCAAGTCAAAGCTTGGCATTCAATGCCCATATTAAAAAACACTGGATTATGTTAGAAAAAAAAAATGCTAGATATAAAATTAGAGGAGTCCTGGCATCCAGTTCTGGCAGCCATTTACTAAATGAATAACACTGAGGAAAGATGCTTAACTTTTCTGGGTCTGTTTCCTCAATTGTAATAATAAAATCTACCCCTGGAAGATTAAACTGGACTGGCACTGTAAAAACTTTGTATGTTTTCCTGTGCTCTATACAAAAGAAAAGCATTATTAAAACAATATATATGGAGCATGTTCTTCTAGCAGATATGTGGAATGGGGACTGTTTAGAAGTAGCTCTTTTTAATCCTGAGTGACAATGATTAATGACTCTTGACACATCACTCCCTGCCATCCGTCAGGATATAGATTATGAACCAGTCTATATACACCCAAGGAATCCTCAAGACACAAAATCAAGATCACACAGTGGGACCAGACTTGGGTCAATGACACCACTGGCCAATATCACATCCTTCACTCCATCACCAAATACTTAGGCTTCTACGTTCTGGAATGAACTGGACATCTTTGCAGTTTAGGTGAGAAAACAGAACTGGCTCTTAATGGGACTTACTGTGGGCCAGATACATCCTACAAGATCCGTACCATGTTGATATACATTAAATAGAAACATATGGAATCCAGCTCATATACATCCTCCATGATCTCAAACTTTTTTTTTTAATCTTCTTACTTTTTAAAGATTTTTATTTATTCATGAGAGACAGAGAGGCAGAGACACAGGCAGAGGGGGAAGCAGGCTCCCTGTGGGGAGTCTGGTGTGGGACTTCATCTCAAGTCCCTGGGATCATGACCTGAGCCAAAGGCAGATGCTCAACCACGGAGCCACCCAGGTGCCCCATGATCTCAAACTTAATTCCATAAATCCTTCTTAACCCTGTCCACAAAAAGCCTTTTCTCTCCAACAAAGATTTTGATTAACCAACTTCATACCAGATATGTGCTCTATACAAACACTTTCCTGTGTTCCCTAGTTTAAAATTTTGTCTCCCCAACCAGCAAGTAATAAGCTTTCTAAACTTAAGGCCCTTAAGTGTTCCCTTTTTTGGGAAGGCCTCTGTGTCTCAACTAGTGCACACCAAGTGTTTATAAGAGACCTCAAGAGGTTAAGAGTGGTAACACAAAAAACAAAGTCATTGCTCTGTACCTTGAGTAATTAAGTCATTCAACCATGGTGTATACAGGCTTCCTTCCAGACCAAAGAAGCCAAATGACAGATATGATCAATATAAAACCCCAGAAATCCAACTTCGGGTATTAAGAAACATTAATAATTTTAATAAATTATCAGTTACATGCATTGAGGGAGCTAACAATTACAGCACGAATTAATCAAAATAACCTGCAATATTCAATATTCACACACTCTTCTCATACCCAAAACAGGATCAATACAAAAAATTTTTGAGGAAGGAAAAAAAAATGCCACAAAATTAAATTTATCTTACCTTCTTCGAGAGTTAAGGCAGAATCAAGACATTCAAAAACTAAAATATTAACATCTTTAAAAATATTCAAATCAGGACTCTAAATTCACAAAATTCACACAGAACTCTTTCAGAGAAGGCTGCTAGATTATGCCCTTTATAATAATTAGTACACTCAAATTAAAGAGTTAGAGTTATTTTTATGCCCAGATTCATTATGCTTTTAACAGGCATAAAAAGTAAGGATTACAAAAAAATATAACAGGATCCCGGACTCCAAGCCTGTAATCTTACTAAGTAAACAGTCCCAAATAACCAGTCTTGTTCCTTGCGCATTTATGGTAATATGGCCAAAAAAAAAAAAAAAAAAAAACCACCTAAAAAATCAAAATCATAATGAAAAGTCCTAGTAAATCAAATTTCATGCAAATCTCTTAAGACAAAACTTCTGCCTCTTCTTCAAGGTAAAATGGGCAGACATCTTTCAGTGGTGACTATTTTATGGGTTAAAAATTATATAAAGACTCATCACGATTTATTAGACAGCTAACACTCACCACACCACTGCATGACTTTGTTTTCACATCCAGTTTCACCAGCCCAAAACCTTCAAGTAGAGAGCAAAAGATAACAAAATTATTCTTTCGTATAAAAGATGCATACCAATAGCTGACTACACATTAAAAAAAAACAGACTTCATATATTCAGAGGGGCATAAAAATGTGGGTTGATACAACATATTTAAATACAAAAAATTTTAATTATTCTATGTAAACTAACATACACAGCACAGAACAACTCTACACAGCTCTGCCTATTTTGGAGTATGTGGCACAAAAAATTTGCCAGATCAGGAAATCAACTCACCTTAAATCTCAGAATATTCAATAGTTTATTTTATCACAGACACTTAATTTTTTTAAGATTTTATGTATTTTTTTTTGCAGCTTTATTTAAAAAATTTTTTATAATAAATTTATTTTTTATTGGTGTTCAATTTACCAACATACAGAATAACACCCAGTGCTCATCCTGTCAAGTGCTCCCCTCAGTGCCCGTCACCCATTCACCCCCACCCACCCGCCCTCCTCCCCTTCCACCTCTCCCCTAGTTCGTTTCCCAGAGTTAGGAGTCTTTATGTTCTGTCTCCCTTTCTGATATTTCCCACACATTTCTTCTCCCTACCCTTATATTTAAAAGCAACAGCAAGAGAGCACAGGCAGGAGGGGGATGGGCAGAGAGGGAGAAGCAGGCTCCTCCCCAAGCAGGGAGCCCGTTGTGGGGTTCGATTCCAGGAACCTGGAATCATGACCTAAGCCCAGTGCAGACACTTAACTGACTGAGCCACCCAGGTGTCCCTTTAATAAAGGCTTTTAAAATAATTATCCCAAAAAGGTTATCTTCCTTTGGGATTAATAGTCTAAATAACAAGAAAAATAATCTAAAGTAGAAGGGGTGGTATGTGGAATAAAATCTTTAAGAAGAAAACCCAAATTCATTTGGAAAAACTCATAACCCACTGGGAATCACCACAAAAGCAAAACAGTAATATAATTGCAGTCAACCAATTATATCTGAAGGAAATAAAAGCACAGTTTTCTTCTTACAGGTAGAATACTTAAGGTACCATTTGAAAAACCTGGAGAGGAAACTGGAGTAGAGGGAGATGTGGATTATTCCTGTACTGTCTTAACAAAAACGTCATCTAAAATGCTATCTCATGAAAATAAATAAAATAAAATGTTATCTCATAAATGTAAACTAATACAGCACAATATTTACAATGTGGGGATCCCTGGGTGGCTCAGAGGTTTAGCGCCTGCCTTCTGCCCAGGGCATGGTCCTGGAGACCTGGGATCGAGTCCCACATGGGGCTCCCTGTGTGGAGCCTGCTTCTCCCTCTGCCTGTGTCTCTGTCTCTGTCTCTCTCTCTCTCTGCGTCTCTCATGAATAAATAAATAAAATCTTTAAATATATATATATATTTACAACGTGAAAAAAACTATTAATTTCCCTAAGCAGTCCAAACACATTTTCACTTCTGATCTGAAAAAAAAAAAAAAAAAAGTTCTTACCAAATCCTTTGTTGAAAATATCTCTGGCAGCTTTGCCAAGGTCAGCATAGGATGGAGGAACACACATTGCTGGTGGGAAGAAACATTCCAGGGTTAACGTTCCTCCTGTTCTCCCACTTTCTAGTCCAGGAACTAGATTATGACCCACTACCACCTTTAAATTCAGGCAGTCCAACTTGTTGGAGGCGTTTTTGATACTACCAGAAGCTCCAGAAAAACTATACTTTAGTGATCTGTGAGATTATCACCAATAAAGACACACTGCCAAAATGGACAACCACCCCACCACCACCACCACCCCCCCCCAGTGGCTATACAAACCCGGGAGATTCCTTCCAAAGCCCAGGCAGCAGACTTTCTATTCCTAGGTTTAAACAGTACCGGCAGCCTCACCTCTTAGGACCCAACCAGTACAAAGGATCAGACACATATACACGTAAGTACATCTACACACACGGACAGACCTGCAGAATTCACTAGAATGGTCTGATGTAACCAGACGACATAAAACCCGAAAACTAAGACAAAGCCTTCTCCCCCCAAAAGAATCTCTTGGTACCCTCAAGGAGTTCTTCTTAAGCCAACATTCTGGGGCGGGAAGAGAAAGCTAGAGAAAGCTAAAGAACGCGTTGGTGATTTACAATGTTGGGACTCGGGGGGGGGGGGGGGGCGGGGGGACACGATCATGTAGGTTTCACTCAAGCGTCTACATCAACTCAATATCAGGTGGCACCTGAGGCATATTAATAGGACTCTCAAGACCTCCGCCAATGCCGCGCGGCCTCAGGGCAAGCAGCCTGGCCGGGTCGTGGCGGCCCATTCATTCTACAGCGCACGTCCACGCCCACGGGAGCACATGGAATGACCTTGCGCTCTCACAAGGGGGTTACTACTTCCTCTAGAAAAGCGACCCAATCCTCCCAAAAGCCGACTCCCACACTGAAGAACTGCCTGCTTCTGGGTTCCCCAAGGCACGTCCGAGACGCTGAAGGTGAACGCCGCCCGAGACCACGTCCCCCGGCCTCGGCCCTCCATCCGGAATCCCGCCGCGAAGCCCCTCCGCCGCAGGGCCAGTTGCGGGGGGTGGGGGGGGGGTCACAGAGTAGAGCAGCTACTGCAAGGGGCGAACGTTCCCGTCCTTGGGAGAGATTCGGGGAAAGGAGTCGCGGTTTTCCCGGCGACCGGCTTCGACGCCCCCAGCCAACCCCGCCCCATCCCGTAGCGACCTCGGCTCTACTCACGCCGCGCGCAGCTCTGCCCGTAGGTCGCCATGGCGAGGCCACAGGAAGGGGTGATCTGCGGGAGGGGCAAGAAATGCGGTCAGCGCGGGTCAAGGGGCCAGAAGGCGGGGGGCGGGGGGGGTCCCCGACACAGAGGCGAGCAGCCGCGGGGCAGCGCGGCCATCTTGGGGAGCCAGGGCCGACCCCGAGTCGGGCTCAGGCGTCCTGTGGGCCGCCGGGGCCGAGGGGCCCCAGGGACGCGGGCGCGGCGTACCTGGTGGTCTCCGGAGAGGGGCTGCTACCGCCGCTCCGCTCGCAGCTCGGGCTGCGGAGCTCGCTCAGGGTCGGGCTGCAGCTACCCCGGCTGGAGGGCGAAGTGAAGGAGACACCGTTCCGCCCGCCGCAACCCGGTCCTCCCCCCCCCCGCCAGGACCCCGCCGAGGCCCCCGCGGCTGTCCGCCGCGCCGGCCCCCGCCACGCCGCCCGCCGCCCACCCCGACCTGCTCCAGGACGCCCGCGAGGACCGGAGGCCGCCGTCTGCCCCCAGGGTGGGCTGCTTGTCGCCGTCGGCGGGGCCGGAAAGGCAGAAACTGCCCGACCTCGGGTCAGGCAGCGACGAGGGCAGCCCCAGGGGCGAGGGGGCGGGGAACGGCGGCGGCGGCGCGGGAGGGACTGCGCGTGCGGGGGGTGGGGCGGAGGCCCCGCGCGCTCCTCGCGGGCGGGGTGGGGCGTCAGGCGCCTGCGCGCGCGGGCCCCGGCGCCGCTGGGCGCGGCTGCGCAGCACGGGGGTCACGTACGACTCTCCGGGGAGGGCCCCCCGCCCGCCGCGAGTCCCGGCTCTGCGGAGACGCTCCCGGCGCGCGGCGTCTGGAAGGAGTCCGCTGGGCGTTAGCTGGGTCTGCCCTGGGCAGGTGCAGCGTGCGCTTCTGCAGGACTCTCTCCAAGCCCCCGAGGGCAAACGGGGCACAAAGGCGCCACCTCCGGCCCCACGCTCGCTCGCCTCCCGCGTCCACCTCCCCGCGCGGTGTAACTGCCCGGCCGCGCCGGGCTCCGCGGGAGAGGCTCTGCGGAGCTGCCCCGCCTCCCTGCAAACTTGAGGCTGCCCTGGGGTGCCCCGCCCCCTTCCCTTGCTTCACGCCTTAGGGTTCCTGTTCTGCAGCCGCCTCCCGGTTTAGGGGATCCGACTGCCTTGCACCCTCGCCCGACCGGAGCTGTCTTGAGGAGTAAGGCTGCTAGAAAAATTTAGGGATCTTGCTGAGCTGGCCTTAGAACGGTCGAGCTCCCTGACTGCACGAAGAGTGAGGACGCTAAGGGAATAAGAAAAAAAAAAAAAAAAAAGAGCTAATGAGAGAAATAGGGTCAATGGAAGCTCTGGAATCAGTCACCAATCTGAGCATTTTATCCTTACTGTATCGCAGTTTCCTCCTCGATAAAATGACAAGTTTAAATGAGACCAAGGGGTCTTTCGTGGCCTTTCAGACACACGCAATGAGCAAAGCTTCCCCCGGCCCCTAGGGGAAGCCACCTCTGCTCAAATGCTGCCCGGCTTCCACCTTCCTCCCAAACCCGACGGTATAGACTTCCATAAGGCAGACCCCGAGTAAAGGTGCATCCTGGTGCAAGCCCAGCCAGCAACCTTGCCGGGTCTTGGTTGGAACTACTGTAAGGGATCAGCAAAGGAAGTCGTTGCTCAGGCACCAGAAAACCCTGATTAAAACTTCATTCAAACTCAGGCAGGTTGAGCTGAAATCAGCCCGGCTGCACTGCAACCTGTTTGCTCTGACCTTTTTGGTGCTTTTGTGAAGCTAATGGCAGAGACTGATGAGGTCTTGTCCCAAATGGAGCAGAACACACCACCTTCCTGAAAAACCTAGTCACCTCCATTAACCTGCAGTCAGGCTTATTCACACTGTGAGCTCTCGGTAGCATTTTTTTTTAAAGATTTTATTTATTTATTCAGGAGAGACACAGACAGAGGGAGAAGCAGGCTCCATGCAGGGAGCCTGATGCGGGACTCGATTCCAGGTCTCCAGGATCACGCCTTGGGCTGAAGGCGGCGCTAAACCGCTGAGCCACCCAGGAGTCCCCTCTCTGTAGCATTTTTAACCCCCAGAGAATTTTGCTTTGCCACAGAACACAGCCTCTAGGAACACAAAGAACGTACACAATACCTAATAACCAGGAGAAGGATGATAGTAATTTATTTCAAAGTTGCATTCAGTAAATATATTTCAGTACTTTCATTCAAAGCCCTTTTGGGGCACCTGGTGTAGTCACTCAGTCAAGCGTGGGACTGTTGATTTCGGTTAAAGTCATGATCTCAGGGTCCTAAAATTGAGCTCTGCTTCAGACTTTGGATTCCAAGCTGGGCATGGAGCCTGCTCTGGCTCATCCTCATACTCTCCCCCTCTCCCTCTCTCTTTCTGTCTGTGCCTGCCCTGGTGGAGTGCACAAGCTCTCCCTCTCTAAAACAACAACACCAAATATATATATATATATATATATATATATATATATATATATATATATATATATATATATATATCAAAGTCCTCTAAGGCCAAAGCAGCATTCATTAGCAGCAGCCACCCCTTATAGAACAACTACCTTGTATCACCCACAGGGGAAGCAAACTACTTAGCTGCACTTCCTGCTCTCAAGGCACTTATGGTCCACTGTGTGTAGAGGTGTCAAGAACTATGAAGGGTCCAAGATTTTACCTTTCTTTCAAGTTAGTCTAACAAGTTAGTCTGCCATAGTTTCATAGGTTCATAAATGCTAACAGAAGACATGAGACTTGGAGGTCAGAGACTAAGGACTATTATTTGTGGCATGGCAGGCAACATAAGGTTCTGTTTAAATTAGATCCCCTTGCCCTCTCTGTCCCAGGGGTGATACAGAATATCCTATGTAGAGGCTGTGCACTCTATGTTTATGTGTATGAGACATACGTCTCAGGAAATAAAATCTGCCCTCTACCCTAGAGAGAGACACTACCTCTATCTTTCAAGATTGTTTGCTATGCAGACATCTTGAAAAAATAGTTTGGGATAAAAGCAGTTGCAAGACACGTAGAAACTCCATGGAAAACTGTCCCACAACAAAGGCTGGGGAATGCAGGAATTGCAAATACAGTGCTAACTGTGAGCAGAGAGGTTTGTGGGCACCATCAGACTGAGAAGACACTTGCCCTAAAGTCTGAAAGGAGAATTTATGAATAGGTCAAGGATTGGAAAAGCAAAATTCTAGAAAGAGGCATGTGCACAGCCATACATGCTTCAAGTGACAAGAATCATTTGGAAACCACAGGTAGTTAAAGCTGGGAAAACCTGTAGGAAAAGTTGAGAGATTAAAGATGTTGGGTGGAGTCAAATTCTGAAGGTCCTCAAAGCAGCAAGTGAAGAGGAATCTAGGATGGCTGGGAGCAACACTTCTGACCTGAGCAACTGGGAGGACAAAGGTTCCACTCAGTGTTGCAAGGGCTACAGGAAGAGGGACGGGTGTGAGGATGGAGGATGAGAAAGTCAGAGGAAAGAGGATGATTCCATTTCAGATAAGAATGAGCCAGGGGCCACATCTATTTTTTTTTTAATTTTTTTTATTTATGATAGGCACACAGTGAGAGAAAGAGGCAGAGACACAGGCAGAGGGAGAAGCAGGCTCCATGCACCAGGAGCCCGACATGGGATTCGATCCTGGGTCTCCAGGATTGAGCCCTGGGCCAAAGGCAGGCGCTAAACTGCTGCGTCACCCAGGGATCCCCCAGGGGCCACATCTAAATGGAGTTGTCCAATTGACAATTATGAAGCCTAGGAGAAAGGAGACACTGGCATGAAAATTTTAGTTTTAATTATTGACTATCCATGGGTGTGATTAAAGTCAGTAAGAGATGGGCTAGGAATAGAGACAGTAGAAACCTTAGGAGTTATTGGCATTCCAGGGTCAAGTGGACTGGCCAGGAGGATAAAAAGAACATTCAGGAGAGAGAATTTTCCTGGAAGTGAAAAGGGGAGAGCAGTGAGTGGAATGTTTTAATATCTTAGAACAACATTTATTATCTGAAAGTTTCTGTGAGTTAAAAATTGGCTTAGCTGGGTGATTCTAGCTCAGGGCCTCCCACTGAGATTGCATCAGTGTAGTAGCTGGGGCTACAGTCATCTGAAAGGTTGATTGTGCTGTAGAATCTGCTTCCAAAATCGCTCCCCCTGTGGCTCTTGGCAAGAGGACTCAGTTTGTCACTATGTCATCTCTCCATAGGGTTGCTTGAGGGTCCTCATGACATGGCAGCTGGCTTCCCCTAGAGCAGGTGATCCAAGAGAGAAACACAAAGCCACGATTTCTTATATGATCCAGCCTTGGAAATCACACTGTCATTTCTGCTTTATTCTGTTAGAAGTAAGTTATTAAGACCAGTCCGTGCTCAAGGGGAAAGAAATTAAGTTCCGTGTTTTGAAAGGAGTGTCAAAGAATTTATGGATATAACTTAAATTACCACAATCTGGTCATATTATTTACATTTCTCTTACATGGAAAATATTTTTTTTCATGGAAAATATATTAACTTCTCCCCACGCCCTCCCCTAAACCTCCAGCTTTTATAGCATCAGCAAGAGGCTTCTCAGGTATATTTCCTTAAGTACAGCAACTCCAGTACAGGTCCTCTTGATCTGAAGACCTATGAACTAAAGAGACAAGCTGTCTGCTCCCCAACACGTACATACATCCAACACACATGGGGTAGGACAGGCACAGGATAACTGCCTGGTCAAAAAAGGGGGAAATAGGACATACACAGGAGTCCGTGCACTTTTGAAATCCAGCCAGGCAAATTTTGAAGGTTTCCTTGTTAGGATTCAGTCCTATTGCGCAGACCTAGTGCCACATGAGGTCAACATAGGGAGAGATGACCCGAGATTCACATTCCTTCTTTTCCTGCCCCAGGCTTTGTCCCACAATGTGAAGGATACACACCCATCCATGTGTCCACTCCATCCCCTTCACATAGACACACACTCCTTGACCACTCCGTGGGCTTAGGGGTATGTCACTGGCAGTTCAATCCATGCTTAAAAGGATGGACTCTGGGAAAGAAATCCATGCAGGCCCCAGAAGCAAGTTCTGAAGTGTTTCAGTGGGGAAGACAGATCTTCTGTATCCAGAGTTTGGTTCAGTTATGGAAGGGATGGGCATGTGGGCTTGTTTTTTTGTTTTGTTTTGTTTTTTGTTTTTGTCCTTGCAAACTCCTCACCCGATAGGAATAGGCACAGTTTGAGAAGGGTTTGAGTAGGGCCCTCTAAGGTATAAGGCCCAGGGTGGGAGGACCCTCTTGCCCAAGTCTAAGGAGAGTTGTGGGGCTAAGAACTGGGAATCTTCATGTGATTCAAACAAACACATATAGAGATGAGAGAGAGATTAAACTATAAGCTGTGGTTATGGTTAGTATGTGGGACACTGAGATGTAAGGTTTAGCAGTTGAGCATTCTGGGTGGTGACCAGCCATGGAAGGGTGGAGAGGAAGTCAAGTTCATTGGAGTTGAGAAGGTCAAAGATGATAGGTGAGGCTAGGTGGTTGGAGCTAACTGCCCTGCACGCACACATTCAATACTCAATGGTGGGATAGGCACAAGCTGCTGGCAGGGATACTGAAGTCACCAGGATGTTGTTCGGATAAGAGGTGGAAAGGAAAACTGGGAGTCAGGGCTAAAGTCCTCAGGGAACACAGGGGAGTAACCAGGAAGCTGGTCATAAAGGATAACAAGTAGAGGATGATAGAACTGATGATGGAAGTGATTTCATAGGAGGGTGATTTTATAGGAGGGTGGAGCAGTTAAAAAAAGTAGCCACGCTTCCCACCCCCAGGTCCAGCCCTTGAGTGCAAGAAGGCAGGGGGGCGGGGCACACACGACACACCCCTGCTATGGCTCAGCAGTTGGGTGCCTGCCTACCTTTGCCTCAGGTCGTGATCCCAGAATTGGGATGGAGTCCCACATCGGGCTCCCCATGAGGAGCCTGCTTCTCCCTCTGCCTGTGTCTCTGCCTCTCTGTGTCTCTCATGAATAAATAAATCTTTAAAAAAAAAAATGAAGGCATGGGCAGAATGAGCAGGCCTCCCTCTGGGAAGAGGGAACACCTATGGGTAAAGGTCCTTTTTTGCTAAGGTGAGAAGTGTGAAAGAGCATCCAGCCATGAAGCTGAAGACTTAGGGTAGTTTATTTACAAGAAGAACAAAGTTCCAGAGGGCATCAAGGGAGAAGGTAGCAGGGAGAGCAGCAGTGAGAGGACAATACAGATAGAAGGAAGCACAGGTAGGACTGGGGTGAAAACTAAGGAGGGTGAAAGTGAATAGAGAGACTTAAAATATTCGGGGGAATTAAGACCCGTGGCTGGAGGTGAGGGCCATCCTAGGATTAACTGAGCTCAAAAGTCAAGCCAGTATGTGAAAAATGCTTGAAATTGTCAAGGACAGTGTGCCTGGTTTTGTGCACACGACTTTGGGCTATCATTCTCAGGTACACCGAAGCATGAAAACCATTGATCTAGGCTGCCTATCAAAGCCCAGCAGTGACTCCTAAGGGGGAAGGAGAAGCATTTGACAGCTCTCCAGAGCTCATGCAGTGTGGACTCTATTTTGATTTAGTATTTAATATAAAATGTGATGATTAAAAGAAGATGGTGAGATTACAGCTTAATAGAATACAGAGTAAGTGCAAGTTTCATGCAGTTCCTCCCAGTTGCTATTCTGGTGGAATGATTCTGGGTTGATGCAGAGACTGACATAAAAGGACTTTGCTATTTATCATGCAGTCAGCAACCTGCGCTCTTGCTCAGAGCTCCAATTAGAACACTGGCGAAACATGTTTTGGTTCCTTGGAAAAACTCACACCTTCCTTATGGACAAGCTTAGCCCAAAGTGACAGCGGAAATGAAGACAGAGAAATTTCAGTACCCCGCCCCCCTTTCCCCATAGCATAAGGTCCCTGGCATAAGGAATAGGGACGACAGTTCTACTCTGCCTTCCATCACAGTCATGTTTCTTACCTGCCACCTGTGCTAACTCAGGTCACAGGTGATTCCCAAATCAGTGTTTTCAGCCTCACTTCCCTTGCCTATGCTGCTCATCCCACCTAGAATGCTTCCCCAGCCCCACCGTTTTGAGTTAAACCCTCTGATTCCTTTTAAAGATTTTTTTTAATTTTTATTTATTTATGAATGTCACACAGGGAGAGAGAGAGAAAGGCAGAGACACAGGCAGAGGGAGAAGCAGGCTCCATGCACCGGGAGCCCGACGCGGGATTCGATCCCGGGTCTCCAGGATCGCGCCCTGGGCCAAAGGCAGGCGCCAAACCGCTGCGCCACCCAGGGATCCCCTCTGATTCCTTTTAAAGCCCAACTCCAATGTACTCCCACCACAGTGTTTTTCTGATTTATCAGCTTTTACTTTCTCTGAACTTCTATGGCACTTATTGCCTTATGGCATTTATTACATGGTTTCCCAATATTTTATTATGAAAATTTCCAAACATACAGAAAAGTTGAAAGA
Source organism: Nyctereutes procyonoides (assembly GCF_905146905.1). Lineage (NCBI taxonomy): Eukaryota > Metazoa > Chordata > Mammalia > Carnivora > Canidae > Nyctereutes > Nyctereutes procyonoides. The sequence continues at coordinate 62,714,798 of NW_026575046.1, forward strand.
ATTGCATAATGGATGCCATACATCTACTATCTAGATTCTACAGTTTACATTTTGTTATGTTTGTTTTCCTCTCATATCTATCCATCAATCCATTCATCAATCCATCTTACCATTTTGATGCATTTCATAGATGGAGACATCAGTACACTTTACCTATAAATACTTCAGTATGCATATCATTAACTAGAGTTTAATATTTATGTTTTTTAAAAAAGATTTTATTTATTTATTCATGAGAGACACAGAAGGAGACAGAGAGAGGCAGAGACACAGGCAGAGGGAGAAGCAGGCTCCATGCAGGAAGCCTGATGTGGGACTCGATCCCGGGACTCCAGGATCACACCTTGAGCTGAAGGCAGCCGCTCAGTCACTGAGCTACCCAGGCATCCCAATATTTATGGGTTGTTTTTTTTTTTAAGATTTATTTATTTGAGAGAGAGAGAGAGAATGAGTGGAGGAGTGGCAGACGGAGAGGGAAAGAGAAAATTTCAAGTGGAATCCCTACTGAGTGTGGAGCCCGACTCAGGGCTCAGTCTCATGATCCTGAGATCATGACCTGAGCTAAAGCCAAGAGTCAGATGCTTAACCAATGAAGCCACCTAGGTACCCCTATCTATGGGGTTCTTTTAAAGTAAAATTTACTTATATATCATGGGTGGTATTTTTTTTTTTAAGATTTTATCTGTTTATTTGACAGAGACAGAGAGCACAAGAGCACAAGCAGGAAGAGTGGCAGGCAGAGGAAGAGGGAGAAGCAAGGAGCCCAGTGTTGGGGTCAATCCCAGGACGCTGAGATCATGACCTGAGCCGAAGGCAGGTGCTGAGCTGACTGAGCCACCCAGGGGCCGGCCCTACATCTCATGTTTTTGTTTTTGTTTTATAATACTCTGCCTTCTGCCTTCTCTGTGAACCTCTTTAATGATGAGAACCATTTCTGACTCAACTCTATCCGTACCCACCCAATATCTAAGAATGATGACACTAATAATGATAAACACAATCAAAATAATCATGGCTAACACGTATCAGTCACTTTCTTTGTGCCAGGCACTGTTCTAAACACTTCATAGGCTTTTTAAAATTCTTATAACAACCCCACAAAACACATAGTATAAAGAGATCTGCCATAGATAAGAAACATGAACCTATAGAGGTTAGGTAACTGGCCCAGGATGCAAAGCTAGTTCTTTCGGTGGGTAGAGACAAAATTTAAAGCCAGCTCTGTCTGAACGCAGGACATACATCCTTAACCACAATTCACATTGCCTCCTCACTGTCAAAGCCTTCCCCATTGGGGGAGATTAATTATATTTATGAAACATTCAAAGGCTCCACTGCTTTGGACCACCCTTGTCATGGTGCATTAACAGAGATAGTTGGCTTTAAAAATTTCCCCTGGTAAATTTATAGTAGAGGCATGAACCTCCCCAATGAAGGGAGAGGAAAGCTAGCTTCTCCATAGACTGGTCACTGGGTCACTGCTGAGAATGTCTCATGACTCAGATCCCACGGCTGCCTGCATCCACTGTGTGGCTGCCCTGTATCTCTTGGCCTGGTGTGGGAGGCAGTGGAAGGAGGGTGAGGGAGAGTTCTGAGGAAAGTCACAAGGACAGCTTGGCTGCCAGCCGCCTGGACCCTCATTACAGAGGGAAGCTGATGAGGAAGCCAGGGGCACAATAGGCCATTATCTCTGGCTGTAGGAGGTTGGTCAGTTTGCTACTGGGTGACCCCACCACCCCTCCCACCAGTTTGAGTTCTCCTAGACCTTTGGTTGGAAATAAAGCAATTATATTTCAAGTGATTCATGGGCTATGTCTAGAGACTGGGGGAAATCCCGAGGCTCATTATGGCTGTAAGTAACCAGGGCTTAATTTTAAGGACCACACTCTTGCTCCAATCCCCACTACACACCCACTGCCAGGTAACACAACCAAGTGCATGACTCCCCTCTTCTGAACCCTTCCATAAAGCTATCAATGCCACCAGGTTAAATAGTCTAAAGCCCTCCACAATATGGCCTAACCTAACTTTCTAAGCAAGCACAGTCTTTAGAGGTTTTTTAGCCACTATTTACACAGTGTATTAATAGAATTTACCCATGTAAAAAAGCTCTGTGATCAAGCAAATTTGGGAACTGTTGGATGAGTTAACCCATTTTTAAAGTGGAACTTCTCAGAACCTTGAGTTAATATGCATGATGAGTCTCTGAAAGGAGAATGCAATATGTTCCCAGTTTAGTTTTTTCAAGAAGGATCTCAAGAGCCTGGTGTTTCATAGAAAATGTGCTGTCTCAAATGTCACTCTCAACAGAGCTATCCCCAAATTTAACCAATTCTTCTAAGCTTCTCATGGCAGCCATGAAAATGCACTGTTCAGATCAGCTGCGTGCAGAGCACAGCAGACCACTGCTCCAGCTGCTGCCTTTCTGGATCCAGTGAAACCCCGGAGGTTACTCCTAGCTTGTTTTTGTTTTTGTTTTAAGATTTTATTTATTTATTCATGAGACACACAGAGAGAGAGAGGCAGAGACACAGGCAGAGGGAGAAGCAGGCTCCTTGCAGGGAGCCCGATGTGGGACTTGATCCCGGGTCTCCAGGATCAGGCCCTGGGCTGGGCTGAAGGTGGCGCTAAACCGCTGAGCCACCCAGGCTGCCCTTATTCCTAGCTTGTAACGGAGCATAATGATGAACAGGGATCCTCATGCACGTCCATCCCTGTCCAACATTGAGTCTCCTCTAATAGGTGACTTTGGCTTAAGGATGGTTTTTTTTTTGGCCTGACTGAAATGTTCTTAGAACTGTGTTGCTATCTTACCCAATCTTCTTTCCTGTGTAGAAATCTGAAGCTTCTCCTCCTTTGTCTGTCACAGGCATATCCCTCAGTAAATCTCTTGCACATTTAATTCTACCTCAGCATCTGCTGCTCAGAAGATGTAAATAAGCATACCTATCTCAAGTGTATTTCCAAAGCCTTCCCAGATTCAGCTCCTCCTTGGAACCTCATATCACTTTTATGGCACCTGCCTTTATGGTCTGCACTGAGGCCTCCTAATACAGTAGGGCAGCTCCTGGAAGACACTCTTGGAGAGCGACCCAGGTTTGAATCCCAACTCTGCACTTACTAGTAGTATAACCTTGAGGAAATACTTCAAAAGCTGCACATGGGGGGTGATATCACTATTTTACAAGGTCTGATTAAGTGAACCATTATATTTAAAGCACTAAACATATATCAGGTGCTCAAAAATAGAACAATGACCATTCACACTCAATTGTGTTTTTTCTACTTTCCTTTATCAGATTATAAGGACCTGAGGGTGGACAGTGTGATTTTCATCTTTAACTCCTCTGAAGGGCCAGAGATATAGGCATTATTCATAGTGGATCAACAAATTGCTATTAAATGAAGTGGAAAAAAATGCGGAAGGAGAGGAGTATCTCAGAGAAGAGGGGTAGAAGGGCCAATCAGGAGAGTCAGTTAATAGTATAGGAACATAAATACTCAAAATATATAATACATGTGTAAAATAGAAAATGTTTATACATATGCTTATATGTTATGTTTATATATGCATATATATACATCTATAAGTTATGTATGTTTTATATATATTCTAATATGTATTTATATTTAAATATATAAGTATAATATAAATATATAAGAACCATGATTTCAGAAATAACTGCTTAGAAGAGGGCCAGGAAGACTAAAGATGTGCTCCTTTGCAAAGGTTGCATTCTAAGCTCTGTAAACACAACCTGGAAGGGCAATGTCAGCAGTACAATCCTCATACCTAAACTCAGTGCAACTAGGAAAAAATGGCAGCAATTGCAAAGGAAGGAAATTGCAAAGATGGATGAGAAACAACGTGTCAATGAAGAGACACAGAATATACAGAACCAGGGGTTTCCATCCAAGTTTGGAGTACTGTCTTCTTGTTTAGTTCAGGATATCAAGCCACCTTGATTTTAGCCTAGCGTGGAAGGGGAAACCACAGCAGTGGTGGCGCCCAGAATAATCTACTCTGGGTCTTTGCAGGAGGAAGCTACTGGATTTTCTAGAGTGCATGTCTATCTGCCCAACTATGGCTCCATCCCTGGGAGCTCAGGAAAAGACATCACCTGTCTCAGGAGCCCAATATTGCTCTCTGATGGGACGGAAGGCCTTCATACTCATCTCAGCTTTTCCCAAAGCTCATTAATTCCTTGAAACCCCAACTCCAGCAAATTTTTAGTAAAGTACAAAAATCATAGCTGAAAAAAAAATGCCTAAGGCCCTGTTAGTAAAGCACAGCCTAGCATTGATGGCCTCTTTCCTTTCCCAATAGATGTGTGTTCATGTGTAGATTCTCTCCCCAGGTAACATACCCTTCTGTTCTAACAGGATGACGTTCCATGACTGGCCTATATTTTCTTCATTTAAAATCCTTTATGCCACAGGAAAGCTCTATGAATATATGTGTATAGAAGTTGGGGTTTTTTTTTTTTTTGCTTGTTTGTTTGTTTTAAAGTATTTATTTATTCATGAGAGACACACAGAGAGAGAGGCAGAGACATAGACAGAGGGAGAAGCAGGCTCCTCGCAGGAAGCCATATGTGGGACTTGATCCCCAGACCCGGGATCATGACCTGAGCCAAAGGCAGAAGCTCAACCACTTGAGCCACCCAGGTACCCTGTTGGGTTTGTTTTGTTTTTGTTTTTTTGTTTTTGGGGTTTTTTTGAGGAGGAAGAGGAGGGGGAAATTGGGAGGGGTTGCCTGTTAAAAGTCAAGGCTTCTGCTACAGCTCCCCTACAAGTAGAAAGTCACCAAGCTCACAAGGTTTACATCTAGAGGCCAAGGTGTACCCAGGGACATCTCCTTCATCTTCTCCAAAACACCATCAATTTTCTGTGTTTCCAGCAATCTTCTGCGATAAGCTACAAAGACACACCATTTGAATGAATCATTCTGCTCTCAGTCTGTAATGCCAAGACTTCAAATATAGTTAATTCAGATTAACTAGGTCCCGCTAACAAGAGTTGGCTTGACTGAATCATAAAGCATATTAAAAGGAATTCAGTTGTATTGCCTTCAGGAATCTAGTGGAACTATGCTAATAAATTGCTCCTCAGTAAGGATCTTAAGGGAAATCTGTTTTAATGAACAGATGAGAATATTTTCTAATTCAGTCCATCAATTGTTTATGTGGAAAGGGCTACTTGTCAAGTGTTTGATGGTTAACTGAAATGTTTGCTCTTGTTAGCTCTTGTTTATGTCCCAGTATTTAAGTTGAACAAATCTGTTGATAAATGGTGTATCATAAAGGATCCAGTTTGTTATTCCTTCAAAATTAACAAAGTCCTAATTAATGTCACAATGGCTCTGTTAGCATGAAATCAAGCTACTGGATTCATCACTCAGAAGGAACACTCTGCTTTTGCATGGGCTATTCTTCTAGCCCTGGGGACATCCCTATCTTTTTAGATTTTTGTCACACATGTTCCTTCCTCTCACACTTCTTTTTTTTTTTTAAGATTTTATTTATTTATTCATGAGAGAGAGAGAGAGACAGAGACATAGGCAGAGGGAGAAGCAGGATCCCCGCAGGGATCCTGATATGGGACTCGGTCCCAGGACCCCGAGATCACGCCCTGAGCAGAAGGCAGAGGCTCAACTGCTGAGCCACCCAGTCGCCCCCTCACACTTCCTTCTATAAATGTTTACTAAGCAACTAGTGTGTGTCAGACACTGCATTAAAACGAAAGTTTTAATGAGTCAGAGACTCGTTTTTAATGATGAGTCTCTGACTCATTAACAACGAACTATCTCACGGTCTAGAAAGGGAGACAACCATGAACAAGGACTGTAACGTGCTGTAGGCACAAGGATCGCTATATGAACAGAGAACCGTGGATTATGAAGGAGTCAGTTCACCCTGAGATCATCAGGAAGGCCCCAGAGTTAAACAGATTCTTTTTTTTTTATTTTTTTATTTACGATAGTCATACAGAGAGAGATAGAGGCAGAGACACAGGCAGAAGGAGAAGCAGGCTCCATGCACCGGGAGCCCGACGTGGGATTCGATCCCGGGTCTCCAGGATCACGTCCTGGGCCAAAGGCAGGCGCCAAACTGCTGCGCCACCCAGGGATCCCTTAAACAGATTCTTAAAAATGGAGGACATGTTTATGTGGCCAGCTAGGAGGGAATGGGCAGCACATAAGGAAAGATGCCTAGGCATGATAGAACATGGTGTGTTCAACAAACTGCAAATAATATGGCAGGAATGGTACAACAGATGGGATGTCAGGGGAGGAAATAGTCAGAAGAGGGGTTACTTAATTAACAAGGGCAGGCTGGAGAGGTCAGTGGAGGCCAGATCAAGGGGAGCAAGGGCTGGCTGTTCTCCATGCTGGACCCACATCACATCAGGAGTATATTTAGGATGATGACGACAAACTAGGAGGCAACAATGAAGCGAGAGGGCATATCTGGTCCCTATACTCCATCTTGGCCACACACAGGTAAAAGTCTAAATTTGTGATTTCTTAACAGAAAAATTTTGAAAGCATATGTGTTGGTCCATCTAATTCCATGCAAAGCCAAATGAGAATGCATCGGTGAGTCACCAATGAGATTGCATTTAAGATATATAGCCTCAGAGCCAAGACCAGCCTTGTGAAAACAGACTTCAGGACAATATGGAACTGGATATTGGCCAAGAAGGCTGGAAAAACACACTCTGACCTCCTAAAGAAAGCCAGGCCTTTCAAACTATAGAAGACCAGTGGGAAGGGGTGTTAGAAATAAAATGCACGGCATATCAGTTATCTATTGCAACCTAACAGATGCACTAAAGCTTAGTGTTTTAAGATAATTTATGTCTATGAATCTGCACATTGATTGGACAGTTCTCCTGAACTCTACTGGGCTTACTCATGCAGCTGTCTCAGCTGGTAGGTCAGCTAGAGGCTGGGCTCACCCGGGATCGTTTGGTAAGCTGGGCCTCTCTCTATCTTACATGATCTTTCATTTTAGGTTCCTTTGTGGCACAGCCATTTCAGGCCAGCATCCCAAGAGGGTGAAAGTGGTAGCCTCATGAGTCACATATCAGCACGTCCACCACATTTTACTAGTCACAAAGACAGTTACTGTAAAGGGGTGGGGAAATAGACTTTGTCTCTTGAGACAGGGAGCGGTAAAGTCATACTACAGAGTGTGAGTCTACCACAGAGGGCTCGATCCCTATTGCAAAAACACCTGTATTATGTGTGTGGAGGGGGAGTCCCAAAGTGCAGAAAAGCATAGAGACTGGGAAGCTGAGTGGCCAAAATTCAACCAAAGCCCTCAATGAGTACAATTTAGAGGGCCACCTAGCAGAAAAGGCTTATCAAGGCAAACATAAAGGCTAGCAAGAGAGTCCTATATCAAAAGAGGGTATACTGCTCATCCTCACACACTGACCGTCTGACAGGACTTTTAGGGAGGTTTGGTTCAGATATGGTAATTCACCTATTATACTCCAATAATATCTTTTTTATTTATCTGGGACTATTACCTCACTGTCTTCTTCAAGCACCTTGTGAAGTGAGAACAGAACTCTTGGGGATCCCTGGGTGGCTCAGCGGTTTAGCGCCTGCCTTTGGCCCGGGGCATGATCCTGGAGTCCCGGGATCCAGTCCCACGTTGGGCTCCCGGCATGGAGCCTGCTTCTCCCTCCTCCTGTGTCTCTGCCTCTCTCTCTCTCTCTCTCTCTCTCTCTCTCTCCCTCTCTGTCTATCATAAATACATAAATAAATCTTAAAAAAAAACAGAACTCTTATTTTTTTTAAATTTTTATTTATTATTTATGATAGTCACACACAGAGAGAGAGAGAGAGAGAGAGAGAGGCAGAGACATAGGCAGAGGGAGAAGCAGGCTCCATGCACCGGGAGCCCAATGTGGGATTCGATCCCGGGTCTCCAGGATCGCGCCCTGGGCCAAAGGCAGGCGCCAAACCGCTGCGCCACCCAGGGATCCCAGAACTCTTCTTTTAGAGATAAGACTGGAAGTCTCCTCCAGTCTTCTAGAAGGTGGGCACAAGGGTCAGGCTTCTCATAATTCCCTCTCAGCTTCTGTCCTTGTCCCTGATGCCCACTGAGAACTCCCTCCCCAGCTCCCTCCTGTGTGGGTGGTTAAGTCATTCCCTGGGGGTGTGATAGCCTCAGTTCTTAATTCACCAGCATCAGAAGCTCTATATAAAGAGGACCTACGTCCTGTATGCCAGTTTGTGGGCAGAGGAATTGCCCAGATAAGGACAGCGTAATGGGGCTTTGGGAAGGTGACATTCAAAATCAGCCCTCGGGACGCCTGGATGGCTCAGCGGTTGAGCGTCTGCCTTCAGCTCAGGGCGTGATCCCAGATTCTGGGATCCAGTCCCTGTGAGGAGCCCGCTTCTCTCTCTGCCTGTCTCTCTCTCTATCTCTTGTGTCTCACGAATAAATAAATAAAATCTTTAAAAAAAAAACCAAAAACCAAAAACCAAAAACAAAATCAGCCCTCTTCTCCACTACTGGGTCTTTACGCAAAGAAAACAAAAATACTAATTCAAAAAGACATATACACTTCTATGTTTACTGCAGCATTATTTACAATAGCCAAGCTATAGAAGCAATTCAAATGTCCATCCATAGAGGAACAAAGATGTGGTGTGTGTATGTAATGGAATATCAATCAGTCATAAAAAAGGATGCAATCTTACCATTTGTGACAACATAGCTGATCCTACAGAGTATTATCTAAGTGAAGACAAAGAAAAACAAATATGATTTCAGTTATGTGTGAAATCTAAAAAAAAAAAATAACCAAATGAATAAAAAAAAACCCAGAAACAGACCTATAAATACAAAAAACAAAGTGAGGGGAGCACCTGGGTGGCTCAGCCAGTTAAGCATCTGCCTTCAGCTCAGGTCGTGATCTTCGGGTCCTGGGATTGAGCCCCACGTTGGGCTCCCTGCTCAGCAGGGGGCCCGCTTCTCCCCTGCTTCTTGTTCTGTCCCTCTGTCCCTTCCCCTGCTCATGCTCTCTCTGTGAAATAAATAAAGTTTTCAAAAAAACCAACAAAAAAGAAAATACACTAATGGCTGGTTACCAGAGGGGAATGGGTGGAGGGATGGGAGAAATGGGTGAGGGAGTGGGAGGTAGAGGCTTCCAGTTTCGAAATGAGTAAGTCACAGAGATGAAAGGCATCTTTCAGAGTAGGGAATATAGTCAGTGACATTGTAATAGAGATGTGTGATGAGTACAGCATAACACGGAGAGTTGTGGAATCACTATGTTGTACACCTGAAAATTATGTAACATTATGAAATTTGTGTCAACTCTACTTCAACAAAACAAACAACACCCCCCTCCCAAAATAACAGCCGTCCTCAATCTGCAGGCTCAGCACAATGAGTTCCACTATTAAATAGTTTTGGTAAGGTAATAGTCAGAAGGTGGATATCACTTTTCAGTTTCAAAATACTTTCATACCATGAACTCAACGGATCCTTATAATGATGAAGATGATGCTATCTTCTACCTATGATGTTCCAGGTACTATTTTATATCCTTTGCAGGTACTAACTCGTTAATCCTCATAATAACTCTATAAATTTAAGTACTATTAGCAACTCAAAACTGAGAGACAAAGAGGCTATGTAACTTGCCAAGGTTATGGAGCTAGTAAGGAGAGGAGTCAGGATTTAAGTCTAGGCACCTGGCTTGAGAGTCCATGCCCTTAAACCATTATACTATATCTCTTTCCAGCTATTACCATCCCATCACATCAAATAGAGAAACTGAGGCAGCAATTTGGTGACTTGCCCAAGCCCAGGCACAGTACCACTACATCACGTGTAGGAGGCAGAGGCCAGGCTTTCCCCCTGTAAGCCAAGCCCTATTACAGTGTGACAGCTGAAGTTATCAACTCTTTCTATTTTAAATGGTTTTCTTAACAGGCAGGATTATATGGAGAGGTGGAGCCCAGAGTGTGAGGCCAAAGGCAGTACCAACTCTGAGTCTATCCCAACACATGCTAACCTACAGCTAGGGAAATGAAAACACAATGCATTTTAGACATGCCATTTTCCTTGAGAAAACAATGGCTACCTTTAAGTTTTGAAGCAAAGGGAGGATGAAGCTATGAAGGAGAGCTGCTTAGTAAAAGGACCCTAGAAGCTAATCCCCGGGAAAAGGAGCTTGACAAAAAGGAGGGCCGAGGAAGGTCATGCACCTAGTGCCAATGTATGAAGGCACCAGGCAGTGTGCAGGGAGAGAGAACACAAATGAATTACGTTGCTCCCAAATGCCATTTATCCCCACTCAACTAGTAACCAAGAAAGGGCAAACTTCCTCTAACCTGCTGCCTAGATTAGAAGCCCGATCTGTTGCTTTCCTTTTGGAGCCCTCCATGAGAATGCCACTACCAATTCTCATGACCTATCAAATGGGCTGAGGTCTCCCTTTACCTCTGCCAAGCCTTGGTCCACCCTAAGGCTTAATCCAAGAGTCCCCTTGGGTGCTACAATTCAGGTACCTGACCCACACAGGAATTCCTGGGTCAGAGCAGCAGGACTGTGCCAAAGTCTAGACTCTTCCCACCTGGAGCTGGAGCCTAACCTCCCCACTTTAGGAAGGTAGGGTTCTACTCTCTAGCTCTGGCCTACGAGAACTATTTCAAGGCTAGGTCTCTCTCATCTCAGGGCCCTAGTCATCATTTCAGATGTCTTTTCCCTAAGTGTCCTCAGTGGTCACTTAGAATTCAGAATACTGTCAATTGCTTTGTGAATTAGTGTGTTAACTGCTCCTGAATATGATGGAATGGGGTCAGCAGAGAAACGGTTCTGGCCACCAGAGAAACAAGAATTCAAGGAGTGGGGGAAGGATAAAACAGTCGCTATTCATTGATGGACAAGATTATTTATGACTATGTGCAAAACCCTAAGAAGCCTACAAAAGAACTTCTAGAACTAATACGGTACATGAGTTTGGCAGTGTCACAGGATAAAAGGCCAATGTCCAACAGTCAATTGTATTTCTTTTTTTTTTAAATAATTTTTTAAAAGATTTTATTTATTCATGAGAGACACACACACAGAGAGGGAGAGACATAGGCAGAGAGAGAAGCTGGCTCCCTGCAGGGAGCCCGATGTGGGACTCAATCCCTGGACCTGGGATCATGCCCTGAGCTGAAGGGAGACGCTCAACCACTGAGCCACCTAGGTGTCCCAGTCAATTCTATTTCTGTACACTTGTAATGTACGACTGGAAGCCAAAATTAAAAGATGGAATGAGGGAATAAGAAAGCTAAGTGTGATGCTTATGGTAGCTATTTGTAGAGCTTCAGTGGACACAATACTTTTACAACTGCCCAAGAGGAGGGAGGAAGAATGTAGGAACACCTGCATTCTCGCTCCACCCCATTCTGAAATGTCCTTAGGGGAGGGTGCCTCCGACTGCAGAGAGGCTCTTCAGGGGATTCTTATCACCTCCAGAAAGAGAAACAATCTGCCTGGAAGCATCAGCATCTAACATCTGCATCTGCATCTAAAACCTGGGAACCTGCTAGAAATGGGGGAAGGTAGGAGGGAAAGCAGGTGATTCTGATGCACACACTATGTTCAAAACAGCAACGTCTCTACTTCATTCTGTGCCTGAGACCAAAGGCATCCAGGCTGCTGAGGTTTATAGCACCCTCTGCTGGTGCCCATCAGCAAAGGCCGATCTCTGAACCAAAAACAGGTTCTCACAACAACTAATTTGCCAGCCTGAGTTTTTTATTCAAATAAAGAAATGTTAAGAAAAATCCTGTTTCAGGGTAGCCCTGGTGGCGCAGCGGTTTAGCGCTGCCTGCAGCCCGGGGTGTGATCCTGGAGACCCGGGATCGAGTCCCACATCGGGCTTCCTGCATGGAGCCTGCTTCTCCCTCTGCCTGTGTCTCTGCCTCTCTCTCGCTCTCTCTGAATAAATAAATAAATCTTAAATGTGTGGGAAATATCAGAAAGGGAGACAGAACATAAAGACTCCTAACTCTGGGAAACGAACTAGGGGTGGTGGAAGGGGAGGAGGGCGGGGGGTGGGGATGAATGGGTGACGGGCACTGAGGGGGGCACTTGACAGGATGAGCACTGGGTGTTATTCTGTATGTTGGTAAATTGAACACCAATAAAAAATTAATTAAAAAAAAGAAATCTTAAAAAAAAATCCTGTTTCCTATTACATCCACTGATGTCTCATTCTACCACAGAATTTCTGAGATCCTGGTGCATTTTCCTTTGGTTCTGCTTATGGCTTTTATCCTTCCTTCTTCCAGATTTCTAATAAAGGACCCAGAAGAGTTTGACGAAATTTTCAGAGACAACGGTCTCCAGGCCAGGCAAGTAGGAGGTGGGCGGATCAGGCCTTCTCTGCCTTAGCCTAAGGGCAGTGTCACTCTGGCCACAATGGAGATGAGTCACTCTCCTAACAAACCCAGAATCTTTCAATGGCTTCCTGTAACTTGAAGCAAAATCTATCTAGTCTTCACCAGGACCTTTGAGGCTTGCATGGTTGGAGCTCTGGCTACTTCTAATCATTCTTTCCCTTGCTCACTCTTTTTTTTTTCCCCCTTGCTCACTCTTAAGCTAAATTGGCCTCTTGTTTGGAGAACATACCAAGTCTATTTTAGAGGTCAGTGCACTTCCTTTTCCCTCAACCTCTAAATATCCACATGGTTCCTCCTCCATTTCATTCAGGCCTCTGCTCAAATGTCACCTCTGCAGAAGGCCTCTCAGTGCTATGAGATAGCAAGTGCTCTCTCTCTATCACTCTATCCTTTTATCTGTTTTCTACTGGGGATGTGTGTGTATCCATTTTTGGCTCCCAAGAGTCAATTCCCACTGAGCAAAGATCACAGGGGGGCTGTGGGGGGCACACATTAATCAAAGTGTTTTAAACTTCATGTAGCAATTAAGACTATTGAAAAGAATAGGAAAACTCAATAAGAGAGTATTGGGAGGTGCTTGTATAGGATTTTGGCTTGAGTTAAGAAATGTAAAGCCTTCAAGGAAACAAGGAGGTGGGGTGCTATTCCGGATTGAGTGTTTTTAGAAAGTTGGGGCAATTCGGTATCTTACTCATATTAATAGGGGGTGGGTATCTGGTTATTTTTGTGTTGCATGTCTGTCCAGGCCTGTTTGAGTGAAGATGGTCCATCACAGTACAGTCATGCAGAACCCTCATCTGATGTGATATTCTGTAACATTGTTTATCTTCAATAAGGGAACACCACTGCCAGTTACTAGGTGACAACTGTCAGGGATGCTTCTTTCTTTCTCATATTATTGTCCAGAAAGTAGGCTTCCTGAGGGCAAGGACTTTGTTTCATTTACCACTGACATATCAGGGCTTAAACAGTACTTGGCATACAGTAGATGCTCAATAAATGCTTGGGAAATATTCATTCAAAACATCTTCCATACTTCAGGTCCTACACATCTACAATGGAGCCCTATATCTGGGACAGGGTAAATTCAGATCCTTGGTGTGTCTCATAGGTCATGGCAGAGCAAATGATAGCTGCTGGTGGGCAGGCAGGTATTAACATTTACCCTTTACAGAACTGTATTTTTTTTTTAAGATTTTATTTATTCATGAAAGACAGAAAGAGACAGAGACAGAGACATAGGCAGAGGGAGAAGCAGGTTTCCTTGTGAGGAGCCCGATGCAGGACTCAATCCCAGGACCCCAGCATCACGATCTGAGCCAAAGGCAGACGTTCAGCCACTGAGCCTCCCAGGTGCACCCTCCTTTATACAACTTTAAAAATGGAAAGCAACTAAAGTCCTCCAGACTCTCCCTTAGACTAGACAGGACTTAGCTTCCCTTTGGGTGCTTAGGAAGACAACTACCAAAAAACCCCCACTACTCTGCAATGGCAAGAGATGGACAGGGTAAAGACTATGCTATAAATAAAATGAGAGAAAGACTTCTCAATCTGTTAAATCGTCTTCCTTTTCCCATTCAATATTTTATAGTCATATGGGCTTTTAACAAAATATATGACAGTCTGCAATGCAATTAGTCCTCCTGAAAGATGCACATCCCAATAAAGCTGTCACCTTCCCTTACTATATTACTATTTAAAAATACTTCTGCAGCTTACTTATGTAGAAAGGGAATTAAGATACCATTTTTGAACCTATCACATTGGAAAAAATGATAAAGTTCAGTAGTAGATTATTTTGGCAATGGTGTGGATTAACTGGCAAACTCATAAATTGCTAGTGGAAGAATAAATTGGTAAAACTTCTATTAAGGTCAATCTGACAATATCTAACAAAAATTAAAATGCACAAATGCTTGGACCCAACAACTTCACTTTTAGCAATTTATTCTACCGATGAACTTGCACACATGCAAGTAATATTTATTGTAGCATTGTTTGAATAGTAAACAACCTAAATGTCTCTCTTTCAGGGAATGAGTAATAAATTATGACATCTATACAATGGAGTATCATGTTGCCATTAACAAGAATGAAGCAGGGGGATGCTCAGCGGTTTAGCGCCTGCCTGCAGCCCACGGCGTGACCCTGGAGACCGGGGATCAAGTCCCACGTCAGGCTCCCTGCATGGAGCCTGCTTCTCCCTCTGCCTGTGTCTATGCCTCTCTCTCTCTCTCTCATGAATAAATAAATAAAATCTTAAAAAAACCAAAAAAACTAAGAATGAAGCAAATTGCATTCTTTATGTACTTATATGGAAAGAATACTAATATGTCATGTGGGAAAGAGAAAAGAAGCTCTTGACATCAGTTAGAACTTGGATGTTGCCAAAAGCTGGCCTGGCACCCAGTTAGTCCTTATTATTTTCCTTTTGAACATAAAAAATTTCATATGACGAGACCTGTGACAATGATAGATCAAGATAAAAACAAGGCTATCAATAATCATGTATGAACATAGATAAAAACATGAACATTACTGGAACTATATAAAAATGACCAAATATCCCTCTATCCTAATATGAGTAAATTTTTTTTTTTGCCAATTATGACATTAGCCTTGATTTATCCTCCTGCCTTAAGATTAAGATACCCAATCACAGAATGGCCCCAGCATCCTAAAAGCATCCAATCCAGAGCAAATCCACACTTTCTTAAAACTTTTTTCCCAAACCATCTAATCCAAACCAAATCCTAGAATCCCACACTTTCTTAAAACTTTTTTCCCAAACCATCTAATCCAAACCCAAATCCTAGAAATCCTTTCCCAATACCCTCCAGCTGAGATGTCCTATAATTCACCATGGTGTGCATTCTCCCTCATTGTAATGAGCAATAAACCTAACTTATTCAACTAAGGTGTGTCCTTGGAGGAGAAGGCATTGGCATATGTTAAGTGAAATAAATAGGGTGCAAAATCATGTATATATGTGCATATGCTATAATTTGTTTAATATAAAAATAAATAGAAAAAATATATTTGAATATGCATGGAACGTCTCTGGGAAAACATACTAGTTAAAAATAATTGCCTTTTGGAAGTAAAGGCTGAGCACAGAGTGGGAAGAAAAGTTTTCAGTATATATAGTTTGTTGCCATGTTCATTAATTACTCACAATTAATGACTTTTTAAAAAGATATTAAGAATCCTGGGTGTCTGGGTGGCTCAGATGGTTGAGCATCGACTCTTGGTTTTGGCTCAGGTCATGGGCTCAGGGTCATGGGCCCATATTGGGCTCTGGGCTCAGCAGGGAGTCTGCTTCTCTCCCTTGGTCCCTCTCCCCCTACCCCGCCCCCTCACTTGCACACACTCTCTTCAAAATAAATAAATCTTAAAAAAAAAAAAAAAGCAAGATAATGAGATCACAGGGATCACCCCTGTGATCCATAGTGAAGAAAAATTAGAATCTTGTCTGGACAGTTAGGCTTATCAATTTTCTAGAGGGAGTGATTTCCACCATGTTGTAGTTCCTCAAATCACATTACTACTGCTAACTGCTCTCCAGCTAGACCTCCCAAATCAGTCTCTGTGGAAAAACAGGATCAAATTTCAGTACTTTTACATCTTATTGATGAAGGTTGCTGATTTGTCTGTATTAAAAAACCATTAGGTACACGTGTCTTCTTTAGAGTGGGATCCAAGACTCTTAAGTCTGGAATATGAACAGTTCATGGTGGTTTTATACTTCTGGCTCTCACAGGAAGTATGCTGAGAACATACAGGATTTAAATATCACACTGCTTCTAGCAGAGGCCTTACCGCTATCAAGTAGTCTTCTTCAAAGTTACAGCTGATGGTGGTAACTGAGCTTTTCTGAGGCATTCTCTTGCCCCAGCACTCCTCAAGTCTCCACCAGAGCTGGCTCCCACTCCACATTATGCCTGGCTGCCCAGCACTTGGATGGGTGGGTGAGCTACTTGACCATAAAAAAGACAACTTTGAAAAAAAAAAAAAAAGACAACTTTGGGGATCCCTGGGTGGCTCAGTGGTTTAGTGCCTGCCTTCGGCCCAGGGCATGGGTCCTGGAGTCCTGGGATTGAGTCCCACGTTGGCTCCCTGCATGGAGCCTGCTTCTCCCTGTGCCTGTGTCTCTGCCTCCCTCTCTCTCTGTGTGTCTCTCATGAATGAATAAATAAAATCTTAAAAAAAATAAAAAAGAAAGAAAATCCTATCTAGGATCATCTTTGTTAAAAAAAAAAAAAAGACAATTTTGGATACAGGGTATATTATATCCTACAGTCATATTACACAAGCCAGTAGCACTTGGCAGTTCATTTTTGGGGTGTATTAATCTTCCTTGGCTGGTAGAGAGGCTTCCTACAAACTGTACCCAGGTCTGGTTCCTTGACCTATCTTGGGGTCTGTAGTCTTTCTTTCATCTCCAGTTTGACCTTTTGTGTAGTTTTCCATCATCCTACCTTTTTTTTTTTTTGACTTACACTTGTGCCCTTTACTAACTCCTGTTTATAAAACTACTTACACCTGTCCCAACAATTTAGACCTTGTCAACAGGCATTCCAATGCTTCTATTAAAAACACATACCCTGTTGGGGCACCTGGTGGTTCAATCAGCTGAGTGTCTGACTCTTGATTTCAGCTCAGGTCATGATCTCAGGGTTGTGAATCAAGCCCTGTGTTGGGCTCCACATTGAGTGGGGAAATCTGTTTGAGATTCTCTCTCCCTCTACTCCTCCCCCTACCCTCATGCTCTCTAAAATAACAAATCTTTAAAACTATTTTTTTTAAACACATACCCTGTCAACAGTTCCCTAATACATACACAAATCCATTTTTTTGCATGACAATCGGAGTCTTCTAAACCTTTCATCATGTCCTTAAGAATTCTTCCTTCAGAGAGGGCTCAGTTCAAGTTTTACACACTAAATTCTGCTTGGACCCTCAGTCCCCACTGAGTCTTCCTCTCCCAAGCTACCATTAAATGAAGACAGAAAATTATCTATTGACTCAGCTGTTTCCAAACATTTCCCTCCCCTATCCTCAGCTCTTTTTTCAAAGGGAAAGCCTACAAGGAAAACTAAATATGTACAGCACCAGCTCTGTGTGAAAATGGTACAAACTCCTCAACTCCCTTTCCTCTATCCCTGAAGATGTTCAACCAGGCAGCTTTAAAACTATGGGTTTATTCTACCAATGAATGTTGGCTACCTTTTCATGTCAAATTCCCAGGTAGATTACTAATTTCCTGGAGGCATAGGCCCTGTTTTATTGACCTCAATTCAACTAATAGTTCAGCATTATATAACTGCTACTAAGCCAGCAAGGGTATATAGTATTTCATATCTGGTCTTTAATACAACCTATGTGATAGGCATTTTTTTCTCCCCTTTTTACACATAAATTTAAGTGATGCTGGAAGTAAAGGCCTAATTTAATCAGCGGCAGAGATGCAACCCATACCCAAGCCCTCCTAGTCTAAATCCAGTGCATTTTCTATTCCACCAAGTAGCCTCTAGGTCTATCCTGGATTATTCTTTCCCAGAGTTCCCAAGAGAAACTAGCTGGGGCCACCACCAGAGAGGCTACAATTACTAATGGTCATGAAAATAAGTTCAGTCACAATTAAGTTCATAAGGTCCCATGACAATGCTTAGTGTTTCAATTACTCCATGGTTCTGGGCTATGGAGCTACCCTATTCCTAAGAGCTATTTTCCCTTCTTTCCCCGTTCATCATTATTTCCAAAGCTGACCTGCCAGGATGGTGGCATCTTCCTATATAATCTACAATTAAATCAAAACCAAACAAACAAAAACTTTAATGTGTCCAGGAATAATTAGCTTTTTGCTTCTTTTCCCTCCCCCTCAATCCACTATTCTTCTAGTGGTCTCACGAAGATTACTTTTCTTTTCTAATGTACACAATAGAAAGGAGAAAGGGCAAATGGCTTATCTAATAGACAACTAAGAACTTGTAAATGCCAGGAACTAGATACTATATTAAGATTTAAAGTTGCTGGGCCCAATCATTGACAAAAATAAAAATTTACTGTAGGGGATCCCTGGGTGGCTCAGCAGTTTAGCACCTGCCTTCAGCCCAGGGTGTGATCCTGGAGTCCCACGTCGGGCTCCCTGCATGGAGCCTGCTTCTCCCTCTGCCTGTGTCTCTGCCTCTCTCTCCCTCTGTGTCTCTCATGAATAAATAAAATCTTTAAAAACAAAAATTTACCGTATAAAAAATAGACGAGCTGCATTAGTAATGCAAAGACTTTCAAATAAGAGACTGCAATTCAACTTTCAAATGTTTTATTTTTAGTGTTTTTAAACATTTTAATACAACAAAGATATAAAATAATATATTAGTTAAATCTGGATTTAATTTAGAATCAATATATTTACTTATATACAACACTGTGCTTCAAGATATGGCTACCACAGGAACATTCACATCTTCAAGTAATACTAGTTTCTCTGTGGACAGAGTTACATTTAGGTAGAGTTCTTAAAACAAAACATGCCCACTTTAGTCCAAGCTAATTTTGCCTCCCCCACTAAGTACCAGTTCTTCTTTTGTTCCATATCAGAAATACTTCAATTGTCCTAACAGTCCATAGATTCTCCAGATAAAAAATTATTAAAATTAAGCATTTTTAAGATGACATTATTAACATGGCTTGGCAGCCATTCAGACAACCCAGTTCATACTGAAACATCTGAAATAATAAAATGATCATAGTATTCCATCTCTCTCCCCTTCCTTATGCTTAACATGGAATACTGAATAAAAAGTCTTTGGCTAATTTAGGGTAGAACACATTCTAAAAACACCTTTACTGGTAGCTGAATTATGGTTTATAGGTTTCATATAAGCCACGTTTTACTTGAAATTGGTAGCATTTACTGGATGTGAAAGGTGAGAGGGAAGACCAAAACCTACTTTCACAGTAATTTCAGTCATTCAGAGCCACTCAAACACAAAGAGGGAAAAACCCTCAACCTCTCTCTTTTCTCACTGGTCACCTGAAGCAGTCTGACTTGATGTTACTAACAAGTCTCTAGAGAGGTATGAGGATAATTCAGGC
Source organism: Nyctereutes procyonoides (assembly GCF_905146905.1). Classification (NCBI taxonomy): domain Eukaryota; kingdom Metazoa; phylum Chordata; class Mammalia; order Carnivora; family Canidae; genus Nyctereutes; species Nyctereutes procyonoides. The sequence continues at coordinate 62,734,320 of NW_026575046.1, forward strand.
TACACTTTTTACAAATGCAAACCATCTTTAACTGCCAAATGAAGATGGCATTAAAACTGACATGCTTTGTTGGCTTTGAAACTATCTAAAAGAAACCAATACAGTTTAAGAAAGCTATTGGACTATTAGAATATTCTTGTCTCAAATGCCTGAATACCTGAAAGAACTGACACAGGACTATTACTGTAATTACTCTTAGTAAGGGATAACTTAAGTCTACAAAAAGACTACCAAAAAATTAAATTTATTAGATCACAGAACTTAAAACAAGAATATGGTTAACGTTCTCAAGCATTTTGGAATAAGAATCTTTAAAAAATGTTTACTAAAAAACTCATGATGCATTGCCTTTTGCTGAATACACTCAAAGCAGGTTACTGTTATGAATGTGACTTTGAATATATAAATAACACTTTTCCAACAGACTGTTTCATTTTGGCTATAAGAGGACTTGGCTTCTCTGTTCTGTTTACAAATTATAAGATTTTTGGAATTCTAAGTAACAACACGCAGGTACAGAGTAAGAAAACATACCACTTGCAGTGTCAGAGTTACACAACCAGAAGGTCTCTCAGTCAACAGATTTTTTTCTCATGAACAATTCACATTTCTTTAGCTGATTGGTTCTAAGGGTATTCTCATTGCTCTCTGATTTAAAACAAACAAACATCAACAAACTACTAAATAGACCCAGCATATGGAAGTTGTATTTTTACCCTAGCAATTCTGGCCATAGAGAACTATGGAGAGGATAGCCATTTGAGAATTCTGCAGCACAGCCAAATAATTTCTCCCAAATTATTCAGTGATAACAGCACACTTGCCTTCTTCAAAACCTCCTACTCCTTGTGAACTTCAATTACCCTTCAGTAACAATGTCCTGCATAGACAAAAAGAAAGAAAGAAAGAAAGAAAGAAAAGAAAAGAAAAGAAAAGAAAAGAAAAGAAAAGAAAAAAGAAAAGAATAAAAAGACTATATTGCCCCCAGGAGTATAGAGAAATGAATCAAGGACTTTCAATATAATCTCCAGTTTGTATGCCCAAACCAAAAGCCTTCTTGGTTCCTTCTATACTGAGGTCTCAGTATTTAAGGATATAAGCCTCTCATAAGCCTGCAGCTGTAGAGAGGGTCAAAAAATACATAGATCTAAGGCATGGAGCTTTTCTACCTGGCCACATTCACACCAAAATGTGAATATAAATACCACTCTTCCAATGGTTTACACTTTGACAAGAAAAAAAAAAATACAAAGACAAAATCTGGAAATTTCTGGACAAAACAAAAAACAACTACAATATAGGTTTCACATTAAAAAAAATGGAAAATAATTTTGTGTCAAAGTTTTCCAAGAAAGAGACTTGGAGATGATGAATTTATGTAAACACTGCCTTGTATTAGTTATAACAATAAAATGTAAATTTACCTTACCTTTACCTCAAATCAAATATGATAAATGCAAAGCTGAAAACTTATTTTATAATCTTCATTGCAGTCTACTGTTAGGCACTCTCAATGTCATTAGCTCTGCAAAGTTAGTTGCAATTTTTTTTTTCTATTTTGTTCTAGAATAGAATCCATAAGAAGGAAAGAACACTGATGTTAGGAAATTTACCATTAAGTTACTATCTGACATTCTTGAATTAATGTTGCCACAGATTTTTTTCAAACATTTTTCCAAAAGCCAACATTCGTCCCTCCCTAGCTAAATACAGTCTTACTTGTCCCTTAGAAAGAATGGCAGTTACACATTTTTTTATCTCAAGGGTCAAAGTACTCTAGGTAGCACAGGAAACATCCCTCATGTTTATGCAGTTTCCTTAGTGAAACATTGACATTTTTGTCTCTTGCATATATTAGAATCAACAATTTAAGATATTATAAGATTCTAAAGTATTAGATTTAAATGCATAATAAAACTAGAATTGCCTTGTACCATTTCTCAAGTGAGAAAAAATAATGTTAAGAGTAGACTCAAGAACAAAAAAAAAGAGTAGACTCAAATTGGGGTCATTCAGCACTGGTTGAAACTTGTTTGCATAATATTCTTTTCCTGTCCAATCCATTCAGGATCCTCTGTAACTTATACAGGGGTGGGAATATGACTCAAAGTGCAAAAATAAAATATTTCACCCACATTACAGTGGGCTTCTAAGCGGCCTAATTTTAGACCTCAATATGCCAGCACTTTTTCTGACTCCTTGTTTTAAAATGGAATGTAAAAACTATACAATTAATATGCCAAGTAGCTAAGCTCAACCAGTTGGGGCTCAAAATCCAATTCCATAACTGTTCTACTGTCATAACTATTAACCAAAATCATTAAAAAGTAAAGTGACAAATGTTTTCACAATGGTCAAATTACTTAAGGTACTAAATTTCTAGTGTTGTAAACAGCAACTATGTTGTATCACTTTCTGACTGCCAAATTAAGACCAAAGAATGTATGTACACAATTATATTTAAAAATGAAAAATAACAAAACCTTTTCATATCCAAATATGTCTGACACTGTTCACTTCTGATGGCCAAGAATGACAAATTTCAAAAACCAAAAAGTTGTATTATGCCTGCAACCTGTAATAAAGTTCTTTTCGAACACAGAAAAAATATTCTTTGCATGCATACCTCCCTATTCACGGACATTAGAACTTTATCTAACATTTAGTAAAACATTCCACTATTTTGCTCATTAAATAACATCACTTAAAGGCATAAAATTGGGCTGTCATATGTCTAGCTAACTATAGCACAAAGTTGTTCCAGGTACCTACCTGACTAAAATTAAGCCAATTTTATTATTATGGATGCAGCCATTTCTCCCTCATAAACACTTACTGATGGTCACACTAAACCCTCAGAACAAAATAAGAACTGCATCTTCTGTTGCACCTTTGGAGAAAAATGCCAGTACTATATTTGTACTTTGTCACCTCATGTACAGCCTCTTCCATTCTCTTCTTCTTTCAGGCATCCTGGTATGTTCAGTATACTTTTCTTAAAGATGGTTCAGAAGGCAAAAATTATTTGTTAGTAATACAGATCACTTTCTACAGTTGCATTTTTAAAAAGATTAGTTCAAAGAAAAGTACTGCTCATTTGATGGAGGTTTTTCTTTGAAGATAATGAGGAGCTTAAAAAAATTATTTCTTGACTAGAGTCCTAATGAAGTTAAACAAAACAAAACAAAAACACTTTCAACCAGCAAATTGCTTAAGTTCAATACAAGTACTCAACAGGCGAGGGTAACAGCCTGACTTCAATCACAACATTAAATCTGCCAAAAGAGAAGAGTCAGAAACATCTACTTAAGCTTCCTATTCAAACGAATATGTAAGGACTCTTGACTGCTCTTTCTTGATTTCTATAATCACAGCCTTGCTCAAAACATGAAACTTCACTTTGTCAACATATAAGCCAAAAAGCAAGGAATCCAGGAACAGCTTAGGGGGAGAAAGCAAAGTTATTCACTTTCAACTACAGTATATTTAATCATGAACCCATTATAAAGATTGACTTTATCCAATTAATCTTTTCATTATTGCTGGTTTTGAAAATGGCCAACAATATTCATTAGGTACTGTACCATTAACATTGCATTCAAAAAAAGAAAACATGGGAAACCAAATTCTTGCTCTCCTACTCTGCTGATATGCTCTAGTATTGGCTAGAGTATGGTAGTACAAAAAGAGTCTTGTCGTGATATAAAAGGCAATAAACACATCAATGGAATAATGTTCGTGGGCAGCCAAAATGAAGAAGATTCCAAAGAGGTTGAGAACCCAGGACAAAGTATGCAAGAAATTCCAGCTTCTTGGTGTATCTGGGAAAAGGACAGAAAGATCGTTTTAAAACCACATTCTTTCCAATGCTTCTAAGTCACATGTTTCTTTCTTTTTTTTTTTTTTAAATTTTTATTTATTTATGATAGTCACAGAGAGATAGAGAGAGGCAGAGACACAGGCAGAGGGAGAAGCAGGCTCCATGCACAGGGAGCCCGACGTGGGATTCGATCCCGGGTCTCCAGGATCGCGCCCTGGGCCAAAGGCAAGCGCCAAACCACTGCGCCACCCAGGGATCCCAAGTCACATGTTTCTTAGGTCAGTCTGTCACTCTCATTCTTCATAGAACTTGACACCCTTCCAACAGCCTCCTCTGCAGCCAGTCATCTAATATATATGGAAGCACTAAAGAAATACTTACATTCAGTGACAAAGAAATTCAGCATAGTTAGGACGACTGTGTGGCCACTGAACATGTAATCTCCACAAGTGTGAACACCAGTTAGGGTCATCCCAAAGCCACTCCAAATGGCAAAGGCCCGGTGCAGTTTCTCCCATACACTGCCATATATCTATAAAGAAAGCTACAAATTAGTGTTTCAAGTGCTTGGAGAGGTAGGGGCTTCCAAACATCCACTCACATTTGAAATTCCAACGCTGAATGACTTAGAAATAAGATCTAAACAAAAGCAACCAGACTCCCAGTTTAATTAATTCCAGATATTAAAGGATGGTCAGATATATTCTGGTAATTAAATGTAATCAGTAGAATACAAATTTCTCTACTAAGGATTCGTTTACAGTGAAAAAAGTCACTATTACACAAAATATTTTCAAGTTTTTAATCCAATAATACAGGAGTATTTGCTGGCAGTTCTTGCCAATAAGAAATAAACTATAACAGAGACAATGGCTACCATTCAATCTCTATTCTTCCCTTCTTCACTGGTAACAGAATATCAGATTTATTTGAAATAACGAACTCAACCAAAACACTGCCTCCCTAGCCTAACTGCAGCTTGGTATGGTTTTGTGACTAAGTTCTATATAATAAGACATAAGTGGAAGTGTAAAAGATTTCTGGGAAGGTGACTTATAAAGCAAAGGGACAACAACCAGATGAAGTCTCTTTTGCCTTTCCTTCTGAAAGCCTACAACTCAGACTTGATAGTTGAAGCTCCAGTAGCCATCCTGGACCACTAAGTGGCCTTGAGGATGCAAGACAAGTGTTAGGACAGGAGAGGAGAAAGAGAGAAGCATCATAGGTTTTTGATAAGTACATATAGTTACACATGACCTAGTTTCAGATTTCTCTTATGAGACAGAACAAATCATTGTTTATTAAAACCATGCCATCTTGAATTTCCTATTATTACCAGTCAGACCTAATCCCCACTCCTGTACATAAGTGTAAGAAAGTAATCTATTTTGAGGAAGAGTTTAAGAATTTGAGTAACAGTCACTCTTTTAAAAAGCATGGGCATTTAATTTTTAAATGGCATTTAACATACAATAACAGTACAAAAAATCCTAACATGTTATGTGCATTTACTATGTGTAAGACATGCTGCTAAGTGCTTATGTGTTACTCTATTTAATTTCTAAAACAATCCTGTGAAGTGATTTAATTATGCAGCTGAGGAAACTGGCTTAGAGTGGTCAAACAGCTAATAAGTAACTTAACCAGGATGCACATCCAGGAAATCCAATTCCAAAGTCCTGTGTCTTTTTTTTTTTTTTTTAATTTATCCATTCATGAGAGACACTGAAAGAGAGAGGCAGAAAGACACAGGCAGAGGGAGAAGCAGGCTCCATGCAGGAAGCCCGATGTGGGACTTGATCCTAGAACTCCAGGAATACACCCTGAGCCGAAGGCAGATGCCCAACCACTGAGCCACCCACCCAGGCATCCCCCAAAGTTCTGTCTTTCAGGGCCTTTCTACTTGCTAGATGGGGTACTGCCCAATTCATAAAGTAATTTAATAATGTCAATTAGATCTTCAAAAAAAAAAAAACTCACAAAGAAAAAAAAAAGTCCTATGTTTTAAAGATTCTACTATGGCTAATTAACAACAGACATACCTTATTAGGTATCATGATTTCATTAGAAATCTCACCTGCTAATTATATACACCGAACTTTCCCTTTCTGCCTCAGTGAAGGGCAGGACAGGAAGATGAATTTATTATTGGAGAAAAGGAAAGATAAGTTACTAAAATACACATAGTTTGTTCTTCTAAGACCTCTAATGAGAATAGGGATGGAGATGGTACTCTTGTGAAAGTAAAAAATCAGGCAGTGAAGAATAGAGACTGCTAGGAAAATATTCTCAGCCAAGGGCAGTGATGCCAGTCAAAAGAAAGCAATCATCGTTCAGTTACTCAAGTCTTTCTATCCCTTCCAGTTTTAAATGTCCCAAATATTCTGTATCTTCTTTACTTAAGGTGGGCATTCTACATTTTAAAAACAGGTAGGTTCTTGGTTCTGTGCCTAAACCTTCTACTTCTGAGAATGACATTTCAAGCAATTATTTTATTTCAATGAAAATGCCCTATGGAGTTTACTATAAGGGATGTGATCGCTAGTTACTATCACCTTAACTTTCTATTTTTAACTGCTACAAATAATACAGGTCAATAAGTAGGTTATATTATAATGTAAAGCAATTAACAGCATTCAGGGCAGATTTGAATAGAAATGTCCATATATAACTAACTGATAATGAAAAACAGTCCTTAGAGACAGAAAAGGAGCTATCCATACTGTAGAGGGATGGTGTCTAATTTATTTTTGTAGCACACATTACAGCCCTATGTACATATATCATTCTCTTAGTGGCTGACCTACAATTAAATCCCTCAGCTACGTGAAATTCTCTTTTCAGTGGAGTAAGCTTCTATTTTTCTTCTTTAAAAAAATCTCTTCTAATCAATTACCATACTATTTTGGGGGAATTATTCTACCCCTATTTCATAGCACGTACAGAAATAAATTCAAAAGAGTAAAGATTTAAATATATAACGTAAGACTGGTAGGGGCACCTGGGTGGCTCAGTCAGTTAAGCATCTGCCTTTGGCTCAGGTCATGATCTCAGGGTTCTAGGATTGAGCCCCATATTGGGCTTCCTGCCCAGTGGGGGTCTCTTTCTCTTTTACTCTCTCTCCCTGCTCATGCAAATAAATAAATAAAAATCTTTAAAACATAACACTGTAAAAGTCTCATATCATCATCTTTCATTAATCAGAATGGCAATGACTCCAGAAATTGATAAGGAGTGCTGGCAAGGGGTTGGGGAAACTGACACATATACAGTGTTGGTCATAGTGAAAAGTTTGTTTTTTTCTACTGGATGTTTGTACAAAATGTATTTGATGTGTATATTCTTTGATTTCATAATCCTACTTCCAGGAATTTATGTTAAGTAGACCATTAAATAAATGAAAATGCATAAACACACAAGAACATTCATGACGGTACGTTTTATAAATAGTAAGATTTGGAAACAACATAAATGTACATCATTTGGAAACTGGTAAATCATACAGTGGAACACTGCAGCTATTAAAAAGATGAGGTACAGCCATATGTATTTCTTCAGAATTAAGTAAACAACATACTATTAAATAAAATATAAACTAAAAAACAATGTCTACAATGTAATCTTATCTTTTATTTAAAAAGTATCTACTAGGGCGGGCCCGGGTGGCTCAGTGGTTTAGCACCGCCTTCAGCCCAGGGCCTGATCCTGGAGAGCCGAGATCGAGTCCCACATCGGGTTCCAGTCCCACATCGGGCTCCCTGCATGGAGCCTGCTTCTCCCTCTGCCTGTGTGTGTGTCTCTCATTAATAAATAAATAAATAAGTCTTTAAAAAGAAAGTACTATATAAATTTATGTGAATGTGTAAGCATGCTTAAAAATAGTGTATGTGGCTATATACTCACTATTAACAGGATTATTTATGAGATGGTTGAAAGAAGAGGGGATTATGTGAGCTTTTACTTTTCAATTTATATATTTTTAGAAATATAAAATACTGCCTTTACAATAAATAATCCTAAGCGTTATATTAATCCTTCTCTCTTGCTTACTGGTTAGTTTCCTAATACCTGGAGAAAGTTTTGTCACCCTTTAGCTCACGGCTGTATTTTTAGTTCTTGATCCCTTGGCTGCTTAATTTTCCCTTGTTGGCATTTCAACTATTTCTATTACAATAGAACTGACAATTTTGTTTAACACTTATACAAACAATATTAAAATAACAACAAAGGTGCTAACATATATTTGAATATTTGGCAACATATAACTAAAGCACAGAGGCTTAGAAAAGTAAAATAATAAATTCTTTTGTCCAAATTTAATGAGTCACAAAGGCCAATTCTGTATATAAAGTACAGGTGATTTTCAAGTTTCTAGAAGTGTTTGTTTTTTTGTTTTGTCTTTTTGTTCCCATCTGCATAACTTCTCCCCTCTCAATATAATCAGAAGAGAAGATATTGTCTATAACATACCAAAATAAGCTACAAAGTTTAAAACAAAAACAATAAATTAGCCATTATTTAGTATATCCTAGAAAACAGCAAGTTTAGAATAGTGGGTACTTTATTTTAAATGGAATATGGTCAAACGGAAAACTTTTTTAAAAGGAGCGGTAAGGATATTGAAGGGACCACAGTCATGTCATATTGATGTGGAGAACAACGGCAAAAGAAAAAAATTAAATTTTTTTACAACTTACAGCCCATTGACAAGTCCCTGAGACAGGCAGAGTGACCTTCCTCTAGGAACTCAGCTGCCTCTACATTAATACTTTGCTAAGGGCCAATGGCAATTTTAGCTTAACATTATCCTAATCTCCAAGATCCTGTAACTCTCCTTTAACATATACAAATTCCTTTGGAAACTTTATCTCTATTCCCCAAGATACATGTTAGCAGTCATCTTCCAAGATAATGGCCCCCTGATATATATCCGAAGGGTCTCATGACTAAGGTTTAACAAGACAGTAATAAATGACCTTTTCCTGACAATAGCTAGCCCGCTCAAGGTCCTGGAAACCTTGCTTCCAAAATTCTCTAAAGAATTATACTAGTCCCTAACCCCCTCTCAACTTGGAAGGTATATAATCAATCAGTCACCCGTGACAACTCCAGTATAGCACTTTCTGCCCATGAGACTTGTCCCTATGCTTTAATAAAACCACCTTTTTGCACTGAAGATGTCTCAAGAATTCTTTCATGACTGCTTGCTCCAAATTCCAACATTTCCACATCAATATGAGGAACTAAAGATGCTCAGGATGGTGAGAAAGGGAAAAATGGTAATTCAAAGAAACTTGTTTTCTACAGCTCCACAGCACAGAACCAGTATCAATGGACAGATGTTAATAGGAAGGTAGATTCTGGCTTAAGATTTCTACCAAATTATTTCTAGAGGTTTATTACAGATAATGAAAAATACTGAAAAGCACGTTTTAAACATTTTATTTATTTATCTATTCATCCATCCATCCATCCTTTAGAAAGAGAGGCAGAGGGAGAGGGACAGGGAGAGAGACAACCTTAAGCAGGCTCCATGCTCAGTGCATGAGGCTGATGCAGGGGCTTCAGTCTCACAGCCCTGAGATCATGATTTGAGCTGAAATCAAGAGTCGGACACTTAACCAACTGAACCACCTAGGCACCCCTAAAAGACATTTTACCATTAAAAGTAGAGTCTTAGCCCTACTATATATATATGGTGCCATCAACCCCCCAAGAATAAGAATGAATGATAAAGAAGGTAGCAGGCTACCTTTCCAGTACACTGCAGGTGCTGTCCTGGCACGGAGAGGGAGGTCACAAACATGGTAAAGCAGCGAAGCAAGAATACAGTGCCCATCAGACTACAGAGCCTTCGAAGAAGTATTGACCTGTGAACAGAGCGACCAAAAAGAAAGAAAGATCAGAAGAAAGCAAACCCCAAAACTCCAAGCATCATGTGTTTACTTAACAGGAGAGCAGGTAGGAAAACCACTAGAACTAGGCTCTTTGAAGAAGACACAAATCTTAGAGAAATCTTAGATCTGAAGCATCCCTGTCCAACAGAACTTTGCAATACTGGAAATATCTTGTAACTGCACTGTCCAATAAGGTATCCACATGTGGCTCTTGAGCACTTGAAATGTGACTGATACATCCAAGGAACTGAATTTTAACTTATTTTATTTTCATTAATTTAAATAGACATATGTGGTTAGGATCTGCCATGTTAAACACTACTGACCTAAGGGCATCATTTCATTGATAAGAAAACACAGCTAAGAGAAAGTAAAGGAATTATGCAAGAAAGAAGTAAGACTAGTACCTAGTCTGCCTCTCAGCTTAATATTAGTGCTATTATTTATATATTGCTCATAAATTATTTACTTTATGAGAGGTAAAACTAAACATGATTCTAGGGAATTTTTTGCTCATTAATAATTTTGTAAATTGGTTACTGATAGTAGCTATCTTAAACATTCTCCAATCTCTCTTAAACTATAAAAATACTAAGTTTTTTTAGATACAAGTTTTATATTAAGTATACCTAGCAAAATTTTTTTAGCAAAAATTTTGAACTGCATTGTGATTATCACTTGTACTGTCATATTATTTTTTAAAACTTCCAAACCAAAACAGACTATAATATTCTTAAACACCGGGACTATGCTTTACCCATTTTCAAAATGCTCTTCTATCCCTCAAAAAAGTATTAAAACACAGGTTAAAAGATCTTAAATTTTAGTGTGTACATCTGGAATGGAGCCTAGGAATCTACATTTTAACAAGAAACCAGGTGATTCTAATGAAAGCAGTATAAAGGCCACACCTAAAGAAGCCTTTCTTTGACTAATCAAATGCCAAAACTCGCATTTAACTGGCCACTGCTATGCTTTGCTAAATCTACCAAAGTTTCCTCTATGGTAAATTCATTCTTGAAGAGTAGATAAATTCAAATTCATTGGCATCTTGTGAGCCAAAGTTAAACCAGGAAGCAACAGTGATATTATACGTTTTTAAACCACCTCTAGTTTTAAGTAATCCAGAGTTTAAAATATTTCTGGAAAATGGGAAAGAACGAAGCATTATACAGCCTAAAAGTTTGGCAATAATAGCAATCATCAACCTTTCTTTTCACCTTCAAAGCAACGGAATACCTGCTGCTTAGGACCTAAAGCCCCTCACTGGTTTACTTGAAAGCATTCCCTGTTGAGGAGAAAGGATAAAAAATTCAAGAAAGTGTACCTATTCCTCATCAGTGTCCACAGACAATGGATAGCAGATCCACAAACTTTATAGTTCTTGAAATTTTTTCATTATGTCTTTTTAAATAATTTCCCCTCATTAGCACAGGAAAGAAGCCTCCCCTTACTACTTATTAATTTAAAAAAAAAAAAAACTCTTTCCTTTATATTTCTTAATGAAAGTGCCAAAGAAGCACTTTCCCCACACAGCAATTTCCTGTATCATCTTAAACCACACTGACTAGATGTACATGGTGTGCAAATAATCCCTTTTCTACTGGACCTCCTCCAAGCAGAGAATTTCTTCCACCCAAATACTGTCCTTGACCAAAGACTGTCCTTGGAGGAGTTTCTATTCTTCAACAGAAAGTGACATTTCCGATTTGTTTCCAAAGAAAGTTACGGCTAGACTGTCAGCTGTTGGCTCATGGCTGAACATCACCATCTCTGATCTTTGCCTGCAGAATACTGCTAAATACGCAGGTATTACTGCACAGGGACTTTCTTGTTGATCAAACCCAAAACATTTTTCATAATGAAGAAAGAAGGAAATTAACAAGGAAACTACAAAAGGGGGAAACAAGGTTTGATGAACTTTATCCAAGACAGTCAAAATATTTTGTCTTTTAATGGAGTAACTGAGGTACCTGTGTTTGTGAAGAAGAAGAACCAGGAGCCAAATATAGCACAAAATCATGCCACATACTTCTGTCATGGCAAAGGCCCATGGAATTCTAGGAACACTGGAACAGAAAAAAATTACATTTTGGACTGACAAGAAGCGTATTACGTAAATGACACTCTTTGTAGTAAGAACTCTTCTAAATTGCCTTCTATAACTTTTATCTCTTTTAGGAGATGATATTTAAAGAAACTGGGGGGAAAGATTGTTTCATAAAGTATTCCATTTACCAAAACCTCTTTGCTGTCTGTGATTCCCAAATAATGATTCTCTGTGAAGAAGTTAACAACCCTTTTCTTCCTCCCTGTAGTATGGTATCCCAGAATACAGAACTGCCCACAAACATCAACATCAATGGGAAAAGTTTCACTCTTGCTAATTGAAGAATCAGGGCTTGAAATTGACTCCTCTTTTCTTTTTTTCTTATAATAAATTTGGTTTTGTTTTAGAGGTAGTAAATAAGAGTTTTTGTTTTGGGGATCCCTGAGTGGTGCAGCGGTTTGGCGCCTGCCTTTGGCCCAGGGCGCGATCCTGGAGACCCGGGATCGAATCCCACGTCGGGCTCCCGGTGCATGGAGCCTGCTTCTCCCTCTGCTTCTCCCTCTGCCTGTGTCTCTGCCTCTCTCTCTCTCACTGTGTGCCTATCATAAATAAATAAATAAATAAATAAATAAATAAATAAATAAATAAATAAATAAATAAATAAATAAATAAATAAATAAATAGAAAGAGTTTTTGTTTTGATTTATTCCTTCATTACTTTCTGCCCTCCTTTGTTTTATATCCATTTTCTTCTCTTTTTCCATTGATTCCTCTTTCTTCACCAAATCTTTCTTCACAGCTCCTGTGGTTATTCACTAGTAAAATACATGTCACATTTCTTAATTTAAAAAAGGGGGGGGGCATCTGGCAGGCTCAGTTGGTTGAGCATGTGACTCTTGATCTCAGGGTTGTAAGTCTGAGCCCCATGTTGCATGTAGAGATTACTTAAAAATAAAATCTTAAAAACTAAATACATACATAAAAAGAGAAGGAGAAGGAGAAAAAGAAGATAGAGGATGGAACAGGGTAAAGGTGGCAAGGAGTACAAACAGGTCATCTTCAGGTGGTAGGATTATTGTCTTATTTTTATTCTTTGTACATTTCCACTTAAAATTCTTTTTTTTTTTTTTTTTTTTTAAATATTTTATTTATTTATTCACGATAGTCACACAGAGAGAGACAGAGAGGCAGAGACACAGGCAGAGGGAGAAGCAGAGGGAGAAGCAGGCTCCATGCACCGGGAGCCCGACGTGGGATTCGATCCCAGGTCTCCAGGATCGCGCCCCGGGCCAAAGGCAGGCGCCAAACCGCTGCGCCACCCAGGGATCCCTCCACTTAAAATTCTTACACGATGTGTAATTTTATAGCTAAGGAAAGTTATTTATTAAAAAGAAAACATAAAACCTGAAAGAAAGATATTAACAGTCTACTCCAAACCTTAATCAGAGTAAGTGAAGAGAGCTAATCATTTTTAGTCAGGGACTTGTCTTTTACCTATTACACCTCAGGAAAAAAGACACCTCTTCTGTATTTTTAATCTACTGTTGCCTTTTATATCTGGTATAACTGGGGGAAGGGTTATTTCACATGTCAGAAATTTTCAGATAAAACAGATTCCTGAAGCACCTGGGTGGCTCAGTCGGCTGAGCATCTGACTCTTCGTTTCAGCTCAGGTCAAGGTCTTGGGGTCTTGAGATTGGGTCTCAAGTTAGACTCTATGCTAAGGGTGGAGCCTCCTTGAGATTCATCCTTTGCATGTTCCCATATAAATACATCTTTAAAAGAAAGTTTCCTTTAAATGACTTTTAGCCATATAAACTTTAAAAATTAACATTAAGGGACACGTGGGTAGCTTGAGCATCTGCCTTTGGCTCACGGCGTGATCCCGGTCTGGGGATCGAGTCCCGCATCAGGCTCCCTTGTGAGGAACCTGCTTCTCCCTCTGCCTCTCTCTGTGTCTCTCATGAATAAACTATTTAAATAAATAAAAATGAACATTAAAATAGATGTATATGAATATATATATGTATATCTATAAATGTGTATGTGTGTATATATATATAAATATATGCAAAACATTTCCCAACGTTTAGTATGGAAATAAGTTTTCTGACCCACTCGTTACCTAATTATTGCTCCCCAGAGGCAATCACTTTCATTCATGTGTTTTATTTGGGCAGCTCCCTACCCCCCACTTCATTTTTTCTCCCCTATTCTCAATATTGTTTCACCATTAAAAAATAATAATTTTGGCTTTCACTTAACGTAAGTTTGTATATATCATTTGTAGCTGAGTCAGGAGAGAACAATGATCAAATCTCTTTCTTGTAGTAGAAATTCTTATATTCTCTACAGCTAAAAATATATATATATATTTTTAAGTTCGCTGTTTCTTGTGTGTGCCTATCACCATTCATCTTCAAACTGGTCTACCAATTTCAATTTTTCCTTTTAAGGTAAATTTCTCCTCCTAGAGTTCTTTTTTTTCCAATTTTGTATGGCTGCATTTTCTAGTTTTCCTGTATGGCTTTTTGAAATAAAACTTGACCTTCGTCTTGGAAATTCCTTTCTGTATTAGACTCTTTGTTTCTTGAACCCATGTTCTCTTTTTCTGTTTACCTCTTAAGTTTTGTTTTTTTAAGATTTTTTAAATTTACTTGGGGAGGGGGGAGCATACACAGGTGGGGGGAGGAACAGAGGAAGAGGGGGAAGCAGACTCCTCACTGATCAGGGAGCCCAATGCTGGGCTTGATCCCTGGACCCTGAGATCATAACCTGAGCTGAAGGCCACCTAGGCACCCCTACTCATTAGTTTTGATGATGTATATCCTCCACTTTCTGAGAAAGACAAGATGAAGAATAAACTTGGTTGTTTTGTTTGTTTTTTAAGTCAAGGGGAAGGGCAGAGAGAGAACCTTAAGCAGGCTCCACACCCAGCTCCAAGACCCACACTGTGCTCCATCTCACAACTCTGAGATCATGACCAAGCAAAAACTAAAAGTTGGGATGCTCAACTGACTGAGCCACCCAGGCACCCTTAAACTTGTTTTTAATGTTAGTTTTAAGGGGCACCTGGATGGCTCAGTCAGTTAAGTGTTTGCCTTTGGCTCAAGTCATGATCCCAGGGTCCTGGGGTCGAGCCCTGCATCAGGCTCGCTGCTCAGTGGGGAGTCTGCTTCTCCTCCCTCTGCCTCTCTCCATGCTAATGCTCTCTCTCTCAAAATAAATAAATAATGTTAGTTTTATTGAGATTTAATTAACAACCAGAAAAATTCACCCATTAACTATACAGTTCAATGAGTTTTGACAAACATTCAGTCATGGAACAACTACCACAATAAAGATACAGAATATTTTCATCACTCCAAAGAAGTTCCCCTGTGTCCTTCTATAGTCAATCCCCTTTCATTTCTAGTCTTAGGGCAACCACTCAACTGATTTCTGTCCTATATTGGTTTGCCTTGCCCAGAATGGCATACAAATGGAATCTACGTACCTTTTGTAGCTGGTTATTTTCACTTCACATAATATATTTCAGATTCAGCCATGTTATTCCATGTATAACTTTTATAGATTTATTAAAGATTTTATTTATTCGTGAGAGACACAAAGAGAGAGAGAGGCAGAGGCAGAGACACAGGCGGAGGCAGGCTCCATGCAAGGAGCCCAATGCGGGACTCGATCCCAGGACTCCAGGATCACGCCCTGGGCCGAAGGCAGGCGCTAAACCCGCTGAGCCACCCAGGGATCCCCAATCCATGTATAATTCTTAATCCATTCACTGGTTGGTAGATTTTTGGATATTTGATGGATATCTGGATATATCCAGTTTTGGGTGGTTTTGAATAAAGACCATTACAAGTCTTTGCATGGATTATGTTTTTATTCCTCTTAGGTAAACACTTAGGAATGAAACTATTGTGCCCCATGTTAAGAATATGTTTAACTTTTTAAGAAACTGTTAAACTGTTTTCAAAGCAGTTCTATCATTTTGCATCTCTACCAGCAATGTATGAGAGTATCAGGTGCTCTGGATCCTTGTCAGGTGTTATCAGTTTTTTTCTGTGGAGTCGGGAAGTAAATATTTTGAGACTTGCAAAATTAAACATTTCCTTGGTAAGTTTAGCCTTAACTAACTGGTAGCTTGTCTGGACAGAGAATTCTAGGTTAGACCTTGCTTTCTCTCGGAAAGTTAAAGGTATTGCTCTTGTCTTCTAGTTTCCACTGTTGTAAAGAAGAAGTTTGAAGCTATTCGGATTTCTAATCTTTGTATGTTACTTGTTCTGTCACTTAAGAAGCTTTTAGGGATCCCTGCTTCTCCCTCTGCCTGTGTCTCTGCCTCTCTCTCTGTGTGTGTGTGTGTGTGACTATCATAAATAAATAAATTAAAAAAAAAAAAGAAGCTTTTAGGATCTTCACTCTGAATCAGTGTTCTGAAATTCTCCATTTCTTGTACTGGGTGCTTAGTTAAGGGCCCTTTCAATCTGCAAAGTCATATCCTTTGAATTTGGGAAATTTCTTTGTATTATATCCTAAATATTATCTTCCTTTTTTCTCTACATATTCTTTCTAGAACCCATATTTGTTCACTGTTGGGCCAACTGGACTGATTTTACTTTTTCTCTCTTTTTTCTTAAAGTTTTTTTTAAAAAAAGTAATCTCTATA
Organism: Nyctereutes procyonoides; assembly: GCF_905146905.1. Classification (NCBI taxonomy): domain Eukaryota; kingdom Metazoa; phylum Chordata; class Mammalia; order Carnivora; family Canidae; genus Nyctereutes; species Nyctereutes procyonoides. The sequence goes on from NW_026575046.1 coordinate 62,750,753, forward strand.
CCAAGTGTGGGGCTTGAACCCACAACCCCTGAGATCAAGAGTTGCATGTTCCACTGAATAAGCCAGCCAGGAGCCCCTCTCCTCTACTTTTTCATCTGTTCTATATACTGGGCAATTTCGTCAAATCTATGTTTTAATTATTCTGTTGGATTTTAAATTTCTACTTTCATTTTTTATTTTCCAAATTTCTTTCTCTGAATTTTCCTTTTTTTATAGCCTACTGTTCCTGTCTTATAAAATACAACATCTCTTAACTGTCAGAATATGGTTATTTTTTTTTTTTTTGAAGTGTTCTTCTGCTTTCTATTTTGTGTTTCTACTTTGCTTTTTTTCTGTTTGCATTGGTTTGTTTTCCTTAAATGTCTGGTCATTCTTGACTGACCATTCATATTTGGCAGTCAAGTACTAAAGAATAATAATTTGATGCTCTGTGTGCATAGACTGAGCTTGTCACATTTTGGGTTTCACTGTAGAGTGATGGAGCAGAATAGAGCAGAAGTCTGATTGATGAGATAGGAATATCTTCCCTATCATGGTATCTCTAGTCCTTTCACTTGTGCAGGTTTTCCAAGGAGAGGACTTGCATATAGGAAGTCTGGCTACTTAAGGGAGCTAGAAATCTCAGTGATCAGTATGTAAGTTTACATTGAAAATATACTGAAAACAGGCATCTTTTTTCTCATCTGGGCATGGTGTCCCAGAGTCCAGAGTCCCTCACATTTAACTAGTCTTAAGAATCTACCACCTATCTTCTGTTGGAATAAAGAAGGGCTGGGGTGCCTGGGTGGCTCAGTCAGTTATGCGCCTGCCTTCAACTCAGTTCATGATCCTGGAGTCCTGGGATCAGCCTACTTCTCCCTCTGCTCCTCACTCAGCTCGTGCTCTTTTACTCCTCTCTCAAATAATAAAATCTTAAAAAAAAATAGAGAAGGTCTAAGTTTCTTAAATTGCTTTTCAATCAATTCTCCCATATTTATCTGTACCTGGTCATGAAAGATGCTTGGTGTCACCTATTTTGGGAGTTTTTCTAGAACTCTGCAATATAAATAAACTCACCTCTTGGACATTGCTGGTCACCATCCCTAATCTTACAATAGGCACTTACAGCTCTCTACTTTCCAAATTTTCATGATCACTGTTCTTAATTAATGGGATTATAGGATTCCCCTTCATCTCCTTTTACTGTTGTTTTAGTGAAGTGTTGTGAGGAAATTTTTATTCAAGATCTCATTTATTTTGATGCAAAGTTTTCTAAAATGTATTATACATGTATATGCCTCTTTTTTCTGGATAAAAATTTAATTTTCTTTGGTAATTCAATCATGATTGTGAACACTGATTATTACACTGAACATGGTAATGACTTCAGGGACTACTGAGAAATGAAGGTTAAGCTCCAGACTAGTTTTTCCGTTATTTATGTTTGCTTTTTTAAGTGCTTCTGGTTCTTCTCTTGTCACTATTTTAAGTGGGCCTGCCTACAGACACATCCCTATCTCCTTCTAATTTTCTAATCATGATGTGCTAAAGGTCTTGGAAGTGTGTGACAATAGCTTCAGAAGCAGACTCTGAAATAAAGATCAGTGTGAAAGGGAGTAGGAATGTTCCCAAGAGAAAACCTTAGTATACTGAGGAAATGAGATCAGGAAGGCAAAGGAAGCAAGGCAAGGGTGAGATATTAAAGTCTAGTGGAGAAGCTATGTTAAAGGTTAACTACGGCTCAATCCTGTGTGGAATTTGGGAGACAGTGTAGGTCTGACCTAAAAGTTGTCCCAATTAGTGTGAAGAGAAATAAAATCTTTGTCTCAACTCATCAGTCAATGGTTAAGGGCTGTTGCTGGAGGGATGTAAACTCCTAAGCACGTTTGCCTCTATCTGCAAGCAGGCAAAATGTGTTCAACAGCCCGGATGCAGCTCTCCAACAGACACATCTGCTGGATTTTGGGAGTATCCGTGTGCAAGAAAATGAAAAAGAGATCTGGGAGTGTATAGAGAGAACACTGACAGTACCTGCTACTATCCTCCTATGAATAAAGCTTAAATGCTTAAGAGCATGAAGATTTGTAGTGGGCAGCATTGTAGAGAGGCAAAATTTGGCTTCAAATCCCCATCGCAAGCTGAAAATCACATATAGGTCTATATAAAACTTTGTACACAAATGTTAACAAGCAGCATTATTTGTAGTAGCCAAAAAGTGGATACAGGGGGTCCCTGGGTGGCTCAGCGGTTTAGTGCCTGGCTTCAGCCCAGGGCCTGATCCTGGAGTCCCAGGATCAAGTCCCACATCAGGCTCCCTGCATGGAGCCTGCTTCTCCCTCTGCCTGTGTCTCTGCCTCCCTCTCTCTCTCTCTCTCTCTCTCTCTCTCTCTCTCTCTGTATCTCTCATGAATAAATAAATAAAATCTTAAAAAAAAAAGTGGATACAACTAACCATTCATCAACTCATGAAGAGATATAGTATTATCATACAATGGAATATTGTTCTGTAATAAGGATGAATGAACTACTGATAACATACTACTATATGGATGAATCTTGAAAACATGCTAAATGAAAGAAGTCAATCACAAAAAAAGGCCACATATTGTACGATTCCAAAATGTCCAGAATAGACAAATTCAGAGACAGAATGTAGATTAGTGGTTGCTAGGGAACAGAGGGAGGAGGGAATGGAATGGGACTGATAATGGATAGGAATTTCTTTTTGGGGTGATGAAAAGGTTCTGGAATTAGTGGTGATGGCTGCACAACTCTGTAAATACACTAAAAACTACTGAATTGAACACTTTACAAATAAGATCCTCATTTCTCTTTCAGGGCAGTTTTCCTCCTTTCTCCCACTACGCCACAGTTATAGTCATCTATAGAACCTGAGCATCTATTTTCTCATTTCTTCAAGATTCCAGCTTCTAGTTCACTATCACTCTCTCCAAAACTTCTATTTCTATTTTAACTTGAATTCTTCTCACTCACTTCTTTTTCCTTCCCCTCCTGTGACTTTGTCTTTTATTCTACTTCAATGCCCATGCCCAAGATTATAACCTGGATCTTATCCGAAGATTGTCTTTCATAATCTCAATTATATCTCAACGAATCCTATACTAACCAATGCCTTTTCTCTTTTCAGTTTAAGTCTTCTAGTACTCCAACACTGATAATTTTGAGCCCTAAAACCCACTGATCTTATAACATTTTCACTGTCCTTCACCTATCTCATATCCTCACGTTCCTTCTTAGCCACCTGAGTCCATGGTCAGTCATTACAATCACTCCCTTGCCTGTTTTTCCTTCATTATACTGCCTAGCAAAACTTCAATCTTGCTTAAATTCAATCATCTACCTACTCCATACTTGTATGTGTGCGGTTGAGGAAGGAAAAACCCACAATGCCAATATGATTACTAACTTCAAGGAGGCTGTCAGTGCTGCTACTATATCATACAAGTCTATTCACTCTTATAGAGGACTATTTTATACCTCATTCTTCTTCCTCAAATCATCATCCTTCTCTCCATTTTCTAACTCTGTTCACAGAGAATATAAAAACAATCAGGAGAGCATTTCCTCATGCTCCACCACCACCATCCTAGCAAACTTTTACTTCCGCTTCTATATTTTCTATCTTTCTCCTTGCCATGGATAAACGGTCATGAACAGCCCATTGCCTAAAATCAGCCTCTCCCACCCACTAGATCCCATCTCTTTTCACTTATTCAAGGACATGAAAACCATATCCTCTCTTTCCTCTAGTACTATTTCCCTCCCCCTCAAATTGGGTTCATTCTTATCATCAATAGAACATACTATATAACATAGCCCATCCAAAACTAAAACCCTGGTGACTCTACATCCTTTCCCTCCTCTTCCCAAGCTACAGCTCCATTTCTCTGCTACCTTTACAGAAAAACTTGTAAGACTTGATTATTTCCAACTTCTCTTTTCCCACTCTTGTTCTCTCTCATCAGTTCTTTGCCCACTTTTTAAAACTTTTCTGGGGGTATGAAAAGTTGAAAGAATACTTTATGCCCTTCATCTAAATGCATCAACTATTTAGAGACTCCTCAGCAAGCAGGGAGTCCGACATGGGGCTTGATCCCAGGACCTCAAGATCATGACCTGAGCTGAAGGCCGACGCTCAACCAATTGAGCCACCCAGGTGCCCCTACGTTAATTTTTTAAGGTTAAAATTATTTATTTGAGAGAGAGAAAGAAAGTGAGCATGAACAGGGGGAGGGAGAAGGAGAAGTAGACTCCCCCAATGAGTAGAGAGCCTGATGTGGGGCTTTATCCCAGGATCCTGAGGCCATAACTTGAGCTGAAGGCAGATGCTTAACCAACTCAACTCAGCCACTCAGGTACCTTTCCATATTTGTTTATTTCACTCTTTATATACATACTTACACACACAATTTTAGAAGAGACAGGCCCCACCCCCTGCAAAAAAGGTAGAGAAATTATGACACTTCTCTCCTAAATACTCCAACGTGTATCTCCTAAGAACAAGGATATCCTGAAGCACCTAGGTGGCTCAGTGGTTGGGTGTCCGCCTTTGCCTCAGGTCATGATCCCAGGGTACTGGGGTCAAGTCCTGCATCAGGGTCCCTACAGGGAGCCTGCTTCTCCCTCTGCCTATGTCTCTGTCTCTCTCATAAATAAATAAATAAATAAACAAACTTGAATAATAAAAAAAAGAACAAGGATATCCTCTTCATAACCCAATACACTATTACACCTAGGATACTATAACACTGATTAAGTGTTACATATCATTTAAGACGCAGTCCATATTCAAATTTTCCTAACTATATCCAAAATGGCTTTCATTTTTTCTTGATATAGAATCCAATGCTCTTGGTTACAGTTCTTCAATATCCCTCTGTCTGGCTTTTGTTTGCTATTACATCGACATTTTTGGAAAGTCCAAAGATTTGTCTGATAATTTCCTCATGATTAGATTTAGGTTATATTTTTGGGGAGCAAGATTATTAGGTAATGTGAACATCACATCCAATGCACATGTCAGTTTGTCACACTGTAATGCTAACATTTGATCATTTGGCTAAAATGATGCATGCCAGATCATCAATTAAGAATACTTAATTATTCTCCCTGTAATTAATTAATATGTGAGATATTTTCAGATTATGTGAATATCCTTGACCTTTTACCTAAAGCTTTTATTTTTTTTTTTTTTAAGATTTTTATTTATTTATGCATGAGAGACATAGAGAGAGAGAGGGGCAGAGACGCAGGCAGAGGGAGAAGCAGGCTCCATGCAGGGAGCCCGACGCGGGACTCGATCCTGGGTCTCCAGGATCACGCCCTGGGCTGAAGGCGGCGCTAAACCGCTGAGCCACAGGGGCTGCCCTTACCTAAAGCTTTTAGCATCCACTGATAACTTGCCTGAATCAATTACTATGTTGTATGTTCCAAATTAGGCCAGCTATGTTTATTCGTATTATTATTGAGGAATTTCCCCTCTTACCCCACCATTTTTTATCACTATGTATTCACAGATTCTTATTCAATATATTAGAATCCATTACCATCATTATGTTTTTTGATGTTCTAATTGTCCCAGTTTGGCTCTTTTGACATGCTTTCATTGGTTTTGTGCACTCCCCTGCTTTATGAAATAAGAGTTGTTTCACTCATTTTATACTTTCCTTGCCCCACACTTAAAACCAGTTCATATCAGTTCTGAGAAATCTTCCTTACTCTTCTTTATGATTAAATAGTACTCTGCTATATAGATGTACTATATTCAACCAGTTTTCCATGGATAAGCATTTAGATTATTTCCAATATTTATAGTTACTACAAATAATGTCACAATGAATAATTTTATACATAAGTTATTTCATATTTGTGGATATATATCTAGGTAAATTCCACTAAGTCTCATATTCTCTTTTGAACATATTACAATTAGCTTTTCTCTTATTAACTCTTGTGAAGGTCACATGTTGCTAAATCCAGTGGTCAATTATTTGCATTTTACTTGATCCCTCAGCAGCACTTGACACAGCTAATTATTAATTATTTCTACCCTCTTATAATACTTTTTTTTTTGGCTTGCAGGATACTACCTTCTTTCTCCTTACTTCTGGACTTACACGATCATGTTCTTGGGCTCCACCTTCAATCTTTTTCCCTTTCAAAACTCATTCTCTAGAAGACCTTATTTCACATCATGGCTTTACCTATTCTGGCAACTTCCAAATTTCAGCTTACATCTTTCTAAACTCCAACTTATCTTTCCATTTCTTTTGTGACATTTGATTTAGTTAAAAGGTATCTCAAATTTGACATGTCCAAAACCAAACCCTTATTTTCCTCTCCAAGTCAGCTCCTTCCACAGTCTTCCCATCTCTATAAAGGGCAACTCCATCTTTCCAGGTGCTCAGGTAAAAAACCTTAGACTAATCCTTGACTTTTCTTTTTCTTACACCTTATATGCAAATCTATCAGCAAGTCTTGTTGTCTGTGCTTTCTGAATATATGCAGAGAACTTGACTCTTTCACATCATCTCTCCCACTACTCTTCATATAATTCACCTTATTTCTGTCTAGATGACTTCAATAATTCAATCCCTTCTTTCCCCACACCACATCCACACCCAGGCTATTCTCAACACAACTAGAGTTACCTTTTAAAATGAAGTTAGATCACTTTACCCTTCTCCTAAATACTTTGCAAAGGCTTCCCTTTTCGTTCAGAATGAAAGCTAAAGTCCATACAATGGTCTACAAGTCACTATACTATCTGAATTCCTGTCTCCTCTCAGACTTCATCTCCAACTGATCTCCCTATCTCTCACTTGCTGTTTCTTGAACATGGTAAGTATACTACCAATTCAGGATTTTTTCCACCTTACTGTTTCCTCTGCCTAGAATATTTTTTTCCTCAGATATCCACATGCTTTCTTCCTTACTTCCTTAAGTTCTTCTGTTTATAGTTGGGGAGGAGATAAAGGGATCTAATAGTTTCTTAAACATTAGTTTTCACTTGATTCTTCTTATTTTAGCACCATCCTTTCACCTGCAGTATCCAGAGCTTTGAGAAATCTGCAACATAGACTGGGCTCAGTTTTCCTAACTGCTGTTTTAGAATTAAGTTATTTTAGGTCTGTTAGTTGTCACTCATTCATCTACTTTTAAACTTCCAGAAATGAAAAAAATAAAAATAAAAAAATAAACTTCCAGAAATGTAGGTTTGAGGAACAAAATGTTATATATATATATATATATATATATATATATATATATATATATATGTCATTCTGCCATCTTAACACACATACTTTAATTCATTTCATTTTAAAAAACATATACAAAAAATAAAAAACATATACAATAGGACACTTTCAGAAGCATAAAATATTTTATAAAAACAAATCTCTACAAACTTTAAAAGCTTTAAAAATTACCAAAATAAAAACTAAGAGTTTTGAATTTCATTCTATTCTTATTTTTCATATGCATATACTATATTCTTTTTAATGTATTCTGCATTTCATAACAAGAAGATACTATCAATAATTCAGTGTATATTATTTTTGATAATTCCAATTGATTTGGTGATATAGGAGCCCTCCCCACATTTTTGGAAAAGCTGAAACCCGTTCATCATTAAAAAAGGTAACCAAAGGGATCCCTGGGTGGCGCAGCAGTTTAGCGCCTGCCTTTGGCCCAGGGCGCGATCCTGGAGACCCGGGATCGAATCCCACGTCGGGCTCCCGGTGCATGGAGTCTGCTTCTCCCTCTGCCTGTGTCTCTGCCTCTCTCTCTCTCTCTCTCCCTCTCTCTCTCTCTCTCTCTCTGTGACTATCATAAATAAATAAAAAAAATTAAAAGAAAAAACTAAAAAAAAAAAAGGTAACCAAATTCCATTTATTATAGACAACATTCCAGGAAAACCTTTTATAACCTGAAATGATCAAGGAGCTATAATACAGCTATAAAAAAATAAATTAAGCAGTAGCCTTTCCCACTCATCTAGGCTTAAGGTTTAAATTACAAATTTTAAATTTGTTAAATTACAAAAAGGCAACTTCAAAGCATACCTTCATATATTACCAGATAAAGTAAATGGAAAGTATGTGTAAACCAAAATAATAAACAATATAATTGTCATAAATACATTACCATTGTTGCTGTTACAGCAAGTTTCTACAAACTTGGCAGGCAACTAGAAACAAAACTTACCTGTCTAAGAAGATATCTGGGAGTGGTGGGTAGGTCTGCATATCAGGCACTCTCTCATGGACTATTACCATAATGAAAGATGTAAACCCAAATACTATAAAAACATATATACAACTCAATATGGTCTTCCAGTACTCTGGGTCCAATCTTCGAATAGAATGTTTGTTTTTACCATTCATGTACTGGTATTGATCAGAATTCAAATCAGTGATGGGTCCATCACAGTCATGTGAAGGCTCCCCATTACAGAGCCACTCTGTGCTCTGAAGAGCACTGATGAAAGGTGCCATGGAACCCATGGGACTGTCACTGTTGTATCCCATCTCTTCTAAAACATCAATATGTATTTTCTGCAATTTTCGGACTGAGAGCATTAACCTTTTAATGTCCCCTAAGATTTTGATTTCCAGAGGAGGAGACCGGAGATCATATTCAGTCAAAGTTAGTAATGTGATTCCATCAAGTCGGTGCTTATTACATAAAACGTCCACATATTCAAAAAAGCCTTCATCCTTCAGCCAAACAGCTACATGCTTGGTAGTCCAGCGACGAATGCAGAGGTGATTAGGAACAGCCATTTCCTCCTCCACTGCCTGTCCAGGGAAAACAAAACAAAAACTTCAGTGTGTTGGGATCCCTGGGTGGCACAGCAGTTTAGTGGCTGCCTTTGGCCCAGGGCGCGATCCTGGAGAACCGGGATCGAGTCCCACTTCGGGCTCCCGGTGTATGGAGCCTGCTTCTCCCTCTGCCTGTGTCTCTGCCTCTCTCTCTCTCACTGTGTGCCTATCATAAATAAAAAAAAAAAAAAAAAAAAAAACTTCAGTGTGTCTTAAGAACTCCTTAAGACCAAATATATGTAAACATATCAGAAAAAATAATTTATCTACATTGATCTATTGGCTTCTAGAAGAAAGTAAAAAGAACAAAAATTACTCAATGATGATTGTTTTTCAGTAATTAATATTCTAATAATTTTATGCATATAACCCCAACAGCAGAAGGAAGGCTAATGACTAAACATTTTTATAAAAAATTACTCTGTAAATGGCTTTTCCATACCACAGCAATCACAAATTAGAAAAGCCTAGTGTTGAGGGGATCCCTGGGTGGCTCAGTGGTTTAGCGCCTGCCTTCAGCCCAAGGCGTGATCCTGGAGTCTCAGGATCGAGTCCCACGTCGGGCTCCCTGTATGGAGCCTGCTTCTCCCTCTGCCTGTGTCTCTGCCTCTCTCTCTCTCTCTCTGCGACTATCATAAATAAATAAATAAATAAATAAACAAACAAACAAACAAATTTCAGAAATCTTCATGTTTGATGGAAAAATTATCTCCCACTCCTCCAAAATGAGAAAACAAAAACAAAAACAAAAAATGTCACAAAAGCAGATAGATAACTAGTTTTAGGAAACCCCTTAAATATATTTCTATCCACTAAACAAATGATTTCTACAACACAAAGCCTGTAAACTAGATATACATATCTATAAATATCTTAATAGCTCAGTTCTTTCTATACTTTGAATATACCATTATAGAACTGAATAATCAATTTCTTCTTAAACTACCACTGAGAATTCAGTGGTAAAATTTTCAAAAGAAAACTGTCATTTCGATATACTCATATATTTGAGGACCCAAACTTTGTATTGTGATTATAAAAGGTCAATAATGTACTGTTTCAAAAAAGTACTAATAATTTTTACTACTTTGATCCACATAGTTCTGTTTATGTTTCTTTTTCCATTTTAAAAGTTTTAGCAACTTGGGCCTCTATCAAGTTTATGAGATACACAGGAGACAAAGGCCTACATTAAAAAAAAAACAAAAACAACAACAACAAAAAAACCTATTTCCCTAAAGTACTTTTCTCAATTACTAAAGCATGTGGGTTTTCTGACATTTTCCAGATTTCTAAAGATCATATTTCCTTCTGAGATGATTTTTTAAATACACAGTAGGCAAACTTTAAAGCATAAAAACAACAACAATAAAGAATGATACAAGAAATACCTATGTGCTCACTACCCAGCTTGAAAAAATAGAAAATAATTCCAATACAGATGTACTATTTCCTAATCTGGTTATTAGTCATACAGGTATGTTCACTTTGTAAAAATTAAAGAAACTATATACTTACAATCTACACTTTTCTCTAAATAAGTTAAACTATATTTTAAAAGTTTGCTTTAAAAAGCCAAAAACAAAACATCAATACAAGTGAATACGACTCTGATATCATCCCCACCTCCTCTTCCCAGATGAAATAATTCTTGATTTTTAGTGTTTATCATTTCCTTTAACATGCATATTTGGCTATGAAAAATCTTCTATGCTTACTTATGCTGAGAAAAGTAAAAAAAAAACAAAAAACAAAACAAAACAAAAAAAAAAACAGCTACTCTTCTACATTCTTCCCATATCCACACAAACTCTTTCCATGAAGATTCATAATCACTTGAAAAACGCAGATACTTAACTACAGGAGTACCACTTACACCATCAGAAATATTCAGCCAGCAAGAAACACTGACTAAATATTTCTTAATTACTAAAGAGCAATCCTAGTTCTTGGAAGCCTTAAATCATATTTTGTTTCCAAACAGAGTTTTCATATTATCAATCCACAACAGCTTTTCAGTCTTAGGAAATTAATTAACACATCCGACTATAAGGATCTGTATGTTTTAAAAGGCTAATTCTTATATGCTGTAGAACTACAAAAAGCTTTTATCCAGCTCTTTTTAGCTACATTGCCATCCCCAAGGCCATGGAATTACACATTTTATGCAGTTTAACATTGAATTTTATACACACTAATGCATATCATTTTACATATATACTAAATTCCATTAAAATATGATTTTGCTATGTTTTAGTTCATACATATATACTCAGATGTTTCATCCCACTTACTACATACATGTGTTTTCCCCAAGATATGCTCTGAATACATTACTTTATCTTTGAATATCCAATAAGCACATGCTACAAACTCTGCAGCAGTTACAATGTGTAAATTTGGGAAGCTCATCTCACACAAAAAGGCCCGATTTCTTCTGCTGCCTTTCTCTGTTCTCGAATAGCTTACCACCAACGGATTCCAAGTCACTCCCATCCTTGTAGCATTATCCTTCAGTATGTCTCATACACTGCTGAAAATGATCTTCTCTTTCATGCCTCGCTGCCACTGCTGTCTTATATCACCAGTTCTCTATATCCTCAATCAGGCTAACAAATAGGCTTTGAAGCTGGTGTTTTAGCTGCTAGAAAATATGAGTTACACAAGGAAGCCTTCTGGAAGTCTTTAAGGCTGCTGTGGCAATGGCCTAAGAACATGACACACTCAACTGATGTGCTTCATCAGGTCAGGACATGTCCTTTAATTGTATGCTACTGCATATAGTTAGAGACTATATTTAGCTAACCCTGTGAAAACCTGCACTAAAGAGGTATATTAAAAAGATGATAAAAGGCTTTAGGGTCAATTTAATATTTATGTTGTGCCATAGAAACTACATCAAACAGGAGACTTTGAACAAACCTATGACAGCTGTAAGTTTCACACAAATCCAAAAAATTAAGAAATAGGTTAGTAGTTAAATTTTTAAGAATACTTTCAGCTTTCAGTTGTTGTTGTTGTTATTGTTTTTTGATGAGGGGACGGGCAGAAGGAGAGCAAAGAGAATTTCAAGCTAGCTCCACATCCTGTGTAGAGCCCAATGAAGGACCCTATCTCATGACCCAAGCCAAAAATGAAGAGCCAGAGCTTAATGGACTGAGCCACCCAGGTGCCCCAGAACATTTTCAGCTTTAATCAATAATTATTATGAATCAATTATCAGTTAAAGGGACTCTTTCTGTTCAAGATATAAGAGGGACATAATTACCCTTCAACCTCAAATAACTAAATAATAAACAAAATATATGGTGGGAGAAACACCAGCTTCAAGACATTTGGCACTGGGGGGATCCCTGGGTGGCTCAGCAGTTTAGCACCTGCCTTTGGCCCAGGGCGCGATCCTGGAGTCCCAGGATCAAGTCCCATGTCAGGCTCCTGGCATGGAGCCTGCTTCTCCCTCCTCCTGTGTCTCTGCCTCTCTCTCTCTCAATCTCTCTCTATCATAAATAAATCTTAAAAAAAAAAAAAAAAGACATTCGGCACTGGACAAAAAAGATTGCTGAGAGATGGGAAACAAAGTGAACTCTATTGCTCCAGCTTACTGCCTTCAGAGTTTCCAAGTCATGCGTGGCACAAGACACAAAATGGGTGAGGCCTGGCAGACGTGCTGAGTTGAGAAGATGGAGCTGAGAGTCTGGGGAGATCCAGGTGGCTAGTGTTCATGAAATAGAATACCGGAGAGGAGAAAGATGCACAGAACTAGTTACGGACTGAATGTTTGTGTCTCCTTAAAATTCGAATGTTGAAATCCTAGGCTACAAATTAGGAGATGATCAAGTCATGAGGGCAGAACCCCCATAAATGGGGGTTTAGTTCCCTATTATAAGAGATATCCTAGGGAGTTTTATCACCCTTCCACCATCTAAAGACATAGCTAGGATATGACTACGAAGAAGGAAGCAGGTCCTCACCAGACACCAAATCTACTGGGCTTTAATCTTGGACACTACAGCCTCCAGAACTGTGAGAAATAAGCGTATTTTGTTTAAGCCACTCAGTCTACAGTATTTTTGTTATAATAAGCCAAAAAGACTAAGACAGAACCCAAGAGATCTGCAGAGACTCTCCCTTGAATATGCAGCTGAATACTGATCACATATACATGAGGAAACAAAACAGGACAGAAAAAAAGAACCACCCAGTATATATACAAGACCAATAAAAGTGTCCACCCCAAAGACTGGAAAAAAAAAAAAAAACCTCACAATTCATGGGGCATTGGGGTAAAGTGCACAGGAAAATCTTGCTACAGCAGTGGGGCAAAATTAATCCTAAAGCAGCAGTTCATTCAACTTGGGGTAATTTGCTAAGGGAAGGGACCTGTAAATAGGAATTACCATACAATAAATAAGGGAACTGTAAATAGGAATTACCATACATTATTTTCTACTGCTATGTAGCAAATTACCTTAAACTTAGTGGCCATCCACATTTCTTGTACGTGGCCTCTTCTTATTCTGATAACCAGCAGCTTCTCCTATGTTGAATTCCCCTTGTGCCCGGAATCTCTCCAGGAAAAACATATTCCTTCTTAAGGGCTGGCCTGATTAAGTCAGGTCCACCAAGAATAATCTCTGTTTCTTAGTCAACTGTGTTATATAACATAATCTAATTACAGCACTGATAGCCCATCAGTTTACAGGTCCCGTTCATTATTATACAACAGTCATTGGAGGTCATTTTAAAATTCTGTCTATCATACTACCCTAAATCAAGACAAAGTGGTAGTGGCATAAAGATAAACAAATGGAAGAGAATGGGGAATTTGGAAACAGACTTACATAAAAAAATAACTAATTTCCTACAAATGTACAAAGACAATTTAATGAAGGGTAGTCTTCATCAAATAGTATTGGAAAAAATGGATATCCATATGCAAGAAAAATCAATCCATATCTCTCACCACATATAAAAAGTAACCCTAAATGGATCTATAAACCAAATCTAAAAATCTAACATTAGAAAACATCTAGAAGAAAACATAAGAGAAAATCTTTCTGATCTTAGGTTAGGTCAAGATTTCTTAGCTATGATACTATAAAAGAATAAGTTGATAAATTGTACTTCATTTGTCTAGGCAGGAGACTGAAGGTCTTTTATGGTTTTTAGTCTGCAAATTTCTGCACTGTTTGAATCTTTTATAGCAATGTACTTCTATAATACAAAAAGAAAATACATAAAAGCAATATATATTCATTGAAGAACTTTTTTTTTTAATTTCTTTAACATTTTATTTATTTTTTCATGAGAGACACAAAGAGAGGCAATGACATAGGCAGAGGGAGAACCAGGCTCCCCACAGGGAGCCCAATGTGGGACTCGATCCCCGAACTGGGATTACGCTCTGAGCTAAAGGCAGACACTCAACCGCTGAGCCACCCAGGCATCCCCATTGAAGAACATTTAAAATGTAACTTTAGGGCAGCCCCAGTGGCTTAGTGGTTTAGCGCCACCTTTAGCCCAGGGCATGATCCTGGAGACGCCAGATCGAGTCCCACGTCAGGCTCCCTGCATGGAGCCTGCTTCTTCCTCTGCCTGTTTCTCTCTCTCTCCGTCTCAAATAAATAAATTAATTAATCAAATAAAATAAATAAATAAATAAATAAATAAATAAATAAATAAATAATAAAATGTAACTTTAAAATTACCTTTGAGAAGTATTATGATTTGTTATAGATCTCTTTCACACAGAATTTCCTATAAAGAGAAATCATACCACAAATAATTCTGCTTCATTTTACTTAGCATTATTATAAGAATTCTATCTAATGTTATTAAATTATCTTTTGAGGGATCCCTGGGTGGCGCAGCGGTTTGGTGCCTGCCTTTGGCCCAGGGCACGATCCTGGAGACCCGGGATCGAATCCCACGTCGGGCTCCCAGTGCATGAAGCCTGCTTCTCCCTCTGCCTGTGTCTCTGCCTCCCTCTCTCATTCTGTGTGACTATCATAAATAAATAAAAATTTAAAAAAAAAAAAATTATCTTTTGAAAAGGACATTTCATTCTATGGCTATACAATAGTTTGTCCATCTCTCCATTGTTGGCAATTGTTCACAATTTTATTACTACTACAAACAGGACTGCTGAGTCTTACATTAAATTTCTAGGAGTGGAATAACTGTTATCAAAAAATCTGAAGTGTTAAAAAAAATCTAAGCGCTCACATACTAATGTCATTAAAGCTTGATTCACATTAAAAAGCATTGTGTGCGAAGCTTGTACTTATCTAAAATGTAATTAGTATGTATAAAGGAAACATTTCAATTTGAGATAAAACTTTAAAGTTTATTCTGAAATCATGAGCTATTAAGAAATTAATTATCAAAGTGTTTTGTCATCAAGGCACGGAGAGAATAAATAGTCCACTCCTGCAGAATCTCACTATCAATAAGCATTAGTCAAACAGTTCCAAGTCCTAGATGACAGATAAACAAAAGGAGCTGACTGTTCTGTACCGAGTGGAACAAAAGCTATCTTATGGGTGGACTCTGGTTAGAAATTTTTGAAACCTATAAAAAAAAATGTAATTTTCAGCCCAACTCTTTTATTTACTAGCATGTTTATTTCTTTTCTCTCTGAATTTAGTTCATACTAATTAGAAATTTCACCAGCCTGGGAGCAAAAGAGCTTAGTGCATTTCCTATAATGACCTTATCGCCATACTTAATAAAATGAGGGACGCCTGGATAGCTCAGTGGTTGGGTGCTTGCCTTTGGCTTAGGTTGTGATCCTGGGATCCAGGATTGAGTCTCGTATCGGGCTCCCGGCATGGAGCCTGCTCCACTCTCTGTCTGTGTCTCTGCCTCTCTCTCTGTGTCTCTCATGAATGAATAAATAAATCTTTAAAAAAAAAATGAAAAAAGCTCATCATAAGAACTTTAAATCTGGTATTTCTTAACAGTAGTGTAGCTATTCTTTAATTAATATGCCTTTAATGCATTCCATTAGAGTGACCCAAGTCTCTGCAAAAATATAAATAAACCAGGTATGTTCTACTATATTAAAATTGCAAATATGTATGTTAGTTCTGACAAACTGAGTATAACCAGTCCAAAATAGCAAAAGGAGATAATGAATATCAATAAACTTCTTCCCCCGCTCCTCCTTGTTGAAGCTATTTGTTGTGCTCCACCCTACCTCTGTATCACCAGCTGCAGGACAATCTGGCCACCACTGAGAACAACTTAACTAAAAGGAACATTACCTTCTGTGAATCACCAGTGACTCAATATCCGTGACAAATATGATGAATTTGGCGCTCAGTATCTTTTCCAATTTCCTTCTCATTTTCTGCTACTACAGAGGTTGAAAAGCTAAAAATTATTCCCCAGGATCCCTTGCAACTAGTGTTCTAAATGTGAGTAGAAGCTCTGACATTAGATATAGAAGGCAGAAAGTAGGAGCCATTTTCCTTAAAGTTTTGGCTATTTACAAGACAGACCATGTAAATATTGGTTTTGTGTGTGTGTGCACATAATTCTCCGGTTTTCATTAACCATTGGGTGTAAGGAAGCAGCTTTAGTTGTGGAGCAGCAATACTGGCTTTCCAACACCTGCATCAGATATGATGCTATGTTCTTTGTTTTGTGTGTGTTTGCTACGTACATTCACATGGATGTGCAACCATCACCACCATCTGCTTCCAGAACTTTTTCATCATCCTAAATGAAAATTTTGTATCCATTAAATAACCCATTATCTCCTCTTTCCTCACCCTGCAACAACCACAAGCCTACTTTCTGTCTTTATAAATCTGATTATACTAGGTACCTCATATAAGTGGAATCATACATATTTGTCTTTTTGTCTGCTTTTTTTCCTTAGCATAATGTCTTCGAGATTCCCATGTTGCAGCATGTGACAGAATTTCCTTCCTTTTTGAGGTTGAATAGTATTTCATTGTATGCATAGATCACATGTTGTTTATCCATGCATTCTTCAATAGACATGGGTTGCTTTCAACTTTTGGCTAGTGCAAATAATGGTTCTATAAACATGAGAGTACAAATACCTGCTCAAGTCCTGTTTTGCTTCTTTTAGGTATATACCCAGAAGTAGAACTGCTGGGTCATTTGGTAATTCTGCTTACTTTTTTCAGAAATCACCATACCATTTTTCAAAGAATCTGTATCATTTTACATTTCTACCAGCAATGTACAAGTATTCCAATTTTCTATATTCTCACCAACACTTGCTATTTTGTTTCTTTTCTAACAACAGTCATCCTAATGGATATAAAGGGATATCTCATTATGGTTTTTATTTGATTTCCATAATGATTAGTGATGTTGACCATCTTTTTATGTGCTTACTAAACATCTGTAATCTTCTTTAGAGAAATGTCTATCCAAGTCCTTTGCCCATTTTTTAATTGAGTTGTCTGTTTTTGTTGTTGGTGAAGTGGTATGTTCTTAAACCAACAGTTCCAAGCTGGTCTAATTCTAATACCTTTGCTGATTATGGCAAAGGTAGCACTTTTGGCACACCATTTCAAATCTTATTATAGAAGTCATTCCTAGCAACCCAGCCCAGAGCCTAGGAGTTTCTATCTCTTGCAACTGAACCCTAACTGAATATACCAGTATGGGCCCTTCAGTCTTCCAAGTTATTATCCTTCAAAGCAAGTGAAGTACCCAAGGTTTCAACCTCTCTCATAAGTTCCACATTTTAGTTCAATTCTAGGTAAGGCAAGTAAATTTATGCTATTTCCTTCAATGTCCTGGGAAACTAATTAAGCAGGATATGGTTTCATCTGCTCTTTTCATTATATGCATATAATCTTGCATTATCTTTGGAATGAATGACATGTTTTATTTCAGTAAGCTGTATGATTTATCTCTCAATCAAGCACATTGTGCCAGTGGAAAAAGACTAAACAATAAAATGTCCTGTTAATAATATAAACACAACAAAGACTCTCATCTGGCTATTTCATCTATTAAGTAGGTTCAACTCTATCAAGAACAAGAAAGTAGACAAGTGTCCCATGGCTCCCGGCCAGCCTCAGGTCTCCCAGGAGCATGGGGAAAATGAAGGGGGTGTGGGCCCAGTCGCACCAGACTACCCATGGTGGGGTGGGAGCGTGGAATAAAGTAGACAAATAGCACACTACAAATTAAAGAAAGGGGAGATACAGCTCATGCTCTCTGTTACTAGCAGGGAGCCTGCTTCTCTCTCTCTCTCTCTCCCTTTACCCCTCCCCCCTGCTCATACTTTCTCTCTCTTTAATAAATAAAATTTTTAATAAATAAATGTGTAAAAAATGAAGTAGCAATCAAAATAATAACCTAATGCCCCAATGCCCTTTAAACAGGATTATTAGAAACAAAACAAAAACCTCTCCCTTTACACTAGTTATTTCATTAAGAGTATACTCTTGGGGTGCCTGGCTGGCTCAGTCAGTGGAGGATGTGACTCTTGATCTTGGAGTTGTGAATTTGAGCCCCATGTTTGGTGTAGAGGTTGCTTAAAAATAAGATCTTAATTCTTCAGGTCTTCAGACAGTTTTACACCAACAAATTCAGAATGTCTAAATGCCAAGAGATAACCCCTGGTTACTAATTTGATAAATTCATAAGGAATCAGGATCTGGTAACCAGCCTCAAAGATTCAAAACTTGATCTTGTCATTACCCCAGAGTTGATCAAACCAAGGGAGACTAACAGCAATCTAGAAGGTACTGATAGATAAACTAGAATGCTACTTCAGTGTCTAGAAGGAATACTCAAGAATCTTGTTCCAGGCAGACTCTTTCAAAACTCTGAAGTCTTAGGAAGCTGATTGATTGACTGATATTTATTTTTATTCATGAGAGACAGAGAGACAGAGAGAGAGAATTTAATTAAGCTAATTTAATAATCAGAATGTTACTTATAGAATAAGCAATCAAGCAAAGAAAAGCAGATGATTTTAAGCAAAATTTAATCCAGATTCTTTTGAGACTTACTGTAAAATGTCTGTGCCTCAAAGAGTATCTGTCTAGAAAAAGTTGTTCCTATCTCCCAGGTTCTCTATCTCCTGCACAAAGAGGGATATAAAAAAAGCCTTTGACTCCTCCTTTGCCTATGCTCCAAGGAATTTATATATACAATGCTTTTCAACTTGGCTACGTATTAGAATAACATGAAGTTTAAAAACATACCTGTTTCACTGCCCATGCCCACCCCAAGACAACTGGATCACAATCCCTGCCTGGATAGAAGTTTGACATCTGCATTTTTAAAAAGCCTCTCAAGTGATTCTGAAGCATGGTGTTAGACCATCCAGTCTAATTCTGCTTGTTCTTCTATTTCTGGTTTGGCTAACATTTAATCTATTTTCTTTCTTTCTTTTTTTTTTTTTTTTTTTTACATTTAATCTTTCAAGTCCTTTCATAGACATCTTATTTCATCCATTATGTGTTGATTTTGTGTTGAGTAGCTGTCTCTCTTATATTATAATCTACATGATACACCTGAATGAAACAGTGAAACATATACATAAAACAGTAAAGGATCACATTCTAGGGATGACTGCTCACAATATTAAGAAAAATTGCAGTTATTTCACATTAAAAATATTTCTTTAGAGTCTGTTTATAATACTGAAAACTAATACCCAGAAAACAGAGAATTTTTATTTTTTAAAAGACTTATTTATTTGAGAGAGAGAAAGAGAGAAAAAGAACAAGTGGAAGAGGGGCAGAGGGAGAGAATCTTTAAGCAAACTCCCAGCTGAGCAGGGAGCCCATGAGATCATGACCTGAATGGAAATTAAGAATCAGATGCTTAACCACTGAATCACCCAGACACCGTGAGAATTTTTATTATTTTAAATAACCGATCAAATTTATCCACAATTTATGTTTCTGATAACTAGAATAAGGAAATAAGTCTTCAAAATATATTAAGAATGGTAAAAAAAAAATCTATAATAAACATTTTTAAATCTAAACCCTGGCAGGATTTAAGAGCTTTATTTTTAACCCATCCTTTAACTTTAAGGAAAAACAGTATGATATGGTGAAGAGCAGTGAATTGATTGTCAAAATTCTTGGAGCTTAGTTTCAATAATATTAACTCCTTAGATGACTTAAAACAGTCTAAACTTTTTTGCATCTAGATACCTTATCTGTAAAATGAGGTAGGAAAGAGTGAGCTAATAGAAGGAAACTAACATTTATGAACATCTATTATATGTCAGACACCATCCAGGGTGATTTCACTTAATAATAATAACAATAATAATAATAGCAATAATAATTCCTGCTTGATTTTTGCCTAGTTGCTTTAGGGACTCTGCCTGGCTGAACCTGTTTCATCTTTTATTAAGATTTTATTTTTAAGTAATCTTTTTTTTTTTATTTTTTTATTTTTTATTTATTTATGATAGTCACACACAGAGAGAGAGAGAGAGGCAGAGACACAGGCAGAGGGAGAAGCAGGCTCCATGCACTGGGAGCCCGATGTGGGATTCGATCCCGGGTCCCCAGGATCGCACCCTGGGCCAAAGGCAGGCGCCAAACCGCTGCGCCACCCAGGGATCCCTTAAGTAATCTTTATATTCCAACTCACACACTCTAAATTCTGAACTGTGTTCAGTGCATTTTCAGGAAGTAACAAGAGGCAATAGCTAGATTAGCTAACATCTTAAGACATTTAAGCAGTGCCAGGAAGTGTTCTAAGTGTTTTACTTGTATGCTCAAATTCTCACAACCATATAAAGTAGGTATTAGTATCTTCCTCATTTTACAGATGAGATAACTGAGACAGATGGATTAAATAACTTACCAAGATAAATGTGTACTAGTAATTAGTACAGACAAGTTTTCAACCCAGGCAATCTCATTTCAAAGTCCATGTTCTTACTACACCAAACCATCTCATGTAAGCTGAAGGCTCTTGTAATTCTATAGGGATTGAATCTCATAAATACTAAACATTTTCTAGTTTTCAGCAGAGGAATTTATCAAAGGTCTTCAGTTACATTACATAAAGATTACATAAATGAGACTGCCTAATGATGAAAGCTTTTGCATCACAAATTTTACACTACTGTTCAGTCTCAAACATTTACTGCCTGCTATATACAGATGTCAGGTAATAAGGCACTGGGGATATAGACAGTATTAAAATGCCCTCATGTTGTGTTTGTTCACCTATTAAATATTTATTGTGCACATAACATGTGCAGGGTATTGCACTAGGCAAGTGGCACTTACCTAGATGAATCTGAAACAGATCCTGCCCTTGCTGATTTTAATCTAAAAGGGATATTAAAGAAAGTCATTTTTTTTCAAAAGGTGAAATGAATTACAGCTGTAGTTCTTTATATACACTAGCTCATTTAATTCATAAAACAATACAAACAAAATAGTTTACTTATGAAACATGTTTTAAAAATTAGAAAAGTTAAAGGAGTTGGAAAAGAGAAGTTATTTCCAGTTAGTGAGCTCAGAAGAGTTCTTGGAAGTGACATCTGAGCTGAGCCTTTAAGGAGAGCTGAAACTGTGGATAGAGATGGAGAAATAAAAGTACACTAGTAGAGGAAAACTGCATGAGTGAAGGTACAAAGAAAGAAAACACTGGAGAACCATTAGTGTCAATAGGGCATAAGGGAGTATTGAGATATTAAGCTGAAAATATAACTTGGGGCTAGATCATGAAAATCTTTAATTGTCAAGTTCAGGACATTCTACAGACAATGGGGAGCCACTAGAGATTTTTGAACAAGATGACATCATGAGTGTGCTTTAAAGAGAGTAACTGTCAGAAAAATGTAAAACACACTGTGAAGATTGAAGCTAGCATAAAACTATTTAACAGAATGAAGGAAGGAAACGGCTTCTAAAAAACAGATAAGAGATGAAGGAAATACTACAGCAGATGAAAAAATGGCAGTGATTGCACTCTTTCTGACAAATACATTTTTAAAAACAGTATATGTGGACTTCTGTTTGTGGAAAGATGTAGTAGAAATACTTTTTCCTATTACTCCCTGGATGAACCACATACCTGAAAAAGGCCTCATATCTAGAACATATAAAAAATTGCCAAAATTCAACAGTAAAAAAAAAAAAAAAAATCCAGTGAAAAAATAGGCAAAAGACATGAATGGTTTGTCATCAAAGAGGATAGATGGGGATCCCTGGATGGTTCAGTGGTTTGGTGCCTGCCTTCGGCCCAGGGCGTAGTCCTGGAGTCCCAGGATCTAGTCCCACTTTGGGCCCCCTGTGTGGAGCCTGCTTCTCTCTCTGCCTGTGTCTCTGCCTCTCTGTGTCTCTCATGAATAAATAAATAAAATCTTAAAAAAAAAAAAAGAGGATAGATGAATGGCAGAGAAGCACATGAAAAGATGTTCACCATCACTAGCTGCTAGGGAAATGCAAATTAAGACCACGGTGAAGTACTGATAAACACCTGTTGAACAGCTAAAATAAATTGTGCAATATGGAATGTTGTCAAGGATGCAGAGAAACTAGACCTCTTCCATACTGCTCGGGAAAAGTAAAGTTGTACAGCCATGCTGGATGATAGTTTGGCAATTTCTTTAAAGACAGAGCATATATTTATCATACAACTTAGCAACTGTACTCCTGGGCATTTATCCCAAAGAAATGAAAGCTAAGGTTCACACAAAAACCTGTATATAAATGTCCCTAGCTTCATTACTTTTTACTTTTCATTACCTTTTTTTTTTTTAAGAGTCTATTTATTTATTTGAGAGAGAGGAGAAAAAGAGAGATGAGCAGCAGGAGGGGCAGAGGGAGAAGCAGACTCTACGCTGAGCAGGGAGCCTAATGTGGGTCTCGATCCCAGGACCCAGAGATCATGACTTGAGCCAAAGGCAGATGCTTAACCAACTGAGCCACCCAGGCCTCCCCTTAGCTTCATTACTTGTCATAGCCAAAACGTGCATAAAAATAAAATATCTCAAAACATGTGAACAGTTAAACTCTGGTACATCCATACCATGGAATACTACTCAGCAATAAAAATTAATAAACTATGGATATATATACAGTCGACGGGTCTCAAGGGCATTGTGCTAAGTGAAAAAAGTCAATTTCAAATGGTCACATACAATATGACTCCCTTTATAATATCCTCAAAATAATAAAATTATGCAGGTAGAAAACAGATTAGAGGTTGCCAGAAGTTAGAAAGTGTGTGTCAGGGGTATGGAGGTTACCCCAAGGGAGATCTTTATTGTGATGGAATAATTCTATGTGTTTTAAACATGTTTTTAAGCAAAAAAAAAAAAAATCTCTAAATCCAATGTGGGGCTTGAACTCACAGCCCTGAGATGAAGAGTCACATGCTCTTCCAACTGAGGTAGCCAGGTTCCCCTCTGTATTTGGACTGGTGCGATGTTTAAATAAACCTACTCATAATAAAATGATACACAACTATATATGCAGTTTTGAACCAATTCCTGGTCTCGATACTGTACTGTAACTATGTAAGATATAACTAGTGAGGCACCCTGAGTGAAAGGTAAATGGGATCTCTCTGTACAATCTATACAACTTCTCGTGAATCTAATTATTTCAAAATTAAAGTTTAAAAAAATCTTTAAAGGAGCAAAATGTCCTAAAAAATAGCATATGTAGCCCATGTATACATCTTTAAGTAAAACATCAAATTATTAATAGCTACTACTCCAGTGAACTCTTTCACTCTCTACGTTAAATATTTCTAAAATTTCTAAATTTTATACAATAAGTATGAAATACTTGATATTCAAAGGGAGAAGATTCTTTTAAGAAAATGAAAACAATATTTCTTCAATATTTCTTTCTTTTTTTTCTTTTTTAAAGATTTACTTATTTATTCATGATAGACACAGAGAGAGACAGAGACACAGGCAGAGACACACAGGCAGAGGGAGAAGCAGGCTCCACAGTGAGAGCCCCTTGCAGGACTTGATCCCAGGACTCCAGGATCGTGCCCTGGGCCAAAGGCAGGCGCCCAACCGCTGAGCCACCCAGGGATCCCCCTGAAAACAGTATTTCTTACTACTTAAAGCACATCACACAAATGTCAATAGAAGATTAAGAAAATCAACTAAATTCAACTATTAACCCTGTATGCATATACACACTAAATAAAAGATAAGAAATAGTGAGGCAACTAACAAGACCGAGAAGTCCAAAAGAACATCTGATTATAGATCCAGCCCTAACATCCATTAACAGTGTGACCTAACCTTTATACTGTAAGAGACCAAAAGATTACGAACAGAAACTAATCAGAAATATTAAATGCATAATGTTTTGTAAATCAGGATGACAGAATTCTTAAAATGGTAGGATTGGGAGTGACCTGAAAGCTGTAGCAGAATTCCTCAATTGACAGCTAAAGAAACAAAGACTTGAGAAAGAAATAAATTTCAGACAGTTATTCTGCAACAGAATTTGATATTAAGCCCAGAAAGCGGGATCCCTGGGTGGCGCAGCGGTTTGGCGCCTGTCTTTGGCCCAAGGCGCAATCCTGGAGACCCGGGATCAAATCCCACGTCGGGCTCCCGGTGCATGGAACCTGCTTCTCCCTCTGCCTGTGTCTCTGCCTCTCTCTCTCTCTCTCTCTCTCTCTCTCTCTGTGTGTGTGTGTGTGTGTGTGTGTGTGACTATCATAAATAAATAAAAATTTTAAAAAAATAAAATAAAAATAAACCCAGAAAGCATAGCAGTTAAGAATGCTGGCTCTGGAATCAAACTGCCTAGATTCAAATTGTGGATTTAGCACTCACAGCTATGTGACCTTGCATTAGTTACTTAACCTTCCTGGGCCTCATTATTTTTATCTGCAAATGAAGAGAACACTAGTTCTTACTCCACAGGCTTATTGTCTATGGAGATTACATGGAATAATACATGTAATGCATTTGTAATAATGCTTGGCAATTACAAACTGCTAAGTAAATGTAAGCTACTATTGCTATCATCATCAACTCCTCTTTCTGCTAGTGTTGTCCTAGGCCTGAAATTAAATCATTAGGATAGTCATCTATCAACTAATAGTTAAACCCACTCTTAACTCTTGAAATCTTTGGGTTAATATGAATTATGAGTATTTGAAAACAACTGTAAAATCTTATAAAGGTTTTGCTCAAGTGCAATTACCTTTCAGGAAAACAACAATGTAATCAAATAACATAAACCAAAAAACAAAATAACAAGTGATTCCAATTAATCAGAGTAGAATTCAAGTCAAAAGGAGCTCCTCATAAAAAGACTCATTTAATATCAAGCTTAACTAAATAAAAATATTTCAAAAGGAACATACCAACATTAAAAAAAATACATTACAGGTTGATACAATTGATGATTGTTGATTCTACAAGTAGTTCTAGGGGTGCCTGGCTGGTTCGGTCAGTGGAGCATGGGACTCTTGATCTTAGGGTTGGAGGCTTGAGCCCCATGTTGGGTGTAGAGATTACTTAAAAATAAAATCTTAAAAAAAAAAAATGGACTCTAACAATTTGGGAAGAAATTGGGGAAATTAGGATTCTAAAGTGACAAACTATCTTGCTGGTTTTAATTATGCAAACACATAAGAGACCAAAATGGTTTCTAATTTATCATTATGCAATCTTTAGAATACAAAAGATTTATCAACAGGAGCACCTGGGTGGTTCAGTCAGTTAAGCCAACTCTTGGTTTTGGCTCCTATTGTGACCTCAGGGTTGTGGGATGGAGCCCCTCACAGGCTCAGTGCTCAGTAGGGAGTCAGCTTGAGATACTTTCCCTCTCTTTTTGCCCCTCTTCCCGTGTGCATGTACACCTGCTTTCTCTAAAATAAACAAAAAAGTCTTAAAAAAAAAAAAAAACACCTAAAAACTCACAAAGGATATATCACTAAAATGAAAACTTTACTTTCATACATTTCATAGAACCAGTGTCTAGGTTCATATAGTGACAGTGATTTAAATATGCTGGATTTTTCTGGCAGTTTCACTTGATTGTGTATACTCTAAAATACAAGTATAGCCGGAAGCAATGGTCTTCTTTAAAAACCATACATTAAATTGTCTCTTAAGGAATTTAGAACAAGTGATGAAACTTGATTCATCTGTGCTATTTTTGAAAGTTATTACTGATTTGGTATGCTGTTAAAATTTTTGTTTATTTATTAAAGATTTTTATTTATTTATTTGAGAGAGAGGGAGGGAGGGAAAAGAGCACAAGTAGGAAAAGGGGCAGAGGGACAAGCAGACTCCTCGCTGTGAGCATGCAGCCCAATGCAGAGCCCTATTCCAGGACCCTGAAATCATGACCTGAGCTAAAGTCAGTAGCCCAACCAACTGAGCCACCCAGGCACCCCTACAGTAAAATTTTTAAAAATTATAATTTCCAAGTGATGTATAAAATTTAAAACATGGGACACCTGGGTGGCTCAGCAATTGAGCATCTGCCTTAGGCTCAGGGTGTGATCCCACAGTCCGGGGTTCGAGTCCCACATCAGGCTCCCTGCATAGATTCTCCCTCTGATATTTTTTTAAAAAATATTTATATATTTATTCATGAGAGACACACAGAGAGAGAGGCAGAGACACAGGCAGAGGGAGAAGCAGGCTCCATACAGGGAGCCTGACATGGGACTCGATCCTGGGTCTCCAGGGCCACACCCTGGGGTGAAGGCGGCGCTAAACTGCTGAGCCACCTGGGCTGCCCCTAAATAAATCTTTAAAAAGAAAAAAAAAAACCCTAAAATATAATATGCATATTCCAAGAGGAAAAAAAGAGGGAAGAGATTTTTTTTATTATTATATAAAGTTAATGTTAATAAATTCCCCTTAAGGCAATCATACATTATAGTTGAGCTCACACTAAAATAAGCTTAAGTCTAATTTCACCTAATAAAGCTTACTTATCATGCACACAATAGAGACAAATTATACCCGTTTGTAGATCCATAAACCAGGGCATAAAATTTAATTTTCATCAAAGTAAAAAGCCTAAACTATAAGGCAGAAGGACAAAGTTTACTTTGGGCTTTTAGCTCTGTAGTCTGTAGTATTCAAGACTACGCAGCTGTTTTTCCTAATCTCATTTTTTTTTATTTTTTTAAAAGATTTTATTTATTTATTCATAGAGACACACACAGAGAGAGAGAGAGGCAGAGGCACAGGGAGAAGTAGGCTCCATGCAGGGATCCTGACATGGTACTTGATCCAGGGTCCCCAGGATCAAACCTCGGGCTGCAGGCGGCGCTAAACCGCTGTGCCACCAGGGCTGCCCTCATTTTTATTTTTTTTAATCCTAAATTAAAATCTTTCCAAGGAGCAAACACAAAACTACACTATTATTTTCTCTTTATGTTTATCAAAAACTATTTTACTTTTCTTAATAATTAGAGCATTGTTTCCAAACAATGAATTCTGTAGAATCTATGAAATCTATAGTTACAGTTACAAAGACCCTGAACCAATTTCTACCATCTATTTTTGAAACTCCAATAGTGATTCTCCACTGTTTAGTTATGTTCTACTTCTAAACAGTAAGAGTTTGGGGCAGCACATTTGAAGAAAGGCTGTACTTCAGTTCTTAGATATTTTTTGCTGCTCCAAATTTGCCTTTAAGACTTCCACTAGCAGGCTGCACCTAATTCTATACCACATTCAGAACCATCTGAGCTCAATGAGTAAGAATCTAATAGACAACACTCTCCACTTAAAACTCAGTTACAGTAAAAGCTTTTCCTTTTGATGAAAATGGTGAAATGATGAAAATTTAGCAGTAAGTTTGATGAAGGATTCTTGTTCTGGCTCCATGCCAATAAAAAAAAAATAGGGCACAAAGAAGCATATATAAGTAATAAAGCATATAAAATTAATTCTTAAAATAAATAAATAAATAAAATTAATTCTTATTCTAACCACTAAAATGATATTGAGAAAGGTTAGTGATTTGACATACTTATTAGTAAAATCTTTTTATTTTTAAATATGCTACATCTCCAAATCAAATCAACATAATGGAAAATGAGAAACTGGCTCAAGATTTCAAAATACATCACATTACTGTAAAAATATGCTGTACTTGGACCCCAAATTTAATCTATGATTTTGGCAATTTTTGACTTTCATGACAATATTTATGAAACTGACATTGATTTAATTTAGTCTCAAACTAAACTAAAACCAATTTGAAAGCATTTTCAGTAACTCAGTGATACAGTTTAACTTACAAGAAGACCTGAAACTAGAATTCATGGTTCTCATCTTCTCCTAGAATCTCTTACCTGTCAGGAGAACAAAGGGTCAAGATAATACATTACTGCCTCTCTTGAGGATCGAGTCCCACATGGGGCTCCCTGCATGGAGCCTGCTTTTCCTTCTGCCTCTCTCTCTCTCTCATGAATAAATAAATAAAGTCTTAAAAAAAAAAAACTATACCCACAATAAAAATTTCAGACAAATATAAATATAGGTCACTGATTTCACAACACTCTTTTGAGGTACATATGTCAAAAAAACTATTCTGTGGTGAAACACTGTGATGAAACTATTGTAACCAAGTTTTCCTACTTTCTACTATCCTAAGCAAGAGCCAAGATAGATTCATGTTATACTCTGTATTGAAGTGATTTTACTAATGGGAGGACCCAGTGTGTAGTGATATAAAAAACATTGCAATATGAAGGCATGAAATCTAGAGTTAGCTAGAAGGTCAGGCTTAAGATCCAGTGATGATGGTGTTGTGCCTATGGGGGAGGAATATTCACACCACAAGTCTGTCACAAATCCACATCCCATACTCATATGACAAATTACCAACCAGTGACAAGAGGCAGCACGAAAACACCGAATTGTTCTCCAAACGTGCCTGGTCAGTGCTCTCCAATTTTTTGATAACTTCTCAAAGCTTTGATGATTTCTCAAAGCTAAGAAGACAGTAAGATCTAAAAAGAATCACTGTCACGATTAATAGCCATGTTAGATTCACACTATTAACACCATATATTGGGATCCCTGGGTGGCGCAGCGGTTTAGCGCCTGCCTTTGGCCCAGGGCGCGATCCTGGAGACCCGGGATCAAGTCCCCCGTCGGGTTCCCGGTGCATGGAGCCTGTTTCACCCTCTGCCTGTGTCTCTGCCTCTCTCTCTGTGTGTGACTATCATAAATTAAAAAAAAAAAAAAAAAAAAAAACCCACCATATATTACATTAGGCCTGGATGTATGAATTTTCAATGAATATCTAATTAAGATGGTAATTTTTTTTTTTTTTTTTTAAGATTTTATTTGAGGGAAGCCTGGGTGGCTCAGCAGTTTAGCACCACCTTCAGCCCAGGGTGTGATCCTGGAGACCCAGGATTGAATCCCAAGTCAGGCTCCATGCACAGAGCCTGCTTCTCTCTCTGCCTGTGTCTCTGCCTCTCTCTCTCGCTCTCTGTTTCTCATGAATAAATAAATAAAATCTTAAAAAAATAATAAAGATTTTATTTGATAATGAGAGTGAGAGAGAGAAAAAGAGAGAGAGAGAAAACAAGCAGGGGGAAGGGGCAGAAGGAGAGGGAGAAGCCAATTCCTTGCTGAGCAGGGAGCCTGAGGCGGGATTCAATCCTGGGACCTGGGATCATGACCTCAGCGGAAGGCAGATGTTTAACGGAATGAACCACCCAGGTGCCCAATATGGCCATTCTTATAAGATAAAATAACAATATTATTCATTAGAACATCTGTGATACAATTTCTCAGAAACAATGTTAAAATTTCAATTCTCAGAAAAGCCATGAAAATGTCTCTAAATCAGTTATGGCAAAGTTTTGAAAAAGCAGTGAGGATTTAGTGCTTAACAAAATAAGAATGTTTACAAGTAGTTGTGCAATGTGAATTAGAGTATTTAGAGAATGGAGAGAGTACTACTGAAATCAAAACTGATTTATCTAAGTATATCTACATGTGCTGCCATTGTGGTCATGCTGGCATTTCTTCTCAGGGAAACTGCTCTACCATAAAACTGATTTTCTTTACAACTAAGTGACTGTGAGAACTGTCAAAGGGAAACAAAACTAACTATTAGGCATGCTAAAACATTAACTGTACAACTCCTTTTAATGGTTTATTTAATTTCATAGTAATATTATGATGTAACCTGAACAGCGAGTTCTATTTCAGTTCAATTCCATAAATTTTCAAAGGCTGAGACTTCTATTCAGAGCTAAGTATAAAGACAAGGTCTTTAGAGAATCTCAATCTGGTGCCGGGAAACAGAAACAATAGTAATACTATGTAACTTCCAACTAAAGATCATTTGTATTAAGTTAAAGAAAGCATAGTTAATCTTCTGACAACAGTTAAAGCAAAGAGAACTCATCTCTCTTTTAAAGAAATAATTACTAGTCCACTGAGCATCTGAAGATATGAGAGTCTATACACATAAACTAATTTACACAATTTTGCAGTCAGTACATTTTCACTGCATAAAGATTAAACAGTAGGTATCTGTTTAGAGAAGAAACACTCAATTAAAAGTTTGTTTTGAGGGCACCTGGGTGGCTCAGTGGTTGAGCATCTGCCTTTGGCTCAGGGCATGATTGATCCCAGGATCCTGGGATCCAGTCCCACATCAGGCTCCCTGCAGGGAGCCTGCTTCTCCTTCTGCCTGTGTCTCTGCCTCTCTCTGTGTGTCTCTCATGAATAAATAAATAAAATCTTTTAAAAAATCAAAGTTTGGGGCAGCCCCAGTGGCGCAGCGGTTTAGTGCTGCCTGCAGCCCGGGGCGTGATTCTGGAGACCCAGGATCGAGTCCCATGTTGGGCTCCCTGCATGGAGCCTGCTTCTCCCTCTGCCTGTGTCTCTGCCTCTTTCTGTGTCTCTCATGAATAAATGAATAAAATATTTAAAAAAAATAAAATAAAAATAAAAAATCAAAGTTTGTTTTGAAATAGCCAACAAATTTGCAAAACATACAATCAAACAAAAAATTGTAAAAGTAATCTTAACATAGCTAAAGACTGCGTGAAGTCATGTTATTATTTAACAATAATACAAAAGGAAATTAACTTATTTTTACTAAAGTGAACTTAAGTATTCCAATCATCATTTTTCTGGCACAGTTATTGTTCCGGCACTATGTCTTCTATAAAAAGCATCTGTGTACCCATCTATCCCAGGTCTGTTTACTGCAACTATAAGTATTCCCTATTCTTATTTTTCTACATCACTCTACTAAAAATATTCACACAATATATGCAAAATTGCATTCATATTGGTCCTGCAAACTCGTCCAAAGCACCCCTCCAATTCACAAGAGACTTCAGTCCTGGAGTTAAGGGTGAGAAAAAGAGGTGGCACACCTAGCCTGTGGTGATTTCACATATACAGCAGACCCTTGAGCAACGGGGTTTGAATTGTACAGGTCCACTTATATGCAGATTTTTTTCAGTCCTTACTGTATTTATAGTGCCGTCCTGTCAATTTATTTTCTCTCCCATATGATTTTCTTGACATTTTATTTGCTTTCGCTTACTTTATTATGAGAATGCAACATATGATACACTGTTAACACACAAAAATGCGTTAATCAGCGGTTTATGTCATCGGTAAGGCTCTTGATCAACAGGCTGTTAGCTAAGTTTCTGGAGAGTCAACAGTTATAGGGGATTAGGACTGCACGCTTCCAACCCCCTGTTGCTCAAGGGTCAACCGTAGTTGTAAGAATCCTTTTAACCCAGACACCTGCCCTGAACCACGTTTTTAACCTGCAGTAAATATATGTGTCAAGTTGTCAAAGCGGCGGCAACAGTCCATACCCCAGTACCTGTAAAACCTAAGAGCCTGAGGTCTTGTTTTAAAGTCTCATATTTAAAGATAACGTGTTCATCTTTTGTTAAAGATCTAAATTTGCCTGGTATTTCCAGGAAAGCTGGGGAGGGAGGTGGTGGTGGAAAAAATACAAAGAGAAAAACCCACGCTCTGTGGCTGTGAGAAAACTAAACCACGTCTTGATGGTCAGAATCAGTCCTTTCACTCTTTCGCGAACATCCCTTCCTTTTTACCACTCCCCCGCCGCCCTCCCACCACGCGCCGCCAGGCGTTTCAGCAAATCAGTGCTCGACACCAACCCCAGGTTCTTTAAAGGATCCACCGTCCACAAACGAGAGGACCCCATAATCCGAGCCTATTACCCTCGTGATCTCTGGTGGTGGCTTCGCAGACACCTGTGAAGACGCCAAAGCCCGACGTTAGATTCCCCAAGGGCTCCTTTTTCTTTTTTCTGACCCGATTTCTCTTTTTCTGGCCCTATTTTTTAGGTCGGACGGACCCAATCACACCTAAGTCCTCCTGCGCCTTGGCACCCCCCACCCCACCCCACCCCACCCCCACCCCTCGGTCGGCTAGCCGCCGCGTGAGCCGGCCGCGGACCGGGCTGCTCCGCCCCCCTCCCCCCCAAATCCCCGAGCATCCCTTCCTCCCGCCCCGCATTCCCGCGGGGCCCCGGGGTCGGCCTCGCCCCTCCTCGGCTCCCCCGACCCTCCGAGCCCTCGCCCCTTCGGAGCCCCTGTCCCTCCGCCCTCGCCCCCCTCAGGCCCTCGGCTCCACAGCCCCCGCTTCCCGCAGGCTCCGTTCTGGGGCCGACCCTCCAGGCAGCCTCAGCCGTCCCCGCCCTCCGCAGCCAGGCTCCGCCGCTGCCTCCCGACACATCCCCGGCGGCGGGCGCCTCCCCAACTCCCCCTCGCCTCGGGCGCGGCTTCCGCTCACCTCCGCGGTCCCAGCCGGGCTCCCCCGACCCACCTCCGAGTCGGCGTCCGAGCCGCCGTCGGAGTCCCGGGCCCTCCGGGCCTCGCCGGAGTGCAGCGCCCCGAGCGGCGGAGGCGGAGCCCGGGGAGGCGAGCCGGAGTGCAGGCGGGGGCGGTGGCGGCTGCGCGCGGGCATCGCCTCGGCCGGTCTCCGCCGCGCCCGCGGCCGCCCGAAGCCGAACCGGAACTGCTTCGGGAGGCGGGGCCGCGCGGCCGAGGGGCGGAGCCCTACGGGGCGGGGCGGGGCCCAAACCGGAAGGGTCGTCGCATTCGAGACCCGCGAGCGGAGGAAAGCCGCAGCGAGGCGGCGCGAGAGCGCATGCGCCGGGCCCACCGCCCAGCGCGAGCGCACAGGGGGCGGGTGCAGGCGGGTGCAGGCGGAGGCGGCCGGTAGGACTGGGTAGGGAGGCTCGGGGGCGGGAGGAGGTGCCCGGTTCCTTTGGAGGGAGCCAGCCTCTCTGCAAGAGCCAGCATCCAACGATCATTGTTACATTCCTTGTTCCTCCACTGTCCGACGGTGCTTCCTTCAAATGCTCTATGAACATCTATCTCAATCCTTGTGCCACATCTGCAGGGTATTCTAACACAGGAGGACCGAGACACCTGCCAGACCTACCGCAGTTAACACGTCCCAGAGTCCGGATTCGTACTTCGGAACTGTGCTCTTTTCTCACTCACTATTGGAAAGTCCCCAACCAGCCCTAGAATTGGCTTAAACCAAATCCAAAACCACCTGCGACCTGGGCTCCAAGCCCTCCTTGACCTGCTTCCCCATCAAGTACAGAGCAGGCTTCATTGGCTCTGATGGGGGTGGAGACAGATCCCAGGATAGACAGGAGGCCATACATTCCCCACGGGATCCCCTGGTGTATCCTTTACCCTCAAGCTGGACTCTGGACCAGGAGCAGCTGGGAGCCTTCCCTCTGCAGCTCGTACACCTTGCATCCCATCAGGGCCTTTGCAAAGTCACCTGAGAGTAGGCAAGTCATCTTCCCTCCTGTGCCGATAACTGGCTCTGACAGGTCAGATAAAGACCTTTCTCGGTGTCTGTTGTGGGGACAAAAGGCCTTAGAAGCAGAGCAATCTCCCTCCCCACCCCAGAAATGTTTCTCTCGACAGTTTTCTGGCTTTTCAGAAAGTCTAGGGCAACATTTACTTCCCTTCTCCCCACTTTGATAGACAATGGCCCATTTCAGCCTTCTCTTTTGAGAAATCAGCTGTTTTCATTATTGAACCACTATTCAAGCCTTCCCCCACAAACTCCGTGGGCACCCTTGAGATGAGGTCTTCCTTGCCTCCTCTCTACATTTCTCTGACGCTACAATGCAGGAAACTCCTCCGCCCCAGCCACATAATCCAGAGGCACGGCTCCCACCCATCCAGTTTGTGGCTCTTCCGGAGCTGTAGAGCTTTTTATCATTCATTGTTGGAATCATCCACCCCCTCTCCACCTTGGATCTCCATTGTAGCTCAGTCCTAAGAACTCAATAGCCTAGGGACGTCTGAATGGCTCAATGGTTGAACATCTCCCTTTGCCTCAGGGTGTGATCCTGGAGACCTAGGATTGAGTCCCTTGTCGGGCTCCCTGCATGGAGCCTGCTTCTCCCTCTACCTCTGTCTCTGCCTCCCTCTCTCTCTCTCTCTCTCTCTCTCTGTCTCTCATGAATAAATAAATAACATATTTTTTAAAAAAAGAACTAAATAGCCTAACTCAGGGCCCTAAGCCTATTAGTTGAACAAACGTTTCTTAGGCATCCATCATGTTAGACCCAGAACATCCTTTGTTTCACTTAATCCTCATAATTCTTTGAGGTCAGTGTAATTATCCTTACTTTACAAATGAAGAAACTGAGGTAGAAAGGTAAAGCAACTTGCAGAGATATGACCAATTCCACGTCGTCATGGAGTTTGGGGTTGGGGGGTGACTTGGGGAGAAAAATGTCCTATTCCTTCTGGAGGCCTCTG
This sequence comes from Nyctereutes procyonoides, assembly GCF_905146905.1. Classification (NCBI taxonomy): domain Eukaryota; kingdom Metazoa; phylum Chordata; class Mammalia; order Carnivora; family Canidae; genus Nyctereutes; species Nyctereutes procyonoides. The sequence goes on from NW_026575046.1 coordinate 62,785,327, forward strand.
TGACCTGCTGAGTCACTTGCTTCTACCCCACCTGTCCCTGCCAATCTCCGGGAAGGAGAAATGACACTGCAGACGCAGAGAGGAGTGACCCGCAGAATCGGTGGAGTGGGTGGGCTGGCCCATGGCTGAAGCCTCAGTTCCAGAGCTGAGGGGAGATGCCGAAGCCACGCCTGGCCCCAGCGTTCTGGAACTGGAGGAGCTCCTGAGGGCAGGGAAGGTTTCTTGCAGCCACGTGGACGAAGTTTGGCCCAACCTTTACATAGGAGATGCGTGAGTGGTAGCTGGTCAAAGGGGTGTGGGGAAGGGGACAAGGAGAGACAGTTCTTGGGTTCTTTCCAGAGATGGGAACAGGGTGGGACTCGGAGAAATAGTTGTGCTCTGCACATCCCAGAGCCAGGGACTTCCTGCAGGAACCCTGGTGTGCTGGGGACAGTGCAGTGATCAGGTGTGATCACCAGGAGGCAGGGCTTTTGCCAGCCTGGATGGGTGGTGCACCCAGAGGATCGTGGCGTCTTGGGCTTTATCCAGGACAAAGGGCGAGTCTGGGATATGGTACTCTCAGCTATGACATGGGATGGACAGGGAGCTCCCCTCCCTGGTCCCAGCCTCCCTCCTCTGGGCACAGAGTGGGTGAGAAAGGTGAATCAGGGAAGGTGTCACCATTGAACATTCGCAAACTAGAAGCAGGTATGTGTTCGTGGCCAGTAGAGGCCAGATGTGGGTGGGAAGGCATGAGGCAGGAAAGGAGGGGCAGCTGGATTCCAGGGCTGAAGCAATTCTTTCCTTCCTGTCTTGGCCAAGGCAGGAGCAGATAGCCTCAGGAAGCAAAGAGGGTCTAAAGATAACTCCCTTTACCACCAACTCTTCTACAGGAAAGCTCTGAGGGTGGGGCCTACTGGGTTCCTGTGGCTCCCTGTGGACCTTTATGGCTCTGTCCCTCTGAAGCAGAGGACCAGACAAAAACCTTCTTCCTGGACCCCACGGCTCAGCCAGCACCCAGCCCTATTCCTCCCCTTCCTAGGGCCACGGCAAATAACCGCTTTGAGCTATGGAAGCTGGGCATTACCCACGTGCTGAACGCAGCCCATGGGGGACTCTACTGTCAGGGCGGCCCTGACTTCTACGGCAGCAGCGTGAGCTACCTGGGGGTACCAGCCCACGACCTCCCCAATTTCGACATCAGTGCCTACTTCTCCTCAGCAGCCGACTTCATCCACCGTGCCCTCAGCACACCTGGGGGTAGGACTTGGGTCTGAACCCATATCCCCTCCTTCTCACTCATGGGGGGCAATGCCCAGTTTCCCCTCAAATACCAGTGCCCTCCCATCTCTAGTTTTTAAAAAAGCCTTCCGGTTTTAAAAAATTCAGTGCTTCAGCAGCGATTTTTCCAACCTTGTTGCTTCACAGACAGGAAAGTGGAGGCCTAGACTACAAGGTCGTGTCATGAGTTAGGAGCAGTCCTGGGACTGGAAGAAGCCAAGCCTCCCAAACAGCAAAAACAGTTCTTTCTCTCCATCATTCAGCCTTGAGAAATTACGATTTAGTAACTAGATGTCTGGTTTCCCCACAAAGCATTTTCAAATGGAAAACAAAACCAAAAAACTTCTACTACTAAGGGTATAACGAAGCAGCCTGGCGGAGCTAGAGTCCCTGCTTTGCGTTCATCATGGGTGAGAGCCATGCCCCTTGTGTCCTGACCCTGGGTTAGCCAGTGTCCCTCTCTGGACTTTAGTTTCTCATCTATGTGACAGGAAAGACAAGATTATGGGTCCCAGCACTTTTTAACATTCAGAATGCTTTGACATTCATTTGTTCACCATCCATTCATTTACCAGCTGTTTATTACCTTTTCGGTGCCAGGCGCTGGGCTAGATACTGAATCCACACTCAGACAAGGCAGGGTCCCTGCTTTCATGGAGCTTGCCACTATATGTTTTGTGGAAAGACAGTCAAAATTATGAGTACTCTTCATATGAATGGGTAAATTTAAAAAGATAGAGGAGAACGGGAGCAGGATAAGGGTGCTCAATCCAGAGGACCTGGCAAATGAGGGGCCTACCCTCTAACAACAGTATTCACTAGGCCATATGCAAAAAAGATTAGCTACTCTGTGATTCAAGTGATACCATGAGTGGTCAGGAAAGACTGTACAAGGAAACCATGTCTTAGCTGAAACCTGACAGATGAGTAATAGACATTAGTCAGACCAAGAGCAGGAGACTTTTTATAGGTAGTTGCAATAGCATGTGCTAAGGCTAGAGGCCAGAGACCAGGAAAGCTTTAAGGAACTGAAAGTGACCCAGGGTTCCTCGGGCTAAAGGTCAGTGTGAGGCAGCCTGAGATGAAGCTGTAGGGTCAGCAGGGGCCAGCCCATTGAGGGTCTTGTAAGCCACATTGAGGAGTTTGCACCCTATCTTAAGAGTAGGTTAAAGAGGTGTTGGTATACCCATTTGACAGATCAGGAAACTGAGACGGGTAAAGGCTGAACAGCTTACCCAGGATTCAGAGTTATACCCAAGGCAGAGTAGGGAAAGGCACTTGGGTCCCTACCTCTACCCCTGGGTACCAACAGGTGGGAAAGGGTCTTTCACCGGATGTCTTCCTCAGCCAAGGTCCTGGTGCACTGTGTGGTAGGGGTGAGCCGCTCTGCCACACTGGTCCTGGCCTATCTCATGCTGCACCAGCAGCTGTCCCTGCGCCAGGCAGTGATCACCGTGAGGCAACACCGATGGGTCTTCCCCAACCGAGGCTTCCTCCACCAGCTCTGCCAGCTGGACCAGCAGCTGCGGGGTGCAGGCCGGAGCTGAGGGGCCAGGTGAGGGCTGGGCAGGGCATGGGGAGGGGAAGGCCAGTGAGGACTGGCAGGGGATGTGGAACGGGACTAGTCTGGAGGTGGGTTGTCAGGGTTTTGTGTGGCCAGGAGTGAGGATTGAAAAGGGGGCCTGGCTCCCTCCTCAAGCTGCTGGGCTCACTCGCCAACTCAAGGCCTCATCAGGACCTGGTTGAGGCAACCTTCCAGAAGGACCCCCTCTCCCTGGCCCATCCGTATTCTTCAGCACCCCCCCCCCCAAAGGATGGAAAGGCCAGGAAGTTAAAGGGTAGAAAGCAGAAAATGGAAGAGGTGAGACCTTCTTACCTGGTTGTGACACAGCCCTGCCCTGCTTCCTTGGCCAGAAGCCTGTGCGGGCTCACCTGAACCCTGCCAAGCAGTAGCACAGCCAGTCCTGACACCTGCGGGCTGTCTGACCTTCCCAGGCCTCTGCACACCCTCCCCTCAGGTCCAGACCCCCAACTGCAGCTCTGCAGGGAAAGTGTGGCTTGAGCTGTCACTCTCGGCTAGGTTGTTTTCAGGTCAGCCCTGCCTCACCCTTCTCACGATGGGGAAGGAGATTGGGGGTGCTCCTGCTACCAGCCACAGCCTCCTCACAGGAGCTCGGCCAATACATGGTTCTCCTGTCATCACACCATTCCATTCTCTGCCTTGGACCCTGCCCCCCACTCCCTACCCCCCAGCCCCCTCCCTCGGGTCGGTCCCATCTCAGAGATGTGCAGAAGGCGCGCCCCCCCCCCCCATCTGGAGATCCCTGGAGGACATAGAGGTCTTCCTGAAGTCAATCCAGCTCCTTTCTGCTCCCATGTACCCCTGCCCTGCTGCTCTGTGTGCATTTGTCCCTTAAGGAACAAATCCTTAATACCTACCCCCCCGAGGCCTCCCCATTCCTGCTGGAGGCCCCAGTGTCCCCAGCTGCCTACTAGGAGGAGTTGGGCTCCCCCAGCAAAAACCCTGCTTCTCGGGCTTCCAGACCACAAATGGCCACCAAGTGCTGCTTCAGTTTCTTTGGCAACAGCCCTGTGTTTTCCTCCAGCTCAGCTGGGAGGAGATAGGGTGTTGCTTCCTGTGGTCAAGTGGCTGTGCAGGTACCAGCATTGTGAGGGAGCTACAGTGTCCACTGCTCTTCTCCTACCGCGCCCAGGCTGGGTCTCTTCCTGCCTGTCTCCACTAGCCTGCCTTCCTCACATTCACCTCCCCCTTGAGGACCATTAGGTCGGGGATGTGCGGGGGGGGGGGGGGGGTGTAAGCCCAGAGCTGCTTTCCACGGCCCCTAGCCCACCTCCAGCTCCCACCCATGCTCCTCCTTCTCTCACCTATCCTCAGAGACTAGGGGGTGTGCCCACCACCCACCGGCTCCCAGGGTCTGAAAGCCAGGGGTGGGTGACTGGCCTAGGCTCACTGGAGAGTTGGGAAAGTGGCAGCTGTCTCCCACCAGGAGCCTCCCAGGGTGTGGATTGAATTCCCCCCTACCCAGCCACCACCAAAAGCTGGTTTTGTTCCTGAATCCACAGCCAGGCCACCAAGGGGGAGCACTTTAGTAACTCCGACCCTTCCTGATGCTCTCTGGAGGGTGAGCGCCTTGGGGATGGGGATTAGAGCAAGAAGGAGAGCTGGGCTTAGAGTTCAGGGGTGAGTGCACTGGAAGAAAATCAGGGTTATAGCTGGGTTGGGGATTAGGCAGAGGGCTGGGCTGGGTGGAAAACTTGTGGGGAGCTCTGAGGGTATGGGGAGCCGAGAGGGAGACAGGAGTGGCATGGTCCCGTCCTGCTCTCTCCTCTAAACAGGTTTTAGGAACCAAGTAGAACAGCAGATCTCTGATGATGCCCAGTTGCCCCACTTCCTTGGCCTGGAGCGCTTAAATACCCTGACCTCCGGCCTCAGCATCTTTCCCATCAGGCAGCTGGCTTGGGAGAAATCGGTCGGGCTTACAGCATTGCACAATTCCTGGAGGTGCCATCCACCAAGCAGCCTATGCGACCGGAGCCCCCAGGAGTTATGCAGTGTGCCATCCATGTGGCCATACACAGCAGCCCTGGGGACTCTGAAGGATGAGGGGGCTGTGGGCAGAGGCCAATTCTTTCCATGAGCCCTGGGCCCCAAACCTGCCTTACCTCTCAGCACCCATACCCAATTGACCTTCCCCAGAGGGTTCAAGGCAGAGGCAGGTACAGGTGGCAGTTCTTGCCCCTACCCTGACAAGTCCCAGCTGACCTGGGCCTCGGTTTGCCAGCCCGTAACAGGGAGCTCATCTCTCCCCCAGAGCTGGTCCTTCCTCCCCGCCACGGCACTGGCCCTGCTGGTGCTGCTGGAAGCTCTGGCCCCGGTGGACACCAAGAGGATGGTAAGAACCCAGTGTGTGGTTCGCCCTAGAGCCTGCTACTCCATCTGCTTCCTCCTGCTGCCTGCACTCCCTGCCGGCTCCTGTCTTCAGTTCCCACAGGTGGGAACGGGTTGCCTTCTCGGCCAATCCCTAAAGCCCCTCAGCCAGGGACTCCGAGGACCCCGAGGTGTGAGGATGGGGGGGAGCACAGGAGGGGATTCTAAGTGTCCATGATAGACCTTGGCCACAGCTGCCTCCACCCACTCTCCCCAGGGCTTAGGGAGCCCCAGTAGGGGCTGAGCCCTGGCTCCCAGGAGCTCAGTCTTCAGACCCCGTGTAGGTATGGCTGCAGGTGTGCATACGCCTGTGTGTGTCAGTCCTCTGGGAGTGTGAGTGGAGAAGAGCTCCGAAGTACATGAGTGCATGAGGAGGGTCTCTGGAGAGCAAGAGGGGTTCTTAACAGCCCCAAGTCCAAGGTCCCTAACTGACCACAGAGGTCTTGGGAGGTGCCTAAAAGACAGTCTTGCTGGCCTCAAGGGACAGGGATGTCTGGGCTAGGAATGCCTTCTGGGGGAGGGAGGAGCCTGGCAGAGGGCCAGTGGCTTCTGGACACGCAGCTCTGACTGGAGCCAGGGCAGGTCTAAAGGCCTGCTCTGAACCTTACCTATACCTTCGTCAGCGTACCCACACTGTCCTCAGCCCAAGTCTTCTAGATCTGAATCCTAGTCCTATAATTCTCAGCTCTCAACTAAGCTCCCCTGGACCTGGGCGCCGATCTTGGCATTGCTGCCAGTTTGTGTGTGGCTTTGGCTAGTCTCTTCTCTGTCCTCCTCCATGGATGATCCTTCCAGCTCTAGCCTCCGGCCCATGCTTTGCACCACTCTTGAAGGCCAAGGGAGCTTTTAAAATGGCTTATGGGATCCTCCTCCTCCCTGCCCCACACTCAACATATGCATCCGCACAGACCACAAGCAGACCCCTGCGGGCTGCCTCCCCTCCCAGCAAGGCCAGGTGCCTGGCTGGGCTTGGCACTGACCATGCCAGGGACCAGTGGGTGAGTTGGGAGTGTCAGGGGGAGGCCAGAAGAGGGGAGCAGCACATCATGTTTTATAATTAAACTCAAATCAAAAAATAGAAACAGCATCAAGTGTGTAGAGACCGGGAGCTGGAAGCCGGCAGTACAAAGTGCCTGTCAGAGAAGACCACAGCCTGGGCCATATACCCCCACAGGTGGGTGCATGCCCCTGTTTCGGGGGGGGGGTGGCCACAGAGCATGCTGGGTCATGAGGGCCAGGGCGCCTGGGCCTCTGTGTGGTGTGGAGGGATTGGGTTAGATTGGACGACAGACTGGGTTAAAGACAGTCGAGTCAGAAAGATGTGGTCTTGAATCCTGGGTCCCAGGCTTATTGGCTGTGTGACCCTGAACATATTGTTTAATCCCTCTGGGCCTCAGTTTCCTCATCTGTGAAATGGGGATGATAATATATTATCTGCTTCATTAAGGGTACTGTGAGGATCCAGGGAGAAAATGTAGGCATTTGGCTCTGTCTGGTACATAGTACATCCTTAGTAAGTGGAGAATGTAATAATTATTATTGCTGGACAGAGAAAGAACCCTCAAGAAACAGAGAGATAGCGACTAAGCGTCACTGTCCTGTGGGGCGGTTCCCCTCCACAGGATATGGCTGAGGCTTGGAAGGATATGAGTAACAGTAATAATAATGGTAATAATAGTAAGATGTGCCATTTTGGGGGCATCTACCCTAAGACCCTGTGGAATGTGCCTTATGTTTAGTTTCTCGTGAAATTCTCACAGCAGCGCCATGAAGAAAGTGGCTCAGAGAAGTCCACACAAATACCAGCCCCGAGAACTCTGCCCAGGCCCGTCCTCCTCCAAGGCCTGCATGCTGAGGGCAGCGGAGGCCCACCGGCAGCTCATCAGGGGCTGCCCACCTGCCCCCGCCCCGAGTTCCCCAGGCCCCTCACTCGTCCTGTCCCGAGATCTCTGGCCTCAAAGGTCCTGTGGCCACTGTCCCTTCAGGGCTGCTCGGGAGGAGGAGGGGGAAGCAGAGAGACTGAGTAGGAGGGAAGGCCAGGGGGAACCTCTGGAGCTTCAGCGCAGGAGAGGACAGCAGCTGCCCCCTTGCCCGGAGGAGCCGGGGCCCTGGCCTGAGGCCGCAGGCCTGCGGGCGGTGTGTGGAGGGTTGTGGAGGGGCCTGAGCTCCTGGGAGGGGCTGCGGAGAGCCACGTGGAGAGGACGAGGGACGCAGAACAAGTGCCCAAACTTGTAAACAGCGGCAGCGTGACAGCAGAGCCGCTGCGGCCTACGGAAGCAGCTGTTGGGCTTCGGGAGACACAGGAAGGCAGCAGCATGAGGGCCAGAGCAACTGAGGAGGAGCCAGGCCCGGCCCAACAAATGTCAGGCCCAGGCTTCACTCTGGTGGCCCAGGAGATGCGGGGGGAGGAGTCAGGCCGCAGAAACCAGGGTGCATCCGGAGCTTGAAGGAGGAGGCCTTGGGCAGGGGGCTGCTCCCCCGCATGGGCTAGAGCAGACAGGTGTGGGGGTACCTCCGGGAGCATCAGGTGTGAGGCTCTAGGTGGGACCAGACAAGCAGTGCCCCTAAGTCCAAGGAAAACGCCTTGTTCTCCAGACGTGGACCTGAGGCCCCTCCGAGGTTGAAACTGTGGCCTAGCAGCCCTGCCCCCTGCCCCCTGCCCCCCAGGCGGTTTCCTCCTCTTCCCAGGAGCTGGTTGGGACCAGCTCTGTCCCAGCCAGACCCTGGCTCCCCCAGCCCCGGCACAGCTGGGCTGCAATGTGCCCACGGGCCACAGGGTGGCGGCCGTACCCCACGCCAAGCTCAGAGGCCGGGTGGGCCCGCCTGGCTTCTCGGGGCTCCATTTCCACCACCTGCGCTCACTCAGCTCCAGCTTTTGGCTCCAGACCAGCGTGGCTGTTGGAGAAGCCTGGGGCTTTCCTCACCCCGACACACTACGCTGCTCCCTACCCTGTAGTTACCACAAATCCAGCCACTGCTCTCATTCTCAGGTCAGACACCCCCCCCCGCCCCGCCCAAGAGCAAAGACTTGCTGGAAGTTACAGAATGAGTTAGGGCCACGCTGTCCTCCCTCCCTCCCTCCCTCTGAAGTTCTCTTTCCACCACTTCAAGTGGCCTCCCGTGTCCACGGGGAGTTCCAGGGCCAAGAGTCTTTCATCCCAAAGAGATGCCAAGCCGAGATGGCCTGGGGGTTTGGAAGGACTGCCCTTGAGTCCACAGCGGCCTGGGTGGCTCTCACACCCCACCCCCACCAGCTCCAAGGAGAAGACCTGGAATTCTAGCCACTTCACAGCGTTTGTGTTCTGGGCGGAACCTGGCCAGGGCAGGTTCCGCTTATGTGCTGAGTCCTGTCCCAGTACCCACTCCCCCATTCCCAGCCCCAGGTCATGCCCTAGGTAGGTGGCAGGCCATTCAGCCTGCCTTGACAGGTCACAGTGGGGGATGAAGGGGAAAGCTGGGTCTTCACTTCCACCCTGCCCGCCGGCTGCCCACTGGGTGAGCTTGGCCAAGCCAGTGGCCTCCTGGGTGCCCATTTCTCTTCCTGGTTCTGCCGCTGCCTACCAAAGAGAAAAGATGTTCTTTCCAGTTTGTACCTTCCCTAGTTACTGGTTGAGGGGGCCAGGGACAATGAGCCAAGAGAGGAACTCCTTCCCAGCCCAGCACCAGACGCAGGTTCTGGTGCCACTGACATCCCAGCTCTGCAGGGTCCCGGATACCCTCAGACAGCTGTCTCCTGACACAACCCACCCCACCTGGGTGAGGCCTGACCTGCAGCACTGGCCTGAATCATGCGGGTAAGGAGGCAAATCCCAGGGCCTAGAGGTAGATGTGTGTCAGCAATCCCAGGCTCCCCTGTAGAGACAAGATGGACCAGTGACCACTCTCTGGAGTCCCCAGAGGTGGTAACTGGAAGGCTTAGAGGGAGAACCGAAGGAGCACAGCTGGATAGAAAGCCCAGCCTTGCTCTCTATGAGCCATTCAGCTTTGGGCATCACTTAAAACATCTGTCTTGACCTTTAGCTTCTTCCTCTCTGAAATAGGGACCTGTCCCGAGGGAGGCCTCAGGCCCTTAAGAGGCATCAGCTTACTTCATATGGAGATGCTAACAAATGCCATTTCATGGTTCCGGGGCCCCTCATTCCTGAGATGGGCTCTGGGCATCAAGCATATGAAACTGGGAGGGCACAGGGACCTGGGGACCAGCCCTGGAAGTAGCAGGGGAGGGAGCTTGAGATGAACTGCCAAGTCGTGGGGGCCTTCCTAAGTGCACTCTGAGGGCCACAGCCATCTGAGGTCCCCATCCCTACAAAGTCTCAAGCACCAGTGACAAGAGGGGGTCTCTGTGCTGACTAGTTGCTACAGACAGAGTACTCCAAGGGCCCCTTGGCCAAAGCTCCCAACATTGGGGCCCTTGGAAAGGGCAGGGGAGAACTTCCCAGCTCCACAGCAGTGACAAGGGATTGATTCCTTTGTTCCTCCGGGAAAAGGATCTAGGCCTCAGCCCCAGCTGAGCTGGTTAATAACCTCATCCAAAATAGCTGTGGCCTTTCCTGTAGCATCCCACTGGCACCTGGGTGCTGCACCATGCCTGGGCCTCCCCAGCAGCTGGACCCACCCGCGGGATCCTGCCCCCAACCACCACAGTGTCCACTCTGTTTCAGGATGGACTCGCTGCAGAAGCAGGACCTCCAGAGGCCCAAGATCCACGGGGCAGCCCGGGTACCCCAGTACCAGCCGCCCACACTGGCCTACCTCCAGCGCTTGCTGTGGGTCCGTCGGGCTCCCATGCTGAGCCACGTCAATGAAGTCTGGCCCAACCTCTTCCTAGGAGATGCGTAAGAACCACCGACATTGAGAGGTGGAGGGAACAGAAGGGGAGCTTCTCCCGGAGTCCTCCAGGGGCTGTCCACCATCTCTTTCCACACATTCCTATCCTTGTATATTATGATTAGTTTTAACTGTGGAAAGAGAACACACATGAGACAAGCAGACACAGCACATATGAGCAGTTTCACCATCCAGGTCAAGAGACAGGACATTACTTATGCCCCAGAAGTAACTGGATCCTTCTCAACATAACCCCCTTCCCTGTAGAGAACTACTAAGTGTTGAAATAATCATCTCCTTGCTTTTCTTTATAGTTTTAACATCTGCGTACCTAACAATGTAGTTAGTTTTGCCTGTCTTTTGAAGTTACATGAATGGAATCATATTGTGTGCATTTTGTGTCTAGATCATTTAGTCAATATTGTGCTCAATAATTTGCTCAGATTCATCCATGTTCTATGCAGCTGCAGCTCACTCATTTTTCACTGCTGTATACTATTCATTTGTATAAATATACCATAGTTTATCCATTCCATTGATTATGGACATCTGAGTTGTTTTCACTTTTTGGCTATGATGAACAGTGATCCTAGGAATTAGTCCATGGAACAGCCACACAAGTTTCTCTAGGGTGTGCAATTATTAAAAAAGTAGAATTGGGGGATCCCTGGGTGGCGCAGCGGTTTAGTGCCTGCCTTTGGCCCAGGGCGCGATCCTGGAGACCCGGGATCGAATCCCACGTCGGGCTCCCGGTGCATGGAGCCTGCTTCTCCCTCTGCCTGTGTCTCTGCCTCTCTCTCTCTCACTGTGTGCCTATCATAAATAAATAAAACAAAAAAAAAATTTTAAAAAAGTAGAATTGTGAGTCATTTTCCCAAAAGTTTTCCTCAAATTTGAAACATATGGATCAATTTTATGTGAATTTTAGAAATTTTCCTTAATATTTAGAAAATACGGTCCAATATCTTGTTAACAGTATGGCAAATTTGCTATCCCCCATCAGATAACCAGTAATAAAATCCTTGTTGATTTTTTTAAAAAATGCATACAAACATAAATGTCTTTTCACATTTTTTAAAACAAAAACAATACCTTCTAGTCCCATTTCATAATCTACTTTATGTAGAAAGCTTTTTTTTTTAAGTTTTTAAAATGGAACCATAACATCTTTTGAAAAAATTTGTAAGCCGTGTTCGGTATTGTATCCTGCATTTTTCATAGGTTTTTAATACAGCACAGACACCTTTCCTTGTTTACCTGCAACTGCAAACGTTTTAGGGGTTGCATAGTATTTCATTTAGCTATACCATACTCAGTCTCCTATTATAAGATATTTAGTGATTTTTTTCCCAATTTCTTCCCAATTTCATTCAATTCTATCTTGAATATCATTAGATCCGGTTTATAAATGTCTGTGGGCACATTTTGAATTTTTTTTTAAGTTCCTAGAAGGACACTTGCTGAGGTAAAGTATGCATGTGTTTTGCATATTTTTAAGACTTTTGATGCATGTGGTCTGAGTGAAAAGGAGTCTTGAACTCCAACTAGAGGAGCCGCTTCTCTGAGGCCTATTCATTCTTGCCAGTCTCACACTTGGAGGGGAGTGGCAAAGGAGGGAAAGCCATAAGTTCCAGGCCAGCCAGAGGTGACCCCATGAGACCTGCCCCACCTCTCAGCTCCCTGTGCCTTTCCTCCAGGTACACAGCCCGGGACAAGAGCAAGCTGACCCAGCTGGGCATCACCCATGTTGTGAATGTGGCTGCAGGCAAGTTTCAAGTGGACACAGGTGCCAAGTTTTACCGTGGAATGCCCTTGGAGTACTATGGCATTGAGGCTGATGACAACCCCTTCTTTGACCTCAGTGTCTACTTTCTACCCATTGCTCGATACATCCGAACTGCCCTCAGTGTTCCCCAAGGTGAGCTGCTGGGGAAAGCACTGGGGCGGGGACGTGGGATCTGGGATACTTTTTCCAGTAGCACTGGTGGGTCGGGTGTCCAGAGCTATGATCCTCTTCAACAACCTTCCCACCCCATAGAGCAAATAGCGACTACCATTTAGTGAGCATCCTCTTCAAAGGACCAGCAATCACAGACGTAGCTAAGGTCCGGTATGGTGGTCTGTGTAACCATATCCCTCAGTAAGTGGTGTGGGGCAGAAGGTAAGGATCTTCTAAGATGAGGCTTTGGCAGAGGGCTGCAGGGACAGGGGAAGGTGCAGGACTGGGGGGAAAGGAGGCAGGTGAACGCCCCCTATACTGTGCCACAAGCCCAGGGGACTCCAGAAATACTGTACCCCTCCCACCCTGGCAGAGTCGCAGAGGATGCCAGAGGAAGCATCTTGGACCCAGAGAAAGGAATCCCAACTGTTAACCTTAGCTAGGCCACTAATTTGCTGGGTGGCCTTGAGCCAGTCCCTTTGCCTCTCTGGGTCTCAGCTGCCCCATCTGACCATGAGAACAGTGTCAGTACTCCAGGGTGCAGTGACAGGTGGGCTGAAGGATGGCCAGGAGGAGCCCCAATTCCCAGTGGGGTGGTCAGGGTGAGGGCAGGTAGCTGACACTAGACTGGGTCTTCCTACAGGCCGTGTGCTGGTACACTGTGCTATGGGGGTGAGCCGCTCTGCTACAGTTGTCCTGGCTTTTCTTATGATCTGCGAGAACATGACACTGGTGGAGGCCATCCAGACAGTGCAGGCCCACCGTGATATCTGCCCCAACTCGGGCTTCCTCCGGCAGCTCCAGGTTCTGGACAACCGACTGGGGCGGGAGACGGGGCGGCTCTGACTTGGTGAGCAGCCGGGAGCCCTGACTCCCTCTGGCCCGCATGGCCCAACCCAACCAGCCCGGCCCTGGGGACAGCAGCCTCTGCTGTTCCAGTGACCTTGAGGTATAAATAGCAGGTGGGGGCTTAGCTGAGGCAGAAGCAGGGAGAACTGAGTGGTGACCTTTAGCAGGTGGATTTCCCTGACCCAATCCAGAGATTCTTTATACAAAAGAGAGTTCAGTCTGTCTCTATAATAAAAGGCTCATCATGATGAAGACAGGAGATCTTCTGGTGGTTTGTGGAGTGGTGTCTTACTCCCATGATAGTCGTGAGGGGCCAGAAGGCTTGCCAGCTCTGAGTCAGCATGATGGCAGCCTGCAGAAAGAGTCCGAGTCCATGTCAAGTCTCTGTGAAGACACAGGGCAAGTGAGGATCAATTAGCGGTATCAGTCTCTGGTACAAAAGGGAGGAGAGAGGGGACAAGTGCTGAGAATCAGCTGGCCTTCTCCTCGCCTTGTCCTCCCTCATACCATCACCCAAGAGCTAGGTCATCTGAATCAAGACCGATGTTCAATGCGTCAGCATCCTCTCCATGCCCACCCTAGCAAAAAGCGATCGTCAAAACTTGCTGTGCAAGTAGCATCTCTTGAATCTTTTCATTTATGCTGTTCTTCCAGAAGGACTGACTAAAACGAGAGGCGGCTGGAAAACACAAGCATTAACCAAGAGGATAGGGATCTGGGGAGGAGACAGCCCAGAAATCCCAGGCAAAGGATGGTTATATGACAGAATGAAACATTTCGTTCTGAATTTCTTCGTATATGTGCCCGAAGAAAGCAATTGCAAAAAGCCCCCTAGATCCCTCACCTGGAACAAAGTATTATGAGAACTAAATGGGCTGCCCGTGGGGCACCTGGGTGCTGAGCGTCTGCCTTCGGCTCAGGTCATGATCCCAGGGTCCTGGGATGGAGCCCTGCATTGGGCTCCCTGCTCAGTGGGGAGTCTGCTTCTCCCTTTCCCTCTGTCCCTCCCCCTGACTGTGCTTGCTCTCTCTCTCTGTGTCAAATGGACAGATAAAATCTTTAAAAACCCCCCACATATATACATACATACAGAAACGGGCTGGCCTTCCTTTGGCTTCTCAGCTGCTCCTATGTAGTGCTTACCTCTTCCAGCCCTTTACATCTCAACGTTTCTCGGGGTTCTGGCCACTGCCTCTTCTCCCCCGCAGAGTCCCCACCCTGCTGGGGGGGGGCGGTCCCCTTGCCCCCGGAGGCTCAGTTCACATCTCCGGGCTGATGACTCCTAGAACCCCGTGGCGGCCAGTTCCCTCCCCTGAGCTTTGACCCTCTGCAATCCCACTGCCCACCTCTATCTGACTCTTGCACTTGAATTTCCAACTCAGCTGCACTTTTCATCAGTCCCGCCGCACCGGCTGAGTTCTCCCTACTTCTTCATTTTAGTGAAGAGCTCTGACAGCCAGTGTGGCTCATGTCAGTGATGGCTGTCACCTTGGGCTTCCACTTCTCAATTAGTCTCTTGATTTGCTCACTTAGCTTCATCTTTGTTGTGAGTACACAACTTCGAGGCACCCTCACTTCTCCCCTGGATCCTGGATCATCAAGAGCAGCCCACTGTTGGTCTCTGGGCTCCCAGCCTTGCCCATCCAGTCTCCGCACGCACATCTTAATAAAACGGAAATCCGATCATGTCACTCTCTGCTTACAACCCCCTAAGGACAAACACCTTGAGAAAGTATAAAGATGCTTCATTATCTGAAAATCTGCTTGTATCTCTAGCCTTATCTCTTGTAATTCTGTTCCCACACACGTTGTGTAATTAAGAAATGCTAAATGCTCTTGCAGTTTCCAGAATGCACCACATTCTCTTACCTCTGGTACTTTGCACATGCTTCTGATTGTACCAACTGAATCCGCTGCCCTCACTCATTTTTACCAGAGTCTCTCTCTCTCTCTCTGTCTCTGTGTCTCTGAAATCTCAGTTTAGCTGTTACTTCTGGGAAGCCCTCCTGGACCTCCAAACCTGAGAGAGGTGTTCCTCCTCAGGCTACCAAAATGTCCATCCACCTTTTGTGATGTCACCTATCACTCTGAATCATAATTTGCTGGTGCCTCATCATTGTCTTTCAACTGGCTGTCTCTGATCAGGCCTCCCATGGTTTCAAGGTCCCCATGGCTCCCACACTCTAGCTATGATCGTGCCCTCAGGTGGAGCTCTGTGGTTGTACGGACCACAACTACAGGTTGGCACCACTGCCACTAGGCCTTCTCTACAGAGGACTCCGGGGGAGTGGATCCCAGCTGGCCCTGGGAGTGGCCTGCCTCTGGAGGGTGCTTCCTCTTTCCCTAGCTCCACCTGCATGCTCACCATGTGGGCACCCTGACACCCTCTTCCCAGCACATCTCGTTCTTCTTTGGCCACCTTTGATGCTTCCTCCTCACTCCCCACCAACGCTCTCTGGGGCCAGCTCTGCCTTCTGGGCAGAGCGGTCCTTGCCCTTCTCTGCCATCTGGTCTATTTTCAGAGGGCAAGTGCTTTTCCTTTGCATGAATCAAAAAAGGGAACCCCCATTGGAGGAAATCACCTTTCAGGCTTAATCACTCCTGGGCTTGGTTGAGGAAAAGATGTCTCTTCCTCACAAGCAGATGTAGCTCCAATCGGGGTGCCCATCTGAGTGAGCTGAGCACAGGCTGTGTTTTAGCCTCATTCTTCCTCCTGGAATTCATAAACTACACAAACATATGCCTTCTTGTCTAATATGTCGGGATTAACATCCCTGTTTTATAATTGAACAACTCAAGGTTCAGAGAAGATAAAACGAGGCTGGAATGTCACTTCAGGGATGTAGGCTCTCTGGACTCTGGCCTCAAAAGGCAGGTGCTCCCTAGCCAGCTCCCTGGTCTCCTCCCTCCAGCACTTGGTCCTAATCCCAGCTGATTGCTGGCTACCTACAGTGTTCTCTGTGCCTCTTCCAAAGGGTAAACATATGTCCTAGCTGGAGGATTGCAGAAGGGCTCCTGCTGCGGTACCTAACCAGGCAGGGCCCCTCTCCCATCTGGGGATGGAAAACTGTTCTCAATTCATCCTCAGGTTAGTGGCACCTTTTCCCAGTGTAGACAAAGCTAGTCTCTGCTAAGCAGACCAGCCTGCCCACCCCCAATTCCTATGGATACCCCCTCTGCCTGACAACTCAGCCCTTGTTGCTATTTCTTGCTCATGCATCGTCAGCAGGACCCAAAATAGTGGTTCCAGAAGTCAATCTCTAAATCAACATCCAGGCCTATGTGTGGGCAGCCTGTCTCTACTCGCTGGGCTACAGTGCCCAGAATCTAGGACAGAGCCACACCCTGGGGCTTGAGTTTCAGTAGGTCACCTTCTCGGAGCTCTGAGGTTCGGGCTCAGAATCTGGGGCTGTAGGGAGAAGAGAGAGGGAAGCCCCGAGAAGGCACAGGGTAGGAAGGCTTTGGCCAAAGGTCCCCCAGAGCATCTGAGAAAACAGAGGTTGAGCTTGAGACTGGCATCCCCATCAGGAAGACTTCCTGCCTGCCATGCTTGCCCTGGGAAGTCTGTGATGATGTGTCTGCTCCCCTTCTTCTCCAGAGTGGTCTCACGAAAGAAGTGGGGATGGTGTTAAGAGCATGACTTTGGAGCCAGACTACCTGGATTCAAATCTTACCTCTGCCCTTTACCTGAGGTGTGTGACCTCAGTTAATCTCCCTGCAACTCAGTTTCCTCATCTGTAACATGAGAGTAATGGTAGCCTAACATAGAGGATTTTTTTTTCAACATAGAGGACTGATGTAATGATGACATGGGCAATAGAAGAGGGGCTTTGTGCAACATGTGGAATGCTCCCCAAAATGAGGACTGTATTATCACAGGACATAGTACGTGGGCTCCTGACATCGTCTGCCGCACAGAGTCCCATCTTGGACTAAAAGGTGGCTGTGCTCTGAGTGTTGAACAAATGATTAAAAATTAGCTGACCTAAATGCAACATAGCATTTTGGATTAGATTCTGGAACAGAAGAAGGATGTTAAGTAGAAAAACTGGCGCAATCTGAAAAAAGTTTGTGGGTTAGTCAATAATGTGACACTAATTTTAATTTCTTTGATAAATAAACCATGGTTATGTAAGAGACTAATGTTAGAGGAAGCAGGGTGGTGGGTATACAAGAAATGTCTCTATTTTCTTTATAACTCTGTAAATGTAAAATTATTTCAAAATAAAGGGTTAAAAAAACTTGCTGACAATTAAGGGCTGCTTTGTATATGCCAAGGGCTATGCTAAGTGCTTTAGATACATCATTTCCGCCACCCCCCCCCCAGTTTTATTTCTTTAGAAAAAAACACAAATTAAACATAGCAAAATGTTATGAGTTGTGGGAATATAGGTGCTTATTATGCCTATATTTTCTTTTATATTCTTTTTCTTAAAAAAGATGGATTTATTTCTTTTAGAGAGAGTGTGCATGAGAACAGGGCAAAGGGGTAGAGAGACAGGGAGAGAAAGAATTTCAAGTGGACTCCCTGCTGAGCAAGAGCCTGACACAGGACTCTATCTTTCGACTCTGAGATCATGACCTGAGCAGAAACCAAGAGTTGGACACTCAAATGCCTGAGTCTCCCAGGTGCCCCTTCTTAAAATGTTTCCTAATTTTAAAAAATGTATATTTATTTATTTGAGACAGACAGCACAAGCAAGGGGTGTGCAGGGTTAGGAGGGGCAGAGGGAGAAGCAGACTCCCCGCTGAGCAGGGAGCCTGATGCAGGGGTTGATCCCAGGATCCTGGGATCGAGACCTGAGTCAAAGGCAGTCAACCGACTGAGTCACCAAGGTGCTCCTAATATATTTCCTAATTAAAAAAATCGAAAATAGGGGCACCTGGTTGGCTCAGCCAGTTAAGCATCTGCCTTTGGCTCAGGTCCTGATCTCAGGGGCCTGGGATAAAGCCACATGTTGGGCTCCCTGCTTGGTGGGATGTCTGCTTCTCCCTCTCCCTCTGCGCTTCTACCTCCCGCTGCTTGTGCTCTTGCTCTCTCTCTCTCAAGTAAGTAAGTCGTAAGTAAGTAAATAAAAAAATAAATAAAATCTTTAAAAAAATAAATTAAAAATCAAAACTAATTTGATTACCATTTAAAATTAGAAATGTCCTATTCTATATATTTAGGTTTTGAAACCTGTATCAAATGGATTTAAGGAAGTATTCTGAATGTAAATCATACCATTTTTATTGGCTTCAGGCCTAAAACACAGCAAATTCACACATTATCCTTTTAAAAATTTCAAGAGGCTTTATTATGGATAATTTTGTTTTAAGAAAAGAAAAAGGTAATGATGACCCAGTTTATAGTGTATAGTGTTTAGATGAAATAACTGTGATCAAAGAGGCCCTAAGCCACTATTAAGTCAAACTATAGATTATTTCATCCCATCCTCACAACCCTATGGGATAGGTTCCTAACATCACCCCGACTTTAGAGATGAGAACACAGCTGTAGAGAGGTTAGGCCAAAGAGTCCCTAAACCCTAACTGAGAGCTTAGTATGTACCAGTGAACTAGTCAAGGTAGGCTAATGGCTCTGACAAGCAACCCTAGGTTGGTGGGGGCATGGAGGGTAAGGGTAGAAGGAGCAAGCATGGAGGATGGAGAGGTCAGAAGTATTATGTCCCCTCTGGTTACATGGGCAGAACTCAGTCACATGGCCACACGGAACTACGAGGGAGGCTGGGAAATGTAGTCCACCAGGGTGCCCAAGAAACCGAGGATACTGCAGATCCTGGTGATCACGAATACAGCAGTTATTGGTGAGACATATGTCATCGTTTAAGTCTCAGAGCCCATAAGAGGTCGATGCTATTGCATTATTCTCATCTTACAGTTGTGAAAACTGAGGCTGAAAGGGTTTAAGTAAGCTTTCTCAAGGTGGCTTAGCCAGTAGTGGTACAATCATAATACACTTCCTGAACCTTCTTCATTCTGGGTTGGCCTCGGTGACTTGCTTGGCAATAGAATTTGGAGCAGACATGGTATTCTGTGACTTCTGAAGCTGGGTCCGAAGATGCCTTATAACTTCTCCCTGGGTCTCTGGGAACACCCTGGGAGCCCTGAGCCCCCATACAAGAAGCCACACAGCCCTAAGACCACCATGCTAGAGAGGCTGTGTGTAGACAACTGGTCAATTCAGTCTCAGCTGAATTGAACCTTCCAGCTTCTTTCCAAGGTGCTACTTAAATGAATCCATGTTGGACTCTCCAGACCAACATGTCTGGTAGCTAATACCCCTACCATGGAGTGACCTCCATCAATGCCACATGGAACAGAAGAATAGTCCATCTGAGCCTGCCTGAATTAAGGATCCATAAAATCCTGTGCTAGAAGAAAATGTCTCTTGTTTTAAGTCACTGCATTTTGGGGTAGTCCATTATGTATGAATACACACCCAGCACAGCAGCAGGTTCAGCTCTGACCAAAAGCCCTGGCTTTTCAATACCCGATTCGCCTCTGGAGGAATGGAGGAATGAGGGAAGGACAGAGCAGCCACATCCATCCACTCCACTGCTGACAGAGCGCAAGAAGATGGGCTCCCACATTTCAGAGGAATACGGAGGGCAACAGGGCCCTGGCTTCTCTCTGCTCAGAGCCCCCACTCAAGATTGGAAGATAGTTAGGGGCTCTAGGGGGATACTGGTGGCAAAGGCCTTGAGGTGGGCAGGTTGGAGAGGCTGCCAGAAAGGGAACACCCCCTCCTCACCTCTCTCTGTTCTAAGCTCCAACTAGCCTGCTATCCAGGCCAACAGATGCCTACTGAGAAGCCCCAAGACTCTCTGGCTACCAAGGGACCCCTGTGGGTCTGCTGGCCTCTAGATTCCAGTCTGGTCTTGACAGCTGCCTCCTCCATTTCCTCCCCCACGGGAGGATGGGGGTGAGGTGGGAGGGCAGCCACAGTATGGACTCTGCAGCCACTGGGGCCTTGGGAAAACCTGGTTCGAGGAAATTTCAAAGGGAAATACCCACCCGGTCCCTAGCCAGGTAGTGCCCCTCCTGGCAGGTAGGAGAATCCAGTTCTCAGTATTCTCATTTTCCTCAGCTCATTCTGCTCTTCCCAGTTTATTCCCCCAGACTTCTTCACTAGCTTCCTTATCCATGCTTCCTGAGCCATTTGAGGTCTGGTCAGCCTGGTCCTCTGTCCTGGGGAGCTGTTAGAATTTCCCCTGCTCTGTGATTTCCTACACCTCAGCTGCTCCTTCAGAACCTTCCATCAGCCCATCTGTGTGCCCTCCCTCCCTCAAAGCCCTCCCCTTTTCACATTCCTGTACAGATATTCAGGCTTTGCATTCTATACCCTCTAGGCTTAAAAATGGGACTCCTGGGACCCACAACTGAGACCCAAAAGACTAGCTATCAAGCTTTGGAAGCCTCTGGCTCAGTGCTGCTGACCGCTAGGACCATCCTGACTTTGGTAGTGACTGGGGATGGGGGTTGCTACTTAGGCCAACTTGAGAAAAAATGAGAGGTAATGAGAGGTACAGGTTGATTTCCCCAGGATCATGTGGATGCTTTAAAAGGGGGTGCTGGGGAAGGCACTGGTTTTCCTGGAATGACGAACTAGCAGACAGGACTACTAAGGGAAAACTTAGGGGGAGGGACGAAGGAAGGGATGCTTCTAGTACCTTTTAGACCACACACCACAGATAAAAATACTTTCTCTGTACCATCCACGCAAGGCTCCCATCATGCCGGTATTGGCATGGTTTTCTTTCACAGGTATTCCTGGTGTCACACGCTCTCTACTATATGGCTCTGCTGTCCTAGCCATAGTTGGTTGCACCAGGATGGGCACCTGGGCACAGACTTCTACTTGATCCCAATATCCTCCCCTTTTGTTAAAGAACCTCAGTTATTAGCTGGCTGGCAATGTACCCAGTTAACATAGAACATTTCCCAACCTCACTTGCTGGTAAGCGTGGCCAAGTGACTATATTTTGGCCAATGAGATGTAAGTGGAATTCATGTGTGGAACTTCTGATAAGTCTCTTTACAGGGGAAAGGGGGAGTGCCCTTTGATTTGTCCTCTTCACAGTGCTGCTTGAAGTGTGAAGAGGATGGGCTCATCCTGGTCTGCCTCTGCCTCCACACTTCCTTTACCAAAAACAGAAATGCTTATCCTGTTGAAGCCCCTGTTTTTCAAGTCTTTGTTCCTTGCAGCCTAACGTGGTCTTAAGTGTTAAATCTCCTGACTCAGAGCGAGCTAGAGTCCTGTGGGGTGGTCTAATGTGAGAGGCCACCAGTGATGGGTGCTCTATCCCGGACAAGACTGCTGACCCAGTGAGGTCCTCTCTTGGAGGGGCTGAGCGGGAGACAGGATCAGGATCAGTGGGGAGGTAGTGTGAGAGAAGTCGGGAAACAGGAGCCATAAGGCAGCAGAATCTCAAAGGAGAGAAGCAGAGGGAGTCAGCTGGTAGCTACAAGTATATCAGAAGCCGGGTGGCTCAGCGGTTTAGGGGTGACTCAGCGGTTTAGTGCCTGCCTTGGGCCCAGAGCATGATCCTGGGGTCCCGGGATCAAGTCCTACATCGGGCTTCCTGCATGGGGCCTGCTTCTCCCTCTGCCTGTGTCTCTGCCTCTCTCTCTCTCTCTCTCTCTCTCTCTCATTCTGTCTCTCATGAATAAATAAATAAAATCTTAAAAAAAAAAAAGAATATCAGAAGCCAAGCAAGGAAAAGCCAAATCTGCAGAAAACCAGAGCCACAGGATGAGGAGCAGCTGGCACTTGAGGAGACCCCAGGTTAACCTGGTCACCAGAGTCATGGTATGTTTTGGGCATCATTCTCATTCTCCTAGAGATCCTAGTTTTCAGGTATGTTCTTTCAATGAGTCTCTGAGGTCACTTGAGTCTCAGTCTACCTTTTGGCATCTATTCATCTCATGCACGTTAATCAGACCACAGCCATTGCCAGACAAGAATGAGCCCTTTTGGCAGGACAATGGGTCAGTGGGTTCAGGACAGGTCCAGAAATGACCACCACACAGAGGTGCCTGGCCGACCTGACTCTCAATCTAGCTTTGTCCCTCCTGAGAAGTAGCAGGGCACCTAGCCACCCACGGCGAGACTATGACACATCCCACTAGTGCCACCAAGCTGAGCTGCCTGGGGTGGGAATGGAGTAACAGGGGAACAGGAAGGAGCCTTGGACACACGTGGCCTTGGGTTTTCACTCGGACGCCACCCTCTCACCACCTGCCTGAGCCTTGGGACCTCACATGTCTCAAGGGTAAACCTGAGGAGGACACAGCATCGCATAGGTCCGCGCAAGGATGAGGACAGGGAAGCAGCCCAGTGCCTAGTACATGTAGGTGCTTCACCAAAGCTTACGTGTCTTTCCTTCCAGGGGGTTGGGAAAGAAGATCTGGATCCTCATCCTTCCTGAACGGGAAGGGTGAGAGGGCTGGTCGCACAGACCCCAGGAGACACGTAGTCTTTTCCTGCAGCTTCTAGAACAGCAGTAGGGCACAATGAGGCCGCCACAGCCAGCCTGTTTCTAAAAGGGCATCATCTGGATTTACTTTCACATTCTTTAAAATAAATGTGTATGATTTATAAACTTTTGCCAAGCAGTTTTACATACATAACAGGCTCTGCATTCTATTACAGGTTTCTTAAGTATGGTTGTAAACTTACATTAGGATATTAGGCTGTAATGACAAATGCAGCCCTCTTACATAAAACCCCAATTCTCCAAACAGTAGAATATTTGCTTAATAAAAAGAGTTTTACAGGCTCTCCAGACTCCCAGCTCATCTTTATTCTGGTCCTTAGTTTAGAGAAGAAGAGAGAAAAATCTCTCTCTCTCTCTCTCTCTCTCTCTCTCTCTCTCTCTCACTCACACACACACACACACACACACATGCATGCACTCACTTCCTCATTTTTTCAACAAAAACTCCGATGTGGTCTGGCCAAAGGCTATGAGTATTCATGCACACACATACACACACACATGCACATGTGTGTGCACACACATTTCTGAAGGAGGCTTATGAAAAAAATCTGGTATGTCTTGGAATTTTGCTTCTTTTCAATTATAGCTCAATAAAAATGTCCTCATAAAAATTCTAGGTAAGCAATCGCTTTGCCAGCAGGATGGGGCTACCCACATCCCAGAGAGGCCTGCCTGGTGAGACTGGGGGTGAAGGGCAGGGAGCCAAAGGTGGTTCCTTCACCATCCCTCCACCCCCTCATCCTCATACACACATACCACACACACAACAAATTTCTCTAAGGAACGGGGAACAGCCTATGCTAGGGAGGAGGTAGAGGGAAGCTTCCTTTTTTTTCTCTTTTAAGATTTTATTTATTTATTCATGAGAGACACAAAGAAAGAGGCAGAGACATGGGCAGAGGGAGAAGCAGGCTCCCTGTGGGGAGCCCGATGCGGGACTTGATTCCAGGACCCCAGGATCATGACTTGAGCCAAAGGCAGATACTCAACCACTGAGCCACCCAGGCATCCTGGAAGCTTTCTTTCTGAAGCCTCTTTAAGTCTGTCCAGCCGAGAGGCCAGCAGGGGCATATTATTTGGGGCCTAATATTTTGAAAATACTATACAGCTGCGTTTTTCGTTGCTCTCTGCCATTGCCAAGTTCCCTAGAAGTAGAAGTAGCAGAGAAAATATAGGACACCAGTTAGATTTGAATTTCAGATAAGCAACAAATAATTTTTTAGTATATATATATGTCCTAAATACTGCAAAGAACGTACTTATGCCAAAAACCCTACCTGGAAGTCATTTTGTCAGTATGGCCCCAGGGAAATGGGAAAGGCAGGCCAAATCCTCTAGGAGGAGGCTCAGAAGATATTCTGGTAAGAAAAGCAAAGCAAGTGGATGGTTGAAGAAGACTGAGGAAGGGGAGCTGGCAGTGAGGCCTACAGATGGGGACCTCCACTGGGTAAGACAGTGTCCCAGGGACAAAGTGAAAAGGGGGGCACTTAACTCTTTTACCCACTTGTGCATCTAGAAGGAAATCATTTCATCCAACATCAGGAGCAGCCAGGCTCAAGGGGTCCCACAGCATGAAGACCCCCACCCCACCTTGCCTCTTGCAGTAAGCCCTGAGGTACATCCATTATCCATGTCGGGGAAGAGAGAATTCTGAGAACTTGAGCTTTTAACTGGGAAGAGACTGAGATATTATTATTTAGCAAAATGAAGAGTCCTGAATTCCCAGCAGGGTGGGTGTGCCTTGTGGGGGAGATTAGATGAGAGAATGGACAATAAAGGTCCCTCACTTTCCTTGTACATCCCAGTGAAAAGAAGGACAGCAATCTGAGGGCAGTGACATAGCATATCTTGTTGTAACTTTTCCTTCACTTTCTAGAACACCACCTAGCACATAGCAGGTGCTATATGGGGATGGGCAGAGTGAGTGAATTTTCAACCCACTGTAACTCAAACCCCCTACAGTGATGAGGGTCTCCCTGGGTCTGGGCTGTACTCTGTCCCCACGATGTGCCTCGGGGACAGTGTGAGACCATGTACACAGGCACCGAAGGAGTAAGTTACTTAATAAAACATGAACTTCTTTCCTAACTCAGTCTATTAGCGCCTTATGCTGGGATAAGTTACATCACCAGGGTCAGAAAGCCGTTGTTGAAACAATACTCATTCTATGCTAGCGTCTGTGTTAAACACTTTATATCATTCATTTATTCCTGAACACACTAACCCCTCAAAGTCAAAGCTTTCAGGTGATCCTTTATAATTCACCATCAAAATGTCCTTAGAGGGGCGCCTGGGTGGCTCAGTCGGTTAAGCATCTGCCTTCAGTTCAGGTCAGGATCCCGGGACCAAGCCATTGCTCAGTGGGGAGTCTGCTTCTCCTTCTCCCTCTGTCTCTCCCTCTGCTCGTCTTCTCTCACTCTTTCTCAAATAAATAAATAAAATCTTTAAACAAAACAAATCTAGAGTCTCGCTCACTTCTCACACATGGCCACAACCATCCTTGACCAAGCTACAGGCACCTCTTGCCTGAACAACCAGAATAGCCCCCTCATTGGTTCACCTTTTCTTTACCACATTCCACTCCCCATATACCAGTCAAAATGTTCTTAAAAAATAGATCACGTAAGCACCCTCCCTAGAATAAATTCCAAACTCTTTCACCCTGGCTGCAAGGCTTTGTGGTTATAGGCTCTCTCATCTGCTAATGCTCTCTCCCTCACTCTCCATAATGCAAGCACTCTGGCTTTTGAATGTATTAGGGTAGGTTGCTGTAACACCCCCACCCCCCAAATACGATGGCTTAAGTGAACGGCTGTTTCTTTCTCTCTCACATCATTGTACAGAGGTCAGTGGGCAGTCCAGATGGGCAAGGGGACTTGGTTTCAAGAGGTCACATAGGGACCCAGGTTCCTTCCACCTCATTGCTCTGCCATCCTTGAGAGTCTTGTTCTCGTCTGCTGGGTGGAACACCTCTATGTTCTATGTTTTTCCACTGTTGCTACTTCCTAGGTACTTCAGCATTATTTATATGTTCCCTTAATCCTGCTCACACTCTGTATGTAATCCCTTCCTTAGCATCTTTTCATGTAGGGCACCTGGGTGGCTTAGTGGTTGAGCATCTGCCTTTGGCTCAGGTCATGATCCTGGGGTCCTGGGATCAAGTCTCACATCGGGCTCCCATAGGGAGCCCGTTTCTCCCTCTGCCTATGACTCTGCCTCTCTCTGTGTCTCCCATGAATAAATAAATAAATAAATAAAATCTTAAACACACACACGCAAACCGCCCCCCCCCCCGATCTTTTCATGTAAACCATCCCTGATGAACTCTGCCCTTTGTTGGACCCTGACTGATCAGGGTACACAATGTGTCAAAGTCAATCCCTTCCTAAAATTGAGCTCACTCCAGCTGATAGGATTAGCTCAAGGGACTTGTCTTGACTAAACTGTTGTGGGTTGGCTAATGCCTGTCACTGAACAAAACTTCATAACGGTATGAGGTCACATTACTCTCAGGCAACAAGTATTTATTGAGTGCCTACTGGGTCCATAACTGACAAGCATATTATCATGAGATGCTCCCATCCAGCCTTCTTCCCCCAGTGCCAAAGTGGGTCTTCTCAGAGCATTTTTACAGCTCCTTGGCTCTTCTGGGCAACCCTTGGCCCTTGCGCACCCCATCACAGTCCTTACTCACTGAGCTGTCAGCGTTCACTGGGATCTCTGCTTTCTTACTGGACAGTGAATTCACCTAAGGAAGGTCCTGATTCCCAGCCTCCCTGTTCTGCCACCTGCTTCTAGAACAGTCTGGACACAGAGTAGGGTGTCACCTCAGTAAATGTTGGCTCCCAACATTTTGTTAATTTAATCCTTTTTAAGGACTTTTTAATCCATCCGGTGAGCATTAACATAAAATTAACCAGTTAGAGAATGAGAACAAGAACAGCAATGACTAGAACATATTCGTTGCTTCTTCTAAGCCAAGAGCTTTGTATGCATTATCCTCTATAACCTGCACAATAACCTATAGGTAAGGTCCTGTTATTATTTCCAATGTACAGGCTCAGCGAAGTTAAGGGACTTGCACCAGCTCAGGGCTCAGTGGCAGGGGTAGGATTTGAACCTAAGTCTTTATGCTTTGAAAGCACATGCTCTTCCCTCTTTTGCTTTCCTGCTTCCCACACATGAGTAATCACACTGTCAAGCCTCATCAATGTCACTTTGATCTACTAACGGGCCGTGAAGAGGGAAGTGCCATCTATCTGTAAAATCAACAAGTCCTGGCATGAAGACAGAGGTGCTAATAGAGACACAAGTTCCCCGTTTGCCAAGGTCACTGACAGACTTGCATGGGGCTCAAATGGCATTCAGCCTTCTGGGAAAGGGAGGAGTTTGGGGGACCCCTGCCCATTGCCCAGGCCCTGGGTCCTCAGGGCTCCAGAGCCCCCCAGCAGGAGGCAGGCAGCAGGCATGCTCAGTGTTTTGACAGCCAGGGAGATAAACAGAGGTATCGGTTTCAGTTAAACATCCCTGGTGCTTAGGCCTTCTCTCCAAACACAATGTCCTCACATTGCTTGGCTATCAGAGTCAAGAGTGACAGCTTCACAACTGATGTGGACGGCCAGCTGCCTGCAAACTCCGGGCGAGCCGCAGAAACCTCTAAGGCCTCTGTACAATAGGCTTCAGGAAATGGGGACAAGTCATGCTGGGAGGAGGGAAGGTCTGTGGTCATCCAATGGGAAGGAGGCAGGTCAGGCCTGGGAAGAAGGGCGATGGAAGTTCCATCCCATATTCCCATCCCCACACCACCTTGTCTCATCCTCAGAGATCTAGACCTGGGCTGTCTGGCATGCAACCCATCAGCCCCCTGGGACTATTGAGCACTTGAAATATAGCCAGTCCAAGTTGAGGTGTGCTGCAAGTGTTTTAAAATCTGAGACTTTGTACGGAAGAAAGAATGTCAAAAATCTCATTGAGTTTTCATATTGATTACATGGTGAGATGATAATATTTGGGGTATAGTAGGTTAAATAAAATATTTTATTAAAATTAATTTCACCTGTTTATTTTTACTCTCTAATGTGGCTACCAGAAAATTTTCAATTGTATACATGGCTTGCATTATATTTCTGTCAGACAGTGCTGCTCTGGAGGATCAAAAATGAAATGCAATCGAACTCAAAGTGAACAAATGTAAATATTTTTATCAAAATGCAAATTAAATGAAAACAATAGAAAAACAAAATTACTTCCATGTATATTTTCAAGATAGTTCTTTTTCTAAAACATCCAAAGTTGCTATTAAAATAAAAGGATGAATACATAATTATTGAATCTCAAAAGTTTTAAATAAAAATTATCTAAATGTACCTGAAAGCCTTAGCTGATGTCTTCAAAAGTTCTCCTAAACTATTGTTATAAAAATAAAATTATTTAAAAAATAAAATAAAATCATTGAGAATTCTAGTAGCCAATGTAAAGAATCGACATTATGCTTCACACTTATTACATCTGGATGTACCTACCTATACCTAAAAGAATATTATGAATTGTTTAAGATACCAACATATTATTCAGTTATTGTGTAACAGTTGTGACTATCACACTGATTCTGGATCCCTTCAAAAACCCCGAAGCAGAGCATAGAGATAACATAGGCACTCACCACTACCAGATTTTTGTATTGGGTGGACGACTCGGTAAGCCAAATAAGCCATCTTTTCTCTCACCTAAGCACTTCCACAGCTCAGATCCTCCCCATACCCCAAGGTTAGCAGCAACACAATCCACTAACCTGCATGGAATTCAGACTCAGTTACCTTTTGTTTTGAGAACACAGAGCAAGAATGGTGTCAATCACAAAAGTGGCTAGAGCTTCGTGTCATATACTTGACCAGTGCCGAAGCCAAGTGAAAGAGGTGCCCACATATCCTTTTTTTTTTTTTAAGATTTTATTTATTTATTTGAGAGAGAGAGAGCATACACAACTGGGGGTGGGGAGGGTCAGAGGGAGAGGGAGCAGACTCCTCACTGAGCAGGGAAAATGACACTGGGTTCCATCGCAGGACCTTGGGGTTGTGATCTGAGCCAAAGGCAGACACCCAACAGAGTCACCCAGGTGCCCCACCCATGTATCCTTTTTATTCCTAAAGTTACGTATAACAGAACTCACTCCTCTTGGTTTTACAGACAAATGCATCTTACCAAAGTTTGGTATTGTTGGGCCTTTGTTTGTTCTTAGCCCTTCCAATAGGTATGTAGTAGTGTGTCAACAATTACACGCTTGTGATATGCAGGGACCTCTAAAAACCAAGCTCAGGGCAGGGCCTCCTGTTTCCAGGGTCAAATGGACACTATTATTTAGGGGAGTCAAAAAATTCCCCTTTTGATTGATGACGTATCCAGGAGAACACCTTGCAGAGGTCCCAGGCTTAGCTTGGGAGGTTGAGACTGAGAGGGAGCACATTACCTGCTCTGCGTAATCAGAAGGGAAGAGGAATCTGGAGCCCCTTGAAAGACTCAGCTCGAGAGAGGAAGGTGAGAGACCAGGGATGGAAAAGAAGGAAATCTGGGGTCGCACTTACAGGGAGGAGCCTTGTGGACAGGGCAGGGACAGGGACAGAAGTCTGTGGAGGGAGAAATTCCCTGGGGAAGGGGTCCAGCCAACCACCCTCTAAGAGCAGGAGGCTGGATACTGAATTTGGAGCTGTCTCCTGCATTGTGCCACAGTCTCTTCTGCTGCACACAATGGCATTGGGTAGGTTATTTGCTTTGCTTTGTTTGTTTGTTTTTTTTAAAGATTTTATTTTTATATTTATTGAGAGAGAGAGAAAGAGAGAGAGAGAGAGAATGAGCACAAGCAGGGGAAGCAGCAGAGCAGGGGGCCTGATGCAGGACTCGATCCCAGGACCCTGGGATCCCAGGACCCTAGGATCGTGATCTGATCCAAAGGCAAAAGTTTAACGACTAAGCCACCCAGGCGCCCTATTTTGCTTTGTTTAACAGGAAAGAAGAGAGAGATTTCTGGGAGGACACAGGACTTATTGCGGTCATCAGACTACACACATCTGTTACGAAGGTGCGCCCTCCACCTTTCTGGGTGGGAGCCCTCTTCCCGGACTCTAGCTGGATTCAGTGTCCATGTAAACTCAGGTGTCCAAAGAGCACTAGGAGCCTCTGGATCTTCTGGACTCAGGAAAGTCATGTATGAATCAAATCTTATGTACTGGTTTCCTGTTGCTGGTGTAACAAATTCCCTCAAACTCAGTGGCTTACAACATCACATTTATTATCTTGCAGTCTGTAGGTCAGAAGGGCGACATGGGTCTCACGGGGCTAAAATCAAGGTGTTAGCAGAACAGCCTTCCTTCTGCAGGTTCTAGGGGAGAATCCATTTCCTTGCCTTTTCCAACTTGGCTGTGGCCCCTCCTTCCATCTTCAAAACCAGCACAGGGATTTGAATTCTTCCCATACCGCATCACATGAGCCTCCCCTGCTGCCTCTCTCTTCCACTTTTAAGAACTTTGGGGATTACACTGGACCCACCTGAATGGTCCAGGGCACTCTCCCTATTTTAAAGTCAGGTGATTAGCAGCCTTGATTTCATCTGCAACTTTAATTCTCCTTTGCCTTGTAACAAGATACATTCACAGGTCCCAGGGATTCGGGCATGGACATCTTTGGCTGGGGAGGGCATTGGGCCGACCACACCTTGCCGCTGGCCCTAAGTGGGATTCTGATCCAGAGGAGCTGGGACAAGAGCAGTGCCTACCTGCATCTGAAAGTGGAGAAAGTCTGGGAGATTCTGGGGAAAAGAAGTTTGCTAATGAAAGTAACATGGGTCAGAGAAGTGGTGGTGGTGGTGGTGGGGGGAAACCCATGTCAAAGGCTGACGTGGAAATTCCCAAGAAGCTACAAGGAACATGACAACTGTTTCTACAGATCGTACTTTACCTGCACAAGTGTGGCCTGCCATTGCACAGAGCCCTGACGGACTAGCCCCGGAGTTTGGAACAGGTGGAACAGGTGGAGACACCCACAAGTCCAGCTGATGGTTACCTGGCCCACTCCCAATCCAGCGGAATGGGTGTTGAGTCCACAGAAGACGACCTGGAGGAGAACCCATTGCCTGAGTTCTGCCCTTAGAGCTGTACAGGAAGTGCTATTGTCGGGGCACCTGGGTGGCTCAGTCGGTTAAGCCTCTGACTCTTGATTTTGGCTCAGGTCGTAATCTCAGAGTTGTGATCTCAGGGTTGTGAGATCAAACCCTGAGTCGGGCTCCATGCTTCTCTTTCTGTCTCCTTCCTTCCCTTCTGCTCCTCCCCCTACTCCCACTCCCATTCCCTCATCTCTCTCTCTCTCTCTCTCAAATAAGATAAATAAGAAAATCTTAAAAAGGGGGGGAAACTGGGTGGCTCAGTCAATTAAACGACTCTTGATTTCAGCTCAGGTCATGATCTCAGAGTCCTGGGATCGAGCCCTGCATCAGGCTCCCCGTTCAGTGGGGAGTAGTCTTCGATTAACTACATGTGGGGTCTACCCTATGCAGGTGATACTCCAGCAACCCACCTAATTCTTTTTTTAAAAAATATTTTATTTATTCATGAGAGACACACACACACACACACAGAGAGAGAGAGAGAGAGAGAGAGAGGCAGAGACATAGGCAGAGGGAGAAGCAGGCTCCATGCAGGGAGCCCGATGTGGGACTCCATCCTGGGACTCTGGGATCATGCCCAGGGTCGAAGGCAGACGCTCAACTGCTGAGCCACCCGGGTTGCCCCCACCTAATTCTTTTCTTGGCTTTATTTACTTGAATATCCTTCCTAGACAGTGTGAAATATTACCCCCCATTCTTATCAATCATCTATCCCATATGTCTTTAGATATTTGATTTTTGTCCCCTGGTGAACCTACATCTTCAGAGGCCCCTTTTGCTTCCTTAACCTTTGACTTGGCTGGGGTTCTGGTATGGGCTGGGACCGGACCTTCAAGGCTCCTCACCAGACAGAAATCATCCTCCAACCTTTGTCGGTTCCAGCGTTTCTGACTCCTTTAGTTCTTGGGGTGATTGTAGAAGGGCCTTTGACTCTGCTACTCTGACTCCAGCACTTGACAGTGAGGACATCTGGACCCTGACATTTTGACCTTATTATACACTCAGGTCCTTAGTCTCTGCCTTGTGAATATTCTTTGCACCAAGAAATCAATGAAAGTTGAGTCTTTCAGCAGTTCCACAACGAAAAATTCTGGTAGAAACAATCACCCTCGATAAAACTGGCCATAGCTAAACACGCAAATGGGGAGGCGGATCTTTGGTTTGCTGAATACAAGGTTGCAGTAGACAGTGTGATGAGCCCAACACAAGAAGACTTTGTTAAGTGAAGCAGATGGGGAGACTGGTGACCCCTTGTCCCTCCCCCTGATCCTTCACACATTAAAGTAGGCCCCCAAGAGAGTGACAAGGGTGGGGAAGGGTGGAAAAACACCTCACTCAATTATAAGGAACTGTGGGAAGATCTGGAAAGATTTTAGTAGAATGTTAGAGGAGACTTGACAGGACTATGGCTCTCAGCACTAAAAAGGAGGATCATAGTAGGGGGCATGGTGGGGGCGCTCCTGGAGCAAAGAAGCCTAGAGCTAAAGAGGCAGCAGGTTGAGAGAAGGCCCCACCAGGAAGAAAGACCTGGAAGTGACTGTTGAATTGGAAATATTTTGGGGCATCCTAGTATCATCTGGTATTTTTTAAATGTTTGCCAAGTGTTTTTCCACACTTCATCTAATTTAACTCTCATAATCACAAGAGGACAGCATTATGATTCTTTTCCCCACTGGACGCTTGCTGGAGGTCTCACGTGAGATGACACAACGCAAATGAACCCAAGCTTACAGAGTCTCTGTCGGCTGTGTTTCACGGATCGCCGCCCCCTCGCTGTGCTGCACCCCCGTTCCACCCACGCCCCCAGGGGTGGCTACCCAAACTCCTGGAAAAGACTGGAGTGGAGAGTCCTTCTGCAGTCTGGGTGCTCCCAGGCTTCACACAGGCTCTGCATCAGCTGGCAAACCTGTTCCAGCTGTTCTGGAACAAAGCCCAGGGCAGGGCCCCACAGACACCTGGCCTTGTCAATCCCCAGAAAACAAAGCTGGCAAACCCCCCTGCCTGTCCCCGCCCTGGTCGGCCACGTGCCCTGCCTCCGACGCCGGGCCCCGGACGGGCGTGTGGGCTCCAGGTGGAGGGCTCCCAAAGTCAAGGCTTTCAGGTCACACTAGCACATCATTTTGCAAGCAGATGCCACGGGTCTCTTCCCAGACTGGGCAGCACACAAGGTCAGCGTCAGCAGATCTGACCCTAAAAATAGGCTCTTGGATGCCAGTGGAGGTGGCCGGGTGTGCGGCTGCCACACGCCCCACAGACCAGCACCTCCTGCCCCGGCCAGGCCCCAACGCACACAGGTAAGGCCCTTTGGTGGGGAGGCCGATGCCTCTTGGGTCCAGTCAAGTTCTTTGAGGGCCTGGGTGTGGGGGTGAGAAGGTTCCTTTCCACTCTGTTTCTAGCGTGGCAGAGAACAGCTGACATCCTCTTAGTATGACAGGCCTGCCCCATCTTTTTCGAGAGGCTCCAGAGTTTTCTCAACTTCCCTCCCTCCAAATCTGAGCTTCCAGTTCAATGACCATTTCTAAAGGATAATAGGGTGGGTCAAAGCCCATCAGGCCCTCCTGAGGCATTGGATGCACCGTATTACATATCATTTTCCAGCTAGGTTCTTCATTGGTCCATTTAGCCAGCAGAGGGGAAAAATCTCTCAGCAGGAGGGGAGAGAGAAACACCGTAGTGATTCCCATCATGTGTAGGGCAGCACAAATGACAAGTGTAGCACTCAAAAGCCCAGGAAGGAGAACTCTTTCGGTGTCCTGGATAATGCGAAGCATCATTTGGAAAGAGCAATCATTTTTAAAGCTTTTCCCAGGCCTGGTGGGAGGATAAGGGTGGGGATGACTGCCCTGGTAGAGATGGGCAGACTGGGTCACCAAGGGACAGGGCCACTTGGCCAAGACAGCAGCGTGTGTAGATAAGAAGGTGGGAAGCCATCCTGCGTCTCAGCCTGGGGCTCTCCTGGTGCTCTTGTCCTGTGGCCCAATGGCTCCTCATGAGCCTGGAACCTGAGAGCGATGGGGACTGGGAGCTCTGACTGCTCAGGAAAGTTGAAAACATTCTAAAGGGAAAGGCTCCCAAGTGAGAAGGGAGGGGGCGTGAGGTGCGTGTGCGGAGAGGCCTCCTCACTTAAGGCCCCAGCCCCCGAGTGTCCTTGGTGTTTGTCCAGTTGCCTGCCCTTTCACGTGTGGCCCCTGCTTGTTCTATTCACGAGAAAATTTCTTTGGTTCCACCAAATAGCATTTATAAACGACACTTGCAGGGCCTCTGAGCTGAGACCTGTACCAGGAAAGAAACTTGGGCCTGGGTTTAGGGGGTCGGATATGGGAGAGAGTCTGAAGAGTTAGGGGCTCTTCGGGGGCAAAAGCACATCTGTGCTAAGGGTGACAAGGGAGGCCATCTGATTAGCTGGAAGACCTCACTGGGAACGTTTCGGTCCCAGGGTGGCACTCGGTTGGAGGGGACGCTGAGTCCTGTCTCAGGGTGGGGTCCCTGTGGCTATTGTCTGCCCCACAAGCGATGAGGAGCAGAGCAGGGGCAGCGAGGCTGGAGGCTTGGCCCTTAGCATGTCCTGGAACGAGGCCCAACGAGGTTGGGCTTTGCACAACCCTTGTGAATCTGTATGTTTCCTGGTGCTGACGATGTGTCAGGTGTGGTTCCAAAAACTTTTCTTATAAGTATGAACTCATTTACTACTCAGCACTGAAACAGCCCTATGAAGGAAGTACCTCATCACCTCCATTTTCAGATGAGGAAGCTGAGACACAGAGGAGTGGAATGGTTTGTCCACATCACAAAGCCCAGACAGTAGGAAGGTGTACCTTAGAGTCTGATGGCATGTGCCCTGGTGCCCCTCCGCGGGGGCAGGGCTGACATCTCACTCCCCTGCTTGATGCCTGGACTTCAACCTGGACCAGGCCCCAGGAACAGCCACTCCAGGTACTGGTGCCAGGGGTCACAGCTCTGTTTTGTCCTCTGCAGCCTGACTCCAGAGCAGATAGTGTGTGAATTTTGGCCTCCAGGGACTCTTGATGGTCTGGGCCTACCCTGCCTGGCACGGGCACCAGATGTCAAACAAGCTGGAGAGAGTCCTTTCTCCTCCTCCCCAAAGCCTCGCGGATACTTTGCACATGAGCAAATGAGCCCTAACACCCATAGGAGAATGTTCAGGCTTACTCACGCCCCAACCCATCTGCCACAATTACTCTACAGAGACCCTCGACCCCGCGCTCAGAATTTAGCTCCCAACACAACTGGGAGCTCTCCATCCAGCCTCCTCACTGCTTCCTTGCTTGTCCTCTTTCATAAAACATTTTCTGAGCCCCTGTCGATGTGCCGAGGACTTGTATCCTCTCATTTGACCCTACAACCCATGAGGTGGACATGATCCCTATTCTACAGATGAGGAAGCCGAAGCCCAGGTAGGTTTGTTAGACTCCAAGGCCAGTGAGAGCTCTTTCCCCGACTGCACACCGCGCTGGGATGCACATAAGGGATGAGACACAAAAACGAAGGGCCCAGGCCTGCCCTCGGGAGCGTAAACCTTGTGACCAAGAATACAGTGACCCTCTCATGACTTGGGGTGGCATGCCTGGCTGCCTGGGTGACGCCCAGTCACATCGCCTAGTGTT
This sequence comes from Nyctereutes procyonoides, assembly GCF_905146905.1. Taxonomy (NCBI): domain Eukaryota; kingdom Metazoa; phylum Chordata; class Mammalia; order Carnivora; family Canidae; genus Nyctereutes; species Nyctereutes procyonoides. Next base: position 62,820,434 of record NW_026575046.1, read on the forward strand.
GTGTTACTAACCCCTGACTCTCATTTTGCTCATCTGTGAAGCAGGGGCAGCTCTTTCGTGTCTTGGGGGCTTGAGTAGATGGTCACTGGGCGCACAGTAGAGGTAGCGACTGTATGACCGTTGCCCTGGGTCCTGCCCAGCCTTGGCCACTCAAGTGAGCTTTCATGGCAGCTTAAGAAGCGAGTGTTTGGCTCAACGCCTTCCCAAGGCCCAGAGCTACCCCTGCACAGTCCCGAGACAGGAGGCCAGGCGGGGAAGGGGAGGTGGCAGGCCCACCGTGAGGGCTGCGCCCCTCAGTCTACCCCACCTCCCGTTTGCCCCACGCACCGAGGCCTCATGTTCTGAGGTGACGCACAGTGGGAAGCAGCTCCTGAAAGTTGTGGGCCCGAGGCCCTCTATTCCTGAATTCATGAGCTGTAAAATTGCCTGTAGTATTTCCACACATCTTCGGAGGAGGCCAAAGCCCGGCTGCTCAGGAGTCAGGAGCCACAGCTGGCCTGGTCACACGTCATGGTCCCCAGTGCCCTGCGCCAGAGCCTCTCCTTCCCCACGGGGCCCAGGCGCAGAGGTAGAGTCCATCTCAGCCTGCTCCCCTGTCTGAGAGGGAAGCTGGGTTCAGGCCTCCAGCCTCCTCACGGTTTCCGGGAGGCCCCACTCTGCCAAACCAAGATGGGGGAGATCAATTAGGAGTTCATAAATTACCACCCTGAAGTGCTTTGAAACCATTTGAAGAGTTAATCAAACAAGTTATGACATCAACACCATCACAGAAGGAATATTAAATTACCCCTTGAAATGAAGGCTTTTCTGTTTTTTTTAATAAAAGGATTTTATATTAATTCGCATAATTGCCTCCTGTTAACATGCTTGCCAGAATTGAAAAGGGGAAAAAAAAATCTGTGAAACTTGGATTGTGTCAAATACGTTAGGAATTAAATTATAGGGCAACAACAAAAATTCCCAGGTTTTCACGTCCAGGTTTTAATTTTTTTTAAATCCACAACTTTTATTTCCTAGTTGGGATCATTTTTATAGGCTTAAGATGCGTAAAGACAAGCACTGACTTGCAGTAAATTAAAAATATGTTTATTTATATATATACACTGCTGCCAAATTCCACCCCTTTGCATACCCGAGCAGAAGGTATTACTCTCCTAATAGAGTAATTTATCCAACCACAGTAACATTTTTACCTTCCCTCTTCTTTCAAGGCGCATTCCAAGCCCGACTTGGGTGGTGTCATGGAAGAAATGTGGTGTGCATGCATTTCAACACAGACTAACTTTCCCCCAAGATCCTGATGCAGTAGGAAGGTAAATACACAACGTATACATACGCCCAGATACAGAAGGACTTCAGAAGGGAGACTGTAGACTACTGTAGAAACTGCTCTACTAGACCAAAAACTTCTAGAAGGCAGAGACTTCTCTGGCCCAGCCCATATCTGTTGCTTAATGGAGGAATGGGTGAGGAAAGCCTGGGTGTGGAGGGCTGGGCCAGGCCTGACTTAGAAGGTAAAATGGGTCGCACTCATTCGTGACCTCCTGGAGCACCTCTGATGTTGGCTGATTGAGACTAAACCGAGACCGGGGAAGGGGAATCAAGGATGCTGGCTCTGGCACCATGGGGCAAGGGAACGATGCTGCCCTCTTCACCCAAGGTCTGTCTCCAGTCAGAGGGGAAGGAGGCTTCCCTCAGAGGTAGATTTGCCCCCAAAGCTTCAAGACCCACACACTTACATGGGCCTCTTCCAAGGCCCTGTACCTGTTTGGTTTTCCTGTCCTTAAAGAAATTGTATAAGCTTCAGGACACACAAAACTTGATTCTCCTCTGGTTTCTGGAAGCACTGAGGGATTAGAGTGAACTTCTGACATGACCTAAGCCTGACTCTGCTCCCAGAGGCCTCAAGGAGGGCATGGCTCCCTTCGGGGAGCTCACACTTATGGGGAGGGCACGCGGTGCCTCGTGAGATGTAAGGAACACCTAGCCAGGCCTGGTCCTGATGGTCACCCCCCTGTGCCTTAGCCCAAAGGTTTAGGGTGGGCATCTACTTTGTCCAGAACAATTCTTTTTTTTTTTTTTTTAAGATTTTATCATTTGAGAGAGAGAGTGAGAGAGAGAGATAGAGAGAAAGCATGGGTGGGCAGAGGGAGAGGGAGAAGCAGGCTTCCCACTGAGCAGGGAGCCCGACACTGGGCAGGATCTCAGGACCCTGGGAGCGACCTGAGCTGAAGGCAGACGCTTAACCGACTGAGCCACCCAGGCGCCCCGTCCAGAATTAATTCTAAAATAGAACTTTCACAGGCTTCCCCCACCCTATTCATATACTTCATATACAGGTTCAAAACGGAAAGTTCAGAATAGATTGTTCCTCAAAAAGAAGAATTGCAAATAATTCCACCATCCTAAAATACGCAGATAGCCAGCTTTGATTAGGTTAGTGGATACTGTACGTTCTGCTTCATAAACCTGTGGTCTCTTCTCTCCACCTGCTTAAGCCTCTTTCACTTTGATTTCTCAAAACCACCACCGATGTGGCTGCCTGTTGCATCTAATGGTTTCAAGGCTGAGAAGAGAGGGCTGCCCTCGCTGGCGGGCACTGGGAATCCTGTTCTCCGCAGAATGCTATGCCCTGGACATTCCACACCTGACTGTCTGCGGCCCACGTCCCCCCTCCCTCTCTATCCCCCCTTCGGGGGATGTTCGAAGAGCCTCAGAACTCCCCTTGCTTCCTTGTACAGAATAATTTAGCTCTTGTTGCCTTGCACCACCACCTTCCCACTCATACTTCAGGACTTAGTTTTTTCTCATCCAAGGGGTCCTCAAATGGTATCTTTTGTCGAGGCCTGTTCTGTGGCTCTCAGTCCACGGTTACCTGGCCAGTCTTTGCAGGCTCAACGGCCTACTTAGCGATTTAATGTTCCCAGCGAAATAAATAATGCATCTCGCCACCTGGCTTCTCCCTTCAGCCACCTTAGAAAGAGCTCGGGTCAGGTTTTTTGTTTATTTTCAAAACTATCTTTACCCTTCTTGTTATAGCTCCATTTTATCAAGAAGAAAGTGACACCCAGGGAGGATGCGATGTATCCAAGAGTCTTCAGTGATTGTTGGGGCTGTGAGAGCAGATCAGGGCAGGGCCTGGAGCCAGCGAATGCAGGGAGATCGGGACAGGGTGGCAGAGGGGCCCCCAGGAAAGTGCCAGGTCCAGGAGCAAGGAAGATAGAATAGGAATCACGAATTACAAGTCACAGGCAGCTTCCTGCCCAGCTGTTCTGCTTGGTCAGCACAGTTTAAAAATATAGACATGGTGATTTACTATAAAATATGATTATTTATTCAAAGAATCCCAAAATAGAAAACAGAAAAAAAAAAATCTCCTGGAGTCCTGCCACTTGCTCACAGCATTGACATTTTGATATTTTTCTTCTAGTTAAAAACAAACAAACAAAACAAAACTGTGTAAGGTGTTTTGTTTTGTTTTTATATGAAGTCAAACTATGGTGTCGAAATTACAGTTTTAAATTCATCCAAAGCCTTCCCTCATTGGGCAGGGGAAACCTTTCACCAAACGTGAGCTGTACCATGGAAAATTCTGAAATGGAGTCAGAATTAACAACGGGCCCCTGTGTTCATTCCGCCTGGAAAGAGCATCTTGAAGTCAAGGCCACTGTTTCACAGAGGGAAAGGTTGCTCTAGGCTTTAGCCGTCAAGTAGCACTTGGCCTCTGCACGTTCCGTTACCACAGTGTCTTTAAATGTCTTAAAATTAGCAGATTAGGTTCCCTCCAGAGCTCATCCTGAGACCAGGGTGCAGGGAGGGGGGTCTGGGAGGGAAGAGAGCCCCCACAGGACACGTCAGGTTACCCCGCATAGAACAGACTCCCCACGGAGGTCCCACAGAGGGCGGAGGGAGCCAGGGTACCTCTCCAACGGCCCCCTTCATTAGCAACAACGTTCGAGGGTAACTCCTCATACTGTAGGCCTGACCAACACAGAGACCAGAAAATATCCCGAGGGGAGAACCAGGGGCTTAGGGAGGAGGCCTTCTGTGGGTAAGGGACTGCCCGCTTACATGGCAGCCATCTGAGCTGAGGAACGGAACAGGGTATGGATAGCATCTCCTTCGGCGGCCTACATGTAAACAGCAGCAGATTTCTCACAAAACTCTGGCTTTCTGACCTCTCATAAAAATATCAGAGAATCTGGGCTTGAGTTCGCACAGGGAAGGGCAAGCTGCTGTGGCCTTCCGGGGAACATCGGCTCTCTTCCCTGCCACAGTCCCCACCACTCCTCTTCCTCTCTTCTCTCCTGCTGGAGGCCAACAGTGAGGGTTGGTTGGTTGGTTTTATTCTCTAACACCCAACCCACTTGCCTCCTCTATCTTACCTGCCTGGCCCCTCCAGGAAGGAGCCTGCTCTCCTTTGGGGCAGAGACAGGCCAAGTAGCCTTCAGGATGGCATTTAGTTTCCTGGGACCAAACCTTTAAATATGAAGCTGTAACAGAAACCTGGAGGCCTCTCTTGACAACCTGCCCAGCTCTCATTATGACATTTAGCCCGTGATTGATATTGTGTGTGTCATCAAGACCTTGGCAGTTAATCTCTGGGTCGAATCTATGGAAACCAAACAGAACAGATTTGTCTTCCCCTTCCATTTTGGCTGTGGTCTGGGAAGCAGACGCTCTCAGCCTCTCTGAGATTCAGAAATTTGGGAGCCGTGCAGAGAGGGATGCACACAAGCCGCCTTCAGGATTTGGAAAGATTACAGGTCTGTGGTTTCTGGACTGTTCTGTGCTTTGTTCTCTCCCCCCCATCAAATCTGCACACTGGAGGATAATAGATCCCAGAGCTCCCTCTGCGTGCCAAGCCGCTCTGGGTAGACCGCACCACTTCCTCTTCTGTCTGGAAATCCAGCCGAGGCTTTCAGCACGGAGATGGGGCTGGGGGGGCTCCTTCCCCACTATAATGAAGGAGGAACAGCCCCGCAAGGGTGAGGTCAGCTTCAGTGATCAAAGGAGGCCGGCAGGGGGTTCAGGATGCAGTTTACTCCAGGCCTCGCTAAAATCACCTCTTCCGAAGCCTCCTTTGGTGGCAGAGAGTGTTGTTTGGGCTGGTTCCCACAGTGGAAGTTTCTGCCCATCCCTGGCCATCCTCTTCCCCCTTGTGACTAGAAACACCAGCAGGCAGGCGCCACAGCAGGCTCCAGGCCTGGGCAGCCACGGGAGACCCTGCCTCCTGCCTTGGGACTCACCTCCGCCCCTCCTCCAGGAGCCAAAGGGGAGTCCTGCCTCATCAGCTCTGGCTGAGGCCCCAGCACAGGTCTTCACCCCCCACTTCAGCCATTCACCCCCTCACCCCCCCCCCCCATTCACTACATGACCGCCACTGGGGCTCGAGAATTAAACACCAGGGAGCCATTGTCACAGAGTCCCTGGCGAAGGTCGTCCAGCTCTTGTCTACCACCAGGCCTGCACCTTATTCTGAGCTAGAGATATGGCCTCTACTTCAAAGAGAAGAGAAGGAAGTATGCTGAAGGCCTTCCAGCCTTCTCTTTCCTTCACTCCCCTTGTCTTGACTCACTAGCTCCTTGACTCTTAGCCACACTCTTGGGCTGTCTTATCAACCTTCAGTGAGCACCAGAGGCACGTGGGAGCTTGTTAAAGTACAGACTCCTAGGCCCACAGCCCCAGTCCGGATGTAACTCGGGAATCTGTATGTCTTGCAACAGCCAGATGATTCAGAGAGAAGTAGTCCAGATCCAAAGACAATTAAAAAAAAAAAAAGGGTTGTCTCCGTTGCCACCACCCTTAACTCACCTTAACTGCAGGGGGAAAAGTCATAAATTCTGGCTTCCCATGATCCCCCAAAACCCAGCTGGGCTCCATCCCAGGACCTGAGGATCATGACCTGGGCTGAAAGCAGATGCTTAAATGACTGAGCCACTCTGCCGCCCCTCTTCTTAACATTTTTAAATGAAAAATATCAAAGATACGCAAAGAGAAACAATAACTATCTTGCAATCATCATCCAACCCCAACCACCACCAACCATGGCCAATCCTACCCCTTACATACCTCCACCTCCACTCCCCATCCTATACATCAAATATTGTCACATTTTTTTCAAGTATATTATGTTTGAAGCAAATCCCAGGGATTATATCATTTCATCTGTGAATATTTTGATATGTATTTCTAAAAGTTAAGGACTTAGGCTAGAATTTAGCTGTCCTTGGAATCTCCTGCAAATTGGTTGTTAGATCTAGACACTAAGGACTCTCTTAAGACTCGGGTTTTTCTCTGGCAAGACTCTCACGGCGATGGTGAATTCTCCCCACAGAAGGCCCATAAGGTCTGATCCTCTCCTCTCCTGTTGCGAACAGTCAGAGGGGAATGCCTATATCCATTAGTCCATCAAGTGTCACAAAATGATGCTTTCTTCCCTCTTTATTACCCGGAATATTTCTCTAAAAGAGCAAATTTCCCTCATCTACCCAGTAGTACAGTTTGTATCAGAGAGGAACCATAAATGCTACATTCTTTCCCTTTACTTACCTATTTTCAAAATAATGAGCAGGTCCCCTACATCTTCCAACCATGAGTAATTGTTTTAAGCATCATTACGATTTAAATGTTTGATGTGTTTCAATCCACTGCAGTTATTTTTACTATTCATGTTCAACTTGTCCCCTTTTGACAAGTGGAAGCCTCTCTGAGTTGTGTTCTAAGTCCTTTGACATGATCCCAGTGGTCTTTGAAGCTAGCAAACTCTTTTTTTTTTTTTTAAGAGAAAGAGAGCATGAGAGTAGGGGCAGAGAGAGAGGGAAGGGGGAGAGTCCCAAGCAGACTCTTGCACTAAATGTGGAGCTCAACCCAGGGCCTGATCATACAACCCTGAGATCTCTGACCTGAGCAGAAACCAAGAGTTGAAGGCTTAACTGACTGAACCACCCAGGCACCTCATGCTAGCAAACATTTTTTTAATATTCTTCAAATTCCTGGCCTGTCCCCATCACACTGCACTCCGTCCCCACCTCCCAGCAGCTATTTCTTTCTCAGAAGACTAAGACCATGTGTTACAGACATCTTCAACTTACAATTCTCCTTGTCTGTAAAATAGAGATAATAATAATAATAATAATAATAAATAATGCCTACCTCATAGGGTTGTTAAGAAGATTAAATGAGTTAATAATTGTCAAGCACTTGGAACAGTGCCTAGCACAAAGTGCCAGATAAGTGTTCGTTAAATAAAGACCACTCCCTCCTCATCACTTACCTCCATGTTTCTCAGTCTCTTCTTCCCTTCAGGCTCAGAGCTGTAACTTCCCCTCAGGCTGCCTGAGTGTAGACGTCCCAGTCACTCAGCTGGGGGGGAACAAACACTGCCCAATTCCACAGCAAATTCCTTTCCTTGGGGACAATGGAAACTCTTCTCCCGCATTCCATTTGCAGAGCCTGACAAGCTCTCCAAATATGCATTTCAATCTGCAAACACAGCTTTCCAGCTTAGAACATCTCTTCTGACCCCTGGTACCTTAGCACAACTGCCAACCCCCTAGTGTGCAGCCAACATTGCCTTCAACTGTCCTAACACGTTGAGGAACCCTCAGGGAGCTAAGCCTCCTTCCACCCCAGGGCTCTTGAAGCTCCCAGAATATGCATGGCTGCTCGGATCAAACAGGCTCTGGATTTACAGGTGTGTCCTTTCCTCAGCTCCCTGCAGGTGTGGAGTATCACAGGCCTCGAATGGCAGGAACCAATGGCCAGAGCCAGCAGATTCCAATCAGAAAAAGGAAAAACTAGGCACCAAAGGAGGGGTAAAAGCTAAAAGGAAGGAGGCAAAGGCCTGGCAGCCTACAGAGATTTTTGAGGCTTGAAGCCTGTTGTAGGTCTGCTGCAAACCCTCCTTGACCCAAGTCAAAGGGCTGCCAGCCCTCTTGCCCCAAAGGAGACTGGAATGTTGGTGAAGGTTGTTTAACTGCCATGATGGCCCTTCTTGGTTACCTCTGTGGCCCAGGAAGAGGAAATGGGAGCACAGCAGGCAGGAGAAATGCCTGCAGAATCTTAAGATCAGCTTATTCCCATTTCTTTTTGTGAAGACCATTCCCTACCTCTGTCCTGTACTAACCCAAATCCTGACCCTCTCTCATGACCAACTGCAGAAAGGAAAGAAAACCCCTCGGCTCCAAAATGACATCCAGAGAAACGAAGACAAGCCTCCCAAACGCCTACCCACCTGCCAAGAGGCTGTTGCCAAGGGGGGAGGAGGAGGTAGAAGCAGATGACTACTGTACCCCCGGAGCCTTCGAGCTGGAGCGTCTCTTCTGGAAGGGCAGTCCTCAGTATACCCACGTCAACGAGGTGTGGCCCCAACTCTACATCGGTGATGAGTAAGTGTCCAGGCCAAGCCCCACCTCTGGCCTCACCCGGGGGAAGGCAGCAGCCCTCACACCCTCCACCCTCTCCTAGCCATGAGTCGTTGCTTTTTAGGTTAGCTATATTGTGAGAACTCAGTTAGGGCTGGGTTTATCTTCATATTATAGAAGACCCAGAGATGGGGCTTATGCAACATAAGGGTCTATTTCTCTTCCATATAAAAGAATTCCAGAGGAAGGTAAGCTGGGGCTGGCATGGCAACTTCAGGGTCATCGGGGTCTCAGGCTCCTGTGCTCCCGCCCCACCATCCTGAGAGTGTGGCTTCCTTCCTGGAAATTGTGGCCTGGTCCAAGAGTGCTGATGGGGCTCCAACTACCATCTGTGGCATCCAGGCCAGAGAAACATAAAGAAAGAGCAAAAGGGCATCTTTCCAGAGGGCCTCGCTGCAAAGGAAGCTGGGAAACAGAGCCTTTTAGTTTAGCTGGGTATAATACCAGCAAGAACAAAGTCAGTTCTCAAGATTAGTGGCACAGGAAGCATGGTAGGCCCAGCAAAGTTGAGGTCATTTTCCCCTCCTCTAGATTTTTAGAGCTACCACTTCTCACTCCTCAAACAACTGGGAAACATCTGTAAATAATATTGAAAATAATAATGCCTATCATTATTGAATACTGTGTTCCAGGCACCATGCTAAGTGTCTTGCTCAAATGATCTCATTTTATTTTCACCATAGCCCTGGGAAAGAGGGCATCTAATTACTCCCACAAGGCCCAGGGCAGTTAAGCAACTGGCCCAAGGTCCACAGTGTGGTAGGTGGCAGAGAGCTGGGATTCAAACGCAGTTCTGTCTAACCCAGAAGCTTTCATCTTAACCAGCACTCCTACTCCTCCTTCCATTCCCCAGGATTCCGACTCAGGTTCCATCTCTCCCTGGAGCTGATGGTAGTGCAGGACCCCTGCCTGTGTAACATTAATAAACATTTTGCTGCTTAAAACCTAGAGATAGGGCAGCCCGGGTGGCTCAGCGGTTTAGCGCTGCCTTCAGCCCAGGGCGTGATCCTGGAGACCTGGGATCGAGTCCCATGTCGGGCTCCCTGCATGGAGCCTGCTTCTCCCTCTGCCTGTGTCTCTGTCTCTCTGTCTCTCTCTCTCCTGTGTTTCTCATGAATAAATAAATAAAATATTAAAAAAAAACTTTAAAAAACCTAGAGATAACTGTCTAGTCATGGGAAATCCAGGGACAGCATCTCGTCCTTTTGTTTTTTTCCTTAATACTTTTAAATTGAAAATTACATGCCCTTATATACTAAAGTAAACTAAAGAGAGGGTTGTAAAAACAAACTGCATAATCTCCCTCAGTCCTCTCTTAATTCTTTTTTTTTCTTCTCTTAATTTTGTCACCGAATAGCCAGTATTACGCTCACTTGCATACTTGCATTACTTGTATGTTATTGCAAATGTAGCATATCCACACATATAAAAGATCTTCATTTCTTTTAAACAATTTTAGGGGGGAGAAGAAATCATACTATTCTATACTTTTACTATTCCGTAGTAGTGCCGTCCTGCAATTTATCCAATCATTTCCCAGTGTGAACATTAGGAGGACCTCAGTGAGGGGTATCTGGGACTCTCTGTACTGTTTTCTTTTTTAAAATAAAAGCTTTATTGAGCTATAGCTCACATTCTATAAAATTCACCTTTCTAAAGTGCACAATTCAGTGGCCATCTTACATTTACAAAGTTGTGCAACCAGCGCCACTCATTTGAAAGGATTTATATCACCTCAAAAGGAAACCACCTCAAAATTCTCCATTCCTCATCTTTGTATCCATGCAACCACCCATCTGCTTTCTGTTTCTATAGATTTACTTATTCTGGGCATTTCATATAAATGGAATCATAATATATGATTTTTGTGTCTGGCTTCTTTCACTTATCCTAATGTTTTCAAGGTTCATCCAAGTTGTACCATGTACTAGTATTTTATTCTTTTTTATTGCCAAATAATCTCTATGCTATTTTTGTGACTTTTCTGTAATTCTAAAATGACTTCAAAATTTAAAAAGGTACACATATACTTTGACCCTACTATCATTTTAAGAAATGTAATTTACTAAAATATCAGTACATAAAGAGGTACATAAAGAAATACACAGAACAATGTGTATTTTATCCCTGAAGTAGCAGAAAAAAAAAGGAAGGGGGGAATCTGAATCTCTTATAAAATATTACATAAATACAGTAAATATATGATTTTCCTATTATACAAGTAATACATGCTTATTGTATAAATATAGAAGTCTTAGGTTCTCTATAAGTAGAGAATTTTAACTCATTGGGTTATATGGATTAAGTGAGATACTGTATGTAACATATTAGTGCAGTGCCTAGTATATGGTGAGTGCTCAATAAAGGCTAGTTCTAGTAATAAGATCAATATAAGGAAGAAAAGTTAAATCTCTGAGAGCAATCACCAAACCCCGTTACTCTGAAGCCACTTCTATTAATATTTCCTCCTAGACTTTCTGCGTTATTTATTTATTTATTATTTTGGTTTATGATTTGCTTTTATATAGTTGTAACCACATTGATTATTCATTTTATCTTTTCCCACATAGCATCATTCATAAACTTTTCCCTTATTACTTCTCATACATTTAATTATAATACTACCTATCAGATAATAATATACCAAGTGGATATAAGGTCATTTATTTAACCACTCCCCTATTGTTAGACTTATCAGTTATTTCTATGTTCTTGCTTTTTAAAATTTATTTATTTATTCATGAGAGGCACAGAGAGAGAGAGGCAGAGACACAGGCAGAGGGAGAAACAGGCTCCATGCAAGGAGCCGGACACGGGACTCAATCCCAGGTCTCCAGGATCATGCCCTAGGCTGAATGGGGCACTAAACCGCTGAGCCACCGGGCCTGCCCTGTTCTAGCTTTTATAAATACTGCAGTGGACATCTTTATGCATATCTTTTCATATGTAGGATTATTTCCTTAGATATGACCCTAACAATGGTAAAACTGGGGGAAGAGGAATTAAGATTTTAAGACTTACACTGTCTCTGTGCCTTGTTTTTTTTTTAAAGATTTTATTTATTTATTCATGAGAGACAGAGAGAGAGAGAGGCAGAGACACGGGCAGAGGGAGAAGTGGGGAGGGAGGGAAGGAGGGAGGGAGGGAGGGAGGGAGGTAGGGAGGGAGGGAGGGAGGGAGGGAGTGAAGGAGCATGCAGGGAGCATGCAGGGAGCCTGGTGGGACTTGATCCTGGGTTTCCAGGATCATGCCCTGGGCTGAAGGCAGGTGCCAAACCGCTGAGCCACCCAGGGATCCCCTGTCTCTGTGTCTTTATCTATGCTGACCCCTTTGCCTAAAATGCCCTGCCCTTCAGTCAGCTCTGTGTCCAGAGGCTATGTGTGCTACAAAGACCACTCAAATCACTTCTGTCGTGAAGCTAGCTTTCCCTAATCCCCATAGTGAGACGTAAGGTTTCTTTCTCTGTATATACTATGTTTACATTCCCTATAGCTAATAAATAATAATAATAATAATAATAATAATAATAATAATAACAACTACATTGTTTTGCATACATCTTACCCAGTGCCATGCCCTGTGCTAGGCAACCCTATGAAGGAGGTTCCATTATTATTCTCATTTTACAAATGGGCAAATGAGGGCTCCGAGAGTTCATCCATCTGCTCAGTCAGTCAGTATTTACTGGGTACCTTTCTAGGTGCTGTGGGGGATACAAAGAGGAAACTGAGGCTCAGAGAAATTAAGTGACCAGCTCGAAGTCATACCACCAGTAAGAGACAGAATTTATACCTAAACTCAGATCAAGAAAATGTGATCAATCAGATAAAGAAGCCCTTTACAGCTCAGGAGAAGAGATGTGTAGAAATGTAACAGGGAATGGAAGGAGAATGGGGAGTAGAGTGGAAGGAGTGTGGGATTTGAGTCTTGGCTCTACCAATCACCAGTTGTATGATCTCAGACAATTTTATTTTTATTTTTTATTTTTTATTTTTTTTTTGATCTCAGACAATTTATTTTACCTTTCTTCACCTTATTCGGCAACAAAGATAGGGCTTATTTCATGGGGTGAAGATGAGATGGATTAAAACAAAGAGAGTGCGATGCTACTGAGTATTTGGTACTGTGATGATTCTGAGAAAGTGTTACAGAAGAGGCGAATTCTGAGCATGACTCTGGAAGATGGGTAGGACTTGAACAAAGTTCTGGGCAGAGGCAGCAGGATGAAGACATGAATGGAGGTGAGAATAAGCAGGATGGTCTGTCTGGAATGCAAGGGATAAATATGGTTGAGGTCCACTCTCAGGGGATCTAGAACTAATCCATGTTTGACCACCACACGGTCAGCTCGGATTTAGCTGTGCTGCAGTCACAGGTGGCCCTAGCACCTCAGTGGCCCACCACAGCAGTGGGTTAGTTCTTACGCACGTGAACATCCATAACGGGCCATTTCTATCTCTGCTCCACATCAATGTCCCTCTCGGACTCAGGATCCAGGCTGACAGAGCAGCCCCCATCTGGGACTCTGCTAGTCTCCTGGCAGAGAGAAGGGACATGGAGAATCACAAGTGGACTCAGAAGTGACACATGCCACTTATGCCCACATTTCAATGGCCAAAGCAAGTCCAAGCCAAACCTTCATGTTATTAGGGCAGGAAAGTGTAACCTGTCCCTGGGGAGGGGCACCAATTATTCCAAATGGTAACATACAATCTACCACAGCCACAGTCTACTCCAGGTGTAGTGGCTCTGGGCAGTCCCTTTTACTTCTTGGGCCTGTGTCCTTATCCCTAAAAACGATTCCTAAGACGATTCAAAGAAATATGGAATGTAAGAACATTTCGTATAGACAAATACAAATATTATCATTATTGTTACTTAGAAAGAAGCGTGAGGAGATAGGTCAGGGCCAGCTTGTGGAAGACCGAACGCTAGCCAAGGGACTCTCTTCAGGAGGCCACCAAGTGTCTGAACAGGACAGACAAATCCTAGTTAATAGAGTGCCAGACCACAGGGTGTGATGCAGTAAGGTACGCTTGCCTCCTTGACATCCGACCACAATCTTGCTTCCTTCAATCAAGAAAATGCCCCTGCCCTTTCAATTCATTCCAGCTCTCCCTGGTCGAGCCCCAAAACAAACACACACATGCACGGTCTAGGCAAAATCCACAGTCAGTGTATGACCTGTGTGCTCAGCAGGGGCAGGGGGCTAAAGCCGGCCTGGCATGGTGCTTGTCCTCATCTCTGCTCAGGGTCCCTTCTAGACACCCACTTACAAGGGTAATGAGACTCCCAAATGCTTATTGAAAGGGAAATTAATTCCACTGCCAATGCAACCACATGGAGGTTATAACCCTGCTGAGAGCAGGTGAGGCTGTCTGTGCTTCTTGGGTCTCTTTGTAGGTGTTGCCCAAAGCAGCAGCAAAAAGCTCACAGCTGGCTCCTCATGCACAAAGCCTCAGTTTTAATTTGATGGTTGCATTTCGGTTGAATTTTTCCTTTCCTTAAAAGCACCTAAGATTTTTGAAAGGCAAGTATCAAGGCTCTGGAAGTTAGGGTGGTCGGGATCCAAGAGTGAGGATGGATGTCCTGGGGAACCCCTGGCCTAGACCGGTGAAGCCTGGAGACTAGACTTAGCCCAAAGTAGCAGCTCACTTTTCCTCCCTCATCTCCCCTCAAGGGCTTCTTTGTGGAGAGAGGCAGAGGCTGAGCATCTGCTCCGAAGCCACAGTGCCCGTCAAATACTGCTCCCCATGTGGCCTTGGGCAAGTCACTCATGCTATTGCTTTACCTACAAGAGATGGACCCAGTGAGTTAATACATATGCCACTTAGCACAGTGCATGGCACATCCGGTAAGTGTGAACTACTATGGATCAAACAGGTTCTCGAAACTCAACTCCCAGGGTGAGAGTTACTTACTCCCTAAGTAAGGAACAGTCATTGTGCTTTGCTGTTAAGGGTCCTTCTGTGCCAAGTAAGGGCAGCCTTGAGATGGAATCCACCCTTGGTCGAATTTCTCCCGAGACTCTATCATGAACCCAAGGTCAGGTGGGAAGGAAGGTCCCTCCTCATGGGCTTTCTTGGGCTCACACACCCAGCGCTTCCACAGATACCGTCCTGGCCTTCCAGAACCCAGGCAGCCTATAGCCTAGGGAGGCAGTGCCACACCAAAACCCTATGGGCCTGGGCATTTCACAACGGCTAAAGCATCTTCTGAAGCTCAGCTTATCCCAAGGGGACTCACCAGGTGGAGTGCCAGCTGCCTCTAAGTCCTCATTGCTTACAGCCTGGGGAGGGCAGAGCTGATGGCAGTGGTGAGAAGAAGCCACAGACAGGAGGGAGATCTGGTTGGTATGGAGTGTGATGGGTCAGTGGCAGGGGCTGGGCCAGGCCCACCAGCCATGTATCAGACATTCTCACCCGGAAGTCATTCTGGCTCAAGGAACAGCCACCCTCCCCTCAGCCACTTCCCATAGCTCGGTAGGGGGTCTCAATCCCGACAAGCATGAACTGCAGGGTCAGCACAGGGCAGAGCAGAAGGCCTCAGACGGGATTCAGGGCACAGAGTCCAAGCTCCCAGGGCTGAGTGGGCATTATGTGTGGCCTTTGGCAAAACATTTTACTGTTCTGGGACTCAGTTTCTTTATTTGTAAAATAAAGGGATGATTTCAAAGGTCCCTTCCAGCTCTAACATAAAATCTTTCAAGAAATGTGCTATTAAATAAATTAGGCTTTATTAGGTTCAAGCACATACTTGTTTTATTACTTTTAAGTCATTCAAATTAGATTCAAATTAGGTTAACCAAGTGTTGCCCTCCAGAGAGCCAGGGGCTGGCGTCAATGATGAGATAAGAATAATTCATCGCCTCTTATCAATCAGCAGCCCCTAAATGGGTGCTTCAAAAGTGCTTGAGTACGCTTGAAAGCACTAAGTTTCTGTAATTTAAATATTCTCCCTTTAATCTTATTCACATCTTTCATTTGCTTAGCAAAATCTTTTTTTTTTTCTTTTTTCTTTCTTTTTTTTTTTTTCCCCTGTAGTCAGCAGGAGGGGAAACTACTGTCAAAGTGATTGCAAATTCCCAGGCAAGACGGCCTTCTGTAGGCTTGGCTGAAGCAAGAAAATGGGGAAATCCCTCTTCTCCCTCCCAGGGGGAGCATCCCTGTGAGCTAACCCCATGGTGCTGGGCTGCTCGGCCTCGTGAGTGGCAGGGCCACTAAGCAGCTCTCCATTTTTAAGATTCCAGTTACCTCCATCTGGCTTTTGGGGCCAGCAACAGCCAGCTGCCCTTCCCCATGAAGCCTGACTCCTCCCCGTGGCCAGCCCTGCTCGCCTGAGCTTGCTTTCAAGGGGTCTTGCTCTCTTGCCCTTTCTGCTTTTTTCTTCCCAACTGGGCCAACAGCCTCAAAAACAGAGGCATCTCCACGCTGGCCTGTAGTCAAGGAGGCTGGAAGGTGAGGGGAAAGCAAATCAGCCAGCAGCGATGGCCCTCAGCCCGTGGGAGGGCCTGTCACCGGTGCACCTGGACAGCTGCCCCTCTGCCCGCCTCCAAAAGGAAGGAACTAATTCAGCCCTAAGGCACCAAGCGGAGTGAACACTTTGACCCACTTCTCCAGGGTGGGCCACGGCTGCTTCAGGAGGCAGTGAAAACACAGCCACGGTTCACCGTTTAACCTGCTGAATGTTTATGGAAAAAACTAGAAAACCTGGATTCTGAACCTCCAGGCACCAGAGGTGACTTAGATACAGCTGGGTCCTGGTGGTGGGCAGAGTCCATGGGGAGACCAGGCTGGGCTCTTCCAGCAGCTTCTCACGGGGGTGGGAGGGTTGGGGGGTGCTTCAGCAACATCAACCACTTCCTTTCACAGGGAGCAAAAGGCCTAGTCTAGTCATTAACACAACATCACTTCTGGGTTCCAGGCTTCCGGGTGTTCTCTCTTTCTCCTCTTAGCCTCCATCCCTGGGGCAGATGATAAAGAGGTTTCTTTCTTTCTTTTCTTTTTTTTTTAAAGAAGGCCTTCTATTGCCTCCTTATGGAGAATGGGTTTCAGCCTTTTTTTTTTAAATTTATTTATTTATGATAGTGAGAGAGAGAGAGAGAGAGGCAGAGACACAGGCAGAGGGAGAAGCAGGCTCCATGCACCGGGAGCCTGACGTGGGATTCGATCGCGCCCTGGGCCAAAGGCAGGCGCCAAACCGCTGTGCCACCGGATAAAGAGGTTTCTAAAGAGTTAAAGATGCTGGGGCCACCTTGCATCTTTGAGTAGCCAGCGTCTCCCGAGGACTAAGGAAACATCCGTAAGAATCGTGGCATTCACTGGCTTATGAAATGAATATATGACATAATCGTTACCAAAATTTACAAATGAAAACTTCTCTAGAATCCCCTTACCCACGGATAGCCGCTGATAACATTTCGTTGTACATCTTTCTCTCTCTTTTTTTTTAAGATTTTATTTATTCATGAGAGACACAGAGAGAGAGGCAGAGACACAGGCAGAGGGAGAAGCAGACTCCATGCAGGGAGCCCTACGTGGGACTCGATCCCGGGTCTCCAGGATCAGGCCCTGGGCCGAAGGCGGCGGTAAACTGCTGAGCCACCTGGGCTGCCCAAAGTTGTTCATTTATAGTGTTTCTTATAATACCCACCACTCCCCCTTTTGGAGAGAGATAAAGATAGAGCTAGAGTTAAAGCAAGAGGGAGAGAGAGAAGACAAATGTCCAAAAATAGAAGCT
Source organism: Nyctereutes procyonoides (assembly GCF_905146905.1). NCBI lineage: Eukaryota > Metazoa > Chordata > Mammalia > Carnivora > Canidae > Nyctereutes > Nyctereutes procyonoides. The sequence goes on from NW_026575046.1 coordinate 62,837,599, forward strand.
TGGCGAGGTGAAATTAGGATTTCCCTACAGAATGGAAAGGCACGCCACTGCTGAAGGCTGTAGGTTGACAGAAGAAGGTGTTTACAATATATCACCATGTCAAAGCCTTCAAAACCCTTACATGCCCCAAACATCTATTGTACCCAAAAACAAATCTCTCTATAAGATATATAAATCAACGCATAGAAAAGCAACTGGAGAATCTCATATCCAAAAGCAAAAAGACTTTATCTCTAGGGGGTAGAAATGCAGGTGATTTGTGCGTGTGCGTGAGGGAATATGTTTTTCACATTCTGCACTGAGCATGTGTTATTTTTATAATTAGTTGACATATTTTGATGACATATTATTCTTTAAATAAACAACTTGCTTACATCAGGATTTTTTTTTTTTAATTAAATAACCAGAAACTAAAGCTCCTGCATCATCTAGGTTCTGGAGGTAAATTCCTAAGTCTGTTTTTCTCCTGAGCTTTTTTCCTCAGCAGAAGCACATTTCTTAGTCTCTTTCCCATGTCACCTAAGCAGGTGGCCCTGACATTTAAGAGAACAACCATACAGTGTCAGGGAGCACCCTCTAACCTACCCTACTCCCAGTACCTGCTGAGTCAGGCATTTGGGCCAGTCGGGAACTGCCTCCATCACAGCAGCTGTATACCAAGAGTTTGAAGAGTTTGCTCTATTTGCAGATTCCCATGCTGCCATGGACACTCTTCTGAGCTCTCAGCTGGAGTCTGAGTATCAAGCTAGGGGAATCCCCAGAGTGGTGTGTAAGGACACCACGTCCCCTTCCTGGCTCACGCAGCCACAGAGACCCCGAAAACCTGCAGTGGGCCTCAGACACCCACCAGGTCTGATCCTCCCCAGAAGCCCTTTTCTCTACTTCAGACATAGTTAAAACCAGCTCTGTGGCCTGAATGTGGAGGTGTCATGCAACAAGTCTTGTCACATAGATCCCTGATCTTTGGTGACCTCCAAAGCAGCAAAGTGCAAACTGCTATGTATTCAAACTGCCATTTGATTATGTTGAAACCCAGTGGCCGAACTCAGAGAGAACAGTCTTTATGGTGGGTAAGAACTTCCTGTCAAGGGCAGTTAATTTTAATTTTTCCACTGAGCTCAACCTCAAAGTGAGGTTGGTTGCTACTCAGCAAGATGGACTGCATTAGCAGAGGTTTTAATTGAGCGCAGATCTATGTCCCAAAAGCAAAATGTTTGTTGTATACATACTTTGGGACAAGAAGAGAAATGAAAAACAGGTCTTTCTGAAGAAATATTGAAAGCAGAATGTAGTCCATGGTCAGGATGGCAGCACCAAAGACCAGCTGGGGGGCTTGGTGGAACTCTCCACCATCCTATGGCTCAGTTCCAATGGGCTGTTTGCAAATGTTTCTAAAAGCTCAATGCCTGTGTTTGGGTCTCTCTTTCCCAAACACTGGACTCCATCGTGGTTCCTCTCATGACCAGGAAACCAGCGACAGATATGTGGCCCTTGGCCAAGGGGCCATGCATATGTTTCCTACTGCAAGGCTCCTTTTGGCCCAAGATACTGATCAATGTTGGCATTCAGTATGGTCCCTCTGTCTACATCCTTTTACCAGTGACCTTGAGATGAGCCCTTAGCTGGAGCACAATGCCACTTCTGGCCTCTTATCATTCTGGTTCCAGAACCCTTGTCATCTTTGTCCTGAGCTGTAGAACTGGTCTTTGTGCTGTTGAGGGGTGATGGTGTCCTAAAACCTAGTTAGGATCACCCCTCCTCAAACACTATCAAAAACTGTCCTTGAGGGACGCCTGGGTGGCTCAGTGGTTGAACGTCTGCCTTTGGCTCAGGGCATGATCCTGGAGTCCCGGGATCGAGTCCCACGTTGGGCTCTCTGCACGGAGCCTGCTTCTCCCTCTGTCTGTGTCTCTGCCTCTCTCTCTGTGTCTCTCATGAATAAATAAATAAAATCTTAAAAACGAAACAAAACAACTGTCCTTGAGCCCTCCAAATACAGATCCAAGCACTTTCCTGATCCAACCCCACACTTCCTCTCCAGATCTTTCCTCTCCTCTCACACCCTATGCTCTGGCCCAAACCAGCTTCCTCCTCCCTGCCCCCTGAGCAATCCATCAGCAAGCCCTGCTGTGACCCCACCTGCTCCAAGCAGCTTCCTCTCTTGGCTGTACAACTGCAATAGCCTCCAAAAGAGCTCCCTGCTTCTATTTTTTCCCCGCTCCACTCCCTCTCCACACATCTACAGACTGATATTTTACAAAATAAACAATGCTCATCCCTTCCTTAAAATCCTCTGTAGCATTGGGCTTTCTACCACACTTACAGTAAGATGCAAGCTCTCCCCTGTAGGCCCACAGGGCCTCCCATGACCTGGCCCCTGCCTACCTTTCCAATGTGCCCTTGTACCACTACCCGCCTTGCCACTACAGCCACACTTGTTTGCATTCTCAGCACTTGCTGTATCCTCGACCTGGATGAAACATTTTTCCTTCAACTCTTCCTCTGGCTAGCTCCTCATCCCTCAGTCTTAGCATAAATACTACCGCCCAGCAAGGCCTTCCCTGACCACCTTACCTAAAGCAGGGCCACAGTCGTTCAGCACAGCTTTTACTGCCATCTGAAATTATCTTATTTGTTTGGTGTTTATTTGCTCTCCCCGTGAGAATCCATGCTTCCCAAGGGACCTTGACTGACCTGTTCACTGTGGCATCATTAGCACCCAGGACAGTGCCTGGCACACACTAGATTCTAAGTCATTATTTGTGATAAATGATTGATTATGGGAAGTAATAAACGTTTCCTGAAAGGCCCTCATTATCTCCAGCCTCCATCCTTTGGGTTGTGCTATTTCCTTGCCCTTGCCTTCCTCTTCCCCTCCATCACCAAGAGCTGACATTTGTAGTAAGGCAAACTCAAAGGGCCCTCCCCCAGTCTCCCCTGGCCCCTCTGGACAGAAATAACTCCTGCTTCCTCTGACAACCTACCTCTGCCCTATATTCCAAAGCCACCTTCTTCAACATGACTTTATTCTTTGTTCCTGGAAATTCTTGCCTCGAAAGAGAAGGCTATTAATCAGAAAATAACTTCACTGTTGGCTCCAGGCACTCGCTGACATCAACTCAAACAACAGACAGCTCAAATACCTCTCCTCAGAAAAATGCTTTGCCCAAGTAGGCAAGGATTCACTCATCAAAGCAAGGGGGTCTACATCACCACCCCTGTGAACATCAACGACAAGAATTTTGCCCATTTCCATCAAATCCTTGCACTGAAACGGCATCTTAAAGATTATTTATTTATTTATTTATTTATTTATTTATTTATTTATTTATTTATTTATGATAGACAGAGAGAGGCAGAGACACAGGCAGAGGGAGAAGCAGGCTCCATGCCGGGAGCGTGATGTGGGACTCGATCCCGGGACTCGATCCCGGGACTCCAGGATCCCGCTCTGGGCCAAAGGCAGGTGCTAAACCGCTGAGCCACCCGGGGATCCCTGAAATGGCATCTTAAAGCTTCATTTGAGCCCCAACCCCTATAAATATCTGGAAGGTTCAGAGGAGAGGCCTACTTTAAAGCTGAGATGAGGGCAGCCCAGGTGGCTCAGCGGTTTAGGGCCGCCTTCAGCCCAGGGCGTGATCCTGGAGACTCGGGATAGAGTCCCAGGTCGGGCTCCCTGCATGGAGCCTGCTTCTCCCTCTGCCTGTGTCTCTGCTTCTCTGTGCCTCTCATGAATAAATAAATAAAATCTTAAAAAAATAAAGGTGAGATGAACGGGTAACTCTGTGACTTTTTAGGGGATTTGGCTAGTGATAGTGTCTAGCACCAAGGGTTCTATCTTTGGTGAACTATGGGAGGATGAATGGGCCGATGAGTAGCTCACCTCCCGCACGCTCCATCCTCTTGCTTCTCAAAGTGGCGGCACCAGGAACTCGGGAAGAGCAGGGCCCCGGACTAGGGAAGGCCTTCATTTCGGTGACCAGGCCTTACCTGGGAACTGATGGCGGAAACCCGGGGCAGAGGGACGCCTGGGTGGCTCAGTGGTTGAGCATCTGCCTTTGGCTCAGGGCGTGATCTTGAGACCCGGGATCAAGTCCCGTATCAGGCTCCCTCTGTCCTATGTTTCTGTCTCTCATGAATGAAGAAAGAAAGAAAGAAAGAAAGAAAGAAAGAAGAAAGAAAGAAAGAAAGAAAGAAAGAAAGAAAGAAAAGAAAGAAAGAAAGAAAGAAAGAAAGAAAGAAAGAAAGAAGAAAGAAAGAAATTAATTTACCCGGGGCAGGGCAGCCGCCGCGTCCCCCCCAGATCCAGGCCAAGGCAGCGCCCGGCCAACCAGCCCCCCCACCTCCTCCCCCCACCCAGGGCGACCGCACTGGACCGCTACGGGCTGCAGAAGGCGGGCTTCACGCACGTGCTCAACGCCGCCCACGGCCGCTGGAACGTGGACACTGGGCCCGACTACTACCGGGACATGGCCATCGAATACCACGGCGTGGAGGCCGACGACGTGCCCACCTTCGACCTCAGCGTCTTCTTCTACCCGGCGGCCGCCTTCATCGACGCCGCGCTCAGCCGCGACCACAGTAAGAGACCCGCCACCCCTGGGAGTTCAGCCCCAAGCAGCCGCCTGAGGCCCCGCCCCCGCCGCACGAGGCCCCGCCCCTCGTCTTGGCCCCGCCCCCTCGTCTTGGCCCCGCCCCCTCGTCTTGGCCCCGCCCCTCGTATTGGCCCCGCCCCTCACCTTGGCCGGAGCCGGGATCTGTGCACCTTCACCGCAGGTTCTGCTGGGTGTGTGTGCGACTGAGCTGGGACCGTGAGCCCCAGGAGGCTGGGGGCCACACAGAGCGCGCTGCTGCTGGGGTCCGGGCCCCCCCGGCTGTCGCTGTGGGGAGTGGGGATCGGGAGGGTTCAGAGGAAAGGCCTTTGGCCTGAATCCCAATTCCTTAAGGCTCATCAGCGATCCTCGGAACAGCAGGGCCGTCTGGATGGCCTCAAAGCTGGGACTGCAGCCCAGACGCTAATTGTGCCTGGGCCCAGACCTGACTAACCGCTAGGGGCTTCAGTGCCAGAAAACCTTCAGGGAGCTGACTTGACTGGGAATCCATGGAGAGACTTCGGAATCTCCCGCCAGCCAACCGAACCCGTGGCCTCCCCGACCCCTGCCTCTGCACCCACCCCCGCCCCCCACATACACACAGTCTAGTGAGGCCTCCTAGAGAAAGCTGACAACCTAGCCTTCTGAACGGTGAACTATATTTGAGAATCTGAGTTTTGCATCTGTGATGTCCAAATTTCCCAAGGCTAATTATCCATTTTTAAAGTCACAGGGCTAGTCCTTGCACTCAAAATGCAGTGTTAGCTGGTCTAATCTGGGTAAAGGCTACAAGGCTCTTTTGGAGAGAAGGGCATGGCTTAGGTCTGCATTGGCATAAAACAGTGTGCAGTTATTGCTGCAAGGGGGTGTTTCAGGGGCATTTCATAGAGGCCAGAGGAACTTCAACTCCCTAATCTGTGCTCTGACTTTAGGCACATGTGTCATACCCCTTTCTGGGGCCATTGCACAATTCAGTGTGTCCAGTTACTGAAAGCCTTTCTTGCCACAAGAGGCTGGGATTAGGAGGCTCAGTGACTGGCTGACTGGCCTGCCTCAGGAACTTGCGGGCTGTAGCTGGGCATAGGTCGAGTCCCAGACCTTGATGGCCATCCCTCCATGGCCTGAGTCCCCGAGCTAGCTGGCCCCACAGCTAGACACCAACAATTTGTCATTATTTTGGTTCAGAAAGCAATGTCACAATGAAAAGAAAAAAAAAACCTCACAGAACCAAAGTGCTTATATTAGGGGATGCCTCATTTCAAAGTCATGCTTTTATGAGGTTATTTATGGACCATCTCTTGCATTTATGCACATTATGGGTTTCTTAGCAGTATCAAAAAGCAATGAGACTCAGACTCATCAACATGAGGAAAAATTCTCCTCAGATTATTTGAAGTTAACTGAAAATGTATTTGACAAGAAAAAAACACAAAGCTGCAACAACCCAGTCCTTCAGTTTCTGTTTAATGTACTCTTTCGCCATTACTGTATCTTCAGACTTTCTCTTAATGGAAGGGGTCTGGCAGGCTTTGGAGAAGACGCCATATAACTTACTAACAATGTGATTTCTCTAAGCCTTGCTTTCTCCATCTAGTGATGAAAATATTTACCTTGAAAGGTTATAATGAGGATCAGCGGCAACCCACATGGAGCACTTAGCACAGAACCTGGTGCACAGCGGGTTCTCAGATGTGTTTGATAAAGAGAGGTCATGCACCATGAAACACATAACCACACTAGCATGTGTGCATCATCATAATAAAGTTTCCAATCCGAAAAGAGGAAAAAAAAAAAAAAGGAAAAAAGACATTCCAACTTTGAACTCGCACAATAGACTCCCATGACAGCTTGTTTCCAGTTCCTGGCACACCATTTTAGCGTCTTTCCCCCCTCTGCTGAAATGGGAAAGAATGGGGGCTCTCTAGTCATGTTTAGGACTGGCCAGATCACAGAATATGGAGATGTCCTGACTATTAGACCATGTGTAAAAAGCACCTAGAAAAGAAGAAAGGGTCAAGGGAGAAAAGTATATGCCCAGGCCAGAGAACGTGCAGGGGATAGAATCGATGGGCAGGGGTGTGGGACCAGACAGTTGGCTGGGGGAAGGGGAGCAGGACAGGACCCCATTGCCAGGGAGGAGGCTGGGGTCCCTTCTCAATGCCCTTTGCACTTGAATAGCCACAAGTCTGGGGCTCAAATCAAATGCAAACCCTACAGAACCTGGCGGGGAATGTAAACAAATGAAGCCGGCTGTGGGGAAGGCATGGGGGTGTGGGTGGGGAGTGCCTATAGCCAAGTCAAGAGCCCCCTATACTCTCCATGGGGGCAGCTGCTACTCAGTCTCAGCCAACATGTGTCTTGTGAGAATCAGTGCAAATGTAGAGCTAATTTTTCAGGAAAAGTCTTCAATCCTGGATTTTAATGTGAAATTGCCTAATTTTTAAGTGCTGGCAACACACTGAACATGTCTTAAAATGCTGCAAAGGCCAAACAGAAGAAGCCCAATGGCTGTCAGTTTGTCACCTATGCTGAGTAGTCAGAGTAACAAAATAAAATACTCATTGGTCCAGCGATGGCATGGTCACAGACTCCATCCAGTGGGGATGGCATGTTCTCAGCCTTCATGCCACATGCACACACGCAGTGGACACATGATGTCTAGTCACTCACTGGAAATCCAGGGGACGCTACTACAGCATATTAGAGCCAGGCTCCCTCATATGTTTCTTATTATACTCTTGATGTAAGAGGTGTTGATGGACAGTCTGGCCCTAAGGCAAGGCATCTCTCTCTCCCCTCTCTCATCTTTCCTGTTCTTTCCTTGGCTAGTTCCAGCCAAGTGTACGCTCTTTCCCACTACTGCCCCTCACATCCAGTCTTGTTTACTCTTGCTGGAAAGCCTTCCTTGTAGTGCTGTTAGAGCTGTTCCTGTGGCCTGTAGTGAGCCCCGAGGGACCCACTCCTACCCCTATCCTACCCTGACCCATCTCTTCCGAAAGGACTCCCCAGGCAACTCTAGTCACTCTTGAAAAGTCTCAGAAATAATCTAGTCCAGTGTCCCAGCCTGAGAGCTGGGGAAACAGAGGCCCAGAGAAGGCAAGTGATGTGTCCAGGTCACAGAGCTAATCAGAGGCCAGCAGGAATTCCTTCTGTCACTTAGGCCTCCCAGAAGAGTCCTTTGCCCTTTTTTTTGAGCATCCGGTGACTTTACTCTATAAGAGGTCACCAAAAATCAGGAAAGGTCAGGCACTCCAGCTGGTTATAAGATCTGAAGCAACTGAACGTGTCATTCTTCAGCAGAGAAAGAAGTACTGACAAAATACTGCCACAGAAACCCCATTTGGATGGCCTTAAGTGCTCCTGGCATGGCATCCTCAGAGGTGAAAGCAGTGTGGTTTTAATTTAAGAAATCCCAGGGCAGATACTGTGAGGCTCTAAAGATCGGATTTTTAGTATCACCGCTCTCCTTTTGTTCTTTCTTTCTTTTTCTTAAACGGTCCATAGCCTGCTTTTGAAGCCACCTTAAAATCTATTATGGATAAAGCAGGTATGAATAAATAAATGAAGTCTGCTTTTGAGCAGGAGCTTGGTTCTCTGGTACTTCTAAGCTTTCACCAGACCAGATTCTCAGGGTATTTTAAGGGGTCCCCCACCTCACTGCAGCACACACAGTCCTGCCCCTAGCAGTTCAAAATACAACATGCACCCCTTTTTCTGACGACTTCCAACATACCCAGAGCTGTTTTGGGAGAAGTAGGAACTCTGCCTTTGCACGCTGCTGAGGAAGGTTAGGTGAGGGAGAGACAGGCAAAGGGTGACCCCCAAAACCAAGGAAGGAGGTCGCTTGTGAGAGTACGCACCTGGCAGGGGCGGGGTTGAGTTGAGGGTGGGTGGTGGTGGTAGGGTTGATGGGTTAACAGGCTTGGCCTGTATATCTGATTTGAGTGACAGGGGCCTATCTTTTGGTCACCAGCGAAAATATGCAATTGGGGAGCAGCAGAGATTCTGGATACGGGTCTTCTTTATAAGATTGTGGGAGTTCACCTTTTGGTAAAGGCTAAGGGGAACTGTTACACTGAAATCATCATTTTTGAAACATAGACTGAGACTTATCAGTGTGCCATCAAATCAATTTAGTGGCGGCATTCCTTTTAAGAAAATGAACAGATTAGAAAAGAATTGAGGGGCACCTGGGTGGCTCGGCAGTTGGGTGTCTGGCTTCGGCTCAGGTCGTGACCCTGGGTCCCAGGATCGAGTCCCTCATTGGGCTCTCCTGCCTGTGTCTCTGCCTCTCCCTCTCTGGGTCTCATGAAGAAATAAATAAAACCGTAGAAAAAGGAAAACAGAGAAGACTTGAAAATATCGGCATGTGCTGCATGTAGTAGAAGTTCGTGTTACCTGGTGGAACTTCTGTCTGCTGTCCACACACCTGGGAGCCACGCGGCATGTCCGAGCTCTGAGTCTGGCATCGGGTGGCCCGGGCTGGCGTCACGGTTCGGTCACTTGCCAGCTGGGCAACTTGGACAGCCCACCTCTTCACACCTCCTCTCTGCAAGGATGATGATTCCATCGACCTCATCAGCGCGTCGTGCCGATCAGCCTGCGGTGAAATATGGAAAATGCGTGTGGAAGCTATGGGGGTGAGGTGAGGCTCTGGACTTGTCAGCTGCGAACTGCATGTTGTGCTTGCTGGGGGCACGCAGCCCAATATGCAACTGGGGAGCAGCAGAGGTTCTGGACACCGGTCTTCTTTATGAGATTGTGGGAGTTCGCCTTTTGGTAAAGGCTAAGGGCAACGGTTTCACTGAAATCACCGTTTTTGAAACATAGACTGAGACTTATCAGTGTGCCATCAAGTCAATTTAGTGGCTGCAAACAGCATTCCTTTTAAGAAAATGAACAGATTAGGAAAGAACTGAGGGGCCCCCGGGTGGCTCAGCAGTTGGGCGTCTGGCTTGGGCCCAAGGCATCGGCCTAGAAGTGCCAATGCCGGGGGACGCGGCTGCCAGCGCTCAGGCCCCGGCCCGGCTGGGGTCACACAGGGAGCCTCCCCAGTCCCTGGGGTGGGCCGAGCCAGGGCCCGTCCGGGGGGCACCCACCAAGCTCAAGGGCTGGCGGCCGAGCCCCTCCGGCTCCCTCTGGCCTTCATCTCCCCTCCTCCCGCTTAACAGACTTCAGGCTCCCCGAAGACTTAATGAACTACAGCTTTCGTCTGTTTCGAGCGTTTAGTCATGACAGAAAGAATTACCCTTTTGGCCAGGAGAGGAAGAAACGCTTTAGTTATCAGCAGAGCTGGCGAGGGGCCGGCGGCCTCCGGAACAGTCTGCGGGGATGGGAAGGCGGGAGGCACGTTCCGGCCAGAGCGTGTCCCCCCAGGCGGCGGCCGCTTCTCGCCTCCCTTCAGGCCGAGGCGCGCGGGAGAAGGCGGCCCAGCCAGGGGCCGGTGGACGGAGGGCCGCCTGGTCCGCTGTCAGGCTCCGGGAAACAAATGGGGGTAACGTGAGGAGCTCCTTAGGAAGCACCGCTCTGAGCCAGCCGTGCGTGTGGGGAGGCCGGAGTGGATCCTTGCTGCTGCGCGAGGGGTGCAGGCCTCCCCTGCAGGGGCAGGCAAGAGAGGATCCCTGTGCCCGGAGGTCGGGCCTCCTGAATTTCTCTCGCTGCCTGGGCTGCTGACCATCACCACCGCCCTGGGCGCGATCCCCTGGCCCAGGTGAGGGGCTGGAGGTGGAGGGACACGGGGAGCCATATCCACTCAGAAACGTTCTTTAAGCAAGCTGTTCTCGTACCCTGCCGGTGTTCCCCGAGCCCTGTGATGTCTGTGAGTCCTTGTGGTCATCCTTCTGAGCCTCAGGCCCGAGACGCAGGAATAGAGGCGTCCCTGGGGTCACGAGCCACACAGTGCAAGCGGCCCCAGCCATCTCGTCCCCAGCTGAGCCATCCCACGACGACAGGAGAGGACAGCCACTGGGATGGCAGTGGTGGGGACACGCCGAGAGCTTAATCTTACCACTTTCTCTACCTGAAGAGCACAGAGGCCAGTGGCCAGTACACAGAGGGCCTCAACAAGTTGCTTTAAAGTATTTCTGGTGATGGCACTTGCTTTATGGGTGACCTCTGGTATGACATTTCACCACTCGGAGCCCGTTTCCCATCCATAAAGGAGGGATGATGATAATGAAGCTTGAAGGTTCTGTTAAGGATAAAATGAGATAAAGCACATTGGTGTACTGCAGGGCTCCAGGGCATCACCAAATGCAGACATGAAGGATGCACAAGCTGCTTCGCATCGTGCTTCTCAGCTGGGCCCAGGTGACGCTATCTATGGTAGAGTCCAAAGGGAGTTTTTTGTTTGTAGAGATTTTTCAAGATCTCTGGTTCTCAAATTCGTTAGTCTCAGAACCCTTTGACACTCTTAAAAAGTACTGAAGTCTTCAAAGAGCTTTGGTTTGTGTAGGTTATATCTATCCATATTTATCCTACAAGAAATAAAAGCTGAAAAACTTAAGGATATTTAAAACTTAAAAGCCCATCACATGTTAAAATAATAGCATGCTTTGATGAAAAATTCTATTTTCTAAAATAAAGCTAGGGAGAAGAGGGGCATTATTTTGCCTTTTTTTTTTGTCTCAAATCTCTTCAATGTGAGGCTTATTAGAATTCAGTTGGATTCTCATATCAGCTTCTGCATTTGATCTGTTGCAATATGTTGTTTTGGTTGACGTATATGAAGAAAATCCAGCCTCATTCAGATATGTAGTTGGAGAAGGGAGGGATATTTTTATTTTTGTTTTTTAGGGAAGGATATTTTAATAGCCATTTCAGATAATTGTGAATATTCTTCTTTAATACTACACCAAAACTTTACAAGTAATAGTTTTTTAAAGGCGAGCTGCGATCTGGAATCTGAAACCATATCAATAAACTTCAGACATACTCTGTTGGGGTGCCTGGCACTTTGAATGATTTTTTTAATCCATGCATGATTTTGTAATATCCCACATTGGTCATTTGGAAAATATTTGTTCCTAAGTTATGTAGATCTTCCAAATGTTGACACTTTTCACTATACATTATCAAAAGGACACATTTGTTAATATCACCACCAATCTTAACTGAAAAATCTAGAAGTATGGGGAAACTGTCAACCTCAAAGTAATAGATATGAGTTTTCAAAAATTCTAATTTTTGCTCAAAAGCTTGCATTTTATTACTGGCAACGAATGCCATTGGTTATTTTCTTTGAAATGACAGGCTTACTTTGTTCATTTTTGAGACAAAGTCTGCCAAGTATCCACGTGTGAATTATTATGGTTTTTCTGTCATTTGTTCTTTTAGCTAAAAACAGTGTTTCCATGAAACAGTGGCTAATTCAGCTTGCAACTCAATCTCCCATGTGTTTTTCTCTTGAGATAACCATCTTACGTTGGTACTTGGCCAAAGTGCTTTGTATGTATGTACTATTTCATCACACAGAGTATTAAGTAGATGTGCAACCAAAGTCTGAAATTTGATAAAAATGATGTTTACTGCTTCATCAAGGATAATCTTAAGGGAAATTGCCATTCGTCCCCACCCCCAAGAGTGCATGGTGGTGAAGAATGCAATGATGATTAGTATAGTTTGGTGCCTCTTCTCCCTACTGCATTTCAGGTAAGATCCTGGTTCACTGTGTCATGGGCCGCAGCCGGTCGGCGACCTTGGTCCTGGCCTACCTGATGATTCACAAGAACATGACCCTGGTGGATGCCATTCAACAAGTGGCCAAGAACCGCTGTGTCCTACCCAACCGGGGCTTTCTGAAGCAGCTCCGGGAACTGGACAAGCAGCTGGTGCAACAGAGGCGACAGGCCGAGCACAGTGACAACAGTGAGAAGGCTGATGAGGAGCCGTAGGGCCTCTTGCAGGGCACGTGGAGACACTCGGGAACGGAGAAAGAAGTCCCAAAGAGCCCTGCCCTGTGGCTTGGGAGGGTGAAACCAAAGCTTGACTTTCTCCCATCTTAAACCTCCAGGTGTGTGCTGATGAACAGGGAGGATTCAAGGCTGCCTCCCGGAGGAGCACTTGGCTTCACAGCAGAATGGAGCAGTCTACTCAGCAAATTGGTTACAGATGAGCACACAGTTCTGCACAAAGGCGCCTGTATTTTTTTATCTCTCTCTCTCTCTCTCTCTCTTTTTTTTTTTAAATCTAGTAAGATGGAAGCAGAAAAGGATTGGAAAATGTGTAGGCATTGTGCTGTGATTAAATGTGCTGGCTTTGTCTGAAAGTTATATTCTTAAAAAATAATTTTAAAATACAAGTTGTTTTTTTTTTCCCTAGCCTCGCGGAATAGCACCCTGGGGAGCTGTGTTAGAGGAGAGTTTGCACAGCTTATTAGTGGGTCCCCTCTCGGGAGCATCCATACTTCCTTAGCAGCTCCCGCATCCTCCTTTCCACGGAATCCCCAGGCATGGGTCACCACCCACAGACGCTGCTCTCTGCGAGGCCCTTTATTAGGGCTGGGGGTGGGGGTCCTGAGTCCCTGTGCAGAGGCCCCTGCCGTGTGTGCTTCCACCCTCCTCAGGAGCCAGGCCTCTTCAGGATCTTCGCCAGAGTTGCCTCGACCCGGGAATTGCAGACAAGCAAGGAATTGCTTGACTTTAGAATTTTGGAAAAAAGGAGGAGGCTACTACTTGGAGAAGCTCCTTTCCTTTGGATTCTAGTCAAAGCAGCACAGTCTTGTTTTCAGTCACACCGTAAAGTGTTTGCAAACCTGTTTGCTGTTTAATGGGAGAGCAGGGCAGGTGAGCTGGGGTGTGGACTCTCCCCGCCCCTGAGAGCTAAGCCAGACTTGGTGTGATTTTTCATTCTTTTTTTTTTAAGCTATTAAAAAAAATATTTTATTTACTTATTTGAGAGAGAGGGTGAGAGTACAAACAGGGCGAGGGGCAGAGGGCGGAGGGAGAAGCAGGGAGCCCAATGCGGAGCTCGATCCCAGACTGCTGAGATCATGGCCGGAGCTGAAGGCAGATGCTGAACCTACTGAGTCACCCAGGCGCCCCTGTGTGACTTTCAGTCTGGAGGAGATAAAAGCAGGTGGCAACAAGCAGGTAGATGGCTTCTGGAACCAGGAGCCCTAAACTAGACAGGACCCAAAGAGAGGTGCTGATGGAGATGCCCGGGATCAAGGACCAGGAACCAAAACTGCCTGGAGAAAGCAAAGGCCTGTGGGAAAAATATGAAAAGGGGCCCAATGTCCAATTTGGTTGTGGTTTGCAGCAGGAAACCACATGAAGTTCTTCATGGAGGGAAGATAGTGTCCAGGGGCTCAGCAGCTTTGTAAAGCTACTCTGTGACTTTAGGTGGGCTGCCCTGATTTCGTACCGGGGGCGGGGAGGACTTGTGGCCTGGGCCCCTGTGGCTGCGCCGGGCTTCCTGGGACTGCTTTGAGTCATCTTAGCCCAAGAGAAGTCAGGTCCTCGTGACGACTCAGATTGGAGTGTGAGGAGAGCTTTTCTCAGGCTCCTGGGAAAGAGATACAGACCAAAAGGGGCTCTAGGATCACAGAGGTGCTTACAGGATCCCAATAACCCACTCAAAACTCATTTATCTCCCACATCCAGAGAGAAATTAATATTTCCACGTTAATGAAATATATTTTACACATAATATTATATTTACTACATAATAATAAATACTTACATTTAGATGAGTCCACTATGTAGGAAGGATGTAATGCTGGTAATCTCTTGAGCTTCTCTACGCCCTTCTATATGCTTCCACCCCTTTGTGTGGCTGTGAGTCCTACTGAGGATGGCAGAAGCAGAGTACTGATCTCTTCAAGATGGCTCCTGGGAACCAGAGGGAGAAGAAAGTAGGAACAGAAATTTTTGCAAAAACATTTCAAGTCTTCAGAGGTAAATTGTTTGGTCAAGTATTCACCAAGATCCTACCACATGCCAAAAAGCAAAAACAAAACGGCAGGTTGTAATCAAGTGCAATGAGGGAAACAGGTACTGAGGTGGACAACAGTTGCGGACCTGGCCGTCAAGACCTCTCTGAGGAGATGGGGTGAGCTGAAACTTGACGGATCACACTTTCCGAAGGGGAGGGAGCATTCTCGTTTGATCTAGATGATTCAGTTTCTTGCTTGGATATGGAGACCGGGTTGACTAGGGTAGAAATGTGGGAGAGGGCTGGAGATGACATTATATCAGGTCTGTAAGACATACAAAAGGTGTCCCATGTCACTTGACCTTGAATCTAGAGGGAGCTTAGAGGAGTGTTCACAACTGCAGACATAATTCTAGGTGTTATGTGTACATTAGTGATGTTTGACTCCCCATAGTACTGAATGAGATGAGAAGAGGAGCCCCAGGCCTGAGCACTTCAACATCAATGTTTAGAGCTGGGCCTGGGTGGCAGGGGGAAATCCAGGAGCGGGGACGGGCAGAAGGAAAGCCAGGAGTGTGGAACTATGGGCACCTGGACACAGAGAGGTTGAAGGTACTGCTTCCCCACCTAACAGTACTGGTACTCTTGAGTTTTGACTGTAGACCGTTGGAGACAACGCTGGCTTGTACCAACCAAGTAAACTGTACTCGTATAGTACTTACCAGTTCCTAGAGCATCATGGATTTGCTAGCTAAGCCTTTGAATCAGAGCGATGAAAACTTAGGGCCTTCTCAGAGTCAAGTGTTGTAGGAAGAGCTGCCATTTGGAGAACAGAGTTTGTTCCAGCTCACAAATTTTAGCCGAGCGAGTTTGAGCAATCAAGTTAGCTTCTTTGAGCCCAATCTCCTCTGTACGCTGGAGACAACTGCTCCATCTCCTGCACAGGGTGGGCGTGTGGATCCCGAGAAAGGGCTGTTTATGAGAGCCTGGTAACAATATCATTATTTCTAAAATAGAATGTCGGCAAGGAAGGCCAATGCCTTCACACCTGGGGAGGCACCACTCGAACTATTCAAAAGTTATGATCGACAGCTGATGACCACTTGAGACTCTTAGAAGGTAAAGGGAAGAACACATTACTGGGCTTAAAAAACATGGCTTGTTAATGAATCTCAACCTAACAATGACCCCATTTCAGTCCTAACAAATCCAAGTTCCTGTTTTCCAGGATCCTTGGCATCACATTTAGGTTGGAATTGCTTTCTCTAGTGAGGATGGGTAAGTAAGGAATGTGTGGGGTGTTCTGAGGCCGCCTCAGATCAGCAGTTTCTCTCCCCAGAGCCTTTCTGTTCTACCCATGAATGCCTGAGATCCTGAGATGGGGGCTGGCAGAGGAGGTCCTGTCCCTGGCTCCCCTGCTGTCATTTGGGAGCCTGTGACACAGGAAGTCCCCAGGACTGTACTGAGATGCTGGTCTGGCAGGTCTGGGGCAGTGACTAGAACTTGCCCATGAGCTCCCCAGAGGACCAGGGGGCTGGAACCCCAGTGTCACACAGACCATAGGGTGTGATTAACAAGCCATTGTGAAAGGGAAAACAGGGACATCTCCGTTCCCAAAGAACCTCAACAGAGGAGGGAAGAGACTACCTATGGGAAGGTTTCAAGATGGAGCCTGTGGAAGCTTCCAGATCAGCTTGTTAGCAGGCCCCCACTCCAGCCCCCCGGCTCGGGCAGCCTCTTGCCTGACAGGTGCAAGACTGGGCTGCTAAGACTCTAGACGCTGCCGCACTGAGGCAGCTGTGGTTTCAAACAGGCGGCACACCATCACCTCGGGCTCTGGAGGAGGGTTAGTTTCCCTTGGCAACCAGCACAGCGCCTCCAAGTTTCTCTTCTTCCCTTCGTGATGACAGCCCTTGCAGAAGGCTCTTCCTGTAAGCTCTCCCTCAGCCACTACAGATGTTCATCCACTGGCTGCATTTGTAGAAGGAAAGGACCAAAAGACTTGGTCTTTTGTTATTATCCATGGTCTTGCCACTCAGCCCAGGATGCTCTGTAAGCGCGAAAGAACCGGAGGAAGGGTGAGAGCACCAGGCCAAACACCAGCGGGCATCCCCCGTCTGCAGGAGCCTGTGATCCCGGGGTGTGTGCACCCGGCCTGCCTTTTCAGTTTTATTCTGAGTCTCCTTAAAGTTTGTGTCCGAGGTCTCTACACTTGGCTTTGCTTGTGTTAAACCACTTATGGAAAGGCAATGCTTTCCCTCCAAGACGTATGAAAGAAGTGACGGGAGAGTTGTAAGCACCCACTCAGATACGCTGAGAGCTTAGCGGGCCAGTTTCACATGGGTACCAAGTCAAGCATTTATTTCTAGGCTTGGAGTTTGAGTAATAAAATGTTTTAACAGACAGAACCTTCCCCGAATGCCATAATGTTTGTAAACATTTTTTTTTTGGGGGGGGGTATGAACTTTAGACTCTAAAGAAAACATCCAATCAACTCATTCACAACAGAGCAAAACTTTCACACCTTTTTTGAGAAAATTATTTCTCAAATACACAATCCCGGATTGGGTGCTTTTTTGGGTATTAACTTTTATAAAAATGAAGTTGGCTATCACTGTGCTAAGGCGCTGAGGGGTGTTTATAACAGACTGTACAAATGAGGCAAATGGACATTTGTGCAGGATCCCTTTGCAAATGAAGATCCAAGTCAAAAAGAAAAAAACAAATTCACTTTATTTTAAAGACAATGATTGGCATACAGAAGGTATGCACCAGCATAAAATAAACTTTCATGAAAAGCATTAAAATCCATTATAAATTAATTTATTAAATAGGTATTTGGTATATGTGATGGTTTTTATTAGATATTACTCTTATTTATTGCCAACCCCCTCCCCCAAAGTCAAAACAAATCAGAAAAATCTCATAACTCCAATTTACACTAAATAATTTATTTTCCCAAAATGTGTATGTGTTCTGAGATGTGACACATGATACAGTTCCATTGGTCATTCTCTATCAATCATAATATGACAGGACACAAGAGGCTAAAAATGGCTCATCATAATTTATTTTATGTTAAAATGTACAGCTTTTTTTTGTTTGTTTTTTTTTCTTTTTTTTCTTTTTTTTTTGAAGTGACTGACTAAAAAGAGAACAGATAAATACAAGAGTGTCGCTGGCTCCTATTTTATACAAGGATTACGCCTCTCCTGCTTGGCCCTTACAGTCACCCTGTACAGGTACAAAGGCTACAAAAAAGGAAGCAATATAAACAGACACAAATAACTTTTTTTTGCTTTTTTACATGCGGTTCTGTAAGCTTAGTTTGAGCTATTCACAAGCTACTTCTCTATTTTTCCTTAAAAAATAACTCCAATATTTTATAAAGATAGAAAAATCTACAGATGGAATGAAAATGTAAAGTTAGAGGCATTTCCATAAAATAGCAACTTTACACCAAATTCACTATTTTTTTTTAAATCCTGCCAAGTATTTGGACATATATGAAATGTTTCAAAACCTGACAGATAAACACTGAGATATGCTTCATTCAATAAACAGAAGTCTGCATTTATAAAACAGAAAGCTGCCTTTTTTCCCCAAAGAAATCTGTCACCAAAATGGAAAAGGGTCTCAACTTTACACCAAACATTGAGCAATAAAACCCTTTTGACTAACCAAATGGGAATAGCTTTTATAGCTCTTTACAGTTTTATAATTAACAAAAATATAGTTTTTTTTAAACCCTCAAATTAGGGCACCCTACTCAAGGCAAAAAACTTAAGAAATGGCTTACTGTTAGCACAACACTTGTACAGTACTACAAAATGCACTGTCACTAACAAAGACATTAGCGGCATGCTCAAGTGTCACCTTAACCAAAATATACAAGAACTGAAATGCTAAAGGCATTTACATGGAGTGGACAGGGAAGGGGGAAAAAAAAAGTTCCAGGTTCAGTATTAAAACAGATAATTTGGTGGGGTGGGGCTTGATATCCACATCATTTAATGGAAGCAGGCACAACAAGTGGCTGCCTTCAAATTGTAGTCCAGAGAGGCCTTCCTTTGCAGAGAATTTCATATAAAAGTAACAGAAACAAAGATACCAAAAAAGAAAAAGGAAAAAAAAAAAAGAAAAAGAAAGAAAAAACAACTTGTATAAGGCTTTCTGCTGCATACAGCTTTTTTTTTTTTTTTTAAATAAATGGTGCCAACAAATGTTTTTGCATTCACACCAATTGCTGGTTTTGAAATCGTACTCTTCGAAGGTATTTGTGCAGATTCGATCCAATGGTGATGCCCAGGGGATCTCGTGACTGCCCCTGTTGCCTACCTTCTCATGTAGGACCCATTGAGAGACTGTTTGGACATGCCCGTGTTCATGTAGCCGTGATGTCCAGGGGCCGTGTACATCATGTTACCGTGGGGTGGGGTCTGCATTGGCTGCTGGGCATATGGCTGGGTTCCCATCATGCCCATCTGCATCTGCATAGGGTATTGGGGTGTTTGATTCATGTAGCCATGATTGCTGTGGTAGCCACTGTTCATCATCGGCTGGGACATGCTGTACCCATTCATGGCATTGAGAGTATTCATGTTCATGTTCACAGAGTTGACATTGTAGGCTGGGGCTGGCATCAGGTTCACACTCATGTTCATGCCTCTCTGCATCGTTAAAGTCCGTGCAGGACCCTGCATGGCTACAGTCTGGGAGCGCCCATAGATTTGCGACTGATGGGTGGCGGCAGCTGGTGACAGAGATGCCGATTTGGTTCTCATGGAGACGTGGCCCTTGCTGGCAATCTGGGTTTGCAGTCTTTGGCTGTGGGAGATGCCAATATTTGACGCAGCCATGTTCCGTTGCAGAAGAGGCGGTGGCAGATTCATCGGAGGAGGAGTCAGGTTGGGGGGCGGGGTCATCGTAGCTTGTGCTTGGGGTCCCCCGGGGACGGAGTGCGGAGACTGGGAAAGCTGAACAAGCCCTGTGTTACTTAGTGGTGTGGACAAAGAGGCACTGTTTGCATAGGAAGTTACAGCAGCGGAATGGCTGTAAGGCAATGAATGATCAATCAGTGTATTAGTTAACTGCTGTAGTTTGGCAAGGCTGAAGGTGGCTGATGGCTGCGGGTAGTGCCCAGCCCCAAAATCACTCTGGCCCATCCGTTCATACAGGCCGATGTTGGCGTTGCCAGTCTCGGGGATCTCAGGCAGCTGCATGGGCGGGGTGAAGTTAGCAGCCATGCTGCACTGGGCCAGCTGCTGGCTGCTGCTGGGAGGCCTCTCCACCACACAGCCTTGGGGAGACTTGACGCTGCAGGTCGGGGGAGAGCTGATGCTGGTTTGCTGCAGCATGCTGCAGCTCCCACTGATGTTGGACATCTGCTGGGTGACAGCACAGCTGCTCTGTGTCAGATTGCTCGAGGTGAGGTTGCTATAGGAGCAGCTGTTCTGGGAGGAACCGTTTCCACAAATGCTGCCGCCCATGGTAGAGTCATAGCTACTCGGGTTTTCATAGTTTTCAGTTGTGCTCTCGATGCTGCCCAGGTCACTGAATCCGCTGTCCACAACTTGCTGTGAATGATCGGACACCGACGGGACGTCCATCATGGGACTGGTTTCCATGTTCTGCAGAGATGGCACGGAGATGGCACTTTGATCTGGGCTGATTTGGGCATAGCTGTTTTCCAGGGCAGGGACGCTGGGGCTGTTGACAGAACGTACTGACTGGCCGGGATGGGAGTGGACAGACGAAACTGGGCTACTGTGGTCTGACTGCTGGCAGTCGTCCAGAGTGGTGGCGATCTGTGGACTTTGGTCTGCATGGGTGTAGTTCTGGAGGCTCCTACAGGCCTCTTGGGTCTCGGTGCAATCCTGAAATGTGTCGTCCTGCTCACTGTTCTCCTGGGTCAAAGACTGAACCGCCTGAACGGTCTCAGAATCTATTTCCATGGTTGCGGTATTTCTCTCTTTGAACTCGGAATCCACGCCTTCGTTGCTCTTTTGGTCCTGCTTCGGTGCCTGTTCTTCCGGTGATTCCTCGTCCGATTCAGGCGCAGCGTTGGTGCCTCCAGCAAGCTCCTTGGGCTCACCGTTACAAGCAGCTGCAAGGTCAACGCCACAGTCCATTAAGACCTCTGAGTTCGAATGGCTAGGCTGGACACTAAGGTCTAAAAAAGCCTCCTGGTTCTCCAGTACTTCTTTGAAGGCTTCTCTTGGCCGGTCTTCCTTCTCTGCTTGCGCACCCTCCATGTGACTATCATCTTCATCATCTGCATCATGACCCTCATTGTGAGACGGCTCTTCATCCTCTTCCTCCTCCTCTTCATGATCGTCCAGGGCAACAGGGTCTTCTTTGCCCAGGCAGACTTCTGGTTCTTCTTTTTCTTGACTTTTAGCACCACCTGGGTCCTTTGCGACATTTTCTTCTTCTTCTTCTTCTTCTTCTTCTTCTTCTTCTTCTTCTTCTTCCTCTTCCTCTTCTTCCTCTTCCTCTTCGTCATCTTCTTCCTCCTCCTCTTCTTCTTCCTCCTCAGGTTTGATTGTATCATCTTCTGTTTTATCACCTGGCGATTTATTCGGACTTATAGGTGCACATGTTTCGTCCCTTCTGTTTTCATCCCGAGGCAGCAGGGGTTCCATGGCTTCCTTGACCTCCTCCTCAATCCTGGTGGGAGTGGGGCTGCTTTTGTCTTCTGGAGTCTCCTTCTGTTCTTCTACTGTTATCTGGTCATCAGGTTCCATGGGTGTTTCTGGCGGGGTGTACAGGTTCAGTTTAAATCCGGTCTTCCTTTCTTTGTTTGGCCTCCACTTAGATAGACCACGTTTTGTTCCTTTTGGCCATACTTGTTTGCACTTTAGAGGTTCAGGATTGTCTCTGCTGCCTTCTTTCAAGGTATCTGTATCATCATCCATATTGTCTTAGCGAGGAGACAAACGGGAGGAAGAAAAACAAAGTCTTAGCATCTCTTTGAACACCTGAATTCATTTTTCTAAATTAGTTAGTATACACTGATTTCAAGGTCAAGAGTTGATGATAAAGACACCATCAAAACTAACAGAGATTCATATTGTGCTATAAACCTAGTGAATCAATCACCTAGGTCTGGGAAAAGAATACATGTCTCACTTATTCTCCCCCCAACAGAAAGCTGTGCTTTTTATAGAAAGCACATGGAAGGCAGCCTGGGTGGCTCAGTGGTTTAGCGCCACCTTCCGCCCAGGGCATGATCCTGGAGTCCCGGGATCGAGTCCCACGTCAGGGTCCCTGCATGGAGCCTGCTTCTCCCTCTGCCTGTGTCTCTGCCTCTCTCTCTTTCTCTGTGTCTCTCATGAATTAAAAAAAAAAAAAAAGGCACTTGGATGCTGACAATTATAATAAACTGCTTTGAATTTAACAAATAAGACATTCTCTGGTGTAAAAGTCCAGAATTCCACAATGTTAATAAATAATCAATTAATTTGAACATGTACACATTAGAAACTACAGGGGAAAGGGGCTCCTGCTAGCTCATTTATCCAAAGCACCACTATCCTGGCAAAATGAATAAAAGCCTAACTCTCATATCTATCCTGAGAATACAAATTTCTGTTTGTAGACATTTACTGGATTTATATGATCTCAGATGACATTATTTACTTTGATTTGAATGTTCTCTCTGGCATAAAAATAAACCGGGTACCTCTGAAACAAATGAAAAGATACCTAGATACCCCCGATACAAATGCATCTGTAATCTACTAGAGCACCATCATTTTGGAACGACACAAACTGTAATGTCTTTGCCATGAAATGATCGAATACTTAAATGATAGGTATTCTTTTTTATCACCAATTCTGTCCACATAGTATTTAGGATCAATCTGCTGCTCAAATATAAGGTTTGAACATTTTAAAGTAAATAAGAAACAAACCATAATTGTCATGTTCATTTTAACTTGGCTAATCTTATTTTTACTGTACCTTTATGCACATGTGAATATAAACAAATTTGTAAATATATTTATCTAAATATGAGCAAGCAAACAAACATATGAATAAATACAAATAGAAAACACCTAAGTCTTCATGAGATCTTTATTCTATTTTTTTTAAAAGATTTTTATTTATTTATTCATAGAGACACACACAGAGAGAGAGAGGCAGAGACACAGGTGGAGGGAGAAGCAGGCTCCATGCAGGGAACCCGATGTGGGACTGGATTCCGGGTCTCCAGGATCACACCCCGGGCTGCAGGTGGCGCTAAACCGCTGTGCCACCGGGGCTGCCCTTCAGGAGATCTTTAGAAAGTTAAAGGTCACACTGATCTCCTGAAGGGGTCAATGTAAAGGAAAAACTTTACAAAGAAAAACAGCCTCTATTACAAACATTACTTTGGAGAACAAACATAAGATTTCACATTCAATGTGGAACAGAGATCCTTCTTTGCCCGAATGGAATGATTTCTAATCCAATCAGTGCAGAGCAGGGTAAGCTCCTAGTACATTTACATAGTAAAAGGATTACACATAAACTTACCTGCAAGGATTACATTCAAACTGGCTAGCTGAGAAGAACACATAAGTGATGTACACTGATTCCTTCAGAAGTACAAAGTATAATACCCACTTAACAGTCACTTCAAGGTACTCAAATGGTTTTATTGCTATTCACATGGGCAGGAAATGGCCATGCCAGTGCCTCTGGATTCCACATGCTGCTGGACCTACCAGCTTTTGTAGGAACACTTCTCTAAATAAGATGTTTTTTTTTTCTGGTAATTAAGAAGATCCTGAAAGGAATCAGGTAGAATATGGCCACTAAAAATTTTAAAGGCAAATGGCCCAGAGTGGACAATAAAGGTAGTGATGATTCGTTTACACAGTCCTGAGAAGAAAGTTAAGAAGTGGAAATAAGGCTCAACGTCCACACAAAAAAATGGTATCTTGCTGCAGTTTGCTGTTTGTTTGTTTAAAGAAACTAAAGAACTGGGGTGCCTCGGTGGCTCAGTCAGTTGGGTGTCCGACTCTTGGTTCTGGTTCAGGCCATGATCTCATGGGTCATGAGATCGAGCCCCGAATCAGGCTCTGCATTCAGCGGGATATCAGCTTGAAAGATTTTTTTTTTTAAACATTTTATTTATTTATTCATAGAGACACAGAGGGAGAGAGATGCAGATGACACAGGCAGAGGGAGAAGCAGGCTCCATGCAGGGAGCCTGATCCCAATCACCGGGATCACGCCTGGGCTGAAGGTGGCGCTAAACCCACTGAGACACCAGAGCTGCCCAGCTTGAAAGATTCTTTCCTGCTACACCTCTCCCTGCCCCTCAAATAAATAAATAAACAAAAAAAAAAAAAAAAAGAAACTAAAGAACAAGGTTTGGACTCTATACCAGGGTAAGATGTCATTCTCTCAGCAAACTATTGTATATAGCAACAGTATTCCTGTTAACTATGAAAGTCAGAAGATGCTTGCTCGTGCCCTTAAAATTATGGCTTTTCTTTTTTTCTTCCTTTTTAAAGATTTACTTATTTGATAGAGAGAGCAAGTGTAGCGGGCAGAGGGAGAAGGAGAAGCAGGCTCCCCACTGAGTAGGGAGCCTGATGCAGGGCTCAATCCCAGGACCCTGAGATCATGACCTGCGCTGAAACCAAGAGTCAGACACTTAACTGACTGAGACATCCAAGGGCCCCCACTTTGTAAAAAGAAAAAAAAAATTTTTTTTAAGTAATCTCTATACCAACCATGAGACTTGAACTTACAACCCCGAGATCAAGAGTCGCATGCTCCACCCACTGAGCCAGGCACCCCAAATTGTGGCTTCTTAAAAGCAAGAGAGACACCGTAGTTCTCAAGGAAATGAGATGGCCTGTTTTTAGATTATAAAAGATATTAGAATAAATTTTTAAGTAGAGTGATTTCAGCCACAGAGCAGAGACTGTCCATAGATCCTTATGATTCAGCCAGAAACTTAAGTATCCAAGCCAAAAGGCAAGGAATGGTTGCTTT
The DNA here is from genome assembly GCF_905146905.1 of Nyctereutes procyonoides. NCBI lineage: Eukaryota > Metazoa > Chordata > Mammalia > Carnivora > Canidae > Nyctereutes > Nyctereutes procyonoides. Next base: position 62,862,057 of record NW_026575046.1, read on the forward strand.
TAAACAGAGCATCAAAGACTACTCATTGGTGTTAGTATTTTTTTTTTTTTTTGGTAGAGGATGGGGTGGGATGTCCCTGCCAACGGCAAATTATAAAATAGTAATTTAAAAGGAAGGACAATTTCCTGATTTCCACATTATCCTATATTATCAAAGCTAATACTGATAGTGTGGGTGAGTTTAAATGATCCTTGATAATAATGTATCCTAAGACACCACTAATTATAAGCTGCATCATCGATTTACTAAATTTATTTTTCAGGAAGAAAGAAACTACCGCATTCAATGCTTACGCAGACAGTAATACAAACCCTGATTCCGGAAATATTAAATGTGGGGAAAAAAAAGTACCTATTAGAATCAAGGAGATGCTGTGTGTTTCTTATTGAGAGACTTCAGAGTTTCTGAGGATAAGCCAATTTCTGGAAAGAAAGATGAACCCACCCGGAGGAATGTTCTGGCCTTAGAGGTTGTTTAAAATAAAATCCAATTCCAGGAAGAAAGGAGAGATCCTTTTATGAATGAGAAAGGACAGATGAGCACTTATTCCTGGTGGGTCAACACAACCTCAGAGTTGCCTTTGGATATAACTCCAGGTACTTGCCTTTTGGCGGTTAATATACAAGATATGCACAAGGATAAGATTTTTATAATTCCTCCACTTACTTCTACAAGGGCCAGCATTCTTAAAACAATGATTGTCTTTTTCTTCCTCTTCCTCTGTTTGTTTTTTCTTCCCAGGCTGATGTTGGAATGCTTTTCTCAGGACTGGCTTCCCGCCATCTTCCTCCACTTCAATCTCACAGGTAGGCTCCAGGTGTGGCATTGGCCTCTCTTCATCTGAGTTGTCAAAGGGCTCATTCAGTACTTCTGTCGTCTCAGAAATGGTCTCAGTTGTTACGCTGCTGTTGATCCTCCTGCGTTTACGGCCCCTTTTCTTCTTTAGCACAAAAGGCCTCTGAAATTAATTCCAAACATAATACATAAGAGCTCATGAGAAATTAAATGGTTGAGTCGATGTGCAGCAAACATGTACGGAAGGCCTGTCTGAGAATCTTACACGTAAAGACTTTTTTTTTTTTTTTACACGTAAAGACTTCTGTGATGCCTTTGTACTTAACCTTCCATTTGATGTTTAACATCCCTCTTGGGCTCAAACTACACAGGCAAGTGTTTTCCAAATAAAACAGTTGTTTACTCAAGAAGATGCTTTGAGAGGGAACATCGCCTCAGCTTAACTGTAGATTTTAAAAGCTAAGGTTTGCTTTTCTAGCATACATTTTCCAAGTACATTGGTACTTGCAGACTCCAATATCCTGTATATCATAGCTATTCAATCATCACAGACACAGATGTTTCCATAAGTGTTGCAATAATCGACTAGCCACTGGGTCACTCATTTAATACTTGATAATTGTTCAAGGAGCACCTGCTATCATCAAAGCACCAGAGGAGATCTGATGGTGTACAAGGCTAACCTATTTGCTCCCCATTTCATAGGGCTTCAGAACGATGAAAAGGAAGAGGACAGGGTAGGAGAAGAAAGGATTATTCTGTTTAAAAGGTTAAGAGAGTCATGTATTGATGACTGCAGGGATGTCAGCAACTGATAATTTTACAAAATCTTTAATTTTAGAAGGCATCTTAAAAAATTAAAAGACATGTCAATTCTGTCTTATTTATATAAGATAGGAATTTTTTTTTTCTAATTGCACCACAGGCTGGCACAGATGACTCTCGATAATAGCAATTATAAAATACTTCTGCCCAAGCAAAAAAGGATTTAATGAAACAAAATTAAAATACAGGAATAACAGAATTGCTGCTAAAATGTAATCTGTCAATAATGGGCCTGAAAAATTATTTAAAATACACTGCCAAGAAGGTTCAATACATTGGGTTAAAACTGTAAATAAACTGTATCCAAGAATTACTGTTGACTCACATTAACTCTCTGAATGTTCACATATAAACCTGATAATCATATTCTGTAACTTAACAATTATGATTATCAACACCGCCGGTTGGCCTGCCCTCCCTAACCGACTATAATTTTCCCAAACATGAGTACAGCCACGGTTTAGCGCTGCCTTCAGCCCAGGGTGTGATCCTGGAGACCCAGGATCGAGTCCCATGTCGGGCTCCCTGCATGGAGCCTACTTCTCCCTCTGCCTGTGTCTCTGCCTCTTTCTCTCTCTCTGTGCCTCTCATGAATAAATAAATAAAATCTTAAAAAAAAAAAAAAAGAACTGGTTTTCTCCAGATTGAATCCACTTATATGATGGGAGTCCATAGCATGCCTTGGATAATTCTGGTTTTTGATATTTTTAAGACAAATTTCTTTGTAATATATACATAATACCTGAATACATTTTCCTCGTAAGAAATCAAAAGATTACTCAGAAGCTTGAAGTTCACTTTATGGGATGCTCTTTTCTACTCCTTCCCACAGCTGCATTTCCACTAAAAGGCTACCAAATTGGGAGTTAGAACAGCAGGTTCTTTGACAGGCAGTACACGGGATGACCTTGGGGCAAAGCCTCAACTGGTGCTATTTCTTTTTTTTTTTTTTTTAAAGATTTTATTTATTTATTCATGAGACACACACACACACACACAGAGAGAGAGAGAGAGAGAGAGAGAGAGAGAGAGAGAGAAGCAGAGACACAGGCAGAGGGAGAAGCAGGCTCCATGCAGGGAGCCCGACGTGGGACTCGATCCTGGGTCTCCAGGATCACGTCCTGGGCTGAAGGCAGACGCTCAACCGCTGAGCCACCCAGGCATCCCTCAACTGGTGCTATTTCTTTAAGTCTTGGCTATACTAACAGTATCTGGTCCCTCACTAAGTCACAGATAGTGAAGACAAAGATATCAGATCTGGGTTAAACAATTACCTAAAGACAAAATCAGTTTTTTTAACTTTCTGCACAAGGTATATCTAGAGAGACCACCAGGCTATAAGAAATTTCAGCAATGTGACTTGGCCACAAATTCAAAATATCAGCATCAACACGGAGAGTCTGAAATACCTTCTAACAATTCTATGCAAGAACAAGAAAAATAGCACTGGGCTTGGACTCAGGGCAGTCATCTGGTTCTGGCTCCATATCTAAGGAGTTGTAAGACCTTGGACAAGTCTCCTAGCCTCCCCTAGGCCTTGGTGTTTTCATCAAAATGCACTGAAGGTGGTTTTAAGTGCTCACCAAGGCCCCTTTCTGCTTCCACACCCTGACTTACTCTAGTCCTACAAACCAGCAGGTGGCAGTAACTACTAGACTAGGAAGCCTGCCTGTCCCTATTTTCCTGTCGGGGCCACTAACAAACCTCAAAAAGTAAACACAATCATGACTGTAAGAGAAACGATGATGATATATGATCTGGAGGACTGAATACAAATAAATTACATCTAAAGAATAGAGAGTGAAACAAATACTAATAGTTCGCAATGACAAAATTTGATTGAAATGGACTCAGACTGAAACTCTAAACAGACACATACCTTTCTCTTTATGGCAACTGATTGTGGTTTAGTCAATCTTGGAGGAGAACTCTGAATATTTTCTTCTTCTTCCTCCTCCTCTTCCTCTTCTTCCTCCTCCTCCTCCTCTTCTTCTTCCTCTTCCTCCTCCTCTTCCTCCTCCTCCTCCTCTTCTTCACTGCTCTCCTTAGACAGCTCCATCAGCTGCCCTCGCTCCCCTGCCACTGGCCGGCTCTCCGGGGAATGCAAATATTTATTTTTCGATTGTACTTTTGCAGGTGATTGCCTACTGTTCGCTCTAGAGGACAGGATTTCTTGCTCCTCCTTTTCCCAGCAGCTAGCTTGTTCCATTAAGCGCTCAGCCTAAGGGGGGGGGGGAGGGTAAAAATGGTGGGCCAGTGAAAGGGCAGTTAAGCCAGAGCCTCTAAGGATCAAAGGCAAAGGATCTCTTAAGTCGTTTCTGATCAGGACAGTCAGCCAGCCAAGCAACATTCCAGCTGCATCATCTTAGGACTCTTTTGCATCAGTTAGGATAACAAATCAAAGAAGATTGGGTTTCATGGGATATTTAGCAGTATTAATGATGCAGCGAATTGATTTGAGTCCTTTATCACTACATTACATGCTCACTGGCATGGAGCACTTTAAGCAAGTTCATAAACACAAAGAATCGATTGACATTGCAGCCTTGGAGCTCAGCACCAAATGTGATCTGATTACATGCTGTCAGTAGTGAAAAATGCTGCTTTGTGATCAATGATAAATGTTTCATTTTTCATACTCAATTCAATAAAATTATCATGTCTTACCATGCAACCTCAGTTAGGATAAATTAGTGCCATATCATTTCACAAGCTCCCTCTACATAACCAAGCCTTTGACAACGACGGTAATGACTTTCTTAGCTTAGCTTAAGAATGCTGCAAGATTGAAGTCACACAACTTAGGCAGATGAAGCCAATCATTACCTCTTTCTCAGCTTCTCGCTCTTCTTCAGAAACTGCAGCATTAGAAATTAAAATTGGGGTCCACCTTAGGCTTTCTGGATCAAGTTCATTGGTCCGGGAACAGGTTTTCAGCTTTTCCATGTGGCCCAATATCAACTTTTCCCTTCTAATGATGACAAATCTGTAATGTGACAAAGCAGAACAAAGTGCAATCAAAAGCTGAAATTTCATTTCACCTTCATACGTTGACAAATGCTAGCACTATTACCCAGGGTACAATTGATGAGAAAGCTCATCAATGAAAAGGTATAGCAAATTGAAATCTGACCAGCAAAAAAGTATCATTTCCTGTTTCCTATTTAGGAGAAAGCTTTTGATACTGTCTTTTATCAACCTCTTATGTTAAACTAGAATGTATCCCCTGCCCCATGTCAGGGACCCTTTCTGGTGTAAGATGCTTGCAAGGCAGCCAGCGACGCCCAGGCCTTGGTACTCACCTGCCATCCCTCTTGTCAATCATATGGAGGTGCTGCAGAGTAGTGGCAATGTCATGTGGGCACATGCCCGTAGCTCTGCTGATGGCTTTGATGCTGATGTGCCTCTCCTGGTGGTGGTAGAGATATTCTAAGATGACGCTCTTCCAGTAGGCCAGGTAGGAGAGGCGGCCCAGATCAGAGAGTGGCTTTTCAGGAGACCCTGCCTGGCCTTCTCTTCTAGAAAGCAAATAGCCTAGGGCAGAAAAAGCCAAAGTCGACCTCATTGTGGTGTTTTCAGACATTGGAACAGGGGCCACTTGGAAAGAACGGAAGTAGCAAGGAGGTAAAAATGGCACACCAGACTTTACGTATGCAGTCTCTTCCCAGTTGTAGGGATTTGATCTCCATGAAGTTTATGCCTTTGAACCTTTTATAGTAGCACTGTAAGTCAACTCACATAGCTAGCGGCAGCATTCCAAATATACGTCATGGCATATTAAACAAAGCTAAGGTTGAGGACGTTACTTCTGATAAATTTCAACATCCAAGTTTCCCACCAGCTTTAGATTCTTTCAAAAAACGAAATGTCAGGCACTTACTCAGAAATCCTGTCGAGGGACCACCCCAAACATTAATGGGCAAGTTGTTTTCCACAGGAAGGACCTAATGACCCTTTGACAGCTGGGTCTTAATAAAAGAGAAGGGTCTCTGTTGACTCAGATTCTATATTGCTTGTTACATTTAACTAGTCGGCTGATCTGAAGCTTTGTTTTAGGACTAATAAAAGAATGTCTTTTAAGTTGACTGCTGCAACTCACAACAGCTCCGCTAGCTCTATTTTCACCTCTTTCATGTAAATTAATTTATAATTCCACCCCAGAACGTTGCTTCTGCAAATTAAAACAAAACATCCTCCTTAAAACAAACTGTTTCATGTATATTCAGAAAAATCCCTGAGCATGGTAAGCTTCTGAATGTGCATTCTACAGCATTACAGTGAAGGTTCTTTGGCAAAGGGACTTTAAAATGATTTAAAACTTTAAATCCACTTGAAGGTAATGAATGAAAACTGTGGCTGTCTTGGTAATTAAGAGCCACTTATGGAGCAGAGAAGAAATGTTATAAACTAATGATGTCTACCTTGCTCTAATTATCAATTTCAATAGCCTCACCTTCCCAAACTTACTAAATTTAAACAAACATCAACCACATACAGTAGGTGGCAGCAATTACAAAATCATGCTGCTCTGCAAACCACCCAAATCTTCAGCATTTTTCTTCTTTATCTACATTTCCAAAATGGCTGCACTCAAGGATTTTCTCAATTTTGGATTTTTTTCTTAGAAGGAGAAATCATGCCTCTGATGCATTTTCCTGCCTCTCAAAAATCACTGTAAATAATGCAGAAATATAGAACAAGATATCCAACCTGGCCCTAGAGGGGTGTAACCACAGCATTTTGCATTTTGACGGTTTTAATCCGAATGCCATTGTAAAGAATGAGCAAATATTTAACTTTAGGCTTTCCTGAAGTCTTTTGACTTACTTGGGTCTTTAACTCATGTGTAAGTGTAACGTATTTGATTGAATGCAACAAGCACCACAAAATATTACAGTCAAACCACCGTTGACGCGTCATTCAGCTGCATACAGAGGCTTTCAAGAGCAGTGTGTCAGGAATGCTAACAGTGATGACCACGGTGTTCAAGCTAGCCCAGAGCATGCCCTGTCAGTTTGGAGAAGAGCTCTCTGTCGCTCAAGTACAAAGGGTGCCCAGACCTCACAACACAGATAATTGGCACATCCGTCCCCTGCCTCCTAAGTGCTTGGCACATGCTGAGAAATTTACTCAGTTGGCTGGGGGACGGAGTTCTGTACCTCAGGCGGGGGGGGGGGGGGGGGCGGGGGACGACACCCTTGTGACCATGAGATCCCACAACTACAAGTCCCCTGCAATGACTGTGCAACTGTGCAATTCCCTAGTCCCTCACTGGTTCTCATCTGAACCACACAGTTAGGGACAGAAAGCCCCACTCCCACAGCTCAGTAGAAGGAGGACTTCTGTAAGACCCAAGGAGTCAGAAGGTGGTAAGTGCCCTTCCTACCTTCTGTTCTCCGCTACTACGAGCAACCTTACCCAGAAAGCACACAGATTTCTTTGTTCTGTCTTCTCTTCCCTCAATTCCCACCCTGGACCCAGTCAGAATCCCCCAAAAACATATTTTCCACAGCTGTTCATGTTTTCACACTCTAAGGCAGCACATGCACACCTTATCAGGGCCTCCGCCTAAACTGGTCGGACCACTGGAACTCTCAGGCAACCTGGGGTCTGGGGAGAGCATTTAGGCATTAATGTTTCAGTGCCTGCTATTCCCACCAGGGTAAGTGGCAGTCTCCTGGGACACACCCTGTGACTGCCACTGCCATAGGAGAGTCCTGAGGCCCAGGGCAGGCTGGGAGGCAGCAGCAGAGCAACAAGCATGCACTCACTGAGCCTGTTGGGTCCACTGGATTTTTGCAGCAAGCCCTCCACCCTGCACCAGTGAAGGCTACAGGGCAGGAAGGCTACCAATAACTGCCAGCAAGTGAAACTCTCCCAGGTGCTGGGGAGGAAAAACTGCAAACCCAAACTCCAACCAGAAAACAGGAAGGCTGGTGTTCAGGGCTCTTGTGCACCAACATTTCAGACCACACAGTGCCACTGTCCAAAGCTGTCCCTGCATTGCCTGAAGTTAGGTCTTCCTGCTCTGACTCCTGAGACCCTCAGGGAGCTTATACCAATGGAAGGAATCTGCACGTAAGCTGAAAGGCATTTGTAAGTCCACGGTCTCTTCCTGAAGGAGAAATTTTTAAATTAAACGGATCCCATTTCCACAATTAAAAGGACCAAAGGTAAATTTCTGATTCCTTAGTACCTAAGTGAAATCACTTGTAATATGTTAAAATGTATGGCTTAGAAGAAAAAGTTGTCATGTTTACTCCATGGGTGCACTACGTGGATAAAGAATAAAGAATTTAAGCTTCACCTGCAGCAGGCACTTTCCCTCAAAAAAACTGTAGCTGGTAGCACTTCAGTACTCTGACCTTTCTTTTCTTCTTTTTTTTTTTTAAAGATTTTATTTATTTGAGAGAGATAGTGAATGAGGACAGGGGGAGAGAGAAACCAAAGCAGACTCTGCACTGAGCACAGAGCCTGCCATGAGGCTCCATCCCACAACCTCGAGACCTGAAACCAAGAGTCAGATGCTTGACTGAGCCACTCAGGTGCCCTCTACGCTGACCTTCCTGACATGGAATGATTTAAATAATGAATGTCTTGCTATCTTTTGTTTCCTTCTCTCTCTTTTTTAGGCTCCTCCAGATCCTAATCACTGTAAAGCCAATTGAGAGAATAATATTTGGTGAGAACATCTAGGTTATTGAGTAATTTGAGATATGCGGTGGTTTGATGTTACAGCTCTTAAACTTTTAACTTACCAAAAAGATTCCAAATAATTGATCTAAGATGCAGGGAAATAAAAAGCACTTATCTTGAAACCCGGTGAATGATCCTGAAAGATCTGAAACAAGTACAATACACCCCTGGTGAATAGATTCCCATGGTGCTCGAACACCTTTTCTTAACTGAGGATACTTTCAATCAGAAAACCTGAACCATCCCTGGGGAAACCTGGCTGTTCAGACTAAAAACAAAGTGGTGTTTGGAGGGCAAATTCTGGTAGCTGGAGTATAATTAATTGCTGATGAAATTATTCCCTTTAAATTGTGAGGCAGAGGTGCTGGTGAACAGCACTTACTCTGTGATCAGGAGACTTGTAATTGGAAATTGACTGGCCCACAAGCCCCTCAGCCGCATCAACTAACTATCTTGATACTATTGAAAGCTGGATTTCTCTTCTGCTTCACTAGAACTACTTATCCAAAGGAAGACGAGGTTCTGAGCTTCAGTGTATGGACCACACTCTTAATTCAAAAGAGTATCAAGGTGCTTGCTTAAAGGGAAAGTAAAGAGCATGGGGATCCCTGGGTAGCTCAGCGGTTGAGCGCCTGCCTTTGGCCCAGGGCGTGATCCTGGAGATGGGATCGAGTCCCACATCGGACTCCCTGCATGGAGCCTGCTTCTCTCTCTGCCTGTGTCTCGGCTTCTCTCTCTCCATCTCTCATGAATAAATAAATAAAATCTTAAAAAAAAAAAAAAGGAAAGTAAAGAGCAATGTGATGTCTGCAAAAAGTAGCATTTCTAAGCTGTGCTGACTGCATAGGACCCAAATTTACCTCACTTCTGTTAAGGCTGACGTACTTGGAGTAAGGGAGTCAATTCTCATGTTAACTAGCCCCGATCCCATGTGTTTGAAAAGGTTAACTCCATTCTAGGGAGAGGGAAAAAAACAACAACAAACTGGTAGAAAGTTGCCTCTGTGTGGACAGATCTATTAGGATAAGGAGGGAACTATCTAGACAAGGTCAAGATTTGTTTTTACAGACCTAAATTCCCAAATTAATTGAGCTCCCAGCATATTAACTGCAAGGTTAACTTGTTTAATACAAAACATGCCTTCCTTTTAACCTAGTAATATTTCAAAATTGTAGACTGGACCAGAAGTGGAATAATAATGTTCATGGGTAAGGATTTCCCCCCGACAAAGGCAGCCATCCCTCACCCTTGCAACCTTCATCTCTACCATCTGGAACCAAACCATACAAACTTCCTCAAATACAAAGTGTGAACTCTGGCAAGCTACTCCCAATTCCCAGCTGTCTGGATTATGTGAGTCTGGGGTTACTAGCTGCTTTTAGGGGAAGATAATCTTCAAGGATTACACACCTTTCATCAGACACCTGTTTAGCTCAGCAAACTTTGCTGAAAAGTTCATATCAGTAGACAGCACTGGGTTTGCAAGCCTGGGAACTGACACCAGGCCAGGGATTTATGGCAGCTCTTGAGCAGAGGAAATCCGATGGCTCTAACCGTGTATCTCATGGCTAGGGACCGAAATTCACTGGTCTGTGCTCATCTGTTACTAGTTTTTGGGGTTAAGCAGCCCTGTGACCAAGTGGATGAATGGTGTGTTATCAGTTTAAATAGTGATAAATGAACCTGACAGGCTATTTATGTCTCCTTGCTGAAATCTTGTGGTGATTTTGCAATTAGTAAGGAAGGAAGCTGAACCTGAGTCTTTCTACTGTTTTCAGAGAATCTGAGCATTCCAAATGACCCGTGACCTGCCAGATTTCTTACTACTCTCCATTTATTAAAAGACATAGATGCATCCCTAGCAAAGATGGAGATTTTGAATTTTTGGATTATTTTATGCTTTTAAGAGATTGGTCTTGAAAATGTGAATGTGGCATCTCTCCCATAATTCTTTTTTTTCCTCCCATAATTCTATGGGCTTGAAATCCTTATAAAACAATTCGAATAAATATATTTTTTAAAGATTTTATTCATCCATTCATGAAAGACGCACACAGACACAAAGAGGCAGAGACACAGGCAGAAGGAGAAGCAGGCTCCATGCAGGGAGCCTGACATGGGACTTGATCCGGGGTCTCCAGGATCATGCCCCGGGCCAAAGACAGGTACTAAACCGCTGAGCCACCCAGGCTGCCCGATTTCGAATAAATATTGCCTGACCTTTCTACAGACTTCTATGTCTTCCTGTAGACCAGTGGTTTTCAAAGACTGGGAGACCAGGACTGGGAGACTGGACTGGGAGACCAGTCTTTGAAAGACTGGCAGTATCAGCATCACCTGGTAACTTGTTAGAACTGCAAATTCTTAGACCTATGAACCAGAAACACCTGGGGCAGGACCTAGCACTTCCGCTTTACCAAGCCCTCCAAGTGATTCTGATGCACACAAAATTGAAGACCACTGCTATAAAAAACTCTGCTATGGAGCTGCTGGTTTTGATGAGGATGTGAAAACCACCTTTTCCAGTAGGAGAGCCACTGGATAGACAGTGGGACTAAAGAATCTCAGATGGGCAAGTAGACCACACCGAGCAACTTGATGATAGAGAACTGGGGATAGGAATCTCCAAAGTCCCACCTGAAATTCAGACTGAAATTTAACAAGAGGTCATTGATTTGCTAAATGGTTTTGTCCATAAATTCTAGGTCTGTGCTTCTCAACCTTCATTGTACAACTACCTCTCGTTACAACTAGATTCTGAACTGGTAGGTTAGGCATGGGACCTGAGATTCTGCATCTGTAACAAGTTCCTATGCTATGGGCCACACTTGCATTGCAAGGGTTTATATATTAAATCAGTGGTTCTCCAGCTTTTTGGTCTCAAGATCTTTTTACATCTAAAAAATGTTATTTAAGAGTTTCTTTATAAGAACTATATCTATTAATTTTATAGAGAAATTTGACAAATATTTATTAATTCATTAACCGATAAACTCATTATGTGTTACCATATTTTTTTTTGAAAAAAATTTATATTTCCCAAAATACAAAAGAAAATAGTGAGGGAAGTGGCACCGTTTTTGCATTTCTGCAAATCTCTTCAATGGCTGGCTTGAGAGAAAAAGCTAGATTCTCCTATATGCTTTGGTATTCAATCTGTTGTGATAACCACAGGTCATGAAACTACTTGAAAACTCCAATGTATACTCGTGAGAGATAATCCAGCATCTCAGTATTACTTTAAAAATAGTTATGGCCTTGTGGACTCCTTGAAAAGGGCCTTATGGATCCCCTGGTGTCCCCTGGATCATACTTTGAGACCATCTGCATTAAATTAAAAAATGACAAGAATTTTTAAAAGTTGGGCAACAAGGCCATAGGTATTTTATTTTATTTTTTTAAAGTTTTTTTTTTTTAATTTTTATTTACTTATGATAGTCACAGAGAGAGAGAGAGAGAGAGACAGAGACAGAGACACAGGCAGAGGGAGAAGCAGGCTCCATGCACCGGGAGCCCGATGTGGGATTCGATCCTGGGTTTCCAGGATCGTGCCCTGGGCCAAAGGCAGGCGCTAAACCGCTGCGCCACCCAGGGATCCCGGCCATAGGTATTTTAAAACAATATGGCACTTATTAAATACAGCATGACAGGTCATAAGAAGCACTACAGGTAGCTTACAAGCAAAAGTGCTAGAGCCAGACTGCCTGGAATGGAATCCAGGGCCCACTAAGTACCAACAACGTGACCCTGTCTGGGCAAGTTATTTAACCCCTCTGCACTTCAGGTCCCTCATCCATAAAATTTGGAGTAGAATTATACCTATCTCTTAGGGATGTCGTGAGAATTAAATGAATAAATACAAAGCATGCGGAATGGTGCTGAAATGTAACATGTTAGTTATTATCATTACTCAACCTACTGAATGAATGAAATCTCAAGATTGTTTGGGTGACTAGATACACTTAATATAGGGGCAAGAAAGAAAACATGGAAGAAAATGTGGACAGAAAGAAGATGACCAACTGCTCTATGGGATCAGATCGAGAATAGCTACCTTTCTTTTCCTACTTTTTGCCTCAGGCACCTAAAAATCATTCCATGTATTCCAGTGCCTCACACAAAAGTTCTCCTACCCCTGCCCCCCAGCTAGCCACTCAAATATAAATTTAATTAAAGAAAGAAGCCATGAAACACACACACACACACACACACACACACACACACACACACACACCATAATCTGCCTCAGGAATGGTCTTAAGAAACTGGTGACTGCAGTTCACAATGAGCACAGTTCTGTGCTCCCCAAATTCCCTTTGGCCCTTAAGTCCTTAACTTCAAGGACTATCCTCAGAAAACAGCAAGGCCTTCAAACCACAATAACAATGACTGCTTGAGGGCATCAGAAGAACCCAGAGACAGTCCCAGGATAGATGAAACAAAGACCCACATGTTCTAGAAGACCCGTTTGTCCCTGGGAAAATGGTCTGAGCCAGTGAAACCCAGAGACAGGAGACGGCAGCTCTTTGTGGGGAAGGAAGGCTGGCTGCTCTGAGTCATCTACTGTCTCAATCTAAGCCCCCTTCTAAGATCTCCCTTCTCACAAGCGTCTCAGCATACAGCTCAGGATATTGAGCTCTGGCTCAATTATGCGGAGGTAATACTGGTCTTTCTTACTGAACCCGGCACCCTCTCTACTTCCTTACTTCTTGGCCAAGTCTACTCGGGAGAGGAACGATGCTCCTTCAACTTTTCCCCCAGGGAAGGGCTATAGTAGGGGCATGATTCCCCTGATGCTGTATGTTAATGTAAAAACCTACAGACCACGCTGGAACTTACCAGATGAGTTCCATGATTCTGTGACTAGGCGTGAAGGGGGTAGTCATTCTGTGTGTCAGTCATCCGGAGAATATATGAACTCACCTATTATATGAGAACTCACAAATTGGGCATCAGGCATCAGGCAAGGAGATGCTCCTCCCTCTCTGGTACCTTTGGGTTGAGGAGGGTGAACACCTGTGAACAAGCTTCTGAGTTGGGGATGACCAGGGCAAGAGACAGACCTTGGTGAGATAGTCATAGGCCAAAAGTGAGTCAATGGTATTTTTATAACTGATCATCTATTTCACTGAGAATGTCTTTCTCCCTTTTTTAACTTCTCTTCTATCCCAGTGGTTCTCAACCCTGGCTATACATTAGAATCACTTAGGGGCTTTTAAAAACTACAGATGTCTGTACCCTACCCAATTTCAACTCATGCTTATCACAGGCCAACCTGGTCATAGACGTATCACGGGTTATATTAAGCAAAGAGTCCTGAGTACTATACGATGGCCAGAATATTAAATAGGGGTGCAACATCAATACTACTTCTTCATTATGGCCACCCCAAAGGGCGGTGGTGGTAGCAGTGGTGCCTAATGAGAAATCCAAAGTGGAAGGTGAATCTTGGGGAAAATGGAGGGACCTAAGAGTTGATGCTTAAGGCAGGAGATGGTCACTCAGTAACAAGAACTCACAGGAGTTTTATTTCTTTAGATGTTCAACTGAGGAATATTTGCTTCTGTATTGGCATGTCACCACACCAGAATGGTTCTGGTCGGTGTATTAGGAGAAGAAATTTTTTCTAAGAAGATGATCATATATGAAATCAATTCAGCCTCTCAACTTCTTAGTTATGAATGAAAATGAGCCACTTCTGAAAAAAGGTTAAAAAGATCGAGGAACAAGAGATGTGTTAGTATCACTTCCTACCAAACTCAATCATTTGGGGAAGAAGTTTTAAAAAATATCTTTCCTTAAATATAACTGGGGAGTAACTACATCCTTCAGAAAGCCCACTGCTTATGACAAATCTAACTAAAGCTCTGATCTATCACCCGGAGTCCAGTTAGGTTATGATAAAGCACTAGTACCACGGCCTCTGAAGTGCCAGAAATTAGACATGTTAGAATAATGCCGTCTGCTTTGAGCTTTTTTGATTTTCCACAGTTCCCATCAGTTTTAAATTCTGGAAATTCTGGGAAAAACAAATTTACAAATACAAAACATTTTTAAGATGAAGTAATTTGGCATTTTAAAATTATTTCCTCTAAGTAGGAAAAAGTTCACTGTTAGAGATTTAATCTGAAAAACTATTTCAGAAACAAATTCAATTCTTCCAAGTTAAAACTTGGATAAAATTTTCACATCTAAGTAACAAAATCCTGGTAACAAGAATTTACCACTGAGAAGTTGTGAGATTTCAAACATTGCATTAAACACATACACACTTCAAATAAAGCATCTGCTCCAAGCAAAGAACTGCATATACTTTTAATGCCTCACTTGTAAGACTATTCTTCTGTTGCTAAAATATTACAACTCAACTTTTCCTTATATAAACTAATAAAAGCAAAAACTGGAATTTCTTTTGGCCACTATTCTAGGTCTGAGGTTCTGTGGGGGCAGCTGAGCTATGTTCACATCTAGTTATCTGGTCTAATCCTACCTGCAGACTAAAGGGAAGTGCTTCTATCAGCATGGACACTGGCCCTGATTTCAGAACCAAGCTCTGGGAGAAGGAATGGTTAGAAGAATAACTCTCCTTTCCACTTGCTCTCCCACAACCCATGCAAAATTGTGTATGTGTATGTATCATCTATAATTTTCTAAAAACAGAACAAAAAAATGTTGTAATCCTAATTCTGAGTTATAAGCTTTCACACAGTAAATACAAATCTAAAGCAAGACTGAAGAAAAGAAAAAAGTGGGGAATATAAATCTGTCTAAAAGTTTTCTTTGGGGGTGCCTGGGTGGCTCAGTCAGTTAAGCATCTGCCTTAGACTCAGGTCATGATCCCAGGGTTCTGGGATTGAGCCCAGTATCAGAGTCCTGGCTCAGCGGGGAGTCTGCTTCTCCCTTTGCCCCACCCTGCTCATACTTTCTCTTTTTCTCAAATAAGGAAATAAAATCCTTAAAAAAAAATAAGTTTTCTTTGTTTTCAAATTACATTTCAAAAGGAATTTGTCAGTTTTTGAGATAATGTTGAACAATCAAAGCACAGACCATCACCCAATCTGATTGATCAATTAATGTTGAGAATGCAAGGTAGAGAAACGATCTCTGGCTACTGAGGCAAACATTTCTATCCCACTGGCCTATAGAAATCGAAAACTTCTTTTTTCACTTATTTTTTATCTTCCATATGCTTTCCAACAGGATTTGAGGTAAAAAGCCTCTGGCAATAAATAGTGGTGTCCCCACTGGGTTACTGATGAGCCCATTTTGACAGATATGCAGCACACATGCAGGCTGGGGTGGACGCTGGGGCGGGATGAAGTGTTCCATTAAGTGGCTGTCTGGTTTGTTGGTAGATTTGGTGTCAGGTAGGTATCTAGCCTTTAATCCTATAGGAATCTTAAAGTCCAAAGTGGCTAGAGTTAGATGTTAGCTGTTGGAAAAATAAAAAAAAGTAAGCAGTATCATTGCTGGCAGTATTTATTAAAAGATGCCAGTTAGTAGGTGATAGCTTCCTCAGAGTCCACTGTTTACACTGCCTCCCTAATACCAGCAGCACTTAGAGTTGAGACGTCAGTAATAATATATTAATATCAGCACAGCTTGGGCCACAATATTATCCCCGTGAGCCTTTTACTGTGGGGTCACTGTTAATCAAAGAATCTCCGTTCATCTTTCCAGGGACAGGAACGGCTTAGTTGTGTGTTCAACAGCTGAGTGTGTCCTGTGTTCCAGGCACTTTTCTAGTTAGGGGTGTGCACAGACACTCCATTTTCTAAATTTAATAAGGAAAAAAGCTCTGGGAGTTTAATTTCTTAACTACTATGCAACTGCTGAACGCAAGAACCACAAACTACATAAATAACAGGAACTCAAATAGACATGTTAACAGCTAAAGTTCATTTTTAAGAATCAATTCAATATGCTACATGCAAGCAATCAATCACACTGCAATCATCATTTACAAATCAAAGTACAAGGCAGATACTCATGGGGGTATATACAACTAGGTGGAAGTGTGTGATTATGGACGAGCAGATTGAAACTGTAAATTATGTAACTGTCTCTTGTAATTACTCTGCTTGAGAACCAAAAGAAACTTCCTGTATAATTTTGCAGGAGAATGGGGATCAAGATATGGAATTGCTTTTTAGTTGGTTTTAACCCTTCAACAGCTATTTAATTATGTGTGATAAGGTCAAAGAAAGTTTATGCTTAATTTATGAAAAGTTGGCAGGGGGGTATTTCAAAGTAATCCTCTGAAAAGCTCCAGATTATTAACGAAACCTGATGATTTCTCTTCCTCTTCAGGAAAGATTTATCTAAATTATTGGGTAAAATAAACAACATTTAAAACAAATTCACAGACGTCATTCATTTTATTTTCTCTCTAACAACATTCGTTATGGTCTCCACGTTTTTAACTAGATGCCAACTTGAAAAGCTGCAGGAGTAGAAGGCTGTCAGAGTCCTCAGAAAGATCTTCTGCCTTGGTAGGGAAAAAAATCTCATTAATTTCCTTAAATTCATGGAGAAAAGCTCCAACATTGGGCAAACCACAGGGCAGGACTTCTAACCTATGAACAGAGGACCATCATCTTCTTAAGAAGAAAGAAGCCTGTGTTTTTTTTTTTTTTTGCAATAAATAATAAGCAAAAACTTCATTTCAGCATTTTAAGACATTTTAGCCGTTTTCTTTCCCTTTCTTAAAGCCTAACTTTTAACATCGTTTCTCTTCTATAAGCACTGCTTCTGGTGCCTCAAAAATTGCCCCAAATATCAGAACTTTGAACATCCAGCGTTCTAGAGGAAGAAAGCTACAGTGGTGCTTTTCCTAATTTTAAATCAAAAAAGAAAAAGAGAAAGAAAGGGAGGGAGAGGAGAGGGCAAGACTGGAGAGACAGATAGACAAGGAACACGAGAAGTTCCAATGCTGCCGTGGCCTCTCTGTATCGTTATCTTCTCTCCCATCCACACCTATCCTGCATTGCCATCCTTTGTCTGACTGCACTATTTTATCACCACTCTGTTAACATACAACCTTTCAATTATGTTTCTCCAGGTTTAAGAGTGGAAACACAATTTACAGGAACGCAGTTCTCTAATAGACTAGAGGTAACACTCAAGAGGATAGGATTCTGGTACACTGCAGTACATTTCCTTCACATAAAACTAGTTCTGCAAAGTCTGATGCAGCTCCCAATACACCAAATACCCATGTACTGCATTTTGATTTAGAGCAGAAGTGAAAAACTGTATCTCTTTTATTTAACTTTTTATTTATTTTGTTTATTTTTTATTTTTTAGGGAGAGAGAGGGAGCGTCGCTGGGGGGGGGGTGCATGGAGAGGTGGGGGGAGGAGGAGCAGAGGGAGAGGAAGAGAGAGAATCCTAAGCAGGCTCCATGCCCAGTGTAGAGCCTGATGCAGGGCTCAATCCCAGGACCCCAAAGTTCATGACCCAAGCTGAACCCAAAAGTCAGTCAGCTACCCAGGCGCCCGAAAAACTCTCTCTTTTAAAAAACATCATTAACATTCATGCCACCAATAAATCAAAAAAGTTTCCATTTTAGGAGTTACAAAGATCTAAGCTCTAAGACACATATTTTAAGACCATCACTTTCTTAAAAAACAATAAAAAAGGCAAAAACAAAACACAGATCTAGAAAATGATATTAAACAAATATATAGCTTAAAGAATGATTACAAGGCACCTGCCCCCGTAATCATCATCCAGGATCAAGAAACAGAAGTTTTCCAGCCACCCTGAAAAATCTTCCATTCATCCCATCCCAGTCACCCTTCCTTTTTTCCTCACAGGTAACTACTAACCCAACTTTCAAAGCAATCCGTTGTCTTTATACTTTTATCACCAAGATGTCCCCAGGGACTACCATATAGTCTTGTCCATTTAAAAAATATATCTCCTAAGTTTCCTGTAGTCTATGGGTTCCTCTGTCCACCCCCTTTATTTTCCTTATAATTTCTCTATTGATGAACTGGAGCCATCGGACCTACAGAGTTTCCACAATCTGGATTTTGCTGATTTCATACACATGATGCAGTTTAATCCCTCTTTCCTCTGTGTTTCTGCAAAATGGCAGCTGTATCCAGAGGCTTGGTCAGACTCTGGGTTGAATCCTGTGGCAAAACTATAGGCCCCTTGTTCAGGAGGCACGTAACTTCTGCTGCTGTTGAAGATCAGAGTCTAGGTCAGTTAATCCACTGGCAGACGCGCAAAGTGGCCATGTTTCAATTCTATCATTTCATTCGTTAGCTGGAATATGTTTACGAAAAGCTGTTTTCCCTCATTTACTGTTTGGTTATCTAGTGGTAGAGTTCATATAGCATAGGCAAGCTAAATGCTCTATTTACTCATTTTTAAGATAATGAACCGGTTCCTATCATCCTCTAAACTTGTTTTTAAATGTCTTTATGAATGTGTGAGTTTAAACATTTGATGAGTTTCAATCAATTGGAATTGTTGTCTCTATATTTATTGTCCCGTGGGAGCCTCTTCAGGTAAATCCTGAGTCCTTTTGATAAGACCCTAATAATTTTTGCCTCCTTGCTATCTAGTATAAAAGAAGAAACACTAAAAACACTCCTTTTTACAGAAAGAATTCTCTACTTCCTTTTAAATGATTCGATCTGCGCCCCACCCCCACGCCAAACAACATACACGTTGTTGCATATGCGACATATATTGCATACAGTGAGGTCTACTGGTATCACATTTCCTCAAGATTTCACCAACACATTTTCATTTTTTTTCAATGTGGACAAATAGTTACATGTGTAACTGAATCGCTTTTAATCCACTCAACTCTTTTAAAGCACTTTATAAACTTTAATTTAAAACAACTTTGTTGAAAAAAAAAAAAAGTAGCTCCTCTATGATGTTCACCCCAAGCAGAACTCAATAGAAATTACAAAACAGAGGTTTTTATATTAGTAAACATGAACATGTACCACTAATACTTGAGTAAGAATAAGCTAACCACAAATTGATGGGGTAGAAAAAAAGAAATCAGATTCCTAACTAGTATTTTCCTACCAGAATTCTAAACAACTGAGAGAAAATCTTCTGCTTTACCCAAAACAAATTGATGTGGAAAAAAAAATACTGCCTTATGGACAAGCTGAAATTATAAATGTGCCGGTTAGAAATACCATCACGAGAGGACATTATCCAACTATTATCTTCGAATACTGTGCTACAAACATAATACAAGCTGGAAAATATGTTTAAAGAGAATGGCTCCCTTGAAATCAAAATCAGGTATTGTACTAATCTCAACCCATCAGAACAGAATCTTTCTTGACCTTGTTTGTTGAAAATGTACAAATGTGCCCCTTGCAGGTACCTTAACTGGGAAAACAAAGAGAGTTGGAGTCATTTCTTTCTCTCTCTTTTTCTAAAGATTTTATTGATTTACTTGAGAGAAAGAGTGAGAAGCAGCAGCAGACTCCCCACACTGAGCAGGGAGCCTGATGCGGGGCTCGATCCCAGGACCCCAGGATCATGACCTGAGCCAAAGGCAGACACTTAACTGACTGAGCCACCCAGGCGCCCCTGCATATCCTCTTCTGTACTGGCACAGCCACGTGTGCCGCCCAAACATACAGCACCACATGCCTGGGATGAATCCTTCGTGTGTCTGACTACCCGCTGATCTGTGTGCATGGCTGGGACTCTATATCCTCATGCTCTCCTCACCTAGGCCAACTCTGGCACAGTCTGTGTAAAGCATGTTTACTGTAGGAAGTGATGAAGTAGAATAAAGAAGTGGAAAAAAAGAGACTGAGAAGAGATTTCAGGTCAAGCCAGCCAAGTGACTGTGGGAGGTGCTGTCAGGGACACAGAGAAAAGCAATGAGGAGGTCTAGGCATTCCTTTATTCACTTACTCCCACAACATAAACTTTTTTGGCTTGCCTACTACGTGCATCCCACGGTGCTCACGGCTTGGAGTTCTGCAGTGAACCACCTGGCCCTCATGATAGTGCCGTCAAGCTTCCATTTGCTGCTGAAGGTAGGTTTTCCCGTACTAATTATGTGAATAGAATTTGCCCAGTAGTAGGGTTTCAAAATGACTCACTACAAATGCTGGTCAGCATTCGAAATCCAAACAGACAAAAGATTTGCAAAAACAATCCACCTGCATGCCAAATCTTGAAAATATTCTAAGCTATGTAAGCTGAAACAGTAGCTGTAGACCGTATGTTTCTTATTTACAACGTTTTCATTGAAGCAATGAATACAAACTATTCTATAAGAGCTATTTATTTGCTCTTATTTATGACAAGCTTTGTTAAAAAAAAAAGATACATAAATAAATTGTTAGCTGCACTGCCTCATGCAACTCATTTCTATGCATTCAGGAACAGTCAACCTCTGAATAAATCACCGAGAGCTCAATTTTCAACCTTGATGTTATCTTTAACGTATTAAAATATATTGCACTTCAGCCCAATGTCATAAAACAGTCACGACAAAGGCTTTTAGCACAACATATTATAATGAGAAAGTAAGGAAAAGTAGCCATTTTCCTTATTATATTATAAACTGGAATCCTATTAAAATATACGTCACCATTATACTTATTCTTCTGTAAGTCAAAACATGTCTTCCAAAACCCAGCAGAAGTCTGAGGACACGCTGCTGGTCCTATCTTTCCACAAGTGTCAGGGCAGAGGTGTGGGAAGGGTTCCTATCTTAGAAAAGGCTATAAAGGACTGGAGCCCCATTTCAAAAGCATAACTTATTATTCTTTAATGATTGCCTGGACTGTGCTCACCCACGGAGGAGAGCTGCCGGGAAAGCTATGCAAAGAAAAAAGCTTTCTTGACAGTTCCTTAACGCTAAAGTTGGACTTTTCCTTCTAAAATAAACGCATGAAGAAATGAATTATCTGATAAAAGTCAGAAAAAGATAAGTTTCTCTTCAATCAACTGTGTGTAAATGTGAATTTGGTCACAGCTCTCATCTCTCCGCTCAAAGGTTATAGTAGATAATGGCAATCTTCTTTCGGATGCAGCTTAAACGATCCTTAGATAGAAGCTGTGCCTGAACAAAACCACGGGCCCTCAAAAGGAAGCAGGGCACACCCGACATCATATGGAAGTAAGTAAACCACAGCTGACTGATTATGTTCTAATAAAATACAATTCTTCTTCGTAAGAATCACGTGTGAAGAGAGAAAGCTTTTCGCACGGTAATTCATTCAACATTTGGTCAACAAATAATAAGGACCTACTAAGTGCCAGGCTCTTCCAGGAGGTGACATTGCTCCAGAGAACAAAGTCTCTATCCCAGGATTCTTACTTCTGGTGAAGGAAATTGGCAATAACCAATACATACATAAAGGACACATGAAACTTTCTAAATGGCTTTACATGTGTTTGGCCTTTAGCAATTTTTTTTTTATGGTCAGTGCCACTGACAAAAGAGAAAACCATTAAATAAAAGTTGCATAAGTAAATAAATACCACATGTCAAATTTATAGCCCCTTCATTCAATTTGCTTACAGGGAACCAGAGGGTTTCAACCATTTAATATGTCCCCAAGAGACAATGTCACAGTCCCTCAAGACACACCTTCGCTTCTTGGCTTGTAGGGCTCAGAAATGGGGGAAAGTGAAATATTCACAGTGCGACCTACCTATGAGGGAACTGATGCCAAGTGCATGCTTCACGGCCTCCACCCCATCATGGAGAAGACAGAGTTCACATGTTTCGCTGGGGTAAAAGGACGAGGCTGCTCAGAGTAGGAGGTGGGCTGGCCATCAGGAGGCTGAAGGCAGTATTATTGTGCCTACCTAGAACCATTCCCGGGTTGCCCATTGGGAAGTGCAGCGATATCCAGACATTCCCTTGTTAGAGAAGTGGGATGTGTCACCGGGGCCTGTCAGGCCAGGACCCAGCTCCTGGAAAGAATCTGGTTTCCCATGAAATTAGACTCAACTTGCTTTCAGAGAGAAGTCAGTGACCCATATACAATTTCAGCATCTTCGAGCTCACCAACAGTCAGGGGAAACATGGCTATATTGTACACAGACAAGTGGATTCGTAAATTAAAATGCCTACTTCATTGCAAATAGGCCTGCCAATATAAAAAATTTGCTCCAAACAAGCAATTTTCAGGTAGGATGAAATAACTCTAAATCTTTGCTTAAAGGTAGGCTTTAGTTTTATGTTTTGAAAACTTTATAAGTGGCAGCCCTTTAAAGTAGTCTGTTCAAGGCAGACTATTAAAACTGGAACTTGCTGACAATCTCAACTACTATGACATGTATTCCTGAATCCAGGTACCATATATTACAACATTTAAGCCAGCAGCTAGCATCTAAGACGCAGGGAAGAAGTATTCTCTTTGTGAGAGTGGATATGGGTTTACCCTCTGAACATCACTCCCTTCTAGGTAGAGATGAGGTACATGGTTTTCTTTCTAATTCTGCTTGATGAACTTAGAAGAGCTCTGAGAGCTAGAAGCGGGAAACCAGACAAGACACTTTCTTGTTCTAAGGAGTGCTTCCTCAGGAAACCAGCCAAGAATTACAAGAAAAGACAAGCCTGGGCCTCTCTAGGTACCTGAGAGATCTCTGTCATTAGAACTAGAAGGGGAAAAGAATGAAGGTGTGGAAGATTAACCCACTAATTCTCAGGGAGAAAGAAACTAGATATCCAGAGGCATCCTTCCTCAAAAGTCTCCTCTATTTCCTATTTTTCTTAAATCCAGGTATGTGTGTATGTGTGCCATTTTAAAAAAGAAAGAAGTCAAAGGACATTACTGACCACACTTACAGCATGACCAAAGTCATAACTTGTAGGCACAAAGCGGGTCTTATCTTCTAGCAGCACTCACCAAACACAGACTCAAGTTATTAAATAGTATCCATGCCTCCTGAAAGCCAGATTTCAACAGAAATCTCTGAAAAGGTCAGCAAAGGATACTTCCTGAAATGAGTGCCTAATTCATTCAATCATGCCTACTTCCTCTCGAGTTCTAGTCCATGAAGGACAATCCTGAGACACTGTATATATTTTAATAATGAATAAAGGAAGCCAAGAATTGAATCTGCTTACAAACTTTCATGATTAATCTACAAATAAACAGATGCTAGTTTTTAAAAAAAGGCCTAAATGTACAGTTAATGGATCATTTATATAACTCATCAACTTCTTGCCTATATGGGAGTCTCAGAAAACCAAATGTATAAGTTTGTAGACTTTTGGATCCACTGTCATCTACCCTTAATAAAAGCTTCCCCAAGATTATGCAAAGGCTGAAACAAACAAGAAAAAAAGTTAAGAGAAGATTTAGAATTCCTAGAATTCTAGTTAGTATGTTTGATTATTTTAAATTAGGAAAGAATGTTGAATTTCATCAAATGCCTCTTCTGAATTTGTATGAAACAGCCTATCTGGATTATCACTTTTTGATTTTCCCATCACTGTTCCCTGGTCTTCTTTCCACCAGGGCTCCAGCCTCTGTAGTTTAAAAGACAAAAACTAGGCTCCTGTGCCCCCAGCCCTTGATGGTTGAGCTTTCTGAATTCACTTTTTAAAAAACCACATACACCACAGTCCTTCAAAGTATACTTCTTAAACCTTATCTTAACCTTCTTCTGTGGGCACCAAACACTGGCTGGGGACTGATTTTTGGACAAGTTTAGTGATAAGAGTAACCAACCTCCTAAGGTCTTTGCAAAGATGAAGCAAATTAACCTGTGTGATGCAGGGGACAGTGCCTGACACACAGTGAGTGCCCTAGAAAGGTCAGCTGGGATTACGATTATTGTTGTTGCAATGCTGACCTCTTTTGGCTTCCCTGACACCTTTCTCCCCTGATCTTCTTCCTCCTTCTGGACCCTTTTTGGTTTCCTTGATAAGTCCTTTATCCTCTATTAGCTGCTAACATGTTGGAACTTCAAGCACTCCATCCTCAGTCTTGTCTCCCTACATTCTCCCCGGTTATCCTCACCCATACCTAAGGTTTCCACTGCCACATTACGCCCACCACTCCCAGGAGCTCTCTTTAATGAATTCCCCTACTGAGCTCCAAACTCCAAGGAAAGCTACATAGAAAGGAAAAAAAAAAAAAAAAGAAAGAAAGAAAGAAAAGAAAGAAAGCTACATAGGGATGTTCAAAATCACAGTGGAGGCAACATGGCCAAAGCTGCAGTCACTACCTTTCCAGGCTCAGTTCATCCATCCATTCATCTAGCATTTACTGAGCAGCCCCATGTGTCAGGCTGCTGCAGAACAGGAAATACCTGCCTTGTTTCTGCGTATCCTCACTGCTTCTCCCCAGGTCAGGCCTTTGCGGATTCTTCTTAAATTAGTTTTTGTTCTATTTATGGCAGGAAGTATGAATAAGAAAATAAAAATTGCCTTTAATTCTAATTCCAGAAGTCTGTTTCTTCCCCTTCTTTGCATATACTTTTTATGTAACTGAGAACATATATATATATAATTTTGAAAGCCATGTATTTATCATAAGCATCTTATTTGATTAAAAATTCTTTAGAACATAATTCTTAATAGCTAATAATATTCTGTTATATGGATGTACCATAATTTTGTCAGGGGAATGGTTTTGTCTTACTTTTGAATATTGAGATTTTTGTTTCTGCTATAAAAAAGGACACTGTGATAGACAAATGTACCAAAACATCAACTCTTTGAGTAAAAGAAGTGTGAGGGACTTAAATTTCTTTTGGTATTTGATCTATGTTTTTCTAACTTTCTACTATGAGTTTATACTGCGATATTTGGGGTGGGGGTGAAAGGAAAAGGAAAGTCCACTATTTAAAACACTAACACAAAACACGTTATAACATTAAATATGAAATTAACGCATACTGATTAAAGTATATGGATTTCCTTAGAATAAATTCCTTTCCAATGTTTTGATATAGTCTGTCAAAGTTCTAGAAAATGTCTACCAATTTATACTTTCTCCAGTGTAAATATAACAGTCTACCTCTGTCAACTCAGATTTGGCTATATTTAAAAGTCTTTGCTAATTTGGTAGCCCCCAAAAATTAAAGTCTTACAGTTATTTGAATTTTCATTTTTTCATTTTTAAATCACCAACTATTTTTTTCTCATTCTTTTTTTTTTTTTTTAATATTTTATTCATCCTTTCATGAAAGACACAGAGAGACAGACATAGGCAGAGAGAGAAGCAGGCTCCAATGCAGGGAGCCCGATGTGGGACTCGATCCCCGGTCTCCAGGATTATGCCCTGGGCCAAAGGCAGGTGCTCAACCACTGAGCCACCCAGGCGTCCTTTTTCTCGCATTCTAATTAGCCTTTTGTACTTGACAGGCTTTGGAGCATAGTGGCTAAGAGTTCAAATGCTCGGCCTCAAACTACAGCTATGTCATTTGTTGTTCGTGTAATTGTGCCTTGTTTCCTTACCTGTAAAGCAAAGATTAAAAGGTCTCAATCCATGTTGTAAGGACTGAATGAGCTGAATGAGTCTGGACTTTTGGAAAAGTAGCTGGGACATAATAGGCCCTCAGTCAATGTCAGCAATGGTGCTGCCACAAGGAGCTCCCTTTTCTGAGCATTCTGCATTCATGTCTTCTGTTCATTTTTCTATTAAGGTTTATGCTTTAACACTATCAAATCTTTCCTTTTAAATATTTGTTTAAATACTAGAGCTGTCAAAGCTTTGCCTGGCATGTTTGTTGCAAACATCTTTTCCATTATGTTTGCTTTGAAATATTAATCCTTTTCCGCATACAGACATTTTTTTTATCTAGTTAAGTCATCTGTGTATTCTTTTGCAATTTCTTCCATTTCCTTAATGTTTAGGGCTAAGATGTCCTTGACCATCCAAAGACCAGATGATTGTATATCCTTTCTTCTACTTTTGTCAACAAAGGTTGTATGAAGAGGTAAAGAAATGAATGAAGTCATTCTTCGCTATCCTCCTCCATTATCCAGTTTAGAATCAGATAAATGTATTTACAATAAACACACCAGTGAGTTTATTGAAGCCAACTTCTTTCACCACTACCTGGCACAATGTTCTGCAACCTACTGCTGAATCAATTTGCTTTCCTTGGATCAGCTGAGGATAGGTTTTGCATCCTGCTCCCCAGGCAGGGTTCTGGTTCTGGAGGCTTGAGTAAAAGACAATTCATTACCAGTTTATCTACTGCCCAGCCAAGAAGAGTCCTGAACAACTAAAAGCATATATAATAAACCAAACCTGCTACATAAGAATGTATCAGTCAAAATATGTCCAAGGCTACTCACTATAGCACTTTTAAAACTATGAAATATTGGAAACATCCTGTACGCCCACACCTAGGATAGTGGACACAGAAACTGTACTACACAGTGGAGTACAATGCCATCACAGACGACAATAAGATCTGTAAGAAGTAATATGGAGTGATTTCCAGGATATACTGTTTAGTGGAAAAAAGCAAAATGTAAAAGACTATCTATAGTATGCTCCCTTTCATGTAAGAAAAGAAGAGGAATTAGAAAATACACATCTTCTCATTTGTACGAAAAAACCACGGGAAGGATCCGTGAAAAACCAGTGAGGTCAGTGACCTGCAGGGAGGGACTGGGGGAGGGGGATGACCCTTCTCGGAGTGCACCCTTTAATGTAGTTTCAACTTTGCGAATCATGTTTTATGTTTCAAAAACGAAAGGCAACAAGGATATAGGAAAACTAAAGTGGTTAACAAACAATCCTAACCATATTTTACATGAATGATATAACCACACTGAAGGGGGAGAAATGAAAAGAACTAATAAGCCAAGTAACATTCGAACACAGTATCTTGACTAAAGACACCCTGGATAGTTAAAAACAAACATATATAGGGACACCTGGGTGGCTCAGTGGTTGAGCAGATGCTTCAGCTCAGGGTGTGATCCTGGTCCGGGGATCCAGTCTGACATCAGGCTCCCTGTAAGGAGCCTACTTCTCCCTCTTATGTCTCTGCCTCTCTCTCTGTCTCTCACGAATAAATAAATAAAATCTTAAAAAAAAAATACAAATACTGACCTCTAGTTAGGAGGTTTGGATTTCTAGGTGGTATGAGTGAGCCATTATGAAACTATTTACTCTGTAGTCTAGGGCCGAGTTCATAAGGAAACAGATTGGGATAACGGAAGTCAAATTTCTCACTGTCAGAGAAAAGAGTTACAAATATGGAAATGTGGAAAGACAGGATGAAATCTTGTGGTGGTACTGACCTGGAATGCAAGGCTGCAGCATGAACTCATGACTGGAGCGTGGGGTTTGGGGTGTGCATGTTGCCCGTGTGCGTGCACATGTCTAGACAGAGATGGGGAGGACTTGAAAAAATTTCCTGACTAAAGAAGAGAGGAAGTCTCTGGTTCCAGAAGAAAACAGATATGGTTATCAACTTCTACCTTGACAGCTACTCCATCTACCACCCACCTGAGTTCTAAGCAAAGAGTCACAAAACCCAAGAGGTGGTTTATGAGTGGGCTGGGAGTTAGCACCTGTTTGTCACTTTGGCCAAGCTCTGCAAATGACTTCCTGGGGAGCTCGAGCTCGGGCAAACCCCAGACAGGCTGCTCCAGGAAGAGTGAGACAACAACTAATTCCAAGGGCAGAATTTGGTCCCATGGGTGACCATTCCCCCTCTGGCCTGTCCTGGAGAACAGTGCTCAAAACTTTGGGATTTGTGATTCTTTATATACACACTTATACTGCACCCATGTCTCTACTCTAGTGTACAAGTGGGCAGCTGGGCAGCTACAGCTTTCCTCCTACTGCTCTATTGTCTCAGTTTCCTAAACTGGCAGTTACTATAGACAAGATTATTTTCCTGCCTTACAACTTTATTTGAATTGCTGAAAATGCATCCACAGACCAAAAGACCCTCAGGCTCATGTACAAAATAGAAATAAAATAAATCTAACCATTAAAAGGTCCCTTAAAAAAAACAGCACATTTTAGAAATCCAGTAACCTTGGTTATCTGTTTTGCCCTGAGTTCTGAATTATGAGGTTGACAAGGATTATGAGAGGTCATGGGATTTATCTCCTTACTCTGCAAGATTGGATCTAAATCATTCTAGAGGGATCCCTGGGTGGCGCAGCGGTTTAGCGCCTGCCTTTGGCCCGGGGCGCGATCCTGGAGACCTGGGATCGAATCCCACGTCGGGCTCCTGGTGCATGGAGCCTGCTTCTCCCTCTGCCTATGTCTCTGCCTCTCTGCCTCTCTCTCTCTCTCTCTCTCTCTCTCTGTGACTATCATAAATAAATAAAAATTAAAAAAAAATAAATAAATCATTCTAGAAAGATATTTATCTACTATTATTTTAAGTAACTCCAAAGAAGGAGATGCTATCAATTTTTTCAGCAGCCTACTCTATCTTCTTTAAAACCTTTGTGGCTAAGGAATTTTTTATTTATTTATTTTTGGTTTTATTTATTTATTTTTTTATAAATTAATTTTTATTTTTATTTTATTTATTTATTTTTTTTACGGAAAAGTGTGGACCTTTATTTTTATTTTTTTTAATAAATTAATTTTTATTGGTGTTCAATTTACCAACATACAGAATAACACCCAGTGCTCATCCCGTCAAGTGTCCCCCTCAGTGCCCGTCACCCATTCACCCCCACCCCCCGCCCTCCTCCCCCTCCACCACCCCTAGTTCATTTCCCAGAGTTAGAAGTCTCTATGTTCTGTCCCCCTTTCTGATATTTCCCACACATTTCTTCTCCCTTCCCTTGTATTCCCTTTCACTATTATTCATATTCCCCAAATGAATGAGAACATACACTGTTTGTCCTTCTCCGATTGACTTACTTCACTCAGCATCATACCCTTCAGTTCCATCCACGTTGAAGCAAATGGTGGGTATTTGTCGTTTCTAATGGCTGAGTAATATTCCATTGTATACATAAACCACATCTTCTTTATCCATTCATCCTTCGATGGACACCGAGGCTCCCTCCACAGTTTGGCTATTGTGGACATGGCTGCTAGAAACATCGGGGTGCAGGTGTCCCGGCGTTTCATTGCATCTGAATCTTTGGGGTAAATCCCTAACAGTGCAATTGCTGGGTCGTAGGGCAGGTCTCTTTTTAACTCTTTGAGGAACCTCCACACAGTTTTCCAGAGTGGCTGCACCAGTTCATATTCCCACCAACAGTGTAAGAGGGTTCCCTTTTCTCCGCATCCTCTCCAACATTTGTTGTTTCCTGCCTTGTTAATTTTCCCCATTCTCACTGGTGTGAGGTGGTATCTCATTGTGGTTTTGATCTGTATTTCCCTAATGGCAAGTGATGCAGAGCATTTTCTCATGTGCATGTTGGCCATGTCTATGTCTTCCTCTGTGAGATATCTCTTCATGTCTTTTGCCCATTTCATGATTGGATTGTTTGTTTCTTTGCTGTTGAATTTAATAAGTTCTTTATAGATTTTGGAAACTAGCCCTTTATCTGATATGTTATTTGCAAATATCTTCTCCCATTCTGTAGGTTGTCTTTGAGTTTTGTTGACTGTATCCTTTGCTGTGCAAAAGCTTCTTATCTTGATGAAGTCCCAATAGTTCATTTTTGCTTTTGTTTCTTTTGCTTTCGTGGATGTATCTTGCAAGAAGTTACTGTGGCCAAGTTCAAAAAGGGTGTTGCCTGTGTTCTCCTCTAGGATTTTGATGGAATCTTGTCTCACATTTAGATCTTTCATCCATTTTGAGTTTATCTTTGTGTATGGTGCAAGAGAGTGGTCTAGTTTCATTCTTCTGCATGTGGATGTCCAATTTTCCCAGCACCATTTATTGAAGAGACTGTCTTTCTTCCAGTGGATCGTCTTTCCTCCTTTATCGAATATTAGTTGACCATAAAGTTCAGGGTCCACTTCTGGGTTCTCTATTCTGTTCCATTGATCTATGTGTCTGTTTTTGTGCCAGTACCACACTGTCTTGATGACCACAGCTTTGTAGTACAACCTGAAATCTGGCATTGTGATGCCCCCAGATATATTTTTGGTTTTAAATGGAATTTCTATTGGGTTTACACCAGTGCCCATTTTCATGGAGTATTGTAAAATTCTTTCCCCAGTTTTCTTCTCTTTGAAGAAATAATATCAAGCCCCTTTCAACTTTATTCAAATCATCCACCCCACTCCTTCACCCACCCAATGTAGGGGCAATGTCAAGGGTACAGGAAAGAGGAAATCTAAAAGTTACACCCTCAGCACTGTACTCGCCAGACATACCCTAATGGATGATCATCCATTAGGCTGGATGGCTTGGGGCCATCCAAAAAGGTTTCAATGGGTTCCACAGTTCCTCTTTAAAGATACACAGCAGACTCAAATACAGTTTTCACTAAAATGTTTAACATAAAGATTAAGGTTGAAAGGGAACGTCTTTGTTCATGGGTTGCTTACTTAAGGAAAAGGCCTTGGTACCAGATCATGCTGTACAAACAACATGCTACTGTATTTAGAGACTTGTGTTTTTATCTGCTAGTACTTGTCCGTTTTTATTTTTAACCTTACGTAGAAAATTATTATGGGCAGTACCGTGTATCACCTTGGAGATTCCATTCAAATCAAGAAAAGTACATTGAATGCAGATTATTGATTATACTGTTCTACTGAAAACAAAGAAGGTATCCAAGGGGTTTATAGACAGTTAGAAGTAGGAAACATCAGTTATCACCACAAAAACAGGAGTTGCGTCTGAGTGCTATGTTACAGACTAATGGAGCTAAGAAGGGAATGAGATGGATCTCCAGGAGGCAGGATCAAACAAACAGGAGAGGTTCCTGAGCTGGCTCTGAACACCGGGTAGGATTCTGAACAGACTGAGGCTGGGGAAGGAGGAAGTGGTCACTTCAGGAAAAGGACTGCATAAACAAAGAGGGGAATTACGGAAACATGCTTAGCACGTCTGAGGAAAAAAAGATGGGCAGATGAAAAAGCCTTAAAAAATCAGCTGAAGTAGGTATGAGAAGACCTCGTATACTGAGCTCAGGAGTTTGACTTATTCTGTAGGTATGCAAATGGTAAAAGTATCAAAAGTTTAGGGCTTGGATGGTTGCTATGCACATCAGAAACCATAATGTTTATGCACAACTTATAAATGGTGGCCACACACAAAAAAAGGGATTTGCCCATAGAACCGATTACATTTAGAACTCTGTAAAATAAAAACAGTGACTTCCTGGTAAGATGGCCCTCCATGGGAGAACTGGATTAGAAAATGAAAAATAAGACTAAGATAATGAATTAATAACTAGAAATGTTAATTGAATATAAAAGTCACTAAAAATACTTCAAAAAAAAAAAAAGAACCTCCTCTATGTCAATAGATTGTGCAAATCCATCTAAAACTGCTATACAGTCATTTTATACCCCAACTATAATATGTCAATATCTAGAAATATAGATTTGGACTCAACACATGTCTTCATGATTTTCCTAGAGCACGTTTTACATTGTGGTTTTTGCATTTGATGTACCTTACAAAGATTATGTAATTTCCTAGGTTTTCCTTCTTTCAATTTAAAGTCAGACAAACTACAGTCTGGTAATGAAGAAGCACACAGTTCTTGGTGACAGACTTTTATATGGTCAGAAATTACTATTATCATAGATGCTTGGCCTTCATGTTATCTGGGTATTTTGAAATGAATTCCTTCAATGTAACCTCAGCGCTCCATTTACAGACCCCATATAATATAACCATATAATATAAACAAGGGGGAAAAAAAACTACCAATATTTTTTACATTATCCTATAAGGTGCATACTTTTAAATACCATTCTAATTTTAATTGAAGAGATTCTGAAGATGCAAATGTGTATAAAAAATGTTTCCTGGGCAACCTCTAGGTAAAACATTGTAATAATTTCCATAATAGAAAAAGGGAAATTAACAAAATGAGATAGTTATTTCTATTAGAAAGACTCAAAGGATAAGCCACCTAAAGGATTGTTTTCCTATGTAGAAATATTCCTTTCTTGCTCTGTACTGATAAGATTACAGTAAAATTTTAGAAAGCTGAAAATCCTTTTAAATAATACTTCCGTTAGCTTTAATCACAAATAATTGCCTCTTCTGGTGCTAATGAGCATGAGCACCATGGAATGGAATGTAATTCTGCAGGTTCATTCAGGGTAATGGCTTTGTGAGCTAGTGACACTGCCGAGAAATCGAGTCTCAATTTCCTAGAGCACAATAAATGAGCAGCAATAAATTTTTCACTTGAGGAAGATTTTCTAACCTATGTAAATATGACGAGAAAACCTCTTATCTACTGATAAAAACAACAAAGTGTGTTAAATAAAGTTTTATGTGTTAACTCTTTTTCCTTTAACAGCCATCAGCTCTCTGGATCATGAAAGTAAGTAAAGCACTTCACTTACTGAAATCAATGAGAAACCGTCCAAATCCTTGCCTTTGGTGCTGCGGCATGATCATTATGCAGGAGACATTATACTTCTGCTGGCAAAGCTTTTCCTGAGGGAAGGAGAAACAGATCAAGTATGTCAGAGCTCTGCTGAAGTGGGCAATTCCCCAACACCTGCCACCGTGCTTGTACACGAGTCCACAAAGATGAGCCAATGTGTTAGGTCAGAATCAAGCAGAATAATCCTACTGTGTTGATCATGATCAATCAAACTATGAGCTAAGAACCAACCATCCACTCCAGGCATACCTCTCAATTATATCTTTACACTTGGAAGTTGGTCGCAGAAAACATGAATAAAGAATCCAAGTAAATCTGAGCCAAATGAAACAGAATGCAGACAGTATGCAAGAAATGATCTCCTTGCTCAAACACCTTGGGATATGGGGGAGAAAAAAAACATCCGCAGAGTCACCAGCAGGGTAGGGTAAGACTTAGCTTGGTCCCCTGCTAAAGAACTTTCAAGTCTTCAACAGCAATCTGTCTTCCGCCTTTGACTAAATGCCCCAGTGAACCCAAAATTGTATATGTGTAGGTAGATCTGCAGAGATACATTTCTCTTATGGATAAAAAGTCAAAGTAGAAAAAGCTAGAGAAATTATTGGCATCTCAAACAGGAAAACAAATCACAACAAAAAAAGACAAGGGCAACAGGAAAGCCCAAAGCCTCTGCACAAATGTGAGGCCAAAATATTACCAACAGTATGAAACCAGGAGGAAGACTAGGAAGAGTATGGTGGGAAACAGCTCTTATAGTTAAGGAAAAATTTGCAATTTTCATGGGATGTGGCATCAGAGCAGCAATATTTTATTCAGAGTACACAGAAGCAGCCAAAGCCTCCACAGAGACGATCTGGAAAAGGCTTCTGAGGTTGTGAATGCTCTGGCCAAATATAAACCACAAATAAGATTGACCACAAATGGTACTAACCACATGAAAGAAATACTTCAGAACACCCAGATCTTTAATGAACCTATTTGAAAGATCACAGGAAATTGTGGAAAAAACCCTACAGGGCAGAATTAGACAGTTCTTTGTGAAAAAGATGTGCTCCCAACATTTGCACATTTGTAGCTGTCCTTGGAGCCTCTAAAAAATGAGAAGGAAGAAATAATGTGTGTTAGTTTCCCTAAGAAACTGGATTGTCCACTGGATGTGGACATCAGAGGCAAGTGTTCAAATAATTAGTCTTCTTTGCAACATTAGACAAATAAGTCACTCTACCTAAAAAGAGTAATGTACTCTGGGTTGAAAGGATTCATGCGTTCTGCTACTCTTTTCTTTGTCCCAAACTCCTCCTACCTTTAGAGTTTGTAAGCCAACCCAACCCTCCGGTCCACCCTACTCCTATCCTCTAACACGTGTTAACCACAGCTAAATTCTAATCTATGGATAAAATAACTCTTCTTTCCCTCCTTTTTAGAGTCCTCTACTTTCTGCTCGGAAAGTCATATGTATGTAATGACTTACGCTGAACTTTTCTAGGTCATCTTGGCCATTCTCTAGCTATAATCTCTAGAATTTGGTTTAAGTATGACACGAAAGGGCCATAGTCCTTCACACTCCAATTGACACATTACAATATGGTTTAATTTGCATCTATCTAGTCTAGATAGACTTTAAAATTGTTTTTTTTAAAAGATGAATTTTTGTTTTACCACACTGCCAAAGAATGAATTTCCCATGCACAGTAAGAAATGACGGTAGTTGCTGCCCTGCTGTAAAAGAAACTGTGGCAACGTGAGAAAAGTTTTGCTTGTACCAAGTAAAATGCTGGGTCCCCTAAGAGAAGAGAGGCAGAAACTGAAACCATTAAGTCACCATCAACTGAAGACCCAGAGGCCAATTTGAGATAAGGACAGCAGGCACCATTAAGCATCTACATTTAAACACAGACACATTTAAAGAAACACCATTTTATTTCTTCTTCTTTTTTTTTAAAGTATCCTCCACACCTAGCATGGAGCCAAACGTGGGATTTGAACTCATGACCCTGGGATTAAGACTCAAATGCTTAAACCAACTGAACCAACCAAGAAATGCCATTTTCTAACAAGAAGGACCAATCATGAACACCATTCTTTTTTTTTAATCTCTATACCCAACATGGGGCTCAAACTTACAACCCTGACACCAAGAGTTGCATGTTCTACCAAATGAGCCAGGCAGATGCCTCATGACTATTATTCATTTTTAACTCATTGGAAAAAAAAACTTTATAAACCGATACAAAAGGTAAGAAGTTTTATACATTATATAAATAGATTTCTTATTTACTGTTTTGTTTTGTGTTAATTCTCTATCATCTCTATCATCTATCATTAAATGCTAATTCTCTAACATTTAATCTGTTATGTGCAAATTAACTTTTGTTTTGTTACCAAATGTGTGGATTAAAATTTTGAGGCTATTTCTCATGAATGCTGTCATTTATTCCTATTTTTGTTTATGACCTCTGGGGATTCTAAAATTTAGTAAAACTGCAAAGAACCTTCTTATATACTCTTCTCTTTTGATATTCCATGAAAACAACACTTCCATAAGGCATTTCATTTACCTTATGCAAGAGTAGATTCATTAAAATTCATATGCAAAAATATATCATAAAATAAATAAAATATAGGATTGAGACCATTTAACCGTGTGCATGGAAGTCTTACAGTTACCATCCTTGCACATTAAACTATCTCCCAGGTGACTATGAAAAATTAAGCTTATTACCCAGTAAATATCTCCAAACTCAGTTTTTCCTTATTACACGAGTTATTATCAGAAGCCTCTGAGTAAAAAAGAAATTCTATCCACTCAGTATGTCAAGGGCTTCCCTATGCCAACCATTGGAGATACTTAGGCTTTCTAAAAGGTGAGGCTGCTTTAGATCTTAAAACAATGGCATAGAGTAAAAGACAAAAGAGTAAACCCAGACATTATATCACCTTGACTGTCCAAATGCCAACGTTCCAACTCACTGAGAAACTGATGATCACAGAGGGAATACAGTGAAGAGAAATGAGAACCATCTCTTAAATGCTATGCTACACTGAAAACCTTCATGTTGACATCACTGGGGGGTTGGGGGGGATAAGCTTAACATTTAAAAAATCAAAGATGCTAGGTGGTCTGCAAGACAGCAATTATAATGTTACATGGTTGCTGACAGTCAAGACAGCAAATACTGCTGAGGTCCTTTACACACTTTCTAGGCACGATGTTTACTATTTTTGTTTTGTTTTTTTAAATAAGCTCTGAACAAGAACCTGAGCTTTTCAGAAACATGTTAACAGTCATTCAAATTATAGTCATAAAAAAAAAAAAAAAAAAAAGCCCTGTTCGAAGAATTGGGCTCTACCAAAAACATTTTGAGTAAGAAAATGAAGGTCATACTGGCTCTTGTTTTACCTTAGAGAAGTATCCAACCAGATGACAGCCCTTTTCATCATTTTTTGTAAGGACATAAAAAAGGAATGGCTCAACATCATAATACAACGTTTTGTGGTCCAGGAAGAGCTTGGCTAACAAGCAAAGGTTTTGGCAATAAATTTTGCTCATATTCCCATCAACCTAGCAAAGAGAAACAGACAACATTATTTAACATAAAAATACTGCTCAATATAAAATTATTTTTATACGGTATTTTGGAAAGTATATAATTTTATTTCCAAATCCCAAACTGAGAGATTAAAATATTCCATTCAACAAGTATAAAGTCAATCAGAAAACAGCTGTCAGTTGGCAAATAAGAATTCCACTTTTTCTCTTAAATTAGGGTAAATTTAAGTTAGATTAAATCTCTTTAAGTTACCTAAAGAAAGCTGAAACCACTAACAAAAGAGTCATTCTTATTTGCAATTTACTACAAGTAAAAAACAATCAGGCATGTCCTCTCTGTTTGAACAAAGTAAATCTGAATTAAAGAAATGTAAACACATCAAAATACCACTCAAGTAAGTTAAACTTTGTCTTCAAAAGGACTTCACGTAAAAGTAGGTGGGTGAACAGTATTATTCTGATTCCTCAGAAGTGTAGATTAGCAAAAAGAGGATTCCATTCTGGTTTTATCCCAAGCATCATTTTAAATATAATTGGAAGAGATAAAATTTCTATGTTGGGAATACTTACAGAGAAAGTGAGATGAATTTCAACCTACAATAAGTACCATGATTACAGTCTACTTCTCTTCAAAATAAAAGAATCAAGCTGTGATACTGATGGTTATAGACAGGAGGCTAGGCACAGATGCCAATTTCTTTGATCAAATGTAGTTACTTGTTGAAAACCAAAAGCACAGCAGATTCAAGAATTTCCCTAGCACTATTCTTAGGGGAAATGGATATTTGCTAACCAGAACTCTATAACAATGAACTTGACCGTTCACCAGTCTCATGTGGACCATACAGGTTCTCATATTGCACAAATTATTTTTAGACTTCATATAACTATTTCCCTTGGATGAAACCTAGGTCCCACACATAGCAACATAATCAAATATGGGCAACAGACACAGAGGATACAATTCTCACTTTAATTAAAGGAAGTTTTTATGTATTTGAGAGTATGGTCCTTTCGGAAATGGCAGTACATTACAAAAAAGGGAAAGACAGAGAGGTATGTGTCCATGAGCCAGAAAAACAGAGAGAGGACAATGCTGAAGCAAATTCTTAACAACTATGTATGGTCTAATACGCATGCTTTCAACAGAGATAAAGACAGGAAAGTATTAATTTATGATTACTCTTCATTAATTGTAGAGGTTACCCAAGAAACTGCTAAGAAAAAAGTTTCCTATATGCTGTTCTCTAAATATTAACTCAGATTCTAGAATAGGGACCTGGGCACAGATAATCCAGTTCCTTCAAATATTTTTATGTACAAATTCTATTAATTTTTTTTTTCATTTTTCCTGCCCTGATCTCTGTTATGCTTCAAAAGCACCTGCCCTGAAATAGTGGACCACTGCTATCAGACTACCAAAACTGACTCTTAAGTCTCTCCCAGGATTTTTGAGACCTTAAACCCCACAAGCAGATTCATGCTGATTTACATAACTGTTACTTAAAGGCAACAATATGTTTTGTCCTTCAGGAAACAATGAAACAGTGATTTTCATTTCATTTTGGTTATAAGAAAGGATCCAAGGTGTGGAGGAAGGAGCCAGTAAGAAAGTTGAACTTGTGATATTAGTTAAACCTCGAATGAGAATAGCTCTGCTGTCTCACCTAGTTGGGGCTGACTGAGTAGCATCCCAGGACTAGCTAAACAACCTGCATTCAGCTTTCCTTCTAGCCCAGGGATCTTCAATGGGAGTCAACTGTGCCTCCTAAGCAACAATGACTATGTCTGGAGAAAATCTTGCTTGTTACAACTGGAAGAAATGTGATACTTCGAGCATTTAATGGGTAGGGGACAGGAATGCTACCGAACACTCTCCAATGCACAGGATGCCCCTACTACAAAGAATTTTCTAGTGTGAGAAGTGAATAGTGTCCAGGTTGAGAAACTCTGCCTATCCTTTAGAAACAACTAATATATCATTAAATCTTCCCAGCAACAATACCCTTCTTCCTTCAAGCTTATCAAAAGATCCTAATAAAACCAGGAAGAGGGTCTTTTTTTTTTTAAACAGTTCTTTTTTTTTTAATTTTTTTTTATTTATTTATGATAGTCACACACAGAGAGAGAGAGAGGCAGAGGCATAGGCAGAGGGAGAAGCAGGCTCCATGCACCGGGAGCCTGACGTGGGATTCGATCCCGGGTCTCCAGGATTGCGCCCTGGGCCAAAGGCAGGTGCCAAACCGCTGCGCCACCCAGGGATCCCGGAAGAGGGTCTTTTAAAAAAACAATCCTAAGATGCAGCTGGAATGACTAGGTTTTCTAATTGGCCTTTGGAAAAAGTAGCGGGCCCTGGCTTCTCTGTGAGAGGTACTTATGTATGACCCTCCCCTCTATCAAATATAATAATGCAAGACATTACACACCAGAACTAAAGTAAGATGTGGGGCAGAACACTACATTTCAGTCCGAACAACTCAAAAATAGAGACACTGAAAGTAAAACTGTATCGCAGAGAAACAAAGACATCATGTCTGCTGTGCAAGGGAGGCTTGTTCTGAGCACCCATGCATGAAAACAACGGGCCACGATGGGTAAGGAGAAGGGAACTAGGCAGGTTTAACAGAAGTGCTCAAATGGAGTAACAAGAATAAAGGTGAGAATTAAGAATCCCTGAGAAGAGGCAATTAACACAAAAGGAACAGCCCCCTCAAGGTACAAGTGACACAACTAAACTGGACCCTTGAAACTGACAATAGAACATGATTAAACAATGAAATTATACCCAGGCAAAGACCTTTTGCTACTAAATCAGTTCTGAACACACAAACTGTCTATAAGACACCACAATGACAAACACGTGGCCAAAAGGGGTTCCTGTGAATAGCAGAGTTCTCCAGGGGTAGCCATGTACCCAGATGAGGGGGGCAGTCCCAACATC
Source organism: Nyctereutes procyonoides (assembly GCF_905146905.1). NCBI lineage: Eukaryota > Metazoa > Chordata > Mammalia > Carnivora > Canidae > Nyctereutes > Nyctereutes procyonoides. The sequence goes on from NW_026575046.1 coordinate 62,901,296, forward strand.
TGCTGGGGTCTCACCAAAAGGATTATCCACCCTGCCAAGAAATGGATGGAAACACAGGTGGCTGTGTATTGAGAAGATATGTACAGCTGCTCAATTCCCTGGAAGAGTGAGCACCTGCCAGACATTGGCTGGAGCTGTTGAACAAAGCTAATTTCTCCTGCCAAAGAAAGTAGAATTTACAAAGAGCTGAGAAGATCATAAATTCACTGGTGAATATATCTGGTGCAGACAGGGATTTGGGGAAAGACAAAAAAAGTTAATGTGATGAAGTAGGAATTCATCATCAATCTAAATGGTTGCTCAGTATGGTTAAACATTCCAAAACATGGAGATAGTTTAAAGAGCAGTCTAAATTTGAATGCCAAAATCAAATATACTGTGCACCTTCTAGAAACAAATTAGTACATAATCAACAATTGGAAGTACTAGGTCTCAAAAGCGGAGTTTTTTTATTTACACATGCTTACCTCAAATACTGAAAGGTCTCTCCTTCGGTAAATTTCATTTGCTGGAGGATGAAACCATCCACATTTCTTTGAGTGTCTTAATAAAATATTTTTACTTTTCATATATTTAAGACAGAATTCACACAGGTAAAGCTTTGGTAATCTGTTAAAATTTTAAAATCAAAGAATTTATCAGATTGGTTATAGTGTTCAAAGAAAAAATTATTAAATATTGTTCAATTCTCTCCAAGTCATAATAAGCCTGTATAATTTTTTTGAAAATAAGTATTTTCAAAAAAAGAAAAACAGAAAGTCAGCAGTAAAGAGAACATCAAACCTTACGTTATTTTTCAATATAATAATATTTGCTGCCATTTTTTGGTTAACAAATCATTTGTTTCCTCAGAAATGTTGTACAGACAAAAAGATTTTCAGACCTGGAACCATTACTTGAAAAATCAACAATAAGGATGGCCTGCTGTCAGTTAAACAGGAATATTTTTCAAATTTCAAATTTAATGTCATAGTGTCAGTAGTATATATGGTCAATGATGTAACTGTAATCATCTTTTACTCAGATGGAAGTGAGTTCATTATTTTCAAAAGTGATCTGTGTACATATAAGGCAGAGAAGTCCTAGAAGTTAGTTAACACATCTATTGATGGATGAGGTAACTTTAAAGTTTTATCATAATTATATCTATCTATCTATCTATCTATCTATCTATCTATCTATCTATCATCTATCATCATTTATCTCTGATCTATCATCTGAAGCAATAAATGTAGAAAAATCAAAAGATCTTGTTTCTACCAATTCTACTGACTCTGAATAACATTATACAAACAGATTTCTCCCCCGTGATGACTTTTTCTGAGAACCTTTAAAATTATAACATTTTTAATGTGTGCCCTATCACACTTTAACACATTGCTAGAATTATAAGAAAATGTTTAGAAGCACTTTTTGAAGTCTTTGGGGTATATAAATTGGTAGGATGGTTTTGGGGAGAGTTAGCTACAGACTCAGATAACCGTAATTTCGAACCTTGGAGTTATATACAAATTTTACTCAAAGCTCTCAGAACACCTGACTTATGATTACCCAAACCAACTGAAGCTCAAAAGTGTTCTCAAAAAATTGTTCAAGAACAAACAGCCAAGGAGATGCCTGGGTGGCTCAGCGGTTTGGCACCTCCCTTCCGCCCAGGGCATGATCCTGGGATCCAGGATCGAGTTCTACATTGGGCTCCCTGCATGGAGCCTGTTCCTCCCTGTACCTGTGTCTCTGCCTCTCTCTCTCTCTGTGTGTGTCTCTCATTAATAAATAAATAAAATCTTAAAGAAAAAAAAAAAGAAGACACAGACAAGTGATACAAGCTAGAAAGAGAAACCAAGGCTCCTGACTAATCTTACTCTGCCACTTAACTTCTAAAACACTCCCCTGTTTCCTCCAGGAGATGATGGGCCAGACACCTTCATGGTGGAGGAAAGGACAATTATCTATTCCAGAAGAAAAGCAAGTTTGTGATGGCCAAAACTTTGTAGGCTAAAACATTTGAGAAAATACTAATAAAGTGTATCTTGATGTATCTGAAGGAAGAAATCTGCTCACAAGTTACCCATTTTTAGATATATTAGTTCAAGACAATTTCACAGCTAATCTTAGTTCAAGACAAAAGAAAACTCCAGGATCATTATTTTCTCTTCATTTTTAACAAGGTATCACAAATGGCTCTAAAAGTAAGGATTTGGGGAAGGGTCTCTTAAGGCTACCCACTCCCACCTACTTCCTTTCATTTTTCCATCCTCTGCTACATTTCTATAAAAAACTTGAAAACAAAATGTCAGAAATCAGAGATAAAACGAACAGGCCTAATTAGGAAAATAAACAGGGAAATGAGAAGAAACCACCAAATATTTTACAATGGCCAGTGTTTTTTCTCCTTATTTGGTTTCATACACAAACAATATTTGTCCAATTAACGAGAGAGAAAGCATGGACTTAGAAGCTCAAAGACAAAATTTACAACACCTGTGCAACAAGGAGTGGAAGGAGTTTACATAGACTAGTGAACACTACTATAAAAAGATGCTGGCAAAAGTAAGAGTTTTGGAAGCGCTTATACTTGACTATCAAAATTTATGTCCTGAAAACCATCTAATTCCTGCTTCAGAACTGAGAATTCCCCTTCCTCACATATGACATTCAAGTTATATACCTTCTGGGCTGTTCCATTACCTTGCATATTCCTGTGGGTAAGGCGAGGAATACCAGGTTTGGATTTCGTATTTCCCGAATTCTATTACAGAAGGGTACCGGCCACAGTCTTCCACTCCACTTTCACACTCTATTTTCTGTCAGAGAAAAAGAAAAGGAAGGAAATAAAATATATGTATTAGAAGAAGATTTCTTCACTTATACTTTGATTCTTTCACCAGTGGACATGAAAACCTATCAAGGACAGAACATTCATCTTCATGGGGGAATTTTCATGTTGTTGAAAACACATTAGAGGGCCTTGTAAAATAACAATCAACTTTGCAGAAGATTCATATATAAACAAATACCCTATGAAACAGTATTACCAAGACAGGAAATGAGTACAAGGTAAATACATGCAAATGTCTATTGACCTGAATTTAATGGCCTGGTGCAATGCAGTAAAACTGAGTAAATTAGATGACCCGGCTGTTAGACACTCTTGTGAAGTAACAGTGATCCCAACTGTTCTTGTATCATCAACTGGGGAAGTCTGCAGTTTACTATCCATCTTGTCTCCCAAGCAGTAAGCTCCATGAGGTTAAGAATGTTGCCTGCCCGATTCACTGTGTTATTGCCCGTGTGTAGCAGAGTGACTGCTACAGACAAGAAATGTTCTTGAGTGAAATGCCAGTGTTACTGCACTGGAAAGAAGGGGCTTCACATTTAACAGTGCCTTTCAGATAATGGCATGTTGTTCATCAAAGTCTACCTAAGAATGCCAGAGGTAGGCTAAAAATTTGAAAATATTTAAGGACTTCCAATTTTAAAAACTAGGGGAATTTTTGACATTTATTTTTGCCAAATGAAAACACTACAAAGTATACTGATGGGACAGAATGAGGAATGGAAATATCCAATAGCCCCTTAAATTAGAAACTGTCACAAATATTTAGCCCAAGTGGCTGCTACTAAAAATAAAGCCTTAGAGCCTACAGATAGCCCCCTCCTCACACTAAAAAGAAAGTGACGTTGAGTAGAGAGGACTATCTGTGAATAGTTTGCCATAGAAACAGAATGTGGTCTACTGACATAGCAAATCCATGCTCCATAATAAATCTGTCCTCAGAAAGTCCAAAAGCCTTACCTGTTCCCTGTTTTGGTGACAATAAACTAACTAGAGTTACTATTTTAAGTGGAAGCATTTAAACAAATTACTGGACAATGAAAATAAAAGTGATTATAACTGATCATCCAACACAATATTGTCTTAATGCCAAAGTGTTAAAATTACGAGACATTTTTCATATGGCTGGCCATCTGTGTTGGAAGAACCATTGGTAAATTTAAAAGTGATGCTCTTTTTAACCATTTATAACTGCTATTTTCTAAATTTCAGCATAAGTCATCAGAAATCTGTTTCTTCACACGGAGAAGGATTTTTCCAAAGCTGCCTCAACTACTGCTAGTTGTATTTTGTGAGACCAGCTGAGCCCTGACCAACTTCTGAGCATGGAGACAACTCTATAAAGTCACTGTTTTTGAATCTACAGTCAACAAAAACAATCATGGTAATAAAGGACCGCAAAGGATTTTGAGGAGGGGTTCTGTATAAAATCAAAGCAGTAAATTCATCAATATTCACATATATAAAAATGACATATTATACTTATTACTATAATATGTGGTATCCTGGCCTTACCTCCCAAGAAAGTTCCTGGGCCTGCTTAAAAACATCCAAATCCTCTTCCGTAACGGTATCCTTGTTTCCAATCACATTTATATCTGTACTTTCTTGTTTGATGCTTATTTTGATTTCAGTATCTGTCATTTAAAACCAGCAGAAAGTGCATTCACTGACTTGAATCTTGAGTAACCACCATATATTACCAAAATGGTACCAAATTAGCATAGTGGGCAAATAGGGATTTTTTTTTAAGCTTTATAAGCTTTATGTCTAAGCACTGCTCAAAGATCCAGCAGTACCCTTTCCCTGCTGCACCCAAATTTTTATTTGAGTTACCACTGTCATCTTTTTATAGTTTCAATAAATAAATGAGGGAAAGTAAGAGCCATACAAAGCAAAATCTTTTCAACCGATATTAGAAGTTATATCAATGTCTAGCTATAGAATTCCCATTATCCCTTTCGAGATTAAAAAAAAAATCTACCACTTTGTCGAAATGACATATTTTTTTTTTATTTTTTATTTTATTTTTTTGTTTTATAAAGGGTAGCAAATGTAACGGGCCAATTTGTTCAATGAAATCAGTTTTCTCCCTACGGTGAATACACACACAGACACACTCACACCCAAAAGCACACTTCACAGAATCACAGATCGCGCTCTGTTGAGAAGGAAGCAGAATGAACTTGGTCATGAGAAAGCGATGGAGCAGAGAGGGCTGAGATGAGGAGCTGGATCCCCCCTGTTGGAATCACTGACAGCACACAAGCAAGCAGCGCTGTGGCTGAAGAGGCGGCATGGCAAAGTACATGGAAGAAGCGTGACAGTGGCTACTCATGCGGGACCACAAAGCCATCAGCGACACTATGAAGGCATCTGGGGGGTCCTAGTGTCACTACGGATGGAAATAAATAATAAAAGGGGGGAGAGTATTAGTTGGAAAAAACATTTTGGAGGTTTAGTCAGCATCAGGAAAAGGTCAAAGTTTCACTGCTTCTGTATGAAAGTGAAGTGAGAACAAGAGAAATAGCTAAGACCTATGTGACAAATAGGAATTGACTGATTGATTTTTTTCGGGGTTGGGGAGAAAGGGACGGGACGCAGGTTTGGTTGGAGCTTTGACCTTTTGCTTACCATCATCCTGATCAGGTTTAATCCTTCCGTCTGTCAAGCTCCCCTTCCCTGGTGAGGGGGTCCCCATCTGAGGGGTCACTTTATATTTTAATCTGCCTAGCATCCTGTGCTTTTTAAGGAAAGTTGTTCGTTTGAAGTGAGCAATTGCTTTAAAAATACGTCCTCTAGCCATCCCCCAGCTAGAGGAGGAGGAGTGAGCAATAAACCTACTTCTAATATCTCTTTTTCCAAAGAAATGGGCTCTAGACTTTGCCGTGGAAGATAATTCAGTTTTACGACGCATACGTTTGGGTGGTGCATAACTTGGGTGTCCCTTTTTCCGAGACTGTCCCTGAGTGGTATAGATATGAGAAAGTCCATCAAAGAGTGCCTTCAGCTGGCTGTTCTTAGTAAGACTGCTAAAAGAGGGCACACTGGACTGGCTAGAAGAACTCTGGGGAGAGGTAGAAGAAGTGGAAGTGCTGGACTTTTGTGAACTGGGGCTCTGACCAGAGATGGGGGTTGGGGGTGGAAGTGAAGAAGGTGGAGGTTTTAGCTTTTGTGTGGTACCTGTAGCCAACACATGAGAAGTGCATGACTGTTTCTGAGAGACCTTTTTCCTTGGACGATAGTGCTTTGAAAAGTCTATTATTTCACCTCGTGATCTGCGACCATCAGGTGATGGTGTAAAAAACTTAGTAAGGCCATCAATGAGCCCTTTGGTTTTCTTGTTAACTTTAAGTGTAGAGGCAGAAATGTAGGTGGAGGTGGTGGTGATTTTGGTGGTGGCACCAGGCCGAGTGGGGTCTGTAACAGCCAATCTGCTGCTTGAGTCCTTCCCAGATGCAGCATGACCAGATGAAGGTGTGGTACAGACTTTAGTCTTTTGACCCCTACCAGGTGACCCCCTTCCTGTGAATGCATTCATGGATCCTTCATCACTGGTTACAGACCTAGGCAAAAATTTAGAGAATAGTATCAGCATTTAATAATAGAATTATAAAGGTAGCTAAAACAAATTTATAGCAACTTGATGCATTCAATGTGCTTAAACTTAAGAAGCTGAACTGCAACCCTAAGAAGTGTGTGTGTGTGTGTGTGTGTGTGTGTGTGTGTCCCCACCTCTGTCTACGTGTTTCTCTGCTGAAACAGGTAGCAGCCACTACATGTGCATGTCATGGTTCTCCCAGTGCCCATCCAAGAGGGCCTGGAAGAAGCCACATGGACCCAAGGGCAAGAGAAAGAAGAAATTCTTGAAGAGACTAAAAGAACAACGCAATGCTTTCATTATACTTAAATAAAAATGTTACCCCCTGTGTGGTCACAAGTAATTATGATTTCTTAGGTCTTTTAAAAAGTATTAAAGGACATAAGTCATAAGCATTACCTAGAAGTGAAAGAATAAGCTTATCTAATCTCTGGTGTGAAGCAATTTTAACTCAATTGGAAAATTTATATAAATAGAATTTGGGTAGGTCTATAAATTAATACTTTTTTTTTTTAAAGAAAACATTAAAGATATCCTCTTCCTCTCAGCAGTTTAATGCTTAGGATGATAAGATAGCCAATAATACTCTCTAAGTAGAGGAGACAATTAATTACAGCATAAAATATTGCTGAAAAAAGGACAACAATAGCAAAAACTGAAGAAATGATTAAAGAAAAGCTACAGCAGGTCAGACATGACATGGAAAGTCTGGTGAAGAAGCAGCACATTTACCATGGTCATTATCAGATACTTGGCATCAGAATCTTTATACACTATTTCAGCTCATTGGAGGCTGGTTCTACCCATCCAGCTGTGTGGTCAATAGAGACCAGAGGCCTCCGCTACCACAGCTGCTTAGAGGAACAGCAGCTGCCTGCCTTCACCTCAGGCTAGGGCTTGGAAAGCTACCCATCTTGCAGCAGAATTTTATTCAATAGAAACATTTGCATGTGAATTATGGTAGTGCTGGGGCCCAAGAATTCACTTTAAAAATTATCAATTTAGCTGAAGGCTCGTAATGAAGAAATGGAAGCCTGAAAATGATATGAGATTTATTATCAAAATATCTTAATTACAAATAGAAGAGCGCATTTTAGTGGTCATCGTGTACATTAACAACAGCATCAGTAGTCAACTGCAGTGGATTCTGGTGTGGATCAGCTGGGTGAGCTACTGGGCTCATGTGAGGCAGCTCTGCTGCCAGGAGCCTTGGCTGACACCACGGATACAGCCAAATCAGGTGAACACTGGAGATTTCTGGTGTCACAGTGAGGGTTACCAATAAACAATCATCCGAGCTAAAATGTTTCACATTAGAATGCTGCATTTGGACTGTATCTGGAATCGATTGCCCAGAAAGGATAAGATGCTTATAAAGCATGTAAAAAGGAAAGCTCCCTAGACTGTCTTAAAAATTCCTAAGCTCAAAGGACAATTTTGGACAAACAAAAAGTTAGGACTGGTGCCAGATGCAATTTTCAGCTGTGTCCTTTGTTTAGAAAGTTTATATCCTAATTTGGTTTTTTTAATTGGGCCCCGAGGATACAGTCCCATTTTGAGAACAATGCTTACACAGGATGAATGCAAAAACATATAATTTCTACTTCAAATGATGCTAATATGAAAGATTTTATTCATAAATGTTTCATGTTTGCCTCGAGAAATTAACAAAGATTCCATTTAAAAATGTCCACCAGTTAAAGGGCTTTCATAAAAAAAAAAAACAACACTATGAAGGAACATGCATTTTCTATTTCTCCTTTGGAAGACAAAGGTGCAGGAGAAGATGGTTTTTCTGAGAGCAGGTAAGGTAGTGAATTGCTTCAGATAAAATTAGGGATAAGTGTAGCAAAGTAAGGAAGACCTGGTGTTTGTTCATAGTGTGTGCAGAGCATCTATTCATTTCTACAGCACAATGACCCTAAGCTTCAAGAAAAGATGATGCTTTTATTGATAGAACTAAGATGGTCTTACTGATAGAACTACTTTAGGTATTCAACTCCTTATTTCATGTAGATCATCAACCCTACACATCCATTTCTCCCCTTATCCATTCTCTACTTCTAATTCTTGCTAAATGTTCTACTGGGCTTTAATGGTAACAGGTTGATAGAAATGAGGTTATCACAGCAGATGTGTAGGCCACTGCGAATATATCATTTCATATGTATGTCTGCACACATGTGCATATACCGAATGGTTCTGTCTCTTTGTGTGCAAACATGGGACAGTCATTTACATGTTTCTCAGAAGCTCCTATTTCATAAAAGGGATCTTAAATGCTGTAACTCTAAATTAGCACCAGAAAAAAGAAGTATTTTTTTTCTAAAATGCTATCCAGAGTGACAGGAGATTCACTTATAGATAGATGTGAACAAATCCCTCTCTTGTTTTAAAATCTCCATAAAAATATTTATATAATTAGGCTCTTCTAATGCTCAGCCAGTAATAAAGTAAGCAGAATGATTGTTTCCAATTCTTACATTCTGATTCCATCCTGCTGCTTGAAAAATGTCACTTAGCATCACAGATACTGCCAACAGAAGATCCCCAAATGCCAATTGTAATTAAAAATGTTATTTTCAAAAAATTTCCACATCTTATATAAAAGGAAAACTATTCCTCATCCCCTGAGTTTGTAGAATGATGCTAAAAAGTTAATGGAATCTAAGGGGGTTACAATCGCCTATATTTTAAAGCACAACATAAAAGATTTCTTTTGATAAGATCTCAACCTACAACAATCGTTGCTTTAATTTATTTTTCGGTCGTCCAATGGGTTTTGCATATCGTCGTTTTATTTGTGCAGCTTTCTCATGAAGTAGTTTTCTTCCCTTTTTCTTTGGTCTGCAGACTTGGCAAATCCACATCCCTGAATTAATATATATATGAGAAAAATATTTTAATGTTTCATTTTAGGAGAAGATATTATATATAAACTGCAGCTGAAACAAGCTGCCCAAGGATGCCTGTATGTAGAACTTTCATTCCAGAAGGTAGGTCATTCCCTTGTGTCATCCTCCTCAGGAAGCCCTCATTAAAGATCAGTTTCCCCTCCAGGGTCACGGTGGTGAGAGCAGAGGGTGCCCCTATCCCGAACCCTTCCTAGAAGCTTTTCCCAACATGTCACCAAACCTCCCTCCACCACATAAACACACAGGAAAACCCAATCCTGTCAGATATTATATATCTTTCGATTAGAGGGAGACATATTCAAGCCAATACGTTTTTGGAATTTCTGGTAAAAATTTTTTTTTGTTTTATTTCTTTCTGGAAATCTTCCACACTAAAAAACAAAAAACAACAACAAAAAAATCAGTATAAAATATAATTTATGATTTAAAACAGAATTTTTAAGTACTCTGGAGCTGCAATAATTAAAACTATACATCTGGCATAGGGAAATAAGTCACTGGACAAGAATTTTTAGATAAAAAAAACTGAAGCCTATAGAAAAGTTTAGCATATCAAAGGTCATATTTCAAGTCAGTGGGGAAAGGTTGAAATGACTCAGTGAAGTGGTAATAGAACAAACAGCCATCTATATGGAAGGAAAAGAATTACTTCCTATCCTTTATAAAAATAAATTCTGGGCAGATGAATATTATGACAAAATTAAATGTTACAAGTACCAGGAAAAATATGTGGATATTTATTTAATTTTAGCATGACTGACATTTAAGACTGAAGCCATAAAGACAAAGATTCATGGATTGGACTACATAAAAATATAAAAAGCTTCTACAAATCAGTAAGAAAAAGGTGAAAACATCAAGAGAAAAATGATTAATGGGTAAAACCAAGCATTTTACAAAGATGATATACGAACAGCCAATAATCAAACACAAAATACGTTCAATCTCACCGCTTAAAGAAAAAAATGATCAGACATCTTTTTTCTCTATTATCAAATTGGTAAACATTTAAATAAGAGCACTGTATTTCATCGATTCTGACACTATTGACTATAAACAGTATCTGATTTTTTTTTAATGTGTCTTAGACTCAATGAAATATAGTAATGGTGAGTGTTGGTCATAATACAGGGAAACAGGTATTCTCACACACTGGTGGTCGGTCTGAAAACTGATACAACCTTTCATGTACATAGCCTTTGATCCAGCAATTCCTCCCCTAGGCATTTACCTTAAGGAAATAATTGTGTATGGAAAAAATTGAAAACATTTGTAATGTCCACCATAGGGACTTGGTTAGGTAAGTTAGGGTTTGTTTATACACGGGGTTGCAAAATCAAATATATTCAGAAGCCACCCAGCAATAATACATATGACTAAGCAAGCTGGAATTCAAGACAAGAGGGAGGAGTGAGATTGGGGCAAGTTTGAACATGGATCCTCCACCTAAAGGACGCAAATTAAAAATTATAAAAATGTTGTAGCAGCTCGCCTGTCATACATTTAGAAGTCTTAAAAATATACGTAGTACCAACAATGCCTAACTGAGGTACATAGTCATCAGGTTTGTAAACCCTGCTCTATACTCTGGAGTTCTTTGCACTCGTTAAAAACTGTGTTCAGGAGAAGATTTAATGATGTGGGGTTGTTAGAATCTCATAAAGATGGAAAAAACATAAGATTACAAAAATATGTATAGAATGTTCCAAGTCCTTTTTTAAAAAAGGTGTATAGAGAGCTGGGAAGGAATTTCTAATTGATCATTCTTATTCCTTTTTGTCAATCTATATTTACTAAAACTTTCACAATAAAAAATAAATAAATTTTATAGAGAGGCAGTTATTTTTAATGTTGAATGGATTATAAAGTGAAAAAGAGGCCAAGCTAGCCTTACTTACACAATAGACAAAAATCCATATGCCATATGAATATATTCATGTAAAATACTTCAGATGCTCAAGTTCAAATTATCAACTAATGGCTAAGAAAAGTTAGATGGCTCCTGTAGTAGGACTTTGGAGACATCATTACAACTATCATACAAAACTAGGTAAGTTCTCACTTCTGAACACGGTACTGAATAATATGGAGAATGTTCTAAACTTCAGACCTACCTAATCTAAATTTATTCCAATAAGGGAATGGTTTTGGGACAGGAACACTCCCCCCCCCCCCCGTGCCAGAATTATCCGAGTCTTTATTATATACACTACCCGCAAACTAAATGCTTTTACACTCCTCTGTTTACAACCTGTGCCAAACCCACAAGTATAAGGAAGGTGGGAGGGATGAATAAATGCTTACGGAACCTGTATACCTCTGAGCAGGACAAGGCTAATGAGTATGTAATAAAACACATTTTTACTATGGTTTAAAAGTTCACCTTTTGGCATTCTGGAAAGTGGGGGGTCACAGCACTCCATATGGAATCCTCTGTCACAGGAGTCACAAAAAAGCATATTATCCTGTAAGATAACATATTAGAGAGTAACTGAACCTGAAACCAGCTGTAAAAGGCCACAAATTCTTCTATTATCTGATTAACAATAATAAAATATAATGAAGGGGCAGAACGATCTGTGTTGAAATTTGACATCAGATGTATTTAAATCTTTAAAAGGAAAAGAGCACCAGTCTACAAAAATGAAAAACCTTAACACTGAAAACCAGCAATTTACCTGATGGATTACGGAGAGCCATACTTACTGCATTTTTGCCTTGGATTCTACATGCACTGCAGGTCTTGCATTCGATGCACTGCCACCTTAAGGCCTTTACATTTGTTGTTAATTCAGGACAAAATTTCAGACAGGATGGGTGTCCTATAAGAATAAGAAGCAAATTGCTTTATGGGAATGGTGTTTAGGGTTTTGAAACTCTCATTCCCTCATGTTTGATAGATAGCGACAATGTCCATGAAAGACCTCAAGAACTTGAAAATGCAAAAAGATCAAAAAATTCAAATTATACTTTCCTTTCTACCTCCCCCACCCTACCCCCACATGTAACTGAGTGACTATACAGATGTTTCCCTAAGAGAAATTTGGGAAATTTATACCAGTTCCCACCACAAGGCTTGGAGAACTTGAAGATAACGTATGTTCCAAGCATGTTCTCATCCCTGTGCCTTCGGTTCAGCTGCTGGCCTGGCCTCCTCATCAACCACCATTTATCCAAAATTTGCTGGTTTACTGGACTGTGAGAAGAGTATTAAAGTCCAAATAAATCCTGCTCTATGTAATGAAATCATAAAACTTAAAACGACAGCTAACAAAAAAAAAAAAAGGCTGCTTAACAATACAATTACAAATGCAAAAAAAAAAAAAACGAATATTACACAGAGAATATGCCATTGCTGAGATATACAGAGAAGATACCATTGCCATTTTGCCCCTGGGTCCCTGAATTTAAATTCTAAAAGTAGGAGCAGAAATTTGGATTTGGGAGTTAAGAAGTTGCCATAATGATCCAAGAAGCATACCCTTGGCAGGTTTCCCCCATTTTTCTGAGTATTCAACTTTTTCACACTGTTTTGAGCACATTTTTCATCTAGCTTCACCCATATCAAGGAAGAAAACTGGGAACCAGGGGGGCGGGGTGGGGGACAACACCATTCAACAAAGCTACCTGGGCCATACTGAGTCAGAGATTCCTCCTAAAGGTTTAGAGACTGTGAGCCTAGACTCTTTGGAAGACAGTTCAGTTTAAAATGGGATGGTCTTTTATCACACAAACCTGAGGTTTCTAAACTTCATTTTATTTTTCTAAATCTGGTCTTAAAATAGTAAGAACATTAGTAAATCCCATGTGAAAGAACTTATAACCAAGCTGCAAAAGAAACCTGAGGGTAATAAAAAAAGCAGATTCTGCTATTTCAAAACTGTTTTATAATTTCCTGACTTTGGCAGGCTCATTGTTTAAATATGTATTTTGGATTGCTGCCAAAAAGGTCCTCCTCCCTAAAGCTTAACAGGTGCTTCATAAAATTCCACCCACTAGGAGATTTGGCTTTTTGAAGTAAAAACATTCAAAATCAATCATCAATACCGTTAATAAAGCATACTATTCCTGAGTTAAAAAAAAAATCCAAACATCTGTATTTAAGATGTTGAGCAAATAAAATGTTGTCATAGGATTACAACCTCGGGCTGTAGAGACACCCAGGCAGATCCATTTAACCTATGACACCATTCTTTTATAAGGGCTCCTCTCATTCAAATGAGAAGTACAGAGGGAGGAAGTTGAAATATATAAAAATGGTATCAATCACCTCTTTCTGCTCAGGAACAGCAAACAAAGACAGCTTGCTTGTCTACTTTAAGAAGTATACTCTGAAGGGGGAGCAGAGAGATCTACTTTGATCACGGATTTCCACCCCCCGCCCTTTATATAGTTATGGGGGTAAGAACTCAAGTTTTAAAGAACAGCAATTTAAATTCCACCCTTAAAATAGGTCCCATCAGCTTAAAAGTATACCATTTACTTCTCTTTTTTCCCCCTTTTTATTACTTCCTGTAAGTCATACATCACTGGCACATATGACCTCAATTTCATGCACTACATTTTTCTCTACATTTAAATGTGCTTTTGTACTTTGTAGCTTAATATTTAGTAACTAAGGTAATTCACATCTTATTATATAGTTTACTATTTATTCTCACAGAGATCCTATGAAAATACTTTTTAATAATAACACATTTTGAAAATTAATGGATTTCAGCCACTGTCAATCAAGAGCAAGGAATATAGTCTTCCTCTTATTGCTTTTTCTCACTTTAAGCAGTATTATATCTCAAAACAACCATTTAAGCTACCCTATCAAATTCTAAAATCTTCAGCCTATCTTTCTGTTAAGCAGCAATCTTACCCTTATTTAACTCAAGAGAATTGGCCATAGATCCCTTCCAGCTCTAAATTTCTATAATTTTGTAAAGGAAGCTGATGGATGAAGAACCATTTCCATTTTATTTTCTTATGACCACTTTAAATAACACAAAAGACTGAGTCTTGATATACCACTACACAATTTTACTAATTAGATAAAGGATAAAAATGGTACTAATAATAAAATTCCTTATCTCTCATTTAACCATTCCAAAACTCAACAACTCCCTCTAAAATGTAGGATCTCTCTGCTGACACAATTCATACTGGTTTGTCTTTTTAGAGTTTGTTTTACTTTTGTGATGTGTAGTTTATCAGATATGAGAGCATAATATGTATTTATTCACTCATTCATTCTTATTACAAACACATATGAAGCACTAGTCACTTTCAGTAGTTTTATCCAGCAAAACCAAAGGAATATTGTTTAAAATTTAACAAGTACCAATGAAACCACAAACCAGTAGAAATAATTTTTGGAGGAAGTACTGTGGGAGAAAAAAAAACATGGGTTCTGTAGTAGATAGAACAATGTCTATGCCACAATCCTTTGTATCCTGTACCTATATTACCTGACATGGTAAAGGGGACTTGGCAGGTATGTCTAAGAGCACAGGGCTTAAGAGGAGGAAATTATCCTCGGTTATCTGGGTAGGCCCAATCTAATCATGAGTACTTAAAAGCAGACAATCTTTTCCAGATGGGTTAGTAAAATGAGATGAAAAAGGAAGAACATGAAAGATTCCACCCAGCTTTGATAGCTTTGAAGATAGAAGAAAGGGGAGACCAGAAGCCAAAAAATATGGGTGGCCTTTGGAAGCCAGGAATGCCATTCACCTAACATCCAGCAAGAAAATGGGGATCATGGCACAGCCAACATCATACTCAATGGTAAAAAACTGACAGCTTTCAGGATACCTGGGTGGCTCAACTGATGAAGTGTATGACTCTTGGTAACAGGGTCATGAGCCCCATGTTGGGTAGAGATTATGCTTAAAAAATAAATAAGTAAAATCTTAAACAAAAACAAAATCTGAGAGCTTTATCCCTAAAATCAGGAATAAGACATGAATGTCTGCTCTTACCACTTTTATTCAAAAGAATACTGGAAGTCCTAGACATGGCAATCAGACAAGAAAATAATAAAAGGCAGCTACACTGGTAAGGAAAAACTAAAACTTTCACTACTTGCAGAAGACATGATAGACTGTATAGAACACACAAAGACACCACCACCATAAAACTACTAGCACTAACAAATGAATTCAGTAAAGTCAATAGATATAGAAATCAATCTACAGAACTCTGTTGCATTTCTATAGGCCAATAATGAAGCAGCAGAAAGAGAAATTAAGAAAATCCCATTTACAATTGCACCAAAAATAATAAAAATACTTAGGAATAAACTTAACCAAAGAAGTGAAAGACCCACATTCTGAAAAGTATAAAACATTGAGAGAAATTCAAGGTGATGCAAAGAAATAGGAAGACATTCAATGTTCGTGAATTGGAAGAATATATATTGTCAAAATGTCTATACAACCCAAAGCAATCTACAAATTTAATGCAATTCCTATCAAAATACCAGTAGCATTTTTCCCAGAACTAGACCAAACAATCCTAAACTTTGTATAGAACCACTAAAGATCCTGAAAGACCAAAGCGATCTTGAAGAAGAAAAACAAACCTGGAGGTATCACATTCAGATTTCAAGTTATATACAAAGCTGCTGTAATCAAAACATTATGGAACAGGCACAGAAATAGACACATAGATCAATGGAACAGAATAAGAAGCCCGGAAACAAACCCACAATTATATGGCCAATTAACCACTGACAAACAAGGCAAGAATATGCAATGGGAAAAAGACAGTCTAGTCTCTTCAACAAATGGTGGTGGGAAAATTGGACTGCTCCACGCAAAAGACTGAAGCTGGTCCACTTTCTTATACCACTGACAAAACAAACTCAAAATGGATTAAGGACCTAAATATGAGGCCTGCAACCATAAAAATCCTGTAAGAAAGCACAGGAAGTAACTTCTCTTCAATGGCTGTAGCAACTTTTTTTCCGGATATGTCTCCTGAGGCAAGGGAAATGAAAGCAAAATTAAACCATTGGGACTTCATGAAAATTAAAAAGCTTCTGCATAGCAAAGGAAACAATACACAGAACTAAAAACAGGCTACCGAATGGGAGAAGATATTTGCAAATGACATATCAGATAAAGTGTTAGTATCCAAGATATATAAAGAACTTATAAAACTCAACACTGAAAAACCAAATAATCCAATTACAAAATGGGCAAAAGGTATGAACAGACATTTCTCCAAAGAAGACATACAGATGGCCAGGAGATACATGAAAAGATGCTCATCATCACTTATCAGGGAAATACAGATTAAAATACAATACAATATCACCTCATACCTGTCAGAATGGCTAAAATAAGAAACAACAAGTGTTAGTGAAGATGTGGAGAAAAAGGAGCCCTCGTATACTGTTGGCAGGAATGCAAACTGGTGGAAAACAGTATGGAGGTTCCTCAAAAAATTAAAAATAGAATTACCATATAATGCAGTAACTGCACTACTGGGTATCAACCCAAAGAATCAAAATCACTAATTCAAAAGGATATACGCATCTTGATGTTTATAGGAGTATTATTTATAACAGCCAAATCATGGAAGCAGCCCAAGTGCCCACTGATAGATGAATAGATAAAGATGTGGTGTATGTGTGTGTGTATAGCAGAGTATTATTCATCAATAAAAAAGAATGAAATCTTGCCATTTGCAACAACATGGATGGATCTAAGAGTATAATGCTAAGCAAAATAAGTCTATCAGAGGAAGACAAATAAATACCATATGATTTCATTCATACGTGGAATTTAGGAAACAAAATAAAGAAAAAAAAAGACAGTCAAACCAAAAAACAGACTTTACTATATAGAGAACAAACATATGTCACCAGAGGGGAGGGGAGTAGGGGATGGGTGAAATAGGTGAAGGGGATTAAGAGTACATTTCTCTTGATAGAGCACTGAGTAATATTTAGAGTTGTTGAATCACTATATCATATACCTGAAACTAATATAATACCGTACCTTAACCATATGGAATTAGATATATATATAATATATAATAATACATAATATAAATAATATTCACATTAGCTTCATGGTAAAAGAGATTCCCAAATGTATAGGGGGTGAAGAGATAATATAGAAAGCTTCCAGTTACTGATCCTGAGTTGAGAAAGCACATTCATAGTGGAATCGGAGAAGAAATCCAGACTGGATCCCTGAAGAGCAAGAGAGGCAAATTCTTTGGACATTTTAAAATTAATTTCTACTAGATTAGATTCTATTTTCTCTATCTTGTGTGATATTTTTTCGAATATCAGGAAATATTATCTTGGAAAATAACTTTGCCATCTTTTTTTTTAAAGATTTTATTCATGAGAGACAGAGACAGAGATGAGAAGAGGCAGGCAGAGGGAGAAGTAGGCCCCATGCAGAGAGTCCGATGTGGGACTTGATCCCAGGTCTCCAGGATCACACCCTGGGCTGAAGGCGGCGCTAAACCACTGAGCCACCTGGGCTGCCCCCTTTGCCATCTTTATGACTTCTGAAATATATACAAGTATCTGTTTAAAGAAAAGAAAAAGGAAGGGGAAGGAAGAGGAAGGAAGGGGAGGGTAGGAGGGAGGGAGAGAGGGAAGGAGAAAGAAAGAAAAAGAAAGAGAAAGAAAGGAAGAAAAAGAAAAGAAAAGAAAAGAAAAGAAAAGAAAAAGAAAAAGAAAAAGAAAAGAAAGAAAAGAAAAGAAAAAGAAAAAGAAAAGAAAGAAGAAAGAAGAAGGAAAGAAAGAAAGAAAGAAAGAAAGAAAGAAAGAAAGAAAGAAAGAAAAAGAAAGAAAAAAGGAAAGAAAGAAAGAAAGAAAGAAAGAAAGAAAGAAAGAAAGAAAGAAAGAAAGAAAGAAAAAGATAGATAATGGAGGGCTTGGTCCTACAAACAGAGGAAGTGAGTTCTGTCAACAACTTTGTGGTCATTTACAGCAGCAAGGGAAAACTAATGACCACTCTAACACTGGGTCCCTCGGACTGGCTATCTGACCAACCATCTATCCATCTGAGATGCAATAAGGGAAAAGGACAGACATTTTAGATCACATAGTTTCTAGCAGGAAAGAGACACATTAAATCAGAATTAGAACTAACGTGTGACAATAGGTGGCTCAGAGATATGGACAAATCTAGCAGGAGGTTAGAGGAAGTGCTCCCTCAAGAAGAAATCCATAGGATGAGTGGGATTAGATGGGGCCAGTGGAGGTGCAAGATGGAAGAGTAGCATGTGCTGGGGAAAGGGGGAACATGGCACACTCACAGAGGAAGGGTTCAGTAGAACTACTATGCACAATATGAGGGGGAAGTGATGCAGAAGAGGGCTAACCAAGAGAGGGTCTGGAGGCTATAGTAAAGAATTTGAATTTTTCCTAAGGGTAACTGGTAGCCACTCAAGTAAATCTGTGAATAGATTTCACTTAGCCTGCAGCATGGAAAAATGGATGAGAGGTGGGGGGTAGGGGGTCCAAGATTAGATTTAGGTTATTACAATAGGAGACCTGAGGGGGTCTGGTGGGAGTGTGTGGATGTAGAGAATGTGGGATATACATGAGAACATACAATCAAGATACTTTTGGTGATTCCTTGGTGTGAGAGAAGAGGACAGAGGATGGCTTGTGGCCATCGTGAGTGGCCAGTCATGTGCTGTTGGCTGCAACAGGAGATCCCTAAGAAGTACAAGGTTAGTTTGCTGAGATTTCTGTTGTTGCTGTCATGTTTGTTGCTTTGGGGTGGCAGGGATCCTGCAAGGATACTTAACTCTGAGATACCTAGAGAGTGCGAAGGACAGAAGCCTGAAGAGTAGAGACAAAGGAGCTAACAAGAGACGTGTGAAAGGAAGTGGTGACAGAAGACAATACAGTATCAGAAAAGCCAAAGGAAATGAACATTTAAGGCAGAAGATTTCCAACAGACCAAACAGAGCTGAGGACTAGCTGGTGTGACCTGAAAGATGTACACTAGAGTCTGATACAGACAGAAAACTGACCTCTAGATTTTGCTGCCACCCTGCATGATGTCAGTGCAACAAAAGGCCAGGCACCAGGTTTCTGCTTCCTGCTTCTCCGCTTGTGGGCTCGAGGAAGCTGGGGCTCACCGATCCTGCCATCTCCCACCTCTGTACTCCTCCTCTCTGGGTTCCATCCTTATGTTTCTCTCTGGTCATGGGTCTCCTTCCCAACCTAACCATTCAATCTGTGTCTACTCAATGTGATCCTGGACAACCAGCCAACAAATCTCTGAGGACTTTTGTCCAGTGACCTTAAGCCACTAGGCCATGTTTTAACTAGGCTTATTCATCAGCATACCGCACCTCACAGCTGATCAGAAAGCAGAGTTTTGTCCAAGGCTGACTACACACATAAAGACAAACCCAGAAGAGACTTCAGGTGTCTTGAGGGCAGACGGAGATTTGGCGCCACAGATCCTGTGCCCTTTGCTGTACACAAGGTGTTTTTTTCTTACCTTTCCAGCTGCATCACAGCAGCCTCTCTCTTGCTGCCGGTTTCAATGAGCTTCCACTTAGAATGATGCTGTAATTTTGAACTGTACACTTATCTTAGATTTGCTAATTTGAAAACACACATGCACACAACTCATCTGTAAGTAAGATTTAACCACCCAGCAATCTGAGCAGCAGACACAAATTTCATTTGGTATAATATCTAATACTTATGTGAAGCTAATTAAAGATAATTTGGTCTTAATGAGGCAAAGAGAATATAACAGTGTTAATTTCAAAGTAGGCTGATCCATGAAAGTCAAGTAAAATCACTTCCTAGGCCCAACATTCCCAAAGACCTAAATATGACTATCTGATGATTCCCACAGTCGTTATTAGTGGTTAGAATGAATAATCCTTCACGTCTGTTTTATAGTTCCTGATAATCCTCATATCACTGGATGCTCATGACTACCCTACGGATGCAGGGATGTGGATATAGCATCTGCATTCACATTTTATAGATATGAAAACTGCAGTTACACAGCCAGTAAGCAGAAGCCTGGAAAACCGT
Organism: Nyctereutes procyonoides; assembly: GCF_905146905.1. Lineage (NCBI taxonomy): Eukaryota > Metazoa > Chordata > Mammalia > Carnivora > Canidae > Nyctereutes > Nyctereutes procyonoides. The sequence continues at coordinate 62,921,674 of NW_026575046.1, forward strand.
ATTTGAGGCTGTGCACTCCGCACCTCACCTCATATTTTTACTACCTGCAAACTTGAATTATTTTTTCAAAGGAACTTTCAGCAGGAAAAACATAGTTAAAAGAAAATACTGCCCATTTGTAGCACTGAGCCACCTTAAAAATAGAGACATTTCTAATTGGCTTACTTTATGATGTAAGGAGAAGGAAACATTTATTACTCACATCTATGAAATCTAAGCAGAGTCTAAGTGTGACATCATACAAATGGTACTTCAGACACAGGCGACTACAAACCAACAGGCACATATGGGAAACACATTTAAGAATGATCCTCCTTGTGGGTTGCCATCTCTATTTCCTTTTTCTGGTTTTATACGGCTACGGGTATTTTTTTCACATAAACATTTTATATTAGGGAGTCCTTTGATCATTACAAAGCATTTCAATTCAATCTTAGAACCAATGGACTCTTCTGAGTGTGAGATAGTGGCCATTTCCATAGGGCAACTAGGGGTACGACCCATTCTGTAATTCTCACTATAGAAACTGGACTGGACCATGCCATTGGGCTTCCACCATTATCAGAAGGTACTATTGAGCCATGCCACCTTATTTTATTACCTTTGCTCAATAATCATCAAGTGTCACAATGGAACATCATAACTACAAGAATTCCCTCCCAAGCTCTCCAAAGAACAACTATATTTTACTTTCATTCTTCTATTTAAAGAGTAGTACAAAGCAAGGTCTACTCCTCTGATCTACCAGATGAACTGAATGTCTACAATGCATCTTCCTGAGATAGGAACAATGGTTTTTTTCTTGACTAAAGTAGCTAAATCCAGATTGGCACTGTATATTCAAGAGAGTATTAAATGAACCTCGACACTGAGCCAGATCCCAAGGTGGAGTCCAGAGAAGTTCTCTTAGCCATCCTCTACCCTAAACAAAGGGACATGATGCCCTCAGGGATTGAATTTCTGTCATGACCCATACCTTGACTCCAAAGCCTCAGCATTTTTCGACCTAAAGGAGGGAGGAGAGGGGGGACTGGCTCACAAAATGACTCTAGCTATATAAGCCTTCCAACACAGTATCATTAGTGCATTCTTCTCTATTTGTTAAAAGAGAAAACATAACATTATACCTACATACCCTGGTAAAGTAAGAAACTTTAGGGAAAAAAAATTTCGGTGACCTCAAAGTATAAAGGAGATCAAACCTCTCCTTTGGCAGGTTTTCAATTTGGGAAAGACGAAGGGAGATTGATTACATCAGAAAATCTAAGATCTACCTGTTTAGAATTACACCTTTATATCTTGTGAAGGAGGCCTTGGAGTTATGATCTAGTAGATAATGATCTCAAATTCCTTATCAACTCAAGTAAGTGTATCAGCAGAGGTAAGGAAATATATGAAGGGAACTTTTCTTCCCACATTTAAGAGCATTGTTAATCTGTCTGGGAGCCCAGACACATAGATACAAACAAACAAACAAACAAACAAACAAATAAATAAATAAATAAATAAATAAATAAATAAGGCAGTGAAGGTAGTTTCTAAAGTATTACCTTAAAAATCACAAAGGGTAAACCCTAGACAAGTGAACACAGCTAAACTGATCAGGCAGTTAAACAAAAGAATAATTCATTCAGAGTGAGCCTCGTGAGAAAACCCAAAAGATAACTCCAGAGTCAGAACTGATGAGTGAGAGGCTAGCACACCAGGATGAAACAGAGAGATTGTAGGGTTGAAATTTATTAAACTGAACATACAGATAATGTTTCCATGCCCTTTTGTCACTATCCATGATACCATGGGCAGGTAGAAAATTTTAATGAATCTGTAAAGCCCATCAAAAAGAGTGTCAGAATCCATTTCTCAGGCAGAGTTTGAAATGTCTTATTTCCAAGGCTCTCCTCTCCTAGCTGGGTCCTGAAAGCTGCAGAACCACACAGAGCTCATCCAGTTAAACCTTTTTAAGAGGAGGAAGAATCATTACATAACACTGGCATTCCTCAGTATGAAACATTTCCTCTAGCCAACCATCAAGTGGCTGTCAAAAATGATGATAAGCTTTGGAATTGCTTGCGGCAATCAAGGACAATATCCAACATGCCAAATAATGACAATGGCTGACGTTTATAGCACACTTGCCATAGTGTTATAGACCCTGTCCTAGGCTATTACGTCCACAAAATCCAAGAGGTAGGTGCTACCAGCATCTAATTTTCTAGTGAGGAAATCAAGGCACAAAATAGTTAAGTAATTAACTCCAGGCAAAAGAACTGGGCTATGGCTGGCTCTTGAGTTTTTCTTAACCACTACACTATACTGACTTCCTGAATGATAGTATGCTATATGGTATTTTGCAGGTTTGTTTTTGTTTTTAAAGATACCCAAAATTAAAGAAATATTTGGTTGTGAATGTTAAAATAACACTGGGGAAAAGTTTCAGTAGGCTGAGAGAAGAAAATGTAAAGATTAACACAAAGAGATTACATTTTAAAAATTCAATTAACTACTATTCAATCTGTTGAGGGTGTATATGTGTGTGTGTGTGTGTATGTGTGTGTGTATATATACACATATGTATAACTACATATTAAACTATATATAGGGTGGCCAGGGTGGCTCAGTCAGTTAAGGATTCAACTCTTGGTTTTGGCTCAGGTCTCAGAATCCTGTGATCATGCCCCAAATCAGGCTCCCCATTCAGCAGCAAGTTTGCTCATCTACCTCTCCCTCTGCCCCTCCCCCTGCTCATGTTCTCTATCTCTCTCTTAAATAAAGAAAAAAATTTTATATAAGTATAACATACATATATATAACCTAGGCAACTATAGCACATGATCAGCTAAAAGGAAGACTGGCTTGGTAAGACAAAGTCTTTCCATGTAAGCACAATTTGACTTTTATTTTCCATTTTATTTTTATTTTCCATTTTAAAGGCTGGTCTTAAAATCTTAGATTGAGAAAAAGGCAGGGGTATCAGTACCTTGACAGTATTTTGAATAATATTGCAATTTGCCAACGGTCAGTCCCGTGTCCCCACCTACCCATTCCTTGATTTCAACATCACTTTCTATTTGACGACTCTTTTCCTATCTTATTGTAGGCGGTTTGAATTTTTTTCATGCCTGATGATTTCTTGATTCTGTCATTGCAGTTCTCCAGGACACTGCCCCTTTCATTTAGTCACACAGAGCTGGGTTGTAATACTAGATTTCACCAGTAGGCGTCATGACCTGAAACACTACATCTTCCAACTCCAGTGTCTCATAAACAGACCAAGGGTTATAGAAAACAAGTGTTCTAGTTGTATTCAGCTTAAAAACTTAGAATTCATTATACTGAATTTACCTGCAATATAAAACACTCCCTAGTGAATTACTAATGCTGGTATGAAATCAAAGCTTAATTATAAATATTAATATATAGTGTTATACAAACATATATAATATCTTTGTCACTGCTAATATACTTACCTTTCTTCCCTCTACCTGCACTTACTTTTAAAATTTACAACCTATGCTATAACCAGATAATTGCTTTAAAAAACAAATGCAAGTGTGATAGAAATATAAATAACATAGCTATAGAAGAGGCACTGTACAGACATACAAAACAATACCAACTTACCGCTACTGCCACAATCTGCACAAGAGAGGAGTTCTTCTGGTTTCTTTTCACGATTTGATTCCTTAGTCCCCAAACAGAAGCTACATATCGGAATGGGATCAGCACGGGGCTATGATAAAATTAAAATGGAAAAATACTGTCAGTTTTCCATTTCAAAATTAAAAAACATTACAGTCAAAGGCAAAAACACTGCTGAATAAGGTATTCCAATCAACATTTTCTAAGAAAAAAAGTCTCCTTAATTATCTGATGCTAAACTATTACCTAAATAATGCATTTAAGGATAATATGTAAGATACAGAAGTAATTTTTATTAAACCAATGAAATCTAAGGCCTTTATATATTATATAACCTTGCTAAAATGAACATTATTATTAAAGATTCTTTCGGGGGTGCCTAACTTAGCTGGCTCAGTCAGTAGAGCATGCGACTTGATCTCAGGGTCATGAGTTCGAGCCTCGTGTTGGGCGTAGATATTACTTTAAAAAAAAACATAAAAAGGGGAAATGAAATTATGGGAAATCGCAATCATTCCCATAATTTATAGGCCTATAATACATTGATTCATCTATTCAGCATTATAGTTTATGAATATCACCTAGTTGTCATTTCAGATTGTTCAAGTAAACTTTATCAAATTGGGGCACCTGGGTGGCTCAGTCAGTTAAGCATCTGCCTTCTGCTCAGGTTTTAATCCTGGGCTGCTGTGATGGAGCTCTGTGTTGGGCTCCCTGTTCAGCCAGGAGTGGGCTTCTCCCTCTGCCCCTCCCCCTGCTCATGTACTCTCTCTCTCTCTTTCTCTCAAATAAATAAATATTTTTAAAAAACAAAACTTCATCAAATGTTTTAGTGCAGGTTACTATTTTTCATCTATTAAATTTTTGACGTAAAATATCGGTAAGTTTTCAGGTGATATAATAACAGAGCTGGAACTGAATAAGAGCTTTAAAATTCTGTAGGGTCACCTAGGAGGCTCAAAAGATCATTAACAAGGACTTTCTGGCACCAAGGTCTTTAAACGTAAACCACAACATGACACACAAAGGAGATAAACTCTCAATCTCTGAAATTCCCACTTTAATAAAAAGAACAACAAAACATTTGTCTAACCCCCAGTACTCTAGCTCTCACTGAGGAAGTTGCTTTTAACAATGTATTATGTCTGCATACATCTCAGTGTCTCCATTGTTATTTATGGCTACCAGCGATGCTAATATTCCATTCATATGAATAGTTGTGCCTACAGATCTGGTCACATTTATTCTGAACAGCCAAAACTGTATGAAAATTAAAATTTTATTGCATATTCTAAGCCTTCACACATGTTGTCTCTAGCCATCTGAATGTAACTAGAACGTATTTATATTTGAATATCATGAATCAAAAATTCAAGGCAAGAAAAGTTAGCATAATCATACATGTTTTTTTAATGTAAATTAAAAACAAGACTTTGCAAGGTCTAACTTTTAAAATACACATCAGCATAGAATAAACCTCTCATTTTTTCAGCTACTCAATCCCAAATGCCTAATTAATACATCGCCTGATACACAGTAGGCACTCAAAATATATGTTAACTGAATAAATGGAAGAAACATATGCTAGTTGAAAGAAGAAACCCTCATCTCTAAGATAGTATTTCAAATGGTTATAATGATTCCAACAAATGTCTTGGTTCACTGTGAAAACATGTCATCAGAAACCAGAATTCATCTTATGACTGAGGATTTGCAAAATTGTTCAATATGATTGTTAATTTCATCTTACAATATGAGTGTTCATTATCTTGCCCTTATTTTCAGTTTAATTTGTTCTTTTAATATGCACAGGCTTTACTTTCTGAAGTAGCTATGCAAATGTGTTTTTGTAGCCCCACTTAAAAAGCAGAGTATAAAACACTTTGTACTAGAAAAACCCAAAAAGACAAGCTACAACAAATTGGTCACTGACTCTAGCCACAATTTTTTAAATGCCAGATAATCAGCACTGCATAATTATGGATCCATAGTTATTACTTGCAACTGCTCAACTGTAGTACCTTGGGAACACTTTTGTTCCTTTAAATAGCAATTAAAAGAACAATCTGGTTTTAAAGTGACAACATTCCCCTGATAGATTCTAGCTAAAACCCAGTCTTTGTACTAATGGGATTCCTGCTTTCATTTGATATAACAATGCTCAAGCCATTGCTGCCACCCTTGTGGTGATAAATAATTTACAAAATGTCACATATCATTCATGCAATGAAACAAATCCAAATCCGCAATCCCATTTTTCTTTCCCCAATGAATTTTTAGCTGTAAGAAAGACATGGCCATCAGCCAGCACTCGTGCTCATTTTTCGTTTTTAACTAAAGGTAACACAAAGGACAAAGGTTGCTAGTAGTTCATGGCCAGAAAGACTGATGTCCCACACTCTGCCCAATAATAGAAAGCATAGATGCTATCACTTCATGCTACATTCAAGTGAACCCCACCACCACGCTGATGTATGCTCACAACCATTTATTTTAAGGATAACTATCTCACAATACTCTATAAAACCACTGCATTATACAGAAATGTCTGCCCTGCTGAATTATTGATAATTCAAAGCACTTTTTGCTAACCTCAGTACAGCCGAGTCTAATTAACTTTAAAAAATTGTCACTTGTAAGAAATGGAACTTTTACAGTAATGCATGTAAATGGGTCACAAAATTATTATGATTCACTACTCTCAATCAGACTTCATATAAACTGTTTCAAAAAATAATCCCTGGTAATAGATTAAAATGGATTGTAGTCAGAAAGAGGTCCAAATAAAAAAAAAATAAAAAAGAGGTCCAAATAAATGGCAATTCGATTCTACACAAGTCCACCACAGACAAATCATATTTAAGAGGGCTGAAAATGAAACAAAACATGTCCTAATTCTTAAATCACTTTCTTTGAAATTTCACAAAGGCACCTAACCTGTTGATCACATTTTCTTATCAACATGATTAAATATTTCAAACTAATCTCAAGAATTAACACCTATGATGGATAGGTTTAAACTCTGCAACCTGCTCAGGAAGCAACTCCTCTTCATCTCCCATGCGATGGTCCCAGTGTAGCTGCTAAGTTAGAGGCCACATTACACTATCTCATTTAATCACCCTAACAATCCTGCCAGGAATGTTTATTATTATGTCCATTTTCTAATGTTGTACAAGTTCAACTGTGGAACTGGGATTCAAACACAGGTCTGTCTTCACTAAAGCCCATTTCTCACCTTCAGTACTTACTATCCTGCCCCCTACTTCTCTCCTCTCAGAAAAACAAATATTTAAAATTATCTTTCCATCAGTGGGAATAATGCTTTATTAATGTGCTCATAATCTTCTCCATTCAATTTCTCCCAAGACCAATGGCATCTTTCTAAAACTATTTAAAAAGCAAACACTAATATCCTATAGATTATTTATTAATTACAACAGCAAAAAAAGGCACCTTAACAATGGAGACACCTCCTTAACGAAATGATCAAACCTATCACCAGTACATGACAAATTGACATTATGTGTCTCCCAAGTGTGGCATTAAAGGACTCAGCACAGCTTATGCAGTATTCTTGCTGGAATTATTTACCTCAAATCTAACCATAAGGAACAAATCAGGCAAATCCAAATTTAGGGACATTCTGAAAAACAACTGGTCTGGACTCTTCGAAAAATGTCAATGTCACCTAAGACTCAATAAAGGGCAGAACCAATTTAGGCAACTAAAGTGCCCTGAAAACTAAATACAAATATGGATTCTGGATTATTTAAAAATTACTCTGGGGCACCTGGTTGGTGCAGTTGGTTAAGCATCAAACTTTGGGTCTCAGGGTCCTGAGATCAAGCCATGTACCCGGCTTGGCTCTCAGTGCAGAGTCTGCCTTTCTCCCCACACTCTCTTGCACCCTCTAGAATAAATCAAAACATCTTTAAAAATATTTACCCACATCTATTAAGGACATTATTTGGATAATTAGGGAAATACTAAATAGTAGACAATATATAATAAACTGGATAGAACAAATTTCTTTGGTCAACACTGAAGTTGTATTTATATGAGATTGTCCTCATTCTTGGCAATTATGTGCTGAAATATTTTGGAGTAAAGTGTCAAGATGTCTATAACTTAAGTGTATATACAATTTTCCAAGCAAAACACTGGGGATGGGGAAAGGAAATAAAATAGTACCCCTCTCCACTCTTAAAAAAAGATCTACAAAGGATTGTATTATTATATAATTGGGTTACAAGCATTTATAAAATAAAGTATCTCAATCCAATTAGTGATTCATGGGCAATACAGAGGACAGAGGATGTGTCAATCCATATTGTAGGATACCAACACTCTCGAGGACAAATGACCCAGTTTTCTTCAACAAATAAATTAAAAGGGAGACAGAGTGAGCAAGCAAGGAAGAGAGAACAACAGATACAGGATAAGAGCCAATAGATTAAGAGAGATTTAAAAGGCTAATGTGCTGATCACAGTGTATGGCCTTATCCTGATAAGGATTCAAATAAAGTATAAAATAAAACAAAATAGAATACCCACTAAAGGAACTGGGGCTAGTCAGCCTTAAAAAGACTATTGGAAAGGAACAAGCTGGATGTCTTCATCCAAGGGAAAGGGTTAGATTTGTTCTTCATGGCTCCAGAGTACAAAACTTGAACAGGGGGCAGCCTCGGTGGCGCAGCGGTTTAGTACCGCCTGCAGCCCAGGGTATGATCCTGGAGACCCGGGATCGAGTCCCACTTCGAGCTCCCTGCATGGAGCCTGCTTCTGCCTCTGCCTGTCTCTGCCTCTCTCTCTCTCTCTCTCTCTGTCTCTCATGAATAAATAAATAATTAAAAATTAAAAACAAAAAACAAAACTTGAACAGGGCTTACTCTAGAGGAATTAAACTTTCCAACAGAAAGGTCCAGAAATTGAACGAATTGTTTTTCCCTGCTTCCTTTATTTTCTTTTTAAAATTGTGGTAAAATATACATAATGCAAAATCTACCATCTTAACTATCTTGAAGCATATAGTTAAGTGGCATTATGTATTTGTTGTACAACCAATATCACCATCCATCTCCAGAACTATTTCATCTTCCCAAACTAAAACTCTGTCCCCCTTCTACTTTCTGCATCCATGAATTAGACTATTTATTCTAGGTACCTCATATAAGTGGAATCATACAGTCTTCATGGAATAGATCATGGAGAGGCTAGATCAGGATGGTGAGGATGCCACAGAAGACAAAGCAACCTCACACAAGCTGGGGATCAGGGACCCTTCAACAGTCCTTTCCAGGTCACATATTTTAATGATTCCATTGCTGGATAGTCTCTGAGGCTCTTCCCAACTCTGCTTTAATTTTTTATTGAATTCTATTATACTTAAGACATTTTAAAAGTCCGCAGGACTCTCAACCTCGAAATTAAATAACCTTTTCTGAGAAAAACATCCCTTTAATTCCAAGACAATTCACTTTCAGAAGGTTTATATTTGTTCATGGTTACTTTTGTTTCTGCCGAGAAGGAAACATGTTTGTTAACTTGTCAGTCTAAGCAAATGGAGAAAAAGAACGTTCATGCTAGATTGGAGCCAGCTGCACATCCTCTTTGACGATCACAAAAAGAGGTTTTGTCTCCATGATCTCTACTCAGCATAATCAGGGATACAACATAGCCCTCTCGTCCCATCATCCCCTATGGATTCATCTCCTTGAGTCATCTAGAACTTTCCTGAATCTACTTAAAAGACATACCATGTTAGTAGTTCCTAGTGTTAAAAGAAACTCAGCATTTTTCATTCATATATTCATACCTGTATCATTGTATGACCTGGATTTCAATATTGATCTCTAAGCCACAGGTTTCCTCAACCATAAAAGGGCACAATAGTGTCCATGTTGTCTACTCAGGGGTTCCTAAGGCTCAAATAAATGTGAGTGTGTGAAAGTACTTTGTACACTATAAAACTCTAATCAAATATTATGATTATTGCAAAATGCACTTTGGCTATAAAAATAAAAAGAACAAACAACTTCAAGTCCTTAACAAACATCGGCACAAATGAATTGTTGTGGAGTTTAGAATTATTCTATAATAGACTCTGACTCTGAGTCCCCATGATAAATATTAATCTTAGAGGTTTTTTTTTTTAACGAATTAATCACGGAATAAAAGAACAGGATAGAAAATGTCTAAATGTCTTGATTGAGAGCCAAGAGGCTTGATTTAATAAAAGGAAAGGTCAAAGAAATGGATACCAAAGGAGGAAAAGCACAAATATAAAATTGTAAATGAATAATACCACAAAAATAAACAAAGATGAATATAAATCCTTTATACCCAAGTATCAAACAGTTGATCTTCAGAGAGCGTTTTCTACACTTTAGCTCAGACAACTTAATTTGGTAACTCCAAAGTGAGTTGTATAAAAGGGTTTTAAGGCTTGTCCGAATGCATCTCTTTAAATTGCACCCTTTTATCATCTTGTACCGCAATCTGAAGTTTAAGTAATGCTTTGCTGTTTACCAGAATGCTCTTGTCAAGTGTCTTACAAGTGACAAACACAAAGCCTGTGAGACAGGATTGTGGCTTTTTCTGTCTCCATTTTACAGGGTAAGTTAAGTGCCTCCCTAAGGTCACACAGCTATCAAGAACAGAGGGACCCAGTCTGCTGACTGCAAGCCCTTTGCTCTTGCGCTTTTCCATGGCTGGTCCCTCATTTCCTTTGGAGCTTGATTCAGATATCACCTTATCAGAGAGGCTTATCCCCGACCATTCTCTCTGAAATTGCATTCCACCAGCACCACTCTGGATCCCCCAGGCCTTGCTTTATTTTTCTGCATCGCATTCATCACTGCCTGACATATTCTGTATCGTTTGTCTATTTTGTTTCAGTTACTCAACTATCAAAGCTCCATTCTGAGGGCAGAGACTTTGTTCACTGCTGCAGCTCTAGCTTCAAAGCACATATGTTGAATAAATGAACAAACTGCTTTGAGGTGAGGAAGCGGTTCCTCTGGTTCAACAGGTCCTAGAGACGATTGTTCTTTAACACATATCCTAATAACCATAATATGACGTGGAAAGCAACCATCAATGCCAAGGTGACTTCCGTGGCTGTCCAATCTAAAGGCTTTTTTCTTACTCTGACCACTTATAATGAATGACCATTTGGGTATAATTGTACTTTTCTAAGTATAACCCGACAAGATAAAACCAACATTTAAATATCAGCTGGGAGGAAATCATCTCACGTGATAGTCACTATAAGTTGTATGTAAAATAGATCCGGGGATGTGCCCAGTTGCTAGTAACCTGTCAGCTTCCTTACCTCTTTATTCTCTCTCAAGAAAAAAATCATGTTTAAAAAAAAAAAAAGTAGTGATAGTCAAGGAAGATGAATACCACTGAGGGAGAATAACAAAATTATAATAAGAAGACAATCAATCTATTAAAAATAGTTTACAAATTTTGGTGGTTTATTATCACTAGTGAATTATTTCCCACAAACTTCACTACTGATTACACAGGTACAAGGGAGGTTAAAAAATGTTTTGTTTTTAGGGTAACTTTTTGACACTTCTCTAATAAAGAACTGACTTTGTTTCTTACCACTTAACCCACTTATTCACTGATCAAGCCCACTCCTAATTAGGATATAGATCACACACACTCAGCATTTCCCTTTACGGCAATCTGCTGTAAGATGTAGTCTTTGAAAATACACTAACTCTAAAAGTAGAAACTCTCGTGATGATCTAAATTGTCCTGGCTTTGAGGAGCATTATCTTGTTCCTGTCGGCATGTGCTGTAACTGTGGTCAGTATAGCTATGTCTCTGCAGGAAGGTTTGGTGACTGGCTCACCTCGTAGCTGTGGTGGGGCCACTTCAGATCCTTCAGGGGCACAGGAGAACCTTGTTTGTGACATGTCTGTTGCCATTTTCTCTGCACTCACAGATCCAAATTTGTTTTATTATAAGGCTATTTATTCGTGCAACTCTATTATGAATTTTGACCTGAACAGATGCCTAAATAATTTCTTCCAGAAGATAATTGGAGATACACTTATTATAAGACTTCTCACAGGCAACAATTTGACCATAATTTTACACTCGCCACATAGATTTTTGTTATATCACCTTCCCTGCTCATTATACTTCTCTGTGGGTAATTGGTTCTGTGAGGGAGCACCACATTATCCCCACTGGCTTTGGATTGAGTTTCTGCATTACTCTGGGCAAAAGGATTTATTATTGCTAATGTATGGAGATCTTAAATGTGACTGCTATATTTTACCTCCTTGTCACAGTGAAGAGGGTTCTCTGTATTTTAAGAGTGGCAAGTAAATTAAATCTAATAAAATAAAAATATTTAAAAGCATCCCTATACATATTTATAAATATGTCACTGCTTTTTTCATTTAAAGAATCACTTCGAAACAAAAACAATATCAATGAGCAATACTGGGAAATGCCTGCAGTCGGAGATTGATTTAGAAGCGGAAAAATAGTAAAACCTTGGCCTCAACGAAATAAGAAAGGGAGAAAAGGGAAGACTTTCTAAGAACATCAGCCCCAACAGTTATCAATTGTGTGGAGCTAATTGAAATGCTTACACTGTATCTGTACTCTAGAACTTGTTCTAATTAGGCAGGTGGGCCATTTATAAGAGTGCTGATTAAGGAAAGGGATTCTATTGAAAGGAAAGAAATCTAATCTGGCATACTGCATTTAACAATAGCATCTCATTTTTGGGGGGTGTTATTTATTTGTTTTGGTTTTTGGAGATAAAACCTACAAATTTGCAGAGGGTGGGGAAGCCAATGGAACAATTGCCTTCCCCAGCATCTTTAATTTCTTATCTGGACAGGGACTTGGCTTTTAAGATTTCATCTGAACGTCTCTCCTCCACCCCTACCATTAGAAACTGCAGATACTGCATTTATCTTCTTAAGAGGGATCAAAGTCTGATTCAACACAGCTGGAAATTCAACACATGGTTACAGGAAGTCTGCTTAGGATTTACAAACTATTCTCTTTGGCAAGCATGTCACAATATTAGCAATATAATATAAACTCTACTCTAGGTTTTGAAAAATGGAATTTTAAAATCAATTCATATTCAAGTGTCACAAATCTTTAATGTTTCTTTTTTTAAACTTTATTATTTTTTAAAAGCAGTTTTAGATTTACAGGAAAATTGAGAGGAAGGTACAAAAATTTCCCCTATCTCCCTGCCCTCACAGGCATAGTCTCCCCCATTTATCAACATACCCCCACCAGAGAGGTACCTTTGTTATAAGTGAAGAACCTATAATGACACATCAAATCACCCACGCCCATTGACTATATCAGGGTTCTCTCTTGGCATTATACATTCTGTGGGTTTGGAAAAATTTATGATGACATGTATCTACCAACATGGTATCATACAGAGTATTTTCACTGCCCTAAAATATCCGCCTATTTGGTCTCTCCCTGCCCTCTAATTCCTGGCAATCACCGATCTTTTCTACTATATCCATAGTTTTACCTTTTCCAGAATGTTATATAGCTGGAATAATAAAACCGGCTTTCTCAGGTGCCCTAAGGCATCCATTTTAATCTAGATGTGGTGCCAACTACCCCACATAGGCACAAAGTGAATTACAGCCATTCTCATTACCAATTCCACCAAGAGAAACCTGTGTTAACTGCTCAGAGACACAGGCTTTGAATTTGTTGTAATTAGATTCAAACAGGGAAGCAAAATGACAAGAAGAGACACAGGTAGATAGATATTAACAAACTAGAAAAGTCACATGTTAGTTTCTCAATGTTATCATCACCATCAGCACCACCCCTGACAATGTTCTGCATTCACAGAGACTTATGCCACTTAAGATGGTATGTACTGTTCAATAAGTTACTAATGTTTACTCAGCACCCAACTATGCCAAAGAGACTATAATTGGTACTCCAAGTGCTTGTTATCACAGAACCAACAGAAGTAGTGTAATTCCATTACCACACTTAATTCTCAATTGCCCTGTGGGCACATAAACCATCTGGTGTACAGAATTTCCACGCCCTTGACTTTTCTGCTTTTGTTTTCCTCACTTTCAGACTACCTCTGACCCTTTCAACTGTAGTAGTCATAAGCGGTAGGAAAAGAGAATTGTTTGGATAATTACTATCTGAACGTCAAGAGCTCTGATCTTGTTTTTTTTGGACTCTTCCCTAACCTCTTTGTGATAGAGGGTCTATATCTAATGTCTTAGGCCAAGCACCACACGAGCATTTAAATGAACGTTATTGGTGACTCTCTGCTCTTTGGTGCTCCAGCATCCCTGCAGGCTGTGTGGGAATTGCACAAAACATAAACCTCTCCCCCTAACAATGCAAGCTACAGCAAGGCCAGGAAGAAACACCAGATGTCACAGGCTTTCCCTCCAGGGGCAAAGATTTTTAAGCTCAATTTCCTAGAACTTTAAGTCTTACAGAAGCCTACTAAAGGATATGCAAGAGGTAAAGGAAAGCTCTTTGTTTTTGTGAAATCTTTTTTCTTTTTTGTATATTTTAAGTTAAAGCTTAGTACACTATGAGCTCTTTGAAGGAGATCCTTGTTGTTTACCTAAATCACCATACATAATGAAGAACTATACACTGTAGACGTTTGATAAATATTTGTCGAATATATAAATTTAACATTATTTCTCATACCTGGTACTTTCTCCTCATTTCATAAATTACACTTTTACTTTAGTATATAAATGGTAAATGAAGAAATAATAGAACAGCATATGGTTATGGGCAGCAATAAATACTTTTTGAATGTTTGCCCATTTAGAACCTTCACATCCACCCTTATATTTTTTTTAATTGTAAAATACACATAATATGTACCACTTTAACCATTTTTAACTGTAAAGTTCAGTGGCACTAAGTACATTCACATTGTTGTACAACTAAGTTAATGTGTATTTTACATATAATGAAATGGACAGCTCAAAGTTTAGAAAAAAATGCATACACTCATGTAAACACACATCTCTCTCAAGATTTAGGACACTCCCATAACTGCAGAAGTTCTCTCCTGCCCCCTCCCAGTTAAGTCCTTCCCAAGCAGCTACTACTCTGATTTCTACCACCATAGTTTGATTTGGTCTGGAACTTCATGTAAGTGGAACCAAACACTGAATTCTTTTAGTGGAGCTTCTTTCAACTAACTGTATTGTCATATTTATCATATTGCCGCATATATCAGTAATTCATTTCATTCAGTTCTTGAATAAAACTGTTAAGAACATTCTTATGTAAGTACCTTTGTGGACATATGTTTTCATCTCTTGAGTAAATATCTTGGGGTAGAACTGCTGGGTCATAAGGTAGGAAGATGCTTAACTTTACTAAAAACCTATAACTAGATTAATCGAGAAAAGGAGAAAAGTTAATTACCAAAATAAAAGGTAAGAAGGGGTATCACTACAAATCTTGAAATCATTAAAATGATGGGAGGTGACAACAGCTTTCTGCCAATAAATGAGACAACTCAGATAAATAGGCAACTTCATTGATCGAATTAACAACACAAGAGGAAACAGAACATCTGAATAACTCTAAATCCATTAAAGAAAATGAGTCATTTTCTCTAGGCCCAGACAGCTTTGCTGGTGAAATCTTTCAAAGATTTAAGAATACCAATCTGCATGATCTATTTAAAAAAAAAAAAAAAAAAAAAAAAAAACAGAGAAAGAGGAAATATTTCTCAACTAATTTTATTAGGCCAGCATAAGTCTGATACCAAAATCATATATGAAAACAGTACCATAAAAGAAAATTAAAAGAACCAGTATCCCTCATTAACATAAGCTCCTATTTGTTTTCTTCTTAAATTTTACTTTAAAAAAAAAATCTCAACTTTACTAAGGTATAATTGATATATAATAAAATGTACTCTTTTAAAGTTAAATACATATATTTATACAATTGTCACAATAGAGAAACAGAACCTTTTTATCACCTCAAAATTTCCTTTAAGAGTGATTATTTGAAGGGGATTAAGAATACACTTTACTGAGCAATGTATAAAATTGTTGAATCACTATATTTTATACCTAAAATGAATAGAATATATTAACTATACCGGAATTGAAAACAATACAAAACAAAACGAAAATCAAAAGACAAGTTCCCTCAAACATTTCTGCAGCCCATTCCCTCTGCAGACCCAGGCAACTACTTATCTCTTTCTGACGTCATACATTATTTTGGCTGTTTTTAGAATTTCATGTATGAAATCATACTATATATACTCTTTTGTGACTTCTTTATACTCAGCATGTTTTTTATCTTCATCCATGTTGTTGCATGTGAGTAGTTTATTCCTTTTAATGCATAGTATCTCACTGAATAAATATATCTTAGCTTATCCACTCACCTGTCGATGGACATTTGCAATCTACAGTTTTGAGCTTTATGAATAAAGCTAATATGAACATTCGTGTAAAAGTCTCTTCGTATGTATGTTTTCGTTTCTCTTTGGTAAATACTTACGAGTGGAATTGCTCGGTCATAATGCTAAGTGCATGCTTAACTAAAGTGTCAGTTCTTCCATAGTGATTGTACCATTTTACACTCCCAGGATTTGCATTTGATATTGCCAGTCTTTTAAATTTAACCATTCTGAGCAGTGCATGGGCATGTCTTGTTGTTGCTTTTAATGTGCATATCCTTGATTGCTAATGATGTTAGATATATTTTCATGCACTGAATGGACATTCAAATATCTTCTTCTGTGCAATTTCTGTTAACTCTTCTGCCCATCACAACGGTCTAATGCAATATATTGCCAGACCCTCTACAGTGAAAAATGTGTTGTCCCAGCTAGTGAGAATGCTACAGGATGTTTTCACTTGCCACTCTCTTCAGGTGCAGAGAGTTATGTCATCCAAGGACATGAGACATGCCCCTTCCTGAAGTGGCCCATGTCCCAAGTGGTACAAGTCCTCATCACTGACTGATAAATAAATATATAAAGGGAAGCTTAACTTGACCCAATTCTTATCCCAATTCTGTCCAACCCTGAAGAATCAATCTAGCTGCAGAGCTTCATATGAAGTCAGCCAAAGCAGATACTGAGCTGCATCACTGCTCTGCTCCTCCCTCTATAGGATGCAGCTTCGTTGCCCATCCTCCCACTACAGTGATAATACTAAGGGCATCCCTTAATAAGTATTCTACATACAAAACACTTAGTGTTTTAATATAAGAGGAATCCTATTAAGAACTCTTCTCTAGATAGTGGTTCTTAATCAGGAGGAAACATCAGAATCACCTATGTAGCTTTTGAAATACACACACACACACACACACACACACACACACACAAGTCATACCCCCAGATTTTGATTCAACAGGTCTGGGGTTGACATTGGCATTTTAATTTTTTAAAAGCTTCAAGAAGATTCCAGTGGTATCCAGGTTAAGAATCAGAACTGGGGATCCCTGGGTGGCTCAGTGGTTTGGCACCTCCCTTCAGCTCTGGGCATGATCCTGGAGTCCCGAGATCGAGTCCCACATCGGGCTCCTTGCATGGAGTCTGCTTCTCCCTCAGCCTGTGCTGTGTCTCTGCTTCTCTCTCTCTCTCTCTCTCTCATGAATAAATAAATAAAATCTTTAAAAAAAAAAAAAAGAATCAGAGCTGAGTGATTAGGGCATCTAGGAGTGCATGCTCAGGAGAGTCTAAGGTGTGGGAAAGTACAGAGCAATGCAGCCACTGATATTCACTGCCTACTCTTAACAAATGTAGGTCTAAGGGCCCCAAAGACATAAGAGAGCTCTTGAACAAGCTTTTAAAGGTAAGAAAAAAAAATACTTAAATGTTAAAAGACATAAGCCGGGCTTAAGGGGCACCTGGCTGGCTCAGGAGGTGGAGCATACAACTCTAAATCTTGGGGTTGTGAGATTGAGAAACACATGAGGGGTGGGGCTTACTTTAAAAAAATGTTTTAAATCTCTTCAATGCAAGGTTATTTTGTTGGTTTTAAAATTACATATGGAGCATCTGAGTGGCTCAGCTGACTATCTGACTCTTGGTTTTTGGCTCAGGTCATGATTTTGGGGTTATGGGATCAAGGCTCACATTGGGCTCCACACTCAGCATGGAGTCTGCTTGAGAGATTCTCTGCCTTTCCCTCACCTTCTGCCTCTCCCTTGACTTGGGATCACTCACTTGCTCTCTATCTCAAATAAGTAAAATCTTAAAAATAAATTTTAAAAATTGTGTATATATAATATATTATATATATATATATATATATATATATATATACATTTATTAAAAATAAAGTACAAAGATATACAGAATGGGAAAGTAGTCTCCCAGCTATGTCTAACCCCCGGACATCCAAATCCCCTTTCTAAACTTCCTTTGATAGGCTTGACACATACAAATATATAACATCTTTAAAAAAAGAGTTACACTATTTTCATTCTACCAGATAGAGGTTATTGCCACCCTTTTGCTTCTACCAGAACATACATATGAGGATTTGCATGTGCAAAAAACCCGGTAGGATAAATTCCTAGACATGAGATTGCAGAGTCACAGAACATGGGTACTTTTAACTGCATGAGGTTGTACCACTGTATAGTGCTAACATTTAATCTTTTTTTTTCCTTGTCAAGTTTAGCTTAAATTTGTTTTTCAAATCATTTTAGAAAAAAGTAGATTCAAAGGTCATACTTTGAGTAAAAAATGAGTATTATCCTTACCACCTAGTATATGATAATACAAAGCTGTGCCTTCACAATCATGCATAATTTGTGATTCATAATCAGCATTCTTGGATATCCTCAGAACTTTTATTTTGGAAGAAACAAACTACATCAAGGTAGAGGCACCGGCCAAAGAGAACAGTAAATGAAATGCTACTCTCCCATCCAATGATTTTGCAGGATCAGTATGTAAAGGACATCATCTTAATACCAAATAATCAATTAAAGTATGATTTAAGAGTACTGTCCTGTGTGTATACATAAGAAAATAAGGTGTATATAACAATTGTTGATACTGCAAGTAAAAAGGAAACTCTCTAAAGCAAGTTTGATAGATACCAGCCTGTAAAATTTCAGTGTTCTTTTTCATATTCAGTATCATGACAAAGAACAATCTGAAATCAGTGAGCACAGACCCATCTAGGGAATTATATTAGTATTGTCAAGCATGGTTCTTCTCTCCCTCCTTTCTCCCTCTTTCCAATTACCTGCCACATGTCTGTTGGAAGGCACAGGCCACATGATACTGTTGGTAGTCCACTGTTGGTAGTGATATCTAAATTATTCAAATGGTTTTGAGGATAGTTTGGGGGTAAGGGGGAGGCAAGGGTGACAGGAAAATATGTAGATTAGTGCTTCTCAAACCTTAATATGCAAACAAAACACCTAGAGAGCCTGTGAAAATGCAGATTCTGATCCAGCAGTTCTGGGGAGGGCCAATGATTCCACATTTCTAACAAGCTCCCTGGTGATACTGATACCACCGATCTGTGGTCCACACCTTAAAGTAATAAGAATAGATACCTTTAAACAGTAACCCCCAAATTACTTATATACCACTTTGGGATAGGATTTTCCATTTCAATTTGAGGATTCACCAAGGAGCAAACCCCTGGTATTAATGCCCTGAAGGAGAAGCTATTATCATAGTAGTAGCTGGTAAGTTGTAGTTAATAATAGTAGCAGTAGTAGCAACAGTCATTGGCAGCAGTGAAGAGTACTCACCATGAACAGATACTCGGGTAAGTACTTAATTAATCATTTAAATGTCAGAAGGTAAGTACTATTGTTTCCACATTACAGATGAGGAAGACGGAAGTTAATTTTCCCAAGACAATTAGGCTCCAAGACCACTGCAGAACCCTCGTCTCTGATTATCAAGTCTGCCATCACTGTGTAGTAATGGATGTCATCATTTCTCAACTTGACACATAGGGAGGGGACAATTGTTTAAATGCCTTGTTTTCTAGTTCCTGTAAAGTCTGGCTTAGATAAATAAATAGATCATTGTAACTGATCACTCTGGGTTAAGGTCAGGAAGAATTTTAAACTATTATTTGACACTACAGATAATATACCCCTGGATAATCAAGACTGGCTGTGTGTTCAGAGGTCCCAGAGATGATCATGTTGTTGTTTTTTAATCTCTCGGATCTATTGGTTAACTACAGTGTGACAGAGGGAAAGAGCTTGCTTTTGAAGTTATCTGAAGACTAACTTTGGCTACAATATGAATTCCAGCATATTTGGCTTTGAATCTACATTTTACGCTTTTCAGAGATCAAGCTAAACATACAGTTCTCAGTCAAAAAGCCCTGTAGTGTAATCTGATCTGAACGGGGGCGCATTAACTCAATGCCAAATAAAAGGTATGATCGCCTTATTCCACACAAATACCATTCTCGGATAGGCCAATTAATCATGAATATAACTTTTCAGACATTACATAATTTCACATAGACTTGCTTCTAGTGCCTGCCAAAGAAAACAGCAATTTGTATCACTAGGAATAAATCTACATTTGAAAAGAAATGAAAGTTACAAACATGAAATAGCTCTGGTCACCTCTTTCATGCCATGCTCCTTCATAATTTCTCTAATACTTTTATTTTATAAAACATGCAATAATAAAATGTAAAATGATATAAGCTGTGAAATCACATAAATAAAGTAAAATAAGGAGATCCAAGTAATTTTTATACCAACAAGAGTAGCAACTTCTCAGGTATGAGTAATCTCACTAAAATACACACACACACACACACACATATATATGCACACTTTTTTTATTATGACTTTATTAGTCATATGCACACTTCATACTTCTTGGTCCTTCAGTATTACCCAAACAACACCGGTGTATTAAATCATTTATTGTTATTTTTAGAAGATTCCATTTTCCCACCTAAAATTATCTCTGTTTTCTAAATAAGTGTTTCACTGATACATTCCATGGTAAATCAGGAATAAGAGATTAATTTAAAAGCAATCCACCAACATCTACAGCCAATATTTTAAAATATAAAGAATCAATATAAGCTGGTAAGTATTCTACTTAGAAAATATACCCATCAGGGTGGCTCTGTTAGTAAAGCTTCCAACTCTTGATTTCGGATCAGGTCTTAGAGCTGCTTAAGTGTCTCTGTCCCTCTCCCTCTGCCTCTGCCTCTGCCCCTCCCCCCACCCACTTGCATGTGCTCTCTCACTCTAAAAAAAATAAAAATATTAAAAATTTAGAAGGAAATAAAGAAAGATAGACATAGCTATCAGCCCAGGATTACCTTCAGCATGTTCATAAAATTCCTTAACAGAATATTTACAGGCAACAAAACTGGGAAAACAAAAGCAATTAATTATCCCCACGCCAGATACCAGGCTGTACTGAAGCTATATCTGGCTCTAAAGGGACGCATAAAAAGATGCACATTTATCTGAACAGTCCTGACAAGTCATTTTTAAAAAAGGTGTTGTCCTTCACGCTATCTTTTTTTTTTTTTTTTTAAGTAATTTCTCTATCATTTACTTAAATTTGGGGACTACTGGCTGCTTTTGAAACTTTCCCAAGGAAAATCTGTCACCCTAATCATGATCACTCCAAAGCATACAAATGCCCATACATATATATGGGACTCTGGTGCTAAAAGCAAAGGCCAACCTACCAATGCCAGATATTTAGTAGATGTGCACAAAGAACTGGGACAGTGCTTCCTAAACCCTTGCCTCAGCTAGGATTTTGTTAACTATTTTGTGTTTTGAGTTGACAATGTATTTTTTCACTTCTTAAAAAAAGTTATATCACTCTGAAAGTTTTCCCAAACTATGTGACTATGATTGTGTAGATGTGTATGCACACATGTGTATAAATGTGTGTATATAAAATATGGCATTATGCCCTTCACTCTCTCCCCCCAGCTAATAAATAATAATAATAACAGCTAATATTTATTGCCTACTTCTTTGCACCAGTACTGTGGGAAGTGCTTAAATTATTTCAACAACTTCAGGTAGGTGTTATTATTTTCCCAATCTTATTAAGCAGGAAACTGTGGCACAGAAAGCTCCAATAATGGGCCCAAAGGAGCACAGCTGCAAGTGGCAGAGCTCAGATTCCAAGTCAGGCAGTTGACCTTAGAACCTGCTTTGTTCACCCCCGTATGAGTCTCTAAATTAGGAACAGTAACCAGAACAGGGATGGGATATACTGTTATTACACATAAGTCAAGGGCAAGGGTCATTTTGGAAGTGGGAAGCAGAGGTGAGTTTATAATGGGGGTGGATATTAGAGGAAGAAGCTATGGGAGGTCTATTATTGTGAGAGAAGATGAAGAGGAGACCATCAGCAATTCTCCGCTTAATTCAAACCGACTTTTACAGAAGATGGGATTTCAGGAGTTATTTAGAACAGAAGAAAAAAGAACGAGAGTCTAAGAAAATGACAGTGCTTGGGAGATGGCTCAAAAGACTAATGTAATGAGTTCACAAGCAAGGTGAGAGAGAGAATAAAAAAGCTGGAGACCTAAGTAGCAGATGAGAGTAATGAGATAATCCAGAGCCTGCTGGTGACTGGCTTTGATGCATGGGGCGAACAGCTAGAGTAGATGCAAAAGGAAATGAGAAACCACTGTAAAGATTTAAGGACTGGGTAGGCATGGTCAGGAAGTCCTCACAGCAGGAGTAACCGCCCATTCTAGGAACTTGGAAGAGAAGGCAAGGAGAGGAGATGGACTCGTCTAGAAGCTACTGAATTTAGTGGATTCCATGATGACTTCATAAAGACTGCTGTTATTCTGGACACGTCTGTATGTTGAGGGGAAAAAGTCAGCCAGAAATTGCTCAAAATTCAATAAATCTTCAGAAAATATTGCCAAGGCAGAAAACTTCCTAATGCCTTTGCCAGTACAGCTAATTGCTTAGCAGTTACTGGCCATGATCATTACAGAAATTGTAGACAGTTTAAAAGTCTTACACCATGAGGAACGATGTCTCAAAGCCCTTGAAATTTTTAGTGGTATTTGGGCGTGCTCTGAGCAAAGTTCTTTACCCATGTCACCAGAAAAAAGATGATCATTTTCCAAAGAAAACGGTTATGTTGTCTCCTCCATTAAGTCAGTTATCCTCAGCTAAAATGTACATATGAATAATTTATACTCACCTGGAATGGTTAACATATGTGCATACTGTTCCAAAGATACAGCCAGTTTTCTTAACAGTCCAGATCACAGAATTCCTACCAGTCCTTCTCATTTCATGAAAGGGATAAAATACAAACATTTGGGGGGGGGGGGACATTTTACTGGCTATTGATTTAGCTTTAAGAGTATTTCACACTGAGTCCTTTTTAACAGCATAAAACCAGGGGCATATCTAATCAATACTGAACATCTACCTTGCAGTTGGGGCTCATGAATTAATCAGCATCTACTCAAACCCAAAGCATCAGGCAAAAATCAACAGTGACCTAAATCTCTATGAGCACTGTAGAATCACCCAAATGGATGTTACTGGTTACAATGACAACAAACTCAAATCCCAACCACAGGCAGCAAATCGAGTACCTCTGTTCATGAGTTATTTATTTTCAGGTTACCTCTTTTTTTCCAAGGACGAAGACCAGAAATTAAGTGTTGCCACATGCAACACTCTTACATTGCTGTATTAGGCACATCATGTAACGCTACAAACCAAAAGCTGAGAAAAGGCCAGGGATAACCCCAAGGCCACGTGGCAAAATAAGGGGGTGTGGGGAATGTGGATCTCTCCACTTGATTCAATGGTCTATTGTTAGGCCAAGTAACCTATTTCCTGATCAGCCTGTGAGACAATGGAGGAGAAAATGGTGTGTAAGCAGAAAGTCTTTCCTCATGAGCTGCAAATTATATAAAGAAGGTTTTATTTCTAATTATGGTCATATAATTACAGACACTTTAAGGAGAAGAGCCTGTTTGTTCTCCCTGGTGTGAGCAACTCACTGATTTAGGCTCTCTTAAAGCCGGCAGCCAAGTGGCAGTGGCAGAAATCCAGGAGTTCCTAGAGGAGAACAGATGGACAGCTATCCTAAAAAAAAGAGCTCCCTGATGTTGCCCAGCAATGAGATGTGAGAGCTTGATAAATATACCAGCCTCATTCAGGTGTTATATGTATACATGAAAGGGTTCACAGTATAAGTAGATATTTTTCTCATTGGGTAGCAGACAATACTATGCTTGGTATCCCTAGTCTCTCTCATTTGTTAGCAAGAGGTGTTTCCAAGGCTTCCTATTTGGAATAAATCTACTTCCACTAAGGATTATTTTGATGCTTTTCCTTAAGTTTGATTAAAAGAAAATTTATATATTACTTAAGTTTTTAGAACTTATTGTAGAAAGTTTCTGAAAGATTGTTGACCTACATTGTAGTAAAGGAATTAAGGGCACAGAATCTGAAATCAGACTCACTGGGTTTGATTCCCAGCTTTACCATTTTCTAGTATGACCTCAGCCAAGTATGTGACTCTTCCTTTAGTTTCTATATCTGTAAAATGGGAATAACAACAGTTGTGGCATTTTATGAGATCACATATACAAAGTGCTTAAGACAGTGTAGAGCATGTGGTAACTTTTTTTTTTCATGTGGTAACTTTTTGGCCAATTTTTTTTTCACAATACCTACTACTTCAAATGGAACAAGAGCACAGACTCTCTATCCATTATGCCATACATAATTCAAAGAATGAGAACATATGACCAATGCCTTGAAGGATTTACACATTACTTGGGGAAAGATCATAAATACATAATTCCAGAACATGCTTTCAGACAACAAAATCTCACAAACACGTTTCTTGCTTTCTTTAATAGTATATCCTATGGAATGTTCGAAAGTCACATTTTAA
This sequence comes from Nyctereutes procyonoides, assembly GCF_905146905.1. Taxonomy (NCBI): domain Eukaryota; kingdom Metazoa; phylum Chordata; class Mammalia; order Carnivora; family Canidae; genus Nyctereutes; species Nyctereutes procyonoides. Next base: position 62,946,227 of record NW_026575046.1, read on the forward strand.
ATTTTTTTTTCTTTTAAGATTTTATTTACTTATCAGAGAGAGAGAGAGAGCACACGCAAGAAAGTCACATTCTAAAAGGCCAGTTCCTTGACCACATTTCCCCCCCACACCACCTCTTTTAAAAGAAAGGTATGGTGAACAATTTGACAATTAAATATCACAAGAATTGTTATATTAAATTGTATCTGAATAAAACTAGGGGGGAAAGTTGTCCTGTTTTCTTTAATAAGTCCATATGGCTAAAGAAATACGTGCACACTTATTATATACATGACATCAGACCTGATGCTAAAATTCAGGTTCTTAAAGTTTTATTTCATTGAAGTTGTATAAAAGAACATTAATTATCAATAGAAGTATAAAAGTTGAGTTAAGTCAATCCATAGGGCTTTTATAAAGAGGTGAATTTGATGCAAATTTTTAAATGGACAGTGGGAGAGATTTTAGTTAGAAATAAATTGCACAGGTTAAGGACATGGATGGAAAAGGGAGAGGTGGTGGCTACTGTGATTAAAATATATGTACTTGAGCAAGGATTCAGGCAGGGACTGGAGAAAAAGGGAGGTCCTTCAGATAAAGAGCCAATTTGGCAAGAGCCTCAAATTAAAAAACAAATGAATAAAAAGCCTATGCTCCCTAAATGACCACTATGTGACAGCCTCAGCAGTAGAGAGCTCTTTATTTCTCCACAAAATGCTCAACACTAGTGGCTAATAAGCTATTGTCTAGGACACCTGTGCACTTCTGCTTCCACCTGTTGAGTTCTGTGCTTAATCATGTTTGTTTTCAAATCTATTTATGTCAGTTATGCTTGTTACTATAATTAAATACCTTAAGCAAACACTGTTCTCCAACATCCAATAACCTATGTGTACAACAACAGTTGTAATCTCTACAGACATGTAGTCGGATGTTTTCAGATCAGTTTGACTAACAGTGAAAAAAATTATTACAAGATTTGGAGAAAATTACAATATAGAAGAATTCTGCATTCAGACTGCTTCACAGGTGCCTCTAAGGAAACTCAGACTGAAAATTCTTGAGAAAAAAGAAACTCCAACTCATGCTCAAAGAAAGGCCCTGGAGCCTCCATTATATAACTGGCTAAGAGAGTATATATATAAGTTAAAATATTAATTAAATGTTTCATAGGGACGCATGGGTGGCTCAGTTTGTTAAGCGTTCAACTCTTGATCTATCAACTGTTTCATGAGTTCAAGCCCCACCCACGCTGCCCAGCATGGAGCCTACATAATACATAAATATATCATTTTTAATAAATAAATGTCTATATATGTAACTTTCAATTCCTTTTAACATACATTTTTATTAACCTACCAATTCTTATCACATTAAATTTAAAAAGCTCCTATAATGAAATCAAGTGGACCATACAATCATTCTTGGAAAAAAATTACCAAAAACTTCATCTAAATACAAGTAGGGGAAAAATCTAAACAAATGCATAAATTTTTATAACTATACTCATTGTCAATCTTCTCATTTCAGCTAAGTCTACATGAGCCAAAATAACAGGTAAACTTACATAAAAAGTTAAATATCTTGCCCATAAAACTCCTAATACTGAAATTAAACAGATATTTGTATTGTCAAGACTCACCTTAATATGTTTTCATTTTATCTAATGCAAAATAAACACTTTATGTGTAGGACAAATAAGTCTAAATAGATATTAAGTATTTTCACAGTATCGTAAAATAATCAAGAAAGGATAAATACAAGAATGATCACTCTGTGAAAAACAATCAATTTTCAAATAATATGTTATTGACAGATTTTTTTTAAAAAGCATTTTTTAAAATTTCATTTATTTATTCATGAGAGACACAAAGAAGGAGAGAGAAGTAGAGACACAGGCAGAAGGAGAAGCAGGCTCCATGCAGGGTGCCTGACGTGGGACTCGATCCCGGGTCTCCAGGACCACAACCTGGGCCGAAGGCGGCGCTAAACTGCTGAGCCACCCGGGCTGCCCTGTTATTGACAGATATTTAAGACCTATATAACATTACCATAAAGAATGCCAAAACTACCTACTTGTCCTCACCTTTTTTCCTTGAGTGGGTTAAAACATAGGTAAGAATGACACCTAGGATATATTCATAAGAATTATTTTATTTACAATTAATTATTTTGAGTACACACTTACTGATTATGTATCTGAAACTAGCAGCCCAGTAAAAGCCACATATATTTTCCCATTAATTACCCAGAGCAGGTTATTAATCATAATTGCAAACAAATTGTCCAACTGATAGCTCCTTGGTTTTTTTGACATGACCATTTCACAGATGATTAGACTATAAAACCACCAAATAGGGACTGTGTCTTGGACTATGTCCTATACATGATGATGAATACACTGGTGGCGCTCAGTCAATGTATGACTAATGATAACACTGCCATTCGTTTATTTTTCAAATACTTTATGTTCACTGAAAAATATTTATCACAGGATTTCACTGTATGCAAGAGCATCTGTAACACAGGGTAGAAACGGAATGTTTTCAAAACAGAGAGCCTGGAAACATTAGCCAGAACTCAGGCGGCCAGTATTTGGGGATTTTTTTGGCAGGCACATAAAATAGATCAGACATTCCAGTTAGAAAACTAAATTCCCCAGCAATAGGTAGAAGAAACCAATTTCATTCAAGATAAATGATTACTTTCAAATTCCATTATAAGGAAAGAATCTCTGGTAGAAATAGGCATAAAATAGTGAAAGACATATATCAGATATGTGACGAGACCCAAATCACTACTACCTCGTATTATGTAGCATTTGCCATCAGAGAGCCCCCAAAGCTTCGCAAATTATCTGATTATAAATCACTGAGCATATCCTGACAAGGGTGAGGACACACCTTGGACAAAAACAGTCTGAACATTTCTAAGTACTATCACACAATGAAAGAGAAAAACAGTCAACAAGGGAAAACCAAGGTTCTTGGCTAAATGCTCAACTCACCATCTTGTACTTATCAAAGTCATCTTAAGAGTCATTATTCTAGGGTTACTCTAATGTTGTCTAAAATCTAAAAAATGTACATTCATTGGCCCAAGGTCAGTGCTCAGTAAGTACTTGCTGACTTGATGTCTTAATTTTTCAAGAAAGGGGCTATGAAATCTTTTGAAGTTTTAACAGCTATGTATGAAAACTAAAGATGTCTTTCTCCAAAAAGGTTAAGTTCATATGTCAAGTGATATAAATGAGCTAAGAATTTTAAGGTACAGAATAAAATCCAGGCTCTCCACAGTGATTAAAGAGGTAATTCAAGTTTTTCTTACAGAGAGACGAATAGAAAATATTACAAATATTTATTTCTCCTGTTGGATTTTACTAAATAATATTTACTTTTCATCTTTTTTCCTTCTTGCACACATAGTACTTAGAACTGAAATCATGCACTATTACATTTGATTCCCACTCAAACTATCTAGCATTCTCTGTTTCACATGCATGAGTCTTATCCACTCAATCACAGCACTACTTTCTTGAGAGAGGGTCTTCCACTTTTTATATCCTCTTCAGGGCTTAATGCATCATCAGGATATAACAGACTTCCAAAACATTACTTATCAGGCAAGTGATAATTTAACCAGGCAAAGAGAAAATAAACTCTTGCATCTGGCACAAGCAGGGGATACTTGCTTGATTCAAATATCCTAGTTCATACATTTTGAGCAAAGAATACAATATTACAGCTATTCAAAACACAATTTACTTTCCTCGACTTTTGCAATGTACACTCTTGCATTAATACCCTTGATGAAATAGAGGGCTGCCAGTTAAAAGAAATTTCCAAATAATCAAATGCCAGGTAGACCATTTCTTTTTCCTGGAGTACTCTTTGGGGATGAGTTCAGATGTCTGACTCATGATCTGGGTTGGCTGGCATAAGCCTGAGAGTCCTCTAGTGTTTAAACTCAGAGGGTCTCTTCTACCTGCATTGGAAAGCAGCATGTGACCACTTGATCTGCATGCTTCCTAGGCTGGAGAGAACAGGGTCCAGGGGCAAAGATCAATATGAAAGCTGCCAAACAGTCTTCAGACAAACTTCAGTGGTACTGGATGCCTGCAAACAGCCAAGGACATCAACAAAGGCAAGTGGGTTAAGAAATAACACAGCATCCACTCCAAGCCCAGAAGAGAAAGATACCTGAGGAAAGGTGAGAGGTGAGGGGCTGTGGAGATGAGCCACTGAGAGAACCCAGAGCTCCAGGAGCCTTCCTCATCCCCCCTCCACCCCACAGTGAATAATCTAGCCCATCATTACTTCCTGATATTCTGCATCAGAAAGGATTCTAAATGATCTGTTTTTTAAAAAGGAGATTTTCAATTTCCTCAACAAGTCTGTGACAGCCAAAAAAACGTTTCTTACAGCAGCCTCTAGTCAGCCAAGGAGAGGTGCCTCCTGCTGAGCCGCTGGCTCCCCAGTTCAGATTTCCTGAATCACTCAGGCTTTCCTGAGAGGTTTCTTTATATTCACAGAAACAGTGAGGTCTCACTCCGCAGGGATCTGCTCTAGGCAGTCCCTTGCCAGTTGACAGATATGACTCCTAATTCATTAGCAGTCTGTACTACTGGGGTGGGGGTTTGAAGCGATGTACACAAGACTGAAAGGGGCCTTGTCAAGCACCTATGCTGGGCCAACACACTAATTGGTAGGAACTGTTTATTACATCAACATCTAGGTCAAACCTAGAACACTGGTGTCCTTACTAAGATTTGGAATTTATATTCCTGCAATGTGCATTCTAAGGAACAATAGTACGGTAGTAATAATTACTGTTGATTATGAAGATTCCACTGCCTCTCATCTACTGAATATGCTTAACTCTCACTTCATTATTACATTCAATCCTCACAACCCTGCCTAAGAAGAGGAAGGACAGAGATCCCAAAATGAAGGAATGAGACACAGAGCTGACTTGACTAGAAGTCACTCCTTCCTGGGAGAGCCAAGCAGAGGTCTTCGATGTATCCTGAGGAAGCTATAGAAACAGATACATTCCTTCATGAAACTTCTGTCTGACGCCTCCATGGGAAATAAAGGCCAAAACTCTAGAATTTCAAAGATATAACATGGACCTTGACCTAAAGGAGATTTGAGACGACATGGAAGGAATGAGGTGGCATGCAGGCATTGGTAGGTGAAGAAGACTAGAACACTTGTTCAGAGGCATGAACCCAAGAAAGGATCTGGGTCAGGTTTTACTTCAACTACATAAAAATAAGTAGTTTGTATTCTCTCTTCTAAGCAACAGACATACAATGGTGTTTTTGTTTTTTTTTAATCACACGTTCCTTTTTTGACTAGTCTAAATCTTCAAGTGCGCATCTAATCGCAGAATCAATTATTCACTGTGTTCACAATATACCTAGTAGTATTAGGCACCCAGTCACATACTCACTGTGCCCTGCACCTATTGCCACCATAACTGCATGGTTATTTGTGTGATGTTTTCTGCACTGGCTGCCCTGCCCTCCACCCTGCCATGAGCTATATAAGCTCCATGTGGTACAAACTGCATCTGTTCTGCTTACTGCTCTATGCCTACACACGTGCCATAGCCACATCTGGCACATAACGAGCACTCAATGCATTCTTTCAGTGAATGAATAAATGTCTATCGGGCACTGTATTATAAAAGAAGTCCTACTCTAGAAGACAGAACAACATCCAAAAACTAATGATAACACTATGTAATGAGTGCTGTAAGAGTTATTGTTCAGGAGCTTTGAAAACACAGATAAAGGAACAAATAATCCAGTTCAGATATCCCCCTACACATCACCCTATATCGACAGTTTCTGCCCCTTAATAATTTGCTTTTATAACAAATACTCATCCAACAGAACCTATATTATTCTGTGAAGGAAATTTAAGCAATAAAAGTGACTCAATTTCCAGGTATAGGTTTCACAAAATGCTTTATTCTCTGCCAACCACTGTGATTACCAACGCCTAAGGATTATCAAAAAGAAATGCTATTATGAAGAACAGACTAAACCTAGACCTACTTAGGAAATACTCTTCACTGAAAATTTTGTGGGTTGGGGGGAAGAGGGGTGAAGCCTAGGAAGAGGGGTAAGTATAGAATGATTATCACACACACAAAAAAAGAGATTTTATATTTTGGTTTGGATACAGAGGCTAAAAGATCTCCTTTAGCATCCCATAAATTCCAATAGTAGACCTTCAGCTTTCAGATGTTAAGAAATAGTTTATGTCCCAAAGGCTCAATTAAAACAAAGTTGAAAAAAATAATTCAATAGAGCAAACTGACAGATTCCATCATCTGATTTCATCACAGAGCAGTAGGAAACATTTAACTGGCTTATGGAGAGATAGAAGAGTGGTTCTCTTGGCTGGAAGGCACACAATCCAACATTCTGTTTTTTTGGCAAAAGGATCAGAATGTCCAATCAGCACAGTGAGGAGCAAGAATTTCTAATCTTAAAAAGTCAATTTCATGGTTTAAATGTGGTGTTCAATGGTAATGAATACCTTTTCATTTTTAAACCTGACCATAGAATTAAATCAGCAACATCCAACTAAGATAGATATTTCCGAGGGTAATGTCCCTTTCTTTCAAAGTTAAAACTCTTAATATCCACTTGGCTTAGAACATGTTTTTTAGTCATTCCCATTCTTTGAATCTTTGCCTAACACAAGCTTTCATTTGGATACACCACTCCCATTGATGTTTATAAGAATGTCTTGCTATTAACCTCTAACCCAATTAGTCACCAAATTGGCAGAAAACATTGCTATTTGGAAGCCAAGAGCTTATGAAGGAAGTTTAAAAAAAAATCTGAGCAAAATGAGCTATATTAGGACTTTATTTATAGTTTTTAAAGATATTCCAGGAGAACTACAGTTACAAATTCAGAAGAAAAGAAAGTACACGTCCCTTGTTTGCACTACCATAAGGAGTGAGACCATTTTAAATAAAAATAAGTTTTAAAAAATTTAAAGGTACTGCCCACCTTCTACCACATGCAGGCTTTCCCCTTTACTCTCACTACTACCTCTGTTATCTCAGTAAATGATAACTTTATCCTTCCAACTACTCCGGCCAATAATCTTGAAATCTTCTCACTCTTTATTTTTTTTTTAAGATTTTATTTATTTATTTATGACAGATGCACACAGAGAGAGAGAGAAAAAGAGAGAGAGAGAGAGAGAGAGAGAGAGAGAGAGAGGCAGAGAGGCAGAGACACAAGCAGAGGGAGAAGCAGGCTCCATGCAGGGAACCCGACACGGGACTCTGATACCGGGTCTCCAGGATCACGCCCTGGGCCGAAGGTGGCGCTAAACCGCTGGGCCACCGGGGCTACCCTCACTCTTTTCTTTTAAAAGATTTATTCATCTGAGAGAGAGAGAGAAAAAAAAACCATGAGTGGGGGAGGGGGAAGAGGGAGAGAGAGCATCTCAAGCAGATTCCCCATCAAGCATGGAGCCAATGCTTGATCTCACAACCTCGAGATCATGACCCCAGCAGAAAGCAAGACTCAGATACCCAACTGACTGAGCCACCCAAGCCCCAGTCTTCTCTTTTTATAGTACTGTACACTGAAGTCTACCTACAAATTCTGTTGGCTCTACTTCAAAATATATATAGAATCTGACCACCCTCTCCACCATCAATACTAGTCTTAACCCTCATATCTCTTGCTTGAAATACCCTTCTCAGCTGGCCTCTTTGGTGCTACCCTACAGTTTATTCTCAGCACAGCAGCCTTGTTAAGACAAATCAGTCAGATCATGTCTCTCATCTGCTCAAAACCTTGCAAAGGCTTCCAATCTCACTCCCAAGCTAAGCCAGAGCCCTTCCTTCTTGTCTCTACCTCATCCCTTTTTACTCTTCCTTCTCACACCACTCCAGCCACACCAGCCTCCTTTCCATTTCTGTTTCTCAAACATGTCAGAGTGCTCCCTCTCTTCTTTCAGAATCAAATGTCACTTTCTCAGAGTGGGCTTTCTAATCAAACTAATTAAAATATCAATCTTCCCTCCCCAACCCTGTCACTCATTAACCCATCTTTATTCATCTCCATAGTAATTATCACCAAGTGACATGCTATACATTTACTTATTATCTGTCTCCTCCCCTTAGAATGTTAGAATGTAAATGAATTTCGAGGAGCGCACAGGCCTGTTCTGTTCCTTACTGGATCCTCCGTACCTACACCAATGCCTGACATACAGCAAGTACTCAGGAAATATTGGTTGAATGAATGAATGCTAGCCTTCTCCCACTTCTCTACTTACTTCTAACAATGGAATTGTTAGCCCATAATTCCTCAATAAAATTGTCTTGAGTTTGTATCTCAAAGATCTGTTTTAAATTTAACTCTTATTATCCTGACCCTGCATGCAATAAACAGGAACTTGAGAAACCAACTTTAGTCACTTTCTAGCTAATCTTAGGGACCTGATTCTTTCCAATAACCCCTGCCTGCTTCTGAGGGCCTGAACTTTCTTCTGTTACAAGGTAAAATTAAGTGTTTCCCAATTCTCAGTCATTCCCAGACCCCCTCAGTGATTTTGCTTCATCCACACATCATCTGTGTTATTATTGTCTTTTTAACTTGACTCACTTCTGTTCTTTTTAAAAGTGCATATAAAAAGAAACTCATCTTAAGTAGTAATATCCTTCAAACGACAGGTTTGAAGCAGGCTTTCTCCACCCAACCCCAATACTATTAATATAAAAGTACTGACATAAAAATGCAGTGTTTGTTCATAGCCTACCACCAGTGGTACAAAACCATACCTTGGATTCACTGATGTAAACCAAAAAGTTTACCATGGAGCCTGAAGTACCTTTAGTAAGTCTCGTAAGTCTTTCTCTCTCTCTCTCTCACACACACACACACACATACACACACGTGCACACTCCCCACTACCCGCCTTTGCTTTACACGATGCAAGAATTCAAATCACAATAGAATCAGATCCTCTATGGAGTTAAATATATCATGAGGAAATGTCTAGTTTCCTAGCCAAATTAATTTAGGACACCAAAGCTAAGCACCTAAAGGGAAAATCTGTTCAATTACCTATTGAGTCCTTTTGCAAGATATTATCTGCTAAAATATTCTGTTATGGGTACCTGGGTGGCTCAGTCAGTTGAGCTAATGCCTTTGACTTCGGTCATGGTCCTGGGGTCATGGGATCAAACCCCGTGTCGAGCTCCCTGCACAGTGAGGAATCTGCTTCTCCCTCTCCCCTAGCCCCTTCTCCCCTGTTCATGCTTACTCGTGCTCTCTCACATAAATAAATATTTTATAATAAAAAATAAAAAATAAAATGCTCCAGTAAAGACCAAACTTGCACATTTTCCTAGAAAAGTTCTTTATTTGAGCACCATTCCATTCACCTATATATGTATCCATATTCTTTCCTTCCTCCATAGTTGCTTCCTTCCTTCCTTTCTTTTAGAAGGGGCAAAGGCCCCCCCCCTTTTTAAGAGTGGGAGTAAAAGTGCCTGGAAGACAGTTCCTAAACTTGATGGATTTCTTCATAATACCAATTTTGTAGTTTATTTCTAGTGCCTTATCAAATGACTTAAATATCTGATTTGAGAACAAAGATCTTTTACAAACTAAAATAGCATCCTTATTCTCAAATGTTTTAAAATGTTGAGCAGTATTCCAGACTTGATTCAGACACCCCATACAATAACAAGAGTTATTTTAAGAAAAAGCTTCAGATGGACATGTCTACGGAAGCTAATACTAATGTGCTGTTCTTCCAACGAAAAGGTTACCGACCTATCAGTAGGAGTTGTCTTTTCTGGCAGAGATGATAGATTTGTCTTGTCTTATCTACACCCCCTGCTCTGTCCCCATAATGAGCCATGGTATACATGTGCAAGACAGCTGGCAAGGGGGAGTCAGGGTCTGTGGCCATGGGCCAGAGCAAAGCTTACCAACTCACTCTGAGCCTGGACCTATGACCCGTGTCTCATTAGCACCTTGCTCCAAGCAACTGAGCTGCCACAAAAATCAACAGTGGCTTAAGCCATTTTGTCTACAAGTGAAACAAATCAGGTTAGTCTGACAACCAATAGTTCAAACAGCCATTAGAGAATTGCCAAAAGTACAGAAGAACCACTAGTGAGGAAGAATTACATGGGTTTTACAGTCCTGGTTTGGGGAGCCCCTTACCAAAGCAATGATGAATTTGGAAGAGGAGCAAGAATATAATAGGCAAGTCCGTTCTGAATATACCAAGTATTCAGCGCATGCTAACGGAAGATCGTGAGAGAAGCACAGCTACAGCTTCATAGATAATACCCTTCTTACTCAGCAGTTAGGACATACTTGGGTAGATGCTCTGGTCTAAAAATACTGAGATTACTGTAACCCATTTACATGAGGAAACCATTTGATATAAAGCAAAATGGAAGAAACAAAAATAAATCAACAGCAAATCAAGCTCAAAAGAAATTTATACAAATATTTCATTAGCAAAATGAAATGTTTTGATTTCTAAAACATCCAAATAATCTTTTCTTTTAGGACACACACAAATTAATATTAAGAAAGGTTTCCTGTGTACCACTTTATGCAAGGTTTTTAGTGGTTACTTTAATTGGGGTTATCACACCTTGGGGTGGGACAGTAAAGGCGAAGAGAAAAGTAGACATGGCTATTTTCAAATAGCAACAAATCTCTTTCTGAAGAACAAAAGCAGCCTTATGAACAATGAGGAGACAACACCAGAGGTAGGAAAATTGCTGCTTTAATCTGATTTAATCAGTCAATCGACCAAGAGATAGATATAAAGAACCAATTATCCAGTTACCATTGTAATAAATGCTATGCAGCATGGATAAGAAGTATCAAGACAGAGCCCATACCCACAAAGTTTACCATCTGGTTGAAACCTTAAGATTAACAAATGTCAAAAAAACAATTCAACTAAAATACAGATCTAGTACAGACAGTAAATGCTAGAGGCATTCTCCTGGTGATGACCAAATAGGCAATTCATGCCAACCCTCCTGCTAAAGACAATGTAACAAGCTGAACAAAGTAAATGTATCTTCACATAAGCACCAAAGAGCTGAGATGGGACTTAACTCTCTGTCAAGATTGGTGAGGAAAGGAGGCTGGAGCAATAAATCCAATAGTCAGAGCCATTTTTGTCCTGAGGTTATTTACCAACCCAGGAAGAAAAGCTGAGATGAAATTGTAGTGGCCTTAAAGGCCTAAAATGCTGGAGGTCTCTACTAGGCTAACCCCTACTATGAGCTGGGCCACTCCTAAGTGGGGGGATGAACTCTAAGTAACCAGCCTACACATGGATTAGCAGCTCAAATCATAGCACCTGGATTGTGAACCTGGACTGAGAAGGTCTTGAACTGCTCCTGTTCAACACAAGCATAAAGTAGAAGCACATGAAAATGCTGGGCTTCAAACCATTTCTATGAATATTTTTCCAAAAAAAAAACACTAACATAAAATAAGGCATATAATCTAAGATATAATCAATTAATGAAGTGACGAGGCACCATGAGTCAGAATTAGCAGAAACTAAATAAACAACAGAACCAGACCCACAGAAATATCAAATATTGAAAACACAGGCCAAGATTAAAATACAATTACCTTTACTACATTCAGAGCTAAAAACCAAGCTTAAAAATTTGGCAACTGTCAACCATAAAATGTAACAAATTTATGTAACTAAACTATACAAATAAGTGAAATAGTCAGAAAAAGACATATGATTTCATTCATATGTAGAATTTAAGAAACAGACCAGATGAACACAGGGGGAGGGAAGGAAAAATATCATAAGATGAAATCAGAGAGGGAGACAAACCATGAGAGACTCTTAACTATAAGAAACAAACTGAGGGTTGCTGGAGGGCAGGGTGGGGGATAGGATAACTGGGTGATGGGTATTAAGCAGGGCACTTGATAGAATGAGCACTGGGTATTAGGTGCAACTGATGAATCAGTAAACTATCTCTGATACTAATAACACACTTTAAGATAATTCATTGATTTTAAATACATAAATAAACAATGAAAAGGGTGATTCCTGACTACATTTCTAGTTTCATCCCTCACTATGCTTGCCTCCATTTCTCTTCAGTGGTTTGCCTGTCTACAAAGTTACCACAGCATTTCATGTATTCATGCCAAATACTGCTCCCTTGGTCCATAATGTCCTCCTCTTCCACGCCAGTTCTCTGAAAATAAAAGTTCTCTCGTTCTGTAAGACCTACATCAAAGGTCATTTCTTCTGCAAAAGCTGCCTTCACACTGATGCCCAGTGAGGTAGTAACTCTCTTCTCTCTATTCAGAGAGTATAAGAGCCTTCTCCAGCAGGCAGTTTAAGGAATTGTGTTGCTATTACTTGTATATATGTCGTCTACCTCATTAGAGCTACAGGATAAGGGTCATGTCTCTTCTATTCTTTTATCTCCCTACCTCTAAGCACCAATCTCAGTGAGTAGACCATAGCAAGCATTGTGAACTGTTGGCTAAGGTGATGAAAGAAAAAGAAAAGAACAAGGAAATACGCAGCAGATTGGAGGAGATAAAGAAGAAACAACAACTAAAGGCAATGTGAGATCCTGAAATGGATCCTGGGACAGAAAAATAGCAGGAGAAAAACCGGTGACATTGAAGTAAGGACTGTAGTTTATTTAATGGCATTACACCAGTGAATTTCTGGTTGATAACTATATTATGGTTATATAAGTGGTTAATGTTGGGGTAAGCTGGGTAAAGGGTATATATCCATCTACTACTTTTGTAGTTTTTCTGTATTATTTTCAAAATGATTTTTTTCAAAATGATTTTTTAAAGGTTAAGAATTATGAAATTATAGATGTTTCAAGGAGATGTTCAGTTTTATACAAAGGGCTCAGGTGAGCAATGTAAATAAATAATGGGACAGGTCAAAGGAATCACTGCCAAATCTATACAATTTGACTTTTTACCAAGAATAAATTCATGTACACATACACTGAGTATAATTAAAAGACCAAGTCAAGCAAATAAATTATGTGAGAAGTACAAAGCAAATTTAACATAGCTACAAATATGCCTATGGCCAATGCAGTCAATAAAGATACTCTAAAAAAAATAAAGATTTTATTTATTTATTCATGAGAGACACAAGAGAGAGAGGTAGAGACACAGGCAGGGGGAAAAGCAGGCTCCACACAGAGAGCCCATATGGGACTCAATCCTGGGACTCCAGGACCACGCCCTGGGCCAAAGGCAGGTGCTAAACCGCTGAGCCACCCAGGGATCCCAATAAAATCTTAAAAAAAAAAAATTAAAAAAGAAAGAAAACTATGCCACTGATAAAATTGCTGAGATTGTAAAAATACAAGTGTGAGGGGTCAGTTTAACTTAGGGAAAAATATGAATTATCAGGGAAAGCACCAATTCAGAAAAACATTTGGAACTACAGACATAAGTGAAAGTGCAAAAGTGATGTACAAGACAAGTTACCATTAAGGCATTATGATGTCTCACAGGGTCACTACGATGGCAACACCAATATAAAAAATTAGAGATTTTAAATACTACAATCACAGGGCGCCTGGGTGGCACAGCTGGTTAAGTGTTGGACTCTTGTTTTCAGCTCAGGTTGTGAACTCAGGGTCAGAGATCCAGCCCCCACTTAGGACACCCTTTCCCTCTCCCTCTGCATACCCCTCCCCCGTGTTCTCTCTCTCTCTTTTGAATAAATAAATACATCTCTTTTTTTTAATAAATACATCTTTTTTTAAAAAAATACTACAATCACAAGCAATGTAAGTTAATTTTCAATCCTCTTTGAAACATTGATAACAGCGTCAATGGGCAGCAATACTGGATTGGTGGATTTGGACGGATCCACCCGCAAGTGTAATCTTCTGAAACCGTTTCCATTTCAGAAAAAGGTAACTAGATAATTCTTTATCTGAAAGACCTATGATGAAGAAAGGAAACACTCTTTTCGTTCTACAAATATTCCCTGAAATGTATTATGTGTCAGGCACCGTGGGAGAGTTGGGTATACAGAAAGATAAAGCCCTCGCTTTACCGGGTTTACAATGAGACCAGTAAATGTGACTGTGTTATGTTAGTGTAAAACAGAAGCCAGTCACATTTACATCGGGATCTAAAGCCTGAGTTAAGAGTCTTTAGATCTTAAGAGTTAGCTAGACAAAAGGAGTGGAGTGTGAGGTAGGGTTCTTGCAGATGAGGCATCTTATGTGGAAGATTTCAAAGTACATGGAGCATGGCCTCTTCGAGGAAGTAAGGAAAATCAGCCATGTACAGTGGGATGGAATAGAATATGAATTGATCAGCTTGCAGCATGATTCTCAAAAATACATACAGACTTACACGGATGCTTTATACAACTGGTTCTCTTCAGCGACACATAGTAATAATTTATCATTATGACTACCACTACTTTTGCCAAAGTAAGAATACGTTTTAATGAAAAGCTGTATTTTCAAATATGTTTGCCTTGCTTTTAAGGAATCTGCACAAACTAGGCTTTGAATACAAAGCAGAATCTGTCAACAGAAAAACTAATCAATTTGTACTGAGTATACGCTGGAATCATAACCTAGCTATGCAGGCCTTTTAAATTGTTGAATACAGAAATGGATGCCTCATTATTAAAGAAATTCCTAATTTCTTGAGCCAGCTGCTTGGAAAAGTTACCAATTTTGGCTGAAGTCCCTTACTCATAAGATCCTAAAATTTTCCAGAAGAAATAAACTGCTTTAATCTTTGAGTAAATAAAAATGAAACATGATAAATACTGAATTAACTAAATCCGTGTTAGTTCTAAGCATCTAATATCAGGAAAACTACGTCGAAAGCTACCCACATAACAACTCTTCAATTTAGAAAGAATTCATTTAAATAATAAATCTGATTGAATTTTATTTCTCATTTTTTGTGTGTGAGAACAGCATCTGTTTTCTGTCCTTGGACTTTTCATTTCTGGATTAACTAATTGTACTTTGAGAAAGCACAGTGATACACTGTAAAAAGAAAATGCTACAGTCTTGCTAAATAAGTAACACTTAAAGCTCATGATGCTAGGCTTGAGGAGAGGTCTATGGTACTGGCACGGTACTGGCCTGAGAGAACTGGAGAAGCAAGAGACACAGGTGTTGGGCACAGCTCTCTGCTGGGGAAGCCCAGGTGATCCCCACAGGTCAGGTTGCCTCATGTCTCCAGAAGCAGATATATAAGCAAGCCCTGGGCATACAAGTTTTCTTTCACCTTGTATACTCTGT
Source organism: Nyctereutes procyonoides (assembly GCF_905146905.1). Taxonomy (NCBI): domain Eukaryota; kingdom Metazoa; phylum Chordata; class Mammalia; order Carnivora; family Canidae; genus Nyctereutes; species Nyctereutes procyonoides. Next base: position 62,961,530 of record NW_026575046.1, read on the forward strand.
TTTAAAAAAGCAAATTTTTGCTTGACTAATGTCAGGGAATGTGCTGCTTTAGCATGATCAAAGTCTAATTCAATCCTTGTAAATTCTAGAAGCAATTACCATTATGAGAGTATTTAAGAATCTATTTGAAAGTTTACCAGGAGGATGCTTAACTACAGATTCCCCTAATAAAAGATATCTGCAGACTTCCCCAACATACAAAATAACTGCACTGAATAGCTTGTTATGCCAACCTTCTCTAACTACTCTGCCTTCTTTTCCCTCTCTTTAGACCCCAAATTCAAGTAATACTTCACATGACACTTATTTATCTCTAGGATTATCATATAACTACCATTTATGGCTAGATCCCTTTTTTGCACTTGACCGAACTCCCCAATCAATAGCAACAAGGACACTTTGCTGTCAAAAGCTGACAGCTGCTCCAGCTGCTGGCTCCCCCAGGGTCGATGTTGGGGAGCCACGTTAAAGAGCTCCTGCCAGGCCAGCACAATACAACATGATCACTCTGCTTGTTCCATCACAGAGACATTAGACATCAGGTAGAGCACCAAATCGCATGGGTCATTAATTAACTTGGCCAGAACTAGGCAATGCCACAGAATAAGAAATGAAGGAAAGTGTCCCAATGATATGTACAAATACAAGACAATACATCACAGCTTCCTTTGTACTTGCAATTTTGAAAGCCAAAAACTTGGATGTGGCTGCCCATATTATAAACTGCATTCACAGGTAATATAACTGATGTTAAAGAGAGAGAAATAGGAGAAAGCAAACTGTCTACGGAATAAATAACCTTTCTACAATACAGGCAGAGACCTAAATAGAAGACATATGGCTGAACTTCTGTGTAAACAGATTCACAATACAGGAAGTTATATATCTGATTGACTATTTAATAGAAAATATATTAAAACATAGATTGAATATAAAACAGATAAATTCCTCCTCCAACCTTTTCCCCTACTTCAACCTTTAACTATCATACATATATATGCAAGACATTTGAGTAACATGATCAAGCAGCCTAGAAATTAGGATATGTGTAGGGTGAACTCAATAGCTACTAAGGATATACTGAAAAGGAAACAAGTCTAGAAATCCTTTGTAATATAAAAGGAAATACAATTCTGGAAAACAATCTGCTTTTTAAAAAATAATCACAGGGGTGCTGGCTGGCTCAGTTGGTGAAGCATGCCAACTCTTGATCTTGAGGTTGAGTTTGAGCCCCACATTGAATGTAGAGATTCCTTAAAAATAAAATCTTAAAAAAATAAGTGGGGTATGTGGCTGGCTCAGTTGGTTAAGCATCTGACTCTTGATTTCAGCTTAGGTCATGATCTCAGGATTGTGAAATACAGCCTAACATCAGGCTCCACATTCCGTGGGGAGTCTGCTTGAGATTCTCTCTCTCCCCCGCCCCCTCCCCCAGCTCATGCATGCTTGCATTTGCACACATGCACAGTCTCTCTCTCTCTCTAATAAATAAATACATCCTTAAAAAAAAAATAGGTAATCACAGGTAATCAAAGAGTATGTTTCCCCCCATATTATGGGCATAATCTAGAAAATGTATAAAAAAATCTTAAAGGAAATATAATTTGAAATAGAGGCAAGAATCAAATATTATAAAATAATAATTTATAATGAGAAGAGAAAGCATCAAGAGAAACCAGTGACATGGTCCTATAAACATGGCATAAACCACCAGGTAGACTAAGACCTAAAGTGCATGAAAACAGTTACAAATTATGTTCAATCAATTTAAAAAAATGTTCCCACATTCACACAGTCACATACACATATATGTGGCCACTTAAGAGCATGAATCCCAGAAGAATCCAAATAGTGTTTATTGAATATTCTCACACATCTCGTACTGCTAGGCTACTTGTGGAAATCAAAGAAAAATATTACTTTGAAGATTTAGTATAAAGATGTTTTATAAATGAAGTACATTTAAAAAAATGTGTTCTTTTAAGAATGACAAAAATACACAAAATTCTCTCTAAGAATCAAAGAAAAGCGTCTTAAAAATGGCACTGAGTAGGCTAGAGAAGATAAACTCAAGCCCAAGATGGGAGAAGAAATGGTTAAGAGAGGACATAGTGTCTATGTATATACGTATTTATACTCTCTGCCTGTTTGTCCATAAACAATGATAGTACTACCTGCTTTATGGAAGTTCAAGTTTCCAGGCCTAGACAAACTTCCTCTTAAATCCAAGAAGACTTACCAAGGAGGTTGCAGATCTGTAGCCCATTAAGTCTGAAAAGTCAAGGGGAGTGGTCAAGGTGCCAGAAGTCTGAACGGGAGCAGATGGTTTGTGTGTGTGTGCATGCACACATACGCATGAAGAACAAAAACTTAGACAATAACAGACAAGAAAATACTGCATTTACTCTGCAAAAACTAGAGAAAAGTTAAACACATTAATTCTGAGTACTCTTTAGGAGCTAACATGGAATCAACTAAGCATTATACCTCAAAAACTAAGCTCCCTCCCCCATTTGATGAGGTTGTTGGGACTTACAGAAAACGCCACCCCAAGAAGGCAGTTAGTACATCCTTTTCATGCTAGAATTATGGAGAAATGAGAAAAATCAGCTTAAAGACCGGTGATCTCACTAATTGACTGAGAAACTGCAGTATAACCAAAGTAGACTGTTGAACAGAGGCACAACAATGGGAGGTCTTTCCTTTGTCTCATCCTACTCGATATGTACAGGACCTCAGGAGGACAGCAGGAGCACACAACAGTGAGAACATGAGGGGAAACTGACAGCAACATATGAAAGTAGATAACCCTCCTCCCTTTAAGTGGTTTGGGATCTAAGTTTTTCAGGGTGAGGATTGGAAGCTGGGCACTCTGCTCATTGTATGAATACTACAACTACTCCACAATATTTCATTTGAAACAGAGAAAGGGAAAGAGCTGGTATCCGGTCAACTGGACAAGGAACCAATATTCTGCACAATCAAGAGGATAAATTCTATTACTGATTTTAGGGAACAGGCCTGGCTTCACTTACACTTTAGTAAGGCCAATATAACCAATTCTTCTGTGATATAACCAACCTTATTACTTTAAGTAAGGACAATGTAATCAAGCATGTGCCCATCACTTACTTCGCACCATCCCTGACATCATCATATATATACTTGTAGACATAATGAAGAAATCTTGGTTCAGAGTCCATAAACCCAAGAACTGGGGGAAGAATTCATAGGTCATCTGGAGAAGACGAGCCAACGCAGAATTTGAGCTGCAGTGAGCCAAATCCCTAGGGCCTATCAGAGTAGGGATAAACATAAAAAAATAAAGACATATAAAAAGAAAGAAGGAACTAAGAATTTACATTAAGGACTTAAATGACAGGATATTATTTAATTAGAAGAATATATAAACCGGATCATCAGGAGAAATACATTTGATCGACCCATATAAAATTGCCATTTTTATAGGTCAAAAATAGATTTCAGCAACTTCACAAGATTCAAATGAATATATGCTATAACGCACTTCGCATTGGGAAAGACTGACTTATTCGGTATAACTGCCCTGAGAGCACCAGAGGGAAGAGAAGCTTTAGCCTCAATGTGAAGGTTGCACCAGACAAATGGGGCAGCCAAACTGGAAACTGGAGGTGTGCAAACAACAAGGTAACCCTCTCTCAAGAAACTTCTGTAGTGAGTGATCCTTAAGATCCCTTCTGAATTACTCTGAAGGTGCCTGTCCATTGAGTCTAATCAAATTCTGGCAGCTTTGGCTCTGTCTATAGCTGGGAGTGGAGAAGACAGGCAAATGTGAAGAGAGTGTCCTGAAAAGAGAATGGGACAAGAGAAATTCAGGAAGGCAAGCAAATAACCATTTTCGGCAGTTTCAGGTGCCACCCTCTACAGAACCTGTACATCATCTCACCCTGAATGGTGTGAAATCTTCACCAACATCTGCAGGCAGAAAGAACGAGGCCTGTTAGTACAGTCAGGACTTAGCACCACTGAAATGCAGTTAAGGGGTCTGGAATGGAAGGCTTCAATGAGTTAAAGGGACTTTAAATTGTAGAACTGTGAGTGGGCGGGTTTGAGTAGTTGGGTAGGGATGGGTAGTATGGGACAGGCACAGTGGAGAACACTCCAGGGGCTGAAGTTCAAGCAGCAGTGAAGAAGACAGACAAGAAGCTTCACTGAACAGAGAGGCTGGGACGGTGAGTCAAGGAAAGTGGGCTGAGGCCAAGACTGGAAATCATCTTGATTGCCAAGCTCAGGCTTACACTTAAAGTTTGTTCACTAAAGACTTTTAAGCATAGTTTATAGACAAAATGGAAGGCTAAAGGATATATTTCATGTATTCATGTACATGTCTGAAACATAAGTCTCACAATGTTTAGAATCTGACAAAGAGAAAAGCAAAAATATGTTTTATCAGTTGTTTGATTTTTTTCTATTTTTCAAGTCAGATTTTGCTGCATTTTACTCTTAAGATTTACAATCCATATTAAAAATGTCTCATTTTTATGACACAAATTTTTCTTTTTTTTTTTAATTTTTATTTATTTATGATAGTCACACAGGGAGAGAGAGAGAGGCAGAGACATAGGCAGAGGGAGAAGCAGGCTCCATGCACCGGGAGCCTGACGTGGGACTCGATCCCGGGTCTCCAGGATCGCGCCCTGGGCCAAAGGCAGGCGCCAAACCGCTGTGCCATCCAGGGATCCCTGACACAAATTTTTGTACACATTTCTATCACACGTGTTATTAGACCATGTCCACCCAGCATTTCCTCTCTAATGAAAATACAATAAAAGTTATTAATGAAAACATTTGAGCTGAGCTCAAATATAAGAAGGGCAATAACAGCATATATTCTGAACTTGCATGCAAGGCAGTGGCATTTCAATGGGTAGGTGGAAGCAGTGGTCCACCCATGGTACAGGCAATGAGGGGTACCTTGTCTGTAGAGAATTTTTTTTTTAAATACAATTTATTTTTTTTTAATTTTTATTTATTTACGATAGTCACAGAGAGACAGAGAGAGAGAGAGAGGCAGAGACACAGGCAGATGGAGAAGCAGGCTCCATGCACCGGGAGCCCGACGTGGGATTCGATCCTGGGTCTCCAGGATCGCGCCCTGGGCCAAAGGCAGGTGCTAAACCGCTACGCCACCCAGGGATCCCTGTCTGTAGAGAATTTAAAAACAGTAATAAACTGACTCAAAGTCAGTCTGCTTTTTTTATTTTTAATTTATTTATGATAGTCACACACACAGAGAGAGAGAGGCAGAGACATAGGCAGAGGGAGAAGCAGGCTCCATGCACCGGGAGCCCGACGTGGGATTCGATCCCAGGTCTCCAGGATCGCGCCCTGGGCCAAAGGCAGGCGCTAAACCGCTGTGCCACCCAGGGATCCCTCAGTCTGCTTTTTTATTATCACTTTGCACTGGCAATTCTAAACAATTCTATCTAACTTCTCCCTGCTGGAGCAAGATGGCTCCCATACAGTCACCTCTCCTTGGTTCACCACTAGCACCAGGGCTCAGTGTAAAGGGTTTTATAGCATGTCTCTTTTAACCCTCATTTCACAGACATGAGATGAAAGGCTCAGGGAAACTGGGGCAATTGGGAGAATGAGGATTTTTTCCAAGCAGTCTGATTCCTAGGTCTGCATGTTTAACGTATAAGCTACTACCACTCCAGGAAAATAACAAAAAAGACAGCAGATATCCCAAGTTCAGCTCACCTTGAGAGTCAACAGCCAAGTTTGAATGTCACCTTCCATTAGCCTACCTCCTACTTTTCCATCAGTCAATCAACAACTGACTGCCTATAGCTCACAGAACACTTTTTTACTTATTAATTCGTTGCCCATTTCTTGACAGTTTCCCTAGAGAATGAGGCACGTTAACTCTGCAACATTCTTGGCCACTGTGGCCTGAGGCAATGATCTCTCACAACAGATGGCAACAGTAAAAATCTACCTCATGAAAACATTCTGGACTCCTTAGCATTCATTTTAATGGGCAAAGACATCTATGTTTATGTACTGTCAGAATCCCCATAATAGAAAACCTTTTTCTTAATTGCTTCAATTTTAGACCATGCCTTTTAATGGAAGTCACCACACTGAGGAAATGCCGGAAATAAATAAGTAAAAAACAATGTATTTGCGTTTCTTCAATGGTTAAAAATTTAACTGTGCACGCAACTCATTTCTTGTCAATTTCTCTATCTACTAAGTAGAATGTTAAGTTACAATGTTCAAAAGTTCAGTGAGGGTAGAATTTGTCTAATAATCTAAAATCTTTAGACCATAAAACTACAAACATAGGTCACTGCTATCAGAACCTTGGAAATTACAGTGAGGACACTGTGCATCATCACATCACCCAACTACTAGAGGAGAAAGAGAAATAAAATTGCCTTGACAAATTTAAACCTTAAGATCAACACATTCTACATATGTGTAGAACTATGTAGTAACTTCAGAGATGCAAAATAGCTTGCAAGCCTGGACTTCTAAGTGCTGGGTATATTAACCTGGCTATAAAAACAAAGTGTCAGACAGCAAGGTGGTCAGTCAGTGATGGATGCAGAGACTAATGTAGTGGTAGGAAGGATTCTAAGATGGCCTTCTAGTATATACATCCTTTAGAATTCCTTCCCCTTGAGTGTGACATGAGGACCATGAAAATGATTTCACTTCCATGATTAGGTCATGTTATAGGATCAAGGTGAGGGGAATTTGCTAATGTAATTAACCCCCCCAATTCATTAATTTTGAGTCCATCAGGAGGGAGATCATGCAGGGTTGGCCTAATTTAATCAGACTGGAGTTTTTTTAAAGGATCAGAGATTTGAAAGATTGGAAGCATATAAGAAATCTTCAAACTAACCTTCAAAAATCAAAAACCTATGTTGTGGAGAGGGTCATGTGGCAGGACAGCCTCTAGGAGTACAGGGCCTCAGTCCTACAACCACAAGGAACTGAACTCTGCCTACTTTGGACTGGCAAAGTGAGTGCAGTGAGCTTCAAAGAAGACCCCAACCCTCAGACAAGATCACAGCCTGAGCAGACATTTTGATTTCAGCTTGGTGAAGCCCTGAGCAGACAACCCAACTAATCTATGCCAGCACTCCTGACCTATAAGGAAAGAGATATTAATGTGTTGGTTTTAGATGTCAAATTGTGGTGACTTGCTAATACAGTAATTGAAAAGGAATACAGCAAATCTTCAGATAAGTTGGATGTGCCCATCTAAACACTGTCCAGGACATAAGGGAAGGCATCCCATGTTCACTAACACGAGTTTGGCTTTCATACTCAGGTCTCCCTTCACAGAAATAACATACTGACCATTCAAACTGAGAATCTTGGACCTTGGGACAATTACTTCTCAGGAAAGCAAATATATCATACTCAGCTTCCAGAAGCTACCTACATTCCTTGGTACATGACCTCTTCATGTTCAAAGCCAGCAACAGGGATCCCTGGGTGGTTCAGCAGTTTAGTGCCTGCCTTCACCCTAGGGAGTGATCCTGGAGACCCGGGATCAAGTTCCACATCAGGCTCCCTGCATGGAGCCTGCTTCTCCCTCTGCCTGTGTCTCTGCCTCTCTTTCTCTCTGTGTCTCTCATAAATAAATAAAATCTTAAAAAAAAAAAAAAAGCCAGCAACACAATGAATCGAATCCTACTCATGCTTCAAATCTTTTTCTTTCCAGTAACCATAACAAACTCTGTTTTTAATAGCCTACCTGGATACTTTCCCTTTGCCATTCAAGGAAATGTAATCATTGGAGTGCCATCTCAACATAGTCACAGGTTCCACCCAAATTCAAAGGGTTGCACCAAGTACAGGGGTCATTTGGGGGCTCATTCTTAGAATTCTGCTCAGCACACTACACCATGGCAAATCTAACAAGATAATAAAGGCTACCCTGGGAGGGTGCCTGAAAGAGGAAGCCAGCTTCCTAAAGAAGGTATCTCATATACCCCATGGACTGTCAAAATTCACATTCATCTCAAAGCAAATAGGATATTTCCTCCATTCATATATTTTGGGTACACAAAGAAATTATCTTTAATAAAAATTAAACAAATAACACAGACCAAACACTGGACAACCACTTACTATGAGGCACTATGTTAAGCATGAAAATATATATAATATGAAAATGAGGGCAGCCCAGGTGGCTCAGTGGTTTAGTGCTGCCTTTAGCCCCAGGGTGTGATACTGGAGTCCTGGGATTGAGTCCCACATCAGGCTCCCTGCATGGAGCCTGCTTCTCCCTCTGCCTCTCTCTCTCTCTGTCTCTCATGAATAAAAAACAAAACCTTTGAGAATAAGAATAAGAATAAGAAAATGTATATGGGACACCTGCATGGTTCAGTCGGTTAAGTGCCTGCCTTTGGCTCAGGTTATGATCCCAGAGTCCCAGGATTGAGCCCTATGGTCCACTCCCCACTCAACAGGGAGTCTCTTTCTCCCTCTGCTCCACCACCCCCCACTGATGCACTCTCGCTCTCTCAAATAAATAAAATCTTTTTAAAAAAGGAAATATACATAACTCCCCTCAGAGGAATTGATAAGTAATGCAAGTCAAAGAGAAGATAATATGAAATGACTAATGATGTCACACTTAATATTAGTCAGAAGTCCAAGAATTAATAAAATATTCATATCAAACTGCAGAGCTTTTAAAACAATGCATATAGCCAGAAGTATTCCTACAAACATCACTGGTAACTAGTAGATATGAAGACCCTTAAAATATTACCAATATGAAGGAAAAAATGCCAATAGGATTCTAAACTTTGAGGAGTGTTTAATGTGTATACAATTTTTATGTGTAAATGAGAAAAAAATACAAAATGAAATATGCAAAAGCTGTTAGCTATTTGGTGGGATTATAGGAGATTAACTATATTTTTATTAATTTTTAATGGTCTCTTTTTTTTTTCAATAAGTATGTAGCACTTTTATAACCAGGGGAAATATATTAATATTTGTATTGAGCAAGTCATGGCATTTGGTCCAACCAACATTTCCTTCCAGCCAAAACCTGTCCTGCACATAGGCCTTTGATAGAGAAAACAGGCAGTTTTCACATAGCACAAAAAAGATGAGTAAGTAGAGGCCCACCACTATCTGAAACCTGAACAAGAAAATCAAACTTGTCAACAGCAGAAACAAGAGCTGAAAGGATACAAGATAGCTGAAACTAGGAAGAGCCACAACAAATTAACAGCACAGAACAGAAATGATGAATAAATAGACGCTACGGGTGGGAGAGGGAAGAAGGAACAGAGAGGAAAGCAGGTGCAGAGGAAGGCAAAGATAGAGACAAACCAGATGGGCGGATGGCAGACAGACCAGCAGAGAGAGATGGACAGACAAATGGACAGAAAGCCAGAGCTAGCTAGAGTCCAGTTCTTCTAAGGCGCTTTTGATCACTCAGAATTTTCCAGCCCTTCCTTTTTCAAAAATGATTTTTCATTCCTTTCGACCAAAATGAGCAGCACTAAGATGACATTAAAAATATTACTTCTAGGGGGGATCCCTGGGTGGCGCAGCGGTTTAGCGCCTGCCTTTGGCCCAGGGCACAATCCTGGAGACCCGGGATCGAATCCCACGTCGGGCTCCCTGTGCATGGAGCCTGCTTCTCCCTCTGCGTATGTCTCTGCCTCTCTCTCTCTCTCTCTCTCTCTCTCTCTCTGTCTCTCTGTCTCTCTCTCTGTGTGTGTGTGTGTGACTACCATAAATAAATAAATTTAAAAAATTAAAAAATAAAAAATAAAAAAAAATATTACTTCTAGGGATGCCTGGGTGGCTCAGCTGTTGAGCATCTGCCTTTGGCTCATGGTGTGATCCCAGGGTCCCAGGATGGAGTCCCAAATCCGGCTCCCTGCAGGGAGCCAGCTTCTCCATTTGACCGTGTCTCTGCCTCTCTCTCTTTGTGTGTCTCTCATGAATAAATAAATAAAATCCTTAAAAAATATATTACTTGTAATATATTACTTGTAAAGCCTAAAAACTAAAATGAAAGGTGAGTTTTTAAACATCTTCTAAAAGATATTTCTTCATTTAGATTGGGGTTCTCTTACTTTTCTTTTTCTTTCTTTTTTTCCCCTGCTTCTTCAAATCTAGTTTCTCCCAAAAGCTGGTGGGAATCTGGGAATCTCTGAATCTCCCCACCCCCAGTATTCACAAACAGAGCAATCCCAGCTAGAAAAGGATTTGCCTATTAGCCACGCTATCTCCACCAAGACAGCAGCCTTATTAAATTACAACTGTTTGAACAAGGTCAAGCACTCAGAGTTTAATTCAAAGTGTTTCCAGGTATAATGCTGTCAGGTCAACTTAAACAAGCCAACAGAGGCTTGGAGCCTGATTAAATATTAAAACAGAATCTTTCACATCTGTTTTTACCCAAGGATGAAATTACTGTACATCACTTCAACCAGCTCATTAATACACTATACACACATCTTGCCTCAAAGGTTACAGGAATATCAATGCTTCCGAGGCCTGCAGTGAAGCCTGCTCACACAGCCAGAAGTGAGGTCACTGCATACTTTACAGGACGTCAATACTTCTTTACAAAATGTGAGAGATAATCAGTTAGACATAGACACATTTTAAATTAAAGGATGAAAACCTCCATGAAGTTAAGCCAGTTGCTTTTGATCTGAACTTTTTAATCATCCATTCAGTTGGCTTTGATAGGTAACTTGATAGCACATGTTGAGCAAAAAAATTTTGATTCAACAGTAATTATTTTATAAAATGGAGGGCTGTCACATCCAAATAGATGGCCACAGTGACCACATTTTTTAACTTACAAAAGCACACATATAAAGGCACACAAGAACACTTTAAAGCACAAATATTTGGGACACTCAGAGTATAACTTCCCTGGTATATTAGGTAAAAGAGCAGTTGAAGATTTGCTACTTTAAAAACTACTATATAACAGGGAATGATACCTGGACAGTCTAGAATTACTTCAAGTATTTCTGTGTCCCCCACAGTTGAGAGGTATGTGTCATGGGTGATAGGTATGTGTTTGGGAGATGGGTATGCATCCCCTATAACTGAACCCAGTGAACAATTTAAAACCGCAGTACTATCTATGCCATAGATTGTAACAGCTATACTTTGTGGCTGCTATGCACATTTCCTACCTTTTCCCCTTCCATTGGTACACCATTCCCTTTCTTCTGGGGAATGCTACTTCCATTCCTGGTCCTGGAGAGCTGTCACTCACAATGCCCTCGCCCCCTATTCACACAGATAGACACACCCCTAAACCACAGTTCCCAGGCCTCTGGTGACAGTAGCTGGTCTAAGGGTTGGGCACATGTGTTGGGCAGGCTGTTTCTCTATGTTTCTATATGCGTGTTGAGAGACAAAAGTTTTTGGAGGCTGGAATTGTTCACCTGGCAGGATGTATGGACACACAAGTCCCCATCCCCAAGAAGAGAGCAGATATGAAAATTAAGTATACAGAGGGAGCAGAGCTTAAGATGCAGAGAAACAGCCCTGACCACATCCTCTGAGCAACAGGAGCCAACTGAGCTTAGTCCACCTCCACTTTCCGTTTTGAATATTAGATGTGTCTAGATAATATTAACATTGCTACTCTGACCTAAGGTACAGCTGAACACATGCTTGCTCTAGAAAATCCTACCAATCTCTCTTTCCTTAGATTCCACAGAACTTCAGCTTCTACATTACCTGCAGATTTTACCTTGCACTGCCTTCTTATGGTTTCATATGTATAAATGATTTAAAGTTGTTTGTTTGTTTGTTTGTTTTTTTATGATAGTCACACAGAGAGAGAGAGAGAGGCAGAGACATAGGCAGAGGGAGAAGCAGGCTCCATGCACTGGGAGCCCGAAGTGGGATTCGATCCCGGGTCTCCAGGATCGCGCCCTGGGCCAAAGGCAGGCGCCAAACCGCTGCGCCACCCAGGGATCCCCAAAATTTCTTGTTGCTGTTTATTAAAAAAGAATATAAAGACAGCTTAAATCTAAGATATTTTAAATTATGTTGTTAGTTCAAGATAAGCTAGGATAAGGATGATAAATTCTAGTTCTGTAGTATTTGACCAAAAATGAAGATGCTGTTTTTTTTTTTTAATTAATTTATGATAGTCACACAGAGAGAGAGAGAGAGAGGCAGAGACATAGGCAGAGGGAGAAGCAGGCTCCATGCACCGGGAGCCCGATGTGGAATTCGATCCCGGGTCTCCAGGATCGCGCCCTGGGCCAAAGGCAGGCGCCAAACCGCTGCGCCACCCAGGGATCCCAAGATGCTGGTATTAATGTTATGTGTGGAGTCTCTGTCACTCCAATATTGCCATATCTTGGACATTCAAGTTTCTTTTCAAGAAAAGAGATCAACTTCACATACAAAAAAAGAGAGGTTATAGTGCATAGATCCCTCACAAAAAAAAAAAACTTCACAATCCAATTTGAGGCTAAAGGAAAATTATTCAAGAACCAATGGAATTTTTAGAACCCACTTAAAATGGTGATATAGTATCTAATTTGAAGAATAATTTGGGAAGTGAAAATTCAAAGGTTCATTTTTCCCCCCAAAGGTATAATAACATTGGAAAATGAAGGTGACTAAATGTAGAGAATTGTCTTATGCTTCTTTTTTTCTGCCATGGTAAATCGCATTTTCAGTGGAAAGACCATGGGATGTGAAGCTAGGAGACCCAAGCAGGAGTTAGTTCTTGCTCTGCCACAAGCTGACCATGTGAAGACAAAATAGACAAAACTTCTCTTGAACCTGCATTGTCTTAGCTGTACAACAAGAGTAATGCCCACCTTACCCATGATATAAGTAGGCAATAGACCCACTGACATTTCAACATCTGAAGAGTAATATCCAAATAGAAGTCGCTGTCTAGAAAAAATAAATTAGTTAATATCATGTGCTATGATCCTAATCCTCTCCCAATTTTATAAACGAGAAAACAAAGCTCAAAGAGGTTAATCCTAACTTGTACAAAGCCATAGAACTGGTACAAAAGACAGGTCTGTTCATGGAGTATACTGCTCCCCATCAAAGCCTTGCCTTCAATAACTACAAAACAAGGAAGCTACACACCCCGACTCATGAGGATCCAAGTTAGTTCTAGATCTCTTTGCCTGATTTACAATTGCATTTCACATTTGCTGAGAAGATAAAAGTTCCATAATAGGCACTTTATTTGTCCATTTTTATTAAATACAGTTTATTATCAACAAAGAAAACGTCCAGCAAATATACATAAGGCCCTATTCTGTTTTGTTGAACAAAAAAACTTTACAGTATCTATGCTAGGCTTGGTATGGTTATGAAGCTAATTTAACACGGCAAAAATATCTGCAACTGAATTCTAGCTAACTTCCTATGGAATTTTCAAGTTCTAAGAAATAAAATAGTTCCCAAATTTTCAACTTTGGGTGCCAAAAAAGCAACATAGATAGATCCCTACTTATAGGTTCATAGTGTTCATTTACTGAATGTAAACCGTGATGAATATATTTACATTTTTAATAAGATGTATCTTTTATAGAAAAGCTGAAATTTCCTGACTAGTGACTTATATCATGACGCAAGTAGAAATCATTTAAAAATTAAATGCATCTTGGATGAAGCTCATTGCTAAGATGCAAAAGAGATGCTCACCACATCTTTTATCCTCTGTAGGATGTGAGCAACACACCTTGTTAGAAGGTTACAGAAAAAAAGAGAGTCTCCAGGTAGTCATGACTCACTGGGTGCTCTCTGCCTACAAGGCCTGATGGAAGTTGAAGGAAGTAATCAACCTACTGGGCCAAGGGTAAGAGTTATGGATGCCCGTGGGGCTGCCACAGTGGGCAGAGGGCTGTAGCCCAAGGGCTACTAGGCTGGGCCAACACTCTGGGTATACAATCTGATGATTTCTGGGACAGACACTTCATGTCATGTTGGGGTGAGGAGGAGAGGCAGAGGGGAGGTTCCCTGATGTGTATGCCAGAGTATGTCTGGGCTTGTTTCAAGGGTGGAGAAAGATGCAGTGAAACCAGAAGGTTAGGCGGAATTATAATAAAAGCATTCAAATACTTAGGGGGAAAAAAGGCTTTTTGAAATCTTAAACCATTAAATTTAAACACCAATAGTTAATAAAATACAAAGTAATTTGTTTAACAGAACTCCAATACAGCACAATCTTATACCACACACAAATTCATACTTGAACGATATAATCAAGCAGAGTAAACCATACTAAATGTAAAGTCAATAAATTCTTTTTTGATTGTTCAGCCCCACCTCCACCACCAGAAGACTATGAGGAATTTAACAGAAGGAAATTAATCATCATAATACTTTGGTTCAATACTCAGCTACAGTGAAATAATTTGGGCATTAGTACAGTTTACTTGAAATAAGATTTAAAGCAGCATATTTAAATGAAGCAGAATTCATTAAGCAACCTCTCAAAAGGATCATTTCCTCTAATTATTGCTTTTATAACAGAAGACAAAAGCAACCCAATGTAAGTTCATAAAATCCACAATTAGCTGCCAAAATCTTACCGGATAAAATTAGAAGAGAAAGGATATTTAGAAGCACAATTGGTAAAAAGTTCTGCTGTTCCTTTAAAAAAGGCATTCGCTCTTTCTTTCCACTCATAATCATTTAAAGGAGAGAAATATCATGGGCCAGATATTGTGGCAGGTCCTCAGGAATGAAGGGGGAGAAAAGGAGAAGACCAAGCTGGATGCTCCAGCAGCTCACAGTGCTGGGGTGGAGGGAGGAGGGTTAAAAAAAAATCCACACACTATCTCCAGACAAGTGTTCTAACATGAGCTGCCATGTAAGAAGCTTTGGGAAAAGGAAGCTAGTTGAGTGGAGAATCTCCACATTTAAGCAGTGCCTTCTAGGAGGAGAATGAACCTGAACAACAAGGTAAAACCGGAGGGCAGGTACGGCATTCCATATCCCATGCAAAAGAAACAACAGTGTGGGAAAGGATACCAAGGATGAAATGGGAACCTTTGGACAGATGAGGAAGGAGTGGGAGACAATAAGAAGGCATGATGATGGGGTGCACAAAGTTGGAAAGATTGATGGCAACACGATTATGGAAGAAGAGTGTTTCAGTCAAACTATGGAATTAATTCAAGGTTTATGCCTTACTCAATAGGGCTTGCTGGGAAGATAACTGAAGACCTGATCAAAATCTATCATATTATCTACTAAGCTTTTCAGTCTTCCAAAGCATTTAATAATTATACTATTTTAACTGCAAACACTGCAAACAAAAAATATATGTGTATATATATATATGTATACAATTAAAGGACAAAATGAAAAGACAATCTATGAAACAGAAGAAAGTATTTTCAAACTATATATCTGATAGGAGGTTAACTAATATCCAGAAAATATAAAGACCTGTTACAACTCCAACAACCAAATATGATTTTTCAAATGGGCAAAGGACTTGAAAAATGGCTAGCACACACGTGAACAGAAAGTCAACACCACTAACCTTAAGAGAAATACAAACCAAAACCGCAATGGGAAACATACCTACACCCATCAGAATGGCCTCTATCAAAAGAACAGAAAAGAACAAGTGTTGATGAAGATGTGGAGAAATCAGAACCCTTGTGCATTGTTGGTGGGAAGGTAATTTCCTGTAGCCGTTATGGAAAACAATACAGAGATTTCTCAAAAAATTAAAAATAGAATTACCATAGGATCCAATAAGCCCATTTCTGGGAATGTACCCAAAAGAAATGAAAACAGGATCCTAATGAGGTGATTTGCAACACATTCACTGCAGTGTTATTCACAATAGCTAAGAGGTAGAAGCAACTCAAATGTCCATCAATAGATGAATGAATAAAAAAACTGAGGTACATACTTATATTAGAATATTACTCGGCCTTATGCTACAATATGGATAAAGCTTGGGAATATTATAAGTGAAATAAGCTAGTCACAAAAGACAACTCTTATATGATTCCATTTACATAAAATATCTATAGTAATCAAACTCTTAGAAAGTAGAATGATAAGGGGCTCCTGGCTCACTCATTCAGTCTTGGGATCGTGAGTTCAAGCCCCACGTTCAGCACAGAGATTACTTTAAAAAAATAAAAATATTAATGGGATGTTTGGACGGCTCAGCTGGTTAAGCTTCAACTCTTGATTTTGGCTCAGGTCATGATCTTGGCATCATGAAATGGTGCCCCTTGTTGGGCTCCAAGCTCAGTGGGGAGTCTGCCTGAAATTCTCTCTCCCTCTCCCTGCCCCCCTGCATAAACTCTCTCTCTAAAAAAAAAAAAAATCTATTTTAAGAAAAGTTTTTTAAATGTACTGTACTATCATATACTCAATTTTAAAATGGTTGAAATGGTAAATTTTACGTCCTGTTTTTCACCACTATAAAACAAACCAATAACAAAAACAAAAAAAATTTACAACTCAAGGTTGCAAAGTTCCAGCCTAATCCATAAGGAGTCCCTAATGCCAATATGTAGACATGACCTGTATTAGCTGTATAGTGAGTTACCAAATTTACAGTGTTTCATTTATAGGGAAATTTCAACTTTCTCAGATGACACAGTAATTGCTGGCAAAACTGGATGCCTAAAATCTGCAGCGTACAAAATAAACGAAACTGCACGTAATTATAAAACTCAGCTCTAGTCAACTGGCACGGAGACTGTTGACTATGCCATCATGGAAGGATTTTTCAGGGTTCTGTAACCTAAAACTACTGATTGGTAGCTAGAAGTTAAAAAAGAAATCATGATCTCAAATGAATATAACCAAATTTCCAGGTATTAAAAAGTCCAATCTAGTCTAAATCAAAACTGATTTCATCCAACATGAAGCTTTTCCCCTCCTCAGACCAGCAGTGAGGTGAGGGCAGGGGTCAGAGATGAAAAGAGGCAAGTGTGAGGAAAAGAAAATGGAGAAGCCTATCCACTCACTTGTCTAAGATCTTCTGGCCTGTAAAAGAGCTGCCAGTTGAAGGAGCTCAAATGCATGTGACTCCTTCACTAGGACCTCTATTTGGCCTGATGCAGGGAATGGTGCAATTGCTTATTGTCCTTGGCCCATCTCTCACCTCCTTCTCTGAGCTCCTGCCCCTGTAGTTCACCTATACCCGCTTTCTGCTGGGGTCCAACAGCTGGCCTGCTGGGCAGTCCTGGTACCGGGGAAGGTCTTTCAAGATGACTCACAGTTCCCCTTCAGGCTGACCTCATGGTTAGTAGTTAAGGTCAAGCATTTGCCATCCCCTCTCCACACATCCCCCACCCCCACACCAGGGTAGTTCTAGTCACGTGGTTGTTTTCCATCTCTGTGCTCACAGACATCCCCAAACTCCAGGAGACACGCACCACAATCTCAAGAACTCTTCCTTAGGATTTCATTCTAATCTCATACCAGTTTGGGCCTCTCTCAAATGGACTGGAGGGAGGATAGAGAGAATTCTCACTTCCTCCAGGAAGAGCACACTCTACTGCTCCCAGGAGTTCCTTGCATAGAATCCTTTCTAGTCTTCCTGGCACAGCCTGGATTATAGGGTGGGGGATATAATAGTTAGTAGACCCATTTGGCCACCTCTTGACAAATCTTGCAAAAGAGATTCTAGAGTCTCTCTTCAAACAATGTATTTACCACCTACTGGCAACAGTTTTGGGGCCTGCATCAAAATCTTAAACAACAGGAAAACTTCCATGTAACCTACTGTAATATATTTGCATAGTAATCACAGAGAAAAACCATGAAGATTCCATCCTACTGAGGTACTCAGTTATCCGGTGCCCAAGGTACTTTTGCAAGGCCTAAAATTCCTCAGAGGACAGTCTGAAATTCAGCTCTATTAAATATTCAAAGAACACCACAATTAAGCACAGAAGATATCCACACTACTGAATACAAGCTGTTGGTTGGCAGACAGTGTCACCATGCAAAATCTTGGACTGTCTGTCACCCAATGCTGAACGTTCTGATTCTCTGCACAAAGGTGGTTAGAGGTACCAGTGCAAAATGTACAAAAATAAACACTGTATTAACACCAATGTGTGCAACTAAGACTATCCAGGAAGGAAATCTTGGTAATTTTAGCAACTCTGCCACTCCTAACTGTCCCTGCATCTTAGAACATTCTGTCCAGGCTCAAACTCCAGAGTAAGAGCAGTCAGCAGGCTGAGCCTAAATAGTGAGCCTACCCCATAACTCCCAGGAGGAAAGAACAGGAAACACTCATTAGACTTACACCGGCTTCAGCAGAAGGTAAACCCTACCATGGCCCACCAATGCATAACCTATAGTGGACATCTTCCTTAAAGAACTCAGAATGT
Source organism: Nyctereutes procyonoides (assembly GCF_905146905.1). Classification (NCBI taxonomy): domain Eukaryota; kingdom Metazoa; phylum Chordata; class Mammalia; order Carnivora; family Canidae; genus Nyctereutes; species Nyctereutes procyonoides. Next base: position 62,979,895 of record NW_026575046.1, read on the forward strand.
GAGTCAAAATGATACTAGCAATGAGAAACAATTTTATTTCTGGCAGTCCACATTACATGCCAGTATCATTTCATCTAAAAACTAATTTATAAAAGTGTATCACCACCACAATCTGCCATCATCCGTCAGAGTCAACAAAAAAAATGAAAGCTCCCAGAAGGGCTAAGATCATTAATGCAACGCTGATAACAAAGACACCAGGAGATTATTTGAGATTATTTAATTTTTTATGTCATATCATGTTAATTGTCATGTTTAAATTTGTAAATTGTTGCTTGTTTAAAAATCCATTTACTAAAATAATAAATAATGCATGTTGTGACATATTAGTGAAATTATTATTTTTTAAAGCATCACAGGCACAGATGAATAACCATTTCAGTGCAATTGCTTATACCATTCAGGGAAAAACAAGAGGATCTGATTAAGTTACATCACGGCAGAAAAAGCAAGAGCTGCTACGGCATTTCCCTACTGCAAACTGACCCTCCACATTTCAGGTTCCTAAGGTCAGCTCAGCAAGACTCCTGGGGGAGCCAAAGCCAGAATCCAGAAAGCTAACTGGAAGCTTCCTACCAAAGGCAGTACTTGAAGCAGTAGCATCAGCTAACATGGAAGCTGACCTGGCAATGGAAAGGTGGCCAGGTTTAAAAGAAAGGCTGTAAGGAACCACCAGAACAAAATATTTCCCAAATCATGCTACAGCAAAGAGAGCAAGAATCACGCTTTGCCCAAAACAACGTTCACCCATTTTCATCTCTCACTAACTTTAATCCATCAATCTGTCCTGTTCAATTTTACCTCTTCATGCAGGACTCAGCTCTACACTTTCACTGGATAGGGGTAAATAATAGCACCTCCTCTGAAAGTGAATTGGTTCTTTGCAAATGCTGGCAGGCAGAGAGAAAAACCAAAGTGTTTAACACAAATGTAATTCTGAAATTCAGCCATTTATGTGCAAAAAACTCCTATGTTCTCACAAACTTTTAACACAAGATTCAAGCCTCTATCACGAACCCTTAGGAAATAAACTTGAAGTGAGTGAATTAAATAAAAGTCAAACCAATGATGTTACAAAAATACCTGGTAACCAGGAGATTAAACAGAAAACATGAACCTACTGAGTCAAGGTCAAACTCCTAAACCTGACATTCTCAGCACTCTGTGGTCTGGCCATAAGCTACCTTTTTAAATCTTACTTCCTACTGCTTCCCTTTTATACACCTGTTCTATATACCTGTTTGTATGCCTGTACCAAGGAAGCTACTGCTCACAGTTCCTCATATTCTTTTTGTGCCTTTGTTCAGTGGCGAGCCCTCCTTTCTTTCCTTTGCATCCCTCCTTCCAAATCACAGGTCCAAATTCTACAACCACAAATGACATCTTGGCCAAGAAGTCTCCAGGGACTGCTCTCTCTTTCCTCTGGCTCCCACAGCTCTGCCTGTCATCTTACAATAAACTACACTCTGTACTTCTCTTTTTAAAAATATTTTATTTATTTATTCATGAGAGACACAGAGAGAGGCAGAGACACAGGCAGAGGGAGAAGCACCCTGGGATCACCACCTGAGCTAAAGGCAGATGGCTCAACCACTGAGCCACCCAGGTGCCCTCACTCTGTAGCTTTTTAATAGTCATCATTGGTTAAAGTCTCATTAGTACACTCTCAGTGTGTATCTACACAATGCAGCTCTCATTTATGACAAGACACTCACACTATGCCCTGTTTACATAGAAGGATCCCAGGGCCCAGCCTCCAGAGCAGAACAAACCCAACCTCCCACCTATGGCAGGTCATCTCCTACCTGCTTCGTTATACCCTTCAGACATTAAAGCCCATTTACTCCTTTCGCTCTTCCCCACTAACGCTTAGTTCTTCACCCAGACATTCTCCTTTCAATGTCGTTAGGTAATGTTCCTTGGTTTGACCTAGTTTCTGCCTCACCTTAGAATTCCTTCATCCAAACAGTAGATGGGATACCACGGACTGGGTGTGCCTTAGGGAACCCCCAAGCAGGTGGATGAGTAACCCTGCAGTAATTACCCCTGGCTAACCAGGCTCCACCTTATAGATTGAGGCTTTCAATCTTTTCACATAGGCAGGAAGGGTAAAGATAGAGTAACCAGCCCTGGGCACAAGAGTCCTGGTCCCCTTAGACCTCAGCACACAATTCTCTCCCATTGATTCTTTACAGCTATTTAACTTCTTAGTGAGCTGAACAATCCCTCAGTCACCTGGGCCTTACTTACAGTTCTCAGATGAAGCAGAGTACCTAATGGCAACCGTAGATGGAAATGGCTCAGGAATGAATTCATTTTCACAGATAAAAAAAATTTCAGGGGTGCCTGTGTGGCTCAGTCAGATGGGCATCCAACTCTTGGTTTTGGCTCAGATCATGATCTTAAGGTCATAGACAGTGAACCCCAAATCTGCTCTATGCTCAATAGGAAATCTGCCTGAGATGCTCTCTCTCTCTCTGCCCTCCCCCACTATGCATATGCTCTCTCTTTTCTCTCTCAAGTAAATACATTTTTAAAAATTTTTTTTCAGATAATACAGATGATACAGATGAACTCAAGTCTCTACTGACATCTCCTCAATCCCATCCCAGTTCTTCCTTAGAGTCCTTTAGTAATGCATTTATATAACATTTGTCATTAAATCTAATCTTATCATTTATAATATACATTATACTTCACCAAGAAAGAAAAAGTCTACTATTAAACTATGCCACCAATTGATAGATACACTGATTTTAGAAATGTTAACATGTGAAAAACATGTTTTAGAATCCATGAAGGGACGCCTGTGTGGCTCAGCAGTTGAGCGCCTCCCTTTGGCCCAGGGCATGATCCTGGAGACCCGGGATCAAGTCCCACATCGGGCTCCCTGCTCCTGGCTCCCCAGAGGGAGCCTGCTTCTCCCTCTGCCTGTGTCTCTGCCTCTCTCTCTCACTCTCTGTGTGTGTGTGTGTTTGTGTGTGTTTCTCATGAATAAATAAATAAAATCTTTTTTTTAAGATCTTATTTATTTATTCATTAGAACACAGAGAGAGAGAGAGAGAAGCAGAGATACTGGCAGAGAGGGATGCAGGCTCCATGCAGGGAGCCCAACGCGGGATTCGATTCCAGGTCTCCAGGATCACGCCCCTGGCTGAAGGCAGCACTAAACCACTGAGCCACCAGGGCTGCCCAATAAATAAAATCTTTAAAAAAAAAAAAAAAAACAGAATCCACAAAAAACACTTGGAATTCAATGATTTTATATATAGATTTCATATGCACAACACATACAGAATCTATAAAATGTAATACATATAGAAGTGTCTAGTTATGAGGAATTTTTTACATAAATGTGATAATTTCATAATTTTTCTCAAGAAAAATTTATCAGGAAGTTTCCCACATCAATTGCATACAGATCTGCCACATTTTTGGGTGCTGCACACTACTCCATACACTAGATGTACCACTGTGCAGTTAGTTATTCTGTACTTTATCATTATTTAACAATGATGGAATAAGAGTGTACCCATGTGTATCTTGTTTGACACAAAATTTACTGAATCAAAGATATCTGACCTTATTTTCATAGATATTGCCAAACTACCCTCCCAAAAAGGTCTGAACATTTACATATGTAAATGATACTTACTTTTCCTGACTGTTGTCAGATTGTTAATCTTTTTAATTTCTGCCAATCTAATGGGAGAAAATCATACCTATTATTTTGCAGAAGGTTCCTTATATTTTATGTATTTATCCTTTGTCTATTACATGTGGCCTATTTTCTCCCAGTCTCCCATTTGTCCTTTAATTATATTTGCAGTTTTGCTCTTAGTGATGCAGACATTTCAAATCTTCAGAAAGTCAAATTTACCCATCTTTTCCCATCTGTACCCAGACTACTTACTTTTGGAAATATTTTCCTCTAATAGTTAACCCATTCTTTGCAAACTCCACTGATGTTCTGGCCTGGAAGGGCTTGGAGGGAGATGGGATATACTCCCACAACCCACACACTGGAAAATTTCCACACAGTTATCCTGAGCCCACCTCTGAAAGGGGCAGGTGCCAGTCAGTGCTCTGCCAGCCTGTAGGCACTATTTCAGGAAGGACTAGCCAGTTCCCTTCCTTAATGTCTGAAGCAGAAGACATTCCAGGCTCTGTGTGCCAAACCATTCCAGGCTACATGTGCCAACCTAGTCAGGCTGACATCATGGCCCAAGGCCAGAGACCAAGGACCCAAGCACACAGACAGGCAAGCATCCCACTATCCATGGCTGAGTTCTGAGCCAGGAGTGTCTGGACACCTCTTGTGAAGACTGTCAACCCATCTCCCCGTTCTCCCTCAGTCTCAGATGTAACAGGCTGCCTGAAGAACTGTTTTATCCCTGACCTGGCAAAAACAAATCAGAACTCTGCTGATTCGATCCTCACAGGCCCAGCTGCCAAGACACAGTCCATGTGACACAAGTCCCCTATCCCAGGGAGCTGAGGATCTCCTCCTTCCACATCTGCACCATGAGATCAGATCAGTAATTGCTGTGCCCAGCTCACCCCTGTTTACACGGTCTCCCTTTCTTATTCCATAAGCTACTGCTCCAGCCTGTCTGAGCTTCACCCTTCAGGCCCTCATGACTCACCCAACTGCCAGAAAGAGGGCCCAGGACAGTTAGGTTCCGAGTTCCCTGATTCCAAGCAGTGTTAAGTGAGCTCTGGTTAGTGGCACAGTGGGAAGACATGGGGGTGTGGATGGGTAACAGACTGGGGGAAACACACACCCCTCTGATATAAGTTTATGATTTATTTAGCTAAAAACATCAAACTCAGTGAGCAAGTGGGAGTACAAGTGGTAAAGTAGTACAAGTGGGAGCAGATGTAGCCTGTTTTTCTGTGGCTTTTCTTTGGCCCCTGGGTTTCCAACTAAGAGCACAGCCAAGTGAACTTTGGTGGGGTCTTACTAGTTTGGAGGGGAAAAAATAAAGCTGAATTCTTACTGTGACTTTAAAAAAGCTGGCTTGCCTAACAGTCCCTATACTTCTGTTTAAGAGAACATTTGTCTCCATCAGACACTCCTGGTTGTTGAGCGAAACTCAGCATTATCAATAATTTCTCCTCGTCCAGGTGAGGGGGAGTGTGGATGGGGAAGCAGCTATGTTCAATGTCTCTACCTCCAGCATCCCAGAGTCTGGGGGAAAGTCCATCTCCCAGAAGTGGGGTGCACCCAAGGGGCCTGCTCAAACACATCTGGAACTCAGCAGCAGAGCTTCTTGCAGCACACACCTGAAGAAATTCCAAACCCACTTCAACCCTCTCTCAACCAAAATTAATCTTGTGTGTTAGAGTTGATACGCAACTCTATGTTCTGGGATATAAACAGTTCCTCCTTGAGCTGTTGTTAAGCCCCAGCACTCCTGAAAGCAGTGAAGCCAATCCTGATGATAATGCCCCACTGGGCATTCTCTGCTTTAGGACAAAAGTTGGCCTCTCATGGCCTCTGGAGGAAAAAAAATGGAAAGCTCCTTGAGGGGACCACCTAAGTTCCACTCACCTCTAGCCTTCCCATTTAGTATACTTCTTTATACACAGGGAATATTTTCCAAATATTTATTCAATTAATTATATTGGAATTATTTTTGGAATGAATACTTGCCTTCTCAAAGAAGTTCACTTCTAATATATTTAAGTCTGATAAACTCACATCTTTGTTAAAGTCTCTCCCTATGGCTAAGAGCAATACTATCCGTTATTAATTTCAAATTTAACCAGCCTCAACTTCCAAACCAAAAACAAAGAAATCTGAAATCCCAGGACACTATTCCAACTAAATGGAAATTTTCTACATGTTCTAGATATCTGCTATCCAATATGGTAACCACTAACCACATGCGACTATTTAAATTTTAATTAAAGAAATTTAAAATTTAATTCCTCACTCTCACTAACCACATTCTAAGTGCCTAACAGCCATATGTGCCTATCTTACTGAACAATGTAGGTATTGAACATTTCCATCATTCTTTTGGTCAGCACTGCTCCTGATGCATTATAAATCTTGAAAATCCAAAGAATTCTTAGCTTGTAGCCAGTATCGGATCATCAGAGTGCCATAATTAAATTTAAAAATACACTGCTCCTTTAATTAAAACAACAGAAGGAACCACTCTCACTGATGAGTAGAGAGAGCTTTTATAATAATAGATTTGTCTCATCACAATGAAAAATTTAAATGCAGCAAAATTCTCATCTATCTCTGGTTGCCAAAATTAATATGCTATGCAGAGGGCAATGCATACTTGGAGTCATATGAATCCTCTCTTTGGACAGATAACATTTCTGGTTAATGGTCATTTAGGGAGCTAATTTTTTACATAACCCTTAATGTCCTAGGCTGAGTAGAGTGTGCAAACATCTAGGAAATTTTCAACCCAGGGATTTCAATTAAAATGCATGCATATAAAACCAAAACATCTAAGTCTTCTAAGAGCTCAAAATTTTAAGCTAGGAGAAGGGAACCATGAATATGTTAAGAAACTATGTAAATTAGAACAAAGGAAGCTTCTAGGTGAGCATCCTCCCTCCCCCTCCCACTAACTGCCAACATTCCTTAACAGACTAAACACACATATAGGGAGTTAAAGAAAAGGGATCTTCTATTTCTTTTATAGAGTTTGAGGACTTTGAGACTCCCAGGTAAAAGTCCCAGGCAGCAGTTACAGCTCTGGAATAAAAAAGATCTTCTCCCAGTGAAGCAATGAGAAGGATAACAAGTGTGCAATGAAAAATAAATCAAAACCCAGATGGATAACAATATACAGAAAGGGAAGCCCAGGGGTAGAAAAACAAGATAACTTATCCAAGAGTGTCAAGGTATAAACCAATGCACTGGAGTTTGAATTTTACACATTTTTGTAAGTATTTGTGTGTTTTCATTGGGTTGTCCATGATACTGTCCAATAAATTAGGCTTTAATTGCCCAAGGTCATTCACCAGTTCTCTCCTGAGATATGCTCTACCTTAAGGACTACTCCCAGGGATCACAACTCCACTTTGTTTTCAGCTCAGTTTAATGCTGGATCCTAAGGCCTAGGACATCCTACTAACATAAAGATCAAAGGAAAAACATCCCTAAAATATTGCCAGGAGGGCAGCTAGAGATATAATGGGCGATCGATCAACAATTGGGAGCTTTAGTGATGTCAACTTTTAACTTTCATCTTACCCATTCTCCTCCACAATATCTCCTGGTCCTTAAACAGTGATTATCCTTTCATACCCGACTCCAGGGTCCTTCAAAAGCTATTTATTCTCATGAAATCAAACTGTATTTTCTCCTTTGTACATACATGTTGTATGACAAGGCAAGAAATCCTTAGACCATGATGGGTAGAACCATATTAGACTCACCTATTGACCCTGACTTTTTACTGGAAAATTTTAAGTGGTAAAAGTTTCATCACGGTAAGAGTGGAATAAATGAGAAACATTTTTCCCTCTACTCTACACATTCATTATTTCAATTCTGTTGCCAACTGTTTGTAATCTTTTTATACACTCTCAGGAACTCAACAGAAAACAGTCCATGAGTCATTCTCCCAACAGCATATAAATGATGAAAAATATATTATCAAAAAATATATATATATTATCATATGCACACTATCATTCATTGAAATTTTTATTTAGCTGTTTTTAATAAAAACCCCTATGATCATCTATACTTTAGGCATGTTACAGATTCTAGTAGATCTCTTAAAATTCAGAAGAAAGTATGTGGACCAAAAAAAAATTACTGTATCAGCCTTCAGAAAAGAGTTAAAAGGTTTTTTCTTTTCTTTTCTTTTCTTTTCTTTTCTTTTTCTTTTCTTTTCTTTTCTTTTTAAAAAAAAAGGAGAGTCCCAGTGGCTCAGCAGTTTAGTGCTGCCTTCAGCCCAGAGCATGATCCTGGAGACCTAGGATCAAGTCCCACGTCGGGCTCCCTGCACGGAGCCTGCTTTTCCCTCTGCCTGTGTCTCTGCCTCTCCCTTTCACTCTCTCTCTCTCTCTCTCTCATGAATACATAAATAAATAAATATTTTTTTAAAAATTTATTTATTTGGGAGAGAGTGAAAGACAGCATGAGGGGCAGGGGACAAGGGGGCAAGGGGATGATGGGAAGACTCCCTACTAAGCATGACCTGAGCCAAAGGCAGAGGCTTAACCGACTGAGCCACCCAGGCACCCCTAGAAGGTTTAAAATATTTAAAACAAAATGTTAAAATGCTTAAAATATTAAAAACAAAATATTTTAACTGGAATTTATCAGACTTACTAAAAATTTATTCACTGAGACATTAGAGAAGAAATTAAATTTTTAAACAAAGACAATTTTTTAAAGTAAGCAATCTTACAAAATGTTTATCTAACAGAATCCAGGCATACTGGCTACAGCATCTCTATTGACATACCTTAAAAACCACAAATTACTATGAAATAGGTCTGGAAACATGTGGCCCACGTAGAAAAGGTCTTTAACAAAGAAAGAATTCTTTCTAAATTACGTCGGTACTCACAAGGTAGAACAACTGGTTATAGATGCACAGCATTAGTCACATACTAAGTAATGCCCTTACTAATAAGAGAATATGAATATAGTACACTTTTTTTTCTTTCCCTACAAAACTTAATCAATAGAGGTTAGAATTGAGGCATATGGACTAGTTCCAAGATATAAGATAAGAGGATGGCTACAGAATGAAATTATCGTTAAATATTAACCAGAAGTCACACACTCAAGAAAACATATACTGTGCATCACAGTGTTAGGATGAGGCGAAGGAAAAGAGGCACACAGCCAGGTTCCTATTAACGATAAGATGAATCTCTGTTTGGGATCCCTGGGTGGCTCAGCGGTTTGGCACCTGGCTTTGGCCCCGGGCCTGATCCTGGAGTCCTGGGATCGAGTCCTGCATCAGGCTCCCTGCATGGAGCCTGCTTCTCCCTCTGCCTGTGTCTCTGTCTCTCTCTCTCTCTCTCTGTGACTCTCATTAATAAATAAATAAAATCTTAAAAAAAAAAAAGACTAATCTCTGTTCAAACAGGGGAGGACGGCAGAGGAAAATCTTGAAGAAGGGTCAGAGCTCTAGGCTCTAAGTGAAGTGAAGGATCCTTTAGACTCGGGGAGTCCCAGCAGACACATCCAGCCCAGGTCTCAGCTTCAGGTAGAGAGGGGGAGAAGGGAAAAAGGTTCTTTCTGATCCATTCTCTCAACCATGTCATCCACGAAGGGTCTACATTAAGACTTCTTTTTTTTTTTTTAAGGATTTTATTTATTTATTCATGAGAATACACAGAGAGGAGAGAGAGAGAGGCAGAGACACAGGCAGAGGGAGAAGTAGGCTCCATGCAGGATTAAGACTTCTTTCAGGCCACCTGCGTGGCTCAGTCGGTTAAGCATCTGCCTTTGGCTCAGGTTGTGAGCTCAGGTTAAGGGGATAGAGCCCTGTGTCAGGCTCCCTGCTGAGCAGGAAGTCTGCTTCTCCCTCTCCCCCTGCTCCTCCCCTTGCTCATGCTCCTTCTCTCTCTGCTTTCTCTCTCAAATAAATAAAATTTTTATTTAAAAAAAAAAAAAAGACTGCTTTCAAGGTTAACTCAGCAGGCAGCCTGGCATCAGGAGGGCCTCTGGTTCTAATACTCTACCCCCACATGTGTGCTAGCTAGTGCATGTCTGCAACACAGGGTTTAACATGCATACCCTGCCAGAGATAACATACAATTCTTTTCAGTATCATTATCAGTCAATTAATCACAAGTACTACGGAATCAATCCCAGACTGCTGTGAACAGAGCCCCCTAGAGTTGGGTAACATTGCAGCCCTAAGACACCTGGTCAAAATCTCACATGCGCTAAGCAGCTCCATGGAGTTCTGCTTCCAATATGCTCCATGGATTCAATATCACTTATTTCTCATTGTAAATTATTAAATTATTATTTAATAGTTTAGTCAATATTTTGTATAATTTATAATTAAGTTATTATCCTATATTAAGCTATTATTCAAATTCAATTATTAAACTGCTTTTCAGTCTTTGTCAGCCTAGTCAAGGTGGGTCCATCCTCAAGAGATGACACACTTACCAAAGAGAATATGACAAGGCTAAGGTGGCAATCATCCTGGTTTTCCTATTGACTGTGCAGGTGATAGCACTGGAAGTCCTGCATCCCAGGAAATCTCAGTCCCAGGCAAACCAGGACACTGGCCACCCTAGATAAGATCCAGAAGTTGGTAACTACCAAGATAATATTGCCCTAAGAAGAGTACATACAATGTAACACCAATACAGACCCATTCCCACCACCTTCTTCTTTGCATTCTAACAACAACAACAACAACAACAACAACAAAAAACTGGAAAGCTAAATTCGTGACCTCCCAGACTACCTGCAGCTAGGGGATGGCCATGTGACTCCGCTCAGGATAATGAAATAAAAGCAGAAGCCCCTGGTGGGAAGGGGGTTGCCTCATTTCCTGAATAAGAAGGAAAAGCCTCACCAGGAGAAGGCTTTTGCTGTTACCCTTGGCCCTTTCCCTCTGTTCCCACGAAGAAGTGATGCCTAAACACAAAGCAGTTACTTTGTGTGAAGGAGACAGAGCAGGAGATGAGCAGAAGAAAAGCCTTTATGCAAAGGCCCTGTGTCTGGATGGCACTGTGGCAGCACAGGCAGCTGGCTGTGTGCCCCAGGGTTCCTCCCCACGACTGCTGCAAGAGGACAAAGAACTCCTACACATTCTATCTCCCCTGAAGTTCTTCATTATTTGAAGTGAACATATCCCTAGTTTATATCACCTGTGAGACTTCTTAAGAGTCAGCAGGCCACTCCAGGCTTAAAAGGTACTCATAGGAAACAACGTAAAAGAGTAAATTGTTTTTTTTTTTCCAGCAGGTATGTATATTTTACCAATAATAAAGGGTGGGGGGAGGCGATCAGGGATGAATAAGGCTTGGGTCAGACACGGGATAGGGGTGTTTGCTGGGTATAACAGCTGGGTAATTTTTTAAAAGCTGTAAGGGAATATTTTGTTTTCCATGGCCCCAAACCAGGTGTGAATGTCAACGCTACAAACCGCAAAATGGCCTCTTCAAAATGCCAAGGAGCTTTCCTGAGATGTTCCTGTTTGAGTCAACAAATACTTTTTCTTTTGAAGCTACAATACATACTAATCTTTCCACTTTGCAGATGAGAAGGCTGTGACTCCAAGATAAAGTAAAAGGCCCAGAATCACATAGTTCAAAGGTGGAAAAGCCAGCATCCAGTCTAGCATGAGCCCAAAGACTCCCCCTCCCCCTGCCTCTGGCAGGGGCATGTGGAACATGGACTAGGACACCCTGAAAGGTGCACCACTCTGCCTGACTGAGGAGAGGGTAAGTGGAGACTACACAGTGGCAGATACAATTTCATCATGATTTCTTTAAAAAAAAAAAGTGTTTTTAAACAAGTTTGATTGCATTGTAAAGAGGCTTTTTACTCTTAAAGACTAAAGATTTATATGTATAAGATAATGAGATGTATTGTGAATAAAAGTAACATTTCTTTTTTTTTAATTTTTATTTATTTATGATAGAGAGAGAGAGAGAGAGGCAGAGGCACAGGCAGAGGGAGAAGCAGGCTCCATGCACTGGGAGCCTGACGTGGGATTCGATCCCGGGTCTCCAGGATCGTGCCCTGGACCAAAGGCAGGCGCCAAACCGCTGCGCCACCCAGGGATCCCAAAAGTAACATTTCTATTAAGATATTTACTAATACAGGGGGCTAGCTGGTGGCTGGTTTGCTCAGCTAAATCACGGGTTTGATCCCTGGAATAGGCCAAGAGGGTAACAATTTCCATATTTAATAAAAATTTATTTGAAAAAAACTATTTACTAATACAATTATTACTTAAAGGGAACAAATTGAGAAGTAAAACTGCTTCAAATACACAGTAACAACGAACAGGCCCACTTCCTAGGCTACTCCTTGACGTCAGTGTTCCCAGAGACTGGTTCTCTCCTCTGCAACTGTCATCCCTCACAGACTCCTGGCTCTCATCCCACACAATTTAGATTAGAAATGTCTCTGCATTTTGATCCATCCTCTCAACCCACACAGATGCTGCTCTACACCGGTTCTCCCTTACCTCACTTAGCATCCCAATCCCTGCCACCAATCTCTCCAACCCACAATTGATGTTTCATGCTTCCACCTGTTCTGTAACTAAAACATAAATCCTTCCTCCTCTGCTTAAAAGCCTACTTACAGAATAAGGTCCATTTTTTTTTTCCTGGACACAACTCTACTGTCTTCACAGCATCTCCCACACAAGTTCCCAGAGCCATACACTCTATTTGGCCATCCACTACTTACCATTGCTCTTACACGCAATCTGGGTCACATCTCCAAAACTCTGAGCTTGCTGTTCCCTCTGCCTAGAACGTCCTCCCCACTTTTGGGCTATCTGGTGCACTCTGATACTAACTTGCAACATAAAAGTTCCTCCCTCTGCAAAGCCTCCCCCCAATACAAAATTCTCTTTTGTGCTCTCAAGGTGATTCGTTCACAAGCCCAGGCACTCAGCATACAACATTACCATTAGCTGTATGGTTCATTTACTGATACATCCACCCTACTAGACCCCAGCTGACCACTCTACTATACCCATATTAGGTCCTCAGTGAATAAATATGGAATATCTGATGAATTACTAACTGTAAGTGAACCCCATGAATCCTAAGCTTAAGGGAAAGAGTTCTCTTACTCATTTCTATATTCCTAACATGAGCAAATCTGAGATGCCCAATAAATGTTTGCTAAACTTATTATAATAAAAGACCCTTACAAAAACGTCTCCATTAAAAAAAAGTCTCCATTGGGGCACCTGGCTAGCTCAGTCAGTACAGTATGCAACTCTTGATCTCTGTTGGGCATGGAGCTACTTAAAAATAAATAAATGAATGAATAAATAAATAAGTAAATAAAACAACACATCTCCATTGAGTTATGATTTAATGTCACCATTTTCTGTGAACTGAGAAATAACATCATTGAAGGAAACTTCAATACATGTATTTCTGAGTTGTCTGAAATTTTTCTTTTTATATAAACAGCATGCTTTTTTTTTTTTTTTTGAACAATCAGGTATTTCCCTTTTAGGGAAGAGGAGAGAAGAGGGAAGAAAGATTGTCAATTGTATTACTCACTGTTGACTATATAGGATTAGAATTCAAAATAAATTGCCTTTAAATTCAGAAAAAGCAGGGAAAAAATTATCTTCTCAAATCTCTGTCTCCCCGTCTGAGAATTAAAGTCTTAAACCACATCATTCTCTCTTCTCCTTAGCTTCTAGGATATTTAGAACCAAATTATTCATTCCAGACACAGGGCTTATCTGTTCCTTCATCTTAATTATTTTTGATGCTTTGAAAAACAGATTAGTATATTAAATATATTTTAATAACCTAAGTGACCTAAAATCATTTTGGGATGCAGGCATAGTATAACCACTATGTAATAGCTGAAATTAGGCAGACACTTAATGCAGCTTGATCAAAACTGCAGTAAAGCCTTGAAAAAAAAAATTATCTCTGAAATCTTGGCAAAATCATCCCCCCTTTTCTAAATTATTTCAATGAATTTTAACTAGCTTTCTCATATTAATTGGGATCTTTAAACCATTAGATATTTAAACATCATTTAAAATCTTCCTGTGGAAAGCAGTAGACTACCCATATTGACACACAAAACCTTAGCTCTACATTATTCTTTTCCCAGAAACCCTTGTGGTCAGCTTAATTTTGCTTTGGAATAAAAGGTCTACTTAAAGTGAGAAATAATTCTGTGTGAGAACTACAAAAGCAGTAACTCCTGAAAATAAAACTCTGTCTTGGTACTTAGAGATGCCTATGAAATAGCACTACAGAAAAAAACAAAACAAAACAAAACAAAAAAAATGACAGAAAGTGAAGATCAGCTTTTAATAAAACAAGTCTTTGTGTGAAAAAAAAGTAACGCCAGTCACAAAGAAAAAACACTTATATAGATCTTCCACATTCCCTAAATAACAGAGGAGACACGCTCCTAAGAAGTTGAGCTTATTTTTCTACTGCCATAGCAGAAACATGGGAGATACATTTACATTTTCGGAGTACTGTTGACATGAAGTTCCAAGTGTAAATATTTGTTCCCTTTTGGTTTATAGATTTCACAATGATAAAATTCTGTGTATAGAGCCACTAATTAAAAAAGAATCTATTTGCCTAGTAGGATGCTTGAGGTTGTATGTTTATTCAAGATGAATAAAATGGTACACACTAGTAAGAAATGGGAATTAGAATTTTGAACTTTATTGGTTTAACAAGTTCCTCTTGGGAAGGAAAAGAGAGTTCATTTGTCAATTCTAAGAAGCTCCTTCAGATGATAATTTGTGTGAAGATGTGGCAGTTTAGTAAAAATGACTGTTTCTCCCTGACCTTGAAAGTAAAGAAGGATGATGTGTGATCAAGAAATAGCAAATTAAATGTTTTTTAAAAAGGAGACCATTTTCCATTATTTTTATTTTTAGGCTCACTTACTATCACCATTTAATGGCAATCTAGTAACAAGGTCCCCTCAATTGTTCAATATCGCTTTAATATGCTACTCAGGAAACCAGCTAAACAACATTGATTATCACATAACACATTCAGATGAATAGCCAGCACTGCCACTATCTTTCTTCTCTACTAATCTGGAATCTAGACCTTAGGCCCAAATTGATTTCTTATAATAAGCACCACTGCCACAAACAAGTCACAGTTATTGAGTTTTTACTATGTGCCAGGGACTGTTTGAAGCACTCTGTGTATTAACTAATTTAATTTACCAAACAGCTCTGTGAAATGAGTACTATTATCACCAATTTATTAAATAAAACATTATAAATTAAAAACACATATATCTTACGAGGAGTAAGTTCTCAAGTAACTTCCCTTACAGCTAGTAGGTGCAGAGCTCAAAAGTGGGGAGTCAATTCTACATAAATTGATATTAAGCCCTCCTTTCTCCCCTCCACAAGCACCTTCTCTAGGCTTCCACATGGCTTTCCTCCTTTGTCACTGTCTTCCTTTCTCTTACCCATCCTGGGAATCTGGCCTCGGGCCTCTGCTCTTCTGATCTGCACTTTTCCCCAGCTAAGCTTAGTTAGGTAGGCTCATCAGCCCCATTCCAGCTATACACTCATGAGTCTCAGATTTATATTTCTATGTTCACACCTCTTACCCAAGATCCCGACTACCAAACTGAACACACGGAGTCTCTATATGGTTGTCCAAGAGGCCTCTCAACTTCATGACCAGAAAAAGAACTACAGATTTCTTTTTCTCTCAAATCACATTTATGCATCAGCCTCCAGCCCTCCCTACCAGTAAACAGCATCATTATCTACCCAGATTCATCCTTAAGTCCTTCCTTCTATATCCTACATTCAAATCCATTACTAAGTCCTGTTGGCTTTATCTCCAAAGAAGATATCTTAGATCTGACTTCCTCTCCCTTCATTCTCCTCGGATTCACACACTACAGTTTCAAGGGCCATTTTTCTGAGGTCCCAGTACCTGTGGCTTGTTTTCAGCTCACTTTCACCTAGGCTGTTGCTTCTGCTTGAGACACTCTTCCCTGAGGCAAAGCAGTATCTTCAGTTTTCACTCGGGTCTGAACTCCAATGCTACCTTCCCAGACCAGTCCTACTAAATCTTTAGAGCACCTATCACTTAATACAACTGAAGGAATATTATGGTTTTACTCAGTAATGTGCTTAAACGTAAGCTCCTTGAGGGTCACATCTGTCCTGCTCATTCCTCTACCGAGAACAATGCCTGGCACACAGCAAGCACTCAACACATGTTGACCTTAAGACTGAAAGGATGACTATGAGGTCAACTAAGAAAACACTGACTTATAGCCCATCAATCATTACAGAAATAAACAACACAAGACAGCCAACAGTAGCCACCCATGCGAGTTTGTCTTTTGCTTTCTTATTCCCATGGGAACTGCAAAACCTCTGTTTACAATAATCCTCTGCATGGCTTTCCAACTTTTGACTGTAACTCAAAGTAAAAACTGCATTTTACATAGTGATCTAGTATATACATAGATACATATTGAACTAAAACAAGTTGCATGAGACCTTACTTACCCTTTCTACACAGGACAAGCTGTTTATTCAGTGTGTTTGTTTCTTTAAAGATAAAGTAGCTATTCGCTACATTGATTTCACAACCACCTAATGGGAAAGAATTCAGTGTGAAGAGCCCTGATCTCACGCTTGTATTTTGGTTTTTCTGGGTAAAGTAAATAAAAAAAAAATTTTTTTTTAAAAAGTACATTTTCTGCCTGTATTTGCTACCTCCAAATGAATCGCTTCTCCCCAAGCCTTCCCTCACCTGTGAGACAAATCCCTGTGGTAAGCACCCATAGAGGAGCTGACTGGACTAAACGGATTGGGGGGAGAGCTGTTGGAATTCAGTCCATAACGGGAGCCCCAAAGGGCAACTTCTATGTCCCCCTCTTCCCGCTGGCCACCACATCCAATCCATTAGCAAGCTCTGACGGTTCCACCTCCACAACACATTTCCGATCTGTCCTCCCCTCTCCCTCTCCACTGCGACACCAGTGGATGGCCATCCTCCTAGTGTCCTCCTGCCGGCAGGACTGCCTCTCCCACCCCCATAACTTCTCCCACACACAGCAGCTTCAGTGACCTTTAAAGTTTTATTTTGAAAAACTTTCAACCCTACAGAAAAGTTGCAAGAAGATTACAATAAATACACATATGCCCTTAACAATTTGCCACCTTTGATTCTTCCTTTTTATTCTGAACCATTTGAGATAAGCTGCAAAGATCATGAACCTTCACCCCTCTTAAGAATAAGGACATTCTCTTCATAACCACAATGGACTATCAAATTCAGAAAATGTAATGTTGATATGATGCTACTACGGTGCATAGTCAAATTCTGCCATTTATCCTAATTCTGTCTTTTAAAGCAACTTTCCCCCCCACACACACTCCAGAAACACACGTTTCACTTAATTGTCACATCTCTCAGTGATGTTAAAAACACAAACCGGATTGTATTGTTCGCCAGCTTTAAACTCTCTGCTGCCCTGCCATGGGTCTCTCTGCTTTAGCTACATGAGATGCTTTTTTCTTCCTCAAACACAAGTACTGAAGTCTTCCCTCCCTGAGCTCGTCAGCTCTTCCCACAGCTGACCCCTTCTCATCCTTTCATCTCTCCTCCGGAACTTTCCAGAGCATGATGCGTACAGCCTCACTTCTTGGTTTTTCTCTTCCAGCTGGCTCGTGATTTCCTTTATGTCACTTAACACAGTCTGTGATTACCTTCTTGGTTTATTTGCTTATCGTCACCTGTCCCAGTAGAATAAAAATTCTATGAGATGAGGGGTGTCTCTGAGAACAGTGCTTGGCTCAGAGTATGCATTCAATAAATATTTTTGAATGAATAGAGGAAAGAATTAATAAATAAACTGCTAAAAATAAAAAAAAAGAAGTGGCCATGTAAATGACATCACTGGGTAAGGCTGCATGCTGATAGGTGCAAATCAGTAAAACCCCTTCTCTCCCACAAGGACAGTACAGTATGCAGTCACACCTGGGAAGCATTCACCATTAACTCTCACCCTAATGGTTTAGCAGACAAGAACAAGGAGTTGTACAGTCTGGAAAGATACACATCCTCAACTTGAAAGGAAAGCCCACAGTGGTATAAAGAAAGGTCTGGCTCTGCAGTCAGAAGATGAGATGGGACCCCTCAATGTCTGACCCTAACTCTCTGGACCTCAATCTCCTCAGATGTTCAGTGAGGATAATGTCCATTCCTCAGCCCATTTGAGAGGAGAGGGTGCTACAAGACAGTGAGTGGCAGGCCCTTTAAACCTAAAAGGAAAATAGGCTTCTGAACAGAAGTGAGGAGGAAGTAAATTATGGCATATAACCAGGCAGCAGTAAACAATCCTTTATTACTGGAGCGCTTGGGTGGCTCAATCGGTTATGTATCTGATTCTGCACTTCAGCTCATCACCTCAGGGCTGTGAGTCCGGCTCCACGCTAAGGTGGAGCCTGCTAAAGATTCTCTCTCCCTGGGATGCCTTGGTGGCTCAATGGTTGAGCATCTGACTCCAGCTCCAGGCATGATCCCGGAATCCTGGGATCAAGTCCCACATCCGGCTCCCTGCATGGAGCCTGCTTCTCCTCCCTCTGCCTATGTCTCTGCCTCTCTCTCTCTCTCTCTCTCTCTCTCTCTCTCTCTTTTAGATAGATAGATAGAAGGATCCCTGGGTGGCGCAGCGGTTTAGCGCCTGCCTTTGGCCCAGGGCGTGATCCTGGAGACCCGGGATCAAATCCCATGTTGGGCTCCCGGTGCATGGAGCCTGCTTCTCCCTCTGCCTGTGTCTCTGCCTCTCTCTCTCTCTCTCTCTTTCTGTGTGACTATCATAAATAAATAAAAATTAAAAATATATATATATTTAAAAAAATATATAGATATAGATAGATACATACATACATACATAAAATCTTTAAAAAAAAATTCTCGGGGGGATCCCTGGGTGGCTCAGCGGTTTAGCACCTGCCTTTAGTCCAGGGTGTGATCCTGGAGTCCCGGGATCAAGTCCCACATCAGGCTCCCTGCATGGAGCCTGCTTCTCCCTCTGCCTGTGTCTCTCTGCCTCTCTCTCTCTCTCTCTCTCTCTCTCTCAGTGTCTCTCATGAATAAATAAATAAAATATTTTTTTAAAAAAATTCTCTCTCCCTCTGCCCTCCCCCTGGCCCCTGAGTGTGCACGTGTGATTTCTCTCTCCCTCGCTCTCAAAAAAAAAAAAAAAAAGAACCACCTAAACACCTCTCATAATGAGCACTGGGTAATGTATAGAATTGTTGGAATCACTATACTGCACATCTGAAACTGATACAATACTGTATATTAACTATCTGGAATTATAATAAAAAACTAAAACAAAAAACAAAAACACAAACAAGCAACCAATCAACAACAAAAACAAAAATTCCAGGATTGTGTCTGGCAGTCTAGATACTCAGTACTTCCCTTCTCCCTCCTATTTAGCTCTATTTGGACCCAGAGCAGAGAGCAGCTCCAAATATACAAGTAGACAATAATACACCCTAAAGACAAAAGCTGCTTCTGGGCACATGGGCTCCCAACCTTGCAACGTTTCAGCAGAAGCAACATGATCATTTGTGAGGATTGTGCAGAAGGGATTCAAACATGGGTTCAGCTACACGGCTTGTAAGATCTCTTTCAACTCTGATATTCTATAATTTTTTTAAAAAATTGAATCAATTATGCCCCTGTGATAGGCAGCATAGATGATAAAAATTAAGTTTAAGACATAGTCTCTATCTGCAGAAAAAGCATTTGACAAAGTACAACATCCACTCATGATAAAAAATCCTCAACAAAGTAGGTTTAAATGGAACATACCTCAACATAATAAAAGCCATATATGAAAAACCCAGAGCTAACATCATCCTTAATGGGGAAAAACTAAGAACTTTACCTCTAAGGTCAGGAATAAGACAAGAATATCCACTATCAACACATTTATTCAACAGCATACTAGAAGTCCTAGCCTCAGCAATCAGACAAAAAAAAAAAAAAGGAAATAAAAGGCATTCAAATTGGTAAAGAAGTAAAACTCACTGTTTGCAGATGACATGATACAGAAAACCTGAAAGACTCCACCAAAACACTGCTAGAGCTAATAAACAAATTCAGTCAAATCACAGGATACAAAAGCAATCTGTAGAAATCTGTTGCATTTCTACATACCAATAATGAAGCAGCACAAAGAGAAATTAAGAAAACAAATCCGGGGGACCCCTGGGTGGCTCAGCGGTTGAGCATCTGCCTTCGATCCCGGGCATGATCCCAGGAACCCAGAATCGAGTCCTGCGTTGGGCTCCCTGCATGGAGCCTGCTTCTCCCTCTGCCTGTGTCTCTGCCTCTCTCTCTCTCTCTCTCTCTCTCTCTGTCTCTCTCTGTCTCTCATGAATAAGTAAATAAAATCTTTAAAAAAAAGAAAACAAACCCATTTACAACTGCACCAAAAATAATGATACCTAGGAACAGACCTAACCAAAGAAGTAAAAGACCTCTACTCTGAAAACTATAAAACACTGATGAAAGAAATTGAAGATGAAACAAAGAAATCCCATTAACTGAAAGAACAAATATTGTTAAATATGTCCATACTACCATATGTCCATATTTCCATATGTCCATAAATATGTCCATACTACCAATTTATAGATTTAATGTGATACCTATCAAAAATACCAATGGCATTTTTCACAGAACTAGAACAAACAATCCTAAAATTTGCATGGAGGGGATCCCTGGGTGGCGCAGCGGTTTGGCGCCTGCCTTTGGCCCAGGGCGCGATCCTGGAGACCCGGGATCGAATCCCACATCGGGCTCCCGGTGCATGGAGCCTGCTTCTCCCTCTGCCTGTGTCTCTGCCTCTTTCTCTCTCTCTCTCTGTGACTATCATAAATAAATAAAAATTAAAAAAATAAAAAAAATAAAATAAAATAAAATTTGCATGGAACCACAAAAGACCCTAGACACCCAGAGCAATCTTGAAAAAGAAAAGCCGGAGGCATCTCAATTCTGGACTTCAAATTACATTACAAAGGTGTAGTAATCAAAATAGTATGGTACTGGCACAAAAACAGACACATAAACCAATGGAACACTAGAGAAAACCCAGAAATAAACTCACAATTATATGGTCAATTAATTTTCAACAAAGCAGGAAAGAATATCCAATGGCAAAAAGTCTCTTTAACACAAAGTGTTGGGAAACAACTGGAAGACTACAGGCAAAAGAATGAAACTGGACCACTTTCTTACTCCATTGTAGTAAGGTAGTACCATCTCTGACATCAGCTGTAGCAACTTTTTTCTAGATATGTTTTCTGAGGCAAAGGAAGCAAAAACAAAAACAAAAATCGGCACTTCATCAAAATAAAAAGCTTCTGCACAGAGAAGGAAACAATCAACAGAACTAAAAGGCTACGGAATGGGAGAAGATATTTGCAAATGACATCAGATAAAGCATTACTATCCAAAATATATAAAGAACTGATGGAATTCAACACTCACACCCTCCAAATGATCCAATTAAAAATTGGGTAGAACACATGAACAGACATTTCTCCAAGGAAGATGGCCCACAGACACATGGAAAGATACTCAGCATCACTTACATCAGAGAATGCAAATCTAAACTATGAAATACCACCTCACTCCTGTCAGAATGGCTAAAATCAAAGACAAGAAGCAACAGGTGTTGGCAAGAATGTGGAGAAAAATGAACCTTCTTGTACCGATGGTAGGAATGCACAAATTGGTGCAGCCACTCTAGAAAACAGTATGGAAGTTCCTCAGAAAATTAAAAATAGAACTACCCTATTACTGAGCAATCATCCTACACAAAAACACTGATAATACAAAAACACCAATTCAAAGAGATATAAGGACTCCTATGCTTATAGCAGCATTATTTACAACAGCCAAGATATGGAACCGGCTTAAGTGTCCATCAATTGGTGAATGGAGAAAGAAGTGATATTGTGAATATTATTTAGCCGTAAGAAAGAATGAAACTTTGCCATTTGCAACAACATGGATGGAGCTAGAGAATATTTTGCTAAGTGAAGTAAGTCAGAGAAAGATAAATACCATATGATTTCACTCATGTGGAATTTAAGAAGCAAATGAGGGATCCCTGGGTGGTGCAGTGGTTTGGCGCCTGCCTTTGGCCCAGGGCACGATCCTGGAGACCCGGGATTGAATCCCACATCGGGCTCCCGGTGCATGGAGCCTGCTTCTCCCTCTGCCTGTGTCTCTGCCCCTCTCTCTCTCTCTCTCTCTGTGACTATCATAAATAAATAAATTAAAAAAAAAAAGAAGCAAATGAGTGAAAGGGAAAAAAAGAGAGAGGCAGACAGACAAACCAAGAAACAGACTCTACTGTACAAAACTGACAGTTACCAGAGAGGAGGGGGGTGGGAGAGATGGGTGAAACAGGTGATAGGGATTAAGGAGTGCACTTGTTATGATAAGCATCAATGATTAAAATTAAAACTTTTGAAAACTTAAAAAATAAAATTTTAAAGAGACATAACCCCCATCTCCAGGGAGCTTACAACTAGTCTAGAACGTCAAGGCCTGGAGAACTGAGGAGTTACAGATAGTACCAATGAGGAAGACAGACAATAGAGATCACAATGCTACAAGGGTTCAGAGGAGGAGAAATTCCTAATGGCAGGGAGACTGTCCAAGAAGAGGTGAAAAAGTGCTCACCACAAGAAAAGGATATTCTGGGATCCCTGGATGGCGCAGCGGTTTAGCGCCTGCCTTTGGCCCAGGGCGCAATCCTGGAGACCCGGGATCGAATCCCATGTCAGGCTCCTGGTGCATGGAGCCTGCTTCTCCCTCTGCCTATGTCTCTGCCTCTCTCTCTCACTGTGTGCCTATCATAAACAAATAAAAAAAAATAAAGTTGAAAAAAAAAAGGATATTCTGTAAAACTACACATAGGGACAGAGGCTAACCAGATTGCTGTGGTGACCATTTCACAATATATACAAATATCCCAACATTACGTTGAACACCTGAAACTAATATAATGTTGTATGCCAATTATACTTCAATTAAAAGAGAAAAAGCAGCAGCAGCAGAAGAGGCAAAAAGGCTACTAGGATATTATGCTCTGTACCGTGCTAATTAACATTAGTGGTACTATTCTTCTCAAGCCACTGGTTCTGGCCTCGGCCTGACACACACAGCCACGCACAGACATCTGCTACGCAGATCATGACATGGAACAGTAAAAAGGAGACAGGAAGGTCTGTAGAAGAATCCAAGGGGGCAGGAGAAGGGTAAGCTTCCAGAAGAAACAAGCAGGCCCTGGCGGCAGAGGGTACAGAGGAACAAAGCTTGCAGAATTGAAATGAAATTAAGTGACTGAAATTAACTCCTATTTCCATTTGCTCTCCAACAGCTCAAAGGCTGATCTTCCACCCCCTCCATTCAAAACTATGTTTTAAAATGTCAGATATTAAATGTGACTTTTGTTTTAATTTGATTCTTTTTTTTTTCCATCTGCAGATAGGTACACATTATTCTAGTAAGATTTTTGTAATATCAGGCAATTGGCTTTCTCACACACCTCAAGCATCTGATTTATTTTAGACCTTCCTAATAACCACTACATACCCCACAGGGTTACATGTAACACCGTCTCTTCTTTCAACCAAATTCTAGTCTCAAATAATGACAAATCCTAATGTCTTTTGTAGTACTAACACTTGCAATTGTTTAATTTGTTTCATTAGCTCATAAAAGTGTTTCATAGGAAATAGCAATTAAAGTAAACTCTTTCAGTAGACAATTGAAGTTCTAACAAGCAAAATGAAAATGAAGAGATCAAATGTATCTATTTCAAATCAGCTGTTATCTGATAGGGAGACCCACTGGTCATCATTAAATAGATTCTTGCTGCTGCTCATCCTAGATCAAGATACAGAGTAGCCCAAGTGAGAAGCTTTCAACTGTAAATGCAAACCAAGGTCTGCCATTCCAATAACCTGCCCTTAGGACTTTCAATTAAGGTCTCACATTAAAATGTCTCTGTTACCTCTAACACAGGATCAGAAAACATATGACACATGTCTCCTGATCATCCTAAACACACTCTCCAAAAGCCCTCCAAGTTTAGTGAAAATCTGTCCAATAGTTTCTGGACAGATTGTGTATTTCTGTGCTGCAGTTAAGAGACAAACGAAAACCTAATTTTAGCTAACAAATAATAGAACTACTTGCACTCATTCAACAGAGGTAAGCAAAGAGATAAGTTCCCTGTGTTTGTGGATCTTTTTCATCTAGAAAGGACAACTGAAGTTAAAATGTAACTAGACAAATACATAACTATAGACAGTAAAAAGGCTAATAAGAAGTATAGAGCACTTTCTTGTAATTACTAAAGAGACCTCATTTAGATGGGAGGTTCAAAAGATTAGGAGGTTTAAAAGCCTTTTTAAAAGATAATGTTTAGGGCAACCTGGGTGGCTCAGCGGTTTAGCACCGCCTTCAGCCCACAGCGTGGTCCTGGGGACCTGGGATCGAGTCCCATGTCGGGCTCCCTGCATGGAGCCTGCTTCTCCCTCTGCCTGTGTCTCTGCCTCCCTCTCTCTCCTCTCTGTGTTTCTCATGAATAAATAAATAAAATCTTAAAAAAAAAAATAAAAAAAAAATAAAAGATGATGTTTAGGGATCCCTGGGTGGCGCAGCGGTTTGGCGCCTGCCTTTGGCCCAGGGCGCGATCCTGGAGACCCGGGATCGAATCCCACGTCGGGCTCCCGGTGCATGGAGCCTGCTTCTCCCTCTGCCTCTCTCTCTCTCTCTCTCTCTCTCTCTCTCTCTCTGACTATCATAAATAAATAAAATTTAAAAAAAAATAAAAGATGACGTTTGAAATGGAAAATATTGGTGTGCCTGGGTGGCTTAGTTGGAAGAGCATGTGACTCCTGATCTCAGGGTTGTGAGTTTGAGCCCTATGTGGGGTGTAGATTACTTAAATAAACTTTAGAAATAAACTAAAATATTTATGAAATTATAGTTTTTTTCAAAAGCAAAAAAGGCAATTGCAGATATGCCTTGATTATAATTATGGAAAAGGACATGCACATAGACAAACACAGAAAAGAAAACCAAAACAAAATAGTTGTATTGGAGTGCTAAGATTATGGACAGTGTTCATACTCCAAAAAAGTTTTTAATGTTGTTCCATTATTTTTACCATAATTATGAAAAGCATTGACATAAGAACCTGAAACCCTATAAGAGAATTTTTAGTTTGCCTTTAAGCTTGACCAAAAAACTGGCTCAGTAGTAAGACTGATCTTCATGAAAACAACAGCAGGGTAGGGGTGCCTAGGTGGCTCAGTCAGTTGAGTGTCCAACTCTTGTTTTTGGCTCAGGTCATGACTTCAGGGTCCTGAGATCAAGCCCTGTGTCAGTCAGGGTCCTTGCTCAGTGGGGAGTTGCTCGAGATTCTCTCTCTCCTTCTGCCCACTCCCTCTGTGCTCTCTCTCTCTCTCTCTCTCTCAAATCAATAAATCAGTCTGTAAAACGACAACAGCAGGGCAGAACAGAATATGAGCCTTGGAAGCTAAAAGCCTTGGACTCCAATATGGCCCCGGCTCTAAATAGTTGTGTGATACTGGACAAGTTACTTACCCTTCCTGGGAGACTGTTTTGTCATCTCTAAGATGGAGCTAATAAACCTGCCCCATAAAGTTGTTGTGAGTATAGAAGAAAGAACATATGTAAGGGGCTTAGTCCAGTGCCTAGCACAGAATATGTGCTTACAAATGTTGGTAGGCATTATGACCATTACTAGCATATCAATCCAAATAAAAAAGTGGGCTCTGAATCAAAAATCTCCCAGGCCCAACAGATGAGCAAACTAGAGAAATCAGATGGCTTATCACTAATCATATTAAATGATTTCTCT
This sequence comes from Nyctereutes procyonoides, assembly GCF_905146905.1. Lineage (NCBI taxonomy): Eukaryota > Metazoa > Chordata > Mammalia > Carnivora > Canidae > Nyctereutes > Nyctereutes procyonoides. The sequence goes on from NW_026575046.1 coordinate 63,005,513, forward strand.
CTGACAATAAGTAAATCAATGAGTAACTACATTCATTTTTTTCTGAGGACACCTACACTGTACCCAGAATAAAACCAAAAAGATCAGTCTCCAAGAAAAAAATCTTCCTAAAGAAATGAGCCACAACATTTCAGCCATTTACTAAAAACAATTAAGAACATCTTTATTAAAAATGAAGCCTCCTGGGGCAGCTGAGTCAGTAGAGCATGCAACTCTTGATCTTGGGGTCATGGGTTCGAGCCCCACACTGGGGGTAGAGTTGGGGGGAAAAAAAGAAAGAAAATAGAAGAAGCCTCTTGAAACAGTTTCCAGAAATTGAGATGGAATCCATATAAAAAATGGCAGATTTACAAAGCTGGAATCTGCCAAGAAATGACATCACTGAGGCATGCTTTAGTTTCCAGACTATTTGTGAAAATAAACTTAAAAAACAACAATTCCAATCAGTCTATCATGCATCTGCAAACATAGACTCTGCCATTAAATTAGAATGCTTCTAACATCAATTAGGATATTTTCTTCAACTTAAAACATTAGGTAAAAAAAATTCTGAAGCATTCAGCCAAATACTCAAAAAACCATTGCTTTAATCATTTAGTTAATTGAGCAAAAAGTAAAAACGTTTTTGTTCATTCGCTTCCATCAGAACAGAAAACAGTGTCAAAAGAGAAGAAGGCTTTCACTATTGCTTTGTTGAATACCTGGATTAGACTGACCACCCTTTAAGATGGTCTTTGTGTACTTCAAAACTCAAACCAAGCCACACAGAGCAGCTGCTCACTGACCAACTGGTCTGCAGAATTCAATGAACGACAAAAGGTTACCTTAATTCAATAAGATAATCAGCACACATTTACCCACCACCCAGAGTCTAACCATCTGCAAGGCGGCAGAGCCAAATGCCTATAAAACAACTGGCAGCGTGCAGACATGTCCTCGTGTCCCTCATGTCAATGAAATTTCTCTCTTAGCAACAGCTAAAAAGAAGCTGAACTTTCAGAAAATCAAGATATCATGATCCAACAACTTGTTAGTAAGTTATTTTGAGTGCCACTGAGATTTCCAGGCCAGATGGGTAATATGTTTTATTCAATTGAGTCTTATACTAGGATAACAAAATGTGAGGCAGACTCGATCTGGATCCTTTCATTGTTCAAGAGGCAGAGCAACCTAGTGGCTTCCAAATAACAGCAGGAACAATATAGCAGGAAAGAAAAGAAAGAAAAAGAAAAAAAAAACAGCAAAACCCCAACCACAAGAGCAACTTCAGAGCAAAAAAACAGTGACAATTTAGACTGAAAAACCTGACATCTGCCTTCAGCCAGGATACCATTCAGCTAAACATGCATCTGTAGTGATCAGAACTACCAAATAATAATGATGATGATCCAACACAAGAAGAGCATTATAAACAGAATTCAATATAGAAGTTTATTTTCTTCCTAACACACTATACTTATATCAATGGAGGCAGTATTTCCCAAGTATGGTGATGCTTTGAGGTGACCTGAATCACACAGAGTGATAAAAGCTGTTCCCTTTTCAATTTTCTTTCATACTCTCTCATTAAGTTATGGAGAAAGTCTCAGTTTGGTGCTAATATGTCTTTAACACCTCTATAATGTTTGCTAATGTTCCTTTGAGAGAGCAAGCCCCAGGCTCAGAGCCTTGGCAGATAAAAGTATCCAGCCACATTTTAATAAAACTTTTGAAAGTGACTTTTACAGTTACCTTCTATTTATGACAAGGAATGCTTGTTTTCTACTTATGGTAATAACAAAGTTTCCTTTTTCAGTAGATCTATTAAAGAAAGTGAGGCAATTTAATTTTAATAAGTATGCTCATTACATTTATTTTTCCAAATTTACATTTTGAAAATATTTCAAGCCTACAGAAAAGTTGAAGTAATACAATCAATGCTTGTATACACTTCATCTAGATTCACCAATTAACATTTTTGCCTCATATCTTTATTCAGATCTGTATCTATACTCATACATATGTATTTGCAGACATACACCGTTGTTATGGTTGTTGAACCATTTAAATGTTAGTTACATCAGCATGACACTTCACCATTAGGTATTTCAGAAGGCATATCCTAACTTGTAAGGACATGATCTCAGATAACCAAAATGCCATTATCATACAAAGAACATTAATGCCTTAATTTCCCCTAATACCTGGCCCAAATTTAAATTCCCTAATTATCTCCCAATACCTGATACGGAAACCAAGGTTCATGCATTGCATTTCATTTGTTATACCTGTTTAGTGGGGCAATCTGAAAGAAAATATTAAGAATATGGGCCGCCTGGGTGGCTCAGTGGTTGAGTATCTGTCTTTGGCTTAGGTCATGATCCAGGGGGTCCTGGGATCGAGTCCTACATCAGGCTCACTACAGGGAACCTGCTTCTCCTTCTGCCTATGTCTCTGCCTCTCTTTCATGAATAAATAAATAAAATCTTAAAATATATATACTTAAAATATAATTAATACGATAGTGCATGAAACTGGCAAAAACTGTGAAGGATGGGGATCTCTGGGTGGCGCAGCGGTTTAGCGCCTGCCTTTGGCCCAGGGCGCGATCCTGGAGACCCGGGATCGAATCCCACGTCGGGCTCCCGGTGCATGGAGCCTGCTTCTCCCTCTGCCTATGTCTCTGCCTCTCTCTCTCTCTCTCTCTCTCTCTCTCTCTCTCTCTCTCTCTCTGTGACTATCATGAATAAATAAACATTAAAAAGATTTTTTTTTATTAAAAAGATTTAAAAAAAAAACTGTGAAGGAGGCACATTTTGGTTTGAAAACAATGAACTGATTAATGGCTTGAGAGGAATGAGGGAAGGAATAATGTAAATAATTAACAAGAAAAAAAGACCTCTACTATTAAACTAAACTCATGCTGATAGCACACAAAGCTATGAAGGAAAATATGGAGGATCTCTTTTTTAGAGGACCTTCAAAGAAGACAAAAGTAAGTCAAAAGATCATTGTCAGATCATACACTGTCTTCATTGAAGGCCCTATAAAATATGATACATGTTCAAAATAACTAGTTCATCTCTTTTATTAAACAGACATTGTGTTAGGGGCTTAAATTCATTATCTCATTAAATCCTAATTGACAGCTCCATGAAGAATATTTTTTTTATTCCTAGTTTACAGATGAGATGACTGAAACTCAGGGAGTTTGTATAGGCCACTGTTTTCTTTCTATCACTAGAACTTTCCCAAGAAGAATATACTCTTACATTTCTTATATACCTAAAAAAAATAAATTTCAAAAAAACAAAAGAACCACCAAAATTATGAAACTATTTTTTGTTAAAATACATATACAAATCTATATATCACATTTATTTACAACTGCTTTATAAGTGCTTAAAAAGACAAATCATTAACTGTGGCTATTTCTGGAAGGCTGTTTTAGGGGAAGAACATGCAGGGCCAATGAAGAACAACTTTTTACTTTAGATGGTAAAATTTGACATTAAGTATTACTTATATAACTTCCTATGTCAAAAACTGCAAAATTTAAATTTAAATGTGCACATACTTTCAATCATACTATGCTGCCACATATATTATCTCCAGTATTATCACCCATTAAATATATTTGGTTTTAATTTAATGGTAAAAAATATTTAGTTTAAATTATTTAATAAGAAACTATGTAATTATTTAATAAGTTCCAGCACAGATTTGGATATATCATGCATTACATCACAGCTTCTAAAACCCAGTATAGTGTTTTATCTCTCTTGTATAATGTTGTATAATGTTGTATTCTTTTCTCCTCCTTCCCTTCTCCCTTTCTCCTCCTCCTGCCCTTCTCTCTCTCTCTCTCTCTCTCTCTCTCACACACACACACACACACACACACACACACACACTCACAAAAGTGCCCATGCACATACACATGCACACACACAATCTGGTCCTCTAATATAAGCTAACAAAAGGATTGGCAACAGGGAACAAGCTTACTAATAAGAACACTTCTTTACTCATTAGACATATGTTAATAAAATGTTGGGGGTATATTTATTAAGACTGAATATTTAGAATATGCCAGGAAAATTTACCAAAGGACTGTTACTTATTAAGCTAATAATACACCATGAACATGTGGGATTCATACTCACAAAGCAAGGATAGTTAAATATTTGGAAACTGGTTATTATGATTAGTCACATTAAAGATTAAAGGAGAAAAATCATATCTCCATAAAATGTGGAAAGATATTTGATAAAATTAAAAATCCACACCTGGTAAAATTTCATTAACATAGCAGATACATAAGCCAGCATCAGGTTTAATCCAGAGATACTGAAGTATTCCCCCAAAGCATATTCACTATCACTAGTATTCATTAACATCATGGAAAACAATATATCATGCAAACAGTAATGGCTACGTTAATATCAGAAAATGGACTTCAACATACAAGTTGTTACTAGACGGGTGCGTGGGTGGTGCAGTCAGTTAAGTCTAGTCTGACTGTTGGTTTTGGCTCAGGCCATCATCTCAGGATCATGAGACTGAGTTCCGCGTCAGGTTCTACACTCAGTGTAGAGTCTTGTTTGAGAGTCTCTTTCCCTCTGCCCCTCCCAGCTCGCTCACTCTCTCTCTCTCAAATAAATCTTTTTTTAAAAAAAAGTTGTTACTAGAAAAAAAAAGGACATTATATAATTATGAAAGGGTCAATAAATGAAAAAAACATAGCAATTATAAAATAGCACAACAGGGTCTCAAAATAGGTTAAGAAAAAAATGACAATATTGAAAGAACAGACAATTCAATATTATACTTTCAATAATAATCAAGCAGAAGATCAACAAACATAAGTCTTGAATAGCACTACAAACCAACTAGATCTAACAGACATCTAACAGTCAACAACAGGAGAATACACCTTTTCACGTGCACTTGGAACATTTTTCAGGATAGAACACAGGTTAAGCCATAAAGCAAACTTCAATCAATGAAAAAGGACTGAAATCATACAAACTATGCTCTCTGACCACACTGAATGAAATTAGAAACCAGTATAAAAAAAAAAAGTCCCCAGCAAGAACAAGAGGAAGAGAGAGGCCCTCTGCTACTGGGGAGTCCTGCCCCAACTTAATCCCCCAACACACTGAGAATCTCCTGACCTCCAATTTACATCCTAGACCCTGAGGAAGGAGAGGGGCTTGGGGAGCCCTACCTTGTCATATACCATCAATAAAGTATACTGTACCCAGCCAAAAAAAAAAAAAAGTCAATTTAGAAAATGTACAGTCCAGTGTAAAGCTTTGAGCAACGCTGAATGAGAGGGAGGTAACTGGTAAGGTCAGGTGGCAGGGTAGGGGCCAGAGTCTGACAGGCAACAGCTCAAGGCATGCCCAACAAGAAACCCATTCCCTACCAACTGTGTCAGATTTAATACAGCAAGGATCTCTGACAAATGCGCTTTTACATCACTAAAGCCAAGAGCTAATCAGCTAAAATAAACCCTTTTCAGAACCCCCAGGTTCACAAAATGATCATAAGAAGTTAGTGAAACAGGCTGGCTGACATACAGGGCTAGCTAAAGACCCTCTAGTACCCCTTTTAGGGGCAAATGATTTCAAGGGGGGCAGCCCGGGTGGCTCAGCGGTTTAGCGCCGCCTTCAGCCCAGGGCCTGATCCTGGAGACCAGGGATCGAGTCCCAAGTCAGGCTCCCTGCATATGGCCTGCTTCTCCCTCTGCCTGTGTCTCTGCCTCTCTCTCTGTGTCTATCATGAATAAATAAATAAAATCTTTAAAAAAAATGATTTCAATAAATATGTTCCATAAATCTTTGGAAATGGAAATACTGTATCATGGAGGTCACTTGCATCTTGCTTCCTCCCTCTTCTCCTACATTCCAAAGTAAAAGCAGAGACAGAGAGCTCCACAGGTTAAATAAGGTTAAGTGAAATAAAAGTTGGAAGAAAAAAAAAAAAAGAAATAAAAGTTGGAAAGTTACTTTAATTAAAATTTTAAGGGCAAAAGCAAAACTGTAGTAAGAGATTTCTGGATTTCTCACTCTATGATTTTCTAAAGGCACCATAAATTAGTGGGAAAAGTAAGAATTACAATATATGATATTGAAACAATCAGTTTGCTATTAAAGCAAACACACAAAAAACAGATCCTTACACCATTTTACCAAAAGAAAAATTACAGGCTATTTTAATAAGTATAACACTACTAACCACAATCCAAAAAAAACAAAAGAACATATTAGTAAATGCCTTCTCTGAACCCAGGACAGAGAAGAACATTCTAAAAATAACCAAGAAAAATCACAAAAATTGAGAATAGCATACAGTACACTTCACAGCTCTGCCAGAATATTTGCATACTTATAAAAATATAAACACTATATACAAATACTGACATAAGCAAAAATAAAGGTTTAACACAGATGCAATGGGAAAGGGAAGGGAATATGCATGTAAGAGACCTTTATCCTTATTTCTGCTTGGCAAGAAATCAATAGAAAATGTCTAAGGTTGAAATTTAAGAAACAGGATGTAAGAATGCTGTTTAATACAGAACTCTACCTTCCAGAAGAAAATGAGTAAATATGGTTCAAAGAGTTGAAGATGATTGCCTCCAGGGTACATGAAGAAGGATGAGGAGATAATCACACTACAGTTATTGAACAATGACCATTAAACATTAAATATGTTCGAGTTATTCATAATCAAAGAAATGCAAAGGAAAATAACAGGGGTTCACTCTTCCTCTACTAGGAAGCCAAGTGGATGCTCACTCTACCTCCTTTGTGACAATATGTTCCAAAGGTCTTAGAAATGAATTCATGTTTACACCCCAGTATAGCTCCTCCAATAATCTCTCCTACGGGAAAGAATTACCTCCGTATACACAATTTTTTAGTAGCAATATTATCTGTGAGGGCGAAATAGGAACATCCTGTATGTTGAAAAACAAAGTCACAGGAGATACTTCCAGCCATTTAAAGTCACACTGCAAAGGATAATCAACAATACAGAAAAAGCCTCACAATAGATTTTAAATGTCGAAAGCAACATATAAATAATGTATTCCTCTTCTTATTTAAATATAACAAATATATACACATAGGAAAAAAAAAAAGACTGGAAGAACATAAAGAGTTTTTAACAGTAGTTATCTATGGGGTAAAACCTACAGTCTGGTGTATCACCCCCAAACCTTTCTGTATTTTTCAAAAGACTGAACAGTGAACACATGTTACAAAAATACACTCTTTTTCAGACTATTTAAATAACAAGAAGTGGGGAAGCAGATCTACAGAAATGTAGATTTTAGCCACCCCTAGCCTCTGTAACTAGAGCAAGTATCCAAAAGGAAAGAAGGTCTTTATTAGAAGGTGATACAGACATCTATTCACACTCCCCCCACCTGGCCCCCAAAGCAGAAGCCCTGCTGCTGGCCCCTCCACAACCTATCATGGCCTAGGAAAAGCTCACTACCTCGCCATCTGAGGGCCATGCAGTTGGAGCAAGCCACCCCCATTCATCTGTTTTATCTAAATTTGTCAGCTGAGGAAACTAAGACATAGACTGGACTTGGCCAGCAGAACAGTCAGGATCTGAACTTCCAGAGCCTCTTTTTTTAGAATGATCTTTAAGATCCCTTTCAGGGACTCCTGGGTGGCTCAGCCATTGGGCGTCTGCCTTCGGCTCAGGGCATGATCCTGGCCCTGGGATCAAATCCCGCATCGGGCTCCCCGCAGGGAGCCTGCTTCTCCCTCTGTGTTTCTCTGTGTCTCTCATGAATAAATAAATAAAATCTTTAAAAAAAAAAAAAAAAGATCCCTTTCAGCAGAAATCAGGGCCTCACCCAATTAACACGTGGAGGCTGTTTCCTCAATCACCTGACTCTTGCACATCTATAAAAGAAAGTTAGCCTCAGGCAGCAATTCCCAAACTTCTGCTGCACGTTGGCATTACCTGAAGCTTTTTTTTTTTTTCCTGCGAGAGAGAGGGAGAGAGCACATGCAGGTAAGAGCACAAGCAGGAGAGAGGAGCAGACTCCCCAATGAGTAGGAAGTCTGATGCTAGACTCTGGAATCATGACCTGAGCCAAAGGCAGATGTTTAACCACCAGGCTCCCTCATCAGGAACTTTAAGAAGTTCTAATGCCTGGCTCCCATGTTCAACATTGATTCAGCAGGTATGGGGTATGATCTGAGCTTCAGAATTTTTAAATGTTCCAAAGACGATTCAAATGTACAGCAAAGTCTGAGAACCACTGGCCTAAGTCAAATGATTTGTTGAAGGAGGGGAGAGGGAGAAATTCCAGAAAAATTGTCATAAGCATAAAAGCCCAACAATTTGCATAAAATTTCAGAGGTTCACAACCCCCTGAAAATAGACCTTGGACCTTACCTTAAAACACATAAACTTGGGGTCACCTGGCTGGTGCAGTTGGTTGAGCATCCATCTCTTGGTTTAGCTTCAGGTTGTGATCTTGAGGTCAGGGGATCAAGCCCCAGATTGGGCTCTGCACTCAGCACAGAATCTGCTTGGGACTCTCTCCCTCTCCTTCTGCCCTTACCCCCTAGATGCTCTCTAAAGTGGATAAATAAATCTTCAAAAACAATACATGAAGTTGGTGATCTTAAAGTTCACCTGCAATTCTAAAACCTTATTCCTCAGTTAAATTATCATACAATAGTTTTACTGAATTCATGGTAGACAAGAAATGAATGTGATGCTTTTTGGTTTTCTACTCTGAGCCATAAACTACAACTTTAATTAATCAATGATTTCCTTTGGGATGTGTATTTGGGAAAAAAATAAGGAAAAGAGATTAGTCATATAACCTTTACTTTGGCACAATCCAAATTCTAGTTTAACCAAATGCAAAGATGTCTAGATAAGTGAACGGCTATTGTGAAGAGAAGGGGGTGGTGCATATCAAATCATCTTGGGAAACTTGAGGGTCAAGCAAATTAAATTTCAGAACTTCTCAGGAGTTTTAAATCTCAGAAGAGGGGCTCAGTTGGTTGAGCATCTGCCTTTGGCTCAGCTCATGATCCCGGGGTCCTGGGATTGAGCCCCATGCCTGGCTCCCTGCTCAGCAGAGAATCTGTCTGTTTCTCCCTCTCCCTCCGCCTCTCCCCATGCTGTGCTCTCTCTCTCTCAAATGAATAAATAAAATCTTTAAAAGGAAAAATAAATAAATAAATCTCAGAACATTAGGGGAGGGGGGATGCGATGACTGAGTGACGGGCACTGAGGTGGGCAGCTGACAGGATGAGCACTGGGTGTTATGCTATATGTTGGCAAATTGAACTCCAATAAAAAAAAAAAACTCAGAACATTATTAGCAACATGAACATCTTAAAAAAGAGTACTTCATTCTACCTCAGAACATCATTTGGGGAAAGCCAAATGTAGTATGTGATGTTATGCTATAAATTTTAAGGGCAGCCCGGGTGGCTCAGTGGCTTAGTGCCACCTTTGGCTCAGTGTGTGATCCTGGAGACCTGGGATGAGTCCCACATTGGGCTCCCTGCATGGAGCCTGCCCCCTCTGCCTGTGTATCTGCCTCTCTCTCTGTGTCTTTCATGAATAAATAAATAAAAATTTAAAAAAAAAATTTAAGTTTTCTCAATGACTCTTATAAACACTAAAAGGACCTTAGAAGTCCAAGTTTATAAGAATCCATGTAACTCTTCAATATCTTTAAAAGAAGTTTTTCTTCATGAGGTAAATAAGAGGCAGTATTGCATAGTGGTTAAGTATACAGACTATAGAGCCAAGATGCTTGAGTTTAAATCCTAGCTCTACTACACAACAGCTCTGTGACCTTGGGCAAGTCTTTTACCCTACATGCCTCAATTCCTCCCTTCGTACGAAAAGAAGTACCACCTAATAGGTAACTTAACTGTATTTAAAGCACTTTACGTAGTACCTGCCTCAGAGTAAACAATACAGAAACGTTGGTGGTTATTATACATTCCTATAAAAAAAGACCTCAATCACTCTGAAAATGAACACTACCCACTGGTCATTTGCGAAGGAATCATATAGCTGCGTGTCCTGGCAGGTTTCAACTGATAATCATGATTACCGTTTGAATATCGTTTATAGGGATCCCTGGGTGGCGCAGCGGTTTGGCGCCTGCCTTTGGCCCAGGGCGCGATCCTGGAGACCCGGGATCGAATCCCACATCGGGCTCCCGGTGCATGGAGCCTGCTTCTCCCTCTGCCTGTGTCTCTGCCTCTCTCTCTCTCTCTGTGACTATCATAAATAAATAAAAATTAAAAAAAAAAATAAAATCTTTAAAAAAAAAAAAAAAGAATATCGTTTATATTTTATAACTCCTATAGTGCCTGGTACAGTGCTTTATATTTTAAAATTCTATAGATACGTGTTGATTTCATCCAAATAAATGAGACACCTAGAAAGTGATGATGTGGCTATACTCAAACCTGTGTGCCAGGATTAAAACATCAGCTCCAACACTTCCTTTGTACTCTTAGGAAAGGTACCTTCTCTAGCCTGTTCCTTCATCTGCAAAATTCCATCAATAACAGTACTTATTTCTCAGAGTTCATATAATATTATTTTGTATATAATAAATACTTTGAATGGGGATCCCTGGGTGGCTCAGCGGTTTAGCGCCTGCCTTTGGCCCAGGGCGCGATCCTGGAGACCCGGGATCGAATCCCACGTCAGGCTCCCGGTGCATGGAGCCTGCTTCTCCCTCTGCCTGTGTCTCTGCCTCTCTCTCTCTCTCTGTGACTATCATAAATAAATTATAAAAAAAATTTTTAAATAAATAAATACTTTGAATGTTATCTGGTACACAGTAAGCACTGTTTAATATTAATATCTTCTGCATGTTTTCTATAGAGCCTTCAAATCTAATATGAACTGTTTATTATGCACACTTTACAAGGTACACGTTTTAGCCACGTTCTTTTGCTTCTGTTGACATCACAGACAAAATGGGGAACTTAAAAACAGTCAAAAACACAAATAATGAATTTTAGGAGAGTCACGGCACTTCCTGCAAGATACGTGGTAAGGTTCTACTATGACAGATTAAAAACGACCTAAAAAGTGGTGGTCTTGGTGATATCTATTTATTTCATTTTGCTCTGAAATTTTCAGAAGCTAGAAAAATATATACAATTTGCACCTGATCAATGTTCTGCAAACTGCCTGCAGGATTGTGTTCATACACCAGTAAGATTTATTGCTAACCAACATGCCATGCTAAATTGAAATCAAGATATTACACAATTTTCCAATAAAGAAGTAATTTTATAAGTTGGCATAAATGCTTTGTGAGGATGTAATTGTTGGCATCTCGTTATATTTCAATAGCTGGTGGAAAATGAGATAAGTTGGAAGGTTTACAGAGGGTCAGAGCTCATCAGATGAGAGGATCATCTTTTTTTATCAGCTCTAGAAAGCACATTTACAGGCTGATAACTAAACAGTTATTCTTTAAAAATTGGAACAGTCGGTATTTCCAAAACATTCCAACTAAGTGCAACTACTATGGAAGATTCTACTAAAACACTGTGAAATGAAGGAAAAGAATCCTTGAGGTTAACTGCCTTTGTGAATCTTGATATTTATCTTTTCTGAGTTTTTACTAAGAACTGAAAGAATATAATATATATCCACCTGTGTATTCTTTTTCCCAACTTTATTGGGAAAATTGAGATACAATTGATATAACATTATAATAAGCATGATGCTGGTCTTATCCAAGTAAGTCAGTTTCTTTTTCAGCCTATTTAGAGTTTTCTAATTAAGGATTAAAATTTACAGACGTAAATTTCTTCTGATGACAGTATTTAAAATGTCACCAAAAAGCCTATCTTATTAAGTGTCTCATATATTTTTTTCATGCACTCTGTGGGCAGTTAAAGAAAGACCCTTCTCTACAACTTTAAATGCACTTCTCAGGGAACATTTTGGATGTCCAAACTCCTCCTGTGAAAAACTCTCAAGCTATTACTGCCAAATTCATCCTTCAGTTTGACTTTTGAGTCAAGAAACACTAAGTGGAAGCAGGAGGCAGCCCCTGTTCCTGTTCTTATGGAAATGATTCAGGAGGTACTATCAGACCTAGAGCTCAAGCCTCTTCACTCCCAGCCTACAGCTAGCATTAACCCCATAAACTGTGATTCATTCTTTTCTACAGACTTATAGACCATGTTACATCATTGCCACCACACCTTTCAAAATTCACAACCTCCAATGTAAAAACTAATTTAGGTGAGAATACTGAAACCACTGTCTGGTGGGCAGATTAATGCACCAGCATCACCCATCCCCCAACTGGTGTCCACTTCCTAATACCAAGAACCTGTGAATCTGTCACCTTATATGGCAAAATGACCCTAACAGGCAGGATTAAGTTAAGGACTTTGAGATGCGGAGATTATCCTGGATTATCTAAATGGCCCCAATCTAATCACATGAATCCTTTAAAAGCTGTTCAGGCTGTGGTCAGAGAGAGATCTAACTATGGAGAAATGGTCTGAGAGATGCCATGCTGCAGGTTCTGAAGATGAAGGGGATGGCCAGAGCCAAGGAATGCAGGCAGCACACGGAAGCTGGAAAAGGTGAGGTAGGAAACACATTCTCCTCTACAGGTTCCCCTGCCCACACTTTTTTTTAACTCAGTGAGACCCACTCTGGACTTTTGACCTACAGAATTGTTAAGACAATAAATTTGCATTGTTTTAAGCCACTAAGTTTGTGGTAATTCATTACAGCAAAAATACAAAACTAATAGATCTACCAGTACCTTAGCCAACTGATCAAATAAACACCACCAGTAAAAAAATATATATATATAATAAAATAAAAAATAAACACCACCAGTAATGAGACAATTTAAAAGGATGTATCTCCTGACATGACACCACCCAAATAGTATTCTTGCCAAAATTATTAACCTTGAATCTGATCGTGAGGACACAATCAGATAAACACTAATTGTAAGACATCCCATAAGACAATTGGGCTGGAATTATCAAAAATGTCACCGACTGGGGGTGCCTGGGTGGCTCAGTTGGTTGAGCAACTGCCTTCAGCTCAGGTCATGATTTCAGGGTCCTGGGATCAAGCCCCACATCGGGATCCCTGCTTAGCGAGGAGCCTGCTTCTCCCTCTCCCCCACCCCCTGCTCCTGCTCTCTCATAAATAAATAAATAAATAAATAAATAAATAAATAAATAAATAAATAAATAAATAATATTTTTGAAAAGAAATGTTGCTGATGTATTATGTGACACTTATATTCAAATAATAATTTTTTTAAAACTGTAAGAAAATTTAAAAATACCAAAAAAGCCACTGATGTAAAAAGCAAAAAAAAGAGGGAAAACTGTTCTCTATTAAAGATATAACAATCAAATACAATGCACAATCCTTTTTCTTTTTTAAGGTTTTATTTATTTATTCATGAGAGACACAGAGAGAAAGAGGCAGAGACATAGGGAGAGAGAGAAGCAGGCTCCATGTAGGAAGCCTGATGCAGGACTCAATCCCGGGACTCTGGGATCATGCCCTGAGCCAAAGCCAGATGCTCAACCGCTGAGCCATCCAAGCATCCTGCAATGCAAATCCTTAACTGGATCCCAGATCAAAAACAAAAGTTATTAATGAAACTTTGGGACCACTTGGGAAAATATGGTGTACTGGATAACACTCTTGTTTCACTGCTGAATTTCTTACATGAAATAATAGTATTGTGGTTGTATAGGAAAATGGTCCATAAAATTATTATTATGATAATATTATGATATCAAGATGTTATAATGGCAGACGTTATGGTATTAAGATGTTATGATGTCTGTCATTTATTTTCAAATAGTTCAGCCAGAAATTATGACTATGTACATATTTGTATACACACAACTTAAGAGCGAGAGAAAGAACAAATGTTAACAACTGGTGAATCTAAGTGAAAGATATACAGTGCTTACTGTATTACTCTTTCAACTTTTTGAAATATTGCAATTTCACAAGTTACAAAGTTAAGGGGGAAATACCTTCCTGGTTGGTTCCCTTCACTACCTACCTTTCCCAGTCTCCTAGCAAGCTGCTTACAGCCTAACTGGAATAGCTTATGTTCTTCAAACAGTCCACACTCTTCCATGAGCAGACTGTTTTCTGCAGTTACTCACATCTCAGGGCTCAATAGGTAGGGTTGAGTTTTGATATCAGATAGAAGCTTCTATATGATATTAAAAAAAAAAAACAGTTTTGGAAACAAGGTGATCAAGTATCAAACAGGAATCATCATTCGATGTCCTTAACACTGGCTTTGAGTCTGAGCATTCTCTGCTTACGATTGTTTCTCCTACCTCATATTCTATTTCTTGAATTTCATCATTCCCACTTATGATCTGAGAGAGTCACAAACATGGTAGTACACCATGGACAAAAATCAGGACTGGCTGCATCAGAAACTACTACAGAAACATTCAAGTGCTGCCTGCCTCTGGCTCCCAGCCCACATCACTCTGAGTATCCCAGGCAGCACAGACCAGAGCTCACCTCCTTCCTGTAGGCCTCATTGCTGTCCATATGGCAGCTTACTGACATCAAAGAAGATGGAAGAAATTATCTAAATTCACCAGGCTAGTCCCATTCCCTCCCTTAAACTGTAGAAGAGTCACTGATATCTCAATTACCTCTTCTGCAATACCTTTTTTCCCCTGCATGGTAAGATTTTGCAATGCTAAAAAAAAGGGGGGGAGGGGGTCGGGTACTGGACTAACAGATGGAGGATTAAGAACAAAGGACCTCCCTGACAGGGGGAACAAGAGCTAAAATGTTTGTATACCTACCATAATAGTACAGAGGAACAAAAATTGAACTTGTAAATAAAATTAAGTTGTTCTTCTGAAACGCCTGTCTAGCTACAGACAGGAAAAGGCCCAGCATGGTTTCTATGTATGTTATGCTGTTTCTAATAGAAAGGACACAATCAAGCCAAAACAAACATCTGTTAAACAGTTAAGTTTGTTAATGAAACAAAATTGCAGCTGGTTTTATCAAAGATCAAAAGTGAAGCAAATTAGAGAAAGGATGTCTGAACAAAGCTGGTTTCTAAAAAATAATGGCTAAAAAATTCTAAACCTACTTGTCAAATTAACACAAATCCTTCCTGGATTTTACTTAGGCCACTGATTAGTATTTATTTTGTAGCTTTGTAAAGACCAGACTTACAGTTTAAATCTAATAACATTCACTCTAGAGCTTTTGTCTTGCAGATTTTTCAAAGTACTACCTTTCAGAAAGCAAAAAGTTACACTCTACATTAATAATCTGTGATTTAAAAGGCTCACATATAAAAGGAAAAACAATAGTATACAGTTTGCAACTCCTGGAGACATCTCTGGGAAAGCAGTCCAGCCCCAAGCAGAAGCCTAATAATGGATTAGCACTTCACAACATGTACTGTCATACCTCTTCTTTTTACATGTATAAACTCCCCATCGCCACCTGAGGACCGTGAGATAAGGGCACCTACACACAAATAAAAACATGTTTTCTTCATGGCCCTGCTAACTCACAATGTCACAAATTACATGGCTGACTCATTTGCTAACTTTTAGTAAGCTAATTGATGTTTATGTACTCAGAAACATTAATAGATCAGAGAGATCAAGGTACCTGAAGAGGCCGACTCACATTTGAAATGCTGGTGTAACTAGAGGTGAGGAGTTTCATCAAATCTACTGTAGTTTACGTATCAGCCAAGAAAACAGTTTGTAAACAAAACAAAAAGTCGTGGGTTTGACAATCAAAATTTGCCAGCACAATGATACAACAATGGCATTCTCATGTACCCTTTGTACGTGATTAATGCACAAAGAAAATACCTAAAAATATATATATAGAAACCTTAAAATGTACTAGTTATTAAAATAAAGTTTGATGAGAAAGAATGAATCTAAACCATTGCCATTCCAGATCCTGTCAGAATGAATCAGCAAACAGCACTTAACTGCTAAATAACTTCAAAGCTATAAAACCTAGATTTTGTTGGCACCGCCAATATAACAAATGTGACTGTTATAAGCCAAACAGGTACATGGAATAGAACAGTAAATTCCTGAAAATTTCCAGAATTAGTAAAAAACTCACACCCATAGCATCCCTGATGTTTGGAAGAAAATGACATTAGGAAATCAGAGGAAAGCAGACAGATGTACATATACGTATCATTCCAGACAGGATCATGTGTTGTCGAAAGGGCAGCTCCAGTATCAAATATGTCTAAGATCCAAAGAGTTAAAAAGAATGTTTAAGACTCATTTTCACAGTCAAAAATCCTCTGACATAATGTTGCTACCTCACCTGAAGCCTGTTTCATTAGAAGTCTAGACAAGTCCCATCTTGATAAAAGCTCCAAAGTAGAACAAGCTGTCATGCCTCAGAGTACAACAGAAAGACTCATTCACTCTTCATTTTATCTTTCCCTTGACCCGACTAACTAGTTTGAGACAATCCAAGTGCTCTTTCAATAATGCCTCAACAACTGGTATTATCTGCGCACAAAAGTAGTCCTCAGATAGTCTGCTATTTGGAAGAACTACTGAGGCTTAATTGCAGAAACAACATAAACTTCCAATATTTTTCCTTCCCTGACCCTGAAACAGCAGGTATTTGGTCCATCTACTCTTCTACACTGTCATAGGTGTCTGTCTGACTTCAGTCATTCTAAAATAACTGACTTTCATCCATACCAGTTCCAAAATTCAGGTTATACGGAAGAGTATATTTGGCAATGTTTAGGACCTTATCCAACTTTCAGCTGAATACACATAGCTAAGCACTCTTTTGAGAAATGTGACATCTGCAATACAAAGGACACCAATTCAAAGGAAAACTAAGAAGGTCAACAGAGAGGAGGACACTTGGATTCTCTATAATTAGCAGATAAAAAATACACACATTTCTGCCAAAAAAGATCCAGAGTCTGAGACTATGAACAATTCCCCTAGGGCCAAGAGACTTCTGGAAGCCTGCCACATCAAAGAACAATATGGACTAGTGAATGGTCCTTCACAAAGTACAAGCGATTGGAAAAGTCCCAGAGAAAGACAAGGAGGGTCTCTCTCTGGGGCAGGGATAATGGGACTGGAGAGGCGAGGATAAAGTATAGAACACCAAAGTAAGGGATCTAAAAATAATGTCCTTTTATTTATGGTATTTACACAACACAAGAAAGTAACGTATAACACTAATCTTATATTTACGGAAATATTTCATACTAATAACATTGCCAAAAGCCCTAATAAAACATCTCCCTAAAAGGGAGAGGGGGACAAGCAGAATAAACAACTGAACAAGCCAGGACCACAAGTGATTTTTAACAGTATTGTCTCTCAGCCCCATTTTGGGTCATCTGTGTTCCTTTTTAAACTCATCTTTTTTCTTATGGACAGTATCTTTGTTTTTGTAATCCTGTTTGAAGGCTTCTGCAAGATTCTGATAGAGTTATTTCATTTCTTCAAGGAAATAAACCATCAAAAGCCCTACCTGAGAAGCATCTCCCTTTTCAACTATAGCAGCCTAAAATCAGAGTGCCTGTAGTATGGATATACTGGAAACAATATTTGATATTTAATAAATTATAGCAAAATATCCCCAATAAAGTGAAATACCATGGAATCTGTTTAAAACAGAACTAAACTGATTTCATAAAAATGCTAACGCCCAAATATTCAAATGGAATCTTAATGCTACAAAGTGTGTGGTGATAAGTGAAGTCTCTCTTAGATTATTTGACTTTCCAAAGTCCTCATAATCTACCTAATTGAGCTTTACCACTTTTAATGAGAAACACTAATACTATCCTTTAGGAGTTCCTTCACCAAGTCAAAGATAAAGTTTTATCTTCAGTGGTTTAATTCATTTCCATATCACCTCACCAAAGAGAGCTTTCTTAAATAAATACAAAGAAGTTATGCTAAGGAGCCAGTGTGGTAATATCCAATTTGAATTCTAGACTATCAGAAGATGTGCAATTACATTTCAGAAAGGAAGGAGCCCTTCTATTTTAACTTGCATTGTATTCCTCCTAGCAGCCATGCATAGGAATGATGATGATGTTAAATCTAATTAGACACAGATTTACTACTTTCCTTACTGCTTTCCCATATTGCTAATATTATAAAATAGTACCTGCTTTAAAAACTATAATAAGCTCATTGCAGCTACCAAATTTAAAATCCCAGAAATCTACTTGTTGAGGAAAAACCGCTTCTAAGCATTTGAGGAAATGGAAGAGATATTTTTATTGTTAATAAAAAGCCAACACTGTTGACCAGTACACAGCCCAGCAGTAAAGACTTCTGGAGTCACACCGTCTCCTTAGAATCTTGGCTTCACCACTTACCAGCTCTATGAGTGATCTGGAGCAAATTACTTAGGCTTTGAGCCTCAGTTTTTCATGTGCAAAATAAGGATAATAATGCAATGGCCCTCACAGTTATTGTGTAAGTCAAGGAGATAATAAATGTAAAGCACTTGGAATACTGCCAGCATTTAACACTTAAGAAATGCTAGTTATTATTTGTACTATTTTTGGTTTCATTTTCACAATTAAATGAAACTACTCAGCAAAAGTAACTAGAGTAACAGCTTCTCTGAGACATCAGTTGGCTAAATTGTGAGATTACTCCAACTCTGTACCAACAGTTGTCATTTATATCATAAATGTCCTCCCACAATGCAAACTCTACAGATTTCTAACACATCAAGAACGATGATAATCTGCCCTTTGAATATATTAGAGAAAGTCCCATATGCACAAAACCATAGTACAGTCTACATTCAGAACTAAGTTCAGCAGCTATAAAGGAATAATCATTAAAGTCAACAATTAGCATGGTTTTAGTATAAGAAACAACAACAACAAAAAAGAAACAAATATTTTCTACAGTACTAAAATATTCACATTGGCTATTTGACATTTTGGGTCCATTTGAGAATCTGACAAGATAAAAACAAAACAAACAAAAAACCAGAACAGACCCTAACCCTAGAAAAACATGTGACTACAGACGGCTTTATATGGAATTTCTGGGGATCTGTGGTCTCTCTATCCCAAGCTCATTCATGGGCCCAGGTTAAGAATTTCTATTACATTTACTTAGCAAATCCACATGGTTGTAAACTATCATTTATAATCTCAAAGGGTAATATTGCATTTTTTAAGGTTTTATTTATTTATTCATGAGAGACATAGAGAGAGGCAGACACAGGCAGAGGGAGAAGCAGGCTCCCTGCAGGGAGCCCGATGTGGAACTCGATCCCAGATCCCAGGATCACGCCCTGAGCCGAAGGCAGACGCTCAACCACTGAGCCACCCTGAGCCACCCAGGTGCCCTGCAATATTACATTTTCAAGGAAAAATGACATTGCAATATATAATACAAACAATACAACAGCTTTTGGTCAAATGGACTTGAAATGATATTTATTTGTTCTTTTTTAAGAATTAGATGATTTAAAAAAAAGAATTAGATGATTAAATTAATCCTGCAGCTCATCTCCAAATTCCATTAAGAAAAAATTTTAGGATACATTTTCTCTGTTTTCTTTGTCCTATGATGATGCTAACTGGACAATATAAAAAGATCAGCATCATAGAAAGAACAGTAACAACTGCATGCTAAGCAATAAATCACTCTGTTCTCAATCCTAGATACTTTCAGACATGAATTTTCCTTTAGACTAAAAATACATCCATACAGATGCTGCATGAAAAAAATAAGGTTAGCAAGAAATGATGGGCAAGGTTAAAGAGAAGGATAGGAAAGGGGCTGTGGAAAATTTGTAGTGACTCCTATCTCAAGTAAAGATATCCCCTGGATCACAAATTTACTGAAACAAACTATGAAGTTGCCTAAAGCTGCCTGAATTAGTCCATGTACCTGGTAATTTAATTATAAAACCTTAATACACCGCAGGGTAATATACAGGTTTTAAAAACAAAGATATCCAAATCTATCAAGAAATGGCTCTGCATTCCCTTAAGGAATTTCCCCATGGCGTATAAGCTTTTATAAAAACATTTAATGAGAAACAGAGGTGCTTAACATGGCTGTGTCAGACACAGGAATTAGGATTTGAGTCACTCAATATATTTTTTGAAACAAATGTTATTAAAATATTTTTTTTCTTTTTGCAGGTTTACTTACTCTTTCTGTATGCCACATTTTCTTACAAAGAATTGAGGGCTAGTTACACAAACACAAATACCACCAAAAGATAAAATAAATTTGAGAAAAACTAATAAAATAAAAACATGATTAAGAAACAAATGCTAAGATTTAGATTAGTCTGTAGAAAGCAAATCACCTGATTCTACCCAGTTTCTGGAGCTGGGCCTCTATCAGCTCAAAGCATGGAGGGAAGCAGAATCCATCTCAAGAGCTAGCAGTATCCAAAAAGGAAAAGCAAGACATCAGCTGCACAACTTTCTTCTTAACACTTGTGTTTCCATCACTCCTAGAAATGTAGTCAATACATACAACCACCCTCTTCTAACCACAATGAAAGGCCTGAATTATTACAAACAATTTGCTGCAGCTCTACTTTGGTTTTAGTTTGGGAAGTATCTTCAATAGCTTTGAAACGAAACAAAAACCCTACTCCAATACCTAAAATTGGAGCTGTCACTTAAGGAGAAATCTCCCATGTGTGTATAAATACTACAGAAATAACATAAGACCCAAAGAAACCAAAGAGTATCAGAAAAGATACAGGATGAGACAAAATAAATATTCACTTTCACCCACTGAGAAGTGGACAATAATAAATGACTTTACAAAGGCAGGATTTGGGTCACACATTAAACCAATTCCAGAAATGCACAGGTTATCAGTATTAACATAACTAGTCTATAGTCTTCTTCTCTAAAAGTAATAATAAAGAGAAAAATTTACCAACTATACCTCAATAAAGCAGAAAAAAATAAATTATAAATAATTTTAAAATTTTAAAAGAGGGGGGTGTCTGTCTGGGTGGCTCAGTGAGTTAAGCATCATCTGCCTTTGGCTCAGGTCATGATCCCAGGGTCCTGGGATGGAGCCCTGTGTCAGGCTCCCTGCTTGGCTGGAAGCCTGCTTCTTCTTCTCCTGCTCCCGCTCCCTCTGCTTGTGCATACTTTCTCTCTCTGATAAATAAATAAAATCTTAAAATAAAATAAAATAAAATTTCAAAAAAGAAAAATGTACAATGGCCTTTCTTAGATTTTTAAAATATATATGGTCCTGCCTTGATGAAGGAGGAGTAAAATTATCTATCCAGGTCCCTTTAAGCACTCACCAATTAAAGCTTAAAAAACAAATGACATAATCATCATATTCAATTCTTAACTGCCCAGGGAGGAAGCCCTCCATACACGGTAAAACAATACAGAACAATTTATATTATCAACAACATATACATTTTAAAATATATAAAAGCCTCCTGTAAGGCAAAACAGTTGATTTCATTCAACTTCACTTGGAACTTCCATCCATATAAAATTTAACTGAAACTGTACAAGTCAGATGGGCATTAACGACCTTCTCTTCACTTACCTGGTCTTTCTCATGGGGTAGAAGGCTGACAGGTGGTAACGAGGATGGGAAAGCACTGGGATATTTGGGAGCCCCTTTGCCATCTAAGCTCCCATAATTGACCCTGTACTGCGGTCCATCTTTCAGTAACCTCCCGTTGTTCACTGCGCGTTTGGCTCCTAGTCGCAGCCGCTGCTGAAAGGCTGGGTTGTTGGTGGTGCTTGTTAGATCACTTTGACTTCTGAGATACTTCTCGATGTTCTTCAGGGAGGAGCCGTTTGGCTCCTCAAGTCCTTCAATTGCTCTCCTTAAAAGTTTATTCCAATCCACATTCCGGAGATCATTGCATGATCCCCTAGATCCCTTGGTTGACTTAGGAAAAGTGCCTGGTTTAACTGATGAAAAACGCCCAGGGTTGTCTGGGTCCTTATAGGAGGCAAGGCCTTTGTTGGTGACTTTGAGAACTGAGCCATCCTGAACACTGAGTTCCAGCTGCTCAGAGACTGTCTTCTTATCCAACCCATGGGAAGTGCTGACTGCATGACAAATTCTCTCTTCAGAGGGCCTTTGCTTTTGCTTCTTTATCTTCTGTATAGCTTCAAGAATCCACTCTGTATAAAGTGGGTTTGCAAGTTTTACCATGGTTGACAAATGACTTCTTCAATACCAAAATTACCCATAGAGGTTCTCCTTGTATTTAACAGAACTTGAACATTTAAAAGTCATTTACAACTCAACAAATGGGCAGAATATTCCAGACCTTATTAAGCAAAACCTCACAAACATCCATCCTTAAGAGATTAAAAACAGGACACACGGGTAATGTTGATAGATGTCTATTTGACCAACGGGAAAGACTGCATTCGGGTGAAGAACATCTTTCACAAGGAAATCAAGACCTTAAAGGATAAAAAGGGGGAAAATGTTCTTAATAATGGAACTGCTAAAAATAAAAGACTCTTCAGTATTACCTTCCAGATGCAAAAGGACCACAGAAGTAATGACAGGCAGGTATTATGTAACAAAGCCACATCTAACCAGAAATTGGGTCACAGTCTGAGAAGGAAATTTTTTTAGGATTTTCACTAGTTATTTATATGAAGTCACTTATGGGGCATTTAAAAGATCACATCTAAGTTACTTAATGGATTAACACTTATTGAAATGAGTAAGTTTACATGAGTGGTTCAAGATAAATGTCTATCATAAACATAAAACCAACCTCAAAGAACAAGTCTATGAAACAAAAAAATCTTGTGAAAGTACAATTGACCCTTGAACAACGCAACAATTTTGAGCACAGAGTCAAAAATCTACATATAACTTCTGACTCCCCAAAAACTTAACTACTAGCTTTCTGTTAACTAGAAGCCTTACCAACATTAACAGTTGATTAGCACATGTTTTCTATGTTATAATATATACTGTATTTTTACAATAAAGTAAGCTTGAGAAAAGAAAATATTGTTAAGAATATCTTAAGGATGAGAAAATACATTTACAGTACTATATTTATCAAAAAAATTCCACGTATAAGAGCACCCACACAGTTCAAACCCATGCTGTTCAAGGGTCAACTGTATATTAACCTTACTTCAAGAAATCTTAAACTTGAAAAAAAAAAAAGGCAGTAATCCTGATTCTTCTATTTCAGTTAGATATTATATTTCCCAAGTCTCACATGTAAGAAAATTTCCCATCTCGCCACTTCCATGGAATCGTATCTGCCAAAGGGTCTGTGACACTCTCTAACCCACAGGTTGGAAAACTGAAACTAATATGGTAACTTAACCCTTCACCTTTTAAAGGAAAGTTCATACAAATCTGATTCCAGGTAAACAGTGGTATGGCTCTCTGAAAGCCTCCTGGTGAACACCAAAACCACCCTATATCTCCAATCTATATTTAGTACTCCTGCAAAGAACACCAGAACAAAGTGCCCTGGCTGGGGAGTTCAGTCAGATCTGGGCTCCAATCTCACCTTCCACTGATAATATCCACATCTGAACTCTTTTTATAGTTTCAAGTTGACAGACTCTCTTCACATGGAATTTGTCATCTAATCTGCCAAGACAATTCTATGTGTAAACTGAGGTCCAGGGGAAGATGGAATTCACTCAAGGTAACAGTCTATAGTAAACTTAAAGCTAAATGCCATTACCTAAAATCCAAGTCCTGTGCTGTCTTCACCACAGGAGCCACAACTGCCTCTGCAATCAGACTAATGATATAAATACCAGCTCTACCAACCACTAGCAGAGAAACCCTGGGTAAGTGAAGTTTCAGTTACCTTACCTGTAGGACAATAATAGTATAACCCTCACAGAGGATTGTTAAGAGAATTAAGTGAATATATCTAATATTCAACATACCATAGCTATCATCACTTCCATTCATGCAAGGTACACTTTGAAAAATGTCTCATAAAAAAAATTAAACTTATCTCTGGTTATTTATTTAATGTACCTAAAAGGGAGAAATAACATCTTTCCTCAAAATGTTAGCCAGATATAATGAAAAACATAACATTTGCTCTGTTGCTGAAAAACTGGGCCACTGAACTATACTTGCTCAGTCAGCTTGAAAGAATCGGTTTAAAAAGGACTGTCCTCTTTGCTGTCAGGAAACTGTAGATTCACTCCATTTTTTCCCCTTGGATTCAGAAACTTGGGGCTAACAGGACTGTAGAGGTCATCCTATCTAATCTCTAGCTATCCAGTAAAAGATCCCTTGTTCAATAACCTCAACAGATGGGCCATCAAGTCTTAAAATACTTCCAGGGATGGAGAACTTGTCACTTTTTGAGGCAGTTCACTCCACTGTTGGACAGCTCTAACTGTAATATATTTCTTGCTCACAAGAGCCAAAGACTGTCTTCCCAGAACTTCTACCCTCTAGTCTTGATTTCCCTAGAACAATCTCAAGAAACTCATATTAGTTATTTAATATGACAGGCCTTCAAATATTTGAAAATGAGAATTTTGGAAAACCATTAAAATTGAACTCTATTCTACCTCCAGCCCTTCTTTAGACCACTCATATTCCAATGCCTCAACACCTCCACATCACATGGTTTTCAAGTACTTCCTTCTTCTGGTTGCTTACTAGTTTGGGCTAATGCCCATCTTAAAATCTGGCAGTCCAGGCATTATTCAAGCATAAATGTTATCCAAAGTTACATGAACTTTCTTAACAGTGTTGCCACACAATTGACTCATGCTAAGCATGAGTCCAACTAAAAATCCCAGACCTTCTTTCAAAAATGCTGTCAAGCTGAGTCTTTCCATTTCCTTCCTTGTGCAAATATAAATGCTGGGATTTAAAATTTATTATAGTTCAAGTTCATTTTGTTGTTTTGAGTCACTCTTCCAACGTATTAGATCCTTCTGAATCTTAATTCTGTCATCTATGTCATCTGCAAACCCAAGAAGTGCTCCCTTTTGTGTCATTATACAAATAATTGAAAAAATGTTGGACTTGGAATATGGTGTGTGTTTAGGAATGAAATCACTGGCTTTCATAGTGCAACTAACTTTCAAGATAGAACATGGGAATCATTGTGTGTTAGTAAGTTTAGAACAGGACACATCTTTCCAAAGTAAAATGGTTTAGGGCAAAATTTCATTAGAGGACATTTCACTATGTCCAAATAATTATTTCATCTTTCATCATTTACTTAGGATGAATCAACCAATTTAATTTGATTGCACAAAACACAACTGTAGGAAGCAGGAGAAAAGGTCACAGAAAAGTATCCAATATTGCAAAGGTGCTCTCAGGCATCTGGGTTACACAAGTAACCTTAAAATAAAAACTAATAAATACTTAAAATATACCTTCATGGCAAGCTATTACCACAATCGTTACACACAATCAACAGAATCGTTTGTATCCCTTACCAACATATTTCAATATCTTAAAAATATAATAAGATAAGGGAAAATACCAGAATTGGAACTCCAAATGTATTAACAGTCCATGACAAAAAAGAGGATTGTCCAGATCTTCACACAAATCTGCCAAAGGAAAAAGAGTAAATGTTAAGTTGGGCATAAAGACATACCTCAAATCCAGGGACAGTTTATGGATCTTCACAACTATCTAATACAAATAACTGCAATGAACTTATTGGCACTTTTCACTAAAGGGTATTTAAGAACATGGAAATCAGGACGGGAAATGAAGCCCCAAAGCAGTACTTAAATTTTGTTCTACTTTTCAGAACAGACATGTTTTCCAAATTTTAAAAATCAGGTTGTGACAGGGGTGCCTAGGTGGCTCCATCAGTTAAGCATCCGACTCTTGATCTCAGCTCAGGTCTTGATCTCAGGGTTGTGAGACCAAGCCCCCCGTTGGGTATGGAGCCTACTTTAAAAAAACAAAAACAAAAAACAAAACAAAACAAAAAAAACACCAGTACTGTGTTAGAGTCTAAGAAATAATCGCATCATGGGGGGGGAAAAATATTGGAATTACTCAAATAGCCAGGCAGGTGTAATATCTTGTCTGAAAACAAAAAAGTCAAGTGATGTTTGAGGCTCAGTTATTAACTTTCCAGGAAACATTCACTATTTGTCCCAAAGGTCACCTGGCATCTACATGCTGACTGGATAATCAAGATATGGCCAATAACTGCACCTAAGAGAAGGATGTACCAGTTTCCACGAGAGTATGTACTGACACAGGTCACATTTTAGGACAATATTGATCATTTTCACTTCAAAGTCAAAAAAATAAATTTAAAACAACATTATGAATAATTGCATTTTGATCTTATACAAAATCATCAAGCAACCTTAGATCCTTCTTCTCCCCGCCCCCAGCCACACACACCCCACTCCTCAATTTAATCTCAAAATTAGCTCTCATCTGACACCAACCAACAGAGTTAATTAGGCAGAAGCAGATGTAACTCAGCAGCTCCATGCTACAACCAGAATCAGTGTTAAAGCGCGTGTGCACACGCACACACACACACACAAACACACATACACAGAGCCAGGAGAGGAACAAAATCAGTAGTCTTTTATCTGTAGCCAATTCTCAACCAAACATATGTATATTACCTACTTTGTATATTATCCACTGCAAATTTTTTAATCTTAGGAGAGTTTGTTACTGACATCCCACTGGCCCCACTATAAATTGGTATACTCTAATAGCTTGAAAACCAATTTAATTTTAGTCTAAACAGTATCTAACTAAAAAGACAAATCTAAAAGAAAAAAAACGCATAATTCATTCAAAAGCCAACTAGAAATGCTTTTTTTCCCCCCTGATTTGGAATTATCCACACCACTTCTCTTTTTTAGAGCACTAGGATTTGTTTCACATGTAGATAGGACATTGTATCAGAAGTACAACCCTAAAAATCATTATTCTCTTTTCATCTTTTTTCTATAAAATTAAAGTTGGACTAAAAGGTTATCAAAAAGAGAGTGAACCATTCCAAATTAATTCTGGGGACTCATGTTACATCAAATTAAATTATTCTATTTTCTAAGGTTTTGAATCACTTTATTTTTAACTACAAAATAATATCAGTAAATTATACGGTTGTATGGATGTATTTACATCATTTATTACAAACTATTCTAAACAGATCTAGAGAAATGCTTAGTCCAACACGAGCTTTTGGCTTCATTAGTATTATATAAATATCAACACTATTCAGAAATATTCATGTCAGCATAAGAGGAGTCAAAATACCCTGGATCATAAATATTTTGTGAAACCTCCTCAACGCTCTCACTAACGCTGTGTGTTGTTTCAAAATCAATGTCATAACACTCGAGTCATGTTATAGATGAGCCAAAAACAGTGGCTAAAAAATAAATAAATAAAGATTAACAATAGAGTTTACTCTTTTGTCATTCTGGGTTTTACTTGCTAGGTTATTTTTAGCTCTCTCACTTTTATATGCTCCTGGATTTTTTCACAGCCTTTTATGTAACTGAGTGAGGAACCACAAATCTTCTGAAACAGAACATACACTGCTGAAGGGAAGAGACCTTAACTTTTTTCCTTGTATAACCACCCAGCACAGACTACTGGCACACTCGCTCAAAAGGGTGTCCTCAGTTAACAAGTATCTGCTATCTGACGACATCAAACATCAATCCATACAGTGGTATTTGTTAACTTCCAAGTCCTAGATACATCTATTTCCCTGAAAATTGATGCCTGAGGCCTCAACTATATGAACTGGAAGGAGAGGTTACAAATACTAATCAAAGAACAAGCAACAAAATTTACCAAGGTATTCACTCTATGCAGCCCTATGATAGGTGCTAGAGGCATAAGAAGCAATTCAGAAACAAAGCACTGGCAGTTCTTCAAAAAGCTAAATAAGAAATTCCCATAAGACCTCACACTTCAACATCTAGGCATATACTCTTATGAACTGAAAACAGGTACTCAAATAAGTACACATACACACCTGTTTGTAACAGCGCTATTCACAATAGCCAGAAAATGGACCTAGACCAAATGTCCATCAACAGTTGAATGGAAAATGGTGATGGCATTAAAGAGGGCACATGATGGAATCAGCACTGGGTGTTACCTGCAACTGATGTATCCCTGAACTCTATCTCTGAAACTAATAATATACTCTATGTTAATTAATTGAATTTAAATAATTCTTTAAAAAAATAAGTAAAAAATAAAAAAAATCAAAAAGTTGAATGGATTAACAAAAGGTGGTATATCCATGCAGTGGAATATTATCCAGTCATAAAAAGAAATGAAATACTGATACATAGTACAGTGTGGATGAACTGTAAAAACATGCTGCAAAAGAAGCCAGAAACAAAAAGTCATATATGGTATAATTCCATTTATGTGAACCTCCAGAAGAGACAAATCCATATGTAGAACATAGATTGGTGGTGTCTGGGGAGTGGAGGGATGAAGAGAAACTGCTTAATGGGTAAGGGATTTTATTTTAGATTAATGAAAATGTTTTGGAACTAGATAGAGGTGGTAGTGACACGACATTGGCAATGTACTAAATGTCACTGAGTTGTTCACTTTAAATGGTTAAATTTACGTTATGTAAATTTCACCTCAATAAATCATAAAAAGGGACTCCTGGGTGGCTCAGTGGTTGAGTCTGCCTTTGGCTTACGGCTCTGCCTTTGGCTCAGGGCTTGATTCTGGGGTCCTGGGACCAAGTCCCACATTGGGCTCCCTGCATAGAGCCTGCTTCTCCCTCTGCTGATGTCTCTGCCTCTCTCTCTGTCTCACATGAATAAATAAATAAATCTTTAAAAAAAAAAAAAGGTCGGGATCCCTGGGTGGCGCAGCGGTTTGGCGCCTGCCTTTGGCCCGGGGCGCGATCCTGGAGACCCGGGATCGAATCCCACGTCAGGCTCCCGGTGCATGGAGCCTGCTCTCCCTCTGCCTTTGTCTCTGCCTCTCTCTCTCTCTCTGTATGACTATCGTAAATAAATAAAAAAATTAAAAAAAAAAAGAATGTTTAAAAAAAAAAAAGGTCATTAAAAAATAAAAAGCACTAACCTGGTACCAATCATTTTCTGACACCTACTGTAGACCAGGCACTTTACACAGATTATCAGTACCTATACACAGATTATCAGTAAACCATAAAACAACTCTGCGAAGTAGCACTGTTGCCCTGTTTTGCAAAAGGAAAACTGAAACATGACTTGGTCAAGGCTTCAGACCACCAAATCATAAAGGATTTTACTTGAGATGCTAAAACCTAAACTCTTTCCTGTGTCTCCACTGGCTTTTAAATTAGCCTCCTTGGATCTCTTAAGAGAAAGTGCCTGGGGTATCACCCGCAGATGCCCCTGGGGGTTAAACACTAGGGCCACACAACTCCTTGCACCCAACAAAAGAGCTCCATTTTAACTATCCCATTCATAATAGGTTTCTCCTTAAGATTCACTTCACAGAAAGGGATCCTGGCTACAGAAGGAAAAAAGTCTGGAAATCACCGTGACTTTATCTGAGTGGGTACAACACTCCTTGGATGGATGGGACACAAACTGGACCTTGAAAGACAAGGCAGAAGTTGGATAACCACCTGGGGTTCTTTACCCAAATGAAAATTCAAATCCTTCAGGTCCAGTAAGAACTGACACCTTCTCAGAAGCTCTACATCCCTTTTGTCTCAGGTCGCTTTTTATGATCTTAATATTTTAGCATTCATTTTCCACTTTGTATTATGCTCGTTCATGTACTGACTTCATCTCCCTTACTAGAACTGTGAAAATTCTTAAAAACAGGATTCATGTTTGGTTTCACCTTTGCACGTCCCTAGATTTCCCAGGACCACCGCTTGAAAGTAAGAGGGGAGCTGTGCCTTTTTGCTAAGTCAATGCATCAGTGAATGAATGAAGGGAAACCAGCAGAAAGCACAGGAGCTAAGCATGAAAGAGCCTAACAAAAGAGACACCAAGTCCACATGCATGCCTAGAGCCAGTACGTGTTGAAGAGAAGAAATAAAGTTGGATTAACAAAAACCAGGCTGAGCCGTGTGAACATGACAGATGAAGTAACAGGAAGCCCGTGCAGGAGCAGTGACACAATACAGCATCAAGTGCACCCACACACATGCACAAATTTGCTGAATGTTTGACTCACTCTGGCACTAGCATCCGTCCAGGATAAGCTGGAAGGAAGGATGACTGAACAAACTAAAGCAACCAGTACGTCATCTCTCCCAACATCAATCTTGTTCAACGTATATTTATGAGTCTAACTCATCAGCAAGCCCAGAGTAGGCACTCAATAAATGTTAATTGAATTGAATATTTAATTCACCATTTTTTTGGAATAATACTAAATTCTTTCTCACTACTCATTAACATAGAGTTTCCAATTCACAAGCTAATAATGTTTTCCGAGGATTTCTAAGAGGCTAAATCACCATGAAAATTATCATTTCAACTAATACATATTATATTAATTGGAAGTTTAATTTTTCATGTCATGCTCTCCTAGTTGACAATATCCTTGTTATGTCATTAAACTATAATTGTGTAAATCTGCTTCAACAAACAATAACTGAACCATCAATAAACTATTATGGCTTCCATAATCCCTAGCAAAGATTAGTTTCAACATCATCATCACAAATTAGTTGAGACATGCCCCAAATCTCCTGGTGAAGCCCAAGAATTAGGTTTGTATAGTCTCCCTACATTTAAGTGCTCAATAGTTTCAGTCTCTAAACTTTAATCACACTGTTAGAAGCCTCACAGGAAATTTGATCCCTTGTAAAACAGAGGATTTTAGAGACAAGATGAAAAGTCATTTGAAGTCATCAGGCCTTTGGAGCCAGGGTACACTGATTAGTAATGATGATATTATAACTAAGCACTCTCACTTAAGAAATAATCAACTAAATTTAGAATGTCTTTTTTTGGCATTTAAAAATTCCTAAAAAAAAATAAATAAATAAAAATAAAAATTCCTATTCAACCCTAGATTTCTTCCTAATTTTAAATTAGTTTTAACCAGGCTTTAATGACAAAGACTGAGAACAACATATTGAGAAAAAAGAATCTGACCTCTGAATTTTTACAAGATTATTTTGAAAATACAGATCATATGAAAATTCTGCATCACCTTTATTACAAACGTCTTCAAACAGAATATACTATATAGCCTGAAAACCAATTAGGGTTCCCCTTTTAGGACCCCAAGAAAATTATAGATCTATTTTTAAAAATGAACACATGTACATACAGACATGTGCATACAATTTCAAGGATTTACAGGACCTCTATCACCTATCCCAAGACTCCTTAAGGTCCACTAACTACTCTAACTTTACTTACTTTAATATAGATGGAGAAGTCAATAATTTTATGGAGTTTCAAAGAAACTATGTGTGCTTTATTTTCTTAAGAAAGATTCTATTTGACAACAAAAGAGAGCACCACGGGGTGGGGGTAGAAAGTTAGAGGGAAAAGGAGAAGCAGACCCCTCACTGAGCATGGAGCCCTAAGCTAGGGCTAGGACCCTGGACCCTGAGATCATGAGATCTGAGCAGAAGGCAAATGCTTAATCCACTGAGCCACCCAGGAGCCCCTCTGTGTGCTTTAATGAGGACATGTTACATTACAAGTAAGAAAGGTACCCTCATTGGTTTTGGATACTCATCAAATCGGCTTCTGAAATCTTCATTCAATAAGGAGGTATGCTGTGATGGGACATACCTAGAAAGTTCAGGGATCAAGTCCCCACTTTGCCAGCTAACTAAGCTGTGGAATACTGGACGTTAATCAATCTAATCTAAGTCTCAGTTTTGTCCTCTGTGAAAAAGATTATACACCCCTGTTTGGCAGAACTGTTAAGAGAAATAATTGAAATAACAAATATGAAAGAACCAAAGATGGTGGCAGACACATAGCAGGAACACAATAAAATGCTAGCTCATAAAAAGAAAAAGGGCAATACAGTCAGCTGGAGACCTGTAAAATCTAATCTGGCTGAACTTCTGTCTATCTGACCATTTTTTCCTAAGAGACAGGGAAGTCAGCACCTGGTCCTTAGTTATAGTTGCAGACAAGTAAAAATTCAAGACAGAGTTCAGAATAAAGTGAACAAAAGCAAAAATAGATTTGTAATGGCAAGGATGAGGTCAAGAACGATGTATTTTACTCAAACATTTTTTTTAAGGTCAATAAAGCTTTTAGAAGAGAATACCACATAGGAGAATATCTTCTTGACCTGAGGGTAGGAAAGAGTCTTAAAACAAGACACAAAAAGCACTAACCATAAAGAAAAGACCAATAAATTTGACTCCATTAAAATTAAGAACTTCTGTTCATTAAAAGACACCATAAAGTGAGTGAAACAGCAAGCCACAGAATAGAAGTAGGTGTTTGCAACATACACACATGACGATGGATCTGTATCTAGAGTAAATAAAGAACTTCGAAATACCAATAAAAGACACAAGGCCCAATTTTTAAAATAAATAAAAAGGACAGACGTGGACAGAAATTTTACAAACGAGGAAATCCAAACAGCCAATAAATATATGAAAAGCTATTCAACCTGGTTACTAACCAGTTAAATGCAAAGTTTATCAGATTGGCTCATTTGAAAAGCTAGCACATCTGAGATTTGAAGAGGACAAGAAGCAATAGAAATTCTCACAGATCACAGAAGGGAGTGTGGTCTGGTACAACACTTTGGAAAACAGTTTGACTGGTATCTAGTCAGGTTGAAGATACGCATACCTCATGACTAGAGTGACACACAACTCATCATCCAGACACTTTTGAGAATTAAAGATGTTATATCAGTGGTTACACTGCGACAACAGGCATAACCTAGGATAAATGGTTATAAATGGTCACCCCGCCTATGAAATAGCAATTCCATTCATAGGTGTAGGCCTTAGAGAAATATATGCACGTATGTTACCAGTTGACAGCGACAAAACACTCATAACAGCTTTATTCACAATTTCCCCAAACTGAAACAACTCAAATATTCAGCAACAGTAGAACAGATGATTAAAAACAAAGGAGGAGGAGGAGGAGGAGGAGGAGGAGGAGGAGGAGGAGGAGGAGGAGGAAGAAGAAGAAGAAGAAGAAGAAGAAGAAGAAGAAGAAGAAGAAGAAGAAGAAGAAAGAATTGTGCAAGATTGTGAGTCTTACAAAAAAGGTGCTTTGGAAATGCAAATTAAAGCATTTGAAGGGAAGAAAAATATCCCTTCATCCCACTTCTCCCATCCATGTATTACCATTCTTCAAGCAGACTGATCACTATAGCTCACACATCCCCAACTTCCATAAAACAATTTCCTTTCTGCTTACTTTATACAAATACCAGCAAGTATATGCATGTGGAAAACTGAAGGTATTTTATAGAAAATGATCTGAGAGACTGAAAAGTCACCTGTTAGGAATCCTGGCATTTAATAAAGCCAGACCAGTTGGTTAACTGGTATGTAAAAATCCATGAAGATTTCTGAAGTACATTAAAATTACTTACTAAAATTCCTCAGCTACCTTCCCATACTACCCTATTTTACCTTTCATTCACATTATGCCTTATGTCTGACAGTTTCAATCTTATCTTCACAAGATGTGCATGAGATAAGCATTTGGTATAACGGCAACAACAGAACTTCCACTCTACTCAGAGGCCTGGGTATGGCTGGTAGACAAAACTTACTACTGACCATGTCATCACCACCAAGTCATTCCCCTAAATTCTTGCTTTAATGTTACCACCTTCCTCTAGCTTCTCTCTCTCTCTCTCTCTTTTTTTAAGTCATCATTTCACCTCCCCAACCTTCAACCCTAAGTCGAGGTTCTCAGGTAAAAATCTTATCCTTTACTGAAACATGCAATATTTTCCTATTCTTAAAAACATAGAAAGGTTGCCCCAATCCATTTTGATACATATGTGAAGAATTAATGGGTAAGAATGGAATGGATCGAAGTATTTTATTTCGGGGCTATCCCAGAAAACTCCGGGTTACACAAGTAAAGAAGAATGTACTTCATTTACAGTAATAACAGTAACTTTTTTGCAGCACCACAGAACTTACACTATCCCAATATAATTAATTCCCATTTACTACTTTCGCCTCCTGTCCATATACAGGGAAGTCTTTATATACTCTTTACCTTGAATTTCTTGGTACCTCCCTAAACACACTTGATACTTGGCTCATTGGTTCTTTTTTCTTATTTTCCGCATCTGTAATTCGTTACCACTATTCTCTCACAACCTCTGCCCAATACTGTGTTTATCATATCCCAATGCCTTCTCCCAAATGCAGGGCTTAAACTCCTTCCTGGGGCACAGGAAACCATCTGTAATTTAGCCCCTCCTCTCCCACAACTTCCTGCAGCCTACCCGTACCAAAGTACTCACAAATTCAAAAAGTCACAGTGTCCTTTCCCAAGGTAGTAAGTGCTCGGGCCTCCCCCTGACACAGACAGCCTGCCCCACCTTCAAGACTCCAGCTCAAGCTTCACCCAAGAAATCCAGCCAGTCAACAACCTGGTCTCCCAAACGAACACCTTTCTTTGCCCGGGGCCCCCACTCCTGGAGCAGTTCACCAAATCACATTCACCCAGAACCACTGCCAGCCCCACCCTTTTTTTTTTTTTTTTTGGTCACACCCGCCTCCTTTTCTCAGTCCCCTGAATCCCCCATCCCCATAAGATCTTCGGCTACAGATATTATGCTCAAGTTCTGCTCTGCTGTCTTACTATCCTTCAAGACTCCAAACATAGCCATGTCATTCTTCCATGTTTTTTTTTAATGCTGCATAGACCCCAGATCTCCTTTATAATTCCAGTGCCGACGTACCCAGATACCTGCTTCCCACCCCAGCACCTGTACTTGCTCCTCACATTCCTCCAATACTTCCCCCCTATCCAGGGATCTACTCCGCACTGCGTTCCACTCCTCTCCACACCTACCACACCCAAACCCATTCTTACTGCCCCCACCTAACTGCATCCCCCTTCCGCAGCCTCCCACCTGCCCTTACACACCCCTCAGATCCCCCTCCCCGTGTCCAGTGTTGCACCTCTCCCTCCCCTCACTCTGCACCTGCTTGCACACCTCCAGTTCTCCCTCCCACCCACCCCCTCACCAGTCTCTCCCAGCCCAGACGCTCACTGGCCCCCCACAGCTCCTACCCGGTCACTCCCACTCAGAAAACCCCTCCGAACCCCCGCCTTCCAACCACTCGAGCCCCGCCCCCTCCCCGGCATCGCCCCGCCCCCTCCACCATCGGGCCCCGCCCCTTGCCCTGGAGGCCCTGCTGAGGGGCGGGGCCTGTCCCTCCTCCCTTTTCCCCCGCCCCCTACCGTCACGCTCAGGGGCAGCCTGACCCCGAGCGGCCCCGCGGTGACCCTCGCGCAGAGGCCTGTGGGAGGGGCGTCACAAGCCCCCGGCCCCCCCCCACCTTCCGCCCCCCTCCCGCCCAGTCTCCTCCCCCTGGGAATGCGCGGGGTGGGTGACAGACCTGGCCGCGCGCCACCGCCACCGCGCCTGCCGGGGGCGCTGCCGCTGCCTGAGAAAGAAGCCGCGGCTGCCGCCTGGAGGAGGTGCCGTCGCCTCCGCCACCGCTGCCGCCGCCGCCAGGGGTAGGAGCTAAGCCGCCGCCATTTTGTGTCCCCCTGTTGTTGTCGTTGACATGAATCCGACATGACACTGATTACAGCCCAATGGAGTCTCATTAAACCCGAGCCGCGGCCCCGCCCCAGCGCTGCTCCATTGGACGAGACCGCAGACACTTAGGGCCACCCGTTGGCCTGCGGGCCTGTCCGTCACGCACACACTAGCCACTCTGCAGCCCATTGGGGCAGGTTCCTGCCGGTCATCTCGCCTCCGCATAGACACACCCCTCGACCCATCATCCCCCCTCCGGAACCACCCCGGGGGCGGGTCCACTGCCAGAGCCAATCAACAGCCCGCGGGGCCCGCCTCTCCGGGGCACCTATTGGTCCAGCCCTTTTTCTCTCTCCCAGACACCGCGCCA
Organism: Nyctereutes procyonoides; assembly: GCF_905146905.1. Classification (NCBI taxonomy): domain Eukaryota; kingdom Metazoa; phylum Chordata; class Mammalia; order Carnivora; family Canidae; genus Nyctereutes; species Nyctereutes procyonoides. The sequence continues at coordinate 63,041,585 of NW_026575046.1, forward strand.
CCTCTACTTCCCCCTGCCCGCCCCCTCTACCTCTGGCCATGGATTGGGTCTCCTCGCAGGAGAGGCGCTCGGCCTCACAGGCTGCGGACGACGCCAATCAGGGGGCTCTTTCCCTCTCCCCTCCCCCACTCAACCCCAAATCCCCTAGCCCGCAGCTAAAGTTTGTGTGAGAGCTGATCGCTGGCGGCGGCCGCAGGATTTAGGGGTGGGCGCGGGCGGGCGCGCGCGGGCGGGCACGCGAAGTTAAAATTCGAGGTTCTCAGTCGCCAGCTCCCGCGGCGGAGCGCGCGGACGGGCGCGCCGCCCGGAGCGTTCCATCCCGCCCCCTCCTCCACCCTCTCCCGTCCCGTCCCGGGCGACTACTCGCCCGCCCCCTGGCTCGCATCCTTACCCCCCACACGCCCCTACCCTGCAAGCCCCAGGCCGGTGCAGGCAGAACGATGTCGCTGCAGCCTTCCTCGCCATCCCGTGCCGAAGGGGAGCAAGCCCCTACCCGCCGGGCGTGCACCCCCCGGCTCCACACTCGCCCGTGTCTGCAAGCACGTGCACCGTTCGCCGCTGCCTCCAGCCACCCCGGTCCCCGGCTAACCTCGCCTGCAGCCCGGCCAATCGCTTGCTGCCCTTTGTTGCTGCAGCCCGGGTCTCCCCGCTGCCTTCCTCAGCCTCCGCCTCGTCCTTTGCCAGCCGCCCGGGTCCGCAGCGCCGCGCTCCCCCCGCCCGGGACCCACCGCCGCCGCCTCCTTCTCCTCCTCCGCCTCCTCCTCCTCGGCTCCGGGCTGCAGCGCACAGAGCCCGAGGCAGCGCCGCCCAGCCCCACTCCCCCCGCGCCGCCAGCTAGCCCGCCCGGCCCGGCCGGGGGCGCAGCCTGGACCCCGCCCGCCCCAGTCCCCGCCCCGGGGGTACCTGCCTCCGCCCTGGGGGGCTCCGCTCGCTGCCCTCAGGGGAGGGCGGGGATGCCGGTGTCCGCGGGAGGGTGGGGAAGCCTGGGCCGTTTGGGGCGGGGAGTGTGCCCGCCAGGGCTGGGACTGAGAGGTGCGGTCCTCGCCAAAGCGCCCCCCCTCCCGCCGCTCCGGGCCCCAAACTTCGTCCTCCACCCGGGCCTTGCACCCTCGGGTGATCGCGGCAGTTTGGGGGTAGGAGATGCCTCGGGAGCTGTGTCTACCCTGATCAGGAGGAAGAGGGAGCAGTGACATTCAGCGACCGCGGACAGGGCACGGCGGCAGCATCCTTGGGTGGGAGTGGGGATGTCAGACGCGGGCAGGAGGGGGAAACTGCCCCCTCCAGATACCCTCTCCCGGCCTGCGAGGAGCTGGAGAGCTCAGAGCTGCGTTCTGAGTGCTTTCTTGGGCGGTGCAGCCGGATGGCAGAGGTGCTGGGGGCGGGGGGAGTGGGGGGAAGACCGCTGGGGGGCCCTTCCCCCCTCTCCTCTAGCCAGCGCTCGAAGGAAGGCTGATGGCGAAGTTCGGTTTTCCAGGCTTCCCCTGGGCCCCCCGAGTTCCTGAGGCCCACATGAGGGAGGCTGGGGCTCCTCTGGCCGCCCAGGCGAGGCCACTCTGACGCTGCCCACATGCCTCCCAGCGCCCTCCAGACTCTCCAGCGAGCGTCCCTCGCTCTTCCCGAGGATGGATGGGATGCTGGCAGGGGAGACTCCAGAAAATAGGCAAAAGTGGGCTCGAGAAATGGCTCCTACAGAGTTGGAGTACGAAGTTTCCCTTCCGAGGCGCCATTTCTTCGGGGGGGGGGGGCGGGGGGGGCTATGGCTATGTAAAAGAACCAAGTTCCAGGCTTGGTGGCCTGGCTGGAAAACCACCTGTTGACTGAAGTCTGTCCCCTGGAGTCAGGCAGATCTTGGGCCCTGGCAGGGTGAGGCAGGGTGCCAAGGAGAGGCCCCCCAGCTTCCTGCCCTCTTTGACTCCAACATCCTCCATCCTCATGCCACTGACACTGCAGCAGCATCTTCAACTCCCCATTCAAAACCACTGTGCAAACTAGGGAGGTACTTTGTTAGAGCAACTTATCTCAAACAAAACAAGCGGCACCACCGTGTCAACAAATGCAGAGCACAATACACACTTCACTTTTTAAAGATGTCTGCTCCTTTGGGGTGTGAGCTGCCCCTACTTACATGCCTCTTGGCAACAAGGTGAGAAAGGAGCGAAGACAAAGGGCACAGAGTTGGATGAAAGGATAGAAAAAGGGAGAGGGGAGCAGAAGAGTTGTAATACTACACTCAAAACTGTCACCGGTTCCATTATAAACCCCTTTTATAGGTGTTTTATTACTTGGTTGTTAGTTTTTAAAACACAAACCTCTTTAGATTAAATCTTGGCATTCACAGGCTCAGCTCAGGGATACAAAACACAGGGAAAGTTCCCCCATCCACCACTGGCTTGGCTACTTTTGAGCTACATTACTGATAAAACAAACAAACAGCGGGTTGGGTTTCCTCCGTCTCTATCTCTTACTTAGTATCTTCAGTAGCTGGCTCAAGGTGAATTTTTACAAGCCATTAGTTCATAATTCAGCCTAATTCATTTAGGTATTTCAAAGAGTAGGACATTTATAAGGTATACTCTTTTTATAATGCAGGTGCTGGGGTTTTTATTCTCCAAGAAGTTACTAAGTAAACTTAAGAATCCTGGCAGACACTATCCTTTATGCTCTTTTTTTTCCCCCATGGTCTGCCCAGATGCACTTTATTTTGTAACTTAGATTTGAGTCCCCCAGACGGCATTTTATCTCAAGCAATAAAAATAAACCATGTCTTAATTAAAAACAAGTTTCAAAACCTCAAATCTGAGCACTCAAACTGAAGTATGGTAAAGAAGCAACCAAAGACATTAAAAGCCGAAAAGTCCACATTTAAGATGTCTTCAGCCAGTGAATTCTGGGAGATTTATGAGCATCTAACACCCACTATCACTAATGAGTTAGCCACATGAATTTCCAGGGAGACACCTCAAGAAGAGACACCTTTAGAGAGAAATGGGCCTTATTTCTCTAAGCTTGTGCTCCACTAACCCCAGAGGCTGGCAACCACGGAAGAAAGACATATCTTTATTCAACATCTTGATGTGTTTTTGGAGATTCTTTTCTTAACATAGTTTTCTAATGGGCACGGCAAGGAAAGGGAATGTGTTGCTTTCCCCTTGATACTTCCCTCTAAGGTTACTTGTCTTTTGAGAAATCCTGGCTCTTCAGATAAGTGGAACTGGAAAGGATAACAGAGACGCAGCCAGAGATACTTAATGCTTACTCCTAAACCTTTCTCTTATCTGTGGTATCTCAAGTCCTCTGCTGAGCTAAACAGCTCAATTAAGAAGTTAACCTAGAAATAACTTGAACTGAAAACCAACATCCTGCAGAATTTGCAAGCTAACTGTGCTGAGGATTATGAATCCAGGGGCTCACTTAACCCGTCCTCCCTCCCCCAAAACAGCTGCCAGGGGCCACCTGGCCAAATTACAGGCCAGAATTACCAACAACTGCATTCATACTGCTTGGTGAAGTCCATAGATCGTGGGTATCAGAATGATCTGGGAATGAGTGCTTAAAACACAGTTTCTTTGACCTACCCGGGAGATTCTGATCCAGTAGGTGTCAAGTGGGGCACCCAACTCTACATTTTTAGCCTATGACTTGACTAAAGCTTGTGCTCACAGAGTTTGAGAACCACTGCTAAACTGAATCCTCTTCTTCCCCAGCTGGAAAGGAATGTTTATTCTGTGAATGTCCTAACCAGGTTAAGTACATCCCTAGTACTGGGATGATTCCATGGTCAGATCTGTTTGTCCTTGAGTCCTCAGAAAGGATAAAGAATGCAGAGATGCTTCAGGAGCTGAAGGGAACCTGGAGGGTTTTGATCTGTTGGGTTTGTTTACTTGCTCTGAGGCAAGTCAGACAAACAGCGTGATAAGAGTATCACCTCTACAGACACTAACAGGTCTTTCTGAAGGAAATTAGGTAGGGAGGCAGGAGTAGGGAACCCCAACTGATTTGTCCAGACCTCAGTGCATGATGAACCTATTTCAGTTGGTCACTTAAAAAGCGCTGGTCTGCACCCCACTTCCAGTGCCACATGGAATCCCCTCTCTTCATTGACCAGAAACTGTGTCCCCTTAGGATCACAGTGGCTAGTTATGTCAGTCAAGGGCAGAGGGGGTTGGGGGACGATTGGTCAAATCATCAGTTTTAAATCAGGTGGCAAATTTAATCTCTAGCTTTACGTAATGAACCGCCTATATTATCCCAAATACCGGTGTCTGTACATACCTCCCATTTGTGCGTTCCTGCTTAAAAACCCTTAATGTCTCTCAAATGCATTCTGGATGGAGTCTACACTCCTTTGTTAATCTACCTCTAAGGCTGTGTACATCTGCACACAACCAGTTATTCATCTCTAGCTTCTCCCAGCCCAGCACACTCCTCTACACACGGCACACGCTGTTCCCTCATGCATCCATGCCTGCCCTCCCTACCTTATCTGATGAAGACCTTGAAGGAGTCCTCCAAATCCCTGCTTGGCTGCTGCCTTTCTATGAAGTTTTCCTGCTCTTTTCAGGTAGCTGGTAGGACTTTGAGCGTACTTTAACTGCAGCCCTGGCACTTGTTAAGTGCACTGTTATTATTTGTTGAATTATGGAATAAATGAAAGTGCTTTCCACACTGTCTTGTCACATGTTGCCCTTCTGTTTTCCTCACTAGCTTTTCTACTGCACAGATCAGCTGAATCATCTGTGTAACTGCCCTAGTACCTGACACACAGAAGCTACTTAATAAAGAAACAGGATGCATACATACCTGTGGTTACCAGGCCTGGCTGCACATTAGAATCACCTGAAGAATTTTTCAAAGAGCCTAGTGCCAAAGTCCCACCTGAGGCCACTTAAATAAAAATACCCGAGGGTGTGGCCCATTCATCAGGGGGGTTTTGTTGTTGTTTGTTTTGTTTTGTTTACGTAGACTCCACGCCCAATGTGAGGCTTGAACTCCTGCCTGGGAGATCAAGAGTCACATGCTCTACTGACTAAGCCAAGCCTGATGCTCCTCAGTCGTCATGTTGTTGTTTTTTTTAAAGCACCCTGTGCTGGCAGGGTAAAAAACCATGATTTATATAAACCAGCAGGATGCCTGAACATTAAGTGCGAAACTGAAGAAGAGAGGAGGGTGGTACAAGATCTCAAAATTCGCTAAATGTTGCTAATTTTAGAGAGGGCAGAGTTCTCGGGGATCTTTTCATTTTTGTTGAGACTCAAAGAAGTGGTGGCCTCTAACTAATCATAAGAGTCTTAATAAAGATTCAGTTTTTAGCACCAGGCTATACCTGAGAAAATTTCAACTACCCCAATAGTTAATTTAATTATTCCCAGTTATTTGGACCTTGAAATTTGGAGGAAACTGACAGAGTTGCCAACTTTTCATTTTGGTAATAAAAGCATTTTTTTTTTAAAGAACTGACTGTCATCCACTATCTGCATCATCATATAGAAAAAAAAGTCACTTTAGCCCCCAAAATAATAAGAAAAACATACTCTCTGAATAAAGGTAGCTTCCCCCGCCCCCCATGAAATGAAAGTGGGCAGCTTTACATGAACAAGTACAATTTCTTTCTTCCTCTTTTCCCCCCCACACCCCTGTTTCAATGCAGACAGTGAAACCTTATCTCTGAGTCTGGCTTGCTGACCTGAGTACATTTAGGAATCACTAAGCTACACTTTTCCAGGGGTTAAGAAACTATAGATCACATTGAGTCTAACCACTAACAATTTTCCCCAATAGACCCTACACAATATGCTCAACTGATCAAAGGTGGTTTTCCCTTATCCTGTCTTCAATACAGAAAGAAAATACATCTCAGAGGGCCAGGGGCAAGGGAATATGGAAGAGGGCACCAAGTTAAAAGTAGGACACCAGATTTTTACCTGTTTCTGCCACCAACTAATGTGTGTTCTTGGGCAAATCACGAAGTAGCATTGCCTTAAAACTTGAGTTTTCTGGGACAGTCTGCTCTGCATGGGATATGTATCCTCAGAGCTCAGCACAGTGCCTGATTCATAGTAGATGCTTAATAAGTATTTGAGACATTATGAAGAGATTAAATGGAGGTTATTTTACATCATATACATAAAATGGTCTTAGCTAAGGCCCCAAATTCTACAACTTATTTAAATAGTAAAGTAAAAAAAAAAAAAGTAAAGTACAAGTTTCTACCTTTATTAATGTATTATTAACTTACCCTGTGATTCCTAAAAGCTCATTATTCTTGTATGTAAAGTATCTGAAGGATTTTTTTTAATTTTTTATTTATTTATGATAGTCACACACACACACACACAGAGAGAGAGAGAGGCAGAGACAGAAGCAGGCTCCATGCACCGGGAGCCCGACGTGGGATTCGATCCCGGGTCTCCAGGATCGCGCCCTGGGCCAAAGGCAGGCGCTAAACCGTTGCGCCACCCAGAGATCCCTAAAGTACCTGAAGGATTGATGAAAGAAGGAAACTTCTGAATAACTTTTTTTCCTACTGCATTTGTATTGTAAAAATGTCATACATATTTGTTATGCAAAGTATGGATAATTAAAAAAAAAAGAAGGAAAATAAGGAGAAACATTAGTTGTAGGTCCTTACACTGAAAGACAATATTTTGGGACATTTTCTTCTAACTTTTTAGAAGCCAATATTTGTATTTTTAGTGGAGGTTGAGATAAAAGTTTCAGCTAAGGAAATTAGGTAGTAAAAAGTAACTTACAAGAACTTACTAGAGGGATCCCTGGGTGGCGCAGCGGTTTGGTGCCTGCCTTTGGCCCAGGGCACGATCCTGGCGACCCGGGATCGAATCCCACATCGGGCTCCCGGTGCATGGAGCCTGCTTCTCCCTCTGCCTGTGTCTCTGCCTCTCTCTCTTTCTCTCTGTGACTATCATAAATAAATAAATTTAAAAAAAAAGAACTTACTAGAATGTGGAGCCTGGGGCACCTGGGTGGCTCAGTGGATTAAGATCTGCCTTCAGTTCAGGTCATGGTCCCAGGGTTCTGGGATGGAGCCCAGTGGCAGACTCACTGCTCAGGCTCCTGCTCCCTCAGAAGGAGAGGGAGAAGGAGTCTGCTTCTCCCTCTCCCTCTGCTCCTCCTTCCTGCTTGTGCTCTCTCCCTCTCTCTCACACAATAAATAAAATCTTTAAAAAAAAAGAAGAAGAAGAAGAAAAGAAAAAGAATGTTGAGCCTATGAGAAGGTTTTTATTATTATTCCATGTCTGAAAAAATACCAATTTTTAAATGGAATTACAGAGCCTGATACAGTCTTTCCAGCCATTGGGAGCTCAATGCAGTCAACCTCCCATCATTCAACTTAGCAAACCTAAAACATCCCAAAGAAGGCCAAAGGGATCAGCCTGGTCAACCATTTTACCAGTTTGATGCCTTTCTTCCCCCCCCCCCCCTTTCCTGGTATTAGTAACAAACTGCTTGTGGGAAAACATGGTTGAGCTTGATCATAACAGCCTTGGCCAGAAATTCCTTCAGTGTTGCGATTGGGTTTGGTTTATATTCTCCAATTTGCCTTGCACATGGTAATAATAAATGATATTGAATAAAATAGAGGTTAGAAATCTGTTATCTGGGCAGCCCGGGTGGCTCAGCAGTTTAGCGCCGCCTTCAGCCCAGGGCATGATCCTGGAGACCCGGGATCAAGTCCCCCGTCCGGCTCCCTGCAGGGAGCCTGCTTCTGCTTCTCCCTCTGCCTGTCTCTGCCTCTCTCTCTCTCTCTCTCTCTCCTCTCTCTCTTTGCTTGTGTGTGTCATGAATAAATAAAGAAAATCTTTAAAAAAAAAAGAAATCTGTTATCTGCCTATCTAAAGCCTATGTTCTAAAATTCGTAAGTTAGACTGTAAATCTCATAAGCTTAAAGATTTCTTAGGCAGTGTTTTACACATCATGGGCATTCATTAGGTACATGACATTTGGATAGGTACATTTCCTAACCACTGTAAAACAGTACTTCTGTTACCAAATCTAAAACCACTTTTTCTAAGCCTAGTATGTTTGTTGAAGAGTATCTTTAAACATTTAACATTTTAGCATTTGAGCAATAAGTGTGTTTTATTTATCATATACTACATTTGCTATTTGGGTTTTTGTTGTGTTTTTTTTTTTTTTTTTTTTGCTACTATGTATATACATATATACTTAGACTGGAACCAGTCCCACCTAAGACCAAGAGTTCCATGTTTAAGGAGCTCCTCTCTATTCCCACAAAAGCTCTAACTGCCCCCCTCCTCTAGAGTTTGTGACCTATTAATCTGCTCCATGTGGCTCTTCAGTGGCTGATGTGACTTGACATATATCTATTAGCTGAGACTGAGATCTTTTGTTTCCTTTCCATTGTAACGCCACACAATGAGTGATAACCTTTAAAACAGTCTAAATGGGCTCCTGATTTTGTTTCCTGAATCATAACAGATTACCTGAAATATCAATTCCAAGTTCAGTCTCTATTTGTAGTTTGTAGTATCTCAATCTCTGGCAGAGAGATCATGTTCACCAAATATTCCCTGTGCTCCCTTCCATTTCACAGCCCTGCTTTCAATTAGGTTAGAACGGTGTGGCTAGTTTTGGCCAGTGGATGATGAGCTGGAGTGGCATGCGTTACTTCTGGGCCAAGGCAGTTAAGGAACCAGGGTAGTCACTCTCCATTCCTCTTTCCCTTCAGAAGCATCTCAGAAGCCATGGGTCCCAGATGAGGAGCTACAAGTTGGCAGAGGCACCTTTAGCCTGGATCCTTAAGTGACTGAATGGAGCAGATTCTCTCCAGCCTTCTACACACTCCCCACCACTTGGTTTGACATGTAATAGGAGAAATAAGCATTATGTGAAGCCAAAGTGATGTTGAAGTTTGTCTACTACAGTAAACAGTACTGTCCCAAAATCTAAATTAATATAGTCCCAAAAATACAATACTTTACAAATAAATACCTTCCTTGAATCTCAATGACTATGTTGTTGAGATAAAAGCACTTCCCTCCCCACTAATTATCCTTCAAGGGCCCCACTTGACTGCCCACTGGTCATGGTTGTGATGGATACATCAACTCTACCAAGTTGCGTTGGAACTTCCCCATAGTACTTCAGCAAAACTATTGATGAGATGGAAAGAACTGAAAAAGCGGATTTGTTTCTCCATGTGAATAAAACCTGTGAAAGTGGGCAGTCCGGGTGGCTCAACGGTTTTGCGCTGCCTTCAGCCCAGGGCCTGATCCTGGAGATCCAGATCGAGTCCCAAGTCGGGCTCCCTACATGGAGCCTGCTTCTGCCTCTGCCTCTCTATGTCTCTGATAAATAGTCTTTTAAAAAAGAAAAAGAAAAAGGAAAAAAAAAAGCTGTGAAAGCCAGAAGCAGTAGTGTCATTCTCAGGCTAGAATACTGCTTTGCTCTGACCTGAGAGAAAAGCAAGCCAGAATAACCTTAGCTCTTCAGTGTGACCATGTTGGTTGGCTTCCAAATAATTAACTTTCTCAACGCCGTATGAGTTGAGCTTTTTTTTTGTTTTTAAGGTTTTATTTATTCATCACACACACACACACACACACACACACACACACACACACACACAGGCAGAGACACAGGCAGAGGGAGAAGCAGGCTCCATCCAGGGAGCCTGACATGGGACTTGATCCCAGGTCTCCAGGATCAGGCCCTGGGCGGAAAGGCCGTGCCAAACCACTGAGCCACCCTGGCTGCACCTGGGTTGAGCTTTTTTGAAATACGGACATTCCTTGGGAAGACAGCTGCTTCTTCAGAGAGGGAAATTCTGTCTCAGCCCATGCAGTAGCGCCTTTGCATCTCCTCAGCCTAGTCTTGGAGCTCCCAGGAATGACAAATGACCTGGGAGCTGATTGGGAACGTGGCTAGGAGAAGCACATTCTCTCCCTGCCAATTAAAGGAGTAGGGGGACTGTTCTGGTCCTTGGGTTGTAGGATTCTGTGGCTCCACGCAACACCCCTAAGGATAAACAGCGTGGAAACGGCGTGTCGCAGTGTCCTGAGGGAGCATGTTCGCTGAGCACGGCTTCCGAGAGCTCGGTGTAACTATATTGTTAATAATAGCTAGCACTTAGGCAGTACTTAGAGTGCTAAGTGATTTCCCTGAACTGGCTCATTTGATCATCGCAATATTTCTTCTTAAATACTGCTCTTATCGCCCATTGTACAGACCGGGAAACCGTGGCCTGGAGGTGCTGAGCCGCCAGAGGTCAGAACGGCTGGGCCCGGAGGCCGCCGCGGGTGTGGGCGCCCCTAGGAGCAACGAGCCCGTCCTATGCCCCGGGGGCCCGCGGGCCAGGCGCAACCCCGAGACCCCCGGCCTCCCCGGGGCACACAGGCCCCAGGCCCTTGGCGCCACCGAAGGAGGGAGGCCAGCGAGGGCAGCGCGGTGTGGGGCAGAAGCTGGAGAGGGACAGGCCGGCGGGGGGGGGGGGGGGGGGGGGGGGTTGGAGCCCAGGGCGCGTCCCCTTCCAGGCTGCAGGGGCCCTGCCCTCAGAGCTTTGGGGCGTGCAGAGGCCTCTCCACTCCTCCCAGAATCCTTTCACAGGGAGCGGGCGAGGGCCCAGGCCCCCAGGCCCCCAGGCCCCCAGCGCCCCCCAGCGCCCGCCGTGGCCGCCCCCGCCGCCCCCGCGCCGGGCGATGCTCCGCGCGCCTTTGTCATTCCGCATCCCACGGTGCCAGCTAAGTCACTCAGCTGTCACAATCCGGCCTGGAGCTGCGGGATACAAAATAACTCCGGCGAGACCTCCCTGGGGCGGGGGCGGGGGCGGGGGCGGGGGCCGGGCGCTGCGGCGAGCAAAGGAGCACCAGCTGCAGCCCGCAAGTTGCTAAATTAGCCGGGCTGTTGTTTTGCTTTTAATTTTTGTGCGAATTCAAGAATAGGTCGCGGATGTCTTGGCAGCGCGTGAATGAGACCCTTTCCGAAAGAATTCACCTTGCTGAAGGGCCGTGTTGGGCGCCCAGATCCCCAGGGCGAAGCCTGCGCTCGCCCTCCCGCGGCTGGTGCCCTGGCCTCCCTTCCCCGCGGGCCTGCCCCCCCAACCCCGCCCCCCCCCCCCGAGGGGCCACCGGCTCCTCCGCCTCCCCAGGCCTGCGCCCTTGCAGCCGGGAGGAGTGAGCCAGGCCCGGCGTGGCCTCTGCACCCCCTCGCAGTCCGGGAGCCCTCGCCCAGCCCGGTGGCCGTGCAGAAGGTTCTGGAAGTGACAGGCCTGCTCCTGGAGGAGCTCTGCTCTGCGCTGAAAATGTGAGCCTGCCTCCGGGCCCTGCGGCGCGCGGGTCCTAAGGCCATCAGCAGCCTGACCTCACCAAACGGAAGGAAAGGGACGTTCCGGGGATGGTGGCCCCAGACCATCACCACCATTCCTTGCGCTAGCAGAAAGCGATACATAGATGCGACAGCCTAGTGTTGGTATTATTTAAGCACCACACCCAAGTCCCTGCTGGCACCTGGCCCAGTGTGCCCCAATTCTCCCAGGGGGGTTTGTCCCAGGTCTCCTCATCTTGGGTCTGCAGCTCAAAGGCAAGGACACGGAACCAGAACGCCCCACCTGCTTGCCTCCCCTGCTGCTTTTGCCCACAGCAGCCGGTGTCTCAACTGAGACTAGATAAGAATTGACAGGTTACATTTTTAAGAAAGTTTTTTTTTTTTTAACATTTTATTTATTTGTTCATGAGAGACACAGAGAGAAAGAGGCAGAGACACAGGCAGAGGGAGAAGCAGGCTCCATGCAGGGGGCCCGACACAGGCCTCCATCCCCGGACTCCAGGATCACACTCTGGGCCCAAGGCAGGCGCTCAACGGCTGAGCCACCCAGGCGTCCCAAGAAAGTTTTATAGATTTCAAAAAATACATAGTCGACCACAAACACTTAACAAAAGAGGGAAAATACAAACGTCTAATAAATGTATGAAAATGCTCAGATTCACTAGTTATTGAAGACCTGTGAGATGCTATTCTTTTTCCCCATCCCAAAAATAGCAAGATGAAAATATGGAATCCCCAACACTGGCCTGAGTGTGACAAATTTAGCCCTCAGTTGAAAGTGTAACCTGGTAGGAGACTTCCGGAAAATAATTTGACAAAGTTTATCTAGAGCCTTACCAATGATCCACTCAGATAAGTGGAGCTCTAAGTCAGGGGCTTGGGAGCCAAGCAGATAGGAGTCCTGACCCACCCATCATTCCAGCTGTGTGCCCCAGGATGAGTGACTTTCCCTCTTTCTTAAAAATTTTTAAAAAAGATGTTATCTATTTATTTGAGAAAGAAAGAATGAGAGAGTGAGAAAGCACGAATGGGGGAAGTGGGAGAGGGAGAGGGAGAAGCAGGCTTCCCGCTGAGCAGGGAGCCCCAGTGCCAGGGGGCTGGGATGCTGGGATCCCGACCTGAGCCAAAGGTGGATGCTTAACCCACTGAGCCACCCAGGCTCAACTTAGCCTCTTTTATTTTTTTTTTAATTTTTATTTATTTATTTATTTATGATAGTCACAGAGAGAGAGAGGCAGAGACACAGGCAGAGGGAGAAGCAGGCTCCATGCACCGGGAGCCTGATGTGGGATTCGATCCCGGGTCTCCAGGATCGCGCCCTGGGCCAAAGGCAGGCGCCAAACCGCTGCGCCACCCAGGGATCCCCAACTTAGCCTCTTTTAAATCAATTCCCTCAAATAGGAGAAAAATGGGGCTGCTCCTCCCTACTTCACAGGGCTGTTGTAGGTAAGAGAAAAACATATAGGCCGCTTGACAGTAATGCTTGCTGCAATGGTTGTTACAAATTCCCTTGGGGTAGGAGACACCCGGGTGGCTCAGCGGTTGAGCACCTGCCTTTGGCCTAGGGCGTGATCCTAGAGTCCCTGAATTGAGTTCCACATTGGGTTCCCTCCAGGGAGCCTGCTTCTCCCTTGCCTGTGTCTCTGCCGCTCTCTCAGTGTCTCTCATAAATGAATAAAATCTTTTAAAAAAAATTCTCTTGGGCCAGCAATCTGGACTGTCCCAAGAAAATAATCTGAGATGTTGGAAGAGATTCATGTACAAAAGAAGTCTATCTAACATTACTTATAAAAACATGGAAACCAGTCATGTACTCAGCATTAGGGGAAAAGTTAAGAAAATTCTCCTACAGCCACATAGTTTTTCATATATAAACTCTGTGATAGCACACGATATCCACTGTTCTGCACCTTGCTTTTTTCACTGAGTAGTATGACATTTTGCAAGTTTTAAGTGTGCCTGCAGGATAAGTGCCTAGCATTGGAATTGTCGGGTCAAAGGATGTGCATTTTACATTTCGAAAGCTATGGCCAACGTGCCCCATAGGGAGGTTGTTCCAATGCACACTCCCAACAAATACTGGAGAGCCTGTTTCCCCAGCTCTCCACAATAAAATTATCAACCTTTTATTCTTGGCCAAGGTGAAAGTGGTATCCCATTGAAATTTCAATTTGCATTTCTCTTATAATGAGTGATGTTGAGCACCTTTTCATATGTTTAAGAGCCATTCGTATTTCCTTTTCACTGAATTGTCGGCTCAAGTACCTTTGGCCTCAGTTTCTATTGAGTAGTGGGTCTTATTTTTTTTTTTTTTTGCATTGTTTTAGCCCTCAGACACATATGCAAATGTATTTTTCCTCCAGTTATCACTTATCTTTAAGCTTTCTTTTGGTCGTTTTGCCATTCACCTTTAAAAAAATAAATTGTCTAGGTTGTAAACAATTGCTTTTCCTGTGCTGTAACACACTCTATTGTCTGTAGCCGCTGACTTCTCGCTCTCTCTGGGCTCCTACAGGGCAAGGAACCGTGACTCTCATCTAGTTCACCCCGTGAAGCTCCAGTGGCCACCCACCAGTGACTGTAGTCCCACCTTGAGAATGAGTGCCAAGAACCTGTGCCCTTGTAGGTAAATTTACATATACACAAGGAAGAAACATTCTCAATTTCTACCAACATCTGCCCCTGCCACAAGACAGTCACATTCAAATTCTGACAAAAACATAGTGAATTTTCATAGTAATATCTCAGCCTCAGAGTTCAACAGCCTCAACATTCAAGAGCACATGAGTTGAGACATCCACCCCCGGCCTCCCACCCAGCTCAGCCCCAGCCCAGCCCCTGGCCGACTCACCATGCTCTGGGTCCCCACTGAGCGGGCTGACAGGCAAGACCCCATCCAAGGAGCCTGGATCAGCTTTGGAAGACCCTTAATTGGTCTCAGGGGCCTGGAAGGAAAAGGAAAGTCCCTTTCCAACAGCAGAGAACAAGGTGGCTCAGATTGTGTCATGCAAATGTTTAACTCTAATCTATGGAGATTTTGGAGCATTCCTGGCCTCACCAGGAAGAACCAAGAAAATTCAAATTTAAAAAAAAAAATGGAAGAGGAAGAGAGTACAGAACTATTTATATAGCCTTTAGCCAAGGTGGGCCATGCTAGGCCATGCTGCCTGGGTCCCAGATACTCCTGGCTGATCAGGGGCAAAATTGAGCAGAGGTACGAAATTAAACCTTGTCCTTGGACTGACTGCATTCTGGAGTTTAGCCATCAGTATGGGTTTTCTAAGAGTCATATTTCACAAGCGAGGGACTTCGTTGTGACACGAGAAGGGATGTGTTCAGGCGTCTGATACTCTACTCTCATGGTTTCGCCCCCTCTTCCCAGAAAGCACAAAGAAGCCAGTCTGCACTACGACTCCAACCAGACCAGAGACAGCGGAGATAATTTCATATTTTTGCATATCGTCAAGGCTTTTTTTACTTCAGATTTTTTATTTGAAAAAATATGTCAAATTTACAGAAAAGTTGCAAAAACAATGAACTCCCGTACACTCCTCACCTACATTCGCCTATTATTTTTGCTACATTTGCTTTCTCTCTCTGTATATGATATATACTGTTGGTATCTTTCTAATGAACCATGAGAGTGAATTTAGACTTTTACCCCTAAATATTTCTATCTTTGCTGCTAACATTAAGGACAGCCTTTTAAATAATTACAGTACAATTATCAAATTCAGAAAATTTAACATTGTTAAATTACTGTTATATAATCTGCAGTTCATATTCAAATTTCACTAATTGTCGCAATAAAGCCCTTAATAGCTTTTTTGTTCCCAGACCAGGATCCAATCCTGGCTCCACTGAGTTGTTTTGTCTTCTTAATTCCCTTTAATCTAGAAGAATTCCTTCAAACTGGTCTTTATGACCTTGATATTTTTAAAGATTACAGGCCAGTTCTGTAGAATTTCCTTTAGTTTGGGCTTTCTGATGTTTTCTCCTGATTGGATTCAGATTATGCATTTTTATAAAAATACCTTTAATTGCTCATGCTTCTTTGTATAGTGTAACCAAATTATCAAGTGAGTCACCTTTTGAAACAAGTTTTTGCGTTATAGTTCATATTCATTTGCAGCTTACTTTCTAATGCACTGTTTTCTACATTTTTTTGTACTATCTTGGAAACTTTCCAACACGTAAAACGAATTTTTTTGCATATAGTGTTTATCCTTTTTTGTTTCTGTCTTGGATTCGGTGGGAGGGTTTTATTTGTTTGTTTTCATAATCCTTTGGCCCAACATGGGGCTTGAACTCACCACCACACACTCAAGAGTCGCATGCCTCACTAACTCAGCCAGATGCCCCTAGTGTTTATTCTTTTGAACACCGATCAGGGTGTCTCTCTTGCTTGGCTCACTCTCTTTTTGTCAGTTGTGTTTTGCATCTGTTTAGACTATTTGGATATTGACAGTTTATTTTAAAATTAAAAAGTCATTCCCCCCGCCCCCAGACCAAGTGTCTTTCATCCTTTGCATCCCTGTGTCTAGCAACAATACTACCTGACAACAGTCAGGAAGCCTTTGGGAAATGCTGGTTGACTCAGGGAGTTGATTTTGTGGCTGCGGACTGGATTTTCTGAATTCAGGTCCTCTGCAGCAAGTGGTGCTGGTTGTTATCAATTACTGTACACGTTGAGAAATAGGGAACTTCAGGTATTCCAATTTTACAAAAATTTCTTCCATAGATGACTTAAGTATCTCCATCATCCAAGTATCCCAAAGTCCACCATCTTTGATGGAAACCCTACTTGAGCACTGGTGCATTTGAAAAGGAAAGGCCCAGTGTGACTGGGGGTGGGGAGCTGGCTGGTCAGGAGCCTGGTTTCTCAGAGGAAAAACTCCTCCCAGAAATGCAGGCAGAGACAGGCCAGAGGCTTTCAGCCTCTACTGAAGGACACCAAGCCTGAATGCAGAGAATGTGATCTCAATCACTCCTTAGTCTGAACCTTCTAACTCAAAGTATGGTTCACAGTCACGTCAGCCAGAAGCTCTGGGCACTGGGCGGGCTGGCGTCTGCCCACCTCTCCGGGCTCAGCCTCTCCCACACCATTGTTTCTCTTCTCCTCTCATCCCTCTTGGTGTTTGCTTCATGGATGAGAAGAGGCTCAAACTCACAGAGAATTATACAGAGTTAAACTAGAATGAAATATCCGTTTAAATTGATCAGACTGGCAAAGAGCAGAGAGATTCATTATGCCCAGGAATGTGGCCCAAAATACTTTTTATACACTTTCATATATTTTATGACATCTGTTTGAATTTAAGGTGTCTTTACCTGCAGATCAAACAAGTCCACCTTGGGACTCTCCTGTAGAAACACTCGCAGAAGTGCAAAAAGAAATATGTCAAAGCATGTTTGCTGTACCTTTTTTTGTAATAAGGAAAACATGGAAACTGCTCACTCAACTGTCCTCCAAAAGGGCTGATGGGATGGTACAATTGGCTGTCAATCAGCTTAAAAAGAACAAGGTAGATCTGTGTGATCTACTAGGAAACATGCCCAAGATGTATTGTCAAATGGGAAAAGCAATTTGTGAAGCAGCTTAAATATGGTTCTTAATATTGTGAAAAAATTAGTTTATATCTTAATATACACATGGCTAAAAATCTGGAAAACCTAAACTACAAGCAATGATTAGCTCAGGAATGTGAGATATGGGAGGCTTTCACGTTCTCTGTTCAGTACATTTGTGATACAAGTTTTATAAGAAATATTATTTGAAGGGCATTTGGCTCAGTGTGTGGGGCATGCAACTCTTGATCTTGGGGTGAGGAGTTGGAGCCCCATGATGGGGAAAGATTACTTAAAAAAAAAAAGGAATGTTATTTGAAAATCAGACAAAGAACCCACAAAGATTTTGAAAAAGCCCATCAGTCAAAAAAAAAAAAATGGTAGTGTGTGGGACCAGGAAATTGGCAGGAGGAACCGATGCAGCAAGACTGACCACGTGTTGACCATGAACTGAAGCTACAAGAGGGCTACGCAGAGATTCCTTCTATCTCTAAATTCCTATATGTTAGAATATTTCATAATAAAAACTAAAACAACAACAACAAAACAACCCATGAAAAAGCCCTGATACGTTGGGGAAGAGCAAGCACAGGCTGTATGTCAGCTGCGTAAGGGCAGAGTTCTACAGAGTTCTTTAAACATCTAAGTTTAGATCTTAGTAGGTAGAGAAGGAGGTGCATTACTGACTTTTTAAAAGTATGAAAACTGACTTTCAGAAAGATTACTTTGTATAAATCGAGCTGAAGAGAAGGATTAGGGATGAGGAGGCTGACTAGAAATCAATTTGCCACAGGCCGGTGCAAAAAGGCAGAAAGGAAGGATCAGTTAAGAGGTAGGATGGAAGTCACAAAGAAAAGCCAAGGTGCTTGGCTGGCTCAGTCGGAAGAACATGTGGCTCTTGGTCTTGGGGTTGTGGGTTTGAGCCCTGTGTTGGGTGCAGAGATGACAAAAAAAAAAAAAAAAACTTTAAAAAAAAAGTCATGGTGACTGTTGGAGGGTGGGGAGGTGTGAGAGGAGTCCCAGCTAACATCTCAGTCCTACTTCGCAGGACCTGGGAGGCTGGTGGGGCCATCCACAGCCTTAGGGACCCATCTGTCTTTTGAGGACCACCCTCCAGACGCTTTGCCCGCGCTGCCCACCCAGGAAAGCATCCCAGCCTCTCCAGCTGCCTTTCAGCTCTGGCTCTTGCCTGGATTAAGCAGAGTTTGAACAACTGGCCTTTACCTTTATTCCACCTTTTCCCTCTCTGTTCCTCCCAACACCATTTTCCATTTCTTTTAGGATTCCCTATTTGGCTATAGGCGTTAGCCAGGTTTTGTGGGTGCGTGTGTGCATGTGTGCGTGTGTGTTATATTATTCATTTATTCATGTGGTGTCTTTAAGTACCTACAAGCCCAGACAGTGTTCAAGTACACACCATGCTGAATAGGATAGACAAGTCACTGGTCCTCTGGAACTTCCCACCCATTTTCCCCCATCACAGAAGTAGTTTTGTTTGTTTTTCTCCTTTAAAAAATTATTATTATCCTTGAGATAGAATACATATAACATAAAATTTACCATCCAAACCATTTTTAAATATACATTTAGGCATTAATTACATTCATTCTTGCATGACTGAAACTCTGTACCTATTAAATAATAGCTTCCTCTTCCAGTCCTCCTCCCTGCCCCTAGCAACCACATTCCACTTTCTGTCTCTATTCTATTTCTGTCTCTGATTAGATCCGTACCTCAGATAAGTGGAATTATACAGTATTTGTCTTTTTGTGTCTAGCTTATTTTATTTAGCATATGGTCCTTTGGGTTCATCCATGTTGTAGCATGTGTCAGAATTCTTTCCCTTTTTAAGGCTGAATTAACATTCCATTGTATGTATATACCATATTGTCTTGGGTTGCTTCCACCTTTTGCATATTGTGATCATGCTGCTGTGAACATGGGTGTACAAATATTTCTTCTCATCTCTGCTTTCAGGTCTTCAGGTATATACCCAGAAGTGGAATTGATGGATCATATGGTAATTCTATTTTTAATTTTTTGAGGAACTGCCGTACTGTTTTCTATAGCAACTGCACTATTTTACATTCTCACCAACAGTGAACCACAAAGGTTCCAATTTCTCCAAATCCTCACATACTTCTTATGTTGTTTGCTTGTTTGTTTTTACAGCAGCCATCCTTTTTTAAAAAAAAAAAAGATTTTTATTTGTTTATGATAGACATAGAGAGAGAGAGAGGCAGAGACACAGGCAGAGGGAAAAGCAGGCTCCATGCAGGAGCCCGACGTGGGACTTGATCCCGGGACTCCAGGATCACACCGTGGGCCAAAGGCAGGCACCAAACCGCTAAGCCACCCAGGGATCCCCTACAGCAGCCATCCTAATAAGTATGAAGTAGCAGGATACATTTTAAAATATAAAACTGATTTACAACTAATATTGCTCCAGGATATATGATTTTCGATTCAAAAGTGTCCTTCCCACTGTATTAAACTGCCACAATCAGAGGCCGAAAGCTTTGGGAAGGACCAGCAGTGAGTCACCTTCTTGCCAGGTGCCTAACCCCACCATCCTGAATACAGCACACTGGCCGGTTCAGTTTACTCCATATAGATTGCTCTTTATTTATTTACTTTTTAAGATTTTATTTATTTATTCATGAGACACACAGAGAGAGAGAGAGGCAGAGACACAGGCAGAGGGAGAAGCAGGCCCCATGCAGGGAACCCGACATGGGACTCGATCCCGGGTCCCCAGGATCATGCCCTAGGCCGAAGGCAGCACCAAACCACTGAGCCACCCAGGCTGCCCTAGAGTTGCTCTTTAGATCAGTTTTTTACATGAGTTAATTCATATGAAGCACTTAGAACAGGGCCTAGCATATCATAAGCTCTGTGTAAGAACCCGTTAAATAAAATAATAAGAATGTTTTTCCAGTTTTGTGGCTTCTTTGGAGCTATTGATGGAATGTAAGAATTGTATATAACACTGGAAAGAAACAGTTCAGCAAACCTTTCCTGAAAGCCTGTATGTCCAGGATTGTTTGAGAAACTGGAAGTGGACAGAGGAGATGGCCCAGCAGAGCCCAGGGGCTGTGGCACACCAGTAAGAACAGCTTCTGAATGTCAAGTTTTACCCTGAATTAAAAACATGAGTGCTCAGCTTGCTTGGACTCTGTAACAGCACCACATGCCGGGCACAGGCCCGGGCATTTTATCTGCCATTTGTAATCCTTACCATAACCTTCTAAAGTAGAGATTAATCCCAGTGTACAGATGATGAAATCTAGACTCTGTGGGGGTTAAGTGACTTGTCCAAGATGGGGGCAAGGTAGGAGATAGGTCTAGGAGGGAAACAGTGCCAGCTCGCCAGACCTGTGGGTTAATGAACATCTGCCTTTTCCTGAGTCTTGCCACAAGCCAGGCCCAGGCTAAGCCTTTACACATGGGACCCATCATGAGGCTCATCATTAGTGGAAGAACTCTTCAGGGAGGGACTTTCACCAAAGAGGCACAGGGGGCAGAGTGAAGCTAAATCATCAGCTAGGGAAAAGTGGGATCACCCTCCAGTTGTCAGACACCTGGAAGGGTGTTTAAGCACTGCCTAACAGCTTAAAAGGAGACCTCTTGAATCAACATCTCCTGGGGTGAGTATGAGAATGCAGACCCCAGGACCCCCACCTCGGACCCACTAAATAAAAATCCGCCTAGGCTTTGGATATTTCAGGAAAGCTTTCCCTGGAGCCTGGAAGTGAGGGGAATGGCCCACTGAGAGTTAAACCATGAAATCAGCATTAAAGAATCCAAGCAAGATATGCAGTCACCTCTAAAGGGACAGATCAGTCTTCCTCTTCCTTCCTAACACTAACCAGATTGATTGTACTAACAAAATAAGGGATGGATGCATAGGAGAAAATGTTATGACCCTGGCATAGATGAGGCCCAAAAAAGTACAAACCTTAAAAGGATTCAAATATTCAACTGCATAAAAATTAGAAACTTCTGTACAACAAAAGATGTCTTAAAAAAAAAAAGTGACGACAAGCCAGAGAGGGGAGAAGATATTTACATTACATATAATCAACAACAGATTGTGTACAATTGACAAAAGCTCAATATCTAGGATATATAAAGAACTTTAAAAAATCAATTTAAAAAAAGGGGAGGAGGGCAGCCGGGGTGGCTCAGCGGTTTAGCGCCGCCTTTAGCCCAGGGCCTGATCCTGGAGACCCAGGATCGGGTCCCACATCGGACTCCCTGCATGGGGCCTGCTTCTCCGTTGGCCTGTGTCTCTGCCTGTCTCTCTCTATGTCTCTCATGAGTAAATAAAATAAAATAATTTAAAAAATAAAAATTAAAAATAAAATTTAAAAAGGGGAGGAGAATCTTAAAATATTGACCAAAGGACATGATCAGGTGATTAGAAGAAAAGCCCAAACCACAAATAAATGTGTGGAAAGGTGCTCAACTTTACCGGGGATAGAGAAATGCAAACTGAAACCACAGAGAGATATTTTAAGGGCCGAGGAGGCTAAGCGGTGAATGAAACTTCACACACACCGATACCCATGTAAAGTGGGACATGCTCTTTGCAGAGAAATTTGGCGAGAACTAATAACCTTAAAGAGGCAAATACCCCACGATCTGGTAATTCTTCTAGAAAAATTCTCCCACATGGGCTCAAGGGACAAATAAAAAAAGTCCACTGTATCATGGTGTATGATAAAAATGGAGACATTTTAAACTAATAGAGTGAATAAATAAATGTATATCCTACAGTAGAACACCATGCAGAAGTTAAAATGAATGAACCAGATGTAACAATAAATATCAAATACATGAATCAACTTTTTTTTTTTTAAAGATTTTATTTATCTGAGAGAGAGAGCTTGAGCAGGAGGAGGGGCAGAGGGAGAGGGAGAAGCAGATTCCCCACTGAGCAGGGAGCCTGACTTGGGCCTCCTTCCCAGGACCCTGGGATCATGACCCAAGCCTAAGGCAAACCACTTAAACAAATGAGCCACCAGGCACCCTGATTCAACATTTTAAAATGTAAGTCAGATCATTGCACCCCTCCTCTTTTCCAAACACTTCAGTGGCTCCCCATTTCACGAGGAAAGAAAAACCCTCACAATGGCGGACAAGCTTCTCCATGATTGGTATCCTCCAGCCCAACTATTATTTTTCTGACATTACCTGCAATGTGCTCCATGGCTCCCTCGTTCACTTCCGTCAAGCCTTGGCTCAGATGTCACCTTTAATGCGAGGCACACCCCAACCACTCAATTTACAATTTATAATTACAATTATAAATTATAGTTAAATATGCTTCTACCCTGGATGCTCAAGTCCACCTGCCCTGTTCTACTTTTCCTTTCTCTCCTTTCAGGTGCCCCATGAATATGGTTTGGTTCTGAAGGGAGAGAAAGGGATGCCTGGGTGGCTCAGTGATTGAGCCCCTGCCTTCTGCCCAGGGCGTGATCCCAGAGTCCTGGGCTGGAGTCCCACCTCGGGCTCCCTGCGTGGAGCCTGCTTCTCTCTCTGTCTGTGTCTCTGCCTCTCTGTCTCATGAATAAATAAAATCTTTAAATAAATAAAGGGAGAGAAAGAGCAAGCCACATTATTTGGCTTTCCCATTCTTTGCAGTTATTCCTCTTTTTTTTGAGTAGTCTGTTTGTTTATGAGTAGGCTCCACATCCAACAAGGGGCTTGAACTCATGACCCTGAGATCAAGAGCAACATCCTTTACATGCTTTTACATGAGCCAGCCAGGCACCCCTCTTTGCAAAGTATCCATTCATTAACTCAACAACTATTTATAAACTACCTCCCCGGGCAGCCCGAGTGGCTCAGCGGTTTAGCACGGCCTTCGGCCCAGGGTGTGATCCTGGAGTCCCGGGATGGAGTCCCACATCGGGCTCCCTGCATGGAGCCTGCTTCTCCCTCTGCCTGTGTCTCTGCCTCTCTCTGTGTGTGTGTGTGTGTGTGTGTGTGTGTGTGTCTCTGTCTCTCATGAATAAATAAATAAAATATTAAAAAAAAATACCTCCCCTGTGTTGAGCCCTCTGCTACATGAGGATATACAGTTATGAACAAAATCAGACATTTGTGGGACCTACAGACTCATGCTACAGGCAGTGCTAATGAAACACTCCCATAAAGAGCACTTTTTTTTTTTTTTTTACGTTAAATACATACACTGGCTTTTGGCTGTGATGGAGAACGTTTTATAGAGTTAGTGGGCAAGTTTTTTGTGTGAACATACATTCTCATTTGTCTTGCTTTCTTT
Organism: Nyctereutes procyonoides; assembly: GCF_905146905.1. NCBI lineage: Eukaryota > Metazoa > Chordata > Mammalia > Carnivora > Canidae > Nyctereutes > Nyctereutes procyonoides. The sequence goes on from NW_026575046.1 coordinate 63,064,743, forward strand.
CTAGGAATGGCTATGTCATATAGTACTCTTTGATGGACCTTTGAGGATATGCCAGACTGTTTTGTAAAGACGCTGCCTCATTTGCATTCCCAATGTACAAGAGTTTTAACTTCTCCAGATTCTTGACATTTGTTATGTTTTATTAATATTATTATCATTATTATAGCCATCAGAGTGGGTGCAACATGGTATCTCATTGTGGTTTTGATTCACATTTCCATGATGGCTAATGATGTTAAGCATCTTAACATGTGCTTAATTGGCCACTTGTATATCTTTTTTTGGAGAAATACCTAGTCAGATCCTTTGCTTGTTTTTAATTAGATATCCTTTTATTTTTTATTTTTATTTTTTAAAGATTTTATTTATTTGTTCATGAGAGACACAGAGAGAGAGAGGCAGAGAGAGAAGCAGGCTCCTCTCAGGGAGCCCGATGTGGGACTCAATCCCAGATTCTGGGATCACGCCCTGAGCTAAAGGCAGACGCTCAACCGCTGAGCCACCCGGGTGTCCCTAGGTATCCTTTTGTTAAGTCAATACTTTGTGGTTTTCAATGTGCCATACTTCTTTGTGAATTTTATTTCTTTTTAAAGATTTTATTTTTATTTATGAGAGAAAGAAAGAAAGAGAGAGCAAAGAGCAGGAGAGGGACAAGCAGACTCAGCTGAGCTGGGAGCCTGACGCAGGGCTCCATCTCACAACCCTGAGATCATGACCTGAGCTAAAATCAAGAGTTGGCTGCTTAACTGACTGAGCCACCCAAGCACCCTTGTTACTCTTATTTCTAAATTATTTTGTTCTTTTTGAGTAAAATATTAAGTTGTAAATTTAATTGTTTCCTCAAGTTTGGATCGGTCAATGCCAGTGTATATAAATACAATTGATTTTGGTATATTGAGCTTGTATCCTGCAACCTTTCTGAACTTATTTATTAGTAAAAATAGTTTTTTTCTGGACTCCATAGGATTTTCTATATACAAGATCTTATCACTTGTGAAAGAGATAGTTTTCTTTCTTTCTTTTCAAATCTGAATGCCTTTATTTCCTTCCTTGCCTAATTGCCTTGGCTGCAACCTCCATTACACTGTTGAATTCGAGTGGCAAGAATGGACATCTTTGTCTGTTCCTAATGTAAGAGGGAAAGCTTTCAATCTTTCATTATTAAGTATGATGTTAGCTGAGAGTTTCTCATAGGTGTCCTTTATCAGAGTGAGGAAGTTCTTAGTTTGATGAGTGTTTGGATCATGAAAGAGTGGTGAATGTTGTCAATACTTTCTCTGCATCTATTGAGATCATTTGTTTTTGGTCTTTTGTTCTATAAGTAAGTGAGTTATGTTGATTTTTGTATGTTAACCCGACCTTGGATTCCTGGGATAAATCCTACATAGTTGTGGAATATAATCCTTTTGATATGTCACTAGATTTGGTTTGCTAGTGTGTTGTTGAGGATTTTGCATCTATATTCTTAGGGGATTTTAGTCTGTAGTTTTCTTTATGTTGGTTTTGGAATGAGGGTAACATTGGTCTCATAGGATGAGTCTGGAAGTAATCCTTCCTCTTCTATTTCTTGGAAGACTTTGTGAAGGATTGGTGTTACTTCTTTAAACAGATGATAGAATTTACCAGTGAAGCCATCTATCTGGTCCTGGACCTTACATTGTTGGAAAGTTTTTGATGACTGATTTGGTCTTTTTACTTATTATAGTTCTATTCAGATTCTCTATTTTTTCTTGAATAGTTTCAGTAGTTGATTCTTTCTAGGAATTTGTTGATTTCATCTAGTTTGCCGATTTATTAGCATACAATTATTCATAGAACATTTTTTTGGGTACAAGTAGCAATTCATTCTTGATTTTAATAACTTGGATATTGTGTCTTCTCTGTCTCTATCAGTCTAGCTAAATGTCAATTTCATTGATCTTTTCAAAAAACTAACTTTTGGGCTGTTAATATTCTCTGTTTTTCTATTCTCTATTTCACTTATTTCTGCTCTGAATTTTTTTATTTCTTTTCTTCTGTTTGTGTAGAGTTTAGTTTGCTCTTCTTTTTCTCATTTCTTAAGGTGAAAGTTTAAGTTATTAAGTTGAGATCTTTCTTCTTTTTAATATAGGTGCTTAAAGCCATACATTTCCTCCTAAGCATTGCTTTCATTGCATTCCTAAGTTTTGGTATGTTGGCCTTTCATTTTCATTCATCTCAAAGTATTTTGTAATTTCCCCTGTGACTTCTTTGACCCACTGGTTGTTTAAGAGTGTATTGTATAATTTCAAAATATTTGTGAATTTCCCAAATTGCCTTCTGTTATAGATTTGTATTTTCATTTCATTGTGATCAGAGGCATATTTGTATGATTTCAATCCTTTTAAATTTATTGAAAAAATTGCATGGCCTAACATATGGTCTAATCTGGAAAATATTCCATGTGCACTTGAGAAGAAAGTATATTCTGCTATTGTTGGTGTATTCTATAGATGTCTGATAGTTGGTTTATAGTGTTTTTCAATTTTTCTATTTCCTAGTTGATCTTCTATCTAGTTATTCCACCCATTATTGAAAATAGGATATTAAGTCTTCATCTATTTTAGTGAATTGTCTATTTCTTGCTTCAGTTCTGTTTTTCCTTCATATATTTTGGGGCTTTGTTATATATATATACACACACACATATATATCCATAGATATATGCTTATTTTAATTGTTTTGTCTTCTTAATATATTGGCCATTTTATAATTATATCACCTTCTTTGTCAGTAGTAACTATTTTTATTATAAAGTACATTTTATCTGATACCTCTGTAGACATCCCAGTTCTTTTAGTTACTGTTTGCGTGACATATATTTTTCCATCTTTCTACATTTAACCAATTTGTGTCTTTGAATCTAAAATGTGTCTCTCTCTCTCTTTTTTAAAGATTTTATTTATTTGTTCATGAGAGACACAGAGATAGAGGCAGAGACAAAGGCAGAGGGAGAAATGGGCTTTTCAAAGGGAGCCCAATGTGGGACTCCATCCCCAGACCTGGGATCCTGCCCTGAACCAAAGGCAGATCCTCAACTACTGAGCCACCCAGGCGTCCCTAAAACGTGTCTCTTGTAGGGGCAACTGGCTAGGTCAGTTGGAAGAGCATGTAACTCTTGATCTCAGGGTCGAGTTCTAGTCCCATATTTAGTGTAGAGATTTCTTAAATTTTTTTTTAATTAAAAACAATAGGGGCACCTGGGTGGTTCAGTTGGTTAAATGTCTAACTTTGGCTCAGGTCATGATGTCAGGGTCCTGGGACTGAGCTCCCTGTCAGGCTCTGTGCTAAGCAGGGAGTCTGCTTCTTTCTCTCCCTTTGCCCCTCCCCCTGCTTGCGGTCTCTTTCTCCCTCTCATATAAGTAAATACAGTCTTTTTTAAAAAGTTTAAAAAAGGGGATCCCTAGGTGGCTCAGTGGTTTGGCGCCTGCCTCCAGCTCAGGGCGTGATCCTGTAGTCCTGGGATTGAGTCCCACATCCGGCTCCCTGCATGAAGCCTGCTTCTCCCTCTGCCTGTGTCTCTGCCTCTCTCTCTGTGTCTCTCATGAATAAATAAATAAAATCTTTTTTAAAAAAAGTTAAAAAAATGGGGTGCCTGGGTAGCTTAGCGGTTGAGCTTCTGCCTTTGGTTCAGGGCATGATCCTGGGATCATGGATCGAGTCCCACATCGGGCTCCCGACGGGAGCCTGTCACCCTCTGCCTGTGTCTTAGCCTCTCTCTCTCTGTGTCTCTCATGAATAAATAAATCTTTTAAAAAGAAGTTAAAACACAAAATGTGATGTAGACAAAATATATTTGGATTCTTTTTTATCTTTTCTAAAATCTTTACCTATTGATTGGAGTGTTCAACCCATTTACATTTAATTTAATTACTAATAATATAGGATTTACATTTGTCATTTTGCTATTTGCTACATGTCTTAAGTCATTTTTATTCCTTATTCCTCCATTCCTGCCTTCTTTTCTGTTAAGTAGATATTTTCTAGTGTGGCATTCTAATTTCATTGTCATTTCTTTCACTATATTTTTTGAGTCATGGTGTTTTGGGTCATTTTGGTTCCCTGGGGGATGGCAGTTCACATCTTAAAGATTTACTTATTTATTTGAGACAGAGAGAGAACACACAAGGGGGCGGAGGGGGTGCAGAGAGAGAATCCCCAAGAAGACTCCCCACTGAGCACAGAGCCTGATGTGGGATTTGATCCCAGGACCCTAAGATCATGACCTGAGTAGAAATCAAGAATTGGTTGCTCTTTAACCAAGCCACCCAGGCACCCTTGCAATTCACATTTTTTTTAAGATTTTATTTATTCATTCATGAGAGACAGAGAGAGAGAGAGAGAGAGAGAGAGAGAGAGAGAGGCAGAGACACAGGCAGAGAGAGAAGCAGGCTCCATGCAGGGAACCCGACGTGGGACTCGATCCCAGGACTCCAGGATCATGCCCTGGGCAAAAGGCAGGCACCAAACCACTGAGCCATCCAGGGATCCCTCAATTCACATATTAAATGAATGACTCTTCTCACTCTGGGACAGAAAAAGTGCCCAGCTGACCCAGGACACCTATCTCTCTGCTCAGTGTTTTCCAGACTTTACAATGGGGTATTAGGGATCCCTGGGTGGCGCAGCGGTTTGGCGCCTGCCTTCGGCCCAGGGCGCAATCCTGGAGACCCGGGATCGAGTCCCACGTCGGGCTCCCGGTGCATGGAGCCTGCTTCTCCCTCTGCCTGTGTCTCTGCCTCTCTCTCTCTCTCTCTCTCTCTCTCTATGACTATCGTAAAATAAAAAAAAAAAATTTACAATGGGGTATCAGTATTACTGTCTTATCATTAGCTGAGCTGTACTTTTATTTGTGAAAAGCTTTATTTAAATGAACTACTCCGGCAGCCCCGGTGGCGCAGCGGTTTAGCACCGCCTGCAGCCCGGGGTGTGATCCTGGAGACCCGGGATCGAGTCCCATATCGGGCTTCCTGCATGGAGCCTGCTTCTCCCTCTGCCTGTGTCTCTGCCTCTCTCCTCGCTCTCTCTGAATGAATGAATAAATAAATCTTAAAAAAATTTTTAAAAATAATAATAATAATAATAATAAATGAACTACTCAGGGCAGCCCGGGTGGCTTAGCGGTTTAGCGCCTGCCTTTGGCCCAGAATGTGTTCCTGGAGACCCGGGATCGAGTCCCGCGTCAGGCTCCCTGCATGGAGCCTGCTTCTCCCTCTGCCTGTGTCTCTGCCTCTCTCTCTGTGTGTGTGTGTGTGTCATGAATAAATAATAAAATCTTAAAAAAAAATAAATGAACTACTCTTGGGATGCTTGGTCAGTGGGTAAAGTGTCTGCCTTTGGCTCAGATCATGATCCTGGAGTCCCAGGATGGAGCCCCACATCGGACTCCTTGCTCTCTCTCTCTCTCTCTCTCACTCATTCTCTCTCTCAAATAAATAAATAAAATCTAAAATAACATAAATGAACTGCTCTTTTACTTAAATGTCCTCATAACAGAAGTAGTTTTTTAAGATTTTATTTATGAGAGAGAGCGAGCACATGCATGAGTGTGGGGGAGGAGCAGAGGGAAAGGGAGAGAGTGTCTTAAGCAGAGGCTTGAGCACAGAGCCAGACTGGAGGCTTGATCTCAAAACCCTGAGATCATGACCTGAGCTATACCAAGAGTCAGATGCTTAACTGATCGTGCCACCCTGGTGCCCCCAAACAGAAGTTTTATACCAATATCATAAGTCGAAAATCCTGCCTCACTTGCCTTCATTTAAAAATATACATATATAAATACATATTTATATATATTTATTGTATATATGTGTGTGCTAATTTATTTTATTTTATTTTATTTTATTTTATTTTATTTTATTTATTCATGAGGTACAGAGAGAGAGGCAGAGACACAAACAGAGGGAGAAGCAGGTTCCTCTTGGGAGGCCCGATGCGGGACTTGATCCCAGGACCCCAAGATCATGACCTGAGCCAAAGGAAGACGCTTAACAACTGAGCCCCCCAGGCATCCCTGTGTGTATACTAATTTTTACAAAGACTATTTTGTGTGTCCTGTAAAGTGGTCTTAGGTACCATACTTTGGGAAACACCACTTCTCATTCAGCACTCTTCCTATCCTCTGCACTGTCCATTTACTTGGCATGTGGGAATTTCTGATTTCTCCCTGTCTTTTGCCTTCCCAGGGGCTGAAATGCTGTGTCCTATAGAAAACAAACATTTATTTGGCTTAAATGTATGTATTTGGCTTAAATGTATTTGGCTTTGAATGTATCTGGGGTCATCTCAGGATGGTCCAGCAGAGCCCATCAGGCCTTGGTGCTCCAGTCTGCAGTCTGCTGTCCATCGCTCCTCTTCACTGCATGCCCGTGGTGCCCACTCCAGGGGGAAGCTGGCATGACCTGCCCCTACGTACAAGGCATTAGACTTTAATGACCTGTAAATCTGATTTCCCCCCAAAAATGAAGATAAGGGCCTATGTGAATACTTAGACCCACCAGGAAAAAGAAATATGTCATTATTACACACCATGTCATGGTCTCCCAATAGTCCAGGATTGGTTTTGAGTCTGTGGAACATAAAGTATCTCTAAACACGCTAGGAGAAATCATTTTATTTTTCTGAGAATTTATTTTTTTGTAAAATATCCTACATAATTATATCATTGCTACTGATTTGTGATTTCCATTATAAACAAATTTGCTGAGAGGTTCATAACTCTGCGTTGGTTTCCATAAAGCATCTTTTTGGCAGGTAGATTGTTAAATTGGATGCAAATCTTCTCTCTAAATTAAGTGAAAACTTGTTAAGTCACTTTATTTAGATCAAGGAGGGATTTTGATTTATTTTTGGAGAGGGTACAAATACTTTTTGATCCTGCCACTTCCCACAGCTATAGGAGGCTGTTTTACAAGGAGAAGCTGGGGAAGGTTGCCTAGGTTCACATTTAAGTACTACCAAAAACTGGAAGGCCTTTTGCCTTCTTGGATGCTGAGGGGTGGAACCGCCAGGCGACAGGGAGCTAGAACCCAGTTCCCCTGTGCTCTGCTAGGGGACAGCCCAAGCCTGCCTGCAGCTGTGTCTTCCACTAATGTCCCACCCCCAGCTGTGCCCCTCTTGCCTGACTGTGGTCACCACAGTTCAGTGCTGACTGAACTGGCCCCAAGTGTCAGCAGGCCTGAGAAGGCCTCTAGGCTCCCAATCTTTGGTCCCAACCTCCTGCAGAATTTGATTAGAAGAATTTTAGGGGGGGGGGTGCCCGGGTGGCTTAGTCGGTTGAGTGAACAACTTTTGATTCGGGCTCAGGTCATGATCTCAGGGTCCTGGGAGCCTCGGGCTCCGCCTCAGAGGGGAGTATGTTGAGAGTCTCTCTCTTCCTCTCCCTCTGCCCCTCCCCACTCAATCTCACACGCTCGCTCCCTGTCTCTCAAATAAATAAATCATAAAAAAAAATGAAAAAGAAAAAGAAAAGGAAGAATTTTAGGGGCCCTTGTGAGAGGGACTGGTCCTCTGGCTAATCCAAGTGACTGTTTAGTTCCCCAGGATCCCAAGCTGATAAGTGACTGTGGCAAATAAATCACAGTCACTAATTTCCAAATATAAAGTCTAAAAATCCCATCCAGATTCTCTGAAAGAATATTAGCTACAAGTTTTTCTTGTAGGGCTCCAGCGAAGTCAATGATAAAGTGGTTTTTGGCTTCCCTTGTGTCTGTCTTCTTAAGTGGGTGTGAAGGGGAAGGAAGGTGTCTTTTGACACCTTCTGTTTGCATTTGTTCTTTTGAGCATTTTTGTTTCTTGGTGACAGCAGCTCAGTGACCACACAGAGAAGAGCAGAGGCTCTGCCTTTGGTCTGAGTCATTCCCTTGTGCTCACATTTTCAGGTTCACACAGAATAATTCCTATGAAGAAGAATTCATTCTCCACCATTAACATACCAGTGATTCCTGCTTCTCGGTTAGATGTTAACATCCTGTATGTCTGGGAGGCTGCAGTTGACCGGCCTGGAGCCTTTCATCCTTCCGTTTCCCCTCCCTGGAAAGCCACCTGCATTTTTAACTGACCATCTCAAATGCCAAGTCATCCAGGTTGCTTTTCCATCTCTCCCCGCTTGAGATATCCACAGCGCTCGGTGCATTTCTCCTCGGGCTTCCCTCACCGCCCCCCCCCCCCCACTGGACTGTGTGCCCCGTGAAAACAGCACCTGTGTCACCTCACATCCTGTACCCACTCCGACCACCTGGAGGGGCTGACTACATTATTTATTGAATGAAATCAAATGGCATCTCTCTTTGCTTCTTTATTTTCTATCCCCTCCCGCCCCTCTTTGAACCCTTGGCTTTAGTCTTCACTAGTTTCTTGGATGTACTTTCTTTCTGTTCATCCACTCTCCATTCATAGAACATCTTTGTGTGCCTTCCAAGTATCAGGGACTGGAGTAGGCCCTGGGGAGGTCACAGCAAGCAAAATACTGCCCCGGGGGCCAAGAAGCCCCAGTCTAAAGCAAGGGACAGGGAAGAGAGAAGGGCGCACTTCTAGACTCTAGATGCAGTTTAACTGCGAGTTTAAACTCACTGATGCAGTTTAGGGAAGTTGGGGAGGCCTTCCAGGGCTGCAGTGTCTAAGCTGAAACCCCTGGCATTTGCTTGTGCATCTCCTCTGCTTGGAAGTAGTCTCTTCATCCCCTGAAAGCAAATCCATACCGTTCTCTCCCCTCCAAACCCTCCTCCTGGAGGTGGTTCCTCCCTCAGTTTTCCAGATGGTTGCCCACTTGGTCCTCTGACATCCTGCTCTTTCTTTCTCAGGGTCTGATGACATTGGCAAGATTTTGTTCTTCCCCTTCTTCCCGGTTGGGCCCTCACCTGGATGCAGATGACTTCTCAAGGTGTGTCTCTAAGCCCTGTCTTCTCGCCTGAAAAACGTTGCTACCTGCCTGGTGGATCCAGCCTGCTACAGATACCCTGCTACATCCTCAAACTCTGCACCGAACAGAACATGGCATTTTTCTTTGGAGTAACTGCTCCTGAGACAGGCAGGTGGTCGTGGTTATTCTCTGAAGGTTTTAGGCTGGAACCAGGTAGGAGGCAGGGTGCCACCTGCTTTTATCTTTTTCGATAACTGATACAAAGTCTACTCTTGTCATGTTCTCTCCCAATTAGACACATTCTTTTGTGACAAATACAACCATACCATTTTATTTTTTGTCTCTAGTCATTGGTAAGTGTTTCTAATGTGCTGGGTCAAGCATCCCCAGCCAATAGCTTCCTTCTCAGATGTGACTGGTGTGGGCTGAGCTCCCCATTGGTTGGATTTGCTTGTGGCCAGTTGTCTGAATACCAGTCAGTACTGCTAGTTTAGGGGGGTTATTTCCAATATTCACCAAATGCTTCCAGCTCCCTGCTAGAGAATTGCATTTCTCAGCCCCCTGGTGGTTGGGTGGGGCCATGTGTGTGACTCAAAGCTCAAGAGTCCTTCCGGGGAAGTGCTGTGCCTCGGCTGGGGCATTTAATTGTGAGTGCAAGACCCTTCTGAGATCCGTCCTTTTGCATGGTGACTGGAAATATTTGCAAGGACAGTTGCTTCCCCAGCCTGGGCCCTTCAATGAGGAGATGTGAACAGAGGCTCCAGCCGGCTCATGATAGACACGTAGCTCAAGTGAGAAATAAACCTTTGTTGTTATGAATCACAGAGGTCTGGGTTGTTTGGAATGTATCTTATCTTGACTAGCATTCTACTAGTGTGAAATGAAGTCATATTCAGCACCTTTTATATTTCAAGCATGCATCCTCCAATTTTTATAAGTAAAGAGTTGACATATCAATTTCCATGAACTTTGTAGATACAATTCCCCAAAGCAATAGGTTTTCCTTTCTTTCCAAACAATGTTTGAAAATATGTACATATTAATAAATAGCACATATTTTACCCAAACCGAGCCTGTGTAAAATCAGACTGTGTAATGCACTTAATGAGTCAAGTTGTTGGGCCTATGCGTACTGCCCAACTTGCCCTAACCACAAGCTCGCTCTGCTTGGGAGTCTGGTGGCTGCCTCAGGTCCTTCGTTTCCACTGTCACTCCCTTTGACAAGTCAGAAGAGGGGTTTCCACTGGTGTCAACCCTTCCATTCTTTCTCACCCCTGTTCTAACCTGCCACCCAGAGTTTCAAGTCAGAAGCGCCCCTCGTAATCACACACCCAATCCTCGAACCCCAGCACAGAGAAAGGGAAACCAGGTAGTACCACCTCCAAGTGGCAGAGGATGGACGCCCCGGGGGTCTAGCCAAGGCCAGTCCTTGCAGATCCTACAATAGACCTCATCCCCTCCCCTTCAAATGCTGCTCCCTCTGCCGGAAGCTGGTGGTGAACTCCCTCCTCCTCACCCCTTGGGTCTCTGCTCAAATGTAATCCTTGCCATGAGGTCAACCCTGAGCCCTGGATTTAAAATTGCAACCAGTTCCTCTCACCTTCCTTAACACTCTTCCTGTCCCTGCCTGGCCTTTGTCTTTCATCCACAGCCCTTAACTCCACGTAACTTCCACATCATCTAAGTTCGTGTGTATGTTGTTTCTTTCTTTCTTTCTCCAGTAGAACGTGAGCTCCACATAAGCAGGAAATTTTGTCTTTTTTTTTTTTTTGTCAGTCTTGTATCCCAAGTAAACAGAACAGTGCGAGGCACAAAAAAGTTGTTTAATACGTATCTGCTGAATGAATGAACAGGGTGGGGCCAGGCATCTGTGACTTTGAGAGACATCCCATGCGAGCCAGGCTGCGGAGCAAGATGAGGAACTGCTGCCCCATAGCCCCTAGTTCATTGACAGTGCGTGCAGCTATTGCTCTTTTCTCGATTGAGACCTAAATGGTCAAGCAAGTTCTGGTTTATTCCTGCCTGTCAGGGACAGCATCCTGCCCACAGCCTTGGCAGTGAAAGGAAATGGGGTGGCTTCTGTGTGAGCCCATGGTGGCTGCTTCTCTTGGTGCTCATTATTCTAAATGGGCACATACCAAAAAAAGAATATAAATCATGGGGATACAGAATAATTTTTAGTGACTATTAAATTTGGGATGGAAGTGGAGGACATGTTTTTTTTTCCTCCTGAATTAAATGTTCAGAGGAGAGGTCTCCCCGGCTCCCTGTGGCTGTCAGGAGAGCATCTGATGTCTATGGTGGCATCAGTCTTGTTCTGAATGTTAGAGTACCACCAGGGAGACATCGTACCATGACATTGGCCTCTGCAAGAGAGGAAACATCATAGTTGGCAAGCACATGGACTCAAAATTTTAAAAAAATTGTTTAACTTAAAGAGTACCATTTGTTCTTTATTTTTTTGTCTGAGTTGTATTATGCTCTTGTGTATTTTTCTCTGTCTTCTGTTTGCCACATTCTTTTCCTTAGGATTTTTTTTTCAATCAATAGACTATCTTTTAGAGCAGTTTTAAGTTTACGCCAAATTGAGTAGATAGTAGGGAGAGTTCCCATATATGGCCGCCTAACACAGTTTCCCCTATTAATGTGGCATATTCGTTAAAATTGATAAGCCAATATTGATACCTTATTATTAACTAAAGTCTATAGTTTATATTAGGGTTCACTCTTCATGTTGCATGTTGTGTATGAGTTTTGACAAATGCATGATCCTAAGTATCCGCCATGACAATATCATACAGAGTAGCTTCTCACTGCCTTAAAAATCCTTTGCGCTCCACCTACTAATCTCTCCCTCTCTTCCCTGAACTCCTGGCAACCACTGATTTTTTTACTGCCTCTATAGTTTTGTCTTTTCCAGAATGTCATATAGTTGGAATCATATAGTACATAGACTTCTCCAACGGGCTTCTCTTACTAAGCACTTACTTTTTTTTTTTAGAGCAATAGGGATTTTTTAATTTTTTATTTTTAAAAGGCCAGTCAGGGAGAAATTCGTCAGGAAAACACGTTTCATGGGATATCTCATGTTGGTCTCTACATGAAGGCACCACAAAGCTGCCCCCTTCCCTGGGGTCCCTTACCCCCCCTCCCCCGCATGAGGGCTCAGCACAGTTCACCCAACAAGGGCCAGCCACATAGAGGGAGACAAAGTCTGCATACCTCCCCGGTGAAGCCGCAGCCCATAGAAGGTGAACATGGTGACAGCTCTCTGCAGGCTGGAGACAGAGCTGCAACTAATTCTTGGGTGTCTACGTGCATTTCGGGCTCTGTCCTCAGCAGAGACCTTATGGAGGGTCCCCAAATGCAGGTGTCAATGGGACACAGGCACACCACCAGCAGAAGTATCCGTGCTCAGGGTTTCCACCCCAGAGGCTCCCAAGAGGCCCTGGTCTCCAAAGTGCATTCCATACATAAGGGGTGACTTTTCTAGAAAGCTGCCCTATTACCCACAAAGGGGCTCCAAAGTCATCTGTGCAACCACTCTGCTGCTTTGACACTTGCAAAAACAGCACCTGTGTACAAATGGGCAATATATAGGGCTGTTTGGGATGTAGCCCTGCCAAATCCTGGTTCCTTTAGGTCTTTTCATGGCTTGATAGATCATTTCTTTTTATCATGGAATATTATTCTATTGTGGGTTACTACAAATTATTACCTCTTTATCTTTTGAAATATATTTTGGTTGCTTCCAGTCTTCAACAACTATGAATAAAGCTGTTATAAACATTCATGTGTAGGTTTTGTGTGGATATAAATACCTTGGGTAATACTTTGAGGTGCAATGCTGGATTGTATGAAAGGACTATGTTTAATTTTGTAAGAAACTGCCAAATTGTGGTTTGAGGTGGCTGTACCTTTTGCATTCCCACCAGCAATGAATCCAAGTTCCTGATGCTCTATATCCTTGCTAGCATTTGGTATTGTCTTTTCTTTGGATTTGGGTCATTCTAAGAAGCATGTAGTTGTTTAATGTGTAACTCCCTAATGACGTGATGTGGAGCATCTTTTCATATGCTTTTTTTCCATCTGCATAACTTCTTTGGTGAGAGTCTATTCAGGTAATTTGCCCCCCCCCTTTTTTTTAATTTGCCCATTTTTTAACTGAGTTGTTTGTTTTGTATCAAGTTTAAGAGCTCTTTGTATATTTTGGATACAAGTCTTTTATCAGATATGTGTTTTGCAATTTTTAAAAAATATTTATTTATTTATTTATTTATTTATTTATTTATTTATTTATTTATTTATTTATTATAGACGTAGAGAGAGAGAGGCAGAGACACAGGAGGAGGGAGAAGCAGGCTCCATGCTGGGAGCCGGATGTGGGACTCTTTTCGGGACTCCAGGATCGCGCCCTGGGCCAAAGGCAGGCGCTAAACCGCTGAGCCACTCAGGGATCCCCCATGTGTTTTGCAATTTTTAAAACGTTTTTATATTAATTCCACTACTGTTAACATAGTTTCAGGTGTTACAATATAGTGTTTCAACAGGTCTATATTTCACCTGGTGTTCATCACAAGTGCTCTTCTTAATCCCCATCACCTATTACAAATCCCCCCACCCATTTCCCCTCTGGCCACCATCAGTTTGTTATCTATAGTTAAGAGTCTATTTCTTGGTTTGTCTCTCACTCTTTTTTCCTTTGCTCATTTGTTTTGTTTCTTAAATTCCACATATGAGTGAAATCATATGGTATTTGTCTTTCTTTGACTTATTTTGCATAGCATTATATTCTCCAGCTCCACCCATGTTGTTGCAAATGGCAAGATTTCATTCACTCTTTTTTTTTTAAGATTTTATTTTTAAGTAATCTCTCCACCAATGTGGGGCTTGAGCTCACAATGCCAAGAGCAAGAGTTGCATGCTCTACAGACTAAGCCTGCCAGGTGCCCCACAATTTCATTACTTTTTATGGCTGAAGAACATTCCATTGTATATATATACCACAACTTCTTTATCCATTCAACTCTTGATGGATATTTGGGCTGCTTCTACAATTTGGCTATTATATATAATGCTGCAATAAACATAGGGGTACATGTATCACTTTGAATTAGTGTTTTTGTATTTTTGGAGTAAATACCCAGTATTTTTTTTTAATTTTTATTTATTTATGATAGTCACACACAGAGAGAGAGGGAGGCAGAGACATAGGCAGAGGGAGAAGCAGGCTCCATGCACCGGGAGCCTGACGTGGGATTCGATCCCGGGTCTCCAGGATCGCGCCCTGGGCCAAAGGCAGGCGCCAAACCGCTGCGCCACCCAGGGATCCCTACCCAGTATTTTTTAATATAGCAGCTTTATGGAGATATAATTCACAATCATACAATTCACCCTTTAAAGTAAAATTTTAATAATGTTCAGTATATCTAGAGTTGTGCAAACATAACCACAATCAATTTTAGAACATTTCGTTGCCAAAAAACAAACAAACAAACAAACAAACAAACATGGCTGGGGTGCCTGGCTGGTTCCATCAGGGAAGCGTATAACTCTTGATCTTGGGGTCATGAGTTTGAGACTCAGGTAGGATATACAGATTACTAAAAAATACAAATAAATTTTAAAAAAAAGATACCCATGCCTATTAGTAGTTACACTCTCATGTTCCCCCAACACCTCTAGCCCTAGACAGTCACTAATTTACCTTCTATTTCCATACTTTTGCCTATTCTGGACATTTGCAGATAAATAAGATTGCATAATATATGATCATTTGAAATTGACTTCTTTCATTTAGCATAATTTTTTGAGGTTCATCCATGCTGTGACTTTTATTAATGGTTTATTTTATTTTTTAAGATTTTATTTATTTATTCATGAGAGACACACACAGAGAGAGAGGCAGAGACACAGACAGAGGGAGAAGCAGGCTCCATGCAGGGAGCCCGACGTGGGACTTGATCCAAGGTCTCCAGGATCAGCCCTGGGCTGAAGGCGGCGCTAAACCGCTGAGCCACTGGGGCTCTCCATCATTGCTTTTTAAGTAGTAAGTTCAGTTAATGGTTGACTTGGTCATAATGGTAACAGCAACAGCCACTATTTTTGGGGCCTTTACCTCAAGATCAGATATATTATTTTCTTTTAATTCCTGCAACTACCATCTGAGGTAGTTGTTATTAGTCTATTTTACGGGGAAGCACAGAGAACTTATTTGCTCAAAGTCAAACTATTATTTTAATGATACAGATCTAGGTTCAAACTAGGTCCATCTGACTGGAAAACCTGTGTTGCTAAGTACCATTCCTTTTCCAAATATGTGGCTGTGGTAGAAAACAGATTTGAGGTTCTCTTCCCCTCTCTGGGCACGCAGAAGGGCTACATTTCCCAGAGCTTTTTTGATTAGGTGGGACTGTAGTATTATTTCTAGTCTGGAGCTTTTAGGCTGAGGCATCTAAGAACAGGTGTAAGTTCTCTTTCTCTTTTCCCTGTTGCAGTAACTCTGGGAGCCATGAGATTGTGGAGCTCTGACATGAAAGGTGCCTGGATCCCTAACTGACCTGCATTTAATTTGCATGAGCAAGATACAAACTCTAGGTGTTAAGCCTCTGAGAATTTAAGGTTTGTTTGTTCTTGTAATGTAGACTCTCCCATCCTGAGTATTAGAGCTGCATATTATAATTGCCTCCATTTATTTTCCTTTTGATTGCAGTTCTGCCTTCTAGGCAAGGATATGCCACATAATATCAGTTTCTGACACTTGCTACATCATTTTATTTGTGTTTGTCTCCCATGTGCTGATCTCATGGCATGGAATAGTTATGATCTTCTTAGCAGGTCAGAGATTATGTTTCATATTTCTTCTTCATCCTAGGAGCAGTAAGCACAAAATTAGTGTGGAAGCAATGCTTGTTAATTGTTAAATCTATAATAACCAGAAAAAAACTATTTGTATTTACTGTGGATTTCACAAGTCATTCTTCATTAGACTTTTAAGTTGAGTTGAGGATGCTGTTCTATTTATAAGTCTGGAATACTTTAGCAATTTCTTTTAAGGAACTTTTAAATAATAATTTGGTCCCATTTACAAATTCAGTTAAATACTTTCAGCCATTTAAAACTGCATTTATAAATGTAATATATTCTATTTCCTTTTAAAAAGTACTTCAATTGTCTAACTGACAAACCCTCCCTAAGGACTTAAGTAATTTTAATAAATCTAATAAATTAAACATACAGATATGGTGAACCTAATTTCTCTGAAATGTTTTACTACCATATATAAACTTGGTAAGTTTTCTACTTAAAAATCATAAATGTAAATCAATGATTTGATTACATTTTTCTGAAACAAATACAAATTTGTACAAAAGTTGAAAGTATAATACAGAGACCTTTTTCTTTTTATTTATTTATTTATTTATGATAGGCACACACAGAGAGAGAGAGGCAGAGACACAGGCAGAGGGAGAAGCAGGCTCCATGCATCGGGAGCCCGATGTGGGATTCGAGCCCAAGTCTCCAGGATCGCACCCTGGGCCAAAGGCAGGCGCCAAACCCCTGCACCACCCAGGGATCCCCAGAGACCTTTTTCTAAACCATTTGAGAGTAGTTGCCAATCTGATGCCCCATCACCCCTGAATCTTTTAGTGTGTGCTTTCCTACAGACAAGGACATTCTCCTATATAACCATAACACAGCCATTCAAATCAGGAAATTAACACTGACACATCACTATTATTAACCCTCAGACCCCATTCAAGTTTTGTCTCTAGTCCCAACGATGTCCTTTAGAGCAAAGGCATCCTGTTCAGCATCATGTGTTCATGTGGTTGTCATGTGTCTTTGTTCTCCTTCAATTTGGAACAGTTCCTTAGCCTGTCTTTGACTTCCATGTCCTTGATATTTTTGAAGCTTGTAGGCCAGTTATTTTGCAGGATATTCCCTGGTGTGGTATATCTGATCCTCATGTAGGTTCAGGCTATGTATCTTGGGCAGGAATATTACAGAAGCAATGTTGTGTTCTTCCTACTGCATTCTATCAATTGTGTGATTTCAGTTTTTCGCATTGTTTTATCATGTTCACCTTGATTACTTGAGTACGGTGGTGTGTTCACTGTAGACTTAATTTTTCGTTCCTTTGTAGCTTAATATTTTGAAGCTATGCAAATATCCTGATTTTGTTAAAGTTTTATAAAACTCCTTGTTTGTTTGTTTATTTATGCCTCCATGTTTCTTATTTTGTTCAATGGGTTATAATCCATTACCTCCATTTTTTGTTTTGATTCCTGTAGTATCTCTAATCAAGCTGGCTTGTTTCTTTTGACACGTTGCTGTAATTTTTTGAGCATTCCTTTGCTACATGACACAATAAGATGTTTTGGGTTTATATTGCACCTTCCCTACCCTAGCCCTGGAATCATCCATTTCTCCAAGGAGCCATGAAAAAGATTATGTAGAAGTCAGGACCTACCCTTAGGGTATGCGCATTGCCATTGGGGTAATGCTGCTCCTGGTCTTTCCATGGCACAGAAAACAAAGAGGAAATTAGCTTCCATTACCCTTCATATGTTTACTTATTTGGTCAATAGCTATGTATTTATTAGTCAATCAGTCTCTCACCGGGGCTGCCACCCTCTTTTCCCTGCTTGGACCCTCTCCCCTCCCCCTGCATGGATCCCTTCCTCATCCTGCCCTGGTCGGCTGTGGCTCCTCACTCATTCTGAAGATACAGTAGATTCTCATTTGAGGTAGTTCTGTTCTATAAAGTTGTTGCAAACACTGAATTAGTGAATGCCCAATCTTTGCTTCTAAGAGAAATACAGAGTTAGGTTCCTGAGGGCCTCCGGCCACTTTCTTGTTAACCAATCAAACCTACCTTGTTTTATGTGCATTTCTGTTTAAGGCATCTTACTTAATAGATATTGTTGATTCATTAACATTCAACTCACAGCCAACAGCGCTATAACCCATGCCTGAACAAAGCTTATCTAACACACATGTTCTCTGTAACATCACGGCCTTCTTACATTTGGGAAAAGTGGGCAGCACTTCAGGACTACACTCAGTGGTCATCTTAAATAGTGAAATCAGCAATAAATAACAAAAATGTGAAACATGTGGCACTAAGTAGACAAGAAAAGGACAGTAATATTGACAGTACGAGAGTTGAAACAAGGCAGGGTGTCACCTTGTTTGGCCTTGGCTGGGAAGGTGTTCCCGCGGTGTTTCAAATATTTTGCCGCGCTGTGCATGTCTGTGAATGACTGCAAAAGCACCATGAGTATTGATTTTGAGGTTACAAATGCATTTTAGTCAGTAGGTGAATTTGCAAATATGAGATACACAAATAATGAGGACTGACTATGAATCTACTTTGCTCTGCCTCACCTAATGGCTTTTGGACAGTCGGGGAAGGGAAGGAAGAGAAAGATTGACTGCTTACTTGAAATTACAGTCACAAGGCTGAGCTGTTACATGAACAGGCCAAATTCCTTTCAGCATGGTAAGTACATAAAAAACCAAATAAGCACAAACATCTCAACTTGAACATATTAATACCATGAGTATTCTTCTTTTCAACATTCCCATACTTAATTCTAAGATAATTATTCATTAAGGGGATTCTAGTATCTCACACAATTTCTGGAGTTATCTTCGCATGTATTTTTTAAGGTTGATGCATTGACTTGCTTAAGATTGCAAAAGCACCAGAGAAGTGGGCGGCTGATGAGATTCTTGTTGATGACCTTGACGGGATTCAGGGAATCCGTGTGTTAGTGCTGGAGCCACTCGCGTAGGATCACAAGAGCCAGCTGTGCTGTCTCTTCCCAGCTCCATGTTCTGGGCCTTGTGTCAGTAATTTGAAATTGGCTATGTTGGGTGTATTTACACCATGGAAATCTGCAAATGCTACAAGTCAGGGCTTTTTTAGAGAACTGGTTGTTAAATCTTAACCAGCATAGCACTGCCATGAACCCTATTTATAGTTGCTGTGCCATTGACTCTATAATCCAAAAAAGGGAATGCTGACAACTGACAAAGCCAGAGACCTTCTAACCTCTACTTGCAGAAGTCTTCAACCCTTATAGTGCTTATTTGGATACTGCATTTCTTTGGCTCTTAAGATAGGTAACCTCAATTCTAAAGATTTAAGTCTGGTGGATTCCTGGGGTGCCTGGCTGGATCAGTGGGTAGAGCATGAGACTCTTGATGTTGGGGTCATAGGTTCGAGTCCCATATTTGGTGCAGAGATGACTAAACTAAATAAATAAACTTAAAAAAAAATCTGGGTAAATCTAATGGGCTCTTGCATTCTTTTACCTTCTTAGGAACATACTCTTACAGTATGGACATAAAATCTGACTGAGTCTAGGCCCTCTTTCTTAGCTTTGTCCAGTTTAGTCATGACTTTAAAGGTGATTCTATATCCCCCCTCCCCGCCCCACCATCTCAACCTCCAGTTTGGTGCACTTCCTCCTGCAGTATCCAGCCCAGAATCCTCATGCTATAAACTCTCCCCATTTCTTTTTTCCCAGTTAGGGTCCTTTTGCAGATAAGTGCCCTGGCCTCCGAGCTTGGGGGGCAGTTACCCCCTCCCCTACAGGTCTCCTTGAGCTGGAGGAGCCACCATGTCCTCCTTCAACACCTGGCACCAGCATGTGGACAAAGAAGTCATGCTGTTGTGCTGATCCTGGTGACTCAGGCTGTAAAATTGCAGGCCAAGTTGTTAAACTCCGATTCAGGTAGACAGCCAAACAGAGCCACGGCTGCCCTGCATCTGGATTTTGGCAGACAGAGCAGTTTCTCCATCTGTGGGAGCCTTGGTGTGGCCTTTCCCTCCAGGAGGCAATGCCAGGATAATTTATTGGGCCATAATTGTTGAAAGGAATAGTCCTCCAGGCCATTCATTGAGGCCAAAAATGTTTCTTTATTGAGCATTCTCAGTGTTCTCAGCCTTGTGCTATGTGGAGTGTGCTCGCGCGTGTGTGTGGGTGTGTGTTGAGAGAAGAATCACAAAAAAGACCAAGCCCTAGTCATTCTTCTGTGATTTATCGGTTGAGCAACAATAGAAAGCAGGATATGCTAAGCATAGTGGCATCTGACTGGTTCAGTAGGTGGAGTGTGTGACTCTTGACCTCAGAGTTGTAAGTTCGAGCCCCATACTAGATGTAAGGATTATGAAAAATAAAATCTTTAAAAATAAATTAATAAAATGAAGGCTTTTTTTTTTTAAAAAAAGGAGTATGCTAAATGCCAAATAAGTAGTAGAAACAGAAAACGCTAAAGATTTTCAAAGGAAACATTTTTCATCACTCTGAAGAAAATCCTTCACAAGGTTGGTCTGAAGGATGGATAGGATTTAGTCAGTGAAGGACAAGGTCAAGGCACTTCACCTGGAAGAAGAGCTCATGGGATGGGTCTGGAAGGCCAGGCCGCTGGTAGGCACGCAACTCCTGAGGCTGCTCCTGGGGAAGGTCTCCTGAGAGAAGAGCTGGAGATGTGGGCAGAGGCCACAAAGGAGGGGACTGCAAATGATGGGCAAAGGAATTTAAACTCCATTTGGTAGGAAACAAACCCTTACCGAAAGTTTTTGTTTTAAAGATTTTATCTATTTGAGAAAGAGAGAGCACAAGCAGGGGGAGGGGCAGAGGGAGAGGGAGACACAGGTTCCCTGCTGAGAGCAGGGAGCCCAACATGGGGCTCGACCCCAAGACCCCGAGATCATGACCTGAGCTGAAGGCAGACGCTTAACTGAGCCACCTGGGCGCCCCTCACCAAAAGTTTTTAAGGAGAGGAGTGGCATGATCTGGTTTGTGTCAAACGAAGTTAAAATTTCTGCTCTCACCATTGGAGGTATTTTCTCTAAGAGGAGCTTTAGTGATGTTCTGAGGTTGCTGGGCTGAGGAGGTCATGAGTGATGGAAGAAAGATGGGTTCCTAAGGACGTCTCTTCTCTGCTCACTAGGCTCTTCTCGTCTGGTCACCATCTGAAGTAGATATCAGAGATAATAAGGTGATCCATAATAATAATGATAACCACAAACAAGAATAGGTAAAATTTACTGATTACTTTCTCTGCACTGGATCCTGAGCTAAGCACTCTACTCTGATTTTGTAAAGTACTTATATCAATTGTATGAAGTAGATACTATTCTTATCTCCATTTTACAGATGAGAAAACTAAAGCAGAGAGAAGTGAGGGGATTTGCCGAAGGCCACACAGACAGAAGTGACAGTGGGAAGATGAGAACGCAGCACTGTCTGACTCCAGGGCTTGAGCTCTGCCCTCCTACACTGTATATATTCTCTTCTGAGATGAGTCACTTTCTCTGTGGAGGAGTCCCCAGGATAGCTGGGCAAGATTGTGAAAAGAAGGCTGGATTTCAACCCAAGCAGGTGGTTTTGCAGGTGGTGGAAGGACCACATCCAGAGGCTGAAGGAGAATGAATTCAGATCGTCTTGGAAGGTGGTTTCTAGTGCATATTACAGGTTTAACCACCATCATTATAGTTCAACTAGCTTCACGATGAATGAATGAGTGAACAAATGAATGAATTGGTTGCTAACTGGTGGCCCACAGGGTATCTGTTCTAAGGATATTTTTGTCTCACATGCTGTTAAAAAAATAGAGTCAATGTTTTAAAATCAAGTAATTTTTAAAAATTCAGAATTCTAAATTTTCTTATGCAATTTGGAAATCTGGCAAGAGTACATTTGCATTTCTGCAGAGCAATAGTCAGCTGGAGTAAGCAGCAGCTGTCCCCCCATCCCCGCCCAGGCCAAGGGGCTTTGCTCCCCTGTTCACGGAGCCCATAGCACTCACACAGAGTGTGCACTTCTCCAGCCTCATTGATCCACTTATGTCACCTCCTTGGTCTCCACAGGTATTTGATTTTGAAACCTTGTTGACAGATGCTTCCCTAAATAATCATAGGTGAAGTGAAAGTGGGAGGAATAGCAAGAAAATGCGTAACATTGTGATCCAGAAAGACTTAATCAATAAATGCCCATCTAGTGGAAGTTTCATAAAGATAAATATAAGGTCTTATAACCCATTAAATCAAGCGTGCTAGTGGGGACACAAGGATATGGCTTAACAGTAATAAACTAAAAAAACCCCCCACAAGTTTTAGTTGAAGAAGACCTCAATGTGAGTCAACAGTATGATGTAAGTGTCAAAAAAGCTGTGACTTTAGGCTATATTAACAGAAGTATATAGCAAATGTTTGGCTTCCTCATAACAGGGATTAGAGGTATACTGCATAGCCTCCCGGGAAGAGTACAAATTAATTTCACAGGGTGGAGACTGAGGGAGGCCAGATATTGACACAGTGTAAGGAAGCTGCCCAGAGCTGCCCAGAGACTGAAGAGCTGCTCAGGAGGTGGTATGTTCCCTGGAAACTAAAGTGTTCAAGCACGAACAGGATGACCACTTGGCAAAAATATGGAGTAGTAGACTGGAATGATCAAAGGAAGATTGGTCTCAGAGAACTTCAGGTCCATTTTGACCTTGACATTCCATGATTCCATGTACTATTTTTTTTTTAAAATTCATTTATTCATGAGACACACACACACACACAGAGAGAGAGAGAGAGAGAGAGAGAGAGAGAGAGGCAGAGACATAGGCAGAGGGAGAAGCAGGCTCCATGCAGGGAGCCTGATGTGGGACTTGATCCCAGGACTCCAGATCATGCCCTGGGTCGAAGGCAGGCGCTACACTGCTGAGCCACCTGGGCTGCCCCGATTCCATGTACTAAAAGTCTTTTGGAGAAAGGGAAATGAATATTAACCTCTTTGGGCCATATCATGTGTGCCAGCTACACATATGGCACCAGTTTGGCAGAAAGCACTTAGGCTCATCACTGGAGGGCCCACCGTGGTGCTTCAGATGTGAGTTGGGCTGAAGATGGCATTTTGCTACCTCGTAGGTTTGTGGAATGGCCAAACTTGCAATGGAGACATGGCACACATTTAGGAGACACGTAGGCGGTGAGGAAGTGACAGCCACTGTATACAAACAACTTGCTAGTTATCAGGGGTCCCTGTGCAATCTCAAACCAAATCCGGAGGTTTGCTCCCTGGCAACACTTTGTAACCAGTGGGTTAGCAATGGGTCTGTTGTATCTAACACACGACTGCAGTGCACAGGAGAAGATGCTATGCCGCAGAAAAGAACATGGGCTCTGGAGTCAGACAGCCTGGGTTCAAATCCTGCTCTAGGTAACTCATGTGTATAAGGCAGATAATCACATCTACATACAAGATATTATATAAAGTGTTTTTAACTTAGTAAACGATCAACAGAAATTAGCCAAAGACTTGTTTTTCTTTATGAATATTTTTAAGATCGGCCTGTTTTTCTCATTTTCATCCTGCTGTGGTTGGTCTGTGAGGCTGCTTGGATTTCAGCAGCTGGGGCCCTCTAGAGAAAACATGTGTTGAGGAGACTGGATGGAGGGATTAGAAGACATGAGCTCCAGTTATGGGCAGGATCAACCCGCTGTTCACACAGAGATTGTCACCAGCAATTTTATTTATTTATTTTTATTATTTTTTTTATTTTTTTTTAATTTTTTTTTTTTTTTTTGTCACCAGCAATTTTAAAAGGGAGCTCCCGGGGTGCCTGGCAGGTTCATCCGTAGAGTTTGCAACTCTTGATCTCAGGATCATGAGTTCAAGCCCCACGTTGGGGGATAGGGCTTACTTAAAAAAATCTTTCAAGATAAAAACTTCAAAAATTAAAAAAATAAAAGGAAGCTCCTTACTCGTCATCTACCTCAGTATCTCCTATAAGAGGCTCTGTGGGAGGAATTTCTCTCACCAGCTCCTCAAAGTGCCACCTACAGGTCCTCAAAATGCCAAGCACACCCTGACTGGGGCCTTTTTCCTTACTGGTTCTTCTGGCTGCAACTCTCTTGCCTCAGAAATGCGCATGACTCAATCTGTTTCTTCATTCAAATATTGCCTTGTTGGAGGAACCGTCCCTGAGCAGCTATCTAGAATAGCATCTCTCCCCTTGTCCCGATTTCTCTCTCTTGCCCTGAACACCACCTGACATATGATGTAATTAGTTCTTATCTCTGCGGCCTCACTAAATGGGTGTTCCATGAGAGCAGGGACTTGGTCACAAACAGAGCTCTTGCCCCAGGGCCTGGAAACTGCTGGTGTATGTTAGGTCTCAATGGATGTTTTCGGGTTGGGTACTTTACTGTGGCTTTCTGGGTGGCTTTATTGCTTTCCAGAAAACCTCTACCCCAAACCATCCTGAGTCCTCTCTGAGTAATGGGTCTATGAGCCAAATAGCAATGCCTAGGGAGAGAATGCTAGGCCCCTAGCACCGGAATGTTACTGGTTTGTGATTGGCTCCCTTACTTTGGCTTCCCTGCTGCTGCTGAAGGTAAACAGTAACAGCAAGAGACGGAGCAGGAGCAGTGGCTTCTGGAAGAATGAGACACTTATTCACATAAAGGGGAAGCAGGACAAAGCGCCCTATTTCTACGGGGCCTCACAGAATAATCCCTGGAAATGGGGAACACTTACCGGTCCTGTCTTTCAATGGTCCAATTGTCTGGCACCACAGAGCTGTGAAGGCTGTTTATAGATGGGCTTTCACACTTGAGCAAGGAAAGAGTCTACTTCTGATTGTGCAGCTGGAGGTAGACCTTTAATGTGTCTCATCTGTGTACAGCTACTGCACTTTACTCATGTGGAAGATCATGTTTACTCCTTTGGCCCTTAAAGGGCTGATCCTGTTGAAGCAATTATTCACCAGCAGTCCGCGTGCTGTCTAAACCTGTATTTCAAAGCTGTGTTTGGCATTAGAAATAAAGTCAATTGGCTTGGAGGGTTTGTTTTGTGTGTGTGTGTGTAGCGTTTGGCCTTGTTGGGCAGTGGGAACTTTGGGGCTGACAGTTCAGGGAGTATCTTCTGATAGGAAGTGGTCGAATGGGTTCAGCTGTGGATCTTAAATGAGGAAACATTTTTGGATTTCGATGACTGTAATTTTGTTTTGCATGATATTGATTTGAAAGACCTAACTGATAAAAAAGTAAAGCCCTCCCAAAGTGGGGGAGTGAGGGCTAAAAAACAACATTTAGATTTTAGAAAGATAATCAATTCAGCCATTAGCTGTATTTTGTATTCTGTATTTGTCCCTCATCACATTCAGCATAGGCAGCATTTGTCCTTGACACCAGAGCTTGCCGTAAGCTGGTTCTGGCCACAGAGAATGGACAGAGGCTCCCACCTCTCCTTCAAAACAGGGGACAGAAATGTGGTGAGAGTATGTGTTTGATGACTTCTAGGATATTCAATGCTCATAAAAAAATGGCCAAGGCCCATATAGAAGACAGGCAAAGATCATGGCCTTTTATTAAGGACCTCCCGGCATATTATAAGCCTACCCTGGAACAAGCATACACATACCTATTTCCATCTCTGTGCTACATCCCTTTGTCTGATTCAATAAGGTGGTGAGTCATTACATGATGGAGTCTATGAGTCATTCCCCTGGGCCTAGAAAGTGCCTGGCACAGGGTGCTCAATAATGATTGTTGAATAGAATCGAATGATCGCAAAACGGAATTTCAAAAATGGAAGGACTTCAGAGATCATCTACGCCAAGAACCTGATTTCATAGGGGAGGTAAGACAATTTGCCTAAGAACCCAAAGGCTGGCAGCCACCAACGACCTTAGCCTTTATTTCTCTGCCAGACCTTTTTTGAAAAACAGAGCTAGGAGTGGCCTTGGCATTTGTGAAACATCTTTCAGGTGTGTGTGTGTGTGTGTGTGTGTGTGTGTGTCCTGGGTCACTAGTTTCTTTGTGCTTGTAGCATAAAGAACAAAATCAAAAGTCATCCTCCTAACACTTTCATTTATAGATGAGGAGGTTGTGATACAGATTCACAAGCCAGTTTGGGATCACACAGTTGGGCATGTGGCAGACAGAGCCAGGGCCTCCTTATTCCCAAGGAGGTAAGCCTGGGGTTTTCCTGGGTGACCCAGCACCAGGATCTCCAGGGCGCTGTGAACCTTGGGGAGGTGAGACCACGTCATCCAACCACAATAAATCACTCCCCAATGGCAAAGACCTTAAACCTGTGGCAGTCCTTAGTACACACTAGGTACTCAGAAAGTATTTGTTGAGTGAATCAACTACTAAAGGTATTTTGAGGTGGACCATGTAGAAAAGGCTGTAGGGTTACAGCATGAAAATAAAGAGACCCATACCCTTGAACAGAACATTTATATCTAAATGAATCTTGTCTTTCCAAGAATTCACCTCCTGAGACTATCTACATGTATTTCAATATGCTGCTACTGTTTAAAACTTTTGAAAGCTCTCTTTTTGGCATTTTCTCCTGAGTGTTTGAATTAAGTCATACAAAACCAATGTCAAAAAGAAAAAAAAGTGTGTGTGTGGGGGGGAACACCTGGCTGGCTCAGTCTATACAGCATGTGACTCTTGGTCTCAGGGCTGTGAGTTTGAGCCCCATGTTGGATGTGAAGATTACTTAAAATTTTTAAAGAAAATAGGATGAAATAAAACCAATGTCATTATTTTACAGTCACATCTTCTTTTTTGACCTAAGTATAACTTTCCCAGTCAACCCTCCCCATCATATTTATCATACTTTACTTTTAAAAGGATGGTTATTAAAAGTCTTTTGTGGGCAGCCTGGGTGGCTCAGCAGTTTAGCACTGCCTTCAGCTCAGTGTGTGATCCTGGAGACCCGGGATCAAGTCCCACATCGGGCTCCCTGCATGGAGCCTGTTTCTCCCTCTGTCTGTCTCTCTATGTCTCTCATGAATAAATAAATAAAATCCTAAAAAAAAAAGTCTTTTGTATGCTAGCATTACTGCCTTCAAGATTTAGAATCCAGTCACACCATATATAAGAGCAGTGAATACTCATTGAATGCCAGTCACTGTGTTTATAAGCATTTCATAGAAAATTATTTATTTTATCCTCACAAGAATTTTATTTAATTTTTAAAGATTTATTTACTTGAGCGAGGGAGACAGACCCTGTGTGCCCTCTAGCATGAGCACAGTGGGGGGAGGGGAGGAGGAACAGGGAGAGGGAAAGAAGATCAAATAGACTCCCTGTGGAGCACAGAGCCCAGCACAGGGCTGGATTTCACAACCCTGAGGCCATGACCTGGGCCGAAATCAAGAGTCAGACACTTAACTGACTGAGCCACCCAGGCACCCCTCCCCACAACAACTTTAAAAGGTAGGTATGGACATCGAAGTTGAGAGAGGTTACACAGTTGCCTGGGGAGACAAATCTGGGAAGAGACAGGTTTTGAATATAGGTCTGACTCCAGAGCCCAATGGCTTGAACATTCTGATATTTACCAAGGAGAACACACTCTTCAACGGGACTTTTTTTTTTTTTAAAGTAATTTCTAGGCCCAATGTGGGGCTTGAACTCACAGCCCCAAGATCAAGAGCAGGATACTCTACTGACTCAGTCAGCCAGGTGCCCCTCTTGAACATGATTTTTAAGGGCTCTGTGGTATTCCATCATATACTTGACCATAAGTTACCAAAGCAGTTTTCTATTGCAGAACATTTTAATTATTTCCATTAAAAATATTTTAAGGAATTCCATGATGATATCTTTGAACAAAAATCATTACATACATTGCTTGATCTTTCCTTCAGAAAAAAATTCTAGATACAGCATTTCTAGATCATGTTTTATTTATTTATTTATTTATTTATTTTATTTTTTTAGGTCATGTTTTAAAAGCTTTTAACCACTTTCTACAGCATCTGAAGTCCTAGCTTCCCATTATTTATATTATCATTATTTAAATCATTGCCAGTCTGAAGTATAAAAAGATAACTTATTTTGATTTGTATTTTCATGTTTATTAGTGAGGATAAACACTTTTTTCATTTGTATTGTTCTTTTGTGAATTGTCTTTTGTTCATTTTATTTAAAAGGTTGTATGTATTTTTCCTTCTGCTTTGCAAGACTGTTTTTCAAATTAAAGATAATAAGCCTTTGTCTATCTATCATATTGCCAATATCTTACCCTTGTTTGTGGTTTGTTTTTTCATCTAAAAATCAAATATAAGTTTTAAAATTTTATATAGGCAAAACTATGCATCTTTTATGATTTTTAAAAAGATTTTATTTCATTTTATTAAGATTTTATTTATTTATTAATGAAAGACACAGAGAGAGGCAGAGGCAGAGACACAGGCAGAGGGAGAAGCAGGCTCCATGCAGGGAGCCAGATGTGGGACTCGATTCCAGGACCTGGGAACACGAACTGAGCCAAAAAGGCAGATGCTCAACCTCTGAGCCACCTAGGTGTCCCTGATTTTTAAAATATTTTAAGGGGTCCCTGGGTGGCTTAGTTGTTTAGCATCTGCCTTCGGCCTAGGGAGTGATCCTGGAATCCTGGTATCGAGTCCCACATCAGGTTCCCTGCATGGAGCCTGCTTCTCCCTCTGCCTGTGTCTCTGCCTCTCTCTCTCTCATGAATAAGTAAATAAAATTTAAAAAAATATTTTAAAATTATTTTTAAGTAATCTCTATACCCAATGTGGGGCTTGAACTTACAACTCTGAAATCAAGATTCATAGGTTTTACCAACTGAGCCAGCCAGGGGCCCCTTTTATGATTTTTGCTTTAGGTACTATGCTTTGAAAAACCTTTATGACTCCTGATGATATAAACACTTTCCATATTCTCCAGCTATTTTAAGGTATCTTAAAAAATTAACTCGGGCAGCCTGGGTGGCTCAGCGGTTTAACGCCACCTTCAGCCCAAAGTGTGATCCTGGAGACCTAGGATCGAGTCCCACATCAGGTTCCCTGCATGGAGCCTGCTTCTCTCTCTGCCTGTGTCTCTGCCTCTCTCTCTCTCTCTCTCCCCCACTCCCCCCCTCTCTATCTCATGAATAAATAAAATCTTTTTAAAAAATTAACTCATAGAGGTGTCTGGGTGGCAAAGTCAGTTAAGCTTCCAACTTTTGGCTTCAGCTCAGGTTGTGATTTCAGGGTCATGGGTTCAAGACTGTGCCAGGCTCTGTGCTCAGTGCAGAGTCTGCTTAAGATTTTCTCTCCCTCTCCCTCTGTCCCTTGCCCCGCTAAAATCGATCAATCAACCAATTAATCTTTAAAATAACTCATGTATTTGGAACTTTACTTTGATGATTGGCATACAGTAGGAACTCAAGCTTAATTTTTCCAAACAGAAGCCAAGTATCCTAGCCCTATTTGCTAGCATATTTCCCCCTTTGATTTTTTTATTGAGATATAATTGACATGTAATATCATATTAATTTCAAACATACAGCATAATGATTTGATATTTGTATATATTGTGAAATGATCACCACATTAAGTCTAGTTAATGTCACCATAGTTATAAATTATTTTTCTTGTGATGAGAACTTTTAAGATGTACTCCCTTAGCAACTTTCAAATATGTAATACAGTATTATCAGCTATAGTCACCATGCTGTATATTATATCCCCATGATATTTATTTTATAATTGGAAGTTTGTACCCCTTGACCCCCTTCACCTATTTCACCCTCTGATTTTAATTTTTATTTATTTATGATAGTCACAGAGAGAGAAAGAGAGAGAGGCAGAGTCATAGGCAGAGGGAGAAGCAGGCTCCATGCACCGGGAGCCTGATGTGGAATTCGATCCCGGGTCTCCAGGATCGCGCCCTGGGCCAAAGGCAGGCGCCAAACCGCTGCGCCACCCAGGGATCCCCTTATTTTTAATTTTTTTTTAATTTTTATTTATTTATGATAGTCACAGAGAGAGAAAGAGAGAGAGTACCCTCTGATTTTAAATGCTACTTTTATCATACACTAAATAGTTATTTATATTTGGGTCTGTTGGAAGGTTTTAAGTTTTATTTTACTGATATATGCCAAATCTCGATGTTTAATTACTCTGGCTTTATAATAGGTTTTAGTACTTAAAATATCCCCTCATATTTCTTTTTTCCTCCCGAAATTCATTGACTCACCTCTTCCAAAAATCTCTTTTGGATTTTAATGGGACCTGCGTTACATTTATAAATTAATTTGAGAAGAAGTGACATCTTTATAATAATTGCATTTTCTTATCCACAGATGTGGCATGTCTCTTGTGTATTTATCTTTATCTTTTTTAATACAACATGTTTTATTTTTTTGTTTTCAGGATTATTTCAGAAATATTTCTTTCCTTTTTCCATCTTTATTGAGGGAGAATTGACAATTTAAAATTGTATATATTTAAGGTGTATGACTTGATGATTTGATACACATATCCATTGTGAAATGATCATCACAATGAAGGTAATGAACATACACATCACTTCACATAGTTGACATTTTCTTTTTTCTTTTCTTTTCCTTTCTGTTTTTTCTTTTTTTCTCTTCTTTTTGTGATGAGAACATTTAGGGTTTACTCTCAGCAAATTTTAAGTATACAATACAGTATTTTTTAAGTGTAGTCACATTGTTGCACATGCATTTATCTCCTTTTATGTACCTTGGTAAAATTTTGCTCTTTAATTTTTTTGTCAAGTAAATATTGAATACATATTGTTAAGTTTATTCTTGGGTGAAACATATACATGTACACACACATATATATATACACATATATACATTTTTATATACTTATATAGAATTGCTATAATTGGTACTTTGAATGGGATCTTTTTCTACTCATTTTACTTTCAAATGAATTATCGATAGTGAATATTCATTCAGCAAATACTTATTGTCTACTGCATGCCAGTCATTTTGTTAGATACCAAGACTATGCTATGTACCAAACAGACACTGTATATAGTATTAATAAATTCTAAAATATTGATTATATTTCCATTTCTGGGCCAAGTTCTGCTTGGTAATGGAATATTATTTAACATATTGTACTGATGGGTTAGATTTAGTAGTATTCCATTTAGGCTGTAAGTGTATTAATTCCATATAAATAAGTGAGACTAGTCTGGTCTAGCCTGTGGAGGGTATGTGTGTATGTTAGCTTTGTAAAATAAATTGGAAACTTCACCATTATTTCTATAGCATATATAGCTTTGGAATTAATTGTTTCACTCTTATTCCTTGGCAATGACTTGAACAATCATCATGTTCAAGCTGGAAGACTAAAATTGGGCAAATGCCCCAGGTTTCCTGAGTCTCAGACCTTTGAAGAATTTATGGAAACAAGACAGAATGAAGATTTATACAGCAACAAGCCAAATGGCAAGAGATGTATTTCATGCTTTGGTCCTGCCTTTTCTCTGGGGAACTGTGGCCTTGTATGTGCATTTCTCAGAAGGACTGGCTTTCTTTTTCCAGGGAGGACCACCAAGTATGACCCCATTCTAGAGCTTTCCAATACTCTTGGTTGGTGCCAGGCTGGGCTGATGACTGGAGGCAGGGATGACCAATTGGCTTTGTATGGAGTAGAAAACTCCAGTGATGGCAAGCAGGGGGCAAAAAGCAGCATCAAGGCTATTCCTTTCTCATAGAACCTCCCCATAGGAATTGCAGACATCAGACATGAATAAAAGTCCAATGTTGCCCACTTCTTTTTTTTATCCTCTGCATCTTTCTGAATTTGCACAACCGTAGCTAAATCTATCAGACCGGTTCCATGCTTGCTGCAGAGCCCGATGTCAGAGCCAGTTTGTGAGCCCAAAGCCTTGGTTCTGTGATATGATTCCTCCCATAATATTTTTATTTATATCCCTGAATGTGTCTTCCAATTTTCAAATTTAAGCACCACTCCCCTTATCTTCCCTGGCAAAGAATTTTTAAGCACACAGGGTTCCTGAATTTTTTTCCAGTAACTTTTTTTTTTAACTTACTTTTTTTTTTTTTAAAGATTTATTTATTCATGAGAGACACAGAGAGAGAAAGAGAGGCAGAGACACAGGCAGAGGGAGCAGCAGGCTCCATGCAGGGAGCCTGATGCGGGACTCGATCCCGGGACCCCGGGTCACGCCCTGGGCTGCAGGCGGCGCTAAACCGCTGAGCCACCCAGGCTGCCCTTCAGTAACTCTTGTATTGGTTTTCTACCGCCATGTAACAAATTGGCACAATTTAGCAGCTGAAAACAATACTCGTTTGTTATCTTACAGTTCTGTAGTCACAAGTCTGGTGGTACATTCCTTCAGATTCCAAAATGCCCAAATTGAGATATCTGCAAGGCTTTTTTCCTTACTGGAGGCTCTGGAGAAGAATCCTCTAACAAGTTCACTCTGGTGGTTGGTCAAATTCAGTTCCTTATGGTTGTAGGGCTGAGGGTTGTGGTCCTGTTTCCTTTCTGGCCATCAGCCTGGAGCCCTGGGGCCCCTCTCAGCTTCTTAGCTTTCCTGTATTCCTTGTCACATTGCTCCTACGTCTTCCAAGCCAGCAATGGTGTATTGCGCCCATCTCATGCTTCAAATCTGCCTGACTTCTCCTTCTGCCTCATTTCTCCTACTTCCTGTTAGAGAAAGTTCTCTGCTTTTAAAGGCTCACCCAGATCAGCCTGGGCTCACCCAGATCATCCAGAATAATCTCCTTATTTTAAAGTCTGTAACCTTAATTACATTTGCAAAATCCCTTTTGCCACGTTACATAATATGCTCACAGTTTTCAGGGATTAGGACATGGACATCTGTGGGACTGCTATGCTTATCAAAGCTTTCATTTCTTTATTTTCCATACAGGATATTTTAGGATCATCTTTTCCCTTGGAAAGGAAGACAGTTCCATCCTTTTGGAAAAAATAAACTGCCAGTCATCTTCATGCCCCAAACACACACAGACCTCATGCTTTCAGTTTATGACCATAAAGTTATTTGATTCTGGCATCAAACTCAGTAAAATTCATTTGGTGGACTGAGACAGCCAAATATTGACGTACCATTAGGTGGCACTTGATTAGAAAGCTTGCTTCTGTCTGAACTTTCCCAAGGCAGCAATCTGACAAGATGGAAAGAAAACTCTGATGTAAATGGAGCAGAGGGGGGGATGGCATCCTCAGTCATTACATGAAAATCATTAAAGACAAAAACTATTCTAGACTTGAAAGTAATTTGTACACTCAAGCTAACTTTAGAGAGTTTAATTATTACTTAGAAAATGTAAACAGGCTATTTAAAATTTTTTACACATGATGATTTTTAAAAATCCTGGGGTCAAAAAATTACCTCTAATAATTTTTATTGGCAGCAACATTTGTCTTATGCTAATAATGAGCAAATTTCCATGGAGTGCTTATTATATGCAGAGGAGGCATATCATGAGCACTACAATGTCCTACTTACTCTGGCCCATATTTTGCACCAAGCTGTGTTTCTCTGAAATGGTACTATACAACAAAAATATAATTCCAGCCATATATGCAATTTTTCACAGCTTTTGGTTGAAATATAATTTATATGGCATTAGTTTTACGTGTTTAAGGCATATGATTCAATGGTTTTTAGTATATTTATAGAATTGTGCAACCATTACCATATTTTAATTTTAGAACTTTTTCATCATCTCCAAAAGAAAGTTTGTATCCATCAGTAGTCACTTCCCGGTCTCTCCCACCCTTAGGCTTAGGCAACTACTAATTCATTTTCTGATTCTACAGATTTTGCTCTTTTGGACTTTTCATATAAATGGGATCATGTAGCATATGGTGTTCTGTGATGGCTTTTTCACTCATCATAACACTTTTGACATTCATTCCTATTGTACCATGTATTAGTATTTGATTTCTTTTTATGTCTGAATATAATATTCCATTAGGTGGATGTAGCATTCTTATTTACCATTCATCAGTTGATGGACATTTGAGCTGCTGCTGAGTTTTGGTTATTATGATTAATGCTACTATGGAGATTCACGCACAAGTTTCTTTGTGTGGACGTATTTTCATTTCTCTTGGGTGGATATGTAGAAGTGGAATTGCTCAGGTCTGATGATTACTCCATGTTTAGCTTTTTGAGGAACTGCTCCACTTTTGTTATAACAGCTATACCATTTTATATTATCAACACATGTAATTTAAAAAATAGCTTTATTGAGGTGTAAGTGACATACAATGAAATGTACATAAAGTATATGATTTGGTAAGTTTCGGCATATGTATATAGCTGTGAAGCCATCTCATAATCAAGATAACGAGCATATCCATCACTCCGAAATTTCCCTTATGCCTCTTTGAAACCCGTTCTTCCCACTTCCCCCTCCCTATCACCCCATTATTCCCAAGCAACCGGTAAACTGATTTCTGTCATGATGGTTTAGTTTGCATTTTTTTGAATCTTACATAAATGAAATCACACAATATGTACTGATTTGTGTCTGGCTTTTTTCATTGAGCATAATTATTTTAAGATTCATCCTTGTTATTTGAATATATCAATAATTCATTCATATATATGGATGAGTAGTATTCTCTTGTATGTATATACTTCAATTTGTTTATCCATTCACCTATTGATGGACATTTGGATTGTTTCCAGTTTAGGGCTATTATAAACAAAGCTGCTATGAACATTCATGCATAAATCTTTGTATGAATGTGTGCTTTCATTTTTCTCGGGTAAATACCTGAATGCAATGTTTGGATTATGTGGTAGGTATACATTTAATATTTTAAGAAACTTCCAAAATTCTTTCTAAAGTGGTGTTACCATTTTATATCCTGCTAGGAGTATATGAGACGTCTAGTTCCACCACACCCACACCAATACATATATGTTATGGTCAGTTTTAGTTTGATTTGATTTAATTTAACTTAATTCTATTGATTCCAATCAGTGTGAAGAGATACGTCTTGTTTTAATTTGCACTTTATTAACTGAATAAATCTGACAGGTTACATTGTCTAAGTTTAAGGTGTACAACACGTTACTTTCATACATTATATATGACTGCCAATGTCGTGATATTCATATTACATATAGTGCAAATTTATTGTCTATATTCGTTATACTGTGTATTATTAGCTCTCTATGGCTTATTTACTACTCATTACAAGTTTGCGCCCTTAAACATCATCACTCTTTTCTCCTCCCACCCATATGCTGGTAACCACCATTTTACTCTGTTTTTTTTTTTTTAAGATTTTATTTATTTATTCATGAGAGACACAGAGGAAGAGGCAGAGACATAAGCAGAGGGAGAAGCAGGCTCCCAGTGAGGAGTCTGATGCGGAAATCAATCCCAGGACCCCAGGATCACGACCTGAGCCAAAGGCTCAGCTCAACCGCTGAGCCACCCAGGTGCCCTTTTCTAGCTAGATTTAGAATCAAATTGATATGAGACAGATTAACAGGAGAAAATAAAATTTAATAGGCATACCTACAAAGAATCCACACAGACTTGAAAGCCCCTATGCAGTTATCTTTTATTTTATTTTTTATTATTTTTTTAAAGATTTATTTATTTATGACAGACACACACAGAGAGAGAGGCAGACACACAGGCAGAGGGAGAAGCAGGCTCCACGCAGGGAGCCCGACATGGGACTGGATCCAGGGTCTCCAGGATCGCGCCCTGGACCAAAGGCAGGCACCAAACCGCTGAGCCACCCAGGGATCCCCCGTAGTTATCTTTTAAATCAAATAGGTTAAGAGTTACAATAAAAATACATTATCTAAAAAATATTTACCCATGTAGTTACCCTGACCAGCGTTCTTTATTTCTTTGTGTGGATTCAAGCTACTGGCTAGTGTCCTTTCATTTCGGCTGGAAGGACAAAGGGTATTTTTTAGGGCAGTTTGGCCAGCAATGAACACCCCAAACTTGTTTTTCTGGGAATCTCAATTTCACCTCCAGTTCTGAAGGATATTTTTGCTGGATTCTTGGCTAATAGTTTTTGTTTTTTTTTTCTGTCGGCAGTTTGAATATGTCAGCCCACTGCTTTTTTATTTTTAATATATTTTTTTTTTCAGGTCAGCTTTAGGTTCACAGCAAAATTGAATAGAAAGTACAGGGAATTACCATATACTCCCTGCTTCCCCTCCATGCACCATCTCCCCTATGATGAATATTCCACACAGGAGTGGTACATTTTTGCAAATGACGAACCTACATTGACACATCATTATCACCCAACTCTATATATTACATTAGGGCTCACTCTTGGTGTTGTACATTCTGTGGATTTGAATAAGTGTATAATGACATGTATTCATTATTACAATATCATACAGAAACTGTTTCACTATCCTAAATATCCTCTGTGCTCTGCTTATTCATCCCATCGCCCTTCAACCTCTGGCAACCAATAATCTTTAGTTTTTTTAAAGTTTCTTTTTTATTTAAGTAAGCTTACACCCAACATGGGTCTTGAACTCATGACCCTGAGATCAAGAATCGCATGCTCTTCTGACCGAGTCAGCCAGGTGCCCCGTCAACCACTGATCTTTTTATTGTTGCCATAGTTTTGCCTTTTCCAATATGTTATATAATTGGAACCATATAGTTTGTAGCCTTTTCAGATTGGCTTCTCTCCCTTAGTAATATGCATTTAAGCTTCTTGTATATCTTTTTATGGCTTGATAGTTTCTTTCTTTTTAGCACCAAATATTATTCCACTGCCTGGATGTACAAGTTTATTCATTCACCTATTGAAGGACATCTTGGTTGCTTCCGACTTTTGGCAATTATGAATAAAGCTGCTATAAACATCTGTGTGTAGGTTTTAGGATGGGTGTAAGTTTTCAGCTCGTGGGTGGAATACCAAAGACTGTGATTGCTGGGTCAGTATGATAAGAGTATGTTTAGTTTTGTAAGAAATAGCCAAACAATCTTCAAAAGTGGCTGCGCTATTTTGTATTCCCACCAGCAATGAATGAGAGTTCTTGTTGCTCAACGTCCTCAGAAGCATTTTGTGTTTTCCGTATTTTGGGTTTTGGCCTTTATAATAGGTGTGAAGTTGTTTTAATTTGCAATTCCCTGATGATCTGTGATGTTGACCATCTTTTCATATAATTAATTTTCCTTTGTATAACTTTGGTAGGATGTCTGTTCAGGTCTTGGGCCTACTCTTAACCAAGCTGTTGTTTTCTTATTGTTGAGTTTTTTTTTTTTTTAAGATTTTATTTATTTATTCATGAGAGACACACAGAGAGAGAGAGAGAGGCAGAGACACAGGCAGAGGGAGAAGCAGGCTCCATGCAGGGAGGCCAACGCAGGACTTGACCCCAGATCTCCAGGATCACACCCTGAGCCAAAGGCAGGCGCTAAACTGCTGAGCCACCCAGGGATTCTCCCCTCCCCCCACCGTGGCTTATATTTTCATTTTCTTGACCCATTATCTTTCGGCTTTCCTGAATCCTTTTTTTTTTAAATTTTATTTATTTATTTGTTTGTTTGTCTGTTTACTTATTTGAGATAGAGAGAAAGAGAGCCAGCATGAGCAGGAGGAGGCAGAGGGAGAAGCAGACTCCCCGCCCAACAGGGAGCCCAACTCAGGGCTCAATCCCAGGACCCCAGGACCATGACCCAAGCTGAAGGGAGACTCTCAACTGACTGAACCACCCAGGCACCCTAGCTTTCCTGATTTCTTCTTTCTTCTTCTTCTTCTTCTTCTTCTTCTTCTTCTTTTTAAAGATTTTTGTTTATTTATTCATGAGAGACACAGAGAAAGAGAAAGGCAGAGACACAGGCAGAGGGAGAGCTTTCCTGATTTCTGATGAGAAATCCGTTGTTAACCTTACTGAGGATTCCTGGTATGTGAGAGTCTCTTCTTTTATTGCTGCTTTCAAGATTCTTTGTCTTTGTCCTTTGGCAGTTTGATTTAATATGTTTGATTGCAAATCTCTTTGAATTTATCCTACTTGGAGTTTGTGGATCTTCCTGGACAGGTAGATTTATGTTTGTTGTCAAATTTGGGAATATTTCAGCCATTACTTCTTCACATATTCTTTCTCTCTTCTCCTCTTTTGGGATTCCTATTATGAGTATAGTGGTATGTTTGATGGTGTACCATGGGGCTTCATTTGTCTTCTTACTCTTTAGGTTCCTCAGATAATCTCAATTGGCCTAACTTCAAGTCTCTGATTTTTTCTTCTGCCTTGTCAAATGCACTGCTGAACCCCTCTAGTGATTTCATTTCAGTCATTGTAATTTTTAATTTCAGAGTATCTATATTTTTTTTAAGTTTTTTTTTTTTTTTAAAGATTTTATTTGGGACGCCTGGGTGGCTCAGTGGTTGAGCATCTGCCTTCCAGCTCAGGGCGTGATGCTGGAGTCCTGGGGATCGAGTCCTACATCAGGCTCCCTGCGTGGAGCCTGCTTCTCCCTCTGCCTGTGTCTTTCTCTCTCTCTGTGTGTCTCTCATGAATAAATAAAATCTTAAAAAAAAAGATTGTATTTATTTATTCATGAGAGACACACAGAGAGAGAGAGAGAGAGGCAGAGAGGCAGAGACATGGGCAGAGGGAGAAGCAGGCTCCATGCAGGGAGCCTGATGTGGGACTCGATCCCGGGTCTCTGGGATTACGCCCTGGGCCAAAGGTGGTGCTAAACCACTGAGCCACCCGGGCTGCCTAATTTTTTTAAGATTTTATGTTTAAGTTATCTCTATACCCAATGTGGTGTTTTTAACTCACAACCCCAATATCAAGAGTCACATGCTTTATAGACTGAGCCAACCAGGTGCCCCTATTTGATTCCTTTTTATATTTTCTATCTCCCTATTGATATTCTCTATTTGGAAAGACATTATGCTTTCCTTTAGACATGTTTTCTTTTAGCTGTTTGAACATGTTTAAACTGGTGATTTAAAGTCTTTGTCCATTAAGTCTTATGTTTGGGCTTCCTCAGAGACAGTTTTATATTGGTTGCTTTTTTTCTATGTATAGGCCAATACTTTCTTCTTCTTTCTTGCATTCCTTTGAGTGTGGAAGATGGGAGTAGGGCAAGGTAAAATGCCATGTAGCTCAACATTATCAAGATGTAGCCATTTAATTTTTTTTTTAATTTGAGTAGAGTATGCAGCCATTTGTCTTGTGCTCCCAAGTTGCTTCAAGTTTTTTTTTATTACTGTTCAAAATTCTGAAAAAGTTGATTCTCATAGTTTTTGCTAGTTTTTAGTTGCTCTTATAGAGAGGTAGACTTATGGCATTCCTTTCTCAGTTATTTTCCCTGATGCCTCTCTTCTAAATCTTTAAAATTTAGCTTACTTTATACTTGCAGCACTACTCTTCCCATTTGCCACATTTCAGGTTCTCAATAGCCACATGAGGCTAGTAGCTACCATACTGGGTAGAGCAGGCCTATAAGAATATAATCACATACTTATTTTAAAAATATAGATGAGAAACAAGGTCTCTAATCTAGCTGCTTTCTTGTACCTGGGACAGGATGATTTCATGGCAAGGTAAGTAGGTACTCTATGAACCATAGGTACCAAATAATAATAACCACCATTTCTTATTAAGTACATTTCTTAATGCTCAATAACATTTGAAGACTTATACATATTAACACTTTTATTCTTTATAAAACCTAATGCGGTAGGTATTATTGCACTTTAAAGATTCAGAAAGCAAAGGACCAATAAGTTAAGCGACTTACCCAATGTCTCACAGCTAAAAAGTGGCAGCGTCAGGATTCAAACCTTGAATGTCTGGTTTAAGCCCATGCTGTTAACCACCACTCTATGCTACTTAGCAGACCTTAAAGAAGGAAATCAGAGAAAATTATTTTGACCAAATGAGGGCGGAGTGGGGAAGAAACACCACTATATAGAATATTAAAAACATAATACAGTCCAAAACACACTTGCAAGAAAAAAAACCTTGCATTTTTATTGTGTGCTATATACTTACATCTAGCACATTACTTGACATTTAAGTGGTGAATGTTTGCTAAACGAATGAATGACTCCTGCATATTTATACATTGTACTAGGTCTTCCAAAATGTCTCATGCAAAGTCATTTTAAAGAGCGGAAACTGAAGCTCAGCAAGGTGTAATAATTTTCCCCCTTAGTTGCTAATTAGTGCAGGGATTAAATTAGAGCCTGGTTCTCAAATTCTGGCCACATTATAGATTTTCCTTTTTTTAAAATTTTTATTTATTTATGATAGTCACACACACACAGAGAGAGAGGCAGAGACATAGGCAGAGGGAGAAGCAGGCTCCATGCCCCGGGAGCCCGACGTGGGATTCGATCCTGGGTCTCCAGGATCGTGCCCTGGGCCAAAGGCAGGTGCTAAACCGCTGCACCACCCAGGGATCCCAGATTTTCCTGACATAGGAAAAGATCAAGAAGTCACAAAGGATAAAAGATTGCACCATATCACACAATCATGCTTCATTTATGTGCATATAGATTATGTAGTTTGGATGGGAAGAGAAGGTGGTCCAGCTGTCATACCCTGGGTACCCTTTTCTCTTGCCAACTCAGGGAACAGACTTTTAAGAATGAAGATAAATAGGAAAGAAAAGAGGGTTCTATCATAGAGAATGTGATCCAAAATATAGGCAGATAATATAAACAATTATAGCTGTCCTGGCAGCTAAAATGTTTGGTGACTTTGCCATCCCCAAGTCTCTAACTCACCACAGGGATCTGGAGAAATGAGAGAGGCCTTCAATGAGCAAACATTTATTCAGCATCTACTCTGTGGCAGTGGATAGTCCTACCTTAGAAGAAGGCATATACTAGCAACTAACCTGGGGGTTTATTTTTTATTTTTTTTGAGATTTTATTTGTTCATGAGAGACACAGAGACAGAGCCAGAGACACAGGCAGAGGGAGAAGCAGGCTCCATGCAGGGAGCCTGACTTTGGACTCGATCCTGGGTCTCCAGGATCACACCCTGGACCCAAGGCGGGCTAAACCGCTGAGCCACCTGGGCGTCCTAACCTGGAGGTTTCAAGAAAACTTTTTTTTATTTAAAAAAATATTTTATTTATTAATTCATGAGAAACACAGAGAGAGAGGCAGAGACACAGGCAGAGAGAGAGAAGCAGGTTCCATCTAGGGAGCCTGATGTGGGACTTGATCCTGGGTCTCCAGGATCAGCCCTGGCTGAAGACAGGCGCCAAACCGCTGAGCCACCCAGGCATCCCTAGAGAAAACTTTTTAGAGGACCTGACTTTTGGATTAGATCTACAGCTGAGATCTTGTAGAAGACAAACAGTAATCCAGACAGAGGCATGAGCATAGTTATATGTTTGGGCTGGAGTGAAGGGTTACAAGGAGGGATAGCAGTAGGAAGGCTGTTAAAGTGGTTAAGTGGTAGATAGTCAAAGAGGGTGGAGGCTTCTTGACACTGAAGGGGGCAGAGGGTTTTAAACAGATGAGGCAAACAACCAAAACATTTACAACCATTCATTCTGTGTTTTACTTTCAGTACAGTATTCAAACATTACATGAGCTATTCAACTTTATTATAAAATATGCTTTGTGTTAGATGATTTTGCCCAACTCTAGCTAATGTAAGTATTCTGAGTACATTGAAGGTAGGTGAGGTTAAGCTATGATGTTCAATAGGTTAGGTGTATTACATGCATTTTCAACTTAAAATGCATTTTAAGTTGTAAGTAAAATATTTCCAACTTTTGATGGGTTTATTAGGATGTGATCCCATCATAACTTGAGGAAGATTTTGTATTATGTTCTGTTTTATCTTCTTCCTGAGATGCTGCTATTGATCAAGTTTCATAGGTTTTCCTAAATACTTTATATTTTTTCCAATTAGGAAAAATTCCAACCACACAGAAATGTTGAAAAGCAAACACGTATTTACAACCTACATTCTACAAAATTTAACATTTTGGTGTACTTGCTATATATCTCTTCATCCCTCTTTCCATTCATCTTATTTTTTGCTGCACTCCACTGTAAGTTGAAGACATCAAGGCACTTCATCTCTGTTTTTTATGTATATCATTAATGATAAACTAGAGTTCATTATTTGAGTTTTTTGTATGTGTGATTAAACAATCATGGAACTTAAGTAGGACATTCTCCAAGTTTTGACAAATGCATACACCTGTGTATCCCCTATTATGACATGGAAACTCACTGTCAGGTAAAATGCCCTTCATCTCCCTTCCCAGTTTCCACTTCTCTCTCCCACAAAGCCAATCTTTGGTCTGATTTTTTCACTATAGGTTTGTTTTTGCCTGTTCTAGAACTTTATATGGAATCTTACAGTTTGTGCTCTTTCATGTCTGGCTTCTTTCACTCAATAAAATGTTTTTGAGATTGATTCATGTTGTTTTGTCAGTAATTTCTTTCTTTTGCTGAGTATTATTCCATTGTTTGAATATACCACAGTTTTTATCTATTCTCCTGCTGTTGGACAACTACCCTGTTTCCAGTTTTTGGCAACAATGAATAAAACTGCTATAAATAGTCTAATACAAGTCTTTTTGTGGACATATGCTTTCATTTCTCTTGGGTAAATACCAGAGTGGAATGGTTGGCTCAAAGAATAGGTGTGTTTAATTTTATTAGAAACTTCCAGGCCTTTTTCCAAAATGGTTGTTCCATTTTACACTTCCACTAGCAATGTTGCTTCACATCCTAACATTTGGTGTTGTCATTTAAATTTTAGTCATTCTACTACAGAACTCATTGAAATTTTAATGTTCATTTCTCTATGACTAATGATGCTACATACTTTATCATGAGCTTATTGGCCATTCATATATTTTCTTTTGTAAGGTCATCTGTCTTTTCATTGTTGTAAAAGTTTTTAATATAGTCTAAAATATAAGTTCTTTGTCGAAATGTATGTGCTGTGAATACTTTATCCTGGCCTGTGGCTTGTTTATTCATATTCTTAATGATGTCCTGATGAACAAAAAAATTTTTTTCGAGTTCATTTTATCAGTATTTTTTTCTTTTGTGGTAAGTGCTTTCAAAGCCCTCTCCAAGAAACTTTTGCCTATACTCAAGTTGTGAAAATATTCTCATATATCTTCTTCTAATAGCAGAATACTTTGGCTTTTATGTTATGGCCATGATCCATCTCTTTTATGTATGGTGTGAGGTAAGGTTCATTTTTTTTTTCTTATATAGATATTTAATTGTTACAGTGTTGTCTATTGAAAAGACTTTCCTTTCCCCACTAGATTGCTTTGGTACCTTTGAAAGATATCAAACTGCTTTTCATATTTAAATTTATTTAGCCATTTATAAAATGTTTTTACATATGCATTCTCTTAACATCCTCTCACTAGGGGTGGATAGGTTTTCCTCCTTTTACAGTTGAGAAAACCAAGGCTCAGAGGAGTTCAAGAACTTGTCCAAGGAGATACAAAGCTGAGGACTAGAACATAGAACTACTACTGAATCATTAAAAGAAGTTTACATTTTAAACCTACTTTATCTAATGGAATTATTACTAAATGGACACTTTTCTGAAGGTGATATAGTAACATAAATGAATAAGTGCCTATCTTTTTTTAAAGGTTTTATTTATTTATTCATGAGAGACACACAGAGAGGCAGAGACACAGGCAGAGGGAGAAGTAGGCTCCATGTAGGGAGCCTGATGTGGGACTCGATTCTGGGACTCCAGGATCACACCCTGGGCCAAAGGCAGGGACTCAATTGCTGAGCCACCCAGAGATCCCCATACGTGCCTATTTTTATATTTCAACACTGGTGGTAGTTTCAGACCGCCAGCCAAACACATGCTTCCTTTGTAGCTTGTGTCTAAAACAATCTTTCCATTATGCATGTTTGTTTCAGAAGGGTAAAAAATTACAATACTTGCTTTGCAAAACTTGGTAAGAATAATAGCTTTTAGGTAAAGTTGCTTTGACTTTAGTTAAGATAAAAAATGTATTTCCCTTACCCTGATCTAAAAAAAAGTCTTAACTTTGATTTTTTCAGAGAAATAAAGCAGTATTTAAAGGTACATCAGGTCGCCTGTATGGCTCAGTTAAGCGTCTGCCTTTGGCTCAGTTTGTGAACCCAGGCTCCTGGGACTGAGTCTCACACTGGGCCTCTCTGCTCTGCAGGGA
The DNA here is from genome assembly GCF_905146905.1 of Nyctereutes procyonoides. Lineage (NCBI taxonomy): Eukaryota > Metazoa > Chordata > Mammalia > Carnivora > Canidae > Nyctereutes > Nyctereutes procyonoides. The sequence continues at coordinate 63,108,588 of NW_026575046.1, forward strand.
GCCTACCTCTCCCTCTCCCTCTGCCTTCCTTTTTCTCTCCGAGTAAATAAATAAAATCTTACAAAAAAGATAGAAAAATAAGAAAACACAATAGCTACTCTTGCTTTTTAAAATTTCTCTCCTACTTCGTAATATACTCAAGCACCCAGCTTGTCTTCGTTTTTTGTTTTTTTAAACATTTTTATTTATTCATTCATGAAAGACACAGAGAGAGAGAGGGAGAAACACAAGTAGAGAGAGAAGCAGGCTCCATGTAGGGAGCCTGATGTGGGACTCGATCCAGGGACTCCAGGATCACGCCCTGGACTGAAGGCAGATGCTCAACCGCTGAGCCACTCAGGTATCCCACCTTTTTCTTTTTCTAAAAAAAGATTTTATTTACTTATTTATTTATTTACTTATTTATTTATTTGAGAGAGAGAGAGAGAAAGAGAGAGAGAGAACGTGTGTAAGTCGGGGGAGGAGAAGAGGAGGGAGAGAGAGGAGGAAAGAATCTCGAGCAGACTCTGCATGGAGCCTGATGTGGGGCTCAATGCTGGGCTTGATCTCACAACCCTGAAATCACGACCCAAACCGAAACCAAGAGTCTCACACTTAACCGACTGAGGCACCCAGGTACCTCATCTTTTTCTTACTCAACAATAATATTTATAATGATAAAAATAGCAGGTACTTATTAAGCACTTACTAGGCATGTAGCTAGCATTATATACTTGGTATTCTCTCTCAAGTCATCTCAACAATCTTGTACTATCCCATTTTATAGAAGGGAAGATAAAAGAGGTTGAGTAATTTGCCCCAGGGTATATAAAGATAATTAAATCTGACTCAAGAGGTTCTATTATGCAATTCTGTCTCCCTAAAACAGTGACTCATTGCCTCAAATACTAAGTTATTTTTCAATGTATTATGTTGTTCTTTCTATCACCATCAATGAATTAGATATCATTTCAGGGCCCAATATTAAATAATGATCTTATTTCCTTAGTTTATTGAGCACAGGGCAAAGACAGAAAAAATTCCCATATGACAAGTTTTTTATTTGTATCAAATCACAGAGTATCATAGGTAAATATAAGATTATAATTTGAATATCATAACATAATTTGGCAAACTATTTAATTATCCAAAGTTTATTACATGTTTGAGTATGTGCTAAAGAGATTATTTGGCATAACTTGGCAAGATATATATTTCCGTACCTTATTTGACCATTTATTATTTATATATGTGGTACACATATATGTATGTATACATATACACACATACATATATACATACACACAATCCTAAATTAAATATACTTGTATAAAAAGCTAAAGATCGATGTGTTAGCATTAATTCCTGTTTAAAAATCTATTATATTAAATTGCATCTGCATTCAAAGCAGAAATGTAAAAAAACTGATCAATTTGCTAAATACACATGAATTTACAAAGTAATTGAAAATGAAATAAAAATTTCCATTGAAATGCTGTATTCCTGTTTAATCAACATTTAAGTAGCACTATCAAACCACGGAAATAGACATTATTTTTTTAGGTTGTTGAGAGAATAAAGATTCTACTGAGCATTACTATACTCCCTAAATTAAGAATGAATATTATTATAGTAGGAAAAGATGGCAGATAATTTTCTTCTTTATTAATATGGGAATTCTCAGGAAGCAATCAGAGCACTGTCTGTACTCCTGGGCTTGGGTTTCCTGCTTTTCTGTCAGTGGAAGTCTGGCTTCTCAGGAAAAGTACAGCCAGTCCGCCTAATTATGACGCTTGCTGCATAGTGACCAGCACGGATGCATTCAGTGAGGGGCTTGTCAGAGACCAGTTGAGACAGAAAACCTGAAACACAGACAAAAGGGAAGAACATGAATATTGCGTAACGGCATCAGAAATATCATACTGAGTCAGGCCAAAAAAAGGTCTATGTACCTATCCCTTTCTTCAGTGTTGATATTAAATGTTAAACCTCAAGTGTTAGAGAGTTCTTCCTCCAAACATCATGAGCTTCCCCAATATATATTTTTAAAGATTTTATTCGTTTATTTATGAAAGACGCACACAGAGAGAGGCAGAGACATAGGCAGAGGGAGAAGCAGGCTACCCACGGTAAGCCTCATGCAGGACTCGATCCTAGGACCCCGGGATCACAACCTGAGCCAAAGGGAGACGCTCAACCACCGAGCCACCCAGGCGTCCCATTCCCTCAATATTTCTTTTAAGAGCTCAAGTTGGGACAGGACCACTCACCATCAGTCATTCTAATCTTTGTACACCTAAAACATCACCACACTTTCCTTCAGTTTTGAGATAAAGAGGTTCTGAGTAGGAAGTACTGGCCAAATAATATTACCTTGGGTCTTTACAGTTGAGACAGTAAATCCATCTCTCTGGATTCCTTATGTGCTGTTATTCCTAGCATATTGCTTTTGGACAAAATTCTATCATCTGGATGTCTCTCCAAGTACAGATTTAAGAACTGAAGAGTTACAAAGGATCTTACATCTCCCTTTTACTCCCAGAAGCAACAGTGAAATGATTTCTATAGTCAAACACCATGGACCAACTTGACATTAAAATAAGTGTGATAAAGCAGAAAATAGTGTTGAGGACTTCTATTTTTGACCAAGAGGAAATAAAAAGAGCCACATTTACCCTTTCTCCAGAAACAACTAAAATAAGGACAAAATATATGAAACAAAGATTTTCAAATACTGTAAAAGATCCATGAAAGAAGGAAAATAAACAGGATAAACTGTAAAACTGATGTACTTTTCCCCTTAGAGAGTTACCAGGCTACAACACAAGGAGCAACAACCTAGGCAGAGCTCGACAGTCTCACTGAGTTGAAAAGGTGGATTTGGGAGTCTAAGTAGAACAAAATTAAACATGTAGGCAGAATGATCAGTAAAAAAAGAGACAAGACATAAATTACCAGTATTAGGAATAAGAGAGGTGATGTCACTATAGAATCTATATACACTAAAAGAATAATAAAGAAACACTAACAACTTAATGCCAATAGATTTGCCAAGTTAGACGAATTGGACAAATTCCTGGAAAGACACAAACTATCAAAGCTAAAGCTCAGAAAGAAACAGATAGCCTGATTAGCCTGGTATCTATTTTTTTTTATAAAGATTTTTATTTATTTATTCATAGAGACACAGCTAGAGAGAGAGAGGCAGAGACACAGGCAGGGGGAGAAGCAGGCACCATGCAGGGAGCCCGATGCGGGACTCGATCCCGGGTCTCCAGGATCATGCTCCGGGCTCCAGGCGGCGCTAAACCACTGTGCCACCGGGGATGCCCGCCTGGTATCTATTAAATATATTGATTCTATACTTAAAAAGCTTCCCATAAAGACAATTCCAGGTCCAGATGGTGTCACTGGTGACTTCTACCAAATATTTATGGAATAAAAATAATATCAATATCATTTTTTTGTAGTTTTATGGTTTTATTAACACAAATATGACACACACATAAGCTGTTTATTCATTTTCTTCGCTACGCAGCCTGGCATTGGGATTGGTGACTCTGATGGCCAGCTAGGCTGCTCTTTCCACAATGGCTTTGCGGTTCTTGGAGGATACATTGTGAGCAATCTCTGCACAATAAGATTTGTTGCACATCAGCAGCACTTCAAGCTCCTTGACATTGTGGACTAGGAACTTCCGGAAGCCACTGGGCAGCATGTGCTTTGTTTTCTTGTTGCTCCCGTAACCAATGTTGGGCATCAAGATTTGGCCCTTGAATACAGTAACCTCTTCAGAAAACTGAAAACTGAAAATACTTCCCAAATTATTCCTTGAGGCCAGTATTACTCTGATACAAAAAAATGCAAATATTTTAAAGAAAATTTTAGCAAGTCAAATCCAATAGTATATTAAAAGAGATAAAAAAGAGAGATAATAAATTATTATCAAGTAGGGTTTATTCTAGGAATGCAAGGTTGGCTTAACATCTGAAAATTGGGATCCCTGGGTGGCGCAGCGGTTTGGTGCCTGCCTTTGGCCCAGGGCGCGATCCTGGAGACCCGGGATCGAATCCCACGTCGGGCTCCCGGTGCACGGAGCCTGCTTCTCCCTCTGCCTGTGTCTCTACCTCTCTCTCTCTCTCTCTCTCTCTCTCTCTCTCTCTCTCTCTGTGACTATCAAAAATAAATAAAAAAAATTTAAAAAAAAATCTGAAAATTAATCCGTGTAATTTACTATAAATAACAAAACCATAAGATCACTTAATATAAAGAAAATGCATTTGGCAAAATTCAACATACATTTCTTTCTTTCTTTTTTTTTTTTTTTTAAAGATTGTATTTATTTATTCATGAGAGACAGACAGAGAGAGAGAGGCAGAGACATAGGCAGAGAGAGGCAGACTCCATGCAGGGAGCCCGATGTGGGACTTGATCCCAGGTCTCCAGGATCTCGCCCTGGGCCTGAAGGTGGCGCTAAACCACTGAGCCACCCAGGCTGCCCTCAACATACATTTCTAATGACAATTTTCAGCAACCTAGAATAGAAAGGAACTTCCTCAACCTGATAAAGGGCATTAAGGGAGGGACACCTGGGTGGCTCAGTGATTGAGCTTCTGCCTTTGGCTCAGGGTGTGATCCTGGAATCTCCGGATCGAGTCCCACATCAGGCTCCCTGCGTAGAGCCTGCTTCTCCCTCTGCCTGTGTCTCTGCCTCTCTCTCTCTGTGTCTTTCATGAATGAATAAATAAAAATGTTTTTTAAAAAAAAGGGCACTAAGGGAAAAAACTTGACAGCTAAAACGGTGTATAATGTGGGATGCCTGGGTGGCTCAGTGGTTGAGCGCCTGCCTTTGGCTTAGGCGTGATCCTGGGGTCCTGGGATTGAGTCCCACATTGGTCTTCCTGAATGGAGCCTGCTTCTCTCTCTACCTATATCTCTCCCTCTCTCTCGCTGTGTCTCTCATGAATAAATAAACTTTTAAAAAATGATGGATGATGTAATGTTTTCCCCTTAAGATCAAGAACAAGAGAAAAAATGTTTGTTCTTAAAATTGTGTACTGGACACTTTAGCCAGTGCAATAAGGCAAACAAAATAAATAAATAAAAAGTATCAATTGCTCACTTTGGTAGCACATATACTAAAAATTGGAATAATATAGAGAAGATTAGCATGGCCCTTGCACAAGGATGACAAATTTGTGAAGTGCCTCATATTTTAAAGAAGGGCATCAAGATGGAGAAAGAGGTAAAGCTGTCTTTATTTGCAGATGGCATGATTGTCTATAGTTTTCAATAGCTCCCCCACCACCCCAAGACATCTGGCAATGTCTGGTAATTTTTGGTGTTCACAACTGGGGCAGAAGGTGCTACTGGCATCTAGTGAGTAGAGTGATGGATGCTGCTAAATATCTTACAATGCCTATGATCTGAGATTGAGAAATTACTGGTCTTTAGAGAATATCCTACAGATTCTAGAAAAAAGTTACTAGAACAAGGACGTGATTTTAGTGAAGTTGCAGGATACAAAAATCAACTGAATTTCCATACTATATATACATCATGCTGTGTGTGTATATAGTAACTGTATATACTAGCAACAGTTAGAAATTGATATTAAAAATATCTTTTACCACACTGTCAAATATGTGTAATACTTGATAAAAGTATTAGACCTGCACACTGATGATGACAAAACAATGCTGAAAAAAGTAAAAGAAACCTACAAAAATGGAGAGATATCAAGTGTTCACAGATCAGAAGATTCAATATCGTTAATAGCTCTAAGAAAATTTTCAATGGATTTAATGTAATACCAATCAAGTCCCAGCAGGGTTTTCTTATAGAAACTGACAAGCTGATTCTAATATTTATGTGTAAATGCAAAAGACTAAGATTAGTCAAATACACCTTTGAAAAACAAGACTACCTGAGTTAAAACTTATTGTAGGGCAGTCGGGGTGGCTCAGTGGTTTAGCACCACCTTCAGCCCAGGGAGTGATCCTGGAGACACAGGATCGAGTCCCACGTCAGGCTCCCTGCATGAAGCCTGCTTCTCCCTCTGCCTGTGTCTCTGCTCCACCCTCCCCCCATCTCTCATGATAAATAAATAAATAAATCTTAAAAAAAAACTTATTGCAGAACTAAAATAATCAAGACACTATGCTATTGGCATAAAGAGAGCCCAGAAATAAACCTATCGTCAATTAATTTTTGACAAAAGTATAAAAATAATCCAGTGGAGAAAAGATAATCTTTCAAACAAATGGTATTAGAACAAATGGCATATTTGAAAAAGCAAACAAACGACTTCAACCCTTACCTCATATCACCTACAAAAATTTACTTGAAATGGATCTAGACTTAAATGTAAGAGCTAAAACTATAAAATTCTGAGAAGAAAACAGAAAATCTTAATGATTTTGAATTTGCCAAAAATCTTTTAAGACATAAAAAGTACAAGCTTTTCTAAAGAAAAAAAAATAACTGGACTCTGCCAAATTAAATACATCTACACTTCAATAACAAGAAACAACCCATTTAAAAATGGGTTCAAAAGTGCTGAAACTAATATTTTAGCAAAAAAGGTAAACAAATGCCAAATAAACTCATGAAAAGATGTTCAACACCATTAGTCATTAGGAAATGTAAATTTAAATCACAATCAGATACTACTGTCAACCCATTAGAATGGCTAAAATTAAGAAGACTAACCAATACAAGTGTTGACAAGGGTGTGGGTCATTTGGAACTCTCATCTGATAGTGGGAACATAAAATGATAATACCACTTTGAAAACTGTATGTCAGTGTCTTAAAAACATAGATTTACCATATAATTCAGTTATTCTAGTTCTAGGCATTTAACTCAAAGTAAATGAAAGCATACATTCACCCCAAAGATTTGTAGTGAATGTTCACAGCAGCTTTATTTGTAACAGCCCCAAACCGGAAATGATCCAAATGTGGAAAAGAGGCAGGAAGGCAGGATTGCAAAATAGCATCGGAGTAGTGGATATGTCTACCGTGCTGGTTTCATGGATGTATGACTATGTTAACAATGGTAAAATTGTACACTTTAAATATGTGCAGTTCATTGTATATCAATTATAGTACAATAAAACTGTAAAAGGAGAAAAAGGGGAAAAAGTGTTGTAGTTACAAATAAGACAGGTCAAGGACAGAAGAATCTGGGGCTACTTTCCCTCGAAGGGAAACGTGAACTGCTTAGCAGTACGCACATACTCAGAAGAACAGATAATGAGAAACTGTTCTGTAGCCAGACTTCCCTGGCCCTGGCAGCCTGATGGGGGTGAAGATTAATTGAGAAGCTGTGGTATAATGACCTGCAGAGAACATTATAAGAGATTTACGTCTTCTCTTCTCTACCATTCTGACCACACAAGCTTTTTCCCTGTCAAATTTGGGGAATGCTCTGTATCTAGTAAAATAAGTATTCCCAACCAAAGAATAAAATTAATTTGGTTAATGGAGTGATATATTTTGAAGACATTTGCTTAGAATGTGAAATCACTCCCTCAAGAGGTTTAGTAAGAGCATTTTATCATTGAGTTTTCAGGTAACAGTCAAAGGTCAATATTAACTTTCAGCCAAACTGTGAGACTAAAAATGCTCAGCCCACACAGTGAATGGAGCAGACGCCAAATTCAGACTCAGATCAACTTACAATGGAAACACATCTATGAGGAGCCTTATAAGCAACATCTGTTTTCCTCATTCCTTCTGGTATGATCTTTGTGAGAAAAAGAAAAGCTTATGTTTATGAAATATTTTTGTGAAGCATAAGTACCAGCATCCTCTTTCTAAGAGAAGAGCTAGCTGATGACTGAAGTGAAGTACTCTGAAGAGACATTTGCTTTGACAAGTGGCAAGCCTGAATGCAGAAAAAAGCTAAGACCTTTGCCCCAGGTGAATAATAATTTTTAATAATCTATTTTGAAAAACCAACCAAGACAAACTATAGATGTAATATAATCAATTGTAAGTGGAACCTTCATAAAGAAGCTGATGGGAATCTTAAAAGTTGTGTAAAAGTGGTTTAAACAAAGGGAGGTTATATTTTAAGAATCATAAAGAATCCCATGATAACATGAATAAACATTCTAAGGTTAATTCTTTATTGTGTAAAAAATATATAACCTAATTTACCATTTTAACCATTTTTAAGTGAACAATTTATAGCATTAAGATCATTTTACAAAGTTGTGTAATTATCGCTTCTATCGATTTCCAGAACTTTTTCATCACTTCAACAGAAACTCTATATTCTTTAAACAATACCTTTCTATTCCTCTACACTTCTGGCCCCTGGCAACTGCTACTCTATTTCCTGTCTCTATGAATTTGCCTGTTCTAGGTACCTCATGTAAGGAGGATCATACAATATTTGTCCTTTTGTGTCTGGCTTATTTGACTTACTGGAAATGTTTCCCAAAACAATTTTTTTAAGTTAGAATTTTTAATTATTAACTGACCTAAAGTGTATTTTAAATAAAACCCTTTATTTGGAAATAATTTCAAATTTATAGAAAAGTCACAAGAATTAAAATAATGTGAAAAATACCCATATATCCTTTACCCAGATGCACTTACTGTTAACATTTTGCTCCTTTAGTGCACATATACTCTCTCTTTATACAGGTTTTGCCCTGAACTATTTGAGAGCAAGTTGCATGTATCATTCCTCTTTACTTCTAAATACAATGTTTCTTTCCTGAGAATAAGGCTATTCTCCTACATAATCACAGTTAACTTTATTTTTTTTAAATTTTTTATTTTATTTTATTTATTTATGATAGGCACACACAGTGAGAGAGAGAGAGGCAGAGACATAGGCAGAGGGAGAAGCAGGCTCCATGCACCGGGAGCCCGACGTGGGATTCGATCCTGGGTCTCCAGGATTGCGCCCTGGGCCAAAGGCAGGCGCTAAACCGCTGTGCCACTCAGGGATCCCAGTTATTAACTTTAGTAACACTGTTAGAATACTGTTGTCTAATCTTACTCCCATATCCCAGTTTTATCAATGTTCGTTATAGCACTTTTTCCCCCTTCTAAGATAGAATGTAATGTAGGATTTGTTATGTTTTTGGTCTTTTATTAATATTGAGCATTTCCTCGGACTTTCTTTGACTTTTGTGACAGGGACATTTTTGAAGCATATAGTCTTTCCCTACTTCCTATTTAACAGAGTGATTCTAATTTTGGGTTTGTCTATTTCCTCGTGATTTAAAAAAAATACAGTTTATTTATTTATTTTATTCATGAGAGACACAGAGAGAGGCAGACACAAAGGCAGAGGGAAAGCAGGCTCCACACGGGGAGCCTGATGTGGGACTCGATCTCAGGATCCCGGGATCATGACCTGAGCTGAAGGCAGATGCCCAACCACTGAGCCACCCAGGTGTCCTGATCTTCCTCTATTTTTAAAAGGTATTTGCATTTTGGGGATATTATTCTAATAAAGTATTTTTTAGGTATGTATTTAATATATAGAAATGCTATGTCAGCATGGAAACAAAGTGATTATTCACAGCTTAGTCAATGAATGTGGTGAATTTTAAAGAGTGTGGTTAGCACACACTACAGCAGATAAGTATGGCTTACAGATACATATCAAAAAAGTTTGCTTTCTTTTAGTAAAGATTGTGGGTCTATCAGGAGTTCAACAAGAAAAATCTTAAATGACTGACTTGGCATATGTGTTCTACATGAAAAAGTTCCCTAGGAACCCTCTTTTGTTGATGGTTCTTTTCCTGTTCTTATGGTCCTCATCAATACATTATGTTGAAATCGAAGGATAACATTCTGCATATATGCCTTTCAACATAGTCAAGAGAACGGAAACAGGAGGTATAACACTGGAGAACAAGAAACATCAACATAGGTTTCCAGTCAGGAACTCATATGCTGAGCCAGTTGTTGCCTTTCTACTTTGGTTCTTTTTCTGTGGGATCTGTGTAACTCCTTTCTAATCCTTCTGCTGATAGGCTTATCCCACAGCTCCTCTGACTTTTCTGAAATTTAGGTCATGTCATGGACCTTAGGTCTCAAGCTGTTGAGGCAGATGGTGGGTTAAGGCTTCTCACTGACAATGAATTTGGTTCCTAGGGCTAGTACTGGCTGGCTCTGAATCTTGAAACAATCACAGATCCAGAACTATCAGAATGAACCTCTGTCCCTGAGCAATTAGTATAGCTTATTACCTTCTGGTTTCTTTTTTTCAAGACTTTATTTACTTATCTGACAGAGAGAGAGAAAGAGAGAGAGAGAAAGAGAGAGAGAGAAAGAGAGAGAGAGAAAGAGCGTGAGCGCACAAGCCGTGGGAGCAGCAGGAAGAGGGAGAGGGAGAAGCAGACTCCCCACTGAGCAGGAAGCCTTATGTGGGACTCGATCCCAGGACTCTGGGGTCATGACTTGAGCTAAAGGCAGCCACTTAAGTGGCTGAGCCACTCAGGCACCCTACCTTCTGGTTACTTTCCTTTGGATTTTTCCTTTACTGATGTTAAGGAGAGTGATCAATTTTAGGATAACTGAATGTAGTATCTGTGATGAGACCTGAAACATGTTTAAAACTGTGCAGAGAGGAGGCGCTAGGCTAGTTTCCTCAAAGCACAGAAAGGTGGAATGGCTGGTGTGGGCAAATGGCAATATCATTTCCTGACTTAATTTGTCCATTTTATGTGGTTACTGTAGGGATCCCTGGGTGGCGCAGCGGTTTAGCGCCCGCCTTTGGCCCAGGGTGCGATTCTGGAGACCCGGGATCGAATCCCACGTCGGGCTCCCGGTGCATGGAGCCTGCTTCTCCCTCTGCTTGTGTCTCTGCCTCTCTCTCTCTATCTGTGTGACTGTCATAAATAAATAAAAATTTAAAAAAAAGTTTATGTAGTTACTGTATAAGAGATATAATACTTAGAATTTTCTCAGTTGTCACTTACAGAAAGGTAAGAAATATTGTCAGTAGGTATGAAAGCCTTAATCAACGCACTTAAGAGCTAGGGATATTTTAGAAGGAAATGAACAAAGTCTGTAAGTCAATTTTTCTTTTCCATATATAGTTCCTTCTCCAATAGTTTTCATGGTGGGTAGAACTAAAAGTCCAATAGGCTCCATTATTGTTCATTCAAATTCACAACAAAAAGAATGACTAAGCTTTTCTGGTTGTCATCAAGAAAGCTGTACCACACAGACTTTATGAGCTTGAAAGAATTAAGGTGTTTTGTCATTGTTGTTTTGATTACTGATTCAGTTTCATTGCTAGTAATCAGCCTGTTCAAATTTTTGATTTATTCCTGATTTAGTTTTGGGAGGTTATGTTTCCAGGAATTTATCCATTTGCTCTAGGTTATAAAAAATGGCATATAAAATTTCATAATATTCTCTTATAATCCTTTGTATTTCTGTGGTGTTAGTTGTTTCATTTCGATTTTTGTGTCCTCTTTCTTTTTTCCTTGATGAGTCTAGCTAAGAGTTTATCAACTTTGTTGATTTTTTCAAGGAACAAGCTTCTAATTTCATTATCTGTTCTATTGTTTTTTAAGTCTCTATTTCATTTATTTCTGCTGTAATCTTTATTATGTCCTTTTTTCTACTGGCTTTGGGCTTTGTTTCTTTCTTTTCTAGTTTCTTTAGGTATAAGGTTAGGTCGTTTATTTGAGATTTTTCTTGGTTCTTGAGGTAGGCCTGTATTGCTATAATCTCTCTTAGAACAGCTTTTGCTGCATCCCCAAAATTTTGGACCATTGTGTTTTCATTTTTCACCATGTATTTTTTTAATTTCCTCTTTGATTTCTTGGTTGACCCATTCATTGTTTAGTAGCATGTTATTTACTTCATGTATTTGTTTTTCCAGATTTTTCTTGTGTTTAATAAAGAAAAGGTAAATAAGTAGAAAGGAATCTGAGCATAACACTAAAAAAAAAAAAAAAAAGCCATCAAACTACAAGGGAAGAAAGCAAGAAAAGAAGAAAGGAACAGAGAGGAACTACAAAAACAACCAGAAAATAAGTAACAAAATGGCAATAAGTACATATCTATCAATAATTACTGTAAATGAAAATGGACTAAATGCTCTGATCAAAACACAGGGTGACTGAATGGATGAAAAAAATCAGACCTAACTATATGTTGCCAACAAGAGACTCACTATAGACATAAAAACACATGCAGATTGGAACTGAAAGGATGGAAAAACACCATGCAAATGGAAGCAAAAAGAAAGCTGCAGTAGCAATACTTACATTGGTCAAAATAGACTCTATCTATCTATCTATCTATCTATCTATCTATCTATCTATCTATCTATCTATTTATCTATCATCTATCTTTTAAGTAGGTTCCATACTCAGCATGGAGCCTGATGTGGGGCTGAGATCAAGACCTGAGCTAAGATAAAGAGTCACTCAACTGACCAAGTCATCCAGGTCTCCCTGGACAAAACTGACTTTAAAACAAAGACTGTAAAAGCAAGAGACAGAGAAGGACAATACACACTAATAAAGGAAACAGTTTGGCAAGAAGAACAACAGTAAATATCTATGCACCCCAAACAGGAGTTTATCCTTGCTATTTATACCTAGATACATAAAGCAACTACAAAGGAAGAAACTGACAGTAATATAATAACAGTAGGGGACTTTAACATCCTACTTACATCAATGGATAGATTGAGACAGAAAAATCAACAAGGAAATAGTGGTTTTGAATGACACGTTAGACCAGATGGATGTAACATATATACAGAACATTCCATTCAAAAACAATAGAATACACATGCTTTTCAAGAGCACATGGAACATTCTCCAGAATAGGTCACACTTTAGGCCACAAAACGAGTCTCAATAAATATAAAAGGACCAAAATCATATCATACATCTTTTCTGAACACAATGGAAGAATGAAATTTAATAATTCACCTTTTACAAGTGTTAGCATCTTGTATTATTCTCAAATTGTTTCTCTAATGATACTGCATAAGTACATATCATTGATTATCTCTTTATTTCTTACATAGTCCCCAAACTCTTTTATATATGGTAGACCACATTATGTATATGGAGAGTAAAACATTTGAAAGCAGTTACAGAGTATATATAATTTTCTTTAAAAATCACATTTTAGGCTAAATTTAAATTCTTTTTTTAAAATTTTTTTTAAAAATTTTATTTATTTATGATAGTCACAGTGAGAGAGAGAGAGAGAGGCAGAGACACAGGCAGAGGGAGAAGCAGGCTCCATGCACCGGGAGCCCGACGTGGGATTCGATCCCGGGCCTCCAGAATCGCGCCCTGGGCCAAAGGCAGGCGCCAAACCGCTGCGCCACCCAGGGATCCCCTAAATTTAAATTCTTATACATTTAGAAAGGATAGTACTTCATTTACCTGACAATATAAACAAATGCATATGTGTTTGAAGTAGTTTTTCAGCCATATAATTTTTCTAAGCCATATAATTTAAACATCAGAGAAAACTAACAATGTGAAATAGAGTATTATCTCAGGTACAAGACTTTAATAAATATAGGACAAACAGTAGAATTAATAAGTACATAAAACACACATAGTCTCATTATAGAGAGTAATCAGTCTATTTAACCAACTGAGCCACCTAGGCATCCAATAATCAGTTCTATTTAATACACCATGGAGATCTTAAGAGCAATAAGACTAAGAAAAAAAATAGTATAAAAATGAAATAAATTTGCTATTTTTAGTTAAGAGAACTATATATAGAAAACTCCAAATAATCTATAAATTGTTGGACTTAGGAGACTCTACTCTGGAAAAATTACTGGATATAAGAGAAATATACAAAAGTCTATATATATATAATAATTATTATTTTTAAAGATTTTATTTATTTATTCATGAGAGATAGAGATAGAGATAGAGAGAGAGAGAGAGAGAGAGAGGTAGAGACACAGGCAGAGGGAGAAGCAGGCTCCATGCAGGGAGCCTGACGTGGGACTCGATCCCAAACTCTAGGATCACGCCCTGGGCCGAAGGCAGGCACCAAACCACTGAGCCACCTAGGGATCATATATATATATATCACAAAACAAAATGTCAGCAAAGGTTGATCCTAAAATCTGTAAGAAAAACAAAGAAGCAACAACAGCCAAACATTTCTACTGAAGAAAAATAAAGGAAAGACTTGCTTCACCAGATCCAACACTTATTTACTTATTTTTTTAAAGATTTTATTTATTTTTCCATGAGAGACACACAGAGAGATGCAGAGACATAGGCAGAAGGAGAAACAGGTTCCCCTAGAGGAGCCTGACATGGGACTTGATCCCAGGACCCTGGGATCAGGACCTGAGCCAAAGGCAGATGCTTAACCACTCAGACCCCAGGTGCTCCCCAGGTCTAACATTTATTATAAAACTTTAATAATAATAAAAATAAATAATAATAATAAATAAATATTTTAATAAATATTAAAAATAAATAATAAATAATAAAAATAATAAATAAATAAATAATAAATAATAATAAATACAGGTATTGGCATAGGTATAGATAAATAGTGCAAAGGAAAAGAAAATATATTTTTTAAAAAAGATTTTATTTATTTATTCATGAGAGACACAGAGAGAAGCACAGACACAGGCAGAGGGAGAAACAAGCTCCTCACAGGAAGCCTGATGTGGGACTCGATCCCCAGACCCTGGGATCACCCCCTGAGCTGAAGGCAGACACTCAACCACTGAGCCACCCAGGTGTCCCAGAAAAGATAATTCTGAAGTGGGCCTATGCAAATGGGAAATCTTAAGCTTCAATAGAATTAGCATTGTGAATCCATGGTGAAAGGATGTTTATTAGAAAATAGTGTTTAGGCAACTAGTTTTTGATTTGGAAAAATAAAATTATCTTATTCCATATTTTAAAAAATCCAGATGTATCAAGGAATTAAATGTGAACGGCAAAACTGTAAGACATTTATTTTATTTTTTATTTTTATTTTTTATTTTTATTTATTTATGATAGTCACAGAGAGAGAGAGAGAGGCGCAGAGACACAGGTAGAGGGAGAAGCAGGCTCCATGCACCGGGAGCCCGACGTGGGATTCGATCCTGGGTCTCCAGGATCGCGCCCTGGGCCAAAGGCAGGCGCCAAACCGCTGCGCCACCCAGGGATCCCTGTAAGGCATTTAGAAGAAAACAACGAATATACTAATGTTGTAGAGGTAAGAAGGATTTCTGAAATAAGACACAAAAAGCACAAACTATAAAGTAAAAGACTAAAAAATTCAACTATGTTGAAATAAAAACATTTGTTTCTCCAAAGATACCTCAAAGAAAAGGGAAAAAACAAATCAATTTTGTTTTCTGGATACTAATATCTAGTTAGTACTAATCACGCATATCATATCTTAATATCTTACTACAGATATTGTCATGTAGCCTTTTTCCACTTAAGATATTATCTAAACAATGTGATACTATTTTTCACCTAAGAGATTAGTAAAGATAAAATTAGTTTATATACTGTATTATCAAAGAGAGCAAACATAATTATATACTGGAGTGTAAATTAGCACTTTTTTTGAAGGGCACCTCGGCAATATCTATCAAAACTTAAGTGTACAGGTGCCTGGCTGGCTTAGTTAGAAGAGCATGTGACTTTAGATCTTGGGGTAGTGAGTGCGAGTTCCACATTGGTGTAGAGGTTACTTAAATAAATAAACTTAAAACAAAAAAAAAAAAAACGAAGTGTACAAAGCCTTCAAGCTCAGCAATTCTTCTAAGAATTGGAAATGGCCTCTAAACTACATATATGCATATATGTGTACAAAGGCATATGTATAGGGATCCCTGGGTGGCACAGTGGTTTGGCGCCTGCCTTTGGCCCAGGGCGCGATCCTGGCGACCCAGGATCGAATCCCACATCGGGCTCCCGGTGCATGGAGCCTGCTTCTCCCTCTGCCTATGTCTCTGCCTCTCTCTCTCTCTCTGTGTGACTATCATAAAAAAAAAAAAAAAAAAAAGAATTGGAAATGGCCTCTAAACTACATATATGCATATATGTGTACAAAGGCATATGTATAATGCATTCACTGCAGCATTGTTGTAATAAAGAAGACCAATTTAATATTAATACTATACTATATCTAATATATAGAACATATTAAAATATCCTTGCTTGTTGCAGTAATATCCTTTATAGATTTTTTTCCTGCTTTGGAATCTAATCCAAGATCCATAGTTCCATTTAATTGCTGTGTTCCTTTAGTCTGTATTAATCTAGAAAAGTACTCCCCTCCTATTCAGCATTTCAAAACTGGCATTTTTGAAGAGTCTGGCTAAGTTATTTTGCATAATACCCCTCAATTTGGGTTTGTCTAATATTTCCTCATAATTAGATTCAGTTTTAACAAGTTTGGTAGGAGTGTTACAAAAATGATACTGTGTCCTTCTTAGGGTACTCCATTGGGGGTACCTGATGTTGATTTGTTCCATCCTTGGTAATGTTAAGTTTGATTACTTGGCAAGGGTAAAATCTACCCTCTTTCTTCTTACAAAGGTTTTATGATTTATGTTAAAAAGAATCCATCAAGGGGCTGTGTAGGTTAAGGGTCTGTCTTGGCCTTGGGTAATGATCCCAGGGTCCTGGGATGGAGCCCTGCATTGGGCTCCCTGCTCAGTGCAGAGACTGCTTCTTCCTTTCCCTCTGTCCCTCCCCCTGACTGTGCTTGCTCTCTCTCTCTGTGTCAAATGGACAGATAAAATCTTAAAAAAAAAAAACCCCACATATATACATACATACAGAAACGGGCTGGCCTTCCTTTGGCTTCTCAGCTGCTCCTATGTAGTGCTTACCTCTTCCAGCCCCTTACATCTCAACATTTCTCGGGGTTCTGACCACTGCCTCTTCTCCCCCACAGAGTCCCCACCCTGCTGGCGGCGGCGCACAGGGAGGAAGTCCCCTTGCCCCCGGAGCCTCAGTTCACATCTCCGGGCTGATGACTCCTAGAACCCCATAGCGGCCAGTTCCCTCCCCTGAGCTTTGACCCTCTGTAATCCCACTGCCCACCTCTATCTGACTCTTGCACTTGAATTTCCAACTCAGTTGCACTTTTCATCAGTCCCACCGCACCGGCTGAGTTCTCCCTACTTCTTCATTTTAGTGAAGAGCTCTGACAGCCACTGTGGCTCACGTCAGTGATGGCTGTCACCTTGGGCTTCCACTTCTCAATTAGTCTCTTGATTCTACCTGCTTTCTCCCTCTCTGTCAAATAAATAAGTGAAATCTTTTTTTAAAAAGTCCATCAGTTTGAAGAGGGGAGTGGTTAAATCCATGGAATGGAATAATATAAAGCAGTTAGCCAGGATGAGGTAGATCTTTATGTGTTGCTATAAAACAATCTTCAAGATATAAGTAAATGAAAGATCAAGGGTATAGAACACTAAGCACAGTATATAGTATTCTCATTTGATAAAAACTGGGATACTTACACATACACAAACTTGTATATATGCAGGATATTTCTGGATGGATTTGACAGAAACTAGCAGAAAGCTGCCTCAAGGAGGAGAATTAGAGGATTTGAGTAGGAGCAATGTTTACTTTTAATTGTATCTATTACTTTTCTGTAATGTATCTATCTTTTTGAACTGTTGTATTTTCTACTTATTTTATTATTTCTGCAATAAAAAGTATATTAGGAACATTTTCCCATATCTTTAAATATTCCTAGAGACCATGCATTTTAAATGTGGATATGGCATAATTTACTTAATCCTATTATTGGATATTTAGGTTGTTTCTATTTTTTTTAAGATTTTATTTATTTATTCATGAGAGACAGAGAGAGAGAGAGACAGAGACAGAGAGAGAGAGAGAGAGAGAAAGAGAGAGAGGCACAGACACAGGGAGGAGCAGGCTCCATGCAGGGAGCCCGATGTGGGACTCGATCCTGGGACTCCAGGATAATGCGCTGAGTCAAACGCAGATGCTCAACTGTTGAGCCATCCAGGCATCCCTGTTGTTTCTATTTTTTAAATTATAAATAATACTGTGATGAATATTTTTATAACATTCTTATGGCATTAATCATTGTGCACATTTTAAATTTCCTTAGGATAAATTTCTTTAAGGATAATTAATAATTTTTCAGGCTTTACATACATATTGCCAAATATCTTTTCAAAAAGATTTTATTAATGTACACTCTCAATAGCATCCTTGCTATTAAAAAAATCTGTCTGGGGGCGTCTGGGGGGCTCAGCTGGTTAAGCGTCTGCCTTTGGCTCAAGTCATGCTCTCAGCATTTTGGGATTAAGCCCCACATGGGACTCCCTTCTCAGTGGGGAGCCTTCTTCTCCCTCTCCCTCTGCTTCTCCCTGCTGCTTGTGCTCTTTCTCTCTCAAATAAAATAAATAAAAATCTTAAAAAAACTCTGATAATTTGAAAAGTTAAAGGCAGAATCTTGTTTTAATTTACAGTTATTTATAAGGGAGGTTGAAAATTTTTTTGTTCATATGTCTACTAGCCATTTGTATTTCTTTTTTATAGAAATACAACTGAGGATAACTTTTACCTCTTTTTCTATTGGAATACTTCTCTTCTTTTATTGATTTTTAGGAGACATTCCCAGTTTGTCTGTATATGTTGCAAATACTTTTCCTTACTCTGACACTTGCCTTTTATTTTTAGTGTGATACAGATATATTAATCTTTTCTTTAGTAAATTTCCCACTAAATTTAGGCTGAGAAAGGTCTTCCACACCATGATATCAGATAAATATTAGACTACCTTTTCTTTTAGTTCATTTGTGGTCATTTAACTCTTTATTCCATCTGGAAATTTTTTGAGTAGGATGATTGGTAGAGACCAATCTTTGTTTTTTCCAAAAAGTTGTATTTTTGTTCCACTACCATGTCTTTTTTTTTTTTTGAAGATTTTATTTACTTATTAATGACAGAGAGAGAGAGAGAGAGAGAGAGAGAGCCAGCCCGATGTGGGACTCGATCCTGGGACTCCAAGATCATGCCCTGGGCCAAAGGCAGATGCCAAACTGCTGAGCCACCCAGGGATCCCTTCCACTACCATGTCTTAAGCAATCCATCCTGTTCCAGTTGTTTTTAAACAATTGGATTTTATTTGGAAATAATTTTAGATTTATAGAAGAATTGCAAAGATTTTACAGAGTGCAATTATACTATGTTTTTCTTTCCATTTTTCATCTTTGGTCAGATCCATGCAATACACTTTAGAAACCTTTTTTTTTTTTTTAGGGAGAGAGAATCTTAAGCAGGCTCCATGTTCAGTGTGGAGCCTAATGAGCGAGAGGGGCTCAATCTCATGACCTTGAGATCATGACCTGAGCTGAAATCAAGAGTCAGATGCTTAATGGATTGAGCCACCCAGGTGCCCCCACTTTAGAAACATTTTTATTCAAAATAAAAAAAGGCAAAAATTTTATGTGCATCTAAAAAGACAATTATCATTTTCAGCTTTAAAGGATGATTTTTTGTTATCTGCTTTTCTTATCTCCTATTCTATAATAAGCAATATTACTTTTATAATTCAAAAAAGCCAACAAATATTATTTTAAACAATAACATGGGGATATTTGACTATTCAGATGAGTTAAGAATAACACTCAAAAAAAAAAAAGAATAACACTCAAGAATTTCAGCTAAGTGATATTGTTCTAACAGTTTTCCACTTATGCCTTTAGAGTTCATTAATAATTACAGCCACTTGGGAATAGAGCTTTCCACAAAGTAAATCAGTGTAAGTATCAGTGTAAGTACAATGAAATTGGTCACTCTTCTCAGAAGATTCCTCAAGGACATAAAGATCTTAACTACTTTCTGTATTCTTACACTTAGGGAAACACAGGCTGTGTTAGGGGGCACATCTTAGAAAGTTTCTGAGGAGACTTTAGCGGAGTCTTTCTTCCCCAAATGAAGTCTTCATCTATAGAAACTATACGCCAAGTAAATCAGTCTGCATCTTTTGAAATGGAAATTCAAGGACCAATGCTTCCCTAGCAGGGGTTGCTGGGAAAATTCCTTACAGAATTAAGCAGAAAGGATCACTGTACTTGGATAGAGTGGCTATTATGTGATATCAATGAAAACAAGCTTTTTTGTAAAAAATGTGAGGTCACTGGCCATAGGACACTCAGCACCATAAGCACTCCATAGCTGATGAAGCTGAGAAACACTGGGCACACACATATTCCAAATATACTGATAAAATGAGATAGGTGGGAAAAAAGCTTTTCAACTTTGGTACTTAAAAAAAAAATAACAAACTATTTTTTGGAGCATTTTTAAGTTTACAGAGTTCCCTTATACCCTCATATTCCTCATCTCTCAGTTTCCCCCTATTGTAGACATCTTGCATTAGTGTGGTATATTTGTTACAACTAATGAGCCAATATTGATTCATTGTTTTTTCTTTCTTTTTTTAATAGAGAGAGCGAGTGCTCACAAGCTGATGAGGAGCAGAAGAAGAGGGAGAGAGAATCTTAAGCAAACTCTATAATCTGCATTGAGTCCCACTCGAGGCTCCATCTCATGACCCTGTGATGTGAGCCACGATCAAGAGTCAGATGCTTAATTGACTGAGCCATCCAGGTGGCCCAATATTGGTTCTTTATTAACAACTAAAGTCCATGGTTTACATTAGGGCTCACTTTTTGTGTTGTTCATTCTCTAAGATTTGAAAAATGTATAATGATCTATTTTCCACGTAATAGTATCATACAGAATAGTTTTGCTGCCTTAAAAAACTCCTGTGCCAGGGTACCTGGGTGGCTCAGTCAGTTATGAGTCTGCCTTTGGCTCAGGTCATGATCTTGGAGGCCTGGGATCGAGTCCCATGTTGGGATCCCTGCTTAATGGGGAGTCTGCTTCTGCTCATGCTCGTGTTCTCTCTCACTCATGCTCTCTCTCTCTCAAATAGATAAAAATCTTTAAAACAAAACAAAACAAAACAACCCTATGCCCTATTTCTCCCTCCCTACTCCGACTCCAAGCCCTTGACATACACTGATATTTTTGTTGTGTCCATAGTTTTGCCTTTCCCAGAATGTCCTATAGTTGGAATCACACAACATACAGACTTTTCAAATTGACTTTAATTTAGTACTATGTGTTTAAGTTTCCTCTGTCTTTTCATGGCTTGATAGCTCACTTCTTTTTGTGGTTGAACAGTATTCCACTCTATGGGTGTGCCAGTTTGTTTTGCAGTCACCTATTGAAGGACATTTTGGTTGCTTCCAAGTTTTGTCAGTTAAGATTAAGGCTGCATCAACATCCATGTGTATTCATTTTAACATGGACATAAACATTCAGTTTATTTGGGTAAATACCAAGGAGTATGATTGCTGGGTTGTATGGTAAGAGGGTGTTTTTTTTTTTTTTAAAGATTTTATTTATTTATTCATGAGAGAGACACACACACACACAGAGAGGCAGAGACACACACAGGCAGAGGGAGAAGCAGGCTCCACGCAAGGAGCCTGATGTGGGACTCGATCCCGGGTCTCCAGGATCACATCCTGGGCTGCAGGCGGCGCCAAACCGCTGCGTCACTGGGGCTGCCCTAAGAGGGTGTTTTTAAATCTTTTTTTTTTTTGATTTTATTTATTCTTAAATAAAATAAAAGCCCTCCCATTGCAGGGAGCCCAACGTGGGACTTGATCCCAGGACCCCGGGATCGCACCCTAAGCCGAAGGCAGACACTAAACTGCTGAGCCACCCAGGCATCCCAGTAAGGGGATGTTTTGTAAGAAATTGCTAAATTGGGGAAGCCCAGGTGGCTCAGCAGTTTAGCACTGCCTTCAGCCCAGGGCCTGATCCTGGAGACCCAGGATCAAGTCCCATGTCAGGCTCCCTGCATGGAGCCTGCTTCTCCCTCTGCCTGTGTCTCTGTCTCCCTCTCTCTCTCTGTGTTTCTCATGAATAAATACATAAAATCTTAAAAAAAAAAAAAAAAAGAAATTACCAAACTGTTTTCCAAACTGGGTGTACTATTTGCATTCCCATTAGCAATGAATGAGAGTTCCTGGTGCTGCACATCCTCACTTCATGGGTCATACCTATAAACCCAATAAGTTGGTAAAATGATATGGCTGAAAGAGTGCTTTTTCCATTAAAAACAATTCTTAAGCCTTACTTAAAAAGAAAACCTCCTCAAACAAAATGGACTGTTTAAAAGTAAATGCATTATACCAAACTCACTTATCTATTCCACTGTTTGGTAAATTTATTTACTTTATTGTATGTTTTTTGTCTTTAGAAAGCTACATGGTTCACCTCAGATTCTGTGGGTACTTTTGAGGGCTTTGGCTCAGATCCTTGAGGACTGGGTCAATGATCTAATGAGTCATTTGAATTCTTGTCTGTTACAATACTATGATTTCCCTACTGTCTCCATCCCTTGCCCGACCTCAGCTCATTCATTTAAGTTATCAATGTTCTTTATACATGAGTAATATCAAACTACACAGTGTATAGTAGTGACAAGTTAATTACATAGTTATTAAGAGATAATGTGGGAGTAGTAACATAAGTTATCATGTAATTTACCTTTGTTCTTTGAGACATTACCATGTAATTAAAGCAAACCTGATATAATATTTTACAGCAACTAACCGTGCTGAATTCTATATTCCCCCTATCCTTCTCCCTGTAAAATATTTGCTCTCAGTCATTTCTGGGTCAATTTGATTTTTTAATTCTTTGTTTTCCATCTTTCTTAGATATCTATACTTTAGTGATGATTTATGTGCTTTCTTAAACTGGCCTGCTATACCTTTTAGATCAATAGTTACCAGATACATGCTGCCACACAGCACATGAGAAAGTCAACTTAAAGACTGTATTTTTATTACATATAGTTGCTTTAGAAAATAAGATACATACTTAAAACTTTGACTAGTTTAATCCTGAATTTATTAGACTCATGCTACTACCACTCCTATACTTGATGTTTTATTATAAGAAGTGAAAAGGAAGTAAAAATCTAGAATGCTATTAAAAATACTTTGATTTGGGATCCCTGGGTGGTGCAGCAGTTTGGCGCCTGCCTTTGGCCCAGGGTGCGATCCTGGAGACCCGGGATCGAATCCCACGTCGGGCTTCCGGTGCATGGAGCCTGCTTCTCCCTCTGCCTGTGTCTCTGCCTCTCTCTCTCTCTCTCTGTGTGACTATCATAGATAGATAAAAAAAAAAAACAAAAAACAAAAACAAACAAACAAAAAACTTTGATTTATTCAGTCAACAGCTATTGAATGCTTACTAGACATCATGATTCAAAGATGGATAAAACACAGTCTTTGTCTTTGAGAATTTTATAGTTTTCGGAGAGAAAGCTATGTAGATACATTAAAAATAATCCTAGCAAAAGTGTGAAGTAGGAACATACTAGGAAAGAGACTGTTGGCAGAGAGATCAAATTGGAATCTAGTGCAGTATTTTAGAAGTGGTTCTCTAAGTGTGGTCTCTGGATCACCTAAGTCCCACCCTAGACCTACTGAATTAGAAATTGCATAGGAACCTGCAATTGTCTTTTAACAAATCTTCCAGGTAATCTTGATGCATGCTCAAGTTTGGGAACTACTATTCTAGGTGATAGATAATAAGGACAAGAAGGAGAAAAAAACAGGTTTAGTGATCTGATGTGGGTACTGATGAAAAGTTAAGCAGTTAAGGACAATTTTGTGGCTTGAAGCTGAGGAAACTGTGTGGATAAGGAAACATGGGGTATTTCTCAGGCTCAGTTCATGTCAAGTGCTCTTCCGTAGAGATTCTTATTGCTTTCTCTGGGGAGGAGTTACTTTTAACTCCACTCCTATAACCTGTCAGTGGAGGAATACCAGCAAAGATCCCAGGTAGAACAGGACAGAGGCGCTATTATTTGATGTACTGGATATTCACTGGGCATTTTGGCAAACTAAATTTAAAGATCTACAGAAGAATTTCACTATATTCTGTGAAATCTTGAGTGGGGCCTCTGACTTGTATGCCACTGCCTATTATAGCAGGAACTGATATATAGATTTATGACCCTGAGAATGAGTTTTCTTATTTGTATTATAAATCCTTAGGACAATTGATATTAAATGTTGCCTTCTTTCCTAACATATGTTTGTTTACTCTCCATACTTACCTCTATTATTTTTCTTAAAGTAATCTCTATATGTAACATGGGGCTAGAACTCATGACCCTGAGATTAAGAGCCACATGCTCTACATACTGAGCCCCTCCATATTTATCTCTATTTTAACTAGCAGTAAGAAATAGGTAGCTGTGATCAGCCTCTCTGTTACTGGATTAGTTACATACAGATGTTAGCATGGGTTAATCTTTTTTATTTTTTAAAATATTTAATTTATTTATTCATGAGAGACACAGAGAATGAGGCAGAGACACAAGGCAGAGGGAGAAGCAGGCTCCATGAAGGGAGCCTGATGTGGGACTCGATCCCCGGTCTCCAGGATCCTGCGCTGGGCCAAAGGCGGCGCTAAACCGCTAAACCACCCAGGCTGCCCTTAATCTTTTTTTAAATTAAAAAAAAATTTTTTTTAGCATGGGTTAATCTTAAATCAAGGCGACTTGATACTAAAGTATGGCCTACTCTGCTATTTCCCATTCCACACCTTCTGACAAAATCTTTTTTAATCAGTTTCTTAGCTATATTGACTAGAATGGTTTTTATTTAATGGTACAGTGCAAGTTTGCTTGCAGGTGGCCATGTGACTGATTCATTTATACAACTAATATTTACTGAGTATTTACTCTATGCCAGGCACTCTGTTGGGTCCTAGGGATACACTGGTGAATAAGACACATGGAGTCCCTGTTCTCTTGAAGCTTATATTTTAATGAGGGAGATTAAAAAAAAAAAAACTCAAGTAATAAGTTAGTAATTAAGATAACTAAGATAATAAATAAGTAAATAAGATAATTCCAGAGAAGAGTGTTAAGTGCTAATAACGAAAATAACTGTGTGTAGCAGTAGAGAATAGTAAAGGGACCCTCATTAGACAGGATAATTAGAGAAAAGGTGACATCTAAGTTGAAACTGAGGATGAGAAAGAGCCATGTAAAGAGTAGGGATAGACAATTCTAGGCTAAAGGACCTCTACACGCAAAGTGTCTAAGACCTAAAAGAGAAAGATCAGTACCACCAGAGCACATATGCAAAGCTGAGAGCAGCATGAAATACAGATTCATGGATAGCAGATTATATAGACCCTTTCAGGCCACTACAGGAGTTTAGATTTCTAGTCTAAGTGCAACTAGAAGCCACTGAAGCAAGGAAGTGAAGTAATTCAGTTTCTTCCTAAAAGATTTTTTTTTGGCTACTGTGTAGAAAATGCAATGGAGAGCAAAAAAGAGTGAAAGTATGAAGATCAGTTAGAAGCCATTATAGTAAGTAGAAAACAGGCCTGATCTCAGGTGATGGGAGAAAAGTGGATGGATTTGGGGTAAGATGATTTGAGATATATTCTAAAAATTGACACCAAAGAACTCACTGAAGGAATGAACAAATGGAAAGGAATGGATCACCTATGCACTGTTGGTGGGAATGCAAACTAGTGTGGCCACTCTGGAAAACAGTATGGAGATTCCTCAAAATGTTACAAAGAAAACTACCCCTACTACTACTGGGTATTTACCCCAAAGATACAAAAACACAAATTCAAATCGATACATGTCCTCCTATGTTTATAGCAGCATTAATTACAATAGCCAAATATGGAAGCAGCCCAAGTGTCCACTGATAGATGAATGAAGAAAATATGATGTGTATATATATATATATATATATATATATATATATATATATATATATATATATTTCATTGTGTATATATATTACTCAGCCATAAAAGAGAATGGAATATTGCCATTTGCAAAAATGTGGATAGAACTACAGAGTATAATGCTAAGTGAAATAAGTCAGTCAGAGAAAGACAAATATCTTATGATTTCACTTGCATGTGGAATTTAAGAAACAAAACAAATGAGCAAAGGGGGAAGACAAACCAAGAAACAGACTCATATTTACAGAGAACAAACTGATGGTTACTAGAGGAGAGATTGGTGGGGGGATGGTGAAATAGGTGATGGGGATTAAGGAGTGCACTTGTGATGGGTGATGTATGGAACTGGGTGGTGTATGGAATTGTTGAATTACTACATTGTGCACATGAAACTAATATAAAACTGTGTGTTAACTATACTGGAATCAAAATAAAAACTTAAAAAAATTGAATCCTAGGTTTCTAGCTTGAGATTCGGGGTATTTGATGTCTCATGTATTGTGTGATAGGTAGATTCTACTGTAGACAGACTTTCAGGACCATAAATATGAGAAAAAGGGTGTAGATTGGCATACAAACATATATGTTTATAAAGCCCATCCATCCATTACCCTTTTAAGAAAAAAAAAATCACCTCCCCTCTAGCATTGCTGAGGAGGTCGGTTGATGTATTTTGTGCATGTAAATCAACCCCTACTACTAATTGAACCAAGTGGAGGGCATCTGACCCAAGAGCAAACAAATTCTGATTCTGCCAGTGTCCTACTTATGAATGGCACAAAAATTGAGCTAACCTAGTGTTTTCTTTCAGGAGTCAGAACAGAAAGCAAAGAAAGACCAGAAAGCTGATTGTGAGGTAGGAGGAAGCACAAATGCAACGGCAGCTGAGTAACATTACTGTGTAAGCATTGGAGTGAAGATCCACGAATATATGCTGTTCAGGTCTCTAGAACTGATTTGAATCTAGAATTACCGTCTAGCTCCACTCTCAGTGAAAACCTGTCCAGTTCTGGCTTTTGTTTGAAATTCCTTTTATAACAGATAACACTTAATGAGGCCTTATGATGTGTCAAGCACTGTTCTTTACAAGCACTATTTAAGTTTCATGATACCCTAAATGAGGCCAGGTACTCATTATTCTCATTTTTATGGATGAGAAAACTAAGGCTTAGGAAATGTTAAGTAACTTGTCCATAGCCTACAACTAGTTAATAGCAGTACCAGGACTCAAACCTGTATCTTGTGACCCACTGTCTTAATCATTATTTTATACTGTCTTCCTTAAAAAAAAAAATTCCTTATCCTGAGCTAAATGAAATGGGTTTCTGATCTTTCTGTTCAAAGGAGTTAGATGAAACTGCCTTAATTCCAAAGTATGGCTGCCTAACTATCTCTTGCCCTCCCTTCCATGCCAAACAAGCTCCCTCACATACTTGTCATTCTTAAAGAAGATTGAATAGAACAAAATATATGGCTGTATTGTGGGGATTTTGAAGTGTACATGTAGGAAATAGGATGATATGTTACAATCATAAGTCTATATCCTTTCTTTTTCCTCTGCTTTTGAATACTTTAATATAGAATAAAGATCTAAATATAACTGTGAAGGAGCGCCTGGCTGGCTCAGTTGGTAGAGCATGCAACTCTTGAGTTCAAGCTTCATGTTGGGCTTACTTAAATTATAAACACATAAATACAACTGTGAAAATCCAATTTCCTCCTCTGTCTTCTGAAAGAGCTCTCATGGTACTCTCTTATGTAACAAAACTTTATAATCTACTGTTTTGTGGCTTAAAGACTTAATTAACTCAGGGTAGAATCTGGCTTATAACTACATAGCATTTCAGAGGCAAAGAATTGCACCCCCCCAACATCTTTCACTGTCCTTTTTGACAGAGTCTGTTGCTTCTAGGCTTTAGAAGAGGTCATCCTTCAGATTATCATCATTTTTATTAGTCATTTAGGCAGGCTGGGGCAGTAGTACCAAAAGGCATGAGAAGTTTACTACACTGCAATGAATAAAGGATTACAGATATGAGAGGAAGACTAATTTTAAATCTAATGGCCAAACTTATTTTAAATAAGTTTTCAGTTTTGTGTTCATCATCCTAGCTGAGTGATTTTTTTCAACCATGACATTTTTCTAGCCATTTGCAAGAGGGTTGGCAGAGTGTTTATATGAATACCTTTCATCATATTCAATAGCTAATTCGGTTTCTATAGAAGGTAAGCAACCCCTCAGTCTGACCTTTCCCTTTACACAGATGTGCATCAACTTTTATCTTTAAGATGATGACTAATTCATAGCAAGCTAGAATATTTTAGATTCTTCTTTAATGAAGAATGGTATTTAGAAACAAGGGTGGCATTGACAGTTTTATGTGTCTAGGTCATGTTGTGCTACAAAAACATTTAAGTTTAATAAAGATGTTAACAGGATATTTTTTCTACAACAACATGTGTTTTAAATATTTTACTACTTCTTTAAAGTTGATTTTTCAGAAAAATCATCTATTTCTCCTGCTGGTATGAGTATAGATCACGTCCCTTTACATTGTGTTCTGCTGTTAGCCTAATTACTAGAGTGAGAAAAAGTCTGGAAAACCTTTACCCATTAAATTCATATATTTAACAAGTCACAACTTTGAAATCTTGCTCTACCTGAAAGCACCATTAAAAGTGCTTGACTATTATTTCTAGAGGAAATTTTTAATAAAAGCTAATTAAGCCACAAAACTCCCAAGCGGTTAACTGATTTTAGGGGCTAAATTTCTGGTACTTCTAATTATCCTCTGATGGCTTTACTTAGTGTTTCACAACCATGACAGATGACAATGAAAAGCTGCAGTGAAATTCATCCACCCTGACACTGTGTTAAGCACCGGTTTCTCCCTCTCCAAGTTAAATCAATACTCTGTTTGAGTAAACACATTTACAGCTTTATTAGGATGTCTTGCTTGTTCTGTAACAGCTACTTGAAGCTGTGGTAACAAATCGACTCAACTCAGTTAAACCTAGAGAGCTGGGTAAGAGGCCCATCGATAAGGTTGTTATAAAAATAAACTGCAGGAGATCAGAAAGCTGGAGCAAACAGTCTGGTAAATGTCAATATTTTCCTTTACAGAGGATGACAAAAACAGTGAGATCATGTGGAAAGTCTCCCAACCCCTTAAAAATGTTTCTTGTTTCAATTGGATAAAAGCATTTCTACTTTTTTGTGCACAACTCTTCTGAATGAAATTTTTGCTTCCTAATTCCCATACGCATCTGGAACAGGAAGCTGATGTAAATATTTGGTATTCTCCTTGCTGTTTCAGATTCTTTATTTTCCTTCATATTTAGAGGCTTATTTTGGTCCTCAGTGACTTTGTAAAATGACCTTATTCAAGTTATCTGGAGTACCTGGGTGGCTCAGTCTTACCTTCTTTTTATTAATTAAACAAAACTTTTATCATCTACATTTGGGAGGTCACTGCAATGTAGTATTCCCTCTTGCTATGATATCTGTGAGACCTGATGTTGTACTTTCCAAATTAGGCCTTCCATATTTATGTATTTAGCAAGACCAAACAGTGTTAGCTTTAGACAGGCCACACAACCTCCTGACTAGTGATAGTACATAAAAATGTCTGCTACCTATTAGGAGCGAGATTCCACAGTGACTGTAGTCCTACCAAACAAGAACTCTTATACCCTCTTTTAGATGTTCACAGGTTGCTCAAAGGACTAACATCTGGCAGGAAATTCCCACTTCAATTTGGCTAGCTTAGACTACCCAGATGTGACAAAGTAATGGTTTCCCCCAGCAGAAAAGTGCTCTACATGTAAACTCTTTTTCTTTCATTTTCTATGTAGACTACTTAGTAAAATTTTGTTTTGTTATGCTTTGACTTCATGTTGATTACCAACTAGTCATGAACTCAAGTAACAAGTTATGACCCATATGCTAGAAAACACAGATTTTCTGGAAAAAGAAAGTCAACAAACATTAAATTTTGAAATAACTTAAAAAGTTACTTTGCCTGCCAGGGTAAGGTCTGACTTAGTAGATATTTGCATAATGAAAACCAAAGCCTAAGTGGTGTCAGATGGTGCAGTGACTGACATGGACAGGAAGTCAATTCAGAGCAAAGGCTCCTTTGCAATAGCTCAGCACCACACATCCTCCCACAGAAAGTGAGCAACTGAGCAGCATAGTATAATTTATAAGAAAGTGGCCGGTGCTAGACTATAAGGATAACTTATTTCCTCTTTATGGAAATCTGTCAAATTCTATTAACATGGCACGCGATACTGCATTTGAATTAAAACAAACAAAACAAAACACCGAAACCCAAACACTTTTAAATGCTCCCAATTCAGGAAAGACCCTGAAGAGGACCACCAAACAGTATGTTTTACTCCTATAGATAAGTTGTCCATCTGCCCCAACCCCTTTCAAAATAATGCTTTAAAAATCATGAAACAGCAATGTTCAAGATCAGGTTAGAATCTGAATTTTCAACCTAATGTGTGATCTCTTCATGTGGTTCTCAAAATAAAAGTTTAGGATTTGCTTCTGTTTTTAAGTTGAAGTTAAACATCTTGGATACCCACATGCCAAGAAAAAGTACATCAAAGGCTTCTAGCCACTTGGGATATTGACTCTTACCTATATATTTCCAAGTGACCTATATAACAGACTGCTCGATGGACAGTTTCATTTGGGTTATTAATAAGTGTAATTACTGGACCATGAATTAATGAGTCAGGAGATCTGGCTCCCAGTATTGCATCCCCTTTTTTGGGACTCACTTTCCTCATCCATCAAATGGGGACTTCTGAACAGAAAATGGTTTTCATACCCAACATTGAGTTATTCCAGGGAATTACTTTATGAGGCACCAAATAAAATGTAGATAAGGCCACATAAGGGTTTGTTTAATCTCATTTCATTCTGATTCAGATAAGACCTCCTTTGAACATAGTCTTGTGACTGAAAACAGTTTAAAAACCTGAAAACCAAAATATGTGATTTTAAAAATATTCCCTTTCA
Organism: Nyctereutes procyonoides; assembly: GCF_905146905.1. Classification (NCBI taxonomy): domain Eukaryota; kingdom Metazoa; phylum Chordata; class Mammalia; order Carnivora; family Canidae; genus Nyctereutes; species Nyctereutes procyonoides. The sequence goes on from NW_026575046.1 coordinate 63,139,406, forward strand.
GCACTAACATATTAAATGATATAGTTTAAAACAAAGACTCATCAGGACAAGGTCATAGCTCCTCGAATAAGGAGATGATAGCAAGCTTATTTATGTGAGCTTATTTACACTCTAATTCATTAAGCAAGATAACTCATATTGTTATTATTTAACTCAACTGAAAAACTGTTATTTGATCAACTGACAATTCCTCACAGCAGGGTGGTTCTAAAATTTTAAGAGCATTTGATGAAAGAAACTGGTTTTTAATTTGCCATCTATTTCATGGACTAGAAATAAAACAAACATGTCTCATCTCTATAAAATGTCAATGTTAACTGGATAATTAAAAGAAAAATAAAGAGCTTGTACTCATACCACAGATTTGGGAATTCATATTCTGAAGTAAGTAGAGTTGTGAATTTAGTAACAGTGTAGCTAATTTTTGTTTATTCAGACCTACTGATTGTAAACAGCTTTATAACATCAGAGGTTATGTTTCACACAAATTTTCTTTTTTACAAAAGATAGATTTATTTATTTATTTATTTATTTATTTATTTATTTATTTGAGAAAGAGAGCAGGAGTGAGCAGGAGCAGGAGGGAGAAGGAGAAGCAGATTCCCTGCTGAGCAGGGATCCCGACATGGGACTCGATCCCAGGACCCTGGGACCTGACTGAGGCAGATGATTAACTGACTGAGCTATCCAGGCACCCCTACAAATTTCCATATAAAGAGTCTGGCAAATTGTTTCTAATGACTTAAGACTTCTGCTGGGTCCCTGGATTAGCCAGTACTACTAATCTGATTTTATTTTGATTTTATTAATTACAAAGCCAATAAAAGGTATATTGTACCAAATTCAAACATAATTGAGACAAGTTTTAAAGCTGAATACTTTAGCTTCATGAAAACTTACTATATTGCTCCTATCTTTTTTTTTTCATTTTGGTACTGACTGATAAAATGTTGGGTCATAGATAGGTATCAGTCTATAGACTAGTGTTTAGAAAACCATTTTTATTATTTCTCCTCCCCGGAGAGGAAGATAAGATGATATATTAATAGACCAGAGTATAACAAAATAATTTTAGGGGTAAGAACTCTGGGGTCAAACTTTGAGTTTTAATCCAGGTTTTCACTATGATATGGAGCATATTTAGTCTCTTGTACCTCTGAGACTAGAGGAACTGTCCAGCTGAGCCTAGACCCAGTTGCCAATCAACAGATTTGTGGAGCTAAGTAAATGGTTGTTGTTTTAGGTCACTAAGTTTTGAGGGTAGTTGATTATGTATACAATTAATACATGGTATATTAATTAGACATGTAGCACAGGTAAAATTGACCAAATCCATGTAATAGCAGCTGGGGCCACTAATGAATTCAAGTTAGTTCCATTTGATTCCCAAATATTCTAGCCCAGGAAACTGATACACATATATTTTGCCATGTCACAATTCTAAAAAAATTAACTATTTATGACATTTCCTCTGGTCCTCTGCCACGAAATGCAGTCTTATAAATATCAACATTGTTTTCTTGGAATAAACATTTTTTAGTAATCTTCAAATATAGGAAACTTAGGTTCATATTTGAACTTCAGGGTCTGAGAGTCTATATGGCTCAGACAATCTCTATCTTACCCAAATCTCCTGAAGACAAAGCCTTTTGAATTCTATTATCTATTTATAATTGCTTCTAAGTGGAGGCCATCCAGTATATTAGATCTTTGAGGAAACATTCATGTTTGTGAGAAGTTCCAGACTTCATAACTTAAAAATCATCCAGTATTCCATGTGAACTAAAGTTATTTCTCTTTTTTTGGTCATGACTTGAGAAGCGTATTTACCTCTTTTAACCAACGAAAGCTTAAATAATCTTAGCCAATGTTCTTGAAATTTGTTCCTGGTCCCCATCAGCTTTTCTAAATGTCTGGATGTTAACACTAGAATAGCATGTATGAAGTATTCTCTGAGTGTGTATCGTGTGAATCTCCCTTCCACCCCCATGAACTTGAGCTGCTGTGGTGAATTCATATTCCTAATGACGAAGTCAATTTCATACATCATTTGATGATTTTAAGGAAAATTGCTACTTAAGAAATAAAATACCAAAGATGTCCTACTACAGTTAAGAGATAGGGAAAGGTATTATTGTTTCCTTGGGGGTAGGGGTGTGGTGGGGGTGGGGTGAGTAGCAGTATGCAGCTCTCATCTTGGTCACCATCAAATAAATCCTCTGCATACAATGGTCTTATGAAAGTTTTGATTTTTGAGTGAATTAGTGTTAGAAATAACATATTTAAGTTATTTTCTAGTTTTCTGAGTTGGAAGCTAAGAAAAGAGGTGGTGGAGGAAAAAAAAATCCCACAAGAATTCTGTACCACTTCTTTGCAGAGCACAGTTTAGCAGCCATTAAGAAGAATGGGGGAGTAAGCCACACATGCTTGGGAAAAAAAAAGGTGAGACCAGAAAATACAAAGATAATTTAGACAATCTCCATGACTCTCATAAGTATAGACATATGGTACAAGAGAAGGAAGTAGCATCTTTGTTTTAGAAACTTAAATCTTTTTTCCTTGACCAAAATTCTTTTTTTTCTTTTAAAGATTTTATCTATTTATTTGAGGCAGAGAGTACAAGTAGGGAGGAAGGTCAGAGGGAGAGGGAGAAAGATTCCCTGCTGAGCAGGAAGCCCAATGTGGGGAGGGGGGGTTCAATCCCAGGACCCTGAGATCATGACTTGAGCTGAAGGCAGATGCTTAACTGACTGAGTCACCCAGGTGCCCCCCAAATTCTTTTCTGAACATGAATTAGAAAGTATAATTAATGTTTCTTTTTATTAGATGGGGAAATAGGATAATTATGTTGTGATTGCTACGTGGCTTTAATAGTTCATGCATATGCTGTAGATATTATCTTTTAGGGTAATACATATTCCCTGCTAAACCTGCCATGAGAAACTTAAAAAGTATTACAGGTAGCAGAGTTACTTTACTGTCATTCAAAAGAAACTGTTCTAAGCTATATATGGCTCTTAACCACATTTAACGAAGCTTTTTTAATCCTAAGAATGTTGGTCCTTGGGTGAGGTCTTCAGTCTTTTATCTGAGAGCTATATATATGTGCTTGGGTATAATCTGTCAAAGGTGTACTTACTTTTAGTCTAAAGATGATTTGTAGATTTAGTCCATATTCCTACAGCTGCCATAAAACATACAACTAAATCATATTAGATTAACACAGGCTGGTATTGACAGCCCACTGGGAACATATTGATTAGGTCCCTTTCATGTTATTTGTTATGATTTTTCTTCTCAGTTTCATTTACTGGGAAGACACAGGGGAAGAGATTTCACCAGGAACAATGACAGTGCCTGTCACAAAATGTTCTCAATGTTTCCATTTGTTACTATGGCAGTGACAAAGAGGGTTCCAAATGAAAAGGCAGACCTGCTGTGACAAAGCACAGCAGGACAACAAGAAGAAATTTTCTCCTGACCTGGGAAATTAGGAAATCACACTTAGAGATTATAGAATTGTCTCCATTTCCAAGGGTACAATCGTAGCACTTGGGCTTTTGAGGGAAAATGTGAAAAGGGTAGTTCCATCAGGCCTGGCTACGGACAAATAAAGGGCAAATGTTACAGAGTGCTTAAGATCTCCAAATAGAACAAGGAGGCATGCTTGTAGAGGCTAGAGGGAATTGTCACTGTTACTGAACCCCTGAGATGGAACTATGATTTTAATTTATGTACATTTGGGGTATTCATTTTAACATTATACATGAAAATTTATGATGTACTGTAGTTCTATATCTCTTATGTGGCTAATAAGAACACATGGCACTCTGGTACTGAGATATGTGATTAGCACAGGGTAGATGAAGTAAGGCTTTATCCAAGAACTTGAAATTGGGACTGGAATACAGTTATGCAAAGTCACAAAAGACAGAAATACTCTTAAAACCAGCAAAACTTAAAAGTAATAGGAGGAATATATTATCTATCTAAAGATAGAATGTGTCAATCAGAGAGGAGATATGTTAATCAGGTAATAAAATAGTGAAGACAAAGAAACTACATAGTAAATGTAAGAGTTGCCATCACCTCTCCATTCATGTTCAAGGTAGAGAAGTATGTTTCCACAGCTGGAGTATTTCCAATCCTACTAGAAAGGCTTTCCCTAGTGCAGAGATGGAAGTAGGGGTTTTTAACCAATGGATTTTTTAGTATTTCCAATGGAAAAGACCATCTCTATTGTAAGAGGAATGCATTAGCCTGGTGCTATTAAATGGTTGATTAATATAGCTCCTTGTATTTAGATTCCATGCTGACCCAGCAAGTTTATGATCTGTCTTTCTGTATCTCTGTAGTGCAATCAATTCTACTGCTTAGCAAAAAGCTCCTGGTTCAAACTCACCGGGGACTATAGTCCTTCGATTATTTCCCCTTTCATTTTCTTTCTTTTCTGCAGCAATCTTACCCTAGAGTCCTCAGAATCCTATCAGATAACAAAAGCTCCTGTTCAATATATGAAATCATCTATTCAGATAACAGAAAGATTCTCTTTGGCAAAACCCAGCTTTTGTTAGTAAGGCTGGTCTGTCGCTCTCAGTCCCAATGATGAGATTTCCCTAAAAGTTTAGAGAAGCAATATAGTGCAGTGAGTAAGAGCCCTGACTCTGGAACCAGACTTCCTGGATCAAATCTGGCTCTGCTACTCTCTAGCTATGAGACTGTACAAGTTATCCAACTCCTTTGTCTCAGTTTTCTCATCAGTAAAATGGGGTTATAAATAAGCCCAAGTGGCTCAGGTGGTTAAGAGTCCAACTCTCAATTTTGGCTGAGATTGTGATATCAGAGTCGTGAGATTAAGTCCTACATGGGGCTTGGGCTCAGGAGAGTCTGCTTCTCTCCCTCTCCTTTTGCCCCTCCCCCTGCTCGCACACACATGCTTGCTGTCACTCTCAAATAAATAAATAAACCTTAAAAACAAAACAAAACACCCCTACTTCAGTGAGTGTTTATGAACATTACATAAGTTAACATATGTGAAATGCTTAAGATGCTTACTGGCTAGTAGGTACTGTATAAATGTTATCTATTACTATACTGTAGAGCATGACTTACATGAATGTGCTAAACATGCCAAAATAGGTATTTCAGTGCTAAAATGACATTAGAGTGTTCATGTCATTACATGACTCAGTCTTTCAGGATCTAATTATCCTGGAAACTGATCAGAGTAGGGTTAAAGTGAGAAAAATGGCTACCAGTAAAGTCCTGCCTAGTGTCAGCCTACCTTCCACTTTATAGTGATTTCAACAGTATGTAGTGAAACCCAGTGTTTGGATCCAGGGTATGATGAAAGTGAATAAAGTGAGGAAGCTGCCAACATATTACACAAGGGGTTGACAAATTAGAGCCTGAGGGCCAAATCCAGCCTGTGACCTGTTTTTGTATAACTGAGAGCTACAAAAGGTTTTTACATTTTTAGAGTGTTATAAAAACCAAAACCAAAAGCAAACAAGCAAGCATACAAACAAACAAAACAAGAATAATATGCAATACAGCTTGTATATGACTCGCAAACCTAAAATATTCACTATCTGGCCCTTTACAAAAAAAATGTTGTGGATCCCTGTTCCACACTCTTCCCTTACTACTTACTTCACTGTACCCCAACAGTAAATATGTAGGTAGGTAGAGTGAGATAAAAAAGAGGCTGAAAATTCTCTAACAGCCCAAGTGTTTTCATGAGGTAGTTCATTTATTATTCTTACCATAGTACAAATGGGTAGCTAGCTGTTCCTACTTTAGTACCCTAGGAATGACTTCTCTCTCCCTCAGAAAGTCCATATATTCTTACCTAGTCTGGGAACATTATAGGTAGTTAGGCATTCATAAAGGAGCCTGTTTTTGCAGGGCTAGGTGGCCCAGGACCCAAGGTACTGACTAATTAGGTCACCATCTTATTTATGATGGCCTCATGATATGCCCTACGAAATACTAAAAAAAAAAAAAAAGAATACTTACTATTTTAAATATTTAAAGTACTTAACGCACACACAAGGGGTAGGTTTAAAAGCTATGTACTAAGATTTCTGGTTTAACTAATTCTTTTAAAAAAAGATTTTATTTATTTATTCATGAGAGAGGCAGAGACACAGACAGAGAGAGAAGCAGGCTCCATGCAGGGAGCCCGATGTGGGTGGGACTTGACCCCAGGACCCCAGGATCATGCCTTGGGCCAAAGGCAGGTGATCAACCACTGAGCCACCCAGGTGTTCCTGGTTTAACTAATTTTACGCAAGAAATCCATAGTGTTTCTTTAATGTATTACAGAATTTAGCCCGATTCTGGATAAGATATTTTTAGCCTACGTGGATTTATAGCTCTGAAGAAATATGGCATAGGAAAAAATAGCTAGAAAACACTCTAATCAATGATGAAGCCCCTAAGCAAAGACAAAAGATACAAACATGACAGTAAAGTAGAATGTTATCTGCAGTATGTACTGTTTCTAAAGAATAGGGCATGGGGCATGCTATAAGTATACTGGTTAACAGCTCATTGAAGAGTTGGCATGTTGGTGAAAAAGATCATTAAAACAAAAGAACATCTATATTTGAAACAATACAATGTTAAAACCATCACATAATATAAGTTTCCCATGGGACGCCTGGGTGGCTTAGCGGTTAAGCATCTGCCTTTGGCTCAGGGCGTGATCCCGGAGTCCTGGGATAGAGTCCCACATGGGTCTTCCTGCATGAAGCCTGCTTCTCCTTCTGCCTATGTCTCTGCCTCTCTCTGTGTGTCTCTCATGAATAAAGAAATAAAATCTTAAGAAAAAAATTTGAGGGCAGTCTGGGTGGCTCAGCGGTTTAGCATTGCCTTCAGCCCAAGGCCTGATCCTGGAGTCCCAGGATTGAGTCCCACTTCGGGCTCCCTGCATGGAGCCTGCTTCTCCCTCTGCCTGTGTCTCTGCCTCTCTCTCTCTCTCTCTTTCTCATGAATAAATAAAATCTTTAAAAATTTTTTTTTGAAAAAAAAAAAAAGTTTCCCATGATTCAAATTATCTTTTAAGGAAAGGAGGACAATGAACAATTCTATTTGCCTTTTTTCCTTGTTCAGCTTGATGTTATAAGAAATAAAGAAAGATTGAGAGGGATTCTTCTGGATTACCACTCAGGAATCTAAAGCTTTCTAGAGAGTCTAGCTTACCTACACTTAACTAGAAGGGGTTTAGACATCAAAAGAACCTTTGAAAAAAAAAAAAAAGAACCTTTGAACCAGATTTTAGATCAATCCAATTCATCAAGCTAAGAATCTCCTATTGTCTTCATCTTATTTTTGAGTACTCATTCCAAAAATGACAGTCCTTATAAATTGCACCAGTTCTTACTAAGCCTTGATGAGACAAAAATTTAACTCTTCCTAGTATATTTATAAACATTTAACTATTGAGTTAGATGTTTTAACCAAATGATATAATCCAAAGACATCATTCTTAGTTAATATTTACCAAAATTTGTTTTAAAGAAAAGCAATGTGTTAACATTTAAGCCTGAAGGGCTAAGAATATACTACATACTGTACTTGATACAGTTTGTTTATGTAATATTCTCACAGACACAATCTTGTGAAGATGACTGGGGTACAGCACAATAGCAAATTATATTTAAGTCAAAAATAAGTAAAGTATTCTTCCTATAGTAAAATACCCTCATAATACTCAAAGCGACAGTAGCATATGGAAAGAACATTAGGAGTTAATTATTTAAAAGAAGAAACTATTAAATTCATAAACCTTGGCTATGTGGTAAAGGCAAGGGTTAAAGGAAATGTTTAACTTATAAGTATGAAATAAATGAATCTGTACCTCCAACAAATGCATCTCCTGCTCCATTGGTATCAACAATTTCTTTCTGGTCTTGATCCAAGACAGCAAAAGCGGTGACTTCATTTTCTGCAAGTAGAGCCAAAGAAAGGCAGACTGACTTTTCTTTGTAACACTCAATACACAAACTCACCTAGTAAAGTTTGAAACTCTTTCATCATTCATCATTCAGAGAGAGAGGCAACATGAGTTCCATATTCTGTACACGAGTACTTGGGAACCAAGGTGCAAATTCATCTGTAAACAACACTTTTTATGGGTAATTTTCAGCATACACATACTGTATGTGTTTTGTTAGAGTTATACCTACGTTGATCACATATTTTGGGAATGACTATAAACCACAGCAGTACCTTTTTGGACAGTACAAATACCTGAACAGAAACTACGATGAAAGAAAATATTTGTAAGGACTGGATCCTGGATCTCTAATAAAGCTTCAAACTTGACTGCATTCTTAGCAGTGAAATATTGGATAGAGTTAAAGAGCTGTAAATTTAAAATATATAAATAACGAGTCTTGGGTGTTTCTCTACATAAAATCACAATGGCATAATAAAAATATAACTACTATTCTGTTATAATTCTTCATGCCAATGTTAAGAATTGCTGATTTTAGTTGGCTTATACAAGTAACTGAATCTGGTTACTTTTTACAAGGAGTCGCTATTTCCTTTAAACTATCTGTCAACTAGCAAAAGGAAAAGCTAGGTAGAACAAAAGGGACAGTGCAATGGGTTCTTGTCTTATAGTAGTCTGGACTAGGGCTTGATTGTTTTGACCATAAAGTAACCAAATACAGAACTTTAAGCTTGTTATTTGTGATGGAGTTATTTGTGATGAAATTTGGCCCAGAGGACATCTGAAAAGATTGGACAGTAGTTTTTATTGGTGGCCAGAATTTCTGAAATCACAAATTTGCATCACTTATGGGGAGAGATGTGGCCAAAGACTTGTGAACTTCAATCTCCTCTAAGATCAAGAGAGAGGGAAAAGGAGATATTGAGCACCTCAGGGTCTCAATAAAGAATATAAGAATCTCAAAAAGCATTTCTGTCTGCGGTCTGTTACCTGGTACTAATGGATACTTTCTTTTTTAAAAAATATTTTATTTATTTATTCATGAGAGACACAGACACACACACACAGAGAGAGAGAGAGAGAGAGAGAGAGAGAGAGAGAGAGAGGCAGAGATATAGGCAGAGGGAGAAGCAGGCTCCATGCAGGGAGCCCGATGTGGGGCTCGATCCTGGGCCGAAGGCAGATGCTCAACTGCTGAGGCACCCAGCATCCCTAATGGATATTTTCAAGAAGAGATAAATACAGATATGATAATGAAAATAAAATCCTACTGGAAAGATTGATATTCAAGAAGAGGATTCTTCATTTAGTGCTCCCTTTGACCATATGACTGCAGATGCTGAGAAGCATCTATTTAAACCCTTTAAGTAACTAGCTTTCCACATTTTGTAACACCAGGACCTACATGGTAGTTAGCAAGATTTTGATTAATTGAAAGTTAAGGCATAAATATCTAGGATTAAATTTTCTTTTTTTTTTTTAATTTTTTATTTATTTATGATAGTCACAGAGAGAGAGAGAGGCAGAGACACAGGCAGAGGGAGAAGCAGGCTCCATGCACCGGGAGCCCGATGTGGGATTCGATCCCGGGTCTCCAGGATCGCGCCCTGGGCCAAAGGCAGGTGCCAAACCGCTGCGCCACCCAGGGATCCCAGGATTAAATTTTCTAAGGAGTATGCAGTACATACTGCTACACAGGTCAAAAAAAAAAAAAGTAACTAGACTTTACTAGAAATAATTCGGGGGGGATCCCTGGGTGGCGCAGTGGTTTAGCGCCTGCCTTCAGCCCAGGGTGTGATCCTGGAGACCCGGGATCGAGTCCCATGTCGGGCTCCCTGCATGGAGCCTGCTTCTCCCTCTGCCTGTGTCTCTGCCTCTCTCTCTCTCTCTATTTATATATATAAAAAAAAGAAATAATTCGGAAAGGGCTACCATCTGATTTAGGAAAAAGGACTATACCATAAATATTTATAAAGAAATCTGATTTTATTACTTCCAAGTATAAGTCATAATATAAAGTAGGAACAGTCACTAAATTAGTAAAATGAGCAAAATTAATGATGCCATTACCATTTATAATAGGGTTACATTATGTAATAATAAAAGAGGTCTACAAAACACTTCAGGTAATGTAAGTGTTAATAGAAGGATTAACTATTGGATTGTAGATTTGAAAAATAATTACATATAAATGGTAAGTAAGCCATAATTAGATATAATTCTTTGAATTCTTTGAAAAAGTCATGGATTTTTGGTTGGATAAATCTTTATTTATGAATAGAACCTAATTCAAAATGGATGAGATTACCTGGAACTTTGCTCTTAAGAATCAGGACTTCTTAGTCTAAACTACTAAAAAAAAAATTTTTTTTTTAACTACTAAAAATTCTAAATGAATGGTTTTCTGGATATATGTGTATATCTTTGAGATGTTTTATCCTTAGATGACATAGAAGTTCAATTTCTTGTAACATAAAGAATTATTTTTCACCTTTTCTGCTTATTGATGCAAATAAATATATAAGAATACTAAGACTGTAAAAGAGCTGTCATGAATTGGAATGGATATAGTCTAGTCTCTATTACCTTCTGTATCTAGCTCTTATGTTATGAAAGCTCCTTTCAAAATACCCTGAAAATTTCCAAGATCCTGAAATGTGTTCTGAATTACTGAAGAAGGATTTAACAACATTCAATAATATTTAGGTTCAATTATATTGTTGGGACATTCTGATATTTTTTTGAAATGAAATGATCTGTTTACAGAGCTATTAAAAAACCCCCAAAACACACACACACACACACACACACACACACACACACACACACACACACACACAAACCCAACACGGGACACCTGGGTGGCTTAGTGGTTTAGCGCCTGCCTTCGGCCCAGGGTGTGATCCTGGAGTCCCGGGATCGAGTCCCACATATTCCCTGCGTGGAGCCTGCTTCTCCCTCTGCCTATGTCTCTGCCTCTCTCTCTCTCTCTCTCTGTATCTCTTATGAATAAATAAATAAAAATACTTTAAAAATAAATAAATAAAAATCCCCAACACATCAAGCACCTATGTGGCTCAGTTGGTTAAGTGTCTGACTCTTGATTTTGGCTCAGGTCATGATCTCATGGTTGTGAGATCCAGCCCCACATCCTCGAGCTCTGCACTCAGCATAGAATCTGCTTGAGATTCTTTCCCTCTGCCTCTCTCCCCACGCACTCTCTCTCTCTCTCTCAAATAAATAAATACATCTAAAAAAAAACAAAACTCACACAACTAACTAGACAGCATTTACAAGCATGACCTATTCCATAGCCTTCTAGACCATCTGTTGTATGAACATATGAAATACCTCACTAAATCTTAAGATACACTTATAGGCATGAACATTATTCAGCCAATGAGGCCCAGGACACTTTCATGACTCACTTAGGTGTGAAATGGGCCTGAAGTAGCAATAATAGCTTTGTCTTAGTTCTAGAAAAATGACACTGTTAGCTCTGATCAAGTGCTTCTAAATAAGAGCTTAAGATACATTAGAGCCTTTTATTCCCATGACTTATTTACTCCATAAGTGGAAGCCTGTATGTCCCACTCTGTTTCACCCATTTTGTTCATCCCTCTATCTCCCTCTCCTCTGGCAACCATCAGTTTGTTCTCTATATTTTTAAGTCTGATTCTGCTTTTTGATACATTTGTTTCATTTTTTAGATTCAACATATAAGTGAAACCATAATATTTCTCTTTCTTGGTAGGACTTATTTCATGTACCACAAAACCCTCTAGATCTACCTATGTTGTTGCAGATGACAAGACCTCATTCTTTTTATGGCTTCATAATATTCCCCCCTTTCTCTGTGTCTCTCATGAATAAAATATATATATATATATCTCCCACATCTTCTGTATCCATTCATCTATCCATAGACACTTGGGTTGTTTTCACATCTTGGCTATTGTAAATATAGTCCATGGTACTGGAATAGTGTTTATGATGACAGATTGTAGCTACATTTGTGGCAAGCATAGCATAATGTATAGGGCTATGGAATTACTCTGTTGTACACTTGAAACCGATGTAACATTGAGTGTCAACTATAGTCAGATAAAAAGCTTTTAAAAAGTAGTAAGTGTGGGTAGCCCGGGTGGCTCAGCGGTTTAGCGCTGCCTTCGGCCCAGGGCATGATCATGGAGACCTGGGATGGAGTCCCATGTCAGGCTCCCTGCATGGAGCCTGCTTCTCCCTCTGCCTGTGTCTCTGCCTCTGTCTCTCTGTGTCTCTCATGAATAAATAAATAAAATCTTAAAAAAAAATAAACATAAAAAGTAGTAAATGTATGATATGTGGAAGAATATTGCTAATTATACATGGAATTACTAATAAAAAGAATTAGTGACTTTTAAAATAGCTTATGATCTTTTTTGTTGTCAAAATATTTTATTATTAAGTAATCTCTATACCCAGTGTGGGGCCTGAACTCACAACCCCAAGATCAAGAGCTGCATGCTATACTAAGCCAGCCAAGAACCCGAAATGATTTTTTGTATCTTAAAAAAAAAAAAAAAAGGTAAGTCAGAGCCATTGTTTCTCAAATCTTTCCAAACATTTTGTAAAGTGAGAAGGAAAAGGACTGGTAATAATTATTATTCCTATTTTCCAGATTTCTATAAAACTACAGGATCATGAGCTTCCTTAAGCAGACAGGAAACAAAAAAGGATACTTCAGTTGATAACAGATTTCTTTGGTATTATTTATTAGCTATCTGTCTAGAATCAAAACATCCTCACGTCTATAATGCTAAGTCAATTATAGTAGAAATAGTAAGTTCATGCAATATTTACCTGAAAAAATGATAAAATTCAGTCGCTCAATGCCAAACTACTAGATTAAATGCTTCTGTAGCCCTACTGCTACTAAATTAACTATGTATTTTAGCATTGTATATATATAACCCCATGATAATTAACATCCTTAGAAAATTTTGTTCAAGATATTTTAAAATGCCATGTTTTGTCCCTTCTTTTGGTCACTTTTTTATGTCACCTTTAAATTGTAGGAAAGATATAACTGTTGGAAGATAGATAGCAGGATGAGGTGTTTACAATCTCAAGGTAGACAGGTGTTTTCAATTGCAAGCAGCTGTTTCAACCTCTGCCACTGCCTCTGACTGAACATCACCAGGCATGGGAAATATTGAAAAGTGATGGCAAAATCTTCACTCCAAAGTGAAAAATATGACTAGGTAAAAATCAGAACTCTTGAAATTCTTAAAAGTGGCTCCTCTACCATGGCCATTCCTTATAATGATGTAATTTCCACAGTATTAATGTTTTTGTTTGCTTGTTTTTTTTTAAAGATTTTATTTATTTATCATAGACACACACACACAGAGAGGCAGACACACAGACAGAGGGAGAAGCAGGCTCCATGCAGGGAGCCCGACAAGGGACTCGATCTCGGGTCTCCAGGGTCACACCCCAGGCTGCAGGCGGTGCCAAGCCACTGCGAGCCACGGGGGCTGCCCTGTTTGCTTGTTTTTTTATTAACCTTTTATTTAAACATAATTTTAAACTAATATGAAAATTTGATGAAAAATACAGAGAACTCCCATATAATGTTTATCCAGATTTACCAGTTTTTTAAAAAAGATATTTATTTATTTATTTATTTATTTATTTATTTATTTATTTATTTATGAGAGAGAGAGAGAGAGAGAGAGAGAGAGAGAGAGAGAGAGAGAGAGGCAGAGACACAGGCAGAGGGAGAAGCAGGCTCCATGCAGGGAGCCCGATGCAGAACCTGATCCCGGGTCTCCAAGATCACACCCTGGGCTGAAGGTGGCATCAAACCGCTGAGCCACCCGGGCTGCCCTCCCTTCTTATTCTTATACTTAAATAAATTAAAGCAGTCTTTTATTGATGGACTTTTAGGTTGTTTTCAGTCTTCTGCTATTATACACAATGTTGCAAAGCACTAATGCTTTTTATTTTAAGTAGATCCTAAATTTAAATATTTGGCTTTATTTAAAAGCCAAAGTCAATAATTTCATTCCTACTTTTTATAGGGAACTGACATAAGAAAACTAAATTGTTATACCAAGAGCATGAAATATGCCTGTGTCAAAGAATAAGAAAAAAGTGAGAATGCAGGAAATGCTTTTCTTTTCATTAGGATATACATACCAGGATATGAGCAAAGACACCCTGCTCAGCCTGCCCTAATAAACAGGGTAATGAAACAGATGACAAATTCTACTAATAATAGAGATTTATAGAACAATCCTAATTAACAAGGACTTTTGGGGAATGAAGAGCTCTGGGTTAATTTAATTTTCTGGTTAACTAAAGAAAAAGCAGAAAGTCTTTTTAGTTAGAAATCTTTCTAAATGTATTAATATAATAATATACCATGACATCCCTGCTTTAATTAGTTTAGTTTATTGAACTGAATGAAAATTTTCTTTGATAATAGAGAATCCTAGAGCACATGTTAATGTCATTATTCTGAACATCAATTCTTATTGTAGCTCCAAAGGTGTAAGTGCTTTCATGAAAGGCAGGATAAATGGAATGGTTGGAGGAACACTGGATTAGGACTCAAAAGACCCATGGTTTTAGTCTGCTTTTGGTTCAGCTACTTTATTCAATAAATGCTTATTAAGAGCTTATCATATGTCAGGCACCCAGACTGGGAATACAGATGTGAATAGGACACACAAAACCCCTGCTCTCATGGGACCTACATTTTAGTGAGGACAGACAGTATACAAGTAACAAACAATGAGAAAGATAATTTGAGATAATAAATGCCACAAATAAAATAAAAGAGGATGATATGATAAAATATGACTGGGGAGGCAAATTAATTTAGATGGTTGCTACTTCTTTACTGAGGAGGTGATGTTTGAATTGAGACTTCAATAGCAAGAAAGAGCTAGCCTTGTGAAGATCCAGGTGCAGAATATTCAAGAGCAGAGGCTCTGGGCTAGCAACAAGCTAGGTGAACTAACCCTTTTTAAGTTTAGGAAGGCTACTGTCACTAGAGTGTAGTGAGTGTGGAGAGATCAAGAGTGTGTGGGTGTTGGTGGAATTTCATCCTATATAGAATGGGAAACCATTGGAAGGTTTTAAATTTTTTTTAAGATTTAAACATTTTATTTATTTATTATATTTATTTATTTAAAAGATTTTATTTATTTATTAATGAGAGACAGAGAGAGGCAGAGGCACAGGCAGAGGGAGAAGCAGGCTCCATGCAGGGAGCCCGACGTGGGACTCGATCCCTGGTCTCCAGGATCATGCCCTGGGCCAAAGGCAGGTGCCAAACCGCTGAGCCACCCGGGCTGCCCTAAAAATTTATTTTAGAGAAAGGAGCATGCATGTGGGAGTGAGGCTGGGGTGGGGGTAGGGGTGAGCAGGGGCTGAGGGAGAGAGTAAGAAAGTCTTAAGCAGACTCAGTGCTGAGTATGGAGTCTGATGTGGGGCTTGATATCAGGACCCTGAGATCACCATCTGAACCAAAACCAAGAGTCGAGGCTTACCTGACTATACCACCCAGGTGTCCCCACTGTAAGATTTTAAGCAGGGGAGTGACATAGTCCCATCTTTGATTTAAAAACGGCAGCCTTATATAGAATGGACAGAATGGTGGGGGTTGGGAGTAGAGTCAATGATGCTACTTTTCAAGACCTTGCACAAATAACCACAATTTTATTATACTTAGAAGATGGAGAAGAGTGCCTGGGTGGCTCAGTCAGATAAGTGTTCAACTCTTGATTTCGGCTCAGGTCATGATCTAAGGGTCATGGGATTTAGCCCCACGTTAGGCTCTGTGCTCAGCAGGGAGTCTGCCTAAGAGTCTCTCTCTACCTCTGTCTCCTCCCCCTCACTGCGCATGTGCTCTCTCTCCTAAAATAAAGAAAAAAAGAAAAAAGAAAAATGAGCATAATACTTGTTCTAGCTATTTTCTGTGATTCTTATATGGATTAAGTATTAATGTTATGAAAGTACCCTTTCAAATATAAAGCCCTATACAATTTTTAAAAATTCTTAAATATGGTTTATTACTTTTGTCCATTTCTGATGGATCTCTCTATAGAGATTATAGAGAATGCAAAGGCTATGGCTTTCACCTCCTCTTATGTGTTTGTATGTATAAATGTAATACATATTGGTATATACTGATAAACAATTTTATAAGGTGTTTTTAGGAGCTTATTTTCTTCAATCAGGTAACAAGTATTTGTTGAACACTTGCCATGAGCTCCTTATATCTTAGATCCTTTGGGGGAGATATAGGGGAAATATTAAGACATGATTTATCTTCTGAAATAACTTATAATCTATACTGAAAGAAATCTAGCACATGTGAAAGAATTTGTGAAGTATCATGCAATGTAATATTTATTATAACTGCAACAGGATTTCAAAGGAAAGAAACAATGTGAATTTAATTAACTGGAGATGGTTTCATGGAGAAGACTGAACTTAAGCTAGGAAGATATGGATAGTGAAGAGGAGAGGAAATAAAAATATATATATATATATTCCAGGAGGCACAGAGAAAGAAATAAGCTTAGGTAAGGAAAGAAATAATGCAAGATGGGTAGGGTCCAGCCATCTCTAGGAAGACAAATCTTTGGATTTAATACATCAAACAATGGGATACAATTGCAGTTTGTGAGCTAGCAAAGTGACATTCAAGTGCTTACTGTGCACTAACTACTACAGCAAGTGCTTTATATACTTCATATCATGTATTTCCCATGGCAATCCCACAAATTGACCTGACTTTATAAGTGAAGACACTGAGGCTCATAGAGGTTGTCAACTGCTCAGGGTCTTGGAGCAAAGTACTTTGGGATCAAAGAGAGAGAGAGAAAGAGACAGAGACAGAGAGAGAAAATAAAATGGGATTCCAAAGTGACCATTTGAGCAATGTTGCTATCATTTTTTCTGAAAAAAAGGTGAGCATGGGAAAAAAGCAAGATTTTGATTAAGCAGTATATAGCATTTAACTGACATTTAAATCCTCTCCCCCTCCTTAAAAGATTTTATTTATTTATTCATGAGAGACACAGAGAGACAGGCAGAGACACAAGCAGAGGGAGAAGTCAGCTCCATGCAGGGAGCCTGATGCGGGACTCAATCCTGGAACCCTGGGATCATGCCCTGAGCCAAAGCAGATGCTCGACTGCCGAGCCACCCAGGCGTCCCTTAAATTCCCTTTCTAAGTTGGGTACTGATAACTAAATTTGACCAAATTAAGTAAATACTCCACAGAGAATAGAGGCAGTATAATACTGTATTAAAAATATAAATCAGACTGCTCGGGTTCATATTCCCAATTACTAGTAAATTCCCATATACTAGCTCATAATCAAGCCAAACTCTCTATGCCTCAATTTTCTCATGTACAAAACAGGGACATTAACACTAATTATCTCATAGCATTTCTGTGAGGCTAAATCACTTAACACATATAAGGCATTTAGAGCAAAAGTTGGCACAAAGTAATCATTTAATGAATAAATGAACAAGAATTATTAATCTTAAAATAAGACTTTTGGGTATGGGAGATTGAGATCACACTTGAAATTGCTGCTACTGAAGGCATGGTTTTGATATGGAGCACTATGATCATTGTTTGCAGTAAAGCCTCTCAGTTTGTTCATGTTTTCTTTGAATTTTCTACAAATGTTTCAAGTAAACATCAGTTAAAATCTTCAGTGCTGAATATGGACAGGTAACGAGTAGAAGAGTGTTTGCTTTGAATATGAAAATAGTTTTCCATAGATAAGTGACTGAAGGGGTGACTGGGTGGCTTAGTTGGTTAAGCATCCGACTCTTGGTTTCAGCCCAGGTCATGATCTCATTGGTCGTGAGATCAAACCCTGCATTGGGCTCCTGCACTCAGTAGGGATTCTGCTTGAAGATTCTCTCTCTCTGCTCCTCTCCCCACTCATGTGTGTGCACACACACTCTCTCAGTAAATAAATAAATATTTAAAAAAATCGTAAGAAAGGTGACCAAGAAAATAATGATAAATGGAATTACTGCCTTAAAACCTTATTTCCCCCTTTTTTGGTGTCTTCCTTCCTTCCTTCCAAGATTTCTGATACCTTTAATAGGTTCACTATATGAAGTCTATCTTTTTAACCTTAAAGCAGTTCATTTCAACCTGAACTTTTTTGCTTTTTTCTATGCTTTTTTCTATGCACTTGCTCATTCTCAGGTTTATAAAAACTGGCTTCCTCTGTGGCTTAGCTCATCATAGGTCACTGGCCATCTATAGATTGCCTAACCTTGTTGAGGTTCTTAACCCTGATTCATTCAGCTATGCCCAAGGAAGCAGCTAGGGTTCATGGCACAAACCTTGGCTACTTAGGTAAGAAGGGCTACAGGAAAGGCAATTTGTCTGATGTTCTCTAGCACCCAAAGGTATGCTTTGCACATTATAGGTGCTCAGGAAACATTTGTTGAATGAACAGACTAGTTTTTCATGAATACAAATCTTATCATGTTATTCTCCTGTTAAAAGCCCTTTGATGGTTCTCTATTGAAGTCTTATCTCTTATCTTTTTTTTTAAATTTTTTTTATTTATTTATGATAGTCACACACACACACAGAGAGAGAGGCAGAGACACAGGCAGAGGGAGAAGCAGGCTCCATGCACCGGGAGCCCGATGTGGGATTCGATCCCGGGTCTCCAGGATCGCGCCCTGGGCCAAAGGCAGGCACCAAACCACTGCGCCACCCAGGGATCCCTCTTATCTCTTATCTTATCTTAACCTTATCTCTTGCCATTTCCCGAGCTGTGATTTTGTCTCTCTCATACTCATAATTTTTCAAACATGTCATGTTTTTTTTTTTTTATACCTGTATCATACCAGCTTTACTGCTCAAATCATCCTTCCCTATTAGTTCCAAATCCCAGATAAGGTTGTCTTCTTGGATGCAGTCCCTGACTTCTCAGGGTCTTGCTTAGAAGCAGAGATGACTGTTTCCTCTTTTATGCCATCATTTATAACTTTTATATATCTCTAAGAACGGATTTATCATATTTATAGTTTTACTTATTCATATGAATTTTTTCTACTAAACTACGAACTCCTTGTAGGTAGGAATCATAACTTAACCAAGTCCTAGTACACAGTAGGTGCTCAATAAACACTTTTTACTGAATGATTATTTCTGCAAAATTTTAACTTCCTTAAGACTAGTTTCTTTCTCATGTAGTAGAGTATGAGCTCAATATATATTTTCTTAATGATTCTGAATAAGTGATACCTAATTATAACATGCTTCTCTAGGTTAGATAAGTAAACCAAGTAAACTAAAGGTTCTAGTTGTCCATGATCCTGTCTTTTTTAGAGTTATTAGGATTTAATCATGTATTCTAAATGCTTGTATGAAAGGAAATCATATGAATACTTGAAAATCATAAGGTAATATGCTATTTCAATAGTGAATAAATTCAATGTTGCCTAATTTGTTCTAAAAACCTTTCCAGATCTAACTGTGCTGAAGACATCCTGGAGAAATCATAAAAATATATGAATGGTACATTCAAGCAAGTTGTTTTCCATCATTCACAAATGAAGACACTTTTATTTTTTAAAGATTTTATTTATTTATTCATCACACACACACACACACACACACACACACACACACACACAGAGGCAGAGGCAGAGACACAGGCAGAGAGAGAAGCAGGCTCCATGCAGGGAGCCTGACATGGGACTAGATCTCAGGTCTCCAGGATCACGCCCTGGGCCAAAGGTGGTGCTAAACTGCGGATCCATCCGGGCTGCCCCTGAAGACACTTTTATGATTCAATAAACCTAGGTTCAGATCTTGTTTAAGGATAGAAGGTTCTAATAATAGGGACTTGGAGTTAACACTTAGGTTAAGGATCAAATGAGGGTAATCAAATGGATCACAGTGACAAGGGTGGGATTCACCTCATAAAGATACCATATAAGTCCAACCAACATCTATATGTATGTGATTCTTCCTTATACAGAAATTGTAGGCTGTTAAAACTAGAACAGGAATAGGCACTTGTTACATAATTTGAACCAAGGCGTCATGGTTATGAAAAACACTGAGTGACCAAACAGCAACAGCTTTCTTAAATTTTTTGTGTATGGTTTAGTTCTAATCACTGCAGTAGGAAGATATAAGACATTATTGATATTCTAAATGTACCCCTTCTTAATGTCATGTATTTCCTTCTGAGTACAATAGTAAAGATTTTCAAAATGATATGCACATGCAAAGTTGTGCTCTGTTATTAAAGGAAAACCTACTGATGGACTTCCCATCAGTAAGATTTCTGTTTGAATTGTTGGCGGTGGCAATCACAAATGTTTATGAAGTTTACAAAGTAAAAACTGCATCAAGTATGAGGGAACCAGTGTCTCTCTCTCTCTCTCTCTCTCTTTTTTTTTATGGATTAGAAGAAATCTTAGAGCAAGAAAGCAATGCTGAAATATCACTGATGTTTTAGTGCAATCTGGTTTGTAGGCATGGTAATGTTTCAAGGGAATGTCACAGATTTATGCTGAAAGAAAAATATTTTTAGAATACTCTATACTTTACAATAAAGATAAAAGTTCCCTAAAGTATGGGGTCATTTTCAGTGGGTGCTCTGACAAACATGGATAAAAGTTATGAGTACTATCTTTTGTCCAATAAACTAAATTGGAATCGCAGATAACTTGACTACTTGTAGTATAGCGATAAATACCAGTAAACAACCATTTTACCCAATTTAAACAGAATACTTTTCTTTATTGAGTCATTTTCCAATCTCTCTTGCACTTAAAAGTAGATTAAAATGTGTAAATGTATGGTTAATTACCTGTTAAAAAAAACCCTCTCAAGTACCATATTTTACAATGCTTTTAAAAGTTGGTTGTACTTCTCATCATTCCTTATGAATGGAAGTTGCAGCATCAGATTTTTAAAAAGTTGCAGGAATAGTCTAATGATCATACTCATCTCTCTTTGGAGATTAAGAAGAATGGCATAACATTATTTAAAAAAATGATAAAGAAAAAACAAACAAACAAAAATGATAAAGACCCCATGTCAAAGCAGGCTGGTGTTTGTCATCCAAATACTGTGCCAATCACTGCAATTCCTCTTAGAATTGGTCTAATGATCCTTAGCTGGTGCTCCCGTTTCCCTCTCCAAGGTATCATTTTAAATGTCATCTCAAGTCACCAAATAATTCTCACCCTCAGAGAGAAGAGAAGCCATTAGGTGTCAAGTCTTTATACTTTGCTAGTTATTTTGAACTACTCACAGTTTTTCCATCAAACAATATTAAGAATCAGTATCTTTGTTTCTCAGACTGGAAGAAGATGGTAGACAATTCAATTTAGTAACACCACATCATATAGCTATTCTATCACATAGCTATTTATACTCTAGTCTATGTAAATGGCATCTGCTAGATTTGGCCTATTCATAGATGACAATACTATTTATACTTCCTTAGTTGACCCAGAAACAATATACAAATTGGTCAGGCTACAGAAGTCAGTGTAGCAAGGCTGGTGTCTTAACTGTGTAGTATGTGAAGCTTTAATGTTGATTATATCTGGACAGAAGAAATTTGTGCTGTATTAGTTAATTCTTTGAAAAGACAAAGTCCTGTACTCCCAAAGAAGTAAAAGAAGCAACAACAGCCTTACAGGTCAGATTCTCATTTGTTCATCCTTTTTTTCTTTTTCTTTGAGGGAGGCAGGGAGGAAAAGGGGGAGGTAGAGACAGAGGAAAAGAGAGAAAGAGCATGCAAGCATGAACAGGGATGGAGGGGCAGGGGGAGAGGGAGAGAGAGAGAGAGAATCTCAAGCAGGCTCCATACCCAGTGTGGAGCCTGATGTGGGGCTTGGCTTGATCTCATGACCCTGAGATCATGACCTGAGAGTCAGAAGCTTCACCGACTAAGCCACTTAGGTGCACCATTTGTTCATCAAGTAGATAATACCTCATTTTAAATAATATTTAGGTAAATGTTCTATGTCAGCTATAATATATAATGAAAGTATTGGCAATTATTTTTTATTTTACTATAGTGGCTGCTGCTAAGGAAAGGGAAAATACCCCATGTTCTGGTTTGCTCATTCTAAAAGTCTAAATTTGAGTGTCTGAGGAAAGTTCCACATTTCTGATAGTGATGACAATACCCTAAATACTTTGAGAATGAAGGGAACATACACTTGACCACATAGGTTGCTTCTACTCACCATAGCCAGGTGTCTTGGTTTTAAACACATGGAGACAGACATAACTTTTATCCCTTTAGGGAATCATGAGCACAAGCTTTCATGTTTCCTTAAAGCACAGATGTGGCTGGAGAATATGAAAAAGTGAACATTTTATCTAGCATAGTCTAACATTAGGAAGTCACTCTAGATATCAGATAACTCTTTCCTGATTATATGTTTATGAATTTAGTGGGAAGAAACAGGGACACTATTTAAAGCTAGAAGAAAGCCCCTTATTTTAGGTATTCAATAAATACTTGATGATTGACTGCCAGTAGAATTTATAAGACTTCTAGAAATCAAGTACATTTTATAATAAGTTGATTTTTATATACTATTTTTTCTTTTTTATAGAGAGAGTGAGAGAGAGAGCACAGAATCAGAGGGAGAAGAAGAGAGAATCTTAAGTACATTCCACACTCAGTGTGGAGCCTGATGCAGGGCTCCATCCCACCACCCTGAGATCATGACTTGAGCCAAAATCAAGAGTTGGACGCTCAGCCAACTGAGCTATAGAGTTTGCCTGTAAAATTTGCCCCCAAATTTTATATATTATTTTAATAAAAGAGAGAAAACTTCTGTATTCATTAGATATTTTCTTAGTGGATACTATGGGGATTATAACTAACATCCTAAATATACAGCAATCTAGTTTGAATTGATACCAACTTAGCTTCAATCTTCAAGAAAGGGTATAAAACCTTTCTTCCTATACAGCTTCTTCCCTGCTTCTGTTGTTATAAATTACATCTTTATACATATGTGCCAATTAACATATATTTATAATTACTATTCAATGTATTTGTCTTTTAAATCATGTGTGAATAAGAAGAGTTACATACCAAAAATACATTAGTACTGGCTATTATATTTACCAATGTAGTTACCTTTGCTTGAGTTCTTTATTTCTTCATATGGCTATGAGTGACTCTAGCAGCCATTCATTTCAGCTGAAGGATTCCCTTCAGTATTTCTCATAGGGCCTGAACTCCTACTACTGAACTTCTTTAGCTTTTGTTTAACTGGAAATGTCTTAATTTTTCCTTCACTTCTGATGGACAGTTTTGTCAGATATAGAACTTCTGTATTCTGAAGCCCATTTTTTTCAGATGTTAAATTATAAATATAATTGTCAAAAAAGCAAATTCACTAAGTAGATCTCTTATTCACAATGCATTTTAATATGTTGAAGTTCCAAGAAGATAAAATTGTAGTGTGGCCAAAGCTCAGTGTTAAGCTCAAGATAGGAAAGCTTTTCAAAAACTGGTTGCTGATTATATTTTGATAATTAAATATATGAGCCTATGATCCTTTTAGGCTCACCTAATTAGTATCAAATGAGTTTACTTAATTACAGCTGTAAATTAAATGCATAGAGTTTGCCTCATCTCAAAATAATTACATGTGCATTGTAATGTGAATTATGGAACATTAATTTGTAGTTTATCGATTATTCCCTAAACAGAGACTGGGACTCATTAGGACAAAGTTATTATCTTAGCAGTTTTGATAAATAGCTTCTAGAAAGGGTTTCTTTTTTTTTTTTTAATTTTTTAATTTTTTTAGAAAGGGTTTCTGAAAAATGCATATAAATTCTTCAAAGGAAAGGTATACATGTGTCAGAACTGGTACTGCACATTTATTGTAAAGCCTCAGCCTAGAAAAATGTGCTCTCTGAAGTATTCAGGTTGAGAGGCATAAATATGTATATATGTATATAAAATCTCCACCCTCATTCTGCACAGAGCTAGAACTTTTTCAGGTTTATAGTAAAGGCTGCAATTATTTTAGGAATCTTTTGCAGTGTTAAATAATTACAAGTCAAACTACTACCTCTAACAAACCAGTTCTTAGCATCCCTCAGAGAGAGGAAATGATAGGTTACTTATCATATTCAAAAGCTTCTGCTATGTTCATTATACTCAAGAACCACAAAAAAGGGGGTGAAAACTCTATCTTCCTTTACTCTTTGGATACTTTACTAGATAAGTGCTTTCCCCCCTTCCTTTTATGATCTTTAAAAATATCTGAGAAGGGAAGAAAGATTTCTTGCTAGAAAACAAATGAAGAATTATTAAAGGCATAAGAACAGACTAATCAGGTGGAGGAAATAGTCTAACTCTAGAGTTTTCTTCTTTTTTCTAAAGGAAATAACTACGTTGATCATTTGGGAAGAAACAGTTCAAATGGGGCTCACTCAATTTAAGATTTTTAATTTTCTTGTGAGGGAGAGGAATCTTAATCACCAATTAAAGCATTTCAAAGGCAATTTCTAGAACAGGCCTCAGATTTTCCCTAAAGATAAAATTAATTTAAATAAAAATATGAGATTTTCTTGTTTAAATGAGACAAGCTTTCAGAATAGCCCCTTGCTTTATTTGCTTTCCATGTATCCATTGTTTTTTGTATTTTCCTACTCCTGCTCAATTGTGAGCAAACTCCCACTGATTACACCAGTAACTTACTCTACTTATATTATTTCCCTTCATTTTTTTCATGGATATATCCCATTGTGTGCAAAAAAAGGAATTCTGCTGCCACAGAACCTAAAGAACACACTTGGCTGCTTATGGTAAATGCTCACGTTCTTCTAGTTAGGAGTAGTGGCATTATCAGGCTTTAAAAATCAACAGAGGTAGAGGCTAAACAGGTGTGTTAAGCCTTTCCTCTGCCATTTGGAATTTCTAGCTTTGGCCACTATTGCTTTTTTTCTCGCTATTCTCGTGATTTTCTGCCATTTTCTTCCTTTAAACATAGAGGCTGAGGGGAAGACCTCGGCATAATAATCGTGTTTTAATTTGGCCCAATTTTGGCCTAAAGCAAACATCTAATTACTTGTGATTAATTCTAAAGAACATAATCTACTCTCATGTTCAGTGGGTCTGTGTTTGAATCTAACTAGTGGCTTCCTCATGTTTTTTGCTGCCTTTCTTTCTCTTCTCTGTGTTAACTTAATCCCCAAAGTGACTGAGGAATCATAAACTGCCATTCTTCTGGTACACAAAATATCTGTATTATGCAATTCACATTTCAAGGGACTTGAAATTAGTCTTGAATCGTGTGTTCAAATTTAGACTTCTGTAAAAAATGACAAGATGTACGAGACCACTGTAATCTAGGCAGCCATAATTATACAATTATTGATGAAGTTCCTGTTGATAAACAATGCAAACATTAGGAAATACTATTTTGCAATTAAATGATGAAGAAAGCTGTTTATTGCCTTCTATTCTATCCTCTGTTAATAAGACTGAAGTTGCAGATGTTCATGTATGCTGCATTGATGTTAAATGGTGCATGATGCTCTAGGTGGTTCCCATAACCTTGCTTTGTCTACTATGAACTGACTCAATTGATATGATAATAGAGAAAAGAGCGGGGCTGAACTGGCACAATTTGCATAGCCTTGAAATTTGCTATTATTGCACAGCCAACTGCTCCTAAAAGTTCTTGTTCAGTTGTCACTGACAACAATATGTTAGACAAACAATATTTTGAAATTAACCACTCAGGTGGGGGCATCACTTATTGAAGCTTTTATCCCATCAAACAAGGTACTCATCAATGCATTTCTAAAGCCAACAATGGGGAATTTTGTGATCTTTGGGATCAATTACTATTAGATTTAGTACAAAGAGAGCCGACAACATTCAGGGGTCACAAAACAGTGGTAGCACTTGCTGCTTTTTGACACTGGAATTCTATTTGGAGTATCTCTCTCTCCCTTTCACAGAACATATATTCGCATCCCATCATTAAATAACGATTATATTTTAGGTTAAGAAATAATAAAATTTCCAATGTTGCTTAATATTGCTCTTTAGTCATGAAAAAAAATTATGTAAGACACCCCATACAAGAATATTAGGAATTGCTCTGATCCATGAAATGACAATACTAGAAAACCTCAAACACTGAAGAAAATCTCCATACATTCCAAAAATCCAAAAATGTTTTGAACAAGTAATAGGAGAACAGCTAGAAAAGTGTCACAATTATAAGGGACAACTCTGAGTTTAGATTGTGGGCATATATAATGAATGACAGGGTAGGAGACAATAAATGTACCTTTGGTGGGTGGGCAATTAAAACAACTAGAAGACAGAAGAATTGCAAATAAATGGGAATAATGTAAAGTTCGAACAAACAAAATTGTTTAAATAAATATCCTAGGAAAGCTAATATGGGAAATTTAGTGCTCATGAAAGTAGATGAACAAAATGGAAAACAAAACTGGGCCACTCTAGAGGGCAATACTGAAGATTTAACTACCCAAAGAGCTAATTCCCATACGACTGGTTGGATAAGAGACGAGATAAAGGAATTTAGAGAAATACCAGATGAAAGAAACTGGGCACACACAGAATTAATATTTTAAAAAAGAGCCTAGAGTAGTTTTTAAAACAAACCCAATTCTTTAGCTTAATTCAAGGTTTAAACAATAGTTTGTTTTGATGTTTTGTTTTCAGTTGGTTGAAATTCTAAATTACAACAAGACCTTTTATTTCAAGCATTAGTTTTAAAACAAGAAGACCAGAATACATATAAACCGGTGAAGGAAAATGGAGCCAATGTATATTGCATTCACTGTCCCCGCCTTTACTGGGCTTATCCCTGTGGCAGAACTGTAATCTGTTAAAAATTATACTTCCTTTCTGATCAGTATCAGGCTTGGCCACGTGACTTGCTTCAGCTAATGAAATATGAGGGGAAGTGATGCAAGAGCTATAAGAACTACTATGTAGTTTTCTTATCCTTTCACCTCTAATATAATTAGCATGTTCTGGATTGGGCTGTCTCAGTTTTGGTCCTAGAATAAACAACATGGAGTGGTGACTCAGCTAACCCAGTATAGAACAAGAATGTAACATAAAAATAAGTATCTATTAATCAAAGTCATTAAGATTTTGAGGGTTGTTAGGCTACTTAATAAATATAAAAAAGGCAGCACTTTGACTTTTAATCCAAACAATTTAAAATTATGAGATGAAGGTTATAGAGTAACTGCTTATTTGAATAATGCCTTCTCTTTGTCTGAACGAAGTATAATACCAGACTAAACATTCAAGAAGTACCCTTAAGAGTACCTGGATGAATGTGATACAGATAAGACGTGCATACAAGGATGTCCTGGTAAGACATCCTGACCCTGTTTCCTAAGTATCACAGAAAGCCAGAGAAGTATTAATATTAATTTAAGAAGGTTCTAGGGGCTTTTGATAATGGCAGATTACATAATTTAGGCCAACTATTTCAAGAAGAACAATTAGAACATCTGGGTAAAATGTTTTTAAAAATGTACTTCAAGGCATTGAGGGTCTAATAAAAGAGTGAAGAATTATCAGAATGGGATATCAAGGATGATTCCTTCCAGAGCCCAAGGAATCTGGTGTTTGATACTAGTAGGAGACAAAAGTTGGAATCTAGAGGCTGTCAAGACAAACAGCCTTGGTAAAACCTCCTTATGCAAGGAAACCCATATGGCTGCATCTATGATTAAGGGTGAACAGGAAGTAGACAGGACTACGCAATGGACTATAGCTTAGTTTGCAATACTGAATTCCTAAACTTAGATTAAGATGACTCTAGTTTGCCAGTGTTTCCGTAACTGCCAAAACAAACGTGAATCACCCTATGGCTTAAATTATTTCTGCAAAGCATTTTCCAAATACACCGTCTTGCTCACTATAAAAAATAAATTGTAAATAAATAGTAATATAAGGAGGCAAGGAAAGAAATTAAAACCAGCAGAAATTGTATAATAGAAAGTAGTCTCAAATAGTTCCAGATAGTAAATTTATCAAAGAGAGACTTTAAAATAACTATGCTTAAAAAAAAAAATAACTATGCTTACTGATCAAGTGTTAAAAATAAAATTGAGAACTTCAGCAGGGGAATATAAAGTATAAAAATTGAAATTAAGCATCAATAGATTTAAATGGAAATTGAAAATAATTCAGTGGATAAATATTCAACAGAAACTTAGACACAGCTTAGAAAAGAATCAGTGACTGGAAGACAGATCAGAAGAAAATATCAAAAAAAATCCCCCCCAAAAAATAAAATAAAATAAAATAAAATAAAATAAAATAAAATAGAAGAAGATATCCAGAATGCAGCACAGCCAAGATGGCTATGATATATTCTACACAGTCCTGAAAGTGGAATTAGGACCAATGGACAGAAATGATAAAACAAAATTCTGTTCAACAAGGAAAAACTTTCTAACAATTTGGAGTTTATAAAACTGAAATGAATAGATAGATCTGCTAGGTAGTGAGTATTTTAAAGAGGATTCTTGCATTGATTTGGGAATATGATAAGATGATATCTATTCCCTTTTCAAGACCTTAGGTTTTTGACTTACTAATTAAATGGAAGTGTCTCATGAAATGAAGTTTGGAAAAGTATAGTATAATCCTATATATGTAAAATTATGTAATGTGTGCATGGAAGTCCTCAGTTGAAAGAGGTCTGGAAGGATAATAACTAAATTGTTAACATCCATAATCTCTGACTGGGGGAATTTCAGTGGATATTTATTTATGGTCTTATGTTGAGGATGGCATTGGTAGCCATGAAATCAGAGCATTGCAACTGAGAGTATTATATTAGAGTAGGTGTTATCAAATTTTTTAATTCTAGGACTCCTGTTATACTCCTAAAAATTGAGAACCTCAAATAGCTTTTGTTTATGTGAGTTATATTTATAAATATTTACTGTATTAGAAATTAAAAAGGACATATTGGGAAACCAGTTACACTTCAACATATTTCTATGAAAAGTAATAATATATTCTAAACAAAAATGTGAAAAGAGTGCCATTTATATTTTTTCTGATCTCTTTAATGTTTGATTTAATAAAAGACAGCTGGGTTTTCATATCTGTTTTAGTATTCAATTTGTTGCTATATCACACATTATGTAGTCTCTGGAAAACTCTACTGAAATTGAGGGTTAAAAAAGCAAATAATACTGTAATATTATTGTGAAATAGTTTTGACTTCATGGAAGAGACAACTTGAAGGAGTCTCAGAGACCTCTAATAGGTCCATACTTTGAAAACCGCTGCATTAAAGTAAGGGTTATAGTTGTCACCATGCTGAGATGGTGGACCTGCTTACTCTGGATAAGTTGTAAGTACACAAATATGTCAGTTCTGCTGGGCTTATAGCTCTGTTTAGTGGGATAGGCCATTAAGGAATTAATGCACTGCAGCTTAAAAAGTACAGAGTCCAAACAGTGCTGAGATGAAAGCAAGCTGGCAAACAAGAATATTTTAGACTTCTCTAGGCAGATAAAGTGTCGCTGTGCTGATCTCTTCATGTAATAATAGGCCTGAATTAACTATCTTAACCATGGTTGCTTTGTTGTTACAGCAAACAGAAGTAAAGTTTGATATAAATATACTAGACAAAATAGCTGAAGCCTGATGTAGAAGAACTAACAAAGGTCTCCAAAGTGAAGACAGGCTGATTTCCACATTAGAATCCTGGTAACTTAAGACCAAGATATAAGCCCAATCTAAGACAGATGGAGAACTGAAGTTGGCCTAGCAAGGCAGTGGCTCCTTTCTGAAACACACACACACACACACACACCCCACAGGGTCTGCAGCTTACATTTTTTTTTAAAGATTTTATTTATTTATTCATGATAGAGAGAGAGAGAGAGAGAGAGAGAGAGAGGGAGAGACACAGGCAGAGGGAGAAGCAGGCTCCATGTAGGGAGCCCGACGTGGGACTTGATCCCTGGTCTCTAGGATTGCACCCGGGTCAAAGGCAGGTGCTAAACCGTGCAGCTTACATTTTAATGAAAGGCATGATTTAGCCGTTTTTATCAGAAACAAAATGAGCAAACACTGAACTGTCCTACTAGACCAAAGAATTTTGAAGACTGAAATGAATCCTAAGTGTTGTGGACACCATTTTCTTCCTTAGTTGAGAAACCTCAGTGTTTCTCTATTGCAGACAATTTAATACAACAGTTTGGTGACAGGATATTTTTATCCTTTTCTCATGGTGTGAAACCCTGATAGTGAAATATCATTTTATATTCGACTAATCTTTAAAAGAGAAATGAAGGAAAGAATGGTGCCACAGAAATAAGGTTTACATCCTATCCACTAAAGAATTCTTTTAATTACATTTCCATTATATTAATATCTAGACCAGGGGTTGTCCGACTGTGGTGTGTGTCAAATCTGGCTAGTGCCTATTTCCATAAATAAAGTTTTATTGGAACACAGCTACATCCATTTGCTTCTATGTATTGTTATATATGGCTGCTTTCATGCTACAGAAGCAGAGTTGAGTAGTTGTGACTGAGGCTGCCTGTACTGCAAAGCTGAGAATATTTACTATTTGGCCCTTTACAGAAAGTTCACTGACTCGTGATCTAGATACATAGTCCATTAGAACTGCCAGATATATTAGAGATTTTCTAGTCAGTCCTTTCATTTTACAGTTGAATAAAATGAAGCCTCGAGAATTGAAAAAGCAGTACAGTGAGCACAAGACAACTGGAAGCGCCCTAGCACATGGGATTCCTTCTTTGCTATTTTCTAGCCTACTCATTCCACACTAGGAATGCTCTGCCTAAAGCAAGAATCCTGTGGAGTCTCTTAAAAGCCACATATGGTCTTGGCACAGAAATCGTTTTTTCAACACCTGGGTAACCAGGCTGTGTAGGTCCCAGGAGTGTAGCAGTGCCCTCAGCATCAGTTCTAGCCAACCCCTGAGGAGTTAGATCTGAGAGAGAGCCACTTTCAAGGCCCTGCCTCATTAGTCCCTGCTGCCACCAATCTAGCTCAGAGAAAATTGATCCTTCCCTCATGCCTGCTGCACCAAGGCCAGTCCTGGGAAAGAGGATTTGTTCATAGAGGATTTGTTAATTAAGTCATCACTGCACTAATGAAACCCCAGAGCTTCAGCCACTAGTTGTCTATGTTACTTTAGGGTAGCTAAATTTGTTAATTAAAAGGAGCATGTTCTTTTAAAAATGACTAATAATTAAAAAAATAAAAGTAAGATATGGGAAACACATAGTATTTATTATCTTACTCCCTACCATAACCATGCTTGTTATTTTGATGGTAATGGAAATTTTATCTTCTGATTCTTTTAAAGAAAAGTCCTCAAATTTTTAGTAGCAAAGCTTCACAAAATAAATGAACCCATTGTTTTGGTTTATTTTTCATCTAACAAACATATAGTCTCAAATTGTTGCACTATTTCTAATGGTAGTATCAATAAATAACATAGTTTATCCATTATTTTAAATTTATCCATTATTTAATTTTTACTATGATATATAAAAATGAAACAAATATATCTTCACATGTAGTGGCTCCTGTATTTTTATTTAGATTAAATTCCAGGAACTAAAGTTACTGTCTAAAAGGGTATAAATACTTTCATTATTTATACTCTAGCAATATTTTAAGGGCATCTGACTGACCATACTCCAAGCACCAAATAGCAAATTCTTTTGAAAGTTTCTCTTACATCTCATAGCCCAATTTGAACTTCTTTATTAAAGTCCTATATTTTCTAACATATCTAGGTTCTACCTACAAAATTAATCTTTAATAACTAGAGTTCATATTGGTCTCAACCACAGCCAGGATGACATTGTCAGAAAGCTATTAAATAGTCTGATTCTAAAAGCACATTAATAAAGCAACAGTATATAAAGATTAGAAGAAAGTTTTATTAAAAGTGTTTATTAGAAAAAAAATAAAAGTGTTTATTAGGATTGGGGCACCTGAAACACTGATCATTCTGCATTTCTCACAAGGAAAAAATATTCAAACTAATGTGATATTGATATATTCTAAAAGCTGCTTAAACATCTTAAGTTTAATGGGGTGCTTGGGTGGCTCAGTGGGCTAAGCGTCTGCCTTTGGCTTGGGTCATGATCTGGGGGTTGTGGGATTGAGTCCTACATGAGCCTCTCTGCTCAGTGGGGAGCCTGCTTCTCCTGCTCCCTTTGTTCATGTGCATGCTCTAATAGATAAAAATCTTTTAAAAATTTTTTAAAAATATTATTTATTTATTTATTCATAGAAACACACAGAGAGAGAGAGGCACACAGAGAGAGAGGCAGAGACACAGGCAGAGGGAGAAGCAGGCACGATGCAGACAGCCTGACATGGGACTCGATCCAGGGTCTCCAGGATCACGCCCTAGGCTGCAGGCGGTGCTAAAACAATTTTGCCACCGGGCCTGCCCAATAGATAAAAATCTTAAAAAAAAAAATAAAAAGCTAGTTTAACATCCATTCTATAGATACCAACTCTCAAGGAAAATAATCACCAGAATCAACATAGGTTCAAAAACATACGTGCAAATGTACAGCTTAATAAAGTATATTCCTTTAGGACTCTAGTTAAAAATCACTACACTCGGGGATCCCTGGGTGGCTCAGAGGTTTAGCGCCTGCCTTAGCCCAGGGCGCGATCCTGGAGTCTCGGGATCGAGTCCCGCATCGGGCTCCCAGCATGGAGCCTGCTTCTCCTTCCTCCTGTGTCTCTGCCTCTCTCTCTCTCCCCCCGCCCCATGTCTATCATAAATAAATAAAATAAGTGAATCTTTAAAAAAAAAATTAAAAAAAAATCACTACACTCAATTCATCATAACTCAGCCTAGATTTCAAGTTGTGTATATGTATTTAATAATGGCTAACTTTTTTATATGGATAATGGTGCAGGACTAAAAAATATATCTGACAAATCTAAAATTAAATTAGTTTCTTTTATTAACAGCTTTATTGAGGTAAGACTGACATACAATAAGCTATACATATTTAAAATGTATAATTTGACAAATTTGAATAGGTATACATCCATGAAGCCATCACCACAACCAAGATAATGAACATATCCATCCCTTCTTTGTGTTTTTTTGTAAGCCCCTACCTCTTCCTGCTCTCCAGGCTTCAAGCAGCCATGCATCTTAATCCATAGTATTGAATTTTGATTTGGATTTCTAATCAATTACTCTATAGTAATTCAGGTAACACTGCCTGTACTCAGTAGGTTTTTTTCCTCTACAAATGGATATATAATTTGAACAACAGAGGTTACTTTCTAGGAAAATTTCTGAGCTACAGATTCATTGGACTACTAGCAGATTTAAGCATTCTGCTAAGTGCCAGTCTTCTGTGGAGATTGCCAGTCTTGTCATATATTAACACATAATTACAGACTTCCAGCATTAGCTGATAATTAGTGGTTCTTGAAACAACAGTATTTTAAAACAAATGAAAGAGGAATTAATTTGATTATTTAAAACCAAACCTTTGGAACATTGATAGCAATTCTGTTTCTTCTTCAGTTATTCCATATGTATCTAAAATTTTTTTCTTTCTCCTGAGAAAAATATTCATTCAGGTAATTTTTCCTTTCTTTTACAGTTTGTAATTATTCCAATGGTCAACTGGCATAATAATCAATTCTATGTTGTTGGTTGACTTTAAGAATCTATGTGAGTATTTTATATTCAGACTTTCATTGATTTACTGTTTTTCATCATACATACTTAAAAAAGACCTTCTAGATATATGCATCACTCAGATGAAAACTACCTATTCACTATGTAATTCTTAATACTGAGTTCTTATCTTTTTGTATTATCATCTTTCGATCACTTTTGTCTTGTTACATAATCGCTAAGTCCTATTAAACCTTTTTTCCTGATGTCTTTTTGCCTTTAGTAATGCAGTCCTTCTTTATCTCTCTATCTTCTTGTATCTATGTTTAGCTTGCACTGTAGGCATATAAAATCTGTTCCCCAGTGCATGATGCTTTACTCTTCTTTGCCTATGCCTTGGCATACATTGTTTCTTCTGCGTAGAATTTTTTTCCTTCTTTGCTTATCAAGTCTCAAATACCCCTAATGTTAAATCTCTAGAAAGCACTTCTTAGACTTCTCCATGCAATTGTTGCTTCTTCTTAGGTCTTTAACACCTTAAGTATTCATCTACTACTGTTCTTATTACCACAAATTGTGATTATTTCTTTACATATCTCTATTTCATATATTGTGAGTTCCCTGGAGATAGACACTGCCACATATAGAGTATGTTACTAGTGCCTGGAACACAGTAGGATGTTACCTCATTACCTATATTGGGTTAAATAAATTCTTCTTTTCCATTAAGTTTTTGTTTTCTGATTCTGCTTTTTTGTTGTTCATTCGTTTTGTTTTTTAGATTCTACATGTGAGTAAAATCATATAGTATTTGTCTTTCTCAGTCTGACTTATTTCACACAGAATCGTATCTGCCAGGTCCATCCATGTTGTCACAAATGACACAACCCTATCCTTTTTTATGGCTGTGTAATATTCCAGTGTGTGTGTGCGTACACACTACATCTTACTTATGCACTTGTCTATCAACGGACACTTGGGCTGCCTGCCTCCACACCTTGGCTACTGTAAATAATGCCAAGGCTGCAATGAACATAGAGCTGCATATATCTTTTTGGATTCGTGTTTTTGTTTCCTTTGGTTAGATACCCAGTTCCACTGATTTCTTTTGTTCTTCATTGTACACGTTTCTTTGTATGTCTTATAATTTGGATTGTACCATGAATATTATAAATGAGACGTTGTGGAGTAGGAGTTGGCCAACTATAGCTAGTGGGCAGGTCACCTGATTTGTGAAAAAAGTTTTAGAGGAGCACAGCTATGCCTATTTGTGCATGTATTGTCTATAGATGCTTTTGCATTAAAATGGCATAGTTGAGTAGTTGCACCAGAGACCACTTGGCCTATAAATCTAAAATATTTAATATTAAACCCTTTAAGAAAGTTTGCTGACCCCTGTTGTAGAGACCAGACAACTGTGTTTCCATGAAGAGAGT
Source organism: Nyctereutes procyonoides (assembly GCF_905146905.1). Taxonomy (NCBI): domain Eukaryota; kingdom Metazoa; phylum Chordata; class Mammalia; order Carnivora; family Canidae; genus Nyctereutes; species Nyctereutes procyonoides. The sequence continues at coordinate 63,174,521 of NW_026575046.1, forward strand.
TGATTTTTTCCCCCATAAAATAAGCAGTTAATCTTTGCTAGACTCAAATTCTAACCTGTCAGTCAGACTGCATGTTTTCTATCAAGTTTTAGGCATGCCACTTAATGCCAACTTGGGCTTGCACTACAGATAAAAGCCACAAAAAGAGAAAACTTAAGACTACACCTTTGCTTCAGTTTCTGCCTAATTTTCCTTGTTTTCTAGTGTTCCCAGGTTGTGGCTTTTATATTTTGTTCAGCATTATATTGCTACCTGAAGAAAGAATGGTCTAATAGGAGCTATTTTTACTATCTAAGTTCAAAGTCAGGATTCACTTTTTCAGGCCTGACTTTGCTCAACATTGTATTTGCTATATTCATTCATATTGTTAAGTGTAATATTATTCATTAATTCTCTTTTCATTACATATCCCACTGTATTAGTGTATCATTTATTTATTTTACTGTTTATAGACAGTTGTATTGTTTCTAATTATTTTGGTCATTACACATAGCACTAGTCTATTTGTCACAGTAAAAGACTAGAAATAACCAAGATGTACACAGGAAGATTAGTTAAGTTAAAGGATGGTACATTAATGAAATGGAATATTACATAGTTCTAAACACATGGAACGATCTCCAAGATGTATTAACTGAAAAAGCAAGGTGTGGAAAAATATGTATAATTGTTTTCCTTTTCTTTCTTTCTTTTTTTTTTTTTTTGTATATTTTTTTTATTGGAGTTCCATTTGCCAACATATAGCATAACACCCAGTGCTCATCCCGTCAAATGTATAATTGTTTTCCAATAGAAGCCCTGGTTGAGGGGCACCTGGGTGGCTCAATGGTTGAGTGTCTGCCTTGGGCTCAGGTTGTGATCTCGGTGTCCTGGAATCAAGTCCCATGTCGGACTCCCCAGAGGGAGCCTGCTTCTCCCTCTGTCTCTCTCTGTATGTCTCTCATGAATAAATAAATAAAATCTTAAAAAAAAATAAGACAGATGTAATTGCATATGTAATGAGTTAAGAATGTCCTTAAATAAGAAGTGAGGACATACAGAGATACAGCTATAAGCCAAGGACTATCAAGAAATGCCAAGGATTGATTGTCAAGAGCCACAAGAAGATAGGAAGATACAAGGAAGAATTTTTCTCTATAGACTTGAGAGGAAACAAGGCCCTATGATATCTTTATCACTCTACATGATGATATTAGAGACTTTCAGCCTTTAGAACTGAAAGACAATAAATTTATGTTGGTTGCAAAGAGCTGGGAAAAGTTAGAGAAACTGAGGAGTTTCTTTTAGGGTGACAAAAATGTTCTAAAATTGACGGTGGTGACGGTTGTAAAACTGTGAATATACAAAAAAACTGAATTATACATTTTAAATGCGTAAATTATATGGTATGTGAATTATATCTCAATAAAGCTGTTTGGGGAAAAATAAGATGAAATACAGGAAGGATAAATCAGAAACTAATGAATTCAGTTGCCTTCAAAAGGTAGGTGAAGGGACGCCTGGGTGGCTCAGCAGTTAAGCGTCTGCCTTCGGCTCAGGGCGCGATCCTGGAGTCCCACAATGGGCTCCCTGCATGGAGTCTGGTTCTCCCTCTGCCTATGTCTCTGCCTCTCTCTGTGTCTCTCATGAATAAATAATAAAAATAAAAATAAAAAGTAAAGATAAAAAAAAAGTGGTAGGTGGAAAAAGGATGGAAGAATGGGAAAATGGGAATGGAGAAGAGATGTGGGGAGACAACTCACTAAATATATCTTTGTAAAGAGACACCACAGTATCTACAGAGCCATGATAACATTATACACACCATTTAGAAAGTTAAAATTAACTGTGGGGGGAAATGCTGTTGTGTTATATTGGAGTAGGCAATATCCGTATGAACTCATATTAAAAAAAATATATATATATACACACACATATATACATGCACACACAGATATAGACAAATAGATATAGAAATAGGTATAGATGTATGCATATATTCATGTATTTTTAAATTCCATTCACAGAGAAACCTAGAAGAAAAAACAAGAGAAATTGACTAACTACTAATGCATTGTGTGGGGTCCTGGATTGTATATTGTAGACCAGAAAAAGAACATTAGTGAAATAACTAGTAACATCTGAAGAAAGTCTGTAGCTTTTTAAATAATATTCTTTCAATATTAATTTCCTGGTTTTGATAATTGTACTACAGTTATATAAAATGTTAGTGTTTAGGAAAGCTGAGTGAAGGATATATGGAAGATCTGTATTTTTGCAATCTCTTTGCTGCAAAATGAAAAGTTAAAAACATTAAAAATTTAAGATCAATGCTGTTATGAATATCCTTGTATGTAAATCTTTGTGCATATGCTAAATTATTCCATAGGATTAATTCCTGTAACTAAAATTACTGAGTCAAAGGATATGCATATTTTAAAGGCTTTTGATATGTATTCTCAAGCTGTCACCCAGGAAAGCTGTACAAAATTTCTCCCACCAGCAGTGGGTCTCAATTATTTTTCAAACTTCAAGATGTACCAAATGATCTCTAAGGTCATTTCTAGTTCTTGTCTGCACCAAAACCTCACTTATATTGCACAAATCACTATGATCACTATGTAAAGTGAACTCATGCTTGCATTATTTTATTTCTACAGCCCATTTCTTGGTAAAATTCAAATAATGTTTTCTATGTATAGTTTTCTAGTGTGTATCCTACCTGCTTTATTTATGTATAAGCTCTCTAAAGGGCCATATGCCTTTGTTTCCAATAAAACTCCAGCACAGTATATGTTAGAAACAGCAGTGGTTCAATATAGCATTTCAGTTAAGTTGCAACTTGGTTCTTGTCATAGACATGTTCAGATACCTGATATTTCAAGTCCTGTATCATTTTTGCATGAAGTCCTTCCTCATTTTGCCTTCCTTATACTTTCCTGGGTCTTTACAGTTCAGGCTGTACTTGCAGAGCTGGGTACCCCAACTTTAAGATAGTCCTAACAAGGACAGGATATGTATCAAGAGTAGAGCATAGAATTACTTTAGACGTTAAGATGTAAGTTCCAGCCCAACTGGAACTGCAGAGCTTTTGTTTTAACAAATTGTCTTCTGTACTAATCAGTTCTTAGAACTGGCCTGGGCTTCAATCTAGATTGTCTATCCTTAGCCCTGAGTGATTATCCTTCCTAGCATTCTAGGCTCCACTTTCTAAAAACTAAACTGTTCTAACTCCAATGTATTTGTTAAGCATTTTAGTGTTTGCCAGTTTCTGGCAACCTTTCCTCTTAGAAGACCAATACAGCTCCTTTTATATACGAATAGACTTCTCTGAATGATACCGATAGCCTCCTGAGAAAGAGCTTTTTTCCTTTTTCCACAACCACTCCTACCTCACATAATAACTTGGTGTGTTCATACCAGAACTGCTGAGGCTGCTGTACCCTTGGAAACTGTACTTAAAATGAGTTGCTACCAACTCCTGGATCTACTTTATCTCAACATCTGCCTCACCTGAATTAAGTTTTTTTCCCAGTCCCCACTGGCTCTGCTTTCCTGACTTTCCTATTTAACCGATCCACTATGCTTACCGATCCGCTATGCTTCCTTCCTCGCCCATTAATCTAACTTACTATAATCTACTTTATCACAGCTTTGGCTTGTAAACTATAGAAACAGCACAAAAGGTCAATTCTCGAAACCTTGATTGGCATGATTCATCTGGAGGAAAATTATCACCCCAACAAGATCTATATAATATTTCCATTTTCCCCTGTTTAGGTAAAATTTAGCGTAACTCGAAGAGAAAATCTAGCTATGCTTTGATTCTGAATTGAAACCACCAAATAACATATAGTAACACATGGAAAACTGAGCTGTGAACAGATCCCAGATTAAATGTCAGTACTGTCAATGGTGACAAATGCCTTTATGCTTAATGGATAAGCATACAAGTGTATGCTGGGTTGGGTTGTTGCTCTCACGTGTCAAAGAAACCTAATGACCCTATTATGATCCACTTCTTATGCTGACATACCAGTGAGTAGGTTTCTAAAAGTTTACTGCAGCGGAATGTTCAGTTAAAGTTTAATATATATATTAAACATATATTAATATATCTATATAATATATAATATAAATCAATATAGTAATATATTTCATTAATATATATTATATAAATAAATATTTTATCTTTTTCCCTCTAAATAGTTCTCTGTACTTATAAAACATCCAATTAAAAAAATCTAAATGAGGGGATCCCTGGGTGGCTCAGCAGTTTAGCGCCTGCCTTTGGCCCAGGGCGTGATCCTAGAGTCCCGGCATTGAGTCCTACGTCGGGCTTCCAGCATGGAGCCTGCTTCTCCCTCTGCCTATGTCTCTGCCCCCCCCCCCTCTCTCTCTCTCTCATAAATAAATAAATAAATCTTAAAAAAAATATAAATGTAGATATTCTTTATAGAGGAATGTGAAGATAGGAATGGATAAATTGAAGGTTATTTCAAAATAAAGCTTTTTGATTAGCCTTTGTGTCAAATTCTCAAAGTAGCTATAGCCAAGGCTCTAAAAATCTTAAGCCTATATGGATTTGTTATAATGGCTTAACAGATTCCAGAATAGCTGACTGCAAAACTATTCGATCATAACAAAGAGCACTGTTGATCTTTCACAATAATCATTTTATGGTGGAATTTATGGTGGAAATATAATGGTTAATCCTAGTACTGTAAGTCACAGATGGTCAAGGCCACGGTTTACTTTCTAGGACTCAGGGGCATATTCATATTAACCAGGAGTTTCGACATGAACCTTGCTAGGGGTCCATGTAACTGTTTCAGGGAACTAGACTTTTTGTCTAGGCCTCCATTCATTGTTCCTCATCCAATCTTCCTTAAGACCTAGCTATACTCTACATATTTAAGCAACATCTAGAAGGAATAAGACCATTTTAAAACAGAACAGTTTCTTCATTAAAATGTGAGTCACAGAAGAAACAGTGTTCTCTAGAAAGTTCAATGACAAAGATTTATATATGAAAAATTTCACAGAAAAACACCTTGAATCATAGACTATAATCACATTATACAGCTTGTAAATGTAGACTCTTTAGTGAAGACATATTTCTACTACTTTCAATTTTAGGGGAGTCTATCATTCACTTATTAAACACTAAACCATGACTATCTCCTGAAAATGAAGACATTTCTCTAGTGTTACCTGCTGCTTCTATGTAGATTTAAAATGGGATGAATATATTTATTTAATTTTAAATGTTACTTTGAACTTCTATTTCTGGTTTCTAGTATCAGAATTTCTATAATTTTATTAATAGATATATTATCTTCTAGTTTAGTGTCAACTACAAATTTTATTAATGGGTTACTGACTCTTTTTCCTTAATTTAAGGAAAGAAAATATTTAATAAAGCTAGTCCAGTAGCACTTCTTTTAGAAGGCACTTTAGTATGAACTGTCTCCATGGCTGAATTCATTACCCTTTCACATTAGTCTTTATCATTTTTAAACCAAACCAATCTTTATTAATTTTCTAAGGCATTTTCCCTAGTGCTCTTACCATGATTTATATATAGCTCTTTTTCTCTACAACTTTCCTAACCCTATCAAATTTGTCTCACTCTAACCCCACAGGTTTATTCATTACTAATACCTTTTAGAGGGATTATTGCAGTTTTTATTCTTTGGCATTTAATTAGAAAATAAAAATATCTTCACGTTTAGTATTCATTGATCCATCTGAAACAGGGCTTTATAAACAAATAAAAGTGCATTATGATAAACTGACCACAAGATGTTTCTCAGCCCAAATGATCTCTTCTTCCTTTGTATGCACTTCAAGATAATTAATTAATTAATTAATTAATGGGGACGGGGAGAAGAACAAGAGCGAGCAGGGAGGGTGGGCAGAGGGAGAGAATCTCAAGTAGACTCCATACCGAGTGCAGAGCCTGATGCGGAGCTCAGTTTCATGACCTTGAGATCATGGCCTGAGCTGAAATCAAGAATTAGATGCTTAACCCACTGAGCCACTCAGGCATCGCTCCTTCTGTATGTACTTTAAGCACTTAATCATGTACTGCCCAGCAAAGCATTAAAAAACCTATCACAACTTATCATTCATGTTTACCCACAAATCTCTCCCCAATATTTGACATTCTCTGTGATACATTATACCTTTTAAGGCCTCTTTGCATTTTTATCTTGTTATTCCATCAATTTATATTCCTTTGGAATCTCAACTTGCCAAAAATGAACTGTACTCTTCAAAGCCTCATTAAAACACCACTTCTTTGTGAAACTTTCTCCAATTCCTTGTGTCTTCGGTCCTATAAAGGGTAGTTCATTAAAGTCATATACTACTTCTCTTACTGTGTTAGTGGGTTATGCCTCCCCTAGATTTCAAGAATTAGAATTTTTGTCTCATTTATTTTTATAACCATAATTCTTGACACACAGTAGGTGCTCAGTAAAACCACAGTGATCTGAATTCATTTGTACTGCTACTTTACTGTTTTATCTATTGGTATTTTGCCATTCCCACTTGTCCTGTTAGAGAGTCTCACATTTCTTTAAGTTCTATATTACCTGGCATATTCTTAGCACATAATCAAAGATCTTTGATTGGAAGAAATGTTAGAAATAGCACAGCACAAAAACTTAAGCAATACAAGAATTCATTTTACTAAATATCTTTGTTTTACTATCTATAATAAGGAGCATGACAATATGGACTGGTTTGCTCAGGATAGCCCTAGTATAATTAATGGTACCCTCTTTCACTCTCAAATATATCTGAGTATTGTTATGTTTTATGGTCATCTTAATAATGAAAAACTGTTTACTTCCTCATAAGTACTGGACAGTTGAACAGTCCTAATTATTGTATCTTTTGAATTCTGAACCATATGGATGTATTGCCTATTCAGAGAACAGTTAAAAAAAATTTCCCCTTTGTTATAGGTAGGTAAGGGTAGAGTTTTCTAGAACTAAATGAAATAAAAATACAGGCAAAATTTAATATAAGTAAATCAGGGGCACCTGGGTGGCTCAATTAGTTAAGTGTCTGAATTGATTTTGGCTCAGGTCCTGATCTCAGGGTTGTGAGACTAAGCCCTGTATTGGGCTCCATGCTGGTGTGGAGCCTGCTTAAGATTCTCCTCCCCTCTCTCCTTCTCCCATTTGCTTGCACTTGCATTCTCTCTCTCTCTCAAAAAAAAAAAAAAAAAAAAAAGAAAAAAGATAAATAAATTGAATATTGGGCTAAGTGCTAAATGATTAATTTGACAACAAATTAGGACATTTTCTTAGGGCTTTAGATTGCTTATTAAACCAGAAAGGCACTGAATATAAGAACTTAAAATAGCTTAATGGAAGCAGAAAAAAGCTAAATAAACTTCATGGGCCAAGATTAAACAACAGGGGAAAATCCTTAGGAATAGTGGCTTCTATTTTGGCTACTTCAAAGGTCAATGAATATAAAAAATGATGTACACTTCTAAAGAAATTTAATTAGGATAAACTGTCTTGGCTAAGGCTTAAAAGAATAAAGCAATAGATAAGTCTTCATTTAAGCAGTTTTTAATATCCAATGAGCAACCACTTTTTTTCTTTTAACCTAAGAAAATTTTAACTGTTCAATGATCTGAATCAGATTTTTCTGCTACACCTCCGAAGACTTTTATCTGAGCCAAAGACATACACGCCATGTTTCAGCCAAAATAAAATTCTGCCGCCAAGCTGTAATGTTCTGAAAAATAAATTTTGGAGTCTAACTGAATTTTAGAAAAATCACTCACTGGGCAAAAACAGTAATTATTCTGAAAAACATTTGGTAATATACTTCTCAGATAAATATCCATTTATAATATATTTTCAAGAGTTTTCAATTATAGAAATTGACTTTGGAGTTTTAAAAGAAGATGGATACATTATCTAAGAACCATTTAAGTTAATGTGTATATATATCTATAAACATGTAGGTAAATGTAGCTATCATTAGATATCCTTCACATACACATAATGCATTTATAAGATATGTACACACACCTCTACGTGGGACTGTTTTAACCAGCTCTAAAAAATTCTAACTGGAGAGAAGTCTTAAATTAGAGATTATATGGCTGAAGCTCTGAGAAACAGAGTTAAGCAAATACATACTAGATCATATATGTACATTTTCTTGAGTCAAAAGGTCTCTGGATGTATTCCTACAGGAAATTTAGAATACAAAAATCTATTGGTATTGCTCTAATGGTTAAGTGTAATGAAGAGGCAGAAAGTGATCCTTTAAATATACATTCTCAGATACACTATAAGCTATAAACCAGGGTTTTCCCAATCTTGGCATTCCTGTTATTTTGGGCCAGATAATTCTCTGTTGTTGATGGCTGTCCTGTATATTACAGGATATATAAGTGGCATCTTTGGCTTTTGTCCATTCCCTACTGCCCACCCAACTGTAACAACCAAAAGTGAAGGGAAAAACTGCTCCTGGTTGAGAACCACTGCTGTAAATAAATGAGGCAATGTAGTATAGGACAGATTAGACTGGATTGGGATTCAAGAGGCTGGGATTTTTTTTTTTTAAGATTCTATTTATTTATTTATGAGAGAGAGAGAGAGAGAGAGAGAGAGAGAAAGAGAGAGAGAGAGAGAGAAAGGCAGAGATACAGGCAGAAGGAGAAGCAGGCTCCAATGCAGGACTTGATCCCAGGTCTCCAAGATCACACTCTGGGCTGAAGGTGGAACTAAACCTCTGAGCCACCTGGGCTGTTTGACTTTTTTTTGGGCCCGAGTTTTTGGTCTGATCCAGTTTTTTTGGCTCTAACTTTGGGATCTTGTGTAAATTATTGCATCCAGCCATTCTCAAAGTAGGTTATGGATAGTAGTATTGCTAAATCAGCTAAGAACCTTATATAACAGATGAATCCACTTAATTTTCTTGGGCCATATATTTTTCTATTTTACAATTAAAAATATTGACTAGGAACTTTAATTTAGGCTCTAATGCCATAGCTTGTGATAAATCACTTCCTATACGATAAGCAGCTAGAGAAGCTATACAATAAAAATAAAAAAAAATATGCAGGTATGAGAGCACTGTCAAGGTAGCCAAGACTTGGTAAGATAACGTTGCTGGGAGTAGAAAACCTTAAGGAGCTAGGGTGACATTTAAAAAGTTGATTTCCCCCTCAGGGCACTTGTAAATTTTTGGCACTGGGTTAGAGGTTGAGAATCTAGGAAAAGGGCTCTTAATAAGAGACTGAAAAGTCAACAGAGCTTTTGACAATCTCCAGGATGCTGAGACAAAAACTGGACTTTGGGGCTGCCAAGGCAGTCAGAATTGAGGTATCATGTTCTTTAGGAGAAGGAAAGGTATTTGCCAAATTTGTAATGTTACAGGACAAGAAGGCAAGACACTAAGCAGAAGGCCTCTAAAAGCAGAGTAGCATTTTTAGCACTCATATGGTGCCAACAACAACCTATCAAGTATGGGCCCTAGTAAATACTGTAGAATTTCAGTTGAGATTTCAGGAGAGCTATAGCATAGGAGTGGAGGCAAATTAAAAGCCTTAGAAAAGCTGTAACTCAACCTGGAGTTGGTTCAGTCCTCAAACTATCTGTTCTAGCTGTTTTTTTATAGGAAAATAATACCACCAACAGAAATGCTATAGTTTATAATGGACAATATATAGTATTTAATGAAAATATATCAGGCAAACCAAGACATGAGGCCCTCCCAAAAGAAGACAAAAAAAGACTCATAGATGACTAAGATATAATTTTTGGATATGCAATTTATTATTACTGTCAATAACATGTTCAAAAAAATAAATGACAAGATAGATGATTATAGTATAGAACTGATGGTAATAAAAAAAAGGATCTAATAATATAGAAAATAAAAAATGTGACTAATGAAATAAAGAACTCAATGAGGTGTTGAAATGCAGATTGGACAAAGTAGAGGGGAGGATAGTGAACTAAATGCCAGGTCACTAAGATATGTGTAACTGGTGTTCCAATTAGAAAGAGAGGAATGTAGTATCCAAAGAGATAAAGGTTGGAAAATCTCCAAAACTGTTAAGAGTCATCACCACAGATCCAAGTACTAAAAACTCTGCAGGATAAATACAAGAAAACCAGAACCAAGTCCAAAGTTAAAGTCAAAGAAAAATTCTAAAAAGCAAAGTGGAAATATATCTAAAGAAGCAAGAATAACAACTGACTTCTTTTTTTTTTTAAAGATTTTATTTATTTATTCATGATAGATATATATAGAAAGAGAGAGAGAGGCAGAGACACAGGCAAAGGGAGAAGCAGGCTCCATGCAGGGAGCCCGATGCGGGACTTGATCCCGGGAGTCCAGGATCGCGCCCTGGGCCAAAGGCAGGCGCTAAACCACTGAGCCACCCAGGGATCCCCTAACAACTGACTTCTTGACAAAAATAAAAGAATCCAAAGATTATGGAAGTCACTGTAAAGAGTCAAAGAATATACCGTCTAATACAGAGTTCTATACTTACTGAAAGGCAAAGTAAAAGATAACTGCAGGAGCACCTGGGTAGCTCAATTGGTTAAGCATCCCACTTTTGTTTTCAGTTCAGGTCATGATCTCAGGGTTTTAAGATCAAGCCCTACGTTGGGCTCTGTGCTGAACATGGAGAGTGCTTGGGATTCCCTCTCCCCACTCTCACTTTGCAGCAGCCCCCATGCTTGCTCCCTTCCCCTTTCTCAAAAAAAAAAAAAAATCTGCAAACGAAAACTAAGAGAATCCACATTCTCAGTGAAATAATAAAAGAAGCAGGGGAGGCAGAAGAAAAATGATAAAATAATTCTTAATTATTCAGATGAAAACATGGAAATGCAGGAGGAGAAGAACAACAATGTAAAGAGTAAAATTCAACTGCACAAAATGATAAGAGTATTTTGTCACTACAAGGCATTAAAATGTAGAATTAAGGTGACTGACAACAATAATACAGAAGGTTGGAGGTCTTAAATGGAATTAAAATCTTCTAAGATCTTCCATTGTATGAAAAGTGGCAAATCTTATAGTTTATATTTGACTTCAATATGTCAAGGATACATTTTTGTAATCTTTAGGGCAAACATCAAAAGGATATACAACTGCCAAGCAAATAGAAAAGGAAATGAATTAAAAAAACCTTGTTCAATTCCAAAAGAAGCAGGAAAGAAGAAAAAAAGAAGATAAACACGTGAGACAAACAGGAAAACAAAGAGTAAGATGTGAGATAGGAATCCAATTATATGAGTAATGTATATTAAATATAAATAGACTCCAATTAAAAGATAGAATGAATAAAAAAATACAATAAAGTGCATTCTAATTACCAAAAAAAATCTTGTATTTAAGAACAGAAAGGTTGAAAGTAAAGGGATTGGAAAGCCATGCAAACACTACAACAACATAAAACTGGCAGTTAAACTAATAATAGATGCAAAAGATATTCATCATTAGAGGTAATGGAGGATATTTCCAAATGATAAAAGGTTCAATCCATCAAGAAGATAGAAAAATTTTAAACTTATACACGTCATTTACATACATATATATATAGCTTACACATGAATGAAAGCTTCAAAATATATAAAGCAGAATTAGATGGAACCAAAACGAGATATATAAAAATCCCAATCATAAGAAGACACTTTATTTTTATTTTATTTTGTGTTTTAAAGATGTTATTTATTTATTCATGAGAGACACAGAGAGAGAGGCAGAGACATAGGCAGAGGGAGAAGCAAGCTCCTTGTGGGTAGTCCGATGCAGAACTTGATCCCAAGACCCAGGATCATGACCTGAGCCAAAGACAGATGCCCAACCACTGAGCCACACTGGCTCCCCATAGGAGGACACTTTAATAAACATTTCTCAATAACTGATAAAACAAGCAGACAAAAACTAAACAAGAGTATAGATGATCTGGACAACAAACTCAACAAAACTGACCTTTCTGTATATAGTAAGACTATATTTAAGAATGTTGGTATATTAAAAAAAAAAGGAATGGCAACATATATATTGTTTTCAAATGCACAAAAAATGTGTATAATACTGATCACATGATGTTCAATAAGACAAAGTTTCAACAAATTTTGAAGAACTAAATAAAATCATTCTGTCTGACCACGATAAAGTTAAACCAAAAATCAGAAACAAAAAGATAATTAGAAAATATCTAAATATATTCCACATATTTATAAATTAAGCAGAACTTCCTAAATAACTTCTAAAGAATATATCACAATAGTAAGTAGAAAATGTTTTGAACTAAAAATAATAAAATAGACATATCAAAATTTAGAAATTTTGTAAGTAGAAAATAGAATAAAGAAAAAGTATGCAAAATTAAAAAAATAAAACATTCAAGGGAGAAAATCAACAAAGGCAGGGTTGGCTTTTTTTTCTTTTCATAAAAAGATTTTATTTATTTCAGAAGGAGAGCAAGAGAGCACGACTCCACAAGAGAAGCAGATTCCATGGTAAGCAGGGAACTGGACATGGGGCTTAGTCCCAGAACCCTGGTATTATGACCTTGGCTTACTGCAGACTGAGCCACCCAGGTGCCCTCGTTCTTTACAAGACTAATAAAATTGATAAATCTTGTCATGGCCATGAAAATGTGCCTCTCAGATATTCCAAGTGGAACTATGGTCTGAAATTCACCACTGCATTCATATTGAGGCCATGCTTCCCTTGAGCACAACAGGAGTAGCATAGAGACCTGTTCTTGAGATACATGGGATTCCTTTGGGCAACTTTGCTTGTTGGGCAACTTTGGCTTGTGGATTCCTCTCTGGCTTTGTCAAAACCTAACTACATTGCAATCTATGTGTCTTCCTGTCCAACCTTCCTTTGGTCCTGCTAACACAAGGGTCAGACTTGTACAACAATTTGATGGGTTTCCCTGTTTCCTCCGGCTTCTAATTTATCTTCTGTTATAGGTGTTTCCTTCCATTAATCTTTTGAGTGTCAAGCCTCATCTTAGCATCTACTTCTTTGAAAATCCAAATTAGCATAAACTTAAAGGAAGAGTGATCAAGGAAAAGAGAAAGAGCAGACATTTAATTCCAAGATTAGGAATCTAAAAAGGAACATCACTATAGATCCTACAGTAATTAAGAAGATGGAAGAATACTAGAAATAATTTTATGCTATTAAATTTGAGTACTTAGGTGAAATATACAAACCCTGAGAGAAATACAATTTATCAGAACTGACATAGAAAAATAGAAAATCGGGCACTCCTATTCAATTAAAGAAGAATCTGTAATGAAAAACTATCCAATAAAGTATTCTCTAGGCCCAGATATTTTGATGGGTGAGTTCTTTCAAATATTTACATAAAAATTACCCCAAGCTTATAAAACTCTCCCAAAACAGAAAAAGGGCACTTCCTAATTCACTTCATAAGGTTATTAGAATGTTCCTGCACAAACTAACAAGGAAGTTACAAGAGAGAAAAATTAAGAAACAAACTCTTTCATAACACTGCAAAAATCTGCGATAAATATAATCAGATAAAATCCAGTGATGTATTAAAAGAATATCATGACTCTACTGGGACTATCCCGATAATGCATGGAAAAATGGAATGTTTACCATTCCAAAATCAAGCAGTAATTCACACATTAAAAAAGGGGGAGGGTGAAAAATCATATAGCAATCTCTAATAGATATAGAAAAGTTATTTGATAAAATTCAACTCCCTTTATGACTAAAAACACCTTAACATCATCAACAACCAAACTCTTTGTAAACTATTAATGAAAGGAAACTTTCTTAATCTGTTAAAGAGTATCTATAAAGAGATTACAGCAAACTTTATCCTTTTTGATGAAATACTGAAGATTTTCCACGGGAGATTGGGAATGAGACAAAGATACTCACTATAACCATTTCAGTTATACTCATAGTCATTGTGCTTCACTGTGCTAATAGTGTAGTAAGAAAAATAAAAAATAAATTCAAAGACTGGGAAAGAAGAAATTAAACTGTTATTATTCATAGATGATATCATTATATACACAGAAAATCCAAAAGAATCAACAGACATCTTATTATAATTAATAAGTAGAAACAAAGCAATTATAAAAATTCCATATTCCAGTAAAACACAATTGGAAACTTAAAGTATGTCATTTAAAAATGATGTACCTGTATGTATAAAGGTGACAGTGGATAACTGAGGACTTGTTGATAGATAAAAGACTGGAGGGTGAATTTGTGTGTATATAAAAGACTAATCAGTTTTTCTGACTAATTAGTAATGATGGAAAGGTTTTCTACTGATCTTTATAACTATGAATATTTCTATACTTGATCTGAGCTCAGAATTAAAAAAAAAGGATAGTACCAAAAAATAAATAATAAATGGGGATGCCCGTCTGGTTCAGTTGGTAGAGCATGTGACACATGATTTTAGGGTCGTGAGTTCAAGCCCCATGTTGGGCATAGAGCTCACATAAAGAAAATACAAAAAAAAAGGGGGGGGAGGGAATCTCATAAAAGTTATATATGTAAGACCATTATACTGAAATAAACTAACATTTTGAGAAAAATTAAAGACCACCTAAATTAATAGAGTAAAATACTCTATGGATTGGAAGACACAATATTGTAAAGATGTCAATTCTTTCCAAATGGGCTAAGATATTCGATATATAATTCAATTCAATAAAATTCTAGTAGGAATTAAGAAATTTCAGGGGGAAAACAATAATCTGATTCTAAAATTTATGCGGAAATGCAAAGGGCCAAGAAAAGCCAGGATAAGCTTGAAGAACAAAGTTGGAAGTCTGGCATTACCAAATAAAAAGACTAATTATAAGTTAAGTAAATAAGAGTCTAAACTGGTTATAAAGATAAAGAAAACAATGGAATAGAATAGTGTAGAAAAAGACTGACAGATATAAGGTAATGTGAAATGTGACAAAGGTATCAATTTACTGCAGTAAGGGTTGTTCCTTTTAATAAATGATGGTCAACTGGTTATTCATATGGGCAAAAGAAATGAATTGTCCCTCTACCTCATACCATATATAAAAATTAATTCTAATTCCAGGACTGTGAATGCAGATGAAAAGAGTAACATAAATTTTTAGTGGAAAAAAGAACAATAGGAAAACCTTTTAATGAGCTAGGGATATGCAAAGATTTTCTTTATAAGAATATGAAAAGTATTACCCATAAAGGAAAAACATTATTAACTGGTCTATATTAAAATTAAGAGCTTTATTTCTCAAAAGATACCATGAAGGGCATGAAAAGGAAAGCCACAAGGTGGGAGAATATAGTTGCAATACATTTATCTAACAAAAGACTTGTATGCAGACTGCTAATAGAATTATATATCAAGAAGACAATCTAATATGGGCAAAAGACTTCAACAGGAACTCTACAAAAGAAGATATCTAAATCTAATAAGCAAATGAAAAGGGGCCCTACCTCACTAACTTAGGGAAAATCTAATGAAAGACACAATGAGAAACCAGAGCATACTCACCAGAATGGTTAAAATAAAAAACATGGACAGTAGAAAATGCTGATGAAAATGTGGAAAAATAAAAGCCATTCTATATACTGATGGTGGGCATATCAATTGGTACCACCACTTCAGAAAACTAGAAGTAAAAAAATGGAACTCTTCTGTAGCATAACTGTGGTTATGTGGTGGTAGTTTCATGATCTTGTGCATTTGTTAAAGCACACAGAACCTTGACACCATGAGGGGTGAACTGTACTTACTAACAAAACCAACCTAGATATGAAAGGAAACCAAAATGGAATACAAACTCTTAGAAACAAACCAAACTTTATTACAAATGAATAACGTAAACACACTGAAGTGGATGGAATAAAAGCACTAATCTGAAGTGACTCTGGAACAGTATTTTGACCGGACATCAGAGGGCTAAAGATGAAAAGAACTTTATAAACAAATAGTGAACTCTAGAAAGTAAATATATTGTGCACAAGAGTGTGGGTAAGTAATTCAAAACTACTTTAGGATGGAACAAATAAGTAAATATATTTTAGATAATGAGAGCCAAAACTTTCAATGACAGAGGAAGAAGTTAAAAGGAAGGAAAGGGTGTAGGCGAGAATGAACTCTGTTGTTGGACCAGAATCAAAGGTATCAGCAGTTTCAACTCATGGAATTCAAATATATAAATAGATAGATAGATATGGAAATAAATACAGATGGATATGTATGCATGAGTTATCATACGTACATATATTGCCAATCTATTTGCTAAGAGGGTCCCAAAGCAATGATCCTCAATTATCAATGAGCATGTCTAGCACGCAGATCTGGGTTTCTAAATATCGTTTGCTAATTAAAGGAACCAGGATTATTTGAAGAAGTGGTTGATTCCAGGAATGAAAAGGAAAAAGACAAGCACCTAAAGCATCATAGGTTGTCAAAAAGTAAGATAACGCTCAAAAAAGGATGGAGACAGAGCAAGATGAAAAAGTCTATATATTGGGTGATTCTATTTCAAAAAGAGACAGAACTAAGTGTCAGTAGTAGAAGCCAAAATAACAGTTGCTTCTAAAGTGCAACAAGTGTTCTATCTTGATCTGGTAGTAGTGACACAGGTGTGTTCACTTAATAACTAGTAATATCAACTTCAGATGCATAAAACTTAAAAACAAACCATACGAGATGTTCTATATTTTGATTATGGTGATTATTTAGTAAAATATATGTGTATTTCACTCTATGTAATCTATACCTCAATAAATCTGACTAAAGGTCCTTCCAAAACAATGCTATAATAGTTAACATTTGCCTAGGCTAATCTCCCAGGGCTAGGGCTGAGATCACTAAACTACAGAAACCATTCCCCAAAGACTTTCCTTTGTCAGAAATGTAACAGTTCCATATATGTTATTCTAAAATTTTTTACCTCCTTGCCTAATTAAAGGACTTTGTCTTTTGTGGTTATAAAAAACTAAAACAGAACATGAGTTAATAACTTAGTTGTTTATATTCCTGGTTAAGAAATAAATACTTCAAAAATCCAAAGAACTTTTTTCTATGAATGTCATACATAGACATTTTTAAAGAATGCTACTTAATTTGTTCTATCCACACCATCACCAAACTATGCCAACAAGATCATCATTTAAAATTACTTTGGCTATAGTATAATAACATTTTCAAAATGACTTGTAACAATATATTGTAGGAGTTGTGATGATGTGCTGACATTATTCTTCCAGCTGCTGAAGTTGTTTTCCTTTAGAGTTTGCATTTCCTATTCCACATTTTCTGTACTTTATGTCTACTAGATTGCAAAGCACATTGACCTTTTCTTATAGAGTAATGTGCAGCACTGAGTATTATTAAAGAACATGAAAACTTAACTAGCAAATGGAGTGACAAGTTTCTTTCAGGTCTCAGGAACATGAAGACAAGTAACTTCAATAACCCCATTTACTTATAAGGAAATGCCAAGGGCACTATGATGTGACTATCTTAAATTATAAGCAATCAAATGCAATGATTATTTAAAATGATAAACATAGATTGCTAGTAATACTAGATGAGTACATGATACTTTGTAATTTATCAAAAGAGAGAAGCACTCACCAAGACTTGACTTATTGAAGTACTAGACGCTTAGTTGTTAAAAAGTTTTGTTTCTATCATCCCACAAAAGCATAAAAGTGAGGCAACATCAAATCACCTAATCCAGTGGTTCTCAAAGTGAGATGGCAGATAGACAGCATTGCTATTTTACCTTTTCAACAAATACACAACCCTATACTGCTCTTCCCCCAGATTCTACATCCCATATTTCTCATATATCGTTTCGAGGATGTATACTCTAGTCCTCTTCACAGGGATGTATCAGGTTGAAGTAAACATACTTCTATGAAGGCAGGGCTATATTTACCAAACGTCTACTAGGTGATTCTGTCTGACATGGCAGCCCCTGTCTTCCAGTTGAAAACCTCTGACCTAGTCTATTTTCTCCTTTTGGGCAAAATTACAATTCAAACAGCCCAGAAAGAATTCTCAAAGTATTCAGAAAAGTCTACAATTTATTCTTCAATGGACCTATTTTATTGTGTCACATAAGAGCCAAAGTGTGAAATGCATTATTTTCAACTTAGAATAAAAATCTTATTGCTTTTTCCAATTTTTAGGGACATGTTTTGTACAGAAAGTTGGAGAAATGTAAACTTTCTGTAAAGACATATATCTATATATGTGGCTGTATGTACATATGCATGTATATAAAATATTTATTTTTGTAATTGTTAATATAATAAGGTGTTAATACATGAAGACCTCATTAGTAGTTGCTGTCCAGTAGGTAATACAAATCTTTAGTCTAAGTTTTTCTATATTTATAGACACAAGAATGACTTCCTTGACCTGACTCCTATGCTACCTAGTAAGTTCATTCAACATTTATTAAAAAGGATCAAAATGTACAAAATCATATTTTCTTTCCTGCCTGTCATTTCTGGCTTCTTACTCTTACTACTTTCCAGCACTCCTTGCCACCTTCCACCCCCACCCCCAAAAAAGCTTGGAACTCAATTAGCTTGCAAGCAATGAGACAATGGTTGATATGTGACAAAACCTCTGGGCTAGATGGATATACAAAGTGGATACACAACTGAAATAGAGTCAACCAAAAAAATAAGTGTTAAAGACTTCAGATCCACAGTTTAGTAAAGAGGGATTCAAAGAACTACATGTATAAAATAACAGAAAGTGGCTTATAGATGCAAAATCTCAAAAGGAGAAAGGTCTCTAGCATTAAATACTAAGAAAACTGATTTTGTTACATTATTGCTAAATGCCACAAACTTAGCAATGATCATTTAAAAATACTCTACAGTGTGAGGTTTAAGGAACAACGATTCCTAATTAGTGTTTTAATAAGTGTGTTAGCACTGCCTTGTGCCATTCTGGAATGTCACTTATGGTAAATTAAGGGACACTTTCCCTCCCCATCTTCCATTAGTATTTTAATGCTAGGAGGTGGGAAAAAGCTGATCCATATTCAAGAGCAAAGGAGGAAAAACAATAACAAATTGGCATCTCTTCTGTGAATTGCCCCACAGGCCAAGCATTTTTATGTTCTTAATCATTATTAAATGACTTAACATGACACCCAGAGCCTGGCGAATGATTGCATCCTGACATGAGAACGAATTACAAATGAAATGAAAGATCAAGCCGTATTAGAGGATTGCCTCTGGGAAATGAAAATCTTTAATTCTCTTTTATTATTGACATTTATTTGGCTGCCATGAATAACAACATAGCAAAGAGATTCAGCTATGCTTGTGCACTGAATAGCTTATCCCAGGGCTCAAAACTGCATTAACATTTATCATGTTTGCTTTTGTAGCTGACACCACTGAACAGATTCTCTATCCATCTTGTATTTATCATGCATTGCAGATATAGTGCATCCTCTAATTTAAGTTCATTTTCATATAGTAGGAAGAGCAAAGATTAGCCAATGTCTCTCCTCAAATAAATTCCTGCTAGTAAATATTCCTAAGAATGGTTTAATAGATTTAATAAAGACCAAAATGAGTTGACAAAGAAATTGAATCACAGGAAGGGGGGGGGCTAATTTTAAAGATTTCAACTTTGGGGAAATTGTGCAAATTCATGATGAAGAAGACACTTGTACAATATGTATATCTGGAATATATAAAGCCTTAAAATAAATGTCTCTATAAAGAGCAACCAAATAGCATTTTATGAATCTGAAGGCAGTACTACAGTTCCTCTAAGATAAGAAGTCTGCATGTTTTTCACTTTTCTAAACAGTATTCATTGCTAAGACAGGAACAGGCCACATCCTATATGAAGACAGCAATCCAGATAGTTATTATCAACGCAGGGATGTCTTTTCATGACATTTCTTTTCTCTCTTGCACAAATTAACAGCGTGGCTTTTTCTGTCACAGTAATAAAAGATTACATGGTACTTGATGCCTTTGCTTATATGATCCTCTTTGCTAATACAACTGGATTGCCCTCCTTTCTTTAATTCCCTCCTAGAATTCAAGGCTGAGCAAACATATCAATATATCTTGGGAAAATCACTTAGTATCTCTTGATTCTTTTATTTCTTTAAAAAAAAAGATTTATTTATTTACTTATTTTAGAGAGAGAGAAAGAGTGAGCAAGCATGGGTGGGAAGAGGGGCAGAAGTAGAGGTAGAGAATCTTTTTTTTTTTTTTATAATTTTTATTTATTTATGATAGTCACAGAGAGAGAGAGGCAGGGACACAGGCAGAGGGAGAAGCAGGCTCCATGCACCGGGAGCCCGATGTGGGATTTGATCCCGGGTCTCCAGGATTGCGCCCTGGGCCAAAGGCAGGCGCCAAACCGCTGCGCCACCCAGGGATCCCGAGGTAGAGAATCTTAAGCAGACTCCCCACTGAACATGGAGCCCAATGTGGGGCTGGATCCCATGATCATGACCTAAGCTGAAACGAAGAGGTGGACACTCAACTGACTAAGCCATCCAGGCATCCCTGTATCTGATTCTTGATTGGAAATTATTTTTTACTTTTATTTCTGTTATTTTTTTTATAATTTTGATCATAGAAAATTTTAAACATATATACAAGTGGAGGTAATAATATAATGATCACCCCTCATATACCCATCACCCAGCTTCTACAATTATTAACTCATGATGAATCTCATTTCATCTATAACTCCACTATTTGTCACTCAGGGAATTAATATGAAATAGATATTTTCTTAAGTAAGTCTGTGAATGTTGCTTTTGACAATTCTAAATTAGGAAAGTTGGAATAAATGAATTCTAGGGTTTCTTCTCCCCAAAATTTGACAATAATCTTTTCTTTGACCCTTTCCAGGAATATATGTATGTGTGTGTGTGTGTGTGTGTGTACACACATACATTTTAAAGATTTTATTTATTTGAGAGAAAGAGTGAAAGAGGGAGAGAGAGAGAGAGAGAGAGAGAGAGAGAGCGTACAGGCAGGGAGAAAGGGAGAAGCAGGGAGCCTGATGCACGGTTTGATCCCAGGACCCAGGGATCACGACTTGAGCTGAAGGTAGATGTTTGACTGGGCCACCCAGGCACCCCTCAGGCTTATATATTTAAGAAAACTTTACTTCATATTCATTTTAGAACTACCATATGACTTCTGGGTGTTTATCTGAAAGGAACAAAAACGCTAACTCAAAAATATATCTATACCCCTATGTTCATTGCAGCATTATTTATAATAGCTAAGACAATAGTCCACTGACGGATGAATGAAGAAAATGTGAAACACACACACACACACACACACACACACACACACACACACACACACACAGAAAGACTATTCAGACATAAAAAAGACAATCCTGCCATTTAAACAATATGGATGAACCCCGAGGGCATTATGCCAAGTTAAATCATTCAGAGAGAGAAAGACAAATATTGTATGATCTTACTTGTATGTGGAATCTAAAACAAACAAACCAAAACTGAACTCATAAATACAGAGAATAGATTGGTGGTTGCCAGACACAGGGATGGTAGTGGGGTAAGCAAAATGCATGGAGGTGGTTAAAAAAAAGAAGGGTGTGTTATTTTCAAATAAATTATAAGAGAGTATAGAATTCTGTTATAAATGACTAATCTTCATTATACTGTGCTTGCATACAATTTCCACATGTACCTGTAGCCATTATAGTATCTTCTCTCCCTTGGGTGAAAATCACGATTCGTTGCCTCTTCTGGTTCACCTTTGGCAGAGCTTGTGTCTTTCTGGCTATCTCTTTAATGTCTTCAGTCTATTAATAGAGAGGAGGGAAAAGTTTTCATAACTAGTACAAGAAAGCAAAACTTAGATTAAGGATTTAGCTTGTCATGTTCAAAATATGAGAAATATGTACCCCCTATTATAAGTTATTATTTAAAAATTTTAACCATATGCAAAAATAAATAGTACAATAGCCTCCAAGAGACCACCATCAAGTTGCAACAATTTTAAATTTATGATAAATTTTATTTCATCTACAGTCTCACCCATTCGCCTTTCATATTATTTTGAAACAAATCCCAGATACAATATAATATTATCTGTGAATGTTTTATTATGTACCTCTGAAAGGTAATGACTTACACATAACCGCATAACTACTGTAGTTAAAAAAAATTAACAATAATTTCTTATTATCAGCAAATAGCCAACTTTCAATTTCTAACTAAAGAGAGATTTGTAAAAAAAAAAAAAGGAATACTTAATTATTTTAGAGGTTTAGAGAATTATGCTGACAATGGAAATAATGTTACTAAACTGCCAAATTTTTCCAAGTTCTAAAATGAGAGAAAGAGATGCTGTTTCCTACAGACTTTATTTTATTTAAAAAAGATAAGGGAAAAAAAATAAAAAAGATAAAGGTAGGGACGCCTGGGTAGCTCAGTGGTTGAGCATCTGCCTTTGGTTCAGGGCGTGATCCTGGAGACCTGGATTGAGTCCCACATTGGGCTCCCTGTGGGGAGCCTGCTTCTCCCTCTGCCTGTGTCTCTGCCTCTCTTTCTCTGTGTTTCTCATGAATACGTAAATAAAATCTTAAAAAAAAAAAAAGATTAAAGGTAAAAAAAATCCAAACTAATTCTAGGAACTTGATACTACTTGTCAGATCATATAGAACATGAAGTTTACATCATAATCATAAATGTTCTGACTTGAAATCTAATTCTTGAGCTATTATCAGTAGGGTTTTTAGAATCATCTTTTCAACTATTTTAGATAATTTAAAAATCCATGTCTGAATTCAGTGGGCCTCTAATCCATCCATAGTTTGGGCTTTACTGGTAGTCTATCACTGTGTAGTTTTAAAGAGTTATGGAGAGAGTAACACATACCAGAGGAGAAATATATCTGAGTGGTATCAAGATGTTTAATTAGAACAGAGGTAGACAAATCATAATGGTTACAAAGAACATCAGAAACTATGATATTTTTAAAGGTATGAAAATCTTTAGTGAAATATTTGTATGCTGTTTGTTCACTACATACTTAAGAAATTCCAGATGATAAATGAAGCTAAGCTTCTACTATACCTAACATGATGATTCTAGACAACCGTTGTTTCTGAAAAGAATAGCCATGTGTGGTAAGACAATGCTGCTGACCTTTCAAACATGCTGAGTATTTCACTTTGTGTTGTTCATTTTAGAACAAAACTAAGCCTGATAATACGAGAAAAGAAATCTTTAGGGAAAAACTATTAGAAATGACTAGTAACAGCTGAAAGGACCCCCCAAAAAAAGAAAATTAAAATTAAAAGAAGTCACATAATGATGATACTTTCATTCTCTCAAATAAACATATATATTAAATTAAAATGACTGACATATATTTTCCCAATTTCTTTACCACACTTAAGTTTCACAACTGTCAGCATTTTGCTTATGATTGAGTACAGTTCCTATTTAATAAAGATAAAGGGGTAAACCCCAGAAACACATTCATTTTATCAACTTGGGAACAGAATACCATTGCATGTAGTGGATATTTTAAAAATAGAGGTCTTTCTTCAATGTGTTATAAGGAATTATTTAAGAATGAAAATTCATGGTTGTCTTTTACCAAGCCAGTGGAAAGATATATTTTTTTAATGGGAGTTTTGGTAATCTAATCAAAGAAAACTTTCTTCTTCTTCTTCTTTTTTTTTTTAAAGATCATTTATTTATTCATGAGACACACACACACACACACACACACACACACACACACACACGGGGGGGGCAGAGACACAGGCAGAGGGAAAAGCAGGCTCCAAGCAGTGAGCCCGATGCAGGACTCGATCCCGAGACTCCAGGATTATGCCCTGGACTGAAGTCAGGTGCTAAACCTCTGAGCCCCGGAGGCATCCCTCAAAGAAACCTATCTTATCTCTCAAATGAAATCTTACAAAAATGGCAATTCAAGATTGAAATAAACTTCTCAAATATAAAACACAAATCTTTACAGAATGGTTAAGCTTTATTCTAGTTGTATCCATATCCACAGTTCATACAAAACTCCTTTGTCACTCGGGGATCACTGTCAGTGAACACCAAATTTAAATTTCTTACTATGTCTTTGAGAAGCCATTGCTTTGGCCTCAATAGTTGATCCCCATCTAGTATGGAATCTTTTCTTAAAACCTCCATTTTGTCTTCTCAAAGTTAGATATTTCTAGTTCTGCTGCTACCTCCATCTCTCTGTAGACTCTTCTTCCTTATACTTGGGCTAACACTTAACAGAATTATGAATTACAGGAGACTTGAGAGTGTGACACACCTGGATTTCTGCTATTTGAGGAGGTAAATAAACCTTTGTGAGGGTCCATTTTCTTATCTACAAAACTAAGAAAATAATTATGTTGAAAGACATTTGGGGATGCCTGGGAGAACAGTCATTTGAGTGTCTAACTCTTAGTTTCTTTTTTCTTTTTTTCTTAGTTTCAGCTCAGGTTGTGATCTCAGGGTCATGGGATTGAGCCCTGCCTCAGGCTCCATGCTCTGAGTGGAGTCTGCTTTAAAGACTCTCTCCCTTCCGTGCGCGCGCTCTCTCTCTCTCAAATAAATATTTTGAAAAAATGACATTGGGAAAGAAATATGCCAAAATTAGTGGGCAAAAGTTTGAAGAGAATTCGGATATTTGCATAGTCTCAAAGTATCTCCTCCAAGATACTTCTCATTACAGATTAGTAGGTGAAATGAGGTATTTTCATAGTCCTCAAATATCGCCCCCAAGATATTTATTAAATACAATAAGAAAGCAATAACATTACAAAAAATAAGCTGGCATACACCACCTTCACCCAGTGATGAAAGTTAACATCATCAACATTAAGGCATGGGATGTCATCTATGTCCCTGATATGATACACTAGAAGAGCAAATCACTTATGTGGTATTTCTGGCAAAAATGCATAACCTCAACTTAAATAACAGAAAATATCTGAAAAAGTCAAATTGAGGGGCATCCTATAAAATGATTGACAAATATTCTTTTTTTTTTTTTTAAAAGATTTACTTATTTATTTCAAACAGAGGGAGCTGGAGAGGGAGAAGCAGGCTCCCTGCAGAGCAGGGAGTCCAATGCGGGGCTCAACTCTGAGATCACAACGCTAGTCAAAGGCAGATGAATAACTGACTAAACCACCCAGGTGCCCTGACAAGTACTCTTCAAAAGGATCAAGATCATGAACAAGGAAAGAATAAGAAACTGTTACAGATAGGAAGAAACTAAGGAGACATAACAGATAAATGCAATTTGTTTTCCTGGATTAGATTCTGGATCAGAAAAAGGAAATTAAGGAGAAATTGGTGAAATCAGAATAAAAACTGTAGTTTAGTTACTGGTATCATACTAATGCTAATTTCTTTGTTTGGATAATTATACCTTTATTTGTGTAAAATGTTACATTAGGGAAGGCTGAGTGTACTATTTTTGCTCATTTTCTTAGTGTAAAATTATTTCAAAATAAAAAGTTGAACATAATTGTTGTGAAGAGAGAAGGTAAGTGAAAGAGCTTAATGCAATATTTAGCACATGCTAAACAGTTAATAAATATTAATTTCTTTCCTCTAATGACCATCATTTTAATACTCTCCAAAACTGTTATATCCTGAGGTTGCCCCCAAATCTCTAAAAAGGGCCTCAAAAAAAAAAAAAAAAAAAAAAAAAAAAAAAAAGGGCCTCAAGAGTTTTGTGTATTGGGAATTCAATTATGGTATCTAATAAGGGAGGAGAGAAAGGAAAAGGGGGGAGGAGTAGAAGAAAGCTCATACAATTTAGCTATGAGCCATGTATGTAACTCTAAAGTGCTCACTAAACTTAATTTCTATAGGTGGTGGGTATTATTACCATATACTTATTCTGTAGGTGAATAAACTGAGTCACAGAGAGGTTAAGAAGCTTCCTAAGATCATAAAGATACTAAGTGCTAGTGCCAGGCAGGGCTAGCACCCATAGAGTCTGACTCCAGAAATTACACTCTTAACGGATATTCCATGCTATCTGCAGATTGTACTGCTTTTTTGAATTCCGGCAGTGTGCTTTCTGTTATCACAAAACTATAGCATGTTGAACTGAAATAATTTTTCTGCCACATGCACAAATCATTGCTGATCTTGTATTTAAGTTTGCTCCCCGCCCCCCTTAATTATTCTGGCTTGTATATTACCCCAGTGATTCTCAATTTTTGACTTCCAAGATATTTCTCATTTCCAAGGTCATTTGGAAATCAAATCTCCTCCTCCAAATGTTAGGATGTGAGAAAGAAATAAGTGTAGTTTATAAAGAGTACGAGACTTAAAGAGCTGGCTCTGGTTCTGGCTCCAGATGTATTAGCTATGTGTGACCTTGAACAAGTCATGGAGCCTATTTTTTATCTGTTGAACTGATAAGGCATAACATGCTAACTCCCAAAAGGTTTGTGTGAGTATTAAATGCATTAATGATATGTTGGAAAGGTTTTATCAACTGTGAAGCATTTTATAAATGTTAAATTATGCTTTTATTGTCACTGGTGATCACACACCTTAAATTTAGCATTGTCTTCCAAATTAAAGAATACACTCTCTTCATTCCATTTTTAACAAGCTGATGATACAAATGTTAATACTGTTATAATCTACCTATTTCTATGGAATACCAATTGTGGTGTTCCCACACATTGCCTCACTTAACCATATCACATTCTTTTGTTTTCCAAATAGAAACTCCTGTAATTATGGTGTTCACATGACGTGTCAGTCCCCAGTCTTATCTCCTACCACCTCCTCCTCACTTACTTCATTCCAGTCACATTGGCCTTTTGTCAGTTCTTGGAGTTCACAGTACATTACGCTCTTTCTCCTTTGGGGGCCTGTGTACTCTTGTTTTCTCTGTTTGAAATTTGTTTCCCTGTTGTTTGTTTTGCTTTTTTCTGTCAATGCTAGATATCCATATTTTTCAAGTTTTACTTTCCTCAGAGAGTCATTACATGACTATTGTATTTAAAACATAGAAACCTCTCCCACATTCTCTTTCACAGTATATTTTCTGGTCATTTCTGTCTTGTTTCAGGGTCTATCAAAGTGTCAGGTACAGAGTTAGTGCTTAGTAAATATTTACTGAATGAATAAATGATTAAATGAAGAGATTTAAAAGATGACCTTTCTCTTTCTGTTAACCTACTCTTTTAAAAAAAACGGTCTTCTTTTGGGACTCGGTCACCTAGAAAAGCAGCATTGTATTCTCTTAGACAGCAGGACCTAACATAGTGTCTTATTTCCAGAAACTCTGGGTGATCATTCATTGTATTCTTTGTATTTGTGAGGAACACAAGAACCTTAGAAAAATCTCAGAGACTACTTTGGGAATCAATATCTCCTGAATACTCTGTGGACTTTCTATCCAGTGTTGATCAATGGAATTTTTGTGATGATGGATATGTTCTATATATGCATAGTCCAATATGGTAGTCCCTAGCTACACAGACTACAGAGTACACTTGAAATGTGCCCACTGAGATTTAGGAACTGAGTTTTAAATTTTATTTAATTTTAATTAATTTTAATTTAAATAGTCGTATGTGGCTAATGGATGCCATACTGGATAGCACAATTCAATACTTTCCTGTCTCAGTGGTATGAGATGATAGAGTCATCAATGGTCAGAGAAAGATTTCAAGTCCAGGATCCTCTGGTTAGAGTCAGGGGCTGTGGGGGAAAGTTGGGAAAAGGACTGCTTTGTTTCCTCGATGGTCAGAAGTAATATATCTTAGAGATCTAAAATAAAATTAAAATTCGTTGCTTGGAGTAAAACTGAATAAATGACCCAGTAGAGAAGGTCTGAATTATCTTCATCATTTGGCAGAGTCCATTGCACAAAGAATATACAAAGTATATTATATTTAGGTTTATGGAGATATTTTCTTTATTTAATAAATCAATTTTCAATACAGCTTTTTAAAAGGTTTCATAATGAAACATTTTTAAGTAACCTTATTTTTATTTAGGTTCTAAAAATACAAGCCTTTAATCGGTTCAGTTCAAGATAAAGTTGATTTAAAAACACACTGCAGTCTGAACTGATTTTACAGAATAATAAAAGGCCTCATGAAACTTTTTACCTCAAGAATTGTCATTTTAAATTCTTAGCAGGTCTGTCATTTAAATCAGGCACTATGCAATTTTCTATTATATATATATATATATATATATATCCTCTCCTGCTTTGTGCTCTGCCCAGCTCCAGTTTTTATCTCATTCTCCAGTGCCCTCCTAAGCTGCCTCTTCTTACTGAAAATTGCCCAATTCATTTTAAAGATTAAAGATTTTTTTTTAAAAGAAAGATTATCTAAAATTTGCAGAGAAGCTAACCAGAATATCATAAACAATGCCACTGAAGATATTTCCTGATGAATAAACACTGGTATTTTTAGAGGCATTTGGACTGGTCTGTTAACAGACATATCACTAGTGGCAATACTCAGTGGCTTTGGGAACTGATTGGGATTTATAATAGAAAATGAGGGTAGGACAGCAGAGCTGGTGGAAAGAAAAAAAATGCTCACCTTTCTTTTTAATCTTCTCATTTCTTTCCTCATTCATGCCCCAATTTAGAGGCAAAATTAAGGTTGAGAGGGATAAAATACAGATTTTGTCTAGTTTGTCACAGTAGATCTGAGAGCATTAACACATTTCTATAGGTATTAAACCATTAAGATAAAGTGATTTATTCTTGTTTGATTATTTAAAAACACCAAATTTAAACTTAGGCTTTCCTATTACCGTCTAATGGGCTAAGGAAAAAAAGTTAATGACCTTTTAAAATCATTGAATTCCTCTAGATAACATTCCATATATGGATTAATAAAAATATTCTACTCACGGCTCTTATATATACTTCAATGCTTGTAGTATTTTAGGGAATTCACGAAGGGACACATCAAGACATGGTATGCTTTACCTAATCTAACATATCACTGTCAGCATCACCAAGAGTAGTTTTGCTATGTTAGAATGTAATAAGACATACTATTATAAATATCATCACTTTGTTTATATGCTGTAATCAATTATGGCAGATTTATGGTTAAAAAAAATCTAGAATCAGTAAATAAGAACTAATGGATAGGTTAATATGGTGCCACTTAGTAGAAAATAGAAAAAGTAGTTTGTTGCTAAGACTGAATTTAAACCAAGCATATTCAAAGCATGTAGCTCAAGTGGGCAATAAAAGTATGAATTAGGTTTAATAAACTATTTAAAAATTATTATCTGCAGGTACTACAGAATCATGATCATTTGTTATGCAACATGGCTATAAATTTACATTTTACTAGCTTTTATCTATGGAAAATATTGATGTAACAAAAGAGAATATCAATTGTTAATATTAAAACTTAACATTAGTGAAATTTTAAGACATGACTGAAAACATTTACTTATATTTTCATGATCAAACATTTAATGTTTAAATTGAATATTACCCCGAGTATATCTACTTGTGAATACCAAATGCCAGTTTGGGAAATTACAAAGTGAAACTTAAATTAGATAAAAAAAAAATACTTGGAAATCTTTATTCTTTCTACATGTGACTCAACCCTGTATTTATAAGAATATATTAAAACCAAAAAAGAAAACTCCCAAGAAGCTATCATAGTTCTAATAATCAAGTATTTTGAGGCAAGCTTTCCTGCCTGATATGTTTTTTTCATAGGATCTAGCTTTTTTCATAGAATACTTATAACACAAGCTATTGTCTTCCTCCAAGAAGAGGAAGCTTTATATCTGGTTGTCAAGTCCTATGACATGGGTAACATGCACATGTATTACTTTGTTGCTCGATAATGAATCTGTCTTTAGTACATTTAAATAATAGTTCCATCACAAATTCATACAACACTTTTCTCTAAAGAGTTCAAAGTTAGCTTACTGATATATCTAATCAATGCTCACAGATTCTCTAGATGGTAGACAATACTGAGCAGGTAAGTAAAGAAAGAATTTCTATATTCCAGCTCTACTCAGTTTAATTTTTAAAAATTACTACCATGCAACATTGCAAGTTGCTGTACAGAACACAGCATTCTCCATAGTTCTGCCTCAATAAATATGATGCTTATAAAACTTATAAACTCAGTTTATGAATTCTGTGTCAGTTACCTGGGCTCAGATTAGAGTCAGTGTTTTCTAACAATCAACTAGAAGATGGATATTACATAGATAAAATCATGGTCTTGTCTGTTGTCCTAATTTTGCCAACAACAACCACATGGAGTTTTGAATCTTGAC
The DNA here is from genome assembly GCF_905146905.1 of Nyctereutes procyonoides. Lineage (NCBI taxonomy): Eukaryota > Metazoa > Chordata > Mammalia > Carnivora > Canidae > Nyctereutes > Nyctereutes procyonoides. The sequence continues at coordinate 63,204,841 of NW_026575046.1, forward strand.
AACTAATACTTCCACTAGGAAAACAGAATTAGGACTTGGAAACAAAGCCAATTATTGATATTTGGTTTCAGAAGATTTATATATGTTTCATGCTATCCAAAAAAAAAAAAAGAAGAGAGATAGAGATGAAAAAAAAAGATTAAAATAGGAAGTTTATATGAGCAGGATTTAGATTAATCAGTTCATAACAACTGTTAAGTACAACCTTTTGGAAATTAATTTGCATAATGATAATCTACATGTGGTAGGGGTGAAATTATTTAAATGACATTATATTTCACTATTTAGTCTTGCTCCACCACTGCTTTAGCAGTGAATCCTTATGAAATGTAATACAGCTAATGAGGTAGCTTTTTAACTGAACAAACTGACAGGCCCCATATCTGCAGAGGCAGCTTGAAACCGTGCCCAACCTCTTGGCTTCCCAAGAGGCTTTTCAAAATTCAATAAATAACATCTGTAGGCGATGTTGGGTGCAGACCTAGCAGAGTGCGTCATAACACTGTGCTGGCAGAACAAAGAAACCATGACGACTGCCAAGTTTCCATGGCAACTGCTGCGAGGCTCTGAGAGTATAATAGCACATCAATCACTGTCCAAAAGAACTTCATTATCAGCTAGAAAAAACCTTTAGGATCTGTTTAGTGTGCAATTGTGGGTTAACTCACCTCAAAGCCTTGCTCTCTAGCAAAAGTGGCAGCTTCCTGAAATAAAAAAAAAGAACAGTTAATTATAAAGTGCTAGGTAATGAAGAAATAATCCATTTTGAAACTCATTCAAACAGTCTTCTTTTTACACAATTATCTCAATATACCCACATAGTTCAATTTTTATTCTTACACTAAAAAAGATTTTTTTCCCTTGGCATGAAAAAAAGGCAGCATAATGTCAACACACTTCACAAGTTGGAATAAAGAAGATGTAGTGCATGTTTTTACTGTAGCTGTCACAGTGAGTGCAGGTGTTTTGACCTCAGCAAAGAAAGACAATCATTTGAAACCTAAGGAACATACTGGTGGTTGTGTTTTTAATTGAAACAATACCTTTCAGAAAGCTCTTCTGCAGAGAAGAATGTCTGCTAATAAATGTATAGAGTCAGAAAATCACCATTTTGCAATCCCTAATGAAATTTATTCAGGCAAGGATCATCAATGGATGCTAAATTTATTAGGTGAAAGGATGATGGGAAGCTGGGCATTTCATGGAATCAAAATATCAGAGATTATATGCCGGTCACAAGGAGCAAAGTATAACTTTATAATGGAAGGATCAAGCTGTCATCACCTATAACCCAGTGATCGATCTATCAGTTTTCATCATTAATACTGGAATCACCAAATATTCTGTGCCTTCCATTATGATACAATATAAAGGACACACACCATCTATAGAGTTTTCTGACCACATTTTTAACATTAATTAATTAAAACTTTAATTCAATAGCTGGCAGTTTACAGAAAATATAGAGGATAGGAGAACAAGTTAAATGGTACAATGAGAAAATAAATGGACAAATCCATAAAGTAGGACATTCTACAGGACAAACAGCTTGGTCTCTTCAATAAATCAATGTCATGATAACTTGGGGAAGGGAAAAATGACGAAGAGCAATGTACAGACCTTAACTGAATCCTGTTTTTAACAAACCATCTAAGAAAGACATCATTTTGGAACAATCAGATAAATTTGATTAAGAAACAGGATTGAGATAACATTAGGAATTAGTAATTTGATAAGGTAAATGTTCTTAATTTTAGAAGCTTCTTCTGAAGTATTTAGGGATAAAATGGCATGATAATGTAATTTACTTTAGAATACTCAAAAAATTAAAGTGAAGTAAAAATAGCAAAATGTTACCAACTATTAAATCTAGATGTATTTTATCACTGAAATTTTCAAGATATTGTCATATCATTTGCCTGTTAGCACTGTCTTTATTGATGCACATTTTAAATTTGTATTTTGTTGCTTTTTTTTTCCAACCTAAGTGTTTCATGGAGGTAAAAATTGTGCCACTTTTTGGGATATTTGCTATTCTCCCATTTTTTTCTTTCTCACTGAGGTTGTTCAGAATTACATAGTCAGATTTGGGGGATATTTTCCTAAAAAAAAAAAATCTAGATGCATTTAGTATTTCTATTTTGTCTGTCTGTGTGAAAACTTTTTTTTTTTAATTTTTGTATGAAAACTTTTATAGCACATGATCTTCCTCCTCCCCAATTTCTCTTTTATATAGATGACAGTGTAACAGAAGATGAACATTAAAGAATAGTTAACATTTTAATTTTTATTTTGTTTTTAAAAGATTTTATCTATTTATTTTAGAGATAGAGTGTGTGTGTGTGAGAGCAGGGAAGGGCAGAGGGAGAGAGAATCTCAAGCAGACTCCACCCTGAGTGTGGAATCTGACATGGGGCTGGATCTCATGACCCTGAGATCATGAACTGACTTGAAATTAAGAGTCAGACTCTTAAACAACTGAGCTGCCCAGGCACCCCTAGTTAAAAACTTTAAATTCACAATGTTTTTCTAGGTTCCTAAATATCTTAAGGGCACAATCTGATGAACATTACCATATCTACTAATGCTCTTAAAACAGACTATCAAATGATAAAAAACACATCTGTGTAACCAGATCCTTTCCCTTTTTGTACTTTCTGCTTATATTTTAATTTTAGGACTGATACAGAAAATAGAAGCAATAATACTTTTCAACTAAACTTCCCTCTCGAAAATGAAAAAAAAATACTGCAGACAACTGTCAAGAGCCTCTACATCTTAACTTACATTCCTCCAAAATTATCTTTGCCAAGAGATATTAATAGAAGGATGGGATTTGAGCCTGAGTAGTGAGCAGATCCAACTCAACTGAAACGACTGCCGCACCAAACCATGTAAGGCAGAAAGTAAGTCAGTGTCTCCAGCACAAATTTGGGTACTATCTACGTGTTAAGGAAAACACTGGGGAAAGAAGTATGTATGTGCTTATGGTCCGATATATTAATGACATATAGATTTAAAGACCCCTTGTGAGAGGGCTTGAAAAAGTCAAAATGGATGATTACAGCTAACCCCTGAAGTTAATAGAAAGAGATAAGCTAAAAGTACAATTCCTTAGGCTGTTCACTAGCAAACGTTGATAGAGTTAGCCTTGGTGATACAGATTAATGAAAAAACGGAGTTATGATCTTAATAATTGGTGTATGCAAGGTTGGCCTTTTATTTTTTTTTTAAGACTTTATTTATTCATGAGAGACACACAGAGAGAGGCAGAGACACAGGCAGAGGAAGAAGCAGGCTCCATGCAGGGAGCCTGACATGGGACTCCATCCTGGGTCTCCAGGATCACACCTTGGGCTGAAGGTGGCGCTAAACCGCTAGGCCACCCGGGCTGCCCAACGTTGGCCTCTTTGACAATTTACTTATAATAGAACTTCGTACACCATATAGTCAATAATACTTGCTGGCCTGGATTTTAAGGAAAAGGGTAAGTCTCAAAAGATATCAATGTAATATTTTCCCAAGCTGTCCAACCCAAGAATTGATCAAGCTAATCCTTATATCAAAAAGATAACTGATGGGGTGCCTAGAAGGCTCAGTCGGTTGAGTGTCTGCCTTTGGCTTGGGTCATGATGTCAGAGTCCTGCGATCCAGCCGCATGTCGGGCTTCCTGCTTGGTGGAGAGTCTGCTTCTCTTTGCTCCCATCCCCCATGCTCATGCGTGCTCTCTCTCCCTCTCTCTTAAATAAATAAATAAATAAATAAATAAATAAATAAATAAATAAATAAATAAATGAAATCCTTTAAAAAAAGATAACTGAAAAGCTCTGCTAGCTTATTTATATAGAGCTTCATCAGAGGCAAGAAAGAAGCCCAGAGAACTATAAGACAAAATTAATATGAAGAATCTGTATGATGAAAACTCACACTAAGACATAAAAACTCAAAATTCAACATACAGTAGTTAAAATGCTTTTTTAAGGTCCAGTTATGCTCACACAGATATAAGAAGCAATTAACTTTGATGTGTTATGGTACAGTGGAATGGACTAATTGCAAGAAGACACATATATAAATGTCAGATCATTATTCTTTAAGGAAACCAGGACCTAGGACACTTGCACATCTGTAAACTATTTGAAGCACCAATATATTTCTGATTGAGGAAGGACATGCTGAAGAAAAGTCAACCCAATTTTTTATCTTAGCGCCCCCTCATACAGGTTTGCAGAGCTGTGCCCTATCATTGAAAAGCTAAGATCTTATCTCCTGACTTCCTCCCACCTTCTTTTGATCTTGAGCTGGTGCCCCCAGTCACTCCATTAGAGAAGGCAGCTGGCTCACATCACTGTAGACTTTCCCACAGCTAACCTCTGATCTGAAGGTGTTTGTAGATACAATGATGAAACAACATTTATTTTTCCCTCCCAGCAAAACAAATAACACAACAACATAGGGGGACAGTTTGACCTAGTAAGAATTTTAGCCAGAATTTTAGTCCTCAGATTCACTGCATGGAGGGACAGAAAGAAAAGGCATTAGGTCTGAAAGTAGGGAAGCAAAAAGGGGTATAGACGGTTGGCAGAAGAGTAAGGCAGGTTCCAAATATCAGGGTTAATTCCAAGTGAACTGATAATACTAAATTGAAAAGGACTTTTTAGTGTGTCTTTGCAGTAAAAGTGAGAAAAGAAAACAAGCACGTCCCCATCTGTGCTGCCCCAGGGCGCCACGTACTGAGCTCACAAATCTAATGAAGCAGTCAGGTTAAAATCCAACCGCAGAGTGGATGTGACGTGTGGAGAACAGCTAGGGTTAGAATAGAGAAGCAGGGCGGTTCCTAATGCAGGTGATTATCCATGTGATAATCATTATATTTACAGGCTTTCCATTTTAGATCTGACATCAAAAATCACAAAGGAGGAGGGATTAAGGAAATAAACAACCGACAGAGGCTTTCCTGCTCCCCTGAGAGTGTAGCACTTTCATTCATGCATGACAAGCAACAAAAGCAAAACCAAACAGGCCAGGAAAGAGTATTTCTGAGAAGGCTGGATTTCACATTAACACTTCTTTCCATTTTGATAACTTTCACTATTATTCAGTTTCCTAGACAGGTCACATTTTCAGAATTAGTTCCCATTGTTGTCTGTGCTCTAATACAGTATCATTTTTGGTTTACAATGAATGATACTCACATAATATGTCTTTTACAACAGCAAAGTCATTTTTTCCTTCCTGGAATTGAGTGTTGTGAATAAAATGACATATAATTAAAGTCTCAGACTCTCATCTATTTAGGATTTGCAGTAGGCTTGCTGCTTCATCGGCCAGGCTAAAAGAGTGCTAGTGAAACAACCACCAAATATGGGTTTTAAGGTTTAAAAAAAAAAAAAAAGAAGCTGAAATTCATGGTTAATGAAAACTATGGAATACTTACATTATGAGCTATTTAAAGGGATTAGCAAGCCACTATTAGAAAGCACAATCCTCAGATTATACAGAAAGGAAGGAGAAACTTGGGTGCATGTTTGTTTATCAAAGAGCTATTTCCTTTTTATTCAATTGAAGAGAAAGCTGGGTTTTGTTTTTGCAGTTTGTCTGATAATACTGCAGTTTTAATTTATAAAGTAGAATGATCTATAAACAATATTAAACTAAAATCATAAGTTGTCCATATTCTTATTTTAATTCCAATTGTTTTTTTACTAGTTATATAGAAATACAGATGATTTCTGTATATTGACTTTGTACCCTCTGACTTTGTGAAATTTACTTTTTAGTTGTACGAACTATTATTTAGCTTCTGTTAAGAAAGATAGGTTTCTATGGTCCTATTAAACATATCATGAAGTTATTTTGAGAAGTTAGCAAATGGCTTTAAAAACAAAATTTACCTCTCTTTTGCCCTTGCCCTTGCACTTCCTGCTCTGTACCTGAAGTCACTGAACCCAGCTAGAACCATTACCTGCTTGCTAATGTTACCACTATTTTTGATCTCAGATATGAGGGGTCCTGGTATAGGTTGAAACTTCACGGAATGAAACAAAAAAGGAGAAAATCCAACTCAGGACCAAAGAAAGGTAACTTCTGACTGTCTACAGAAAGTAAACCATCCATCCCAAATAAACTACTTTGTTGCTCCAAAGCACGGGAGAAGAAGAAAATTCCAAGGGGACAGGAGGGGGATGCTGATGGTTCTTACTCAAGTCACAGGAGTTCAGAGATTTGGGAAAAGCCAAGGGTAAACGGAGCCACCAAACCAGTTATGTTTTTACTTTGTTATCTCTCCATTCAACATGTTATCTCTGCATTCTCCTACATATAGTTAAGGCTAACAGATACTATCAACCTAGAGGTGTGTCACTATGATATATATTGCAGACCTCACAATGGTATTAGACTTTGATTCCATAATATTTGAAACAATGCTGTAAATCCTAAATGGTATGGTGTAGGTGAGAGCCTAAGAATGTTATCTGTCTTTCTATAAATAAAATTCACATATTTGTATACATATTTAGATGCATAATGCTCTCTTCGAATGGCCTTAAGTTTAAGATAGTACTGGTCAGTGGGCCAAATGGAAAGAGTACAGGGGTGGGGGCATCTGGCTGGCTTAGTCAGTGGAACCTAGGTTCTTGATCTTGGGGTGTGAGTTTGAGCCCCACATTGGGTGTAGAGATTACTTAAAAAAAAAAAAGGAAATCTTAAAAAAAATAAAAAGAGTACAGTGTTTAGACTCAGAAAACCTACACTAAGGGTGCAGTATTTTTTTTCTTTTTGAAGATTTTAATTATTTATTCATGAGAGACACAGAAAGAGAAAGGCAGAGACATAGGCAGAGGGAGAAGTAGGCTTAACTGCTATGTCTCTGCCTCTCTCTCTGTGTGTCTCATGAATAAATAAATCTTAAAAACAAAAAATAAAAACAAAAATCCTCACAGAAATCAAATCAAAGTGTGGTCAGCACATCAATCTTAGGGTGAGCAAAGATACATACTTTCAAAATGGTTTTGCATAACTGATTATGGTTAACCATTTCTTCTACACAGATAACTGGGATATACTATTTTTCACATAAGATTTGTTTTTTGGCATCAGGTTTAGTTTCAATTTACAAAGTCTTTCATTATTCTTTTTTTTTTAAAGGGTTTTATTTATTTATTCATGAGGACAGAAAGAGAGAGGCAGAGACATAGGCAGAGGGAGAAGCAAGCTCCATGCAAGAAGCCCGATGTGGGACTTAATCCTGGATCTCCAGGATCACACCTCAAGCCGAAGGCAGATGCCCAACTGCTGAGTCACCCAGGCATCCCTGTCTTTCATTATTCTGAAGCAATGATTACCTTACTGAGAATAGAGTATGATATTTAAGTAGTGCCAGATCCTCAGGTGAGAAAAATATTTCTGAGTCAAAGTCTAATACTATTATAAGGTCTGCAACAGCTGTAGCAGTGATACACTTATAAGTCATGCTGATATTTAATAAAAAACTACCTGCTGTTTATTTCTTTTCATACAATATATCATAAAGACTTATGTTGCTTAAGCTTTTAAATATTTCCTCATGCTGTCCTTCAGACTAAGAATTACCTTTTCTTTATGTTATCTAAAAAATCATTTATATATATTTACAGGACTCCATTAAAATTATACTATTTTTAATATACTAGTTTTGAAGAGGAAAAGTAATTTGAAAATAAAGTAAAAGAAGGGTAGAGAAAAATCATTAAGTAAAATATGTGCGTGGGAACTGCTTTTTAAAATAAGTTTTATTCACAAAAATTTCTGTACTGGCTTTTCCAAGAAATATAACACACAACTTTGGGGGATTTTCAACCTGTGCTCTGACATTTATTACCACATGCTTCCTGTCTGCAGAATGCTGAATAGAAATATTATTTAACATTTATGGAGTGCCAAAAACTCAGTGGGGCAAAGTATAAACTATAAAGACATTCATGGCCCCTATCCAATAGGTTTATAATAAAAGTTACATAGACAGTATATAAATTATACCTCAATAAACATGACCAAAAAAAAAAAAAACATTAGCGGTCAAAACACAAGCGAAAAAAATTAGGTTTAGCTTAGGACATACCTAACCCTTTCACAAAGTGATTTATTAGCTGATGAGTCTATTATAGCAAGGAGAGTTGTTCATTCCCACCTTAAAGCATATTTAATGGTGGTAACTAAAGGAAAACAAAGTTAGGAAAAGTACTTCAACAAAATTTGATTGACTAGCTATTTGGGTAAATTCTAGAATAACCCACGTTTTTCAGTTACTGAAGAGGAGAGATGATAGCATAAGAAAAATCTCAGACCAGTGGGCCTCTTATTGGATACTGTATTTCCATTTTAATGAGACAGCACATGCTTGGCGCAAAAGAAACACTCAACAAATGTAAATTATTTTCCTTACCTCATTTGATCCTCATAAAAATCCCCAAAATAGGTTTCTCATATCACAGATAAATATCTGAAGGTTCAGAGAAATTAATGTATGTCCAAGACTATATAGCAGTAATTGTTATAGGTAGCACTTAGATCTGAGCCTTCCTAAATGGTTTGTGCTGGTTTTCTACTGATTAACTATTTCAGCTTTTATATGTCTAAAACAAAAGTCTTTGTTTTCTTTCTTTCTTTCTTTTTTTTTTTAGATATTTTTGCTAGGTATATAATTCTGGGTTGTCAATTTTTTTTTCTTTCAGTGCTCTAAGGTCTGTCTAGCTTGCACTGTTTCAGATGCTAAGACTGCTGTCATTCTAATCTTTGTTTCTCTGTATATAATGTGTCTTAAAAAAAATTAACCTGGCTGCTTTTAAGATTTTATCACTGACTTCATGCAATTTCATTATGATGTTTCTTGGTATGGTTTTCTCCATGTTTTTTCTGCTTGTAATCTGTTGAGTTTCTTGGATTTGTGAGTTTATAGTTTTCATCACAGTTGGAACATCTGCAACCTTTATGACTTCAAATACTTTTTCATTCACTCTCCTCTTTCCCAAGACTCCAAATATGTATATCAGATCACCTGATATTGTCCCACAGCTCATTCATGCATGGTTTGTTTTTTCAAAGACTATTATTTTCTGTCAGTGTTTAATTTTGAATAGCTTCTGATGCTGTCCTAATGATCACTAGTTACTATTTTTTTCTTCTGCAATGTCTATTTCATCCAGTGCATTCTTCCTCTCTGGAAGTTCAATCTTTATACATACATACAAATACATACATATATGTATATATGTGTATAGTCTCTTCTTAAGGCTTATGCTTTATCTTCTTGAAATACAGAATATATTAAAAATGTTAATCTTAAAATAAAAATAAAAATGTTAATCTTTGTCAAATAATGCTAACATCTGTGCCATTTCTAAACCTGTTTCTATTGATTGATTCCTCATTTTGGGTTGCATTTTCCAACATCTTTGCCTCTCAATAATTTTGACTGGATGCCAGACATTATGAATTTTACATTTTGGGGTGCTGGATATTTTCTACTACTTTACACATTTTTGAGGTTTATTCTGAAATTCAGGTTACTTGGGAATAGTTTGATCCTTTCTAGCCTTAGTTTTAAGCTTTGGTAGGTTATATGAGAGCAGCCTTTAATATAGAGCAAACCTGGTACCCTATTGATATAATCTTTTTGACTACTCAATAAAACACACCATTCATTAGCAGTTTCTCCACTCTGGCTATTGGGGACAGAAACTGCTATCAGCCCATGTGAACTTGGGGGAATAATCTCTCTGCTTCTCTCCAATGTTTCATCCTTCACTCTGTATACTTTCCTCATACACATATCCTGATCAGTATTCAGCTGAAGACTCTAGGGAACTCTCTGCAGATATTTAGTGTGTGTGCCTTATCTCTGTACTTTTTTTCTGGAATTCTTTCCTGTAAATTTTTAAAAAAGATTTTATTTACTTATTTATTCGGACAGACAGTGAGAAAGAGAGAGAGAAGCAGAAAAGCAGCAGGCTCCCCACAAAAAGCCCAATGTGGAACTCGATCCCAGGACTCCAGGATCATGCCCTGGGCCAAAGGCTGGGGCTCAACTCCTGAGCCACCCAGGAGTCTCTTTTTGCTATAAATTCTAGCCATCTTGGCATCCTTCAGTGCTTAACTCTTTCAGTTCAGTTGGACCTCTAGGTTTGGGAGCCCCTTCTCACATTGTAGACTAGAAACTCTGTCTAAATGGAATGCTATGGCAATTGTAGGATTTTCTCATTTGTTGACCTTCTCTGAGGGATCACTGTCTCGTGCTGCCTGCTGTCTAATGTCTGGAGACTGTTGTTTTATATATTTTGTCTGGTTGTTTAAGGAAGAAGATAAGTCTGGTCTTGCTTACTCCATTAGTCCAGCAGAGGTTCAATGTGGATCCGTCTTAAAGTACATATCTTAAAATATCCTGGCACGTTAACAAATCTGCAGTTCTCCATTTATTGGTTAAAACAGCTTATGACCAAGCCAAAGACAAATCAGATTGATCACTTATCCTAAGCATCTTATACATTGCTTTTTGCATGTTATTGTACAAAGGATATGGTTCCTATACTTGGAGCTGCTGCATTAAATCATAAACACTCTATCAGTAATCTATAATTGAAGCCCTCTGAAGAATAACTCTAGTTCTAAACCCATTTTTACTTTACATATCCTATATAATTGTCATTTTCTTGCTTTATATATATATATATATATATATATATATATATATATATATTTTAAAGATTTTATTTATTTACTCATAGAGATAGAGAGAGAGAGGCAGAGACACAGGCAGAGGGAGAAGCAGGCTCCATGCAGAGAGCCCGACGTGGGACTCGATCCAGGGTCTCCAGGATCACGCCCTGGGCTGCAGGTGGCGACAAACCGCTGTGCCACCGGGGCTACCCCTCTTGCTTTTTTTAGATTACCAACTAGAAAGCTCCAGGTAGGTAGTTAACATCTTTCTTTTTTAATTTTTATTTGCTTTTATTTTTATTGATTTTATTTTTAATTTTCAGAGATTTTATTTATTCATGAGAGACGCACAGAGAGAGAGGCAGAGACATAGGCAGAGGGAGAAGCAGGCTCCATGCAGGGAGCCCAATGTGGGACTCGATCCCAGGACTCCAGGATCATGCCCTGGGCCAAAGGCAGGCACTCAACTGCTGAGCATCCCCATCTTTCCTTTTTTAAAAAATGTTTTCCCTGATCCTCTCTTTCACCCAATAGAGGGATCTATTATAATGTATGATCAATACTTTGTGCCCAAGTTCCACAGCCTGTAAGACAAATTCAGCCCATTGCCTGTTTTTATAAATAAAGTTTTACTGGAACACAGCAATGCTCATTCATTTACATGTTGTCTAGGATTGTCTCTGCTTATTACCACAGTGGAGTTAACTAGCTCAACAGAGACCATACTAACTGGACTTCTACAGAAAAAGTTTGCTGACCCCTGAGTTATGCTATTAGGATATTTATGTATTTTTTTCTTAAGTTACCAATGAAGAATTGAAGGCCCTATGGAGAGTAGGCTCTAGCTTATTAGCCTTAAGTAAAATGTGCATCTTTTGACAGATCTTATTTCTTTCAATCACTGGGAAAAAAAACCCAACAACCTAAAACTCAAATCACCTATGTTAAAAAAAAAAAGGACAATAAAAGTCAGCTAAATAACCAATTCTTATGAACTTAGATAAATATGCATGCAGGACAACAAGAAAGGCATTATGGACCCCATGCTAAGCATTAGAAAAAAGGAAGATCTCCAGTGGGGAGAGATTAGCATTCTTGTTAACTGCCTAAGGATTCTCTCAGTTCAAAGGCGTACCAGTATCCTTTATATTTTCCATATTCCATGCATGATCCTTCCCAATCCCAAACTGTCAAGTTGTGATATCACTGCTTATAAAGCCCATTCCCTGGGATCATGCTAATGGCTCAACTTATTCTAGTTTGGAAGTTGTAAAAAAATAATTTTTAGAAAGTAGGTAAAAATAAAATGCAAACAATACGTAAAACACAGATTTGGACAACTGGACAGGCAGAGTTGTTTTTATGAACCTTACTGTGAGCAAAGTGGTGAGGGTAAGGTGTGAGATATGTCAGAAGAATACAGAGATAGATCAGTTTCTAGTTGTTTTGATCTTAGGTTTGGACCTATCACAAAAACTTCCCTACTCCTTGGATCTCCTGTCTGCTGAGGAAGAAGACAGAATATTAATATTCATAGTCCAAAATGTTACTAGACTAAGTAAAAAAAGGAATTTATAGGACTACATTGTGATTTAATAACAAAATATAGTAAAAACAAAAAAGCATCTAGTCTCCTCTCTCTAGTAGAAAAAAACCAACCAAACAAGAAAAACATAATTTCTCCTCAGGTCTGAGTTTTAACCTATGGATATGTATATAAAACATCACATTCAAATATCCAATAAGCAATATTATTACCAATAACCAGCATTATTTCCTTCCTTCTTGCTAGCTGACAGATAATAATTATGTGTGCTTTAGAAAGAAGTCCAACATATAAACAAACTTAAAATTTCACAATGGCCATTGGGAAGTAGCTAGGATAACATGGAAGTAATGATCAACACAGGTCTCTTCAGGAAAAAAACAAAAACTACAAAGAAGTCAAAGAAAAAAATCCAATGTGCATGAAAAAGAAATTAGCCAAGTGTCAGGCTATTAAAAAAAATCACAGAAAAATGGTAGAAAACACTCAACAGAGAATGTAGCAGGGTACTCAATAAATGTTAGATGGAAAGTGTGATTTCACCTACCCTTGCTGTATGAAAAAGAAATAGGTTTGAAAAGATTAATATTTCTGAAAAGCTCATATTGCATTTGATAATGAAATGGGAGACAATTATTTTAGTCTAAAAACTAGAATTCAAGAAATGTCTATCTTTTTACCTCTTGTCAGAATCTGAAAGAACACATTATCCAATCTTAGTGCTTGCCTGTGGAGTTTTGGAGTCTCCATGACAAAGGATGAGTTTTCATTGGGTATCATCAACACATTGGTAATTGAAGGTAATACAGCACAGAGCTAGTAACAAAATACTGGCATTTTTATTACACTGAATGTTATAAAGTGATTGGGCTAACATGGGATTTTGTTAACAGCAATTTTGACTTATTGTACATTGTATTACAAGTTGGCTTCTATATACATCCATTTCAGAGACTGTGTTCTCACTAGTCTTAGCCTTTCCTCTTGACTCTTTTGAATAGGACTTAATTGCTTTTCTTGAGGAAAGAAGGATTTCTGCATAGTGTAAAGTTTAGTAATAATTATTTTAAAAAATAAAATGAGTACTCATTTCCTTCTAGTCTTTCAGAGGGTGAGTTTCAATCTCTCCAAATATCTTTGCATTGCCAATTTCTTCATTTCTTGAGTAAATATTTCACCTCCTTTGGGTCTTTGGACAATTTTCCCCAACTTACTCCGGTACATTCAAATTCTTTTTGTTTGGATTTTCCAATATCAATGCATAATTTAATAGATGAGAAATAAGACTTAACTGATATTTCAGAGTTTGAATTTTCTACACTCTCCTAGAAACTCTCCTCCCAAATTTTTGGTTACATATCCTCTTTCCCTTCCTTTTTTAAAAAAAGATTTAATTTATTTTAGAGACAGAGAGATAGTGGGGGGAGGGGCAGGAGGAGAGGGAAAGAGAGCATCTCCAGCAGACTCCAGGCTGAGCTGGAACCGATGCAGAGCTCAATCTCATGACCTTGAGATCATGACCTGAACTGAAGTCAAGATCAGGGGCTTAACTGAGCCATCCAATCACTTCTTTCCCTTTCTTCTCTTAATGTTGCTTATCGTCTTTCTCATTGGTTAAATTCCCTACAGACAATTTTTCTCTAGAATTCAGTTACTGATTTTCTGATCTGTTTTCTCTTTACATTTTTGGGAGGGTAGTTTCCTTTACTACTTTGATTTGCTATCATCATATATTCTGTCTCACTTTCAGAGTTCCTTTGACACTTTCTCTTTGCCTCTGATGGTTTCAAATTCTACCAACTATAAGGCCTATAATATCTGGAACTCTGTTTCCATTCCTACCAACACAACCCTAGGTCAGTCCTGTACTACCTCTTGCCTAGATTATATAGTCACTTAACCAGTCTTTAGTACCAGTCACTCTCAGCTTGAATGTATCCTTGCACATGACCGTTAGATTCAGCTTCCTAAATATCAACTTCGATTAGCCTTTGCCCAAAAAGCTACCTACTACTGCTTCCTGATAAAAGTCCTAGTTCCATAGCCTAACTTTCAAAGGTCCTCCATAAAGTGTCCCTACTTTTCCTGTCTAGCCTTTACTACTCCCTTATACATGTACCAGATGCCACTCAAACTAGAATACTTGCTATTCTCTGAACATGCCCCAGGCTTTTTTGCCTTCATGCTACCTTGCACATGTAGGCACTAAATGAATTAGAATATCCTTCAACCACCCTTGTCAAAATCCTACCAATCCCTTCAGGGTTAGTTCAGCTATCTTCTGCTTAATGGAAGCCTTCCTGAATTGTTCATCGCCTCTCCTTTCCCTATCTCCAGAAGTGGCTTTCTGCATTGCAGAAGAGTTTTGCGCAATTTGTAAAGATTTTTCTTGCGGCAATTATGTGCATACTGGAAACACCGTTATTTGTATAGACAGTTTATCTCTTCTACTAGATTATAAATTCTTAGTGCAAAAATTCTTTCTCACTTTGTATCCTCAAAGCATCTAACATATTGCTCTGCACAGGATAATAAATCCTTGTTGATTTATCAAATGATAAAGACAAAGCACTTGCCTACATTAAGCAAAGAAGAAATACCTCTGCAGTAGATTTATATTGACTTGATTTCTTGTGTTCATACTTTGTTTTGGGGATCAGAGTTCATTGACTTAGTGCTTTGTATATGCCTCTTTATGCTATTTCTTGCATCACGTTATAATTTATTTACATGGTCTATTTTCTTTCCTAGTTTATGAGCTTCTTGAGAACTGGGTTTTATATCTTATCCTAGGACTCTACCTTGCACATAGTATGATTAATAAATGTGCACTGGAATCAGTTAAACTGATCAAAAGAATGTTATTTAAAAAGGGAAAAGATCTTTGTATGTATGAGTATTGAGATTTTCAAGAATGAGATGTAAAATTTGGCTAAATATTTCATAAACTGCTGGTCTGCTCTGTTCTGTGAGAGTATTTATACAATTCATATCTTGGCCATATCTGCAGTTGTCCTGCTCTGGAAAGTTACCATAAAGGATGTTGGCATTTGCCTCACTTTCAAGTAATACACAAATAATCAGGGTGATAGTTTTCCTAAAAGAATATCCTATTCTGAATTTTACTTAAAAATATTTTATTTATTTATTCATGAGAGACACAGAGACAGAGAGGCAGAGACATAGGCAGAGGTTTGCCACAGGGAGCTGATGTGGCACTTGATCCCAGAACCCTGGGATCACAACCTGAGCCAAAGGCAGATGCTCAACTACTGAGCCACCCACGTGCCCCTTATTCTGAATTTTAAAACTATAATTATATTTCAAAGATAGATAGAGTCCAGACAACACTGGAAGATACTGGGTATCAGAGTACAATATAAAGGTAAGTGTCAAAACATTTATGATAGAAGTGGGCAAGAACAGCAAAAAAACAAACAAACAAGTTAACTAAACAAAAAGCATAAAACACCCTACATACAGATTAAGTAACAGGGGTAAATAGTAAACATGATTCAGTCTGAGGACTTGGTAAGTTACCAACTAAGCACTTTTATGACAAGCTACTATTTTACGTTGCTGACATGCAAGATAATTAGAAAATTTACAGCATATGGGATAAAAACAGAAGTCTAAATGAGCTTATAACCAGAAATAAGTTACTATGGTACACTTCACAAATTTAAAATGAAGCCTTTCTATTTTCTCTAGTAAATAAATCCTAATATATACTTGTAGGACTTCTCTTGGTTGTGATGATCTAGGCAGATTTTTGATTATCTGTTGTAGGAATAAAAGAGGGTGGTAATAACTATCTTCCATCTGTTTCAAGAACTTTAGCAACCAATGAACATATTAGATACCACTTATTTCCACGGTTATATGGCACCCTGCTAAACTCATCTGATTAACCAAAAATAAGAATAATTAAGATGAAAGCAAAAACTAAAGTCCGAGTGTAGCAGGTTACAATTGAAATTAAAAGGAAAGAGAACAAAAGAAGGCTTTATAGTGGAAGGGAATTTTTTTTTTTTAAGTAAACCCTGCCCCAACATGGGGCTTGAACTCACAGCCCCAAGATCAAGAGTTGTATGCTCTACTGACTGAGCCAGTCAAGTGCCCCAGAATTTGATATAAATCTAGAAAGACAGGTAAAAATCTAGGTGAAGACATAATAAAGAAGGACATAAAGGTATAGAAAATGAAAGATGTATTCTGAGAATAGCAAGTGGTCCAATTTGGCTGGATCATAAGGGATGAGTAGAAGAGCAGAAAGCACTAAGATTTGAAAGGTAGTGTTAGTCTTTAATAAGTTAGGACAATGGATTTATTAATTCATTTAATTATGTGGTAGGCAGATTGAAGAGGTGAGAGATAATTAAGGTTTTCGAGCAGGTAAGTGGCATAGTTAGGACCACATTTTAGAAAGATTAGCTTACATAGCAGTATTATGTAGACTGGATAGAAAAGGGAAGACAAATGATTCTTAGATGGCAAATCAGAAAACAGATGACTAATACAAAATATTTTAACTCAAAGAATAAAGCATAGAAATGAAAAGTTCTGGGGCTCCTGGGTGACTCAGTTGGTTAAGCATCTGACTCTTAGTTTCGACTCAGGTCATGATCTCAGGGTTGTGACATGAAGCCCCACATTGGGATCCACGCTCAATGGACAGTAGGCTTGAGATTCTTTTTCCATACCCCTTGGCTCATCCCCCTGTTCACAATCTCTCTCTTTAAAATAAGTAAACAAAATCTTTAAAAATCTTTTAAAAAGAAATGACAAGTTCTAAGATACACAAAATATAATGAATTTTAGGTAAACAATCAGCTTGCTTTCCATGTTCATAAAATAATAGTATAAAAACAGTCCTAGAGCTGGAATCAAGAAACTTGATTTCCAATTCTTGCTTTGTCTCTTACTTTACCTCTCATGTGACTTTGGGCAAGACACAAACTGTCTCAGATTCCTCATCTCGAAAATGAGAAGCTTCTGATACTTCCTAAAGTTCTTCTAATTCTAAAATTCAGTGATCATAAAAATGACTTTTTGGAAGGTCCCTAACAACCACAGACAGCCTCCTATCAGGGAGGGTTTCAGAAGCAAAAAGTCCAGCGACTCTAACTGGCATAAATCAGTGAATAGATTTAAGTATCTGTCATTTTCTACTGCTTGTATCTTTTTGTAAATGGTAAAGTAACTTTTTAGAAGACAGTAAAAGATTCATTCCTTCTTTAAAAGCCAAAATTCAAGAAACCTTTCGCCTTATTCATGGATACTTATACGCTTGCCAAGGAAAACAAATTGTAAAATATGGAGGTTGGAAAATGTGAATCATCACTGGTATTAAAACCCACATTTAATAATTATATTGCAGTTTCAAACTACTGCTGAATCCCATTAGATTTTTAAACATAAATTCAATAAGAATTTATGATTTTATAAATGGCATTTAAATGTATTCAGAAGTAGAAACAAGAACCATCTGATAGAGAAGTGATTGTGGTTAAAACGAAAAGAAGGAGAAAATAAAGACATAAGGAGGCCAGAAGGTGAAGGAGAGGAAGGAAATAGAAAGTAATGATTCTATGGCTAAAGTTAGGCAAATGCTTATAACTTTATCTTTTATGTTCTGCATTTTCTTACTTGATGGGATTCTGGATTAATAGTACAATAAAAGATGAGGCACCTGTCATTTAAGAAGAAATTATTTCAGCAGAACTTTGTGCCAAGTTCTTGAGGATTTTCAGAACATATGGAAATATGCACCACATGACTGAAAATAACAATTTGGCCTTTATTCCACATCCAATTTGGATTTTATTTAACTGTCTCCTAAAATTTTTATTCCATCTTAATTTTATCATATTCATTAATCTGAAAACTAGAATTCCAAGTGGAGTCTTGTAACATTGTTCCTCTTCCTAAAACAAGGTTTATGTTTTGTTTTTGACATGACCACTTGTATAAAAGATCACCAGTATCATAGGCAGTAATCTTGAATTGTTAAAATCTTTAACTCTCAAAATTCAGTTGTAGGGAATAGTTATGCAAATATTGTTTCATCAACTCCACTAGCACATGTTAAAGATACAGTAATGTTCCTGGAGCACTACTGGAGCCAGGCTGAATCCTAAGACCTAAAATTTGACTCTCCAGGCTCTAACTTTTCTCAATCCTTTTATTTTCACCTGACCTTCAGACTTTCAGGCCTTTTTTTTTTCTTAAAGGTATGTAAATGTATGTATGTATGTATGTATGTATGTATGTATTTATGGGAAACACAGATAGAAAGGCAGAGACATAGGCAGAGAGAGAAGCAGGCTTCCCGCAGGGAGCCCCATGGGGGACTTGATCCCCAGACTTCAGGATCATGACCTGAGCCAAAGGCAGACACTCAACCACTGAGCCACCCAGGTGTCCCAGACTCCCAGGCCTTTAAAACCATATTTTAAATAATTTAGGGCGCTACAAGGTCTATATACCTTTTCTGCTCATGCTAAGAAATTTTCTTAGGGTCCTCGAGGACAGAATAGGGAAGGAAAAGAGTCAATCTCTCTCTTTTTTAAAAAAGATTTTGTTTATTTATTTGAGAGAACGAGCGAGAGAGCACGAGTGCATGAGAGTGCATGAGAGGAAGGGCAGAGGAGAGGGCAAGAGAGAATCTCAAGCAGACTCTGTGCTGAGTGTGGAGCCCAAAACAGGGCTCTATCCCATGACCCCAGGATCAAGACCTGAGCTGAAACCAAGAGTTGGTCACTTAACTGATGGAGTCATCTAGGTGCCCCATAAAATGTCAATCTTGAAGGACCAACAGAAAATATTGGATAGAGGAAGTCATATCTAAGCTATTATAGCTACCAGCTTTGGACAAGATTCTCACATTCTAAGACACAGCAGAGCTGATGATCTTTAAGGGATAACACTGGTCTCTCTGTAGAGCTAATGGGGACAGAAAATTCAGCATGTGTGAGTGTGTGTGTATGTGTGTGTATGTATGCAAATGTTTTACTTTGTCAGAACCCCAAAGAGGTGAAGGAAAGTAGCCCAGTAATGACATATTTAATTCCCCAGGAGAGGGATTTAAATTTGTATTTCGTTTAATTCAAGGAAAATAAGATTAAAGTGATGTGAGCTCTGTGTGTGGGTCATGTGAGATTAAGGAGCAAGAACACAGCAAAGACACACATACAAAAAGGCTATTTGCAAGAAAAAAAATGTACATTTGACCAAATATATGATAGAATAGTGTACAAAAGTTGAGAAATATATACTAACATGGTGAAAAAATTCAGAGTAAAAAAAAAATGGAATAGGATTAGTCAGGAAAAGTTTGTTAAAGAAACAGGATTTCTGTGTTGGACCTTGAAAGAGCATCTTGGGAAGAAAAACACCAAAAGCATAAAAGCAAAAACTATTATAGGATGCTAAGGAAATCACAGGACTGGGGCACATGCGCATCAAAAAGAATAGATGAGATACCATTTGTTTTCAGGTTTTGAAAATTAAAGGTAGAATGTAATATATTTTCTTTTTTCAAATCGCTTTCCTCCAAATCTTGATGGACTCATTTAATTTAAACAGTCTTTTCTGGGAGATTTCAGAGATTCTAACTTTTGATTCTAAGCAAAGACTATTAGAAGCCAAAGATACAGACAGGAGAGAAATGCATGGGGAAGTTGATATGTGAAACAGGTTGTTTTTCTAGACATACTTGTTAGGAAATTACTGTACAACAGTATTAACTAAAATAGTAGCTTTACAAGATTTCTTGACAGTAACCACAGTAAAATATTCACTTTACTTTGCAACTTGCCATACACAAACATTTGTATACATGCATTTATATAAATGTATATCCTTGTATCTTTTATACTTATTTCACTCAGAACTGTTAATTTTGTCTCCTAAAGTGAAAGTAAGTATGTCATTTACAAAGTAACATGGGCCTTTGAAACTCAGACTTGAGAAAGTTCCTTGAGGGGATTTTTTTAAAGATTATTTATTTATTCATGAGAGACACACACAGAGACAGAGAGAGAGAGAGAGAGAGAGAGAGAGAGAGAGAGAGAATGAGGCAGAGACACAGGCAGAGGGAGAAGCAGGCTTCATGCAGGGAGCCCAAAGCCAGACTTGATCCTGAGTCTAGTCTCCGGGATCACACCCTGGGCTGAAGGCGGTGCTAAATCGCTGAGCCACCAGACTGCCCCTTGAGGGGATTTTATAGTGACTAGAACACAATAAGTACTCAATATATTAAGCTATCCTTTCACTTAATAAGCACCCACTATATGCCAGGGATTGCTAAGAATTAGTAATATAGTAATATTAAGGGAGATGTTTAAAACTGTATTTTAAAGTTGGTTGGTGGTGTGAATGAAGAGGGAATCTCAAAGAGAATGATAGTTGAGGCTTAAAGAATGATTAAGAGTTAACTGGGTGAATAATACTGAATAGTGGGGAAAAAATAGGTCAAGGCAGAGGGAAGAGCATTTGCAAAGAGCTTTCGAGGACAGGAGAAAGAGTTCAATGGTTTTAAAAACTGAAAATAGGCCAGTGTGGCAGGAGAATAGTAGAGAGACAGTGTTACGGATTCTGAACTTTGTTCTAAGTGAAAAAACAAAATAAAGCAAATACCCATAACACAATATAACCAAAGAAAAAATGGTATTTGTTGAATGTAAAACTAAATCCAGAAACAAAATTTAATTTTGCCCTTGACCTGGTTTGCAAGGACAGTTTTAAAGTTATAGAGCATAAAATATAACGCAAGTGTACTTGACACAAAGAACACTGATTTAATTTCTTGCCAAAGCAGGCATTTATTGAAAGCACATGTACTACACTAAAAAGGATCCTAAAATTTTATGTGCCACATTTGATAAGGGATCTAATTTATATTCTGGCATTTAGCTGGAAGCCTGGATTAGTGATGCAGTAACATAATAAGGACCTAATTTTCTCTGTTCTTTTATAGATATGTCATATTCACTTGGTCACTGGCAATTCCAATTAGCACAAACTGATGCACTAATTTTAAACAAAGGTTAAAGGTCACTGACAAGGAGAATAAGACCATCTCTAAAGAAAATGAGACAAATTGTTAATCAGTGGAAATGGATTTGCACCTATTCCAATATACTCTAGTCCTTGAATCCATTCCCAAATCAGAACTTTTTTTTACTGCTTTTCTACCTGTTGTACTTACCCTAGTTGTGTACAAAGTACCTGATAGACATATTTTTAAGAAGCCTAGACTCCTTTAAAATGCCATATAGCCCTTATTTATTCAAAAAGCATTTATTAGGTATGTACTATGTGTCAGGCAATGGGCCATAAAGAAGACATGAATTGTATCTTTACACTTCTCCTGTGATGATATTCTCCACAATTAATGCTGGTGTTTCACTATCTTACTTTCCTCCTAGACTATCTATTTTGTTCACTGTTTTAGCAGGAGAAGTAAGTGCTTGGCACATAGCAGGCATTTAAATATTTTCTGTATTAATAAATGTTTTTTTAGGGACCTTTAATGGTAAGAAATTTGTGCAAGTGCTCAAGGACATCAGATATAAAATGACTAATCACAAAAAAAACCTCTCATAGCTAAATGTCACTTGAACCTAACTGTAGACCATAATATTAGAGGGCAAACTTTAGGGATCCATTATAAAAAATTATTAGGTAAAGTTGGGAGGCAAGGCAATGGAGAAAGGGTAAAACTGTGTCACAAATACAAGACCTCTTAGAACATGTTTTGAACCCTTCAAAGAGTACAAAATTCATTCTGATAATGTATACAAAACTCATTATATATCTAGATTTTCAGTTTTGTACCCTAAGAAACATATTTCTATATGTCAAGATCTCTCATATAGAATAGGAATCTAAAGTGGCAACTAGTTTAATTGAACTGAAAATGGAGTACTTTCAGTATTCCACCACTTTCTTAGATGATTCTTATAGGGCCTCAAGTGAAAGCCTAAGTCAACTAAAATATATTCCTAAGTGAGGTATTTCCTTTTGTGGTATTAAAAAACAAAAATTAAGTTGACAGTTTTTAATGGACTTCAGATTTTATAACTGTTAAATGAAGGGATAGATTCAGATGATCTCTTAAAGTTAGGACCCTTCTAGTTTTGTTTTTTTTTTTTTAAAGATTTTATTTATTTATTCATGAGAGACACACAGAGAGAAGCAGAGACACACAGGCAGAGGGAGAAGCAGGCTCCTTGTGGGAAGCCTGATGTGGGACTTGACCCTGGAATCCCAGGATCCCGGGATCACGCCCTGAGCCGAAGGCAAAGGCTCAACTGCTGAGCCATCCAGGCATCCCTGACCCTTCTAGTTCTAAGTCTTGTTTTATGACCACGGACAAAGCTTATTTTCTGAGTGTGACCTGGGGTTACTGTAGTATGATTACATTAAATGAAAATATTTGTGGAATTACCATTTGTAGGAGAGGTATTTTTTTGTGAATTATGATCAAGGAAAGAATTATTGTTTAGATGATGCCTAAAGGATGATGATGGCTTTTTTTCCCCCCAAATGTGTCCACTTGGTTAGGCTGACCTATCTTCCCCAGCTACTCAATTAAGCACTAATCTAGCTGCTGTTGTGATGGAATTTTGCAAATGTAATTATATACCCTAATCAGCTGACTTTAAGTTAATCAAAGGGAGATTATCCCACGTGGGCTTGGTGAACCCTATAAAAGGGCTTAGGCTTTCCCTGAGCTGAGAGACTAACCAGCTTATGTCCACAGGTTTCAACCTATTTATGATCTTCCTTTCTTGACAAGATTTTGGGTTTGCTTTGTTAGCCTCCAGAACTGTATAAGCCAATTCCTTGTAACAAATTCCTATGTCTATATCTACTGGTTCTGCTTCTCTAACTCTGACTCATATAATGATGCTATATAAATTATAAACAGGAAATGCTTTTAAATATTTTAACAATTCCCATCAATTTCAATAAAATGAGTGAAGCTGAGGGACGCCTGGGTGGCTCAGCAGTTTAGCCTCTGCCTTCGGCCCAGGGTGTGATCCTGGAGACCCAGGATCAAGTCCCACATTGGGCAACCTGCATGGAGCCTGCTTCTCCCTCTGCCTGTGTCTCTCATGAATAAATAAATAAAATCTTAAAAAAAGATGAGTGGAGCTGAAAAGTAGACACATGTATATTGGGCAGATGAAGTCTATATTCAGAGGAAACTTTGAGGTGTTCAAAGGTTATCTTTGATGCCCTATCCCCAGATTTGCACTGTTCATTTTCTTCCTTTACCTCAAACTAATAGTCTTCTCATTGTCTGTTATCTTCTGTCCAAAATTGAGATGAGGAAAGAATCTTAAACTTATTCACACTGTGGTAATACTTGCCAACATTTAGAATGCTAAAATTTCCAGAAGGTACTTCAACTTTAATAAGAGTGAAAGGTTTAACACAAAGGAGTAACTGGCAAGTGGTGGAAAAAGCAGATTTAAATTCATAAACTCTCAGATGACTGTGCATTCTGCGTACTTGTAAACTGGCCATATTCAGGTTTCTTGATGATTTCTTTTTTAAAAAATATCATTTTATTAAAATTAAAGTTTGATTGACATGCAATGTTACAACACAGTGATTCAGCAAGTCTATACTTGATGCTGTGCTCACCACAAGCTTACCTACCATCTGTCACCACACGATGCTATCACAATATCATTGACTACTGCTCCAGAAGAGACAAGACAGGTTTTTTTCTATTGTCTTATTTTGGTTTGGGGAAGGGGCCTTTATATGTCATTGGATAATTATAATTTATTTTATGATTTAACTTTTTTTCTTTTTAAGGGATGGGGGAGTGCAGAGAGAGAGAGACAGAGAGAGGAGAGAGAGGGAGAAAGACTCTTAAACAGCCTCTATGCCCAGCACGAAGTCCAACACGGGGCTCAATCTCACAACCCTGAGATTGTGACCGGAGCCAAAATCAAGAGTCAGATGCTTAACTGACTGAGCCACCCAGGCGCCCCATCATTTAACTTTTAAAGTACTTATGCTATGTATTCTAAACTAGATCATCATGAACTCTTTGAAGATAGGCTCATAACTCACACATTAAGAAAAAAAAATTACAGGGCACCTGGCTGACTCAGTCAGTGGAGCATGGGACTCCTGATCTCGGGGTCATGAGTTTGAGCCCCATAATTTTAAAAAAATTCCACCACTTCTTTTCCTTGCAAGAGTTTAGCAATAAAACAGGTACTCAATAAATATTTGTTGATTGAATAATTTCTAGAACAGTATACAGAATGAGGATAATTGTAGTTTGGCTTTTATATAAAGGATTTTTTTCCTGCTCTGTGTGAAATGCCAGTAGCCATGTTTTTCATAATATCGTAATAAGGAAAGGTGTAGATATATAAGCCACAAAATTAAGTAAATATTAAGACACATAAAAGACTAATTGAATTTCAAAAAAGGACAGACTACTTGTTTGTTATATGTAGCTTTTTACTTTTGCTTTACATGTTACACATTACTTTCACTTTATAGCAATATTTAAAAGTAGTTGCTGATAATTCTAGAGGATTTGGTCATGTTATGTTAATTTACCTTACAGCAACATTCAGAAGTGCCTGCTAACCATTCTAGAGAATTTGATCTGTTGCTACACTAAAACATTGTTGCAAATATGATTATGTCCTTAGACTGTACATAGAGTATTGACTCATCATCTAGCAAGCACCTGATATACTATAGGACTCAGATGTGGTTAGATTCTGTAAACAAGTGAACAAATATGTACATGGGACCCATATGAAATGTACAGTTCAAAATTAATAAAGGTTAGAAGCTATAAAACAAGACTAACAAATCTAAGATTAAAAACCTCTATATACCAGAAAGCACCAAAAACAAGGACAAAATACAAGCTGGAAGAAATATTTACAAGTTAGGTAGGAATTTTTTTTCTAGTGAACAAAAAAAGGAAACACACAAAAAAGTTAGGAAAAAATTGAACCATCCAAAAGAAAGATGGACAACGAAGGAGCAAACAGAAGATGAAAAGACAAACGGCTTGGAAACATGAAAATATGTGAAACTTCAACAATAACTCTAGAAATGCAAATTAAAACAACGAGATGTCATTTAAAATCGATCACTTCAGCAAAGCTTAACAACACACATTTAAATTAGGGATATGATTTGGTAGAAACTCTTGGGAATTAGACAAAATTTATTAAAATTTAAAATATTCATTTCATAAGAATCAGAAATTACAGTTCTAAAAATTGAGCCTACAGAAAAATTTACATAAAGGTACACAGGCATATATTAACATAGCACTAAATTATTTACAATAACAAAAAATAGAAAACATCCCAATAGCCTTCTATATGAGAACAAACTATGGTACAGGCATATAATAATACTATTATAAAAATAAGGAAGATATAGTCTTTATTAACAAGAAAAGTGACTAGGTTTTTTGTTAGAAAAAAATGCAATGCAGAAGTATAGTATGCTCTCAAAAGAATTGTTTTAAATACTTTTTATAATAAAAAATAATCTGGAAGAGCATAGCGAAAACTAAGAGATTGTCTCACTATGAGATGTGGTGGGATTACAAATGAGTTTCTTTTCTGCAATGTACAATCTTTCTTTTTAGAAAGTCTTTTATCTATTTCTTTTTAATTAAATAAAAAAAGATTTTTAGATTTTATTTAAATTCTAGTTAACATATAGTGTTATTATTAGTTTCAGGGGTAGAATTTAGTGATTCATCAGTGCTCATTACATCAAGTGCCCTCCTTTTTTTTTTTTAAATTTTTTTTAAATTTATTTATTTATGATAGTCAGAGAGAGAGAGAGAGAGAGAGAGAGAGAGAGAGAGAGAGAAGCAGGCTGCATGCACCGGGAGCCCGATATGGGATTCGATCCCGGGTCTCCAGGATCGCGCCCTGGGCCAAAGGCAGGCGCCAAACCGCTGCGCCACCCAGGGATCCCATCAAGTGCCCTCCTTAATGCCCATCACCCAATTAGCAATTATACTCAACTACTTCTCCAGCAACCCTGTTTATTCCCTATAGTTAAGAGTCTCTTGTGGTTTGCCTTCTTCTCTGTTTTTATCTTATTTTCCCTTCCCCTATGTTCATCAGTGTAGTTTATAATTTTTAAATAATGACCAAGAAAAAAAAATAAGGTTCAAGTACAAGATTTTAATGACATCTCTGGTCATTTGTTCTACTTTGTTGTAAATTATCTGGATATAAAAGTACCCATATTACATAGTTTTTTTTTTTTTCAGAAGATTTATTTATTTATTTATTTATTTGAGAGAGAGGGTGAGTGAGAGCGAGCAGGGAGAGGAGCAAGGAGAGAGAGAGAATCCTCAAGCAGACTCTCTGCTGAACGTGGAGCCTAATGCAAGACTCGACACCAGGACCCTGAGATCATGACCTGAACATAAATTAAGAGTCTGACACTTAACCATCCGAGTCACCCAGGTGCCCCTAACATAGTTTACATAATACTAAATTACATGTTTTTTAAATTATAAAGGGGATGAAAAAGCAAACACAAATATGAAGCAATCAACATAGCAGGAGGCAGCCCAATATATATGCCTATTTAGCTTCTTAAATTTACTAATTTGTGTGTGAACACCTGTGACTTACTTCTTACAAAATTCAGTCAAGAGTATAAGGTAATGAGGGAACAAAGCACTGGAGTCATCCACTATCAATAGTGCTGCTGTTTCTAGTAGTTTCCATACACAATATTTAAAAATTTTAGTTTGTAGTTTTAGTGACAATAGGTGTAGTATAACTGGCAGCTCAACTGAAATTTATTTTCCTTATTTTATACATGTTAGAAATAGTTACAGAGTAGCATCATTCACTAACATGTCATAGCACTTGGGACTATTTCACGTAAATATGTAAGATCCACAGTAATAGGGGTATGCTCCTGTTTTATTTCTTGAGGTCTGACAGTCTATACATACTCTAAAAGAATGCAAGAGTAATGCTGAAGTGGGGACCTGACAGCACCAATCACAGAAATCTCAAGTCTTTTTCTATAGATACACTGCTGTGTAACCTATACTTAAAAACTTATAGAGCAATAATGGTCCTAAAAGGGAACTAATAGCATATCTCCAACTGTGCCTGGCATCCTCCTTTCCCCAAATTCTCAAAAGAATCCTATTTTCTTTAAATCTTGATACATAAAAGGAAACAGTAGGAGAAAAGCTCAGATTGGTTAAGGATTGGTCAATAAGACTGAGAAAATGTTTCCACGAATAGTATATATGCCCCTCCTGTCTAATCTTCTGAGTGGTAGTGATATTCCAGTAGAAGATATTTGGATAAATATACAATAGCAGAGTCCCTGCTGGTCACAGCTGTTCTTTTAGCTCAGTGGCAAAGAATATATACCATATAGTACAAGAAAGGTTGGAGACTTGCTATGTACTCTTGCCAATTGCTTTTTACTTTAAAAGCTTTCTAAATCAATGACAAGCTATCTGCACTGAGAAGGGTATGGAATAGCCTCAAGTTGTATATGCAGTCCTTATGTAGAAAATAAGCATGGCTCATATGGCATATTGCTGTTCTCTATTTTAGAACTAGCACAGGAACCATGTGATGTGTTCATTGCTATGGTAACTACATTTCAGTAGTGAACAGGAGAGCAAACGGGCATGTAAAACATGTATAAGTTGTCAATATTTAAGTAATTGCTGTCCTAGAGCTGCAATAACTTAAATTTCCTTACTGCATGACTTATTAAAATAAAATTCCACCTCTCCCATTTTTTTTAAATGAGGTTAATAAGCCTTCACTCCCCATAATGCCTTTCCCATTCAAGAAAACAAATGCATAATGTCTTTCATACAGGGTTTCAGTTATTTCATAGAGAACTACTGTTATTGTTATTAGAGATCTAGCCTTCTAAAAAAGTATGTGCAACGTACCATTTGATACAGAGATGAATGGAGTCTCAGTCTGGTCAACAGAAAAACAGTGGTTTGCCTATTTTCTCTAGGAGCTTGAGTCTACTGTTAGGACCAACTCAGTCAAGTTTTTAGGCTGGTTTAGGGAGGAAAAAATCTCTGACTTAACATCAGAGTTATTTCACTTCCATGTCCTTTCTCACCAGAGCAACCTAAAAAGATCTTCTTAACACCTGATTATCTTTGATTTCCTTTCTGTATGATGCCACTTAGGAACAGAAGTCATAACAAGTTTCTCTAATAATCTACTCTATCCTCCCATCCCTCCCTCTCTTCCTCTTTTTATCCATGATTCTGATTTGTGGAACAGCTAAAGGGATATCACATCAACGACTTAAAAAAAGTTAATTAGTTGAATGAGTTAAAAATGTAATAAGGGGCGCCTGGGTGGCTCAGGTCTGTTGAGCGTCAGACTGTTGGTTTTGGCTCAGATTAGGATCTCAGGGTCATGAGATGGAGCCCTAAGCAGGGGATACTGCTTGGAATTCTTTCTTTCTGCCCCCAGCCCCTTGCTCATACACACATTCTATCTCTCAAAAATAAAAAATAAAAAAAAAAAAGAAAGAAAAAAAGAAAAAAAAAAGGCAGCCTCTAATACAAATTATATTAAAAAGTTAAATTTCTATAAAATATCATACTATCTTAAGCCTATCTTAAGTTAATAAAATAGCTTATCACAATGACTATGACACTATGGTTATTAATAAAATAAACTCTATCTAAATATATATAAAATTATGTTTTTAGGTAAGTACTTTGGGGTTCTTTTATAAAGGACCATATTCTGTGAGAAATTAAACACTCTTCACTACAACAAATGTTAATATCAAAATGGACTACTAAAAAAACCCATCAGAATTATGGTTATTCTTTATAGTGTATGGCAATGTTCTAAGCTTTGTATCTTATAACTTGCTATTAACTTTGACTTACAACTTCTTTTTGTTACAACTTTTGAATTTCGAAAATACAGTACCACTTTATTGGAATGTGGAGGAAAATCTCATGTTAAATAAAGCACATTATATTTACAATCAATATATTTATACATATAATTATTCATATAGAAATTTAGCTGAAAAGATAATAAGTTTGTATAAAAAAGAGTAATTTGTACTTTGTGCTGTTTCAGCAGTAAGAATATTTTCCTCAAACTCATTGGTTCAGTGGCACCATATGGGGCATGTGGATCTTCAGATACCAAAAATGTCTCCAAGATACATTTCATTCTAGTGTGTTAAAACTTTCTACCCTGCAGCTGTCATTATAACTATATAATTCATACCCTACTATAAAAATGCAAATCACATAACTTACTATGCTTATAGGAAGAGAAGGAATTTCTAATGGCATCTATATATCCAAGTCATAATTACAACTCTTTGTTAGAAGCATTCCATACATGTGAAGTCACTGATGATATTGCTGACTTAACAGGTAGGGTCAAAGGATGAGAAAGGAATTGAGACCAAAAAGATATTTCAACAATAGAAAATTATATAACAATGTAAATTAATAAACTTTAGCTACATGCAGTAACATGGATGAATCACAGAAATCTATTATTGAATGAAGAGAGCAATACCATAATACATTTCTATATAGCTAAAAAAGCCCATAATATATTGTATAAAAATATATATGTATATATACACATATATATGTATGCCTACACATATATATGTACATATGAAAGGGAATATATACATACACACACAGGAAATAAAAATACAAAAGTTAGAATAGGCATTATCTCTGCAAGGGATTGCTAAAAGCCTTAAATACTTCAAATGAAGAGGGAGGCAGAGGCATCTGTTTTGTAACATGTTACATATATTCTTTGATACATATTAAATATTTCATTATGAAGAAAAAATACAAGAA
Organism: Nyctereutes procyonoides; assembly: GCF_905146905.1. Taxonomy (NCBI): domain Eukaryota; kingdom Metazoa; phylum Chordata; class Mammalia; order Carnivora; family Canidae; genus Nyctereutes; species Nyctereutes procyonoides. The sequence goes on from NW_026575046.1 coordinate 63,234,969, forward strand.
GAGAAAAAGAGCTCATCAATGTATAATTACTTTTCTATGTTGTTAAAACATCATAGTTCACATTTTACCACAAGAAACGGTAACAGAACAGAAGAGCCTACCATGGAAAATCATCTTTTTCCCTCAATAAAATGCATATGCAATAAGGGAAAATATTCACCCTTTCCCAGAAGTAAACTTTAGTCAATTTGTTTAGATAATCTTTTCATAATTTGTATGCCATATATAAATATATAAAAGATAGAATTAAATAAAACTTTTCTTTCTCTGGAAACAGAGAAGCAAAATTTATTTTTCTTGTAAAAAACAGTGAGACATTAATACAATCACTTGGCTTGCAACTGGCTTTTATAGCATTTTGTTTTCTTGTTATCGAGGTATATATAATAAATGCACAATATGATGCACAGATCTTAAATATTTGCCCCAAACAAGATACAGAACACTTCCATAACTCCAGGGAGTACTTTACAGTCTCTCACTAGTCAATCCTTATGCCTCCTTAATAAAGAAGAAACTACTGACTTCCATCACAGATTGTTTAAATGGAATATAGAATGCAAATTTTCTTTTGCATAATCCCCGTTGACACTTGGCAGTCCTATTAACTTAAACCACTAAGTGGGTAGGCAATGGTATCCTCACTGTGGTGTTAATTTGTATTTCACTCATGACTAGTGATGTTGAGCCCCTTTTCATGTGCTCATTGGCCATTATATTTGTGAAATGTCCACATATTTTGCCCAATTTTTTTATTGTGCTGTTTGTCGTCTTACTGGTTTGTAGGAGTTTTTTTTTTTAAGATTTATTTATTTATTCATGAAAGACAAAGAGGCAGAGACATAGGCAGAGGGAAAAGCAGGCTCCATTCAGGCAGCCCGATGTGGGACTCGATCCCGGGACTCCAGGATCACGCCCTGGGCTGAAGGCAGGCGCCAAACTGCTGAGCGACCCAGGGATCCCCAGTAGGAGTTCTTTATACATTCTGTATATAATCCTTTGTCAGACATATGAATTGTAAGTGTTTTCTCTCTCTCTCTTTTTTTTTTTTTTTAGTGTTTTCTCTTAATCAATGGTTGGCCTATTTGTTATCTTAATAGTGTCCTTGAAAAAAAGTAGCTTTATTAAGTTATTAATTTATTCTCTACAAAAGTACAGTATGAGGGAGGTTAGTGACCCATGTTGTTCAAGGGTCAATTGTATTAATATTGGCAAACAGATATTATTTAACTACCAAGAACATAAAGTCTTTAAGAATTGATTGTGCTAAGAATCAGGATTCCTGGGACGGAGTGCTGCATCAGGCTCCCTGCATGGAGCCTGCTTCTCTCTCTGCCTCACTCTCTCTCTCTCTCTCTGTGTGTCTCTCATGAATAAATAAATAAAATCTTAAAAAAAAAAAAGCATCAGAATTCCCTCTTATGCCAAGTCCACACACATTTACTATGCCTCTATTCCAATCTATTAAACACAATGAGGCCATGCCAAAGCACAGAACTTGTAATGCTACCACCACTGCTTAAAAACTTTCGCTATCTTCCTTTTGTTGTTGCAAGCAGGACAAGACTGGGGGAGAGCAATTATGAGGCTACCATAGTAATTCAAGGAAGTGATAACATTAGGAACCAGAAAGAAGACAACAGAGGTGGTTGAGAAGCAGTCAGATTTTCAATATATGTTGTAGGCATATTCAAAAGCAACTGCTTTGATTAAAGTTAGTATGTGACAATGGTTACTGAAGCTCCCTGACTACAAATCACTGGACATCTATCTCCAACCTAAAATTGTCACTCAAGGTCTATAAACTAAGAATGACATCTAGACATCATAAACTTCTTCAAGATGCTCAAAAAAATCAAGAAATAATCTCTTAGATGTATATGGCATATCTACTACTATCAAAAGCTCCATAATAATTTCAGTGGGTCAACATGTAAATAATTTACACCTACTACATACATGAAACATTGGTGATACATATCTAAACACCTTTTTGCTTACTCTTATCTCTTCTTTCTCAAAGAATTTGTAATCTATTAAATGACCCATATATTAAGATAAAAAACCAAAGCTGTGCAGAACCAAGTGTGATAGTCTAAAGAATATTCTATAAACGAGGGGAAAATTAGTGAACGAATAAAGTGTTCATGGAAGAAAGTGGATTTTTTAAAAAAGATTTTATTTATTTATTCATGAGAGACACAGAAGGAGACAGAGAGGCAGAGACACAGGCAGAGGGAGAAGCAGGCTCCATGCAGGGAGCCCGACGCGGGACGAGATCCTGGGTCTCCAGGATCACACCTTGGGCCGAAGGCAGTGCTCAACTGCTGAGCCACCCAGGCTGCCAGAAGAAACTGGATCTATCCCTCATGACACAACATAACCCATCCTCAATTCAGGTTTTTAAGAATATACCGTCATTTTGTGTGATTTCAAAACAAAGTACTTCCCTCTCATAACTTGTGTCTGTAATTATAAATTAATGAATGGTTTAATTAAATAATGTTTGTCACTTCCACCAGACTGTAAAATCCATGAGGGTAGAAATCATGTCTATTTTTGTTCACTGAGAAACTTAATAAATCATTACATTTCTTTTTAAAAAAATCTTTATATTTCACATTTCTATTTCAGGTAAGTAAAGAAAGGCAAGAAGCCCATATTCATCTGCCAGGTATTCCAAACTCATGGAAATTTGATTCTTATTAACTTCGATACAACAGGTAACCTTTGTTCCAAAAGGCCTGATTTTATTCATAGTGTAAATTCATTCATTATTTCGTTCAGAAAATATTTACCAAGTGAAGGCACTGTTTAAAGGGTTGAGGATGCAGTAGCAAATGAGACACAAAGTCCTTATCCTTATGGACTAAGCTCATACATATTATACTCACTTTTGCTTCAGTGGCATTCTCAAGCCATTCATTCTATGAAACATTGTCTTCACTCCTCTCCATCACTATCATGAAGTTTTTCTGAACACTTAGTCCTCTGGTATGGTCAACTGATAAAATACAAAATACTTAGCTAAATTTGAATTTGAGATATGCAATGAATAATTCTTTAGTGGATGTCCCAAATATTGTGTGTCATACCTGAAATTCAAAATTAAATGGATATCTCATATTTCTTTTCACTAAATTGGGCAACCTCATTATCTGGTAATTTCTCCCGTTTCCAAATTTCCATTCTAATTATATTCAGAATCATAGAGATTAACATTTAATTATTGTCTTCTGTAGGATTTTTGTTTTATTGCTCTATATTGTAAGCACTTAAACACTTCATAGATGTATTCAGAAATTTAAATTACAATGAAGATTTATTTATAAGATGTTCCTCCCAACTGTATTGGTAATACTAAAAAAATGAGAAAATGTAAAAATGTCCAATACAAGACTAATGAAAATAAAAAATATACAGCAATATATATATATATATATATATATATATATATATATATATATATATAGCTACACAAAATGATAATTGAAAGCAATTAATAAAACGGGAAAATGCGGGATCTCTGGGTGGCGCAGCGGTTTGGCGCCTGCCTTTGGCCCAGGGCGCGATCCTGGAGACCCGGGATTGAATCCCACATCGGGCTCCCGGTGCATGGAGCCTGCTTCTCCCTCTGCCTGTGTCTCTGCCTCTCTCTCTCTCTCTCTCTCTCTGTGACTATCATAAATAAATAAATAAAATTAAAAAAAAACTGGAAAATGCTAAAAATGTAATACTAAATGAGAAAAAGGATATAAAATTATAATAATAGAAATAACTTCAATTTCTAGAAACTTTGCCTATATAGAACAGTTGGTTCTACTCTTTAAAGTGCCAAGGTCATGAAAAAGAGAGAATGACCAAGGAACTGTTCCAGATTAAAGGAAATCAAGAGCTATGGTATATAAAGGCAATGAATGCTCCTGGATTGGATTTTGGAGTAGGAAAACAAAATTGCTACAAAAGGTATTCTGGGGAGAACTAAAAACATTTGAATATGTACTGTGGTTAGATGCATATATGCAGAGAGAGGGAATACTCAAAGTATAGGGGAGAAATGTAATTGTCCTCTTCTTACAACTTTTCTCTAAGACGTGAATCATTTCAACTAAACAGTTTAGAAATATGTATGAAAAAAACACTAAGAAAACACATGAAAAATATAGAGTTGATAATGCTGCATGATATGATGAAAGTTAATTTGATTTTCTTTGCATGTTTCTATATTTTTCATTCTCTACAATGTCATGCATTATTATTATTAAAGCTGGAAATTTAAAAGAGTCACTTAGGGACGCGCCTGGGTGGCTCAGCAGTTGAGCGTCTGTCTTTGGCTCAGGGCATGATCCTGGAGTTCCAGGATCAAGTCCCGCATCGGGCTCCCTGCATGGAGCCTGCTTCTTCCTCTGCCTGCATCTCTCCCTCTCTCTCTCTCTCTGTGTCTCATGAATAAATAAATAAATTCTTTAAAAAAAAAATAAAAGGGATCCCTGGGTGGCTCAGTGGTTTAGTGCCTGCCTTCGGCCCAGGGCATGATCCTGGAGACCCGGGATCAAGTCCCACATCAGGCTCCCTGCATGGAGCCTGTTTCTCCCTCTGCCTGTGTCTCTGCCTCTCTCTCTCTCTCTCTCTCTCTGCATCTCATGAATAAATAAATAAAATCTTAAAAAAAAAAAAGAGTCACTTAAAGGTACTTCGATGAAATATATATATAATTCACAAATCATTAATTTGTCAAGTTTATCTATCTTGATGTCCCATGTTGATGTTTTATAATCTTCCAAGATAAGAAACATTTTAAACATTTTATTAAATTATTATAAAATAAATTAGAAGATTGAATATATTCTCAATTACTTTCCTAAGAATTAGAAATACCAAAAAGTGAGTGTGAAAACAGTTTGTCCATGTACTAATACAAGTTTACTCTTTAATCCTACTATCCAGAACATTCTATTATTTTATAATACAGGGAGTTTTTAAAGGCTCTAACTTGAATTTGATATAGGCATAAGTAACCTTTCCAGAAATATTCATGTTACTTATCTTACATAGACAAAGGCAATCTGATAACTAAAATCAGCAGTGTCTTGGGACTATTTTTCTATTGCTTAGAAAATAAATAAATAAAAATCCTGAGATCAGTTAACATAAATCTGAGAGTATCTAAAGAAATAGAGATGAGAATATTTATAGAAAAGGCCTAACTCTTCCTATATGCTTGCCATACAATAATTAATCCATTAAATCACAGTTTCTTTTCTTTTTTTTTTTTTTTTTTAGTCACAGTTTCAAAGGCAACCCTGCCTCATAGATCTTCCCCTTCTTCCATTTGCTATTTGAAAAATAATACTAAGCACCATTCAGTTGTGATAATGTTTCTGGTAAATTCATATCTTTTTCACCCATTTTGTACCTGTCAAAATGTCCTCAACAATAAGCAAAAATTCTAATTTATTTTGTAGTATTCTTTGTGGTGCATTTCTAATCCACATAATAAGACATATAAACTCTGACTTGAGCATAACCAAGATGAAGTTTGATTATGAAGGGGTAAACAATGTTCTCCCTGGAAAAGGTAGGAACAGAAGAGGTCATTTTTGTATTAATACCATGCTGAGAGAAAGATAATATGTATTTCCTCATATGGTAAGAAATTAATTTCCTATTACTATCAACCCAAGTTGGCTTGATGCTATAAATAAAAGAATTCTACTTATCAAATTAAGAATTCTGCCTTAATTTGAATAAATGATTGCTAGTATCTACTGTATTAACTAATGTTTTTAAGATTAGTTTTATCCAGATCAATTACTGAAAAAATATACTGCCTGTCAAAATGAATCATTTATTATTGTTTAAAAATAGTTCATATAGTTCAAAAGGAACAGTAGTTTGATAATAAAACAACAGTAATGAAAACAGCATATCTGCTGGGCTTGAAAATACCTAACACAAATCCTATGAGCAATCGTATTTTTGAATGAACATTAGAACATTTTTCCAAAGAAAAGGAATTTAAAAAGTAGGAGGAGTTAATCAGCTCTTGCATATAGGAAATGATGATAGATTTAAGTCTTCTGGGGGCACCTGGATGGCTCAGTGGCTGTGTCTGCCTTTGGCTCAGGGCATGATCTTGGGATCCAGGATCGAATCCCACATCGGGCTCCCTGCAGGGAGCTTGCTTCTCCCTCTGCCTGTGTTTCTGCCCCTCTCTCGGTGTCTTTCATGAATAAATAAATAAATAAAATCTTTAAAAAAAAAGTCTTCTGTTATTTAGGTAGAAAATTTGACAACTGGGAGCTAAAGTCCTAGTCCCCTAGCCTTCTCTACACTATGGATTAAAATCAGAGAGGAAAAAAGCTGACCAAATGCTTTTGGTGGAAACCAGAGTCCCTGGGCTTGTTAAATTAGTATACAGGGTTACCACAAAATTTAGGCTTTTTTTTTTTTTTTTTAAGATTTTATTGATTCATAGAGACAGAGGGAGAGAGGGGCAGAGACACAGGCAGAGGAAGAAACAGGCTCCATACAGGAAGCCCGACATAGGACTCGATCCCGGGTCTCCAGGATCACACCCCGGGCTGCAGGCGGCACTAAACAGCTGCGCCCACCAGGGCTGCCCAAAACTTAGGCTTTTTAAACTATTTACATTAGCTGGGACCTTTAAGTTGAAACTGAACTTAATACGTGAAAACATATTGCAGATTCCTATTCTGAAAAGAGAGAGACTGTGGTAACTGTATATAATAGCAGTGTTAACATACTTTTTTTTTTTTTAAGATTTTATTTATTTATTCACAAGAGACACAGAGAGAGGGAGGCAGAGACAAAGGCGGAGGGAGAAGCAGGCTCCTCTCAGGGAGACCGACGTGGGACTCGATCCTGGACATCAACATCACACCCTGAGCCAAAGACAGACATTCCACCACTGAGCTACCCAGGTGTCGCCTCCCCCCTGCTCTTTTTAAAAGATTTTATTTATTTATTCGTAAGAGACACAGAGAGAGAGAGGCAGAGACATAGGCAGAGGAAGGAGCAGGCTCCCTGCAGGGAGCTTGATGCGGGACTCAAACCCAGGACACTGGGACGATGACTTGAGCCAAAGGCAGAAGGTCAACTACTGAGCCATCCAGGTGTCCCAGTGTTAACATTCTTAAGAGATTTTAGAATACCTAGTACAGAATACCATGCCTGACACAGCATATGCTCTCAATAAACTATTCAAATTGAAGGACACGAAATCTCTAAGAGAGTACCTTAAACTAAAAGGAAGAAAGCAAACTTTCAATTCTATTCCTTTCAAAATCTACCACCCCAAAATTCTGTTTTAATACTGATCCCTTTACCAAAGCACACAATTTGGTTATTATCAAAATTGTGAAAGATATTCTTTTAGACTTATGCTTGTGCTTAGGATCATATAGATTCTACTTTACTTCCATGGTATTCTGCATTAACAGAGAGAAGTAAAATAGAGTGTCACTGACTTGTTTTTATATAACATTTTGTATTTTTGAAATCACATTAACATATTTTACTTAATCCTGACAAAACAAGAGTATGCTTATTACCATTTTCCAGATGAGAAAATTAAGGGCTAGAGAAGTAAATGGACTTGTCATTGCCACACAGCTTAATCTGCTAACAGATTAGAGGTTCCACTGATCATAGGCTAGCACTCTAATAAACATATTAAACTGGAGAGTACATGTAGCAAAGAGATATGGTATTAATATGTACATCTAAGGGATCCCTGGGTGGCGCAGCGGTTTGGCGCCTGCCTTTGGCCCAGGGCGCGATTCTGGAGACCCCGGATCGAGTCCCACGTCGGGCTCCCGGTGCATGGAGCCTGCTTCTCCCTCTGCCTATGTCTCTGTCTCTTTCTCTCTCTCTGTGTGACTATCATAAAATAAATAAAAATTTAAAAAAATTAAAAAAAAAGAATAAATCTATAATATGTACATCTAAGAACACCTGGGTGGCTCAGTGATTGAATGGCTGCTTTTGGCTCAGGTGTGATGCATGTGCCATTTTAACAGGAAAATGTAGCCATTCTTGACTTTTTTTTTTTTTTTTTTTTACAGATTTTATTTATATTTGAGAAAGGGAAAGAGAGAGAGCGTGCCTGAGTGAGCAGGAGCAGGAAGGGGAGGAGCAAAGGGAGAGGAACAAGCAGACTCCCTGCTGAGAGGGAATCCCAATGCGGGGCTCAATCCCAGTACCCTGAGATCATGACCTGAGTTGAAGTCAGACATTTAACCAACTGGGCCACCTAGGCACCCCTTTAACTTTTTCTTTCCATCTCACTTTCAATCTATTAGTAAATCCTGTTGGTTCCATCTTCAAAATATATCCAGACTTAAACAATTCTTACTGCTGCCACTGCCACCTTGATGTAAACCTTGATCTAAACCTCTATCATCTTTTGCTTAGACTATTGGTATAACCTAACAATGAGTCTCTTTGCTTTTGCCTTTGCCCCCTTTCTAGTGTAGTCTTTCTTACTAAGGAAGGTAGGTATTTTTGGGTTTTGATTCTCAGAATTTAGCACATAAGAGTCACTGAAAAAGTATTTATTTAACTAATAAACATAGCAGTCAGAATAATCATTTTAAGAGGCAAGTCTTACCATTTCCCTCCTATCTAAATAAAAGTTAAAGTCCTTTTTTTTTTTTAAAGTTAAAGTCCTTTAATTGGCCTCCAAGACCCTGAAGAATCTAGCACACCATACAGTCTGATCTCATCTCTTACTATTTTCCCTTTATAGCCACACTAGTCTCACTGAAGTCCATTTACTGTCCATCTGCCTGGAAAGCTCTTCCCTCAGATATATGTCCTCCAGATCTCTGCTCAAACACTACTTTTTCAGTGAGATATACTCTAATCACCCTACAGATATAAGTATGTTTTAGATACATTTTAGGGGAGGCTAAAATAAAGATTATTATTTTTAAAAACATAAGTACAAACCACTAACCATCCTTTATTTTTTAATTTTTAATATTTTGTTTATTTATTCATGAGACACACACACACACACACACACACACAGAGGCAGAGACACAGGCAGAGGGAGAAGCAGGCTCCGCGCAGGGAGCCCTGGGCTGAAAGTGGCACCAAACCACTGAGTCACCCAGGGATCCCCACCAGGTGTCCTTTAAAAAAATTAACAGTATTTCCTTAGTAGTGACAAATAATCCAATCACTGTTTATACTTCCCCCATTGCCTTGTACGTTTTTCTTTTCTTTTCTTTCTTTCTTTCTTTTTTTTTTTTTTCCAATTTGTTCAACTGGGATTGGGACGCAAAGTCTATGCTTTGTCATGGGTTGACATATCTGTTATGTTTCTTATAACCTCTACATTTTCTCTCTTCCTCTCTTAGAACTGAGTTATCTGCCTGTAGAATGTCTCAGTGTTGAATACATCTCAAGTGATGTTATTTAGCATCTTTCTCTGCCTCTTATATTTACTATGGCAGTAAGATTTGCAGAGTTTATATTAAGGTTCAAGTTCATTTTTGTTTTTCCCAAGACTTACACAGAGGATATTGTATAGTTTCAAGAGATGGTGCATAATGACTGAATAGAATTTCTACGTATAACGAAAGCATGCCAGAAATTGTTCATAAAATAGACTAAAATTATAATTTACTATTTCAAGACAATCTAAAAGAGATTAAGAAACTTATACATACCATGAAAAAAATATGTTAGAATGAGAAAAATGAAGAAATAAAGTAACAGAATTTAGGAGAGAATTACAATAAAAAAAAGAATTTCAAAAATGAAGAGAAAACTAGAATGGTCAGAATTAAGTAACATTTTTTAAGAGAAAAGGAAGACAAAAAGAGAAAGTTTAAAAATGGAACTATAGAAGACATAAACATTTTTTAAAAGAAACGATTCTGGAAGCCAGGCAAAGAAGGAGCATGTGGATAAAGAGTGCCTGAAAAAAGAAAACCAAAGCAAGAAAATACAACAAATACTAAAACCCGTATTTTAAGAAAACTTTCCTGGAAAAAAACAAACCCCAAAATTTAAAACTATGTATTGAAAAGGCATGCAGATTATGTTCTAAGCGTTTAGACCCAGAATGAACAACACACCAAGACATGCTCTACTTAATCACTTTGAGGAAAAAAAAATGTACAAGAAGGCACAAAGAGCAAGTAAGTTAGAAGGGGAAAAAATATTTTATTATCAGACTGTGACAGGAAAGAAATGGAAGCAATATGCTTAAAACACAGAAGGAAAAAAGGAGGCAAGAATTTTATATCCAGTAAGACTAAGTTTCATGTATAAAGCCTACAAACTGTTAGCAACATGAGATAACACAAGGAATATTGTTCCCTCCCATGAGGTTTTCCTGAGGAAGCCACTATACAGGGCAGCCCAGGTGGCTCAGGTGGAGCCTGTTTCTCCCTCCGCCTGTGTCTCTGCCTCTCTCTCTCTCTCTCTCTCTCTCTCTCTCTCTCTCTCATGAATAAATAAATAAAATATTAAAAAAAGGAAGCCACTATACAATAAGCTTCAGATCAAAACTACTAAAGAAAAATCAACACAGCATAAAGGGCAGTAATTAAATATATAGTTACTTATAGAACTAAGAATAAATGTGAATTTAACAATGAGAGAATAACATAATGACTATATACTCTAAAAATATAGTACAACTTGTAAAAATGGGAGAAAATATGGAGATCGTAAGTAAAAAAAATTAAAAATATTTTCGGTAATCACATTGGTAGTGGTAACATTAAGAATAGTACTATGAGGGGCAGCCCCGGTGGCACAGCGGTTTAGCGCCCCCTGCAGCCTGGGGCGTGGTTCTGGAGACCCGGGATCGAGTCCCACATCAGGCTCCCTGCATGGAGCCTGCTTCTCCCTCTGCCTGTGTCTCTGTCTCTCTCCTTCTCTCTCTCTCTCTCCCTCTCCGTGTGTGTCTCTCATTAGTAAATAAATAAAATCTAAAAAAATAAAAATAAAAAAGAATAGTATTATGAGACTGTTGTGTAAGTTCAATAGCATAAAGCAAATTAGCAAGTATGTGAATTTCTAAATCTATCATGTCCTATGTTGTTGTTTTTTTTGAGAGAACAGTTTTTTTTTTCCCCCAAGATTTTATTTATTTATTCATGAGAGACACAGAGACAGAGAGAGGCAGACACAGGCAGAGGGAGAAGCAGGCTCCATGCAGGGAGCCTGACGTGGGACTCGATCTTGGGTCTCCAGGATCACACCCTGGGCTGAAGGCAGCACTAAACCGCTAAGCCACCCGGGCTGCCCTCATGTCCTATGTTCTAAAGAATCGGCATTCTTAGTGTGAAAGAAGGGGAATAAAACATATACTATAGGAGATGTGAGGTAAAACCCTACAGCCTGAAAGTTGAACTGGAAGTAACAGCACAAATTCATGGGTTAGGTTAAAATATTAAATACACATACAGATATGTGTATATACATTTATAAGTATGTGTGTGCGCATGTGCATATATAACAACCATATTTCCTTTTTTTCTTTTAATAAAAGACTTTATTTATTTATTCATGAGAGACACACAGAGAGAGAGGCAGAGACACAGGCAGAGGAAGAAGCAGGCCCCATGCAGGGAACCAGGTGTGGGACTTGATCTTGGGACTCCAGGATCACATTCTGGGCTGAACGCAGGCGCTAAACTGTTGAGCCACCCAGGGATCCCAACAACCATATTTCCTAACACTATCCACTGAAGAGGCCTATGACAATAAAGAAACAATCTTTAAACATTTTTAAAAATTATTTTTTATATTCCAGCATAATTAACATAGTGTTATATTAGTTTCAGGTGAGGATACAAAGTGATTCAACAATTCTACACATTACTCAGTGCTCAGTACACTAAGTATACTCTTAATCTCTTTCACCTATTTCAGCCCTCCTTCTAGCCACCTTCTCTCTGGTAACTGCAAGTTTGTTCTCTATACTTAAAAGTCTGTTTTTTTGTTTTCTTTTTGGTCTTCTTTGTTCATTTGTTTTCTTTCTTAAATTCCACATGAATGAAATAATATGGCGTTTGTCTTTCTCTTATTTCACTTAGCACTACACCTCTAGATCCATCCATCTTGTTGCAAATAGCAAGATTTCACTCTTTCCTATGGCTAAATATTCCATTGTGTGTATATATACACATCATATCTTCATCCATTCATCTTGGGTTGCTTCCATTTTGCCTACTGTAAACAATGGTACAATAAGAAAGGGGTGCACATATTGTTTTGAATTAGTGTTTTTATATTCTTTGGGTAAATGCCTAATAATACAGTTCTATATTCAATTTTTTGAGGAACCTCCATACTGTTTTCTATAGTGGCTGAACCAGTTTGCATTCCTACCAACAGTGCACAAGGGTTCCTTTTTCTCCACATCCTTGCCAACACATGCTGTTTCTTGTATTTTTGATTTTAGTCATTCTGACAGGTGTGAGTTGATATCTCATTGTCTTTTTGATTTCCATTTCCCTAATGATGAGTGATGCTGAGCATCTTTTCACGTGTCTATTGGCCATATGTATGTCTTCTTTGGATAAATGCCTGTTTATGTCTTCTATGCATTTTTAATTGCATTATTCTTTTGGTGTTGAGTTGTAACAGTTTTTTTTTTTTAAAGGTTTTATTTATTTGCTCATGAGAGACACAGAGAGAGAGAGGCAGAGACACAGGCAGAGGGAGAAGCAGGCTCCATCCATGGAGCCCAACATGGGACTCGATCCCAGGTCTCCTGTATCACACCCTGGACTGAAGGCGGCACTAAACCGCTGAGCCACCCCGGCTGCCCGTATCAGTTCTTTATATATTTTGGATACTAACCCCTTATCAGATATGTCATTTGCAAATGTCTTCTCTTATTCAGTAGGTAGCCTTTTAGTTTTGTTGACTGTTTCCCTCACTGTGCAAAAGCTTTTTATTTTGATGTAGTCCCAATGGTTTATTTTTGCTTTTGTTTCCCTTGCCTCAGGAGACATATCTAGAATAATGTTGCCACAGCCAATGTCAAAGAAATTACTGCCTCTGCTCTTTTCTGGGATTTTTACAATTTTAGGTCTCAACTTTAGGTCTTTAATCCATTTTGGGTTCATTTTTGTGTATAGAATAAGAAAAGTGGTCAATTTCAGTATTTTGCATGTAGCTGTTCTATTTTCCTAACAGCATTTGTTGAAGAGAATTTTTCCCGTTGCATATTCTTGTATCCTCTGTTTTAGATTGACCATATATCTGTGGGTTTATTTCCGGGCTTTCTATTGTTTTTTAAATTTTTTATTTCATTTAAATTCAACTAATTAACATATAGTGTATCAGTTTCAGAAGTAGAGTTCACTTATTCATCTTTTGCATTTAACACCCAGTGCTCATTACATCACATGCCCTCCTTAATGCCCATTACCCAGTTACTCATCCCTCCATCCAACAACTGTCAGTTTGTTTCCTACAGTTAAGAATCTCTTATGGTTTGTCTTCCCCTTTGATTTCATCTTATTTTATTTTCCCCTCCCTTTCCCTATGATCCTCTGTTTTGTTTCGTAAGTTCCACATGAGTAAAATCATATAACTATCTTTCTGATTGACTTATTTCGCTTAGCATAATAACCTCTAGTTTCATTCACATCATTGCAAATGGTAAGATTTCATTTTTGGATGGCTGAGTAATATTCCATTGTATATATACATATATATAATACCACATCTTCTTTATCCATTCATCTGTTGATGGACATCTTGGCTCTTTCCATAATTTGGCTATTGTGGACACTGCTCCTATAAATACTGGGGTGCATCTGCCCTTTCAGATCATTATGTTTGTATCCTTTGGGTAATACTTAATAGTGCAATTGCTGGGTTGAAGGGTAGATCTCTTTTTAACTTTTTGAGGAACTTCTACATGGTTTTCCAAAGTAGCTGTACTACCTTGCATTCCCACCAACAGTGTAAAAGGGATCCCCTTTCTACACATCCTTACCAACATTTGTTGTTTCGGAACTTGTTAATTTTAGCTATTCTGGTATGTTGAGATTTCTATTTTGTTGCATAGATCTATGTGTCTATTTTTATGCCAGTACCATAATGTTTTGATTACTATAGCTTTGTAGTATATCTTGAGATCTGGGATTGTCATATCTCTAGTTTTGTTCTTTTTCAAGATTGCTTTGGCTATTTGGGGTCTTTTGTGGTTCCATATGAATTTTAGGATTATTTGTTCTAGTCCTGTGAAAAATGCTGTTGGTAATCTCATAGGGATTGCATTAAATCGGTAGATTGTTTGGGATAGTATGAATATCTTTTTTTTTTTTTTTACTATGAATATCTTAACCATACTTGTTCTTCCAGTCCTTGAGTATAGAATATCTTTCCATTTCTTTGTGTCATTTTCTTTTTTCTTTTCTTTTTTTTTTATTTATTTATGATAGTCACACAGGGAGAGAGAGAGAGAGAGGCAGAGACACAGGCAGAGGGAGAAGCAGGCTCCATGCACCAGGAGCCCGACGTGGGATTCGATCCCGGGTCTCCAGGATCGCGCCCTGGGCCAAAGGCAGGCGCCAAACCACTGCACCACCCAGGGATCCCTTCTTTGTGTCATTTTCAATTTCTTTCATCAATGTTTTATCATTTTTAAGTATAGGTCTTTCACTTTTTTGGTTTATTCCTCAGTATTTTATTATTTTTGATGCAACTGTAAATGAGATTGTTTTCTTAATTCAATAAAGAAACAATCTTGTAGCAGTGAGTGTCTCTACCACCCAGGCTGTGGTCTTGAAATAAACTTTTTTACAAGTTTCTCAGTTTTCATTATTTCCATCTGTCATTTCAAATTCCGTGTATTTGTACTTTATCTCATTTTTTTATGGATTAGACTATAAGATTCTATACTCTCCTATCCTAATTACAAAGCTAGTCCAAATAATAATCTATTCAGTATTATACCTTTAATATAGTATAATAAAGAATGTATCTAGTCCTTGTCCTAAAACCTTCTGACTGATAGGATTGTCTTCCTTATGTGGTGACTCATTGTGGGTCCTTAGATAGCCTCAAGATTGGGTTGGAACTTTGGGTCTACCTATCCTCCCAAGATGGAGGAATAGAGATTGAGTTTAATCACATGGCCAATGATATAATCAGTCATACCTATGTAATAAAACTGCAATAAAAATTCTGGACACAGGCTTAGTGAAGCTGTCTGGTGGGCAAATACACTGATGTGGTAGGAAGGTGATATGCCTTGAGTGTAAGAGGAGAGGTCACAGAAACTCTGCATTCTAAGATCCTTCCAGACCCCTCCCTATGCATGTCTGCATTTGGCTATTTCTGAATTGTATCTTTATAAAAAAGCTGTAAGTATAGTGCCTTCTTGGGTTCTGTGAGTCATCTAGATGAATTATTAAACCTGAGAAGGTTGTGGGAATCCCTGAACTTGTAGCCTAGTTGGTCAGAAGTGTAGGTGGCTCAAGTTCAGCTGGAATCTTAAGTAGGGTCAGACTTATGGAGAATTAAGCTCTTAAACCTATATAATCTGACTAAACTTGGGTAGTTACTATCAGAATTGAATTGCAGCCTACCCTGTTGCGGTGGAAACAAAACTAAGGTAAAAAGTAATGATCAAGTAAAAGCAAAGTACACAAGCAAGCATACATTGTCCATGTTGTTACCCAGTGCTAGTGGCTAGAGAGCAAGAAAGATGTATGTGTTTTTAAACAAAAAATTGATAGGGCTCAGTACTTTTCAGTTTTACTTTCTACATATCTACAAAACATTTCTTAACACGGTTCCAAGAGTTACGAATTTTAGAGTTGTCATTCAAATTCAAGAGCCAACTTAATAGCTCATGTAATGTACAATGCTCTATTTAATTTATTTTTTTATAAAGATTTTATTTATTTATTCATGAGAGACACAGAGAGAGACAGAGGCAGAGAAACAGGAAGAGGGAGAAGTAGGCTCCATGCAGGGAGCCGATGTGGGACTTGATCCTGGGTCTCCAGGATCACACCCTGGGCTGAAGGCAGCTCTAAACCACTGAGCCACCCAGGCTGCCCCAATGTTCTATTTTATGAAGGGAAAAGAAAAGTAAAAGTTAGTAGTGAAGAGGAAATTCAAAGTTAATTCATTACAGGTTAATTTTAATTTTGCATTACTATGTTACATAGAATATATAAAATTGTCAAAGCAAGGGTCAATATTTTTTTTCTAAAAAATATTTTAAATGTTGTCAAATATAAAGTAGTTATAAAATTTAGTTTGGTAGATTCAGATTTAAGATGGAATCTTAAATCTTAGATCTTTCTAAGATCAAAAGTAGTGATTAAGTATGAGCATAAATATTTGTAAAGATAATTATTTTCTATAATTTGCAAAGATTCAAACTCTCCATACAAAGGAAAAAATTCATACACTTACTTATCTAATATTTAATAAATATATATATATATATTAGGGAGTGGGACTCTAATGAAGAATGAAAGTGTGCTGAAGGAACACATCCTAGTATAAAAGAAAACCCATTAAGATGTCATTACTGGGATGCCTGGGTGGCTCAGGGATTGAGTGCCTGCCTTTGGCTCAGGGCGTAATCCCAGAGTTCTGGGATTGAGTCCCACATCGGGCTTCCTGCATGGAGCCTGCTTCTCCCTCTGCCTGTGTCTCTGCCTCTCTCTCTCTGTGTGTCTCTCATGAATAAATAAATAAAATCTTAAAAAAGAAGATGTCATTACTAAACAAACTCATTATTATAACGACACAAAATATTACAGAATCACATTTTAAAAAAGAAACTAGATGAGTAATGGTGGAGGGGGTAGGAGAAGGTAGGGGAGAAGATGTGAAGGAGGTAATATATTAACTGAGGTTATTTTTTTAAAGATTTTACTTTTAAGTAATCTCTATACACAGAGCGGGGCTTGAACTCGCAATCCTAAGATCAAGAGTCCCATGTTCTACTGATTTAGCCAGCCAGGCACTCCAATATATGAACTGAATTTTAATGGATAAGTACAAGTTTACCAGATAGAATTGGAGAGGAGTGAGGATAAAGACTGAGAGAGTGGCTTATGAAAGGACACAAAGCCAAAAGTGACTACAGTGCCTTCTGGAAAACAGTTAATGTAGTACAGGAAAAAGAGGAGCTTGTGGGATACAAGTTAAGACATAAAGATAAAAATAAAGGGCTAGAAAATGAAACTAAAGAGTATGTAATGGGGATTCATTCATATTCATCTAATGTTTTTAAACATTAGCAAAAATGAAATGAGTCTTTAAAGTCTATACCTTAAAGAAAGATCACTTTTTATTTCTTGAATTATTTTTATTGTGCTAAAATGAATTGGCTGGTAGGGTTAAATCATGTTAGTCTTAATTCAGTTTAATTCTTACAGCACGTAAAAAAAAATTTTTTTTTAAGGAAGGTCTCTGCCCAACATGGGACCTGAACTCATGACTAAGATCAAGGATAACATGCTCTACTGACTGAGCCAGCCAGGTGCCCCTTTTAAATAAGGCTAGTATTTAACCCTGTTAGTGAATGTCTTATAAACATTCGATAACCAAACATTAAAATAACTCCATTAGAAACAGGCATTCACATGCATTGTTGTTGAGAATGAAAACATTTATAATTCTTTTGGAGAGCAATTTGGCAACATCTAACAAAATCACATATGCATGTATCCTTTGACCCAATAGTCCCATTTGTAGGAATTTACCCTGAAAAAAAAAAAACACCTCTAAGATCATGAAAATATGAGTGCATAAAGTTATTCAATTAAAGATTGCTTTTAACTGTAAAATACTGGAAACAACCCAAATGCCCATAGACAAGAGACTGACTGAATACACTCTGGTATATTCAAAAAATGAGGCACAATGCAGCTATTAAAAAAAAGTGAGGGGGCAGCCCGGGTGGGTGAGCAGTTTAGTGCCGCCTTTGGCCCAGGGCATGATCCTGGAGACTCAGGATGGAGTCCCACGTCGGGCTCCCTGCATGGAGCCTGCTTCTCCCTCTGCCTGTGTCTCTGCCTCTCTCTCTCTCTCTCTCTCTCTCTCTCTCTCTCTCTCTCTCTGTGTCTCTCATGAATAAATAAATAAAAACTTAAAAAAAAAGTGAGGAAAATCTCTCTGAGCTTTTATGGAATGATTTCCAAGATAAAATTCACAACAACAAATAAAAGCTAAATACAAAGAGAACCTACAGTGTACTGCATTTCATGTAACAAAGAAGGGATATAAGAAAATATACATGTTTCTCCAATGTTATGCTAAAAGAAATACAAGAATGTGAGCCAGAAACTAATGAGATTATCTACAGGCAGAGAGTAAGTGGGAAGACAGAGTAGGAAGAATGAGAAGGAAGAAAGAAGTAGATGAGAAGTGAGGTCCTGGGGAGTGACGCTTTTAAGTAAGCTATTTGCACAGTTCTGGTATTTAAAACCATGTAAATGTTTCACACACTTGAAAAAATTAAAATAATTCAGAATGTTGGGGAATCCTAATATAATGCAAATAGTAACAAATGAACTTTATTGTAATTAAGTATCATAATCATCCTGAGGGATTGGGGAAAAAAAGAACTAACCTAAGTAACCTAAAAAAAGTGTTTTGACAATATAGTCTAAAGCTAAAGACAAAAAGAGCTATACACAAATAGTAAAGTCTAGTTCATAAGTCTCTTTTTCACAGCAAGTATTAATTATCTATTATTGCATGAGAAATTGCTCCAAACTTTAGTGGTTTAAACAAGAAACACTTATCTCATAGATTCTATGGATAAGAAAACCAGGGCTGGCTTAGCTGGGCACCTCTTAATCAAGGTCGTTCTAACAACCACAGCGTAGGCCAGGGCTGCAGTCATCTCATGTGTAAGGGAACATGTGCTTCAAAGCTCATTCAGATGGCTGTTGGTAGCCCTCAAGTCCTCCCTGGCTACTGACTGGGGACTCCGTTTCTTGCTACATGAGCCTTTAGGGTTACCCAAAACATGGAGGCTTGCTTTCCCAAGAGTAAGGCCTGTGAAAGTGAGAAAGAGTGATAATGAGACAGAAGTCACAGTACTTTTGTAATGTAATTTTGGAAATGATCTATTATCACTTTTGCCACAGTCTATTTGTTAGAAGTCACTCTATCTAGCCCCACAGGCATGGTGAGGAGACTACATAAGATCATGAATACTAGGAGGAAGGGAGCAATGGGGGACATTTTATAGGTTGTTTATCACAGTCTGTTTTCTAGTTCACAACTCATGCCCCTCCTATATACAAAATATGCTCACTTTCCTCCAAGGGTGCTTTTGCAATTCTGAAACTACCTTATATATACTTTAGATGTGAGCAAATAAGTCATTAAATTGTAGATGATGAAAGCCAGGTTTCTTACTGCTGAAGAAAAGAAATAGGAATAAGGAAGGAAGGAAAGTTACCTTTAACCCTGTAGTGTTGGACTGCAATCGGAGGAATCATTATGGTGTCATGTTTTTTAATATAAATAGAGATACAGATAGGCAGATATAGATGTGTATATTCATATATAAACATTTCTTAGTTCTGTTTGCTGAGAGGACCCAGAAGTAAGACAACCAACCAGCAGCACTGAACATATCTAGTTCCCAGGTCTTGGTGTCTAAATGTTAGTTTCTAATAAATCAGTCTCCAGGACTCTATAGAGAAATGGATGATTCCAGGGCTGAGACAAAGAAAAGATAAGATGAATGGGGAATGACTTGTGGTACCAGAAAGTATAGTGCTCAAAAGTTAATGAGGGAACATCAAAAGAACAGATGAGCCAACACGAAGAAGCACCCAATGGCCAAAATCAGGATATTTGGAGAAACAACACAATGACTGCAATGGATCATAACCCATAGAATAAAATAAACATCCATAAATTATACTGAAGTAAAAAAAATAAGTATAAATAAGAAATTAATAACTGGGGGAGAAGGTGCAGCACAGAAAAATCACCCTACATGAAAAAAATAATCATTTGGCAAAGACCACAAAATTTATTGGAGGCAAGAATCATCAAATAGATGTTAAAAGTCATGGGTAAAATATGACAAAAGAACAAAATATTTATGTAATCCCCTTTATTTTCCCACAGGATATTTATATAATTAAATTACCAAAGGAGGGGCACCTGGGTGGCTCAGCGGTTGAGCATCTGCCTTTGGCTCAGGGTGTAATCCTGGGGACCTGAGATTGAGTCCCAAATTGAGCTTCCCACAGGAAGCCTGCTTCTCCCTCTGCCTATGTCTCTGCCTCCAAGTGTCTCTCATGAATAAATAAAATCTTAAAAAAAATACAAAAGGAAAAATAATACTTTTAAAGTATATAAACTGGGTCAACATCTCTTTAACTAAGTAATCAAAATATGACCAATAATGAAAAGTGTTGAAATCTTAATATACAGTATGAAAAAACATTACAACAGCATTTCTGAGATATTCTTGCCAAAAAAGCCTTAATTAGAGGAAATATTAGTCAATCCTACATTGAAGGACATTCTATAAAATAACTGGCCAGTACTCTTCAAAAGTGTCAAGGTCATAAAAGACAAAGGAAAACCAAGGAATTGTTCCAGATTAAAGAGATGAAGAAAATATGAAAACTAAATGCAATATAGGATCCCGGGATAGGTCTGAATCAGAATAAGGACATTAGGAATTTTGCTAATGTGAACATTTTATACAACCACTGCAGAATCATCAAAGTTCAGAAGTGATTGTTGATAATATACTATTACTAATTTCAGAACCTATTTAAATTTTGCTAATTATCCTCTTAATGTCAAAGGTGGCACAGAAAAAATTCAAGCTGAGTCAAAAACACCAGATTTTCTGAATAAAGTCCAATGCTCCTTCCACTGTCATATAGATTTAAAATTTTAATATACAAGGATAAGTCAATTTCACTTAAAAATGAATTAAATAAGAACGTTAAATATTTACACATTACTTTTACATCATGGCATACTAGATAGTTATTAGTACAACAGTCACAAATTTGTAGTACAGTAACTGGAACAAATAAAAAGATTAATGTAAATACTGAGTAACGTGGTATTTATGGCATTAGATAAAATATGATTATCTCTAAAACAATTCAAACTATTTAAAATTACTGGGCTTTTCACCAATAATGGATGGTGGTCTGGGAATGACTTAAAAACCTTCCTCTATAGAGAGGCAATATAGTTGGTAAAGGGATGGAGTGAAAGGGAGCAAGAAAGGAAGAGTATATAGGTGGGAATCAGAAGAGAAAAGGAGTTAAGTAGAAAGGAAGGGAGATGTAAATCACACAGTTACATAGCCTTTGGCTCTTTCTGAATCCTTCCTATCGCACATCTTTACAACATGCTATTGACAGTAGGAGCCTCCCCTGTGTTACTCTGAATCTCATTTTTTTCCCCCAGACCAGTAAAATATATCAGAAAGACCCTAAGGAGAAAGTTAAATCTAGGAACTAAATAGCAATCTTATAATGCCATAGTACTGTCTTAATTGAAATTTCATTATCCCCAGCAGAAAATATAAATATATGAGAATTTTATAAGAGCACCATAAGTTTTTATTTATTTTTTGAAGGGGTTATGTATCTTCTCCAAAAACAACTCTTACCACCTTCCTTGACTGATCTTGTAACAACCTTAGATTTTGTCTGTGTCAAAGGCTCCTCTTGCTGCTTGTAGCAAAGAAAGAGGAATGGAAAGATCTGTATGAACAGTCTAAGGAAGGTGACTTCTACTTTTCCTTGGAAGAAACAAGGCACTTCTGTATATGTAAAAGGGTAGCATTACCATTTTAGATACAGTCCTATTATCCACATTAATGATGGGAATACCTTGATACAAGTTATATATATATAAAACAAGGCCATCTCTTCTAGTGTCAGAATATGGATCTGGTGACAGGCTGGCTCTGAAAATGTTTGAAAATCATTTATGTTAAGGGCTTAGATTTGACAGAAAGATGTAGAAATTAAAAAAAAAAAGAATTCCCTTATAATAAAATATGCACAGGTGCCTGGGTGGCTCAGTGTTTGTGCATCTGCCTTTGGCTCAGGTTATGATCCTGGGGTCCTGGGATAGAGTCCCACATCAGGCTCCCTAAAGGGAGCCTTCCTCTCCCTCTGCCTATGTCTCTGCCTCTCTGTGCCTCTCATGAATAAATAAATAAAATCTTAAAAAAAATGCATAGACTTGAAAGACAAAGAACTTCCAAAAATTAAAAATAATAACTTCACAAAGAACAGAAAGTTTTCTAACCAAAGAAATGATCTGAGTGAAGATGTATTCATGTATAGCACTTATCATATTTTACATATTTTCACACATAATTTATAGATTTACACAAATTTCATATTGAAATCGCAAATATCTTCCATGTTACAGATGTACAAAAACTGACAAAAAATTTAGATAAGACAGAGCTTATCAAAGGTTAATGACAATTAAAAGCACTATTATTTTTTAAATTATTAACTTTCATCATTTAAAAAGAATAGATATTAGATTAAAATGGACTTAACAGTGTAAACAACACATACCAATGAAATCCGCCCCCGCCCGAAAGATAAACAGAGAAAAAAAGCCTAACCTATAACCATCTGGTTTGGTAAAAAGATTATAAGGGTTTACTAATAAGGAGACAGCCATTAGTCAGGTTTAGAAAACATGGGTTTGAATACCTAAAGCCAATTATACATTTCTTTCAAAATGTCCTGATGCGTTCTTGCCAGTAGCATTCCTGTTTTTAGCTGCATTTCACTGTCCTAATGAGATCGAAGAGCTATTCAACAACAACACAATCACATCAACAAACTGTAGAATTATGTTCACTGTTTTGTGACTCATTCATTGATAAAACAGATTTTTTTTTAAAAAAAGGTTAAATCATCATTCAGGAAAGAGTAATTTTAGTTTCCTGGCCTATACTAGAGATTTTTAATATAGTGAAACCTCTGTAGGGTCAAGAGGTTTAAAATGGATTTCCCTGCAAGATAATGTAAGATATGGGAATGTTGCCAGCAAAAGGACTGATGAAACAGAGTAACATATAATCCTTATAAACAGAAATCATCTGTGAGATTCAAAATACTAGGTATAGGAGAGGGAGTTTTATCTAGAATGTTATCATTCTTAATCTGTCTGAAATAATTAAGCTGAATTCTTCTGCCCAATTTTCAAGCGGTATTTTACTATTTAAAAAATCTTGAAGTGCATTGTATGGGTGATGTGACGTTTCACCGTGGAATTAAGTGGTAATTCTTGACAAAGCAGTTATTATCATGAGATAATTGACCTTATTTGAGAGTTAAGCTTCCTGAGGCAAAGTTGAGTGTACTTAATCCTGGCAGGTTAATTATCTAGTGATTATGGAGACTTGAAAGGTATTACTCTGAAGAACCATTTGCAAAATGACACTATTAAAAAAAAACTTAATTTAATAAAAATGAAAAACAAGAAAAATAATCAAGTTCTTTAGTCATGTATTGCTAGATAATGACTACAAAGCAGCTTGCATTAGCAAGCATCAATAGATACAATTATCTGCGTATAGAAAGTTCTTTATTAAGCTGACTACATGTGATTCTACTAACAAATGTTTGTTGTTGAAGGGAAATATTTTAAACTTTGACAATGTCAGAAACAAATTAAAAATATGACATTTAAAGAAGTTATATACTAGTTTCAAAACTACCTTAAATTGTTAAATTCAGGTGTGCAGTTTAAGAGTATAAAATGCAATGTCAACAGGTCACTGAAGTTTTTTGACAAATTTGTTTCCATGCATTTCTGAATCTCAGTCAAAAGTAAACCATGCTAATCAAAATCACAAAGAGAGGTTACATCCATTAGGATGGCTACTGTCAAAAAAAGGGGAAAGTTATAAGTGTTAGTAAGGATATAGAGAAATTGAATACTGTGCTTTGCCAGTGGGAATAGAAATGGTGCAGCTGCTGTGAAAAACAATTTGGTAGTTCCTCAAAAAGTTAAAGACAGAATTATTATCATACAATCTGGTAGTTCCACTTCTAGGTTAATACCTAAAAATCCTGAAAGCAGGTACTCAAACAGATACTTGTACAGCACTATTTATAGCAGCATTATTCACAAAAACCGAAAGGCAAAAATAAATGAATGTCTATTAACGGATAACTTAATAAACAAAGACAAAATTCATGGATAAAGACATGTTACGTGGATAAACATTGAAAACATAAGTGAAATAAACCATATACAGACAACTATTGTGTGATCCTACTTAAACCTAGAGGAGGCAAATTCATAGAGACAGACAATAGAATCGTGGTTATCAGGGATGTGGGGAGTTATTGTTAAATATGCAGAGTTTCTGCTTGGGATGATAAAAGGTTCTGGAAATGGATAGTGCTGTTGGTTGAACAACATTGTGGGTATATTTAATGCTACTGAATTGTACGCTTAAAAATGGTAAATTTTCTGTTGTGTGTTTTTTACCACAATGAAAGAAAAGAAAGGAAAAAAGTAAATTATATTACTTAATAATTATACTTTGTTTTTATCACATTAATGCAGCAAGGTATTCCTGTGGACACTTCTACATTGTACCTGGATTTGCCCAACCAAATATTTTCAGATATTCCCTGGAGAAGAATATCCTTTTCTCTGGGCAAATCAGATTAAAGAAACAGGATTAAGAAATGGGAAAAATCTAACTCAAAAGGTACTACAGCCTTTAACTACAGGTTAGCCTGTAAATACTAACCATGAAAAAAGAGTATCTAAAATTAAATATGATAGGCATTTTATTTTAGATTTCAGAACAAGAGCTTTGCTGACTTAGAATAAAATTGGTCAGTGTTACTAAATATTAGTATGTGTGAGAAAATGAATACTTAGGTTTTAAAAAACATTTTAAGCTGCTAAGAGGAAATTTAAAGAATCATGTAGTATTTCTGTACAAATCCCTCACTTTACACATGAAGATTTAAAGGAATAGTAATTGACTAATAAATCAACAAGTTGATTAAAGTTATGCATTTTATTAATATATAAATATATATCATTTGCTAATATTTAAAGGAGGGTCAAAATTTTTGAGTGTCTGCTGATATTCTAGAATCTTTCTTATAGAACCAGATTCATGATTCATAGTTTATAATTTCCAGTTTCAGTTTTTTTTAAGCAGAGTGAAAACTTGTAGACACTTATAAAGCTACTTCTGGGTGTAGATATTTATAAATTTTTGCTTCTTTTAATATTTTATAATTTTCATGCCCATATCTAATTCAAGAGCAGTTTTTTAAAGTAACTTCTCTTGGGGCAGCCCAGGTGGCTCAGCGGTTTAGCGCCGCCTTCAGCCCAGGGCCTGATCCTGGAGACTCAGGATGGAGTGCCTGCATGGGGCCTGCTTCTCCCTCTGCCTGTGTCTCTCTCCCTCACACTCTCTCTCTCTCATGAATAAATAAATAAAATCTAAAAAAAAAAATTATCTTTATTGAATTTTGTACCCCAATTTCATTCATTAAACAAATCCTCATTCTATTTGTATTCACATTTTATCAGATTATATAACTGAATAATTAATAATGAAGACAAACTGCATTAAAAAGGTTTAGAAACAAATAAATAGACTCTCTGTAAATAAAGAACATTGTGGGAGAAGTAAGGTGGTATACTAGAGAAGAGCCTAATATCCACGAGTTCTACCTCATTTACTTAGAACTTCTTGTTATGTTTAATCAAGGGAACGAGAAGTGCGTATTATCAAAGCAAGCTAGTTAAGTAAAACTTAATTAAGAGAGGAACAAGATCAACATTTGTAATAACACTTCCAATACCACCTAAAAAAAAGGAGTACTTTCTATGCATTAAAAACCAGCCACAGATTGTGTAGATTAAATGACAGCTTTTTTTTTTTTTTAAAGATTTATTTATTTGGGAGAGAGAGAGTGTGAGTTCACCTGTGAGAACACAAATGGGGAGGGGAGAGAGGCAGAGGAAGAAGGAGAAGCAAACTCTTCACTGAGCAGGGCTCAATCCAGGTCCTTGGATTGTGACCTGAGCCAAAGGCAGACACTTAACTGACTGAGCCACCCAGGTGGCCCTAACTGATGGTTTTTGTGGAAAACATATGTAACTTTAAAGCATTACTCAATGGTGGGGTATGATAATATTTAATAGTCTGTTAAGATTAAAACCCAGGACTATCAAAGAACTCCTCCTTTGGCTTGATAACACCACCGAAATATAAGGAAATCTATCATGGAAATAACAGAAATTTGATACATGGCTAAAAAAATAAACTGGTACTTATTCATTTTAACATTGGTTCTTTGGAACTTTTTATCTGAGTGACTCTACATAATTTTTCCTATTTTTAAACTATTATCAATGGAATTACAGTATATATTTTTAAAAATTGCTTTATGAGATATAATTGCATATACTAACCTGCACAAAGTAGGTAGCTAAGTGTTGACACATGAATCAAGTCCTGAAACCATTACTACCATCAAGATAAGGAACACATCCATTATTTTCAATATTTTCCTAACATCTGTTTGTGATCATTGCCTCACAGTACATCTCTATCCCTAGGCAACCATGGATCTACTGTCACTATGGATTAGTTTCAATTTTCGAGAATTTAATTTAAATAGAATCATAGAGTATACCTCTGTCTGGCATCTCTTCTTTCACTCAGCATATATATTCTAAGATTCAACCATGTAAGGTGCATGTAAAATAATTCACTTCTTTCATAGTTGAGTAGTATTCTACTGTATGGATATGTAATAATTTGTTCATCCAGTCACCAGTTGATTGACATTTTGGTTCCTTCCTGACATTGGGTATTACAAATAAAATTGCTAAAAACAAAACAAAACAAAACACCCCAAATAAAATTGCTATGAGCATTGTTTATGTTTCTATAGGAACATATGATTTCATTTCTCTTGGGTAAAATACCCAAAGGTGGACTAGCAAGGTCATATGGCAGGTGGATATTTAAGTTTCTAAGAAACTGGTAAACTTTTTCAAAGCAGTTGTAGTATTTACATTCTTACCAGCTGTATATGACAATTCTAGCTCTATATTTTGCCAATATTTGGTATGGTCCCACTTTTTAATTTTGGACACTCGAATTGCAAGGACCTAAGTATGCTTTTTTGGATATGGATATTCAACTGCTACAGCATGATTTGTTAAAAGGACTATTCTCTGTGGAATGACCTCTGAAACTTTGTTGAAAAATCAATTATGGGTCTATTTATGTACTATCCCTTCTGTTTCATGATCCATTTGTCTATCTTCAGGCCAATGCCACAATGTACTGATTGCTATAGCTTTATAGTAAGTCTTGAAACCATGTAATATAGGTCCTCTGATTTTGTTTTTTTAAAAGTTGGCCTGGCTATTCGAGTCCAGGGCTTTTCCATATGAATTTTAGAATAAGTTTGTTGACTTCCACCAAAAAAACCTCCTGTGATTTTGATTAACTTATGTTGGGTTTTTACACCAATTTGAGAACTGATACTTAACAATAGTCTTAAAATCTACAAACGTGCTATTGATCTTCATTTAATTCTCTTTAAGTTTTTTCAACAATGTTTTGTAGTGTTTAGTATATACAAACTTTGCACATCTTTTCTTGGATTTATCCCAAATATGTCATACATTTTTATGATATCAGAAATAACATTTTTATTTTTCATTTATTTTTTAAAGTTTTATTTAAGTATCTCTACACTACACGCAGGTTCGAATTGCCCAACCCTGAGATCAGGAGTAGCATGCTCCTCCAACAGAGCCAGCCAGGCGCCCTGGTTTCAGAAAAGTATGTTTTAATTAATGAATTCCTATTTATTTATTTCTCTTCTCAGAAGAGAAAATTCCAAGTAGACTTCTGCTGAGCATGGAGCCCTATGTGGGGCCCCACTGTAACCCTGAGATCATGATCTGAGCTGAAATCAAGAGTTGGATACTTAACTGACTGATCCACCCAGAAGCCCCAGAAATAGTATTTTTAATACCAATTTCTGAGTATTTGCTGTTAACATATAGAAATACAATTTGTTTTTGTATGTTTATCTTGTACCCCACAACCTTGCTAAACTCTTTTAGTTGTAAGTAGCTTTTTGCAGATTTTATAGAATTAAAAAAAACCAATTATGGTGTTTGATAATAGAGATAATTTTACTTTTTCCTTTCTAATCTGTATGTTTTTTATGCCTTATTAGCATGGTACAATGTTGGATAGAAGTTTAGAGTTTTGTTCCTGATCTTATAAGGAAAATATTCAGTCTTTCATCACCAAGTCTGATGTTAGTGTTACATTATTTGTGGATGTCCTTTGTTGGACTGAAGAAGTTTTCTTCTATTAGTATTCTGAGGGCTTTTTATCAGGAATGGATGTTGGATTTCATCAATTGTTTTCTCTGTCTCTATTCAGATGATTATGTTTTCTTCTCAGTTTTACTAAGGTGGATCATATTAATTGATTTCTGCATTTCTGGTCATGATTATCCTTTCTATATATTGTTGGGTTTGATTTGCTGAAATTATCTTAATAATTTTTGCATCTATTTTTATGAGGGATATTGGTCTGAAGCTTTTAATTCTTTGATTTGGTACGATTTCTTCTTCAACAGTTTGAGATAGTTTGTATAGCACTGTTATTATTTCTTCCTTAAATTTGTGTTAGCAGCAATTTGGCACTAGGATTTTCTTTGTGGGAAAGGTTTTTAACTAAAAATTCAATTTCTTTAATAGATAACCTGAATAGCCCCATTTCTAGTTTTTCTTGAGTGTGCTTTGGTTACCGTATGTTTTTCAAGGAATTTGTCCATTACATACAGCTGGTTAAATTATATTGGAATAATACTGTTAGGAGAGGAACCGCAATATCTTCTATTCTAGTCTAATTTGCTGCATTAGTGTTCTGAGCACTCTACCTGGAGCCCCATGAATTATGGGGTTATTTACTCTGGCTCACAGAACAAGAATGATTACAGATTCTACATGCACTCTGAGGATTATTCTCTCTAATCTTTTCAGGTGGTTTCCAACTTCACCAGTTTCCTGACAAATATGTGCCGATTAGTTCTCAGCTGAAGACTTGGGTGGGACTCTGCAAATCTCTGTTCTCTATGTAGCTCTTTTCTCCCTGATACTCTGACTTGCAAACTCTAGCTATCCAGCTGTTAGATTTCCCAAATTTTTAGTTCCATCTCCTCAATTCAAAAGAGACTGCCCAGAGGGTTCCCCACTTTGTGCTTTAGCCTGGAAATTCTCTCCAAGCACTAAGCTGAGGTAATCATAGGGATCACCTCATTCATTTCTTGTCTCACAAGGATCAATGTGAAGAGAGAACCTTGGTGGACAAGGTGTTTTCAAATTTTTAGTATTAAGGCTATCAGGAAAGTTTTAAAGCATCATTAGTAGTGTACAACTTCTGTAAAACGGAAGGTGGTATCAGGTAGAAAATAAGAGCTAAGTTTGTTTCTGCTAACTGTTGATATTTTGAAAATTTATAGTAAGCACAGATTTTTAAAAAGACCTTATTTATTTATTATTTTTATTTATTTATTTGAGAGAGAGAGAGTGTGTGTGTGGACCCTGGGATCATGATCTGAGCCAAAGGCAGATGCTTAGTCAACTGAACCACCCAGGCAACCCAATAAACACAAATTTGATTGTTGTTTTGGGGATGAGGGGGAGAAAGAAAGACAAAACAATCCTTTATGTATTCCCTGAGGAAAATATTTTACATTTCATTGCATTTTAGAAATAAAATATCCCTTTTTTTCCTGGATACCTAAAGATAGTTTATTATTACTAAAGTATTCAAGGAGAACAATGAAAGATGAGATTAAAGAAATAAAACAATGCCACAACTGCTTTTTATAATCCAATATGGAATCATTTCCATTTATCCTTATTAAATTTCATCACTCAACTGATATTTCCAGTCTATTAAAGTTTTCCAAAGTCTCATTTTTGACATTCAACTTACTTGATATTTGTTAAAGTATTGCATTATTTGCATTCTCTGCATTTGCATTATCTGCAAATACAGCTTTATCTGAATCATGGATAGCTGAGCAAAGCTTAGAGTAAATACTGAGGCATACCACTAGAAATCTATTTATTTTGAGATTGGTTCAATAAAATACCAAATATATCTAATTGCCCTGTATTCAACATTTATTATCCTATAATCCATATTATGACATGGTCTCAAATATACTATACATCTATTGTTTATTGGTCTGCCATAATAGATACTACATATCTATTGAAATGAATTTTAATGAATAGTAATTACACCAACAAAGTAAAAAGCTATTCTGACATAACTTATAGCTTGTAATTTTACAACTTCCTCTTCTAAGTAGGGAAAAACGATTCCTTCAATAATCCATACTATAGGGCAGCTCTGGTGGCTCAGCGGTTTAGTGCCGCCTTCAGCTCAGGGTGTGATCCTGGAGAACCAGGATCAAGTCCCATGTCAGGCTCCCTGCACGAAGCCTGCTTCTCCCTCTGCCTGTGTCTCTGCCTCTATCTATCTCTCTGTGTGTCTCTCATGAATAAATAAATAAAATATTAAAAAAAATCCATACTATATATAGGTTACAATAGCATAATCTCTCTCCTATTCTGTAAGTGCTAGTCTAACTTTACTGGTGTGTAGAATCAATCATATCAATATATAAGATAAAATTTTACCATTTTAGCCATGTTAAGTGTTCAAATGGAGTTACCTTAAGTACATTCATAACGCTGTACAATCATCACCATTATCCATTTCCAGACCTTTTCGTTATCCCAAATAGAAGCTTTGTACCCACGAAACATAACTCAATTCCCCCTTTCCCATAATGCCTGGGCAACCACTATTCTACTGTCTTGTCTCTGAATTTGACTATGCTAGGCACCTCATATTAAGTGGAGTCCTTAAAGGAAAATCCAGTAGTTGTGTATGGCTTGTTTCACTTAACATAATGTTTGCAAAATTCATTCATGTTGTATTATTCACCAGAGTTTCATTTCTTTTTAAGGCTGAATAATATTTCATTTTATGTATATACCAAATTTTATCTATTCATTTGGCGACTGGAAATAATGCTGCCATAAATAGTGGTGTACAAATATTAGAATTTCTGCTTTCAGGACTTTTGGGTATATGCCTATTAGGAGAACTGCTGGATCCTATGGTAATAATTCTAGGTTTAACATTTTGAGGAACCACCAAATTGTTTTCCACAGCAGCAGTACCATTTTACATTCCAATCAGCAATGCAAAAGTGTTCTGATTTCTCCACCTCCTTGGCAAAATGTTTCTCCTCTCCATATTTTTGAAAATAACCATCCTAATGTGTATCAAGTGGTATCTCATTTTGGTTTTTAAATGCATTTCGCTAATGGTTAGTGATGGTGAACATCTTTTCATGTGCTTATTAGCCATCTGTATATCTTCTTTGGAAAAATGTTTATTTAAAGTCCTCTGACAATTTATGAATTGGGTTGTTTTCTTGTTGAGATATATATTCTGGATGTTAACCCCTCACCAGACATTTCATTTGTAAATATTTCTTCTTATTCCAGGCTTTCATTTTATTATTTTTTTGAGTTTTATTTAAATTCCAGTTAGTTAACATACAGTATATTAGTTTCAGGTGTACATTATAAACATTCAACACTCATAGTGGCCTCATAGAATGGATTTGGAAGCCTTCTTTCCTTTTCTATTTTTTGAAATAGTTTGAGAAGAATAGGTATTAACTTTTTAAAAGATATTTAGTAAAATACACTTGTGAAACTATCTGGCCCCGGACTTTTGTTTGTTGGGAGGTTCTTGATTATTGATTCAATATTTTTTTTAAGATTTTATTTATTTATTCATGACAGAGAGAGAGAGAGAGAGAGGCAGAGACACAGGCAGAGGGAGGAGCAGGCTCCATGCAGGGAGCCTGATATGGAACTTGATCCCAGGAACCGAGATCATGCTCTAAGGTGAAGGCAGACACTCAACCGCTGAGCCACCGAGGCGTTCCTTGATTTAATTTCTTTGCTGGTTATGGGTCTGTTCAAGTTTTCTATTTCTCCCTGTTTCAGTTTTGGTAGTTTATATGTTTCTATGAATTTATCCATTTCTTTCAGGTTGTTCAATTTGTTGGCTTATAGTTTTTATCATATTCTAATTGTTTGTATTTCTGTGGTGTTGGCTATTATTTTTCCTCTATCATTTGTGATTTTATTTTTTGTGTCCTTTCTCTTTTCTCTTTTGATAAGTTTGGCTAAAGGTTTATCAATATTATTAATTTTTTCAAAGAACCAGCTCCTGATCTGTTATATTTTTTTTAATTTTAGTTTCTATATAATTTATTTCTGCTCTAATCTTTATTATTTCCTTCCTTCTGCTGGCTTTAGGTTTTAGTTTCTTGATAGTGTCCTTTGATGCACAAAAGTTTTTAATTTTGATGAAGTCCAAATATTTTTTTCTTGTTCTTGCTGTGCATTTGGAGGTTTTTTTTTTTTTAAAGTGAGGACCATTTTGATATCAGCATTTTCTGCAAACCTAATAATCCTGGGCCTCTATTCTTTTCTATTCTTCCAAATCTATGCCAAACTTTTAGTGTTATTCTCTGGTTCTGTAAATGCTTTGTATCTTTTTTACACGTGTTTAACAAATGTTTTTTTTTTTTTTAAATTCTGAGACAGATAGAGCATACACACAGAAGTCAGGGGAGGGGGAGAGGGAGAGGGAGAGGGAGAATCTCCAGCAGACTTTGCACTGAGCAAGGAGTCCGACATGGGACTCTATTTTATAACCCTGACATCATGACCTGAGCTGAAACCAAGAGTTGGATGCTTAACCAACTGAGCCACGCACATGCCCCAAATGTGAGCTCTTATTAAACAATTTTCTGCGTGCTCCAATGTTTTGTTTTTAAGGCTCCTCCCATTGCTTTCTTAATTGTGGTCATTTGATATTATAAAGTTAGTATTCAACTTTTGATGGTATTTAATTCCCTCAAGTTTAATTCTAAAGGCTCATTCTTTGGAATGATAGTTATCTTTTTAAAAGTTTTAAGAATTTGTTTTCTAAAGTACAGAGCATATATTTAACTATTGCCATTTGATCTTTCCTGACAACAAAGAACTGAGTTCAAATAGAAATTTCTCCCAAGGATTCTCACACCACCATACTGATGACCAATACTTTCATGTTATTTTAAAAGGCCAGATTAGCACTTTTCCTAGTTATTTCCTTTTTCCTTCAGAAAATAAAACTAGAGATAAAGAAAATGTGAAATGTAGATTTTAATCAAATGAGACTTCTAGCAGATACTTAGGCCATTACCACTATTTCTTGCCATTATGTCAGTTTGTGAATCATCAAAAATGTAGCATTTAAATTCTTCAAAGTGTCTTTGAAGATATTCAGACCATATTATTTCTACAAATCACCAAGGTAATCTCATAATTATGTCCAGGTCAAATTTATGTTATTCTATACAGACAACACAGTTATCTTATTTGGATACAAGATTAGTGAATATAATCAAACTATGTTATAGTAATAGACTTTGAGTCAAAATGGACTTCTGGGATAGACAGTACAATATGTTCACTTTACACATAAAGACCCTGAGATTCATGAAAGGTAAGTGATACTGCCCAGGTCACAAGAAGATATACTGAAGGTCTCTCTATTTTTTTTTTTTTTTCTGTTCCATGGATGTTTAAGGTCTATAGGTTAAACAGAGGCTATAAATACTATATGAGCAAAAAAAAAAAATTACTTTCCACTAATTTTGAATAAAAGAAAGTATAATCTTGGTAAAAAGAAAAAACGATGAAAGTTAAAAAAAAACTATTTTATCACGTTCAAATACAACATACAAATATTAGCAAAAATGATATTAATAACAAATTTAATACAAATGATAATATATCAACATTTACTCACAATTTATTAAGTAGACTCACACTTTTAATAAATATTTAAATTTATAAACATTCATTTTAGACCAAATGTCCCTTACCTGAATCCATGAGAATTGCAGAGGATAACGTTATTTAACTGGTCAGAAAACAAATCAGTTGATGTGAAGGGATCAGGATAAGGGGGGAAGGGTTGACTGAAAGGTTGACAGAAGTGATTTGATTGTGGTCATGGCTACATGTCATGTATGTGTTTGCAAAAGCTCACAGAAATGTATAGCAAAAAGTTAATTTTACTGTATGTAAATTATAAACCTCAATAATTCTTTAAAAGACCAATTTCTTACTATGAAAGAAAACTAGTGTATAGTGAAGAAAATATTACAAATATTAAATTCGAGGGGTTTAAACTGAGGGAGTTGTGTAATTTTCAATTATATTTTTTCAAGTATTTCTGTTTTTATTTCTAAACTTACACACAGACCAAAAAAATACCTCCCCCAACCCAAAAAAAGCCCAGAAAAACATCAGGCACTTATTTTTTTTTAAAAGCAACTCACCGTCTCATTTCCAAAAAGTATGTCAATATAAGGCATAACTTTCATCAATGATTCCTTGTAGAACTGACTAATAAATGGTGCAGACAAATTCAAAGTGAAAATTCTGTTGTTTTCAGAAGCATGGCTAGCCACTTTTAATACCGATTCTGGGGAAACTGTAAGAAAAAAGCCCTGGATAAAGAAAAAAGGACGGGAAATTAAAAATGCCATCTCCACAGAGTCATTCTTGGTCAGAATAAAAGGCACCTATAAAAAATGCAAAAGTCTATGTATTATGAACTTTACAATACAGGTATAAAATGCAAGGCAGAAAACAGCAGCATTTGATTAGAAAAATCTATCATTTGAGTACAATATGCTTAATATGTGCCATTATGTCAGAGTATAATCCATTACTTATTTTTTATTAGATTTCTATAATCAATACTGAAAGAATTCTGGGAATCCACAGAAGAAAAAATATTTCAAAGGTCTCATTTGAGACAATGATTACATTTAAATTAGAGAAACCGTAAAGGCAGATTGGATCCTTTTAGCTTCTTATAAATAGTTTGGATTCTTGTAAGTAATATACTACTTGTTAAAAACTGAAATTAGTTTAGAAATTAAGTTAGTTTACTAAGATCATTAGTCTATTAGCTTATGAAACACCTAAGGTGAAGTTTTTAGGAAGATTCTGATTTGAGGGAATCCCTGGGTGGCTCAGTGGTTTACGCCTGCCTTCGGCCCAGGGCATGATCCTGGAGTCCCGGGATCAGGTCCCACATCAGGCTCCCTGCATGGAGCCTGCTTCTCCCTCTGTCTGTGTCTCTGTCTGTCTCTCTCTTTGTGTCTCTCATGAATAAATAAATACAATCTTTAAAAAAAATAGGGAAGATTCTGATTTGAAAATTTCAAATAATGAGAAAATAATTCAGTAATAGAAAAATATTTTAATTATAACTTATCGAGTATCGAGCAGGGCTTCTTGCTCAGTGGAGAGTCTGCATCTCCCTGTCCCTCTGCTATTCCCCCTGCTTGTGCTCTCTTTGTCTCTCTCTTGAATAAATAAATAAAATCTTTAAAAAAAAAAGATTTGTACTTCCTAGATAAAAAACAGTGTAAGTGAGACACTTGGGTGGCTCAGTGGTTGAGCATCTGCCTTTGGCTAAGGTTGTAATGCTGGGGTCCTCTGATAGTCACTCATCAGGCTCCTCACAGGGAGCTTGCTTCTCCCTCTGTCTATGTTTCTGCTTCTTTCTCTCTCTGTGTCTCTCATGAGTGCATAAATAAAATCTTAAAAAAAAAAGTAAGCAAAGACATGGATGCTTATATAGGAAATTGATTTGAATGGTGCATGAGTAAAGACTGACTACACAAAGGGCAACAGAGGGTAAAGTCAAAAAGGCCAGTTAAGAACACAAAAGGCAGGGATGCCTGGGTGACTCAGCAGTTGAGTCGGCCTTCAGCTCAGGGTAAGACCCAGGATCCGAGATCAAGTCCCACATCACGCTCCTTGCAGGGAGTCTGCTTCTCCCTTTGCCTCTTGCTCTCTCTGTCTCTCATGAATAAATAAATAAAAACTTGAAAACAACAACAACAACAACAACAACAACAACAACAACACCACAAAAGGCCTTGAGTGGCACATTAGGAGTCTCTCAGGCAGGGTGAGGATAGATGAAGGGTAATGAAGATTTCCTTGAAAGAAAGGACTAATAAGCTTGTGTGAAATTTGAAAGAATGTTAATCTGGACAGCAACAATTCATAACAGTCAAAAGCAGAAAAGAAAAACATAAATAATCAGAGGAAGGCAATTGAGGACAGCAGAAATGACGACAGAGAAATCCAAAAGGGAAATTTTAAGAATATACTTAAAGGTACCCAATACTATCAATGGGTAGGAAAGAAAAGATGAGCGAAAGCCACCGGATTTGATGATTAAGGGGAAGTACTTATGGCATACAGATTTAATCTAATAGGATTAAATTTCTTTTAAAATTACAAAAAGGCTATTGGAATGTTCAACTGTAACTGAGGAACTAACCACATCCATCATGTAAACTCTAAAAAGTTTAAAAAGAAAAAAGTATTTTTTCTATTACTTTCAAATTGAATATTAAGAGGATACTAAAAAATTAATTTTGAGGCAGGAGTCATGTACACTTGGATATGAAGGGGTTTATTGCCCTTATAAGCTCTGAGATATTAAGAAAGAATTTTATAGTATAATTGTTTCTTATTACTTTAAAGGATTGCTAATGAAATCATCATAAGAATGTTTCCTTATTATAATAACATATTTTCTCATTATTTAAAAATCCCAATCCATTTATTCTTTAGCAATATTCAACCGTTCTAAAAGGTAACAAGTCTTAGTTGTAGGTAACATTATTTTTTAAGTGTTTTCACCTTATTTTAATCGACTGCCATGTCACTTGCAAACTATGAACATCCAAGCTGTTTCCTTTGCTATTTTTGTCACTTGGGGAATTAAAATGAACAGTTTATATAGCATCTTGTCTCCATAGTAATAAGTATGTACTTGCTTTTTAGTCTTTCATTTAATGAGGAGTGTTTAAACCCCTCACCCCCCCATTTCTCCCCAGACTGCTCCAGCATGAAATAAAAACCTCCCAGAGCTAGCCTTCTGCCAGCTGTGGATTAACCACAGCCAGCCATAGAATGGCCTACACAAATAGTAACCTGGTCAAATAATTAGGCTTCTCACCAACTTCGGACTGAAAATTTGATCTGTACTAAAATACATCTGATTGTAATTTAAGGTACTGAACAGTATGCCCCTGGAGTCTAAATCTGGCCTCATTCCAAATGTGTGTATGTGTGTTTTACTTTAAAATGCAACACAAGAGTATTGTGATGTGGACAATATAACTTCCATTTTGTTTTGTTAATTTTATAAAGAATATACAAAAAACTATCAGCTTTTAAACGAGGAAAATTCACAATTAAATCCCATTTTTGAATAGTCTCTTGTTTTACTTAAAGTAAATGTTTTAGTATTTAAACAATTTAGGATTTGTGTTCTGTTCTAGTACAAAGACTTAAAATTGATGCCAACCATAATTTTTCTTCCTAGATTTATATCCTTTGCTAGGCCACACATTCTAGACTGTATTATCACTAAAAATGGAAACAGTGCCATTAGAAATTTTTTTTTTCAAGTGTCAGGTTTACAATAAAAACAAGCCAATCGTTTATATGGCTCTAGTTTAGAAAAGTATATAATCAAGAAAATTTTGTAATTTCTAATTTGGGATTTCAATCTATACAACAGTTAATCCTATTACTCTTTGTCCCTATGAGCAACTGAAAGCAAAGCATATTCTAACACTTAAAAGATCTGATAATATTAATCAGTACTGAATGTGAGGCAAGATGATTTTATTCATTAAAATGGTAAACAAGGGATCCCTGGGTGGCTCAGAGGTTTAGCACCTGCTTTCGGCCCAGAGTGTGTCCTGGGGACCCGGGATCAAGCCCCACATCGGGCTTCCTGCATGGAGCCTGCTTCTCTCTCTGCCTGTGTCTCTGCCTCCTCTTTCTGTGTCTCTCATGAAAAAATAAATACAATCTTAAAAAAAAGGTAAACAAAACAGAACAAAAAGGAGTAGGAGGGATGGGGAAAGACTAAGGCAGAGCCAAAGAACCATTTTAGCATAGCCACACTTGATGCTTAGAAATCTAATATGTGTGTTTGAGATTGAACTGTGCAGGTCCACTTATGCACAGATTTTTTTTTGATAAATACAATCAATACAGTCCTATAAATGTATTTTCTCTTCCTTATAAGTTTTTAAATAACATTTTCTTTTCTCTAGCTTACTTTATTTATTGTAATTATGTATTTAATAGACTGTTTATGTTACGGGTAAGGCTTCTGGTCAATGATAGTTTACTACTAAGTATTTAAGTTCTGGATGAGTCAAAAGTTATATGCACATTTTTGACTGTGCGAGGTGCTGGTACCCCTAACCCCTGCATTCTTCAAGAATCAACTGTAAATAAATTTGTCATCCAATTACTCTGAGGATTTCTTGGTGTAGTTTAGATGCTACATAGGAGGATGTAAAATAATTAAATTCCTTAATATACTAAAAGATAAGGAAAGGAGGGATCCCTGGGTGGCGCAGTGGTTTAGCACCTGCCTTTGACCGAGAGTGTGATCTGGAAGACCCAGGTTCAAGTCCCACATCTGGCTCCCTGCATGGAGCCTGCTTCTCCCTCTGCCTGTGTCTCTACCTCTCTCTCTCTCTCTGTGTCTTTCATGAATAAATAATAAAATCTTAAAAATAAATAAATAATAAAAAAATAAAAGTAAAAAAAAAAGATAAGGAAAGGAATTGTTCTTCTTGCTCTTTACCACTATGTATCTTAATTGAGGAAAATCATTTGAGCTTTTTTTTTCCCTTAAGATTATTTATTTATTTATTCATAGAGACACACAGAGAGAGAGAGAGGCAGAGGGAGAAGCAGGCTCCATGCAGAGAGCCTGACGTGGGACTCGATCCAGGGTCCCCAGAATCACATCCTAGGCTGCAGGCGGTGCTAAACCGCTGCACCACTGGGGCTGCCCTCATTTGGGCTTTTTAATTGTCCTTACCTAAGAGCACAAATTCTTTTTATTATTTCCATTAACAATTATCTGAAGAAAAGAGGTGTGTGTGTTTATGTGTATGTGCGCACGTGTTCATGTGATTGTAAATTTTAGGGATTTGTAACTCTTCAAAATATAAAAATATTGATTAAAAAGGGGCTAATGGGCAGCTCTGGTGGCGCAGTGGTTTAGCGCCGCCTGCAGCCTGGGGTGTGATCCTGGAGACGGGGGATCAAGTCTCATATCGGGCTTCCTGCATGGAGCCTGCTTCTCCCTCTGCCTGTGTCTCTGCCTCTCTCTCTCTCTCTGTCTCTCTGTGACTATCGTAAATAAATTAAAAAAAATTTTAAAAAATTAAATAAATAAATAAATCTTTAAATAAATAAATAAATAAATAAATAAATAAATAAATGGGACTAAAGCTACATAGAGTATCATGCCTTATAATTATCAAATGTAAGCACACAGTTATTGGGGGGGAAAGGAACTTTTATTTAAAAAAGTACTCTAATTAGAATATAACAGGGTAGAAATAGATATTATTTTCAAGCATTCAAACCAGTCTATTTGAATTTATTTGGGTAAAATTTCACACACAGTTGTAGCTGTAGATGTAGGGTCAGTAACCCTTTGAGTTTTATCTATAAGTAGTGAGTAAGCACTGGATTTTGACTAAAGGTTAAGAACTTACAATTTAGTTATAAGTTCTTTCTTGCAAATACAGAAGTTTATAAATTCCAGTTTAACGAGTTTTCTTTTAAAAAAAAAACATAGACAATCTATAATAAAACAAGTAAATATCAAACTTCTGGAGTGGGAATGACTTCAGAGCCTAAAGAGAGAAAATTATCTTAGAAAAATCAAAGCCTTCAGTTGATTCTCTTCCAATACTAGGAGGGGTATATAAAAGCAAACAAAAGATCAGGAAAAAATGTCGAGAGTAAATATGACAAAGGGTTAATATCTGTAGTCTATAAAGAACTTTAAAAATAGATTAAAAATTAAATATGAGGACATCAATAAATAAATTAGCCAAGAACACGAAAAAGCATTCCATTAAAAGTCAACAATATACTAACAAATTTATAGACAAGTATTTCTTTCTAACAATTAAAGAAACAACATGAGGAAGAAAGATTCTTTAGTGATGAAGAAAGGCTGGTAAAATTAATAGATTAATACTGCTAATGGGAGCGCAATTGACACTTTCTCAGAAAATAATTTGAAAATACACATATGGAACCATAAACAAATTCACACTCTTTGACCCAATAATTCTCTTTCTGAGAGTCTACTTTAAAGGAAATAATCTAAAATATGGGAAAATATTCATTCATGAACATATTGGTATACTATTTATTTTGCGGAAAACCTGGAAACAATGTACTTAATGACTGAGGAACAACAGTCAAGAAAGAATTGGCATATACACCTACTTTAAACCTGGCTGTTGATCATTTAAAATGTGGCTAGTTAAGAACAATGTGGCAACTTCAACTGAAGATCTGAATTTCAAATTTTATTTAATTTTAATTTAAATGTAAGAAGACACATGTAGCTAATGGGCACATGCAATGGACTAATGTGACTGTGGGGCTTGATTTTAATTTAATTTCTTTAATCATTTAGAAAAAGAAACAGTGGAAAAAAATTTTCTGCTAAACATCATTTTATTGTTTTGGTACAGCTACATTTCATTTTGATCACTGACAATTTAGTGACTGAAACGACTGTTATAAATTTAAGATAAACATCAATTTTAAAGGCTTAGTATGAATAAAAGAATGTCAAAAATATAATTAATCATTTTATATAATTACATGTTAAAATGAAAAATATTTTACACAGATTAAATAGACTACATCATTAATTTTACCTGTTTCTTTTTATTTTTTCAATGTGGTTACTAGAAAATTTTCAACTATCTGTGACTTATATTTCCATTGGACATTGCTAGAGAATATTTTGAAAATTTTTAAAATTATGATTATGGAAAAAATTATAATTATGAAAACTAAGTGGAAAAATGGAAAATGTTTACACCACATAAATGTTAAATGATACATAAAGCATACAAATGGTGTGTACAAAGTATGGTTACAAACTGCACTAAATCAAAAGGAAAAAAGTGGAAGAGAATATACACAGAGTAAAAATGGTTAAATGTGAGTAGAAAAATTGTGGGTAATTATAATATATATTTTTTATTTTTCAAATTTTGGTGATATTCAATTCTCTTCTGATAAAAATTATTTAAAAGAAAATATTTTATTACTTGAAGTAAATCTTTATACAAATAAGAGATGTTTATAAATGGTGATTAGCTTGATTCAATAAACGAGTAAGAGCAAAAGCAGATAAGTAAGTAAATAGTAAGTCTATTTTACTTCTTCAAGTACATGGCTGAATAAAGGAAAAAACTAAATAGGAGATTGGTGACTTTGGTAAATATAAATCACTATTCATAACAGCAAAGAAGAAAATTAAATAGGGAGTATGGTAACAGAAAAATATTTAGACAACCAAAGAGTGCCCCCAAACCTAGACAACCAATGATGAGAGGGCTGAGAGTACCAGATGCTGTGTTTCAAGGCACACCACTGTTGTCTATTCTAAAGAACATGTTTAGTCTGTTTTCCATAGCTTGATGAAGATGCCATAGTAATACGTGTCAGAGAATGAGGATGAAAGAATGAATAATCGAGAAGCCAAAAAACAAATACAACAACCAAATGATATGTTTCCTTCTTAATAGGATCTATATGTTTCGTAAATCTCCCAGAGAGTGTAAAATGTATTTCCTTATAGGAGAGGGAGGATCAAATATGAATTATGACAAAGTATAGTTCCTATGTGCTTGTCAAGAAAAATACTGACTTTGACAACCATTAAGATAATGTATAAATCGTCTACAATTACAATGTTATGATATGCACTACTTCATGCCAATGACAGCAATAGAATCACTAAAAGAAAAAAGCCAGAACAAATGCACTAGCAAATGCTTGTTACCACTGACTGAACCTAATGCATCAATGGAACCAAATAATTTACCTAGGTCTTCCTGCCTAGATGGTTCCTTTTGAAGCACCAATGAAATCGCTCATTCCACATATATTTTAATCTTTTTAGGGATTAAAATACCTGCAATCTTAACTATTCCATGAACGTAGAAGTTAGCCTTTCTTCCATCTGAAATAATCCCCTGAAAAAGCATGTAATAGGAGGCAGCAAGACATAGTGGAAAGAAGATAGGTTTTAGGGGGACATACATAGGATGTTTTTTTTTTTTTTTTTTTTTTTTCATAGGATGTTAATCATAGCTTTGCTGGAAGTGAAAGGCAGTGTTAGGCATCCTGGAAGTCCATCTCTAAGGGAAAAGATAAGGAAAATGTGGTAAATGCACACTATTATATAAAGATTCAAAGCAATAAACTAGAAATATATACATCAGATTGGACAAGTTATATAGTTCATACTTTTTTATATATTGTGTATAATGTAAACACACATCTAAAAATGATACATTTTTCAAGGTAAAACTCATATCAAATACATTAGAGTTCCCATAGTGAGAAGAGGAATGGGATTAGGGATCAAGAATGATATGAAAAATAAAATAATAAGAGAGGAGCCACGTCCAAGCCAATGAAAATAATCTGATACGATTTACTCAATTTTCAGTACCAGAGAGTTTAAACAAACCAGTATACTTACTCACTTATTAATTTTTAAGCAAACTCTGTACCCAATGTCAGGCTTGAACTCACAACCCTGAGACCTGGAGTCTCATGTTCTACTGACTGAGCCAGCCAGACACCCCAACAGTACACTTATTTTTAACAGTTTTGCCAATCTGACTACTCTTTAACTGTGATTTTTGGGTTATGTAACTTCCCTAGGCCTCACTGTTCTCATTTGAAAAATGGGAATAGTAGATACTATCAAAGTCATCATAAGAACTAAATGAGTGCTTAATACAATATTTGTTGTGTTATATGCACTTCACAAATATTTCCATTTTATTATTTCTGTAGTAATATGAAGAATATTAAAAAGTTTTGTTTTTGTATGAATGGTGAGTTTTACAGTTATAACTCTTAGTTGCAATGCTGACCAAAGTATGTTCTTTAACAATATACAGTTTGGTATTTCCTTCGAAATATAAATACATAAAACAAAATCCATCATTCTCTTTCCAAAAGCTCTGCCTCTGTTCTTTCCTTGATTTAATCATCCTATATCCTGCTGACAGATTAATCACCCTAATCACTCTTCTTTTCCTAGAAAATTAAATCCAAATGCCTCACACCCCAGCATTCAAAACTCTCCACAAAATACTCCCAACTTCCACAGTAAACCAGCTGTAACCTCTATTACTCCACAACATATGTCCTTGCTTCAATCATACAGAATGATTTGCTTCTCCCAAATATTACTCCACAACATATGTCCTTGCTTCAATCATACAGAATGATTTGCTTCTCCCAAAATAAGTCTTCTGGGTCTTTATGTTGTTCTTTCTATCTGAAATAGCCACTGGTTCTACCTGTTGGAATTTTGACCCTCCATCAAGGCCCCCTGAAATCTAAATTTTATCCTACAAAGACTTACTACGTTTCCACCAAGATGCACTCATTCCTCTTTGAACCTCTTTAATATGTAATATTATGAAATAACCAAAAGAATTTTATTTTTACTTTAAAAAATATTTAATATCATATAAATACTATGTGTGTGTGTATATATATATATATATATATATATATAGAGAGAGAGAGAGAGAGAGAGAAAGCAAGCATAATTAGAGGGAGCAGGAGAGGGAGAGGGAGAAGCAGGCTCCCCAATGAGCAGGGAGTCTGATATGGGGCTCTATCCCAGCATCCTGGGATCATGAACTGAGCTGAAGGCAGATGCTTAACTGACTAAGCCACCCAGGCACCCTATTTTATTTTTAAACAACTTGCATTTGCCTTATCTCCCTTACCTGACTGTATGCAACCTTAAGTGTACTTTTTAAATGTTTGCTCCAGTACAAAGCACCGTATGTATGTTGTACAAATAATTTAAAAATATCTGGTTAGCTTTTTACCTAGATCCCCTGTAACTGAAATGCTATTTTGAAAAAAGAAAAGAAAAAAGGACTGTTGCATTTTCACAGGCTAAGAGAAGAATGTATTCATTTTAGAGTTGGACAACTCTTCAGATTAGAGAATTTGAAACTTTCTCAGTTCTCAGGACCCTTAGGGTATAAGCAACTTTTTTTTCATGGTACTCTAAGGCTCCTAACAGTTCTAGGTTTTTTTTATTTTTTCATTTTTAACAGGTTCAAATAACCTAGTAAGTACTGATAAGCCTAACAACTTAATAGCTGGTTTGAGAAAATAATACATATAAATTTTACAAAATATTTTTTACTTCAAAAATAACCACAATACTTATTAATGGGATATGTGCTTTGGGCATCACACAACTCCTTAAGCCTCAGATTCTAATTGAATAGTGTAACCCTTATTTCCTGTTCTGCACTGATTTTCAGGAGGTACTTGCTTTTTTAAAT
Organism: Nyctereutes procyonoides; assembly: GCF_905146905.1. Taxonomy (NCBI): domain Eukaryota; kingdom Metazoa; phylum Chordata; class Mammalia; order Carnivora; family Canidae; genus Nyctereutes; species Nyctereutes procyonoides. The sequence goes on from NW_026575046.1 coordinate 63,279,641, forward strand.
TATGGCAACCAATTCCAAGATAGGATATTATCCGAAAGGAATGTATCACTAATAATGTTGAACTTGTGCATTACTCTGAGATAAAATATTCTATAGCACTCTTGTGAATTTGCCACAGTACTCTGAGGGGTCTCATTGCACAGTTTGGGAACTATGGATCTAGTTGAAGAAAATATCTTGATGAGCATTTTTATTTGAAAGAGCTAGAATCCTTCTTGGGTATGATTCAGAGTATTTAGAAAATGGAAATAATTTACTCTGCATGAAATAACATAAGTAAATCGGGGTATAAGCATGACATTATGGGGAGCAGAGGTAAGAGGATTTTATAGAGATGGACCCTGACTAGTTGATGGCAGTGGGGTATCCTGAAATAAAATACAACCAATGAAAACTTGCCTGTGGCTATTGTGCCCTAACAACTTTAGTAATAATGATACCTAGTAATCAATTTGCATTTGTTTTCTAACCTACGTAGTGTTATAGTCTCTCTCTGCTAACTTAATTAAACCTTCCATAAAAATTAGCTCTTCACCATCCAAATATGTGTAAACAATTTTTTATTTTATGCTCAGTAAGTTTCAATTTAAGAATTATTATTCTTTGTTCCCAAAACCCAATGTTTAATGTCCAATCACTTTTTAAAGATTTTATTTATTTATTAGAGAGAGAGCTAGCGTGAGAGAGTGAGGACTCATGAACAGGTAGGGGTGAGGCAGAGGGAGAGGGAGCAGCAGGTTCACCTAAGCAGAGAGCTTGACTCCGGCTCAATCCCAGCACCCTGGGATCATGATCTGAGCTGAAGGCAGATGCTTAACCGACTGAGCCACCCAGGCACCCATTTCCAATCAATTCTTAAGCCTGTAGTAACTCTTTAATGTGATCTTTCTCATTAATACATTAGTATTAACTTCTCATTAATATACTCTCATTACTTTGTAAACACTACTGCAACAGTTTCCTGTTTTGGCAAAATTCCTTTGCTCAAAGACCTTAAATGGCTCAGTTTCTAATTATACATTTAAATTCCTGACATGGCATTAAAAATACTCTAGAGTAATCTATCTTTCCTATATTACCTCTGATGATTCACCTTCATGAAACTCTTACCCTGACCACATGGGTCTTCTAGCTAACCTAAGTAGAAATCCTATACTTTTGTATATACTTTCATTTGTGGTGATATTTATTCATTTTTTAGAATCTGTTCTTTACCTTCTACTTAGTCAATAAAAGCAAAGATTGGCAAATGTTTTCTATTAAAGGTGTAATAGAAAATACTTTAGGTTTGTGGTGCAGATGATTTCTACTGCAATACTCAACTCCGCTGTTATAGTACTAAAGCAGTTATATATCATACATAAAAGATTGAGCATGGCTGTGTTTGAATAAAACTTTGTTCACAGTAATAGGCGGTGGGTGAAATCTGGCCCAAGGGTCATGCGTTGCTGACTCTTGAACTAAAGGAAAAGAAAGAAATACACAGCAAGTGAAAATGAAAACAACCACTAAGATAAAAAGAAAGTTGGAGAGATATTAGCAGGAAATCCAATGTAGAACAGTAATGGGAGTTAGCTTCCTCTTTATAAAGAACATGAAGAAATTGAAGTTTAAAGTGGATTTAGAGAGAGAATGAAACTATAATTACATTTCCTAATGTCCTATCTTGAATTGAGAACATCTGACTATTTTCTGAGGTTAGCACTAAGACAACACAAGTTGCTTACATTTGAGTATTACATCCAATTTCCATAGGCTACTGGTATCTAGCTTTAGTTGTTGCTCCCCATCTCCTCCCCTCAATCTCACTCAAAGCTTCTCCCTAGAAGTAGAGGAAGTGGTGGAATGTGTTAATAAAGCTAACCAATGTTTCTGAAGACAATTTTTGAATTTTTAAAAACAAATAATAATTGGAGTGCCTGGCTGGTTCAGACAGTAGAGCATGGAGTATAGTTCAAGCCATACAGTAGGTACAGAATTTACTTAAATAAGTAAATAAAAGGGGTATTAAAAAAATAGAACTCAGATTTAAAATGAACAACTGTTACTTGAGGTGAAATTCATATCATAGGGACGCCTGGGTGGCTCAGCAGCCGAGTGTCTGCCTTTGGCTCAGGGCATGATCCTGGAGTTCCAGGATTGAGTTCCACATCGGCTCCCTGCGTGGAGCCTGCTAATCCCTCTGCCTATGTCTCTGCCTCTCTCACTGTGTCTCTCATTAATAAATAAATAAAATCTTTAAAAAAAAAAGAAAAAAGAAATTCATATCATAAAATTACCCATTTTTATTTATTTTTAAAAATATTTATTATTTGAGAGAGAGAGAAAGAGCAAGAGAGAGTGCATGTGCATTGTGGAGAGGTAAAGGGAGAGGGAGAGAGAATCTCAAGTAGACTCTCTGCTGAGCATAGAGCCCAACTCAGAGCTCAATCACCCGACCATGAGCAAAAATCAAGAGTTGATACTTAACCAACTGAGCCACCAAGGAACCCCAAAATTAATCATTTTAAAGTGAACAATTCAATGTCATTTAGTACATTAACAATATTGTACCATCTATCATCTCTATTTAATTTCAAGACATTTTCATCACCCCCAAAAAGAAACTCCCTCTCATTAAAAAGTTACTCCTAGCCACTGGCAACCACTAATTTGTTTTTTGTTTCTATGGATTTATGTATTCTGGATTTTTATATAAATGGAATCACACATTATATGATGATCTTTTATGTCTGGCTTCTTTTACTAGGCATAACATTTCTAACGTTTATTCATATTGTAGTATGTTATATATTTATTACTTTTTATGGCTTAATAATATTTCATTGCAAAGATACCTCACAATGTGTTTGTCCATCTATCTAGTTTGGGACATTTGACTTAATTCCTAACACATTTTTTTCCATAATATTTTTAGAAGCAATTAATAATGTACACGTATATATCAAAAGTGCACCTTAAACATAAAAAAGAGCTAAACAGTCAATAAATGCACTTATATTGAATCTGATATTTTCTCCTTAGGTGCTGCCAGGATGTCAAAAGCAAAGGATTGCTTTTAGATTTGAATAATTTCTTTATTGCTGAAGCCAACCCTGATTGCTAATGGCTTAGTATCCAGTTACTTACAACAGTAGCACAAGAAGTCAAAAAGGTACAGATAAGTCTTGATATTAGCTATGAAAACTTTATGACATTAAAGTTTGTATGTTAATGAAATATTTTTCAGAGCATATATTAAACATTGTGTTCCAGCTATTATTAGGTTATATGATTTTTTTTAAAAAAGATTTTATTTATTTATTCATGACAGACACACAGAGAGGGAGAGAGAGAGGCAGAGACACAGGCAGAGAGAAAAGCAGGCTCCATGAAGGGAGCCCAATGTGGGACTTGTCTCCAGGACCACATCCCGACTGAAGACGGCACTAAACCGCTGAGACACCTGGGCTGCCCAGGTTATATGATTTGATATAATTTTTAAGATAAGAAAAGTAGCTAAAATGCATTTTAAATACTGATTTAAGGCAGTAGTTTTCAAAGTATAATTGCTGAATCAGCAGCTATAGTATCATTAGGAAGTCGGTAAAAATTAAAAATTTAGGTCCTACCCCAGACCTATGCAATCAGAAACTGGGGTGGGCCTAACAACCTGTTTTCACAAGTCCTTCAGGTGATTTTCATGTATTTGTTAAAAGTATGAAAGCCACTGATCTAGTATAATAAAAGAGCCATTCATTATCCTTAAGACTCTTATTCAACATAGAGAAACTAAAAATCTTTATGAAGACTGCAAACAGGGGACCCATTAAAAATATAAAAACTTGTGCAGCCCCGGTGGCCCAGCGGTTTAGCGTGGTCCTCCGCCAGGGGTGTGATCCTGGAGACCTGGGATCTAGTCCCACGTCAGGCTCCTTGCATGGAGCCTGCTTCTCTCTCTGCCTGTGTCTCTGCCTCTCTCTCTCTCTCTCTCTCTCTGTCATGAAGAAATAAAATCTTAAAAAAGTAAAATAAAACCAGTCTGTAGTGGAGGAAAAACAGGTTGTATCTTTTTGTTCCAAGAAGTAGCTCTAATTCAATCTAGATCAAAAATTAGGATTAATTCTAGATATGTTTCCTGAGGCCAGAGGAACAAAAGCAAAAATAAACTTTTGGGGATTACCAGAAAATAAAAAGTTTCTGCATAGCAAAAGGAAAAATTCAACAAAACTAAAAGATAATCTTCTGAATGGGAGAAGATATTTGGAAATGACATATCTGATAAGGGAGGGGTTAGTATCTAAAATATATAAAGAATTGACACAGCTCAATACCCCCCTAAAATAACACAATTAAAAAACAGGCCGAAGACATGAACAGACATTTCTCCAAAGTCCAGTTGGCCAACAAACACATGGAAAGATGCTCAACATTACTCATCATTAAGAAACTGCAAATCAAAACCACAATGAGGTAGCACCTCAACCTGTCAGGATGGCTAAAATTAAAAACACAAGAAACAAGTGTTGGTGAGGATGTAGAGAAAAAGGAACCTTGTGTACTGTTGATGGGAACGCAAAGTGGTGCAGCTATCATAGAAAACAGTAGGGAGGTTCCTCAAAAAATTAAAAACAGAACTACTGTATGTATGATCTAGTAATCATACTACTGGGTATTTACCCAGTATGAAAAAACTAATTCAAAATGATATATGCAAAAAAAAATGATATATGCATGCCTATGTTTATAGCTGCATTATTTTTAATAGCCAAATTATGGAAGCAGCCCAAGTGTCCACTGACATAAATGGACAAAGATATGGATGCACACACATAAATATATATATACACAATATACATATATATATACACAATGGAATATCATTTACCATAAAAAAGAATAAACCTTGCCATTTGCCACAACATGGATGGATCTAGAATATAATGCTATGCAAAATAAGTCAGTCTGAGAAAGAGAAATATACGATTTCATTCATATGTGGAGTTTAAGAAACAAAACAAAGGGGGAAAAAAGAGACAAACAAAAAATGGACACTTAATTAGAACAATCAAATGGTTACCAGAGGGGAGCTGGGTGAGTAGATGGGTAAAACAGATGAAGGGGATGAAGAGTACATTTATCTTGATGAGCACTGAGTAATATACAGAATTGTTGAATCATTATAGGGTTCACTTGAAACTAATATTACACTCTATGTTAACTATAATGGAATTAAAATAAATTATTTTTTCCTAAATTAGGATTAGTTTGCCTGTAACTATGACATTGGCCTGAACACAGTGATTCTGCTACTATTTGGTCCACTTATTAAGCTTCCAAGTTTCCTGATGAAAACAGTGTTCTGCAGCTAAAATATTTAAAATTAAACTTCTTGAGAGGTTGCTCTACTTGTCCAAAGTCATACAACTAAAGATTTGAGGAAGCACTAGAATTCTAGTTTACTGCCTTATATACCTGCTTACTTGTTGATATAGACACCCCTGCCATGTTCTATAAACAATGAGACAACTTGGAAGAATTCTCAGGGAGAATATAACTCAGATTAGGTTAAATTTGGCTGTAAAATGAAATACACAGTACAGGAGTCTTGAATTAACTCAGAATCTGCTGTTAAGTTTCTTGAGAGCCAAAGCAAAATGTAAGACTTCTAGCTTCCTAGCTTCCATTCTTGAAGAGATGAAAAATACAATTTTGTATGAGAAATATTTGGTTATTAAATATACTTCTTATATGGTGCATAACACATAGAACACTGACTAACACAGAAGACTAAGCAGTCTACAACTTCTTCATAGCAGGATCAGTCTATTCACTGTACCATTTTTCAGTGAAAGACTATAGCCTTGATATCAAAGCAAGTCAGTGAAAGCAATGCAGATGGGAAAAAGACCAAGTAAATCATTCCCTGAGGTCTGAGCTTAAAACTTGGGAGTTTTGGGGAAGAAAGGATAGACTCTATGTTCCTTAAATAATCCTCTATCAATATCAATTCTCTAAAGCAGGGTGAGAAAACAACTGAAGAGCAGACGATCTGAGGTTGTACTCCCTTAGAGTCTTCTCATTTGGTATATGTTCCATAATACCACTACCACCCATTCTATTTGTCATGGAAATCTGCTCAGTGGTAAAATCTTTGTGATTTATATAAGGTAAATGTTAATATAAGAAGATATACATTACTGTTCTATAACATAATTTGCTCAAAGAGATCTTCCCAACTATTCTAGGTAGTACTACAATTTACCCAAACTTGTCACTTTTATATGGCTTTATTTATTTTTAAACACAGCATTCATCACTACCTAACATTATCTTATACATTCATTTATTTATTTTATTTGTACTCTCTACTATTGGAATATAGTATCTAGCAGGGCAAGAACATCTGTTTTATCCATTATTGTATCTCTAGAGCAATGCGTGGTATGTAGTTAGAAAAATGTCTTAAATATTTTTTGAACGAATAAGTTTACTTAGACTGGAGAGAGGGCTGGGAAAAAAACATGGTATAAAGTTAAAACATATTAATTTGAGAATACCAGGTAGTTGAAGCAATGGTTGCCATCTAAGTCTTATCTCTCTCCAAGACAAAACAGAAAAAGGAAATACAGAAAAATAAATCTACAAAAAACATGCCCTCAGCATAATGTGAAGCTACAAAGAATGCCCAAACATCAAAATAACTACAATTAGAAAGAGAAAAATTACCATGTTCCATATAAAGGTCTTTCACATTCATGACCCATCTCTACTCTACCATTAGGCATTATGGAGAGGAAAGGTAGTTTGAGAAAAACAGTTGGGTAAAGAGAATTTGGTAACTGGGCCTAATGTCAAACTAAAACTACTGCCAGAATGATGATATCCATCCTAAATATGAAAATATTCAACAGGTATCCATCCGAGAAGATCAGAGTAAGAAATTCAAAGTACACTACTTTAAAAGAGTGTTCTTTAAAGTGCACATTTCCTGACAGAAAGAAGGTAATAAGCCTCTCTAGCAACTGAGCAATGAAGATGAAAAGAAGGAAAGGGGAAACTTTAGGGTTTTGAAAGAGAGTACAAAGTTGGAGAAATCACAATCCCTAACCTATCCCAGAAGAAAAATATACTGAAAACAACTCCTATCCCCATTCCACAAAGCAAATCTACCAAAGAATCTGCACTTTGATACACTGATGGAAGAGGGTACCGTTTTTACTAGGAATCACTTAAAGCACCATAATAAGCACCTCCCGCCCCCCACCACATACATACACTCACATTGATCAAGAGAAAGAGGAACAGTTAGCTACCAAACATCAGAAATGAAAATCAATACATATCAATTGAGGAGAACTCCATCAGGGAAAAATCAATCTGATGCAGAAGAAAATAACAAGGCAATACCACAAATGGAATGAAATATAGTCAAACAAGCATTTGAAAATATGAAAACCCATCATGAATCTGAAATTCCAAAACTAGGAACAGAAATAAACAAAACAACAAAAAGAGAGTTGACTGAACTCAGCAAAGAGAAAGGAAGACCAAGATAAAATCAATTCAGAAGTGAAGAATAAATTACAGGGTGCTCAAGGATGAAAAAACTCAGATGAAAATTTAATAAGGGACACTGAAGAAAGGCAGGAAGCTAAAAGAAAATGAAAATGAGATAATAAGGTGGTAAAAAGAGAGAAGAATAATGGAAATATAAGACAGTGGAAGGAGGAATAACCCCCTTCTGCCAAAGTACAAGAGAACAAAGTTAATATTTAAAATTAATAGCCCAGAAAACTTTTAAAAAATAAGAAAGACCTGAATCTAGACACTGAAAGGGTCCACTGGATACCTTGGAAAATGAATCTATAATGAGCAAGCTGTAGATGTATCAGAGTGAAACGATTACATGCCAAGAACAAAACCCAGATTTCCAGGTACAGCAATCAAATAATTGATAAAGGTAAAATAATTTGACTGATATCATACTTTTCATAACCAACTAATGAAACAAGGCAACAAACGAACAGCAAATTTTAAAAAATTCAATGAAACAAAGAATATACCAAAGATTTTTATATCCAGACAAGCTTTCCTTTAAATATCAAGACAAGGGCAGCCCTGGTGGCGCAGCGGTTTGGCGCCGCCTGCAGCCTAGGGTGTGATCTTGGGGACCCGGGATCCAGTCCCACATCGGGCTCCCTGCATGGAGCCTGCTTTTCCCTCTGCCTGTGTCTCTGCCTCTTTCTCTCTGTGTCTGTGAATCAATAAATAAAATCTTTAAAAAATATTAAAAAAAATATCAAGACAAGATTTTACTATATAGAGTTTATATAATTCTGTGCCCTTGAGTTGTTTTGAGGAGTCTATTAGAGGAGGAGTTTTGAAATGATGGAAAACATTTAAAACTATGCACATCTATGATTAGAATAAAAATAGGGTAAAAAAGTAAGGTGCAAATTTTATGTTAGGAAAAGTAAAAATAATGTAAGTAAATGTTACTAAAAATGATAGAGGAAGAAACAGAATAAAATCAAGGGCTGTTACATACACAATAAATGAGAGTTAAAGCATACCAACCCAAACAGACAAACCAGACAGTAAAAGGTTAAGCAAAGTAACAGGGACTTAAGAGATAACTTAAAAAGGTATAAATAAGTAGGGGCATGCATCTGGGTGGCTCAGTCCTTTAAGTGTCTGCCCTCAGCTCAGGTCATGATCCCAGAAACCTGAATAGAGCCTAGTGTCAGGCTTCCCTGCTCAGGCTCCCTGCTCCGCGGGAAGCCGACTTCTCCCTCTCCCTTTCTCTCTCCTTCCTGCTTGTGCTCCTGTTCTCTTTCTCTCTCAAATAAATAAATAAAACTCAAAAAAAAAAAAAAAGAAGGGTGAAAGTGTAAGTATGAGGGTAACCACTACAATAAAAACATAGACCTTCTTCAAAAGACACAGACCACTTTTTTAAAATTTAAAAACAAAATGTGTTTTTCACAGGCAAACTTTAGTGAACTGAGAAAATCTGAAGTCATTTGTCTTTAAGAAGGACTATATTTGCTCAATGAGAACAAATACCACTGTTTCTGGCAAATAGTAGGTGATTAATAAATGTACATGAAATGAGATAAATCTTCATTTTTGGCCAAATGTTGGCAGTATTGCTATTTTTATTTAGAAAGTTGCGAAAAAAAAGTCACACTTTTCTCTAATCAAATAGAATGTAATCAATCTATCTCAGACCATAAAATATTATTGATTCTTAAATACTTATTTAAATGGATTAGATTATTTAAAAGTCAGAGATTAAAGAAAATTTCATTTATTTTAACTATTACTAGCTATTGATAGATTTTAATGAGAAATAATTAAAATATGTAGAGTTGGTTTTCAGACAGCATTTCTAATGCGAGACATTTTCATTCTTTTCTCAAAAATCACCTGAAAACAATACAGAGAATGAGAAAGTAAAACAAAATTCCTTTATAAATATAACTAGAAGATAATGACATCATGGATTGTAATATCTGAAGGCACAAAATATATGGAATGAAAATATCATTTTATTGGTCAGGAAAATTTAGAAAACCAGAGACGAAGATTATAAATGCTTTTAGAAAAAATAAAATCAGATCACATACAAAGGTTAGGAAAAAAAAGACTTCTCAAAAGCAACAGTTTTTTTCTTTAAAGATTTTATTTATTTGAGAGAGACAGAGTGAAAGAGAGGAGCACGCAGTGACAGCAGAGGAGATGGAGAAGCAGGCTCTCTGGTGACCAGGGAGCTTGACGGGGGGCTCGATCCCAGAATTCCAGGATTATGACCTGAGCTGAAGGCAGATGCTTAATTGACTGCGTCACTTAGATGCCTCTCAAAAGCAACGCTTGAGGTTATAGTATACCAATTTTTCACAATTCTAAATAGATTTTTTCCCTAGAATTCCATATGCAGCCGAACTATTAATCTTGAGTGAGAATAATTGATAGTGATATTTTGAAATATTTAGGTTTCTAAATATTTATCTCTCTGGTATTCTTTCTCAGAAAGTTAATAGAGGATGTTAACTTCAAAACTAGAATTTAACTAAGGAAGAATCCATGGGGGGCAGCCCCGGTGGCGCAGCGGTTTAGCGCCGCCTGCAGCCCAGGGCGTGATCCTGGAGACCCTGGATCAAGTCCCACATTGGGCTCCCTGCATGGAGCCTGCTTCTCCCTCTGCCTGTGTCTCTGCCTCTCTCTCTCTCTCTCTCTCTCTCTCTCTCTCTCTGCATCTCTATGAATAAGTAAATAAAATCTTAAAAAAAAAAAAGGAAGAATCCATGGTATTCTAAAAACCAAGTATTCAACACAAATCAGAAATGAAGGGAATTTCAGGATAAAAGTGAAACATTAGGATGTTTATCTCATTAGAACCATCAAGACTTTTGTAAATAGCTCAAGTAGTAATAACAGATTTTTCTTGTGCCCATTTCAAGCTGCTATAGTATTTAATATTTAATTGATAAATGCTTGTATGTTATCAAACTCTATTAGAATTTCAAAGTCATTATTTTGAGTGACCAATGTATCACATTTTAAAAATAAAAAGATAACATTCCATTCCATTGAGAATACATAATTCTTCTTATAAATAAAAGATAAAAATTAAAATAATCACAGATGTATGGATACACTGAGTTGCAATCTGTGAGTTACTAAGAGAAAAATCTATGGAAGTTTCAAACTAAAAGAAGCTTTTGGGATCATCTTCTTGAATCCTACCAGGAGAAAATGAAGACAAACATCAACCAACTGACTTGCCCAAGGATCAAAAACAAAACAAAAACAAAGAACTTTTGTTATTAGGCAGAGATGAAAGGTATTGAAATCTTTGGCCTTTTGGATTATTTTGAATAGGGGATTGAAGCTGGGATACTGGATCAAAGATTTATTTTTCCCTAGCATTATGGAAATAACTGTAACCATTAAAGCTTAAGTCAGGCTCTGAAGCTTTGTTTCTAATTGTGGCAATGTATTCTGGAGATCATATGCTGCATTGGGATATAATACGGTACCATCTAGATATAAAGAAAGAATGTAAAAAGACAAAAGACTACATTTTCAACTGCAATTTTCTTCTGTATAATTAAATTTGTGGCTGTTGGTAAATCCCTGGCAATATTTTGTGGGTTAACATAGTTCTACGTTATCATTAATTACATAATATATACCATGTGTTGAACCTATTTAGAGTTAGTATTTAAGAATCTTTACAGAAACACACTGATAAAATCAATATTGCAATGAATGCATAAAGAAGCTTTTATTTCCTCAAACATTTTTACCTAATTTGGAAAATCTTTTCTAAAACATTTAAAACATGTTTATTTATTTTTACTTATTGAAATATTTTCCAAATTCAGAATAAAGAAAAGAAAAAATTTAAAAAGAAAGATAAAGGGAAAGAATTTTAAGTATATAGATTATCACCGGCAAAATGATTCATTTTCGGAACTACTGGTTAAATGCTCTAATGCTTTCAAAAATATGGGCTCAAATATTATACTATGTTAAAAATGATGTGGGCTATTTGTGATTTAACAAACTTATAAAACGCAAATCATTTTACATGATTTTATAGAATTTCTTTAAAAAAGCATTTCAAACCCCACTATATTATTCCTACTTACACAAGACTTTTCTCTACCTGACATTTAGTGGTTTCAGTAAATTAGATATAATATTGTGTCTTAGGCCTAAAAAAATTCTGTGCATTCCATTTTAACCGGATAAAATGGAAATTGGTTTAATTCTGTGAGTTAGCATTTAGTAGTTCTACACAGAACTTAGGGTGAGCCATGACATTGTGATCGAACTGGATCACAGAAATCAGAAAATTATCTCATCCTGCTCTGAGTCTGGCACAGTTAACAGCAGCATTTTTAGAACTAGATATATCCCTATTTCAAAAAGTGCTATCAAAGACAGGGTGCAGAGGGAAATGATTTCATAACATCAGAATTTAATTCAAATTTAAACATTCCAAAGGTTTTTTTTAAAATTTATGTATATATATACACACACACACACACATACATATACAGTCTAGTCCACTGAATATACCATATACCTACTAAGGGTACCTGTAACCCTTCCTCAAGTAATTATCTCAGCTAGGAATAAGTCTCCTTTCCTCACTTTTCTAATCTCTATCCAAAACTGATGACCTTCCTTTACTGATACAAATTTGCTGAATTTATCTGAGTAGTATTTTTTTGGATGCTCATCATATAAGCTTTCTCCTAAGTATATTCTAATGTGTCTTTTTTCTAAAAAAAGTATTTATTTATCCATGAGGGACACAGAGACAGAGGCAGAGGGAGAAGTAGGCTCCCTCATGGGAGCCTGATACAGGACTCAATCCCAGGATCCTGGGATCACATCCTGAGCAGAAGGCAGACGCTCATCTGACTAAGCCACCCAAGTGCCCCTCTAATGTGTTTTTGAAATCTACCTTTTATATTATAGAACTCAATATGATAGAAAAGATGACTAGGCATATAAGCTAAGTGGTTTTTTTTTATTTTTATATTTTTAGAGAGAGAGAGAGGAAGGGAGGAGGAGAACAGGGAGAGAGAGAATCCAAAGCAGGCTCCACGCCCAACACAAGATGGATGCAGGGTTCAATCTCACAACCCTGAGACCACAACCAAGGCTGAAATCAAGAGTCAGATGCTCAACCAACTGAACCACCAGGTACCCCACATATAAGCAAAGTGTTCTATATGAACTTTCTTACTATAAAATGTGTAATTATCTTCTCTGTGATCCAAACTATTACACTGTGAACTCAGTGGCAGCTCAGCCTTACACTATTAGTCACTTAGCAAAGATCCACATAACAAGAACAAGAACTGTAACTACAGTAGCAGCTATACTTTTTAAGGTATTATATGGTACAGGCTCCTTCCTAAGTGCTTCAAATATATTAATTCATTTAATCATAACCAAAACTCTAAGAGATAGGTACTATTATTACCCTATTTGATATATTTTTAAATTAAAGCATAATTAACATACAGTACTGTATTAGTTTCAGGTGAATATAATGATTCACCAATTCTATACATTATGAGGTGCCTATTAAAGTAAATATATATAAAAATATATATATTCTTATATATATTTATAATAAATATATAAATGGCAACCATCAATTTGTTTTTGGTATTTAAGAGTATTTTTCTTGTTTCTTTTTCTTCTTAAATTTTACACATGAATAAAATCATAAAGGATATATCTTTCATGGACATATTTCACTAAGCATTATACCTCTAGGTCCATTCATGTTGTTGCAAATGGCAATATCTCATTTTTTTTTACAGCTAAGTAATATTTCATTGTATATATACACACCACACCTTTGTTATCCATTCATTTATGGATGGATACTTCGGTTGTTTTCTTATCTTGGCTATTTTAAATAGTGCTACAGTATACATAGGGATGTAATATTGTTTTGAATTAGTCTTTTTGTATTCTGTGAGCAAATACCCAATAGTGTGATTACTGGATCATATGCTGCTTCTACTTTTAAGTTCTTGAGGAAACTCTATACTGTTTTGAACAGTGGCTACACCAGTTTGCATTCCCAACAGTGCATGAGGGTTCCCTTTTCTCCACATCATTGTCAACACTTGTTTCTTGTTTTCGATTTTAGCCATGTAACAAGTGTAAAGTGATATCTCATTGTAGTTCTCATTTTCATTTCTCTGATGATGAGTTGAGCATCTTTTCAAATGTCTGTTGTCCACCCATAAATCTTCTTTCCAAAAAATGCCTATTTAGGTACTGTGCCCATTTTGATATTCAGTTGTGTAAGTCTTTATGTATTTTGGATAATAACCTCTTATAATTTACAAATATCTTCTATTCAGTAGGTTGTCTTTATGTTGTGTTGATGGTTCCTTTGCTGTGCAAAACCTTTTTCTTTTGGTATAGTCCCAATAGTTTAATTTTGCTTTTGTTTCCTTTTCTTGAGGAGACATATCTAAAAAAATATGTTTACAGCTGGTGTCAAAGAAATCACTGCCTATTTTCTCACCTAATAGATATTTTCAGAAATTTTCATTCAAAAACAGTAGAATACACATTCTTTTCAAGTGCACATGGAACCTTCTCAAGAACAGATCAAGTGTTAGGCCAAAGAACAAGTCTCAAGAAATTAAAAAATACTGAAATCATTTCATACATATTTTCTGACAACAATGGTATAAAACTAGAAATCAATCACAAGAAAATATCTGGAAAGAACATAAATATGTGGAGGTTAAATAATATGCTACTAAACAACAAATGAGTAAACCAAGAAATCGAAGAGGAAATAAACAATACATAGAGAAATGAAAATGAAAACACAATGGTTCAAAATCTTTGGGATGCAGCAAAAGCTGTTCAAAGAGGGAAGTTTATAGCAATACACACCTACCTCAACAAACAAGAAAAATTTCAAGCAACCTAAACTTACACCTAAAGGACAGAAAAAGACAAAGTTCAAAGCCAACAGAAGGAAGAAAATCATAAAGATTAGAGTGGAAATAAATGAAATAGAGACTAAAACACAATAGAACAGATCAATGAAACCAGGAGGTGGTTCTTTGAAAAGACCAACAAAATTGATAAACTTTTAGCCAGACTCATTAAAAAAGAAAGAGAGAGACAGACAACTTAAATAAAATCAAATGTGAAGGACAAATGACTACCAACATCACAGAAATACAAAGGATTATAAGAAAATATTATGAAAAATTATATGCTAATTGGACAACCTAGAAGAAACGGGTAAATTTCTAGAAACATGTAATGTCCCAAAGCTGAATCAGGAAGAAATAGAAAATTGAACAGACCAATTACTAGCAATGATATTGAATTAGTAATCAAAAAACTTCCAACAAACAAAAGTCCAGGAACAGACGGCTTCACAGGTGAATTCTACAGAACATTTAAAGAATAGTTAATACCTATTCATGTCAAACTATTCCAAAAAATAGAAGAGGAAGGGAAACTCCAGATTCATTCTCCAACGCCAGCCTTACCCTAATACCCAAACCAGATAAAGACACTACAAAAAAAGAAAACTACCGGCCAGTATCTCTGATGAACACAGATGCAAAAATCCTCAACAAAGTATTAGCAAGCTGAATCCAAAAGTACCCTTAAGAAAAATCATTCCTGGGCAGCCTGGGTGGCTCAGCGGTTTAGTGCCTGCCTTCATGCCCAGGGAGTGATCCTGGAGACCCGGGATTGAGTCCCATGTCGGGCTCCCTGCATAGAGCCTGCTTCTCCCTCTGCCTGTGTCTCTGCCTCTCTCTCTCTCTCTCAATCTCTGTCTCTCATGAATAGATAAAATCTTAAAAAAAAAAAAGAAAAATCATTCCCCAATATCAAGTGGGATTTATTTCAAGAATGCAAGCATGGCTCAATATTTGCAATTCTATCAATGTGATACATCCCATTTACAAGAAAAGGATAAAAACCGTATATCATTTCAGTAGATGCATTAAAAGCATTTGACAGCGTACAACACCCATTCATGATAAAAACTCTAACGAAGTAGGTTTAGAGGGAACATACTTCAACATAATAAAGGCCATATGAGAAAAACAAAACTAAAATCATACTCAATGGTGAAAAACAGACAGATTTTCCTGTAAGATTAGGAACATGACAAGGATGTCTACTCTATTTTTATTCAACACAGTACCATAAGTCCTAGCCACAGCAATCAGACAAGAAAAAGAAACAACAGGCATGCAACTGGTAAGGAAGAAGTAAAACTTTCACTATTTGCAGATGACATGATACTGTATATACAAAAAGCCAAAAGACTCCACACCAAGAAAACTACTAGGGCTGATAGATAAATTTAGTAAAGTCATAGGATAGAAAATTAATATACAGAAATGTGTTACACTTCTTTTCTTTTAAACAAAGATTTTATTTATTTGAAAAAGAGAGAGAGGAGAGAGAGAGAGAGAGAAACACACGGTGAGTAGCAGGTAGAGGAAGAAGGAGAAGCAGGCTCTGCTAGCAGGGAGCCTGGTGTGGTGCTTGATTCCAGGACTCTGGGATCATGACCTGAGCCAAAGGCAAACGCTTAACCAACTAAGCCACTTAGATGCCCAATGTATTGCATTTCTATACCCCATTAGTGAAGTACTAGAAAGAAATTTAAAAAATAATCTCATTTAAAATTATCCCCAAAACAATAAAATATCTAGTAATAAACTTAACCAAGGTGGTAAAGACATATATTCCAAAAACTAAAAAACTGATGAAAGAAACTGAAGATGACACAAACAAATGGAAAGACATTCCATGTTGATGAATTGGAAGAACCAATATTGTTAAAATGACCACAATATCCAATGCAATCTATAGACTTAATGCAATCCCTATCAAAATAATATGAAAATTTGTATGGAATCACAAAAGACCCTGAATAGCGAAAGCAATCTTGAGAAAGAAGAACAAAGCTAAAGATAGCACAATCCCAGACTCCAAGATATAAAGCTTGAGTAATCAAAACAATATGGTACCTGCACAAAAATGACACACAGATCTGTAGAATAAAACAGAGAGCTCAGAAATAAATTCATGCTTATATGGTCAATTAATGAATAACAAAGGAGGCAAGAATGTACAATGGGAAAAGATAATTTACAAATGGTATTCAGAAAACTGGACAGCTACATGCAAAAGGATGAAACTGGACCATTTTCTTGTACCATACATAACAATAAACTCCAAATAAATGAAAGACCTAAATGTGAGACCTAGAACCATAAAAGTAGAAGAATACCCCATTTGATATTTGAGGAGTGAGGCCTAGATATGTCAAATGACTGATCTAAGACCACACATTTGCTAGTGGTGAAATCAGGCTATAAATCTGGACAATCTTGGCCTAAGATTAGTTATCTTGTGTGTGTGTGTGTGTGTGTGTGTGTTAGCAACTATTCATTCCTAAACTGAAACATAAATTCACACAAGAAAATATTCTTTATAGCAAATAATACATTTAGCATGTACAAGAATTACTAAAAAAGGCTTACTATAAAATATTTATACCTGACCCTTTTCTAAACCAAACTGCATTTTTTTCAAGAATATTAATTTTGAGAGCTTTCAATCTTTCATCAAGCTATGATAGTCAATGTTTACAAACCCACTTCAAGAATAGAAAGCAACAATTTGAGACACATGGATGGACCTGGAGTATTATGCTAAATGAAATAAATTAGACTGAGAAAGGCAAATACCATATGACTTCACTCATATGTGGAAACTATAAAAAACAAATGAGTAAAGAAGCAAATAGAATCAGACCTGTAAATATAGTGAACTAATGGTTGCCAGAGGGTAGGGGTCTAGGTTGATGAGCTAAATGGGTTAAGGGGAATTGGAGATACAGGCTTCCAATTATGGACTGATGAAGTCACAGGAATAAAAGGCACAGCACAAGGAATACAGTTAAGGATAATGTAATAGTGTTGCATGGCGAAAGATGATAGCTACACCTGTGAGCAAGACACAGTATAAAGTTGTCATATTACTATGTTGTACACCTGAAATTAATATAACATTGTGTATCTACATTCAAAAAATTTAAAAAATAGAAAAAAAATACAAGGCAACAATAGGGTTCTTCTCAAACTGCAAAACTAATCCTGATTAGGAAGCATTCTGAATAAGGAGTTCCACATAATAAAAAAAAGATCCAATGGCAACGATGACATAAGGCACAATTTGATAAGCTTAAATATAATAGTGCGTCACAGATTTGCAAAATGTGAATTCTTATAAAAATAAAGAGTGCTTATTGTTCCTGAGAAACATAATAACAAGGATACATTATCAAGGGCATAGCCTGTGCTGACAGGATTACATTTGTTATTTCTAATTGTCATCCAAATCCTGAGAGAGAAAATTTATTATTTCAGGTTATAGATAAAGAAACTAAGGACCACAATGGTTAAATAACTGCCTTCTAACAAGTAGACAGTAAGTGAATGACTGAACTGGGATCTAAACTCTGGTTTAACCTCAAAGGCCATAATCTACAACACTCTTGTCTCTCAAGGCAATAGATTTTGATTAAAAGAATATATACATATTTATGATAAAGTTTTAACAATTTATTGAAAGGACTTTCATTTAAAACATGTATCATTAGCTTCAACACACTACTCAAAATGAAAGCCTGATATCTGTGGGTGTGTTTCTGATTCTCTACTCCCTTCCACTATTGAAGCATCACTATCAGAGTATCTTCATTACTTTTGTTATTATTTTATTTTTGCTCTTTATACATAGGAAATTAGCTTCCCTCATCTTGACTTTTTTTTTTTAAGATTTATTTATTTGAGAGTGAATGAGTGGAGGGGCGGAGAGAGAATCTCAAGCAGACTCCCTGCTGAGTGCAGAGCTGGACATGGGGCTTGATCTCACCACCCATGAGATCACGGCCTGCGCTGAAATCAAGATTCAGACGCTTAACCAACTGAGCCACGAGGGGGCTCTCATCATGTTTGTCTTTAAGTGGGTCTTGGATAGTACTGATCTTCTGAATTTCCAAAACATTTAAGAATCCATTTGTCAAACTACACATATACACAATGCTACTTGTTAAGATTTTTACCAGAATTCCATTGAATCTATAGATCAGTTTGAGAATTGATATTGGATCTTTACAAGATTGAGTCTTCTACGAGGAGGGCACTTGATGAGATGAGCACTGGGTATTATACTCTATGTTGGCAAATCGAACTTCAAATAAAAAAAAATATATATATTGAGTCTTCTAACTCATGAGCATCTTTAAAATGTATGTTTAAGTTTTAAGTTCTGTTTATTAATTTTTAATTATGCCTATAATTTTTGTACAGAGCTCTTGTACATAGCTCATGAGATAAAGTTGCAGATATATAATATAATTAGTGTCCAAAAGTAATAAAATTTACTGGGCTGTAGGGAATTCATATCTTCAACTGTAACAAATAATGAAATACTGTTTTCCAAAGTAAGAGTTACTAAACTTAGTGCTGTGCAGCATTTCGAAGTGTTAAACTTTATTTTATGTTTTTTTTTATTAAAGATTTTATTTGTTCATTCATGAGAGACACAGAGAGAGAGGCAGAGACATAGGCAGAGGGAGAAGCAGGCTCCCTGCAAGAAGCTGGATGTGGGACTCCACCCCAGGTCCCCAGGATCATGCCCTGAGCCAAAGGCAGACGCTCAACCACTAAGCCACACAGGCGTCTCAAAAGTATTAAACTTTAAAAGTCTTTTCCTTCATGCTTTGGGTGTCCTCCTCAAGAAATCATTCCTTACCACGAAAGTCATACACAGATATTCCTCCATGTTACCTTCAAGAAACACTTTAACTTATTTAGATCGATAGGGCACTTGAAATTGGTTTTTGTGAATGGTATACAACAGGAATTCAGTTTTGTTTTTTTCTTTATAAAAAATAATTACTCAGCATCACTAGTTGCTGAACTATTTTTTCACTTGCAATGCTAGCTCTTTCATTAATCAAGTTACTCTGTATGAGGGGTCTGTCTACCACTGCCAATAGCACATTGTCTAAATAATACAGCTGTAAAATATTTGCACATATTGTAGATATGTCCCATCTTTTCTTACTGTGCTTCTTCAGGAGTATCTAAATTTTTTTGGCTTTTTGCCATTCCACGGAAACTTACAGTAAAGTTTCCAAGAATCTCATTTGCATGTTCATTGGAACAACATTGGTTTTACAGCTAAGTGTAGGGAGAATGGACATTTTAATGACATTAAAATTTTCACCTTATGAATGTATTTAAGAATATTTTTGATATTAGACTTAAAATTTAGTAACCAAAAATAAGAGTATTACATCAATAGCTGAATGTCACTAGAAAGTATGGCAAATTTTCCCTAGATATCAACAAAGTTTAATGAAAAGGAAACATGATATAACGTGCTTGAGGATAGTGATCAAATCCCTTTATTACTGATTTAGCATTTGGTTGGATAGAGAGAGACAACAAAGAAATAAACAAGGAATATATCTATCAGGTGGTAGAAAAGTGTAGCTAGATAAGAGAACAGAGTTATCAATGAAGAGGAAATAAATATATATGAGTGCTCAGACTATTCAAATCATCACATAAAGCCACAAGACAATGAAGCAATTCTGATCATCTCAAGGAAAACCTAGCTAAGAATTTTATATCTTACTAAAGTGTCATTTAAGTATAAATGAATAATAAAAGTTTTGAACATAAAAGACCTTGGGGTATATAGTTTCTATGTGGCATTCAGAGGAAAATAACTGAGAATAAACTTCAGCAAAACAGAGATAAAGTGACTTAACTATTATAAAATACTTGGCAATGAATGTTTTTAACTGTTAAGAATAAGACCAAAAGATATGAGTGGACCAGAGTGGTTATGGTTATAGAACAGAATGTAAATGTTATACACCTGGGTAATAAAGATATATATAAAATACAGTAGTTGGGAGAGAAAGGTAAGAGTATGAGATTTCCTTATCTTTTATAGCCTAAGGTCAAAGAGATTCTGAAAAATTGATAAATCATGTAATTGCAGTTCTAAGTATACTTAAAAGTACAAAAGGAAAGTAACATTTTGTAGGAAAAAGGAATAAATGACAGGCAGTAAGGAGAGCACATGATGAGATGAGCACTGGGTGTTATATGTTGGTAAATTGAATTTAAATAAAATTTAAAAAAAAAAAAAAGGAATGGGGACACCTGGGTGGCTCAGTGGTGTAGCACCTTCCTTCAGCTCAGGGCATGATCCTGAAGTCCTGGGATGGAGTCCCACATCAGGTTCTCTGCGTGGAGCCTCTTCTCCCTCTGCCTATGTCTCTGCCTCTCTATCTCTCTCATGAATAAATAAATAAAATCTTAAAAAAAATGAAGAATTCCTCATAAGCTTAATAGTTAATATCTTAAAAAGCTTTATTTTATATAAAGTTATAAATCTAAAGGTAATCTTAGAATAAAAACACAAGCCTTATAAATTATTGGAAGAAATGCAAACACGAGCCAAAGGGAGGGGAGGCCATTGTTAAGGATACAAATAAAAACCCCTTATAAAACAGAAAGCATAATAAAAAATGACATAATTCAGCCCCTCAAAATATATTTTACATAATAAACATGAACTCTTGATTCATACAGCATGCATGAATCGGAAATGCTTTTAGCTATGTGAAAGAAGACACTTCCGATAGGCTACATATTGTATGATGATTCCATTTAAGTGACATTATAGAAAATACAAAACTAGAGATGAAAAACTGATTGCTTTTCCAGGGATTGTGGATGGGGTGGAGGCTACCTATAAAGGAGCCACACTCATGAAGTTTTAGGGTAAGAGAAAAATTATTCAGTATGGCTCTGCACTGGTGTATCCATGACTATTTGTTAAAACCTAGAGAACTGCATGTCTAAATAAGTTACTTTTAGGGAATGCAGATGTTAAAATATCAATTAGAATTCTGGGAAAACCTAGGATGGAATGCCAACTGTGACAGATTAGTCTAACTATATTATATATGTATGATGTAATCTTATTGAAGGTGGTAGGGAAGAAAGGAATTAACTGAACAAAATGTACTTTGTTTAGATACTATAAAGCTAAAACAAAAACAAAAAAGCACTGTATATAAACACTGTACTTTAATTTGTAAATTTATCAGAGGAGTATGAAAGTAGCAATTTGAAACTACGTTGCAAGTATACCAGGGTTGAGCAAGTAACGTAAATATATGTCAGTGACTACCAGCTTTCTCACTCTCAGAGAAAAACGTTACAAATAAGGAAAAAGAAATGCCACACACACACACATATATACAGGAAATAAATATACTGTGTATGTAATACATGAGCAAATACACATAAATACATTTCCTAGCTCTATTTGCTGAGGGAACCCAGAAGCAATGACAACTAGTAGCAAACCTAATGTCCAGATGTCAATTTTAAAATACCATTCTTCAATAAATGGAAACAGGGTTTCTTGGAAAAATAAATAGGCTGAGGTATGGCAAGTACCAGAAGGTAAAGAAGTGCTAAAAAGAGTAGGAGGTCTGTCACAAGGATACAGAAGCCAGCCTGAAAGAGCTCCTAATAGTCAAAGCCAATATTTGGGCAATAAAATTAATGGAGTATTGGATTATACCCCAAAACTAAATAAACATCCATTATCCATATTGATATATTTTTCCAGCTTTATTGAGATATAATTAACATGTAACATTGTGTAAGATTGTTTCATGACATGATTTGACATATATATTATGAAATGATTACTATAAATAAGGTTAGTTAATACAAGTATCACCTTGGTTATCTTTTTTTAATGTGACAAAAACATAAAAAGGTGGGTAATGGGTACATAGGGGTTCAATATGCTAGCTACTCCATATATTTTTAGGATTTCATATTTTCCATAATAAAATTGTTAAAAAAGCTATAGTTTATTTTTTTAAAGACTTTATTTATTTATTCATGAGAGACACAGAGAGAGAAGCAAAGACACAGGCAGAGGGAGAAGCAGACTCCATGCAGGAAGCCTGACGTGGACCTCGATCCTGGGTGTCCAGGATCACACCGTGGGCTGAAGGTGGTGCTAAACTGCTGAGCCACCCGGGCTGCCCTAAAAACTATAGATTTTTAAAGCTAGAAGAGACTTTAAAAATAATCTTCCATTTTAGGAGAAGTGTATGCCCAGAAAATTTATTAAACTTGAACATTAGCAGAAAAAATATGATTAACATTTGAAAAAAAAATGAAAAAAAAAAAACATTTGAGACCTGATTTGCCATCTAGTGCTCTACTAAATACACAATACAGACTCCCTCATGAATGCTCCATCAATGAACACAGAATATATATCATAAATTTTACTGCTGCCTCTATAGCTAGCTAAAATATTAAAAACCATTCCATTAACAATTTTCATTAAAAATCAACATGACAGCAATGTCATATTTGAAAGGATCACTAGACAGTACTTATGAAGGCTTAGAGAACATAAGTTTATTAAAATTGTGTTGATTTACTATATTATACACCTGAAACTAGTATTACAACTGTTATGTTAACTAAGTGGAATTTAAATAAAAACTAAAAAAATAAAAATAAAAATAAAGGCCTTAACTAAATGAAGGTAAAGGACCTTTGGTTCATTTTTATTTGAGTTTTTCACCTTAAAAACATCAAAAATACTCCAAAGACATCCCTATTGAGTGGCCTCAAAAATAAGAATGGCAATAAGTCAGTTAAGGCACAGCCTTTGTCTGAGAGGGTGAAGGGAGACTCTCTTTAAGGGTCATAACTGTACATCTATCTACTTTCCTAAGGGCCTTTTAATACCACTGGCTATAATACCACCATCTCCCTCTCTCCAGTCAGAATCATTGACCACCTGGGACCCTTGAATAGAAACAGTACTGAATGGAAAAGGGCACTTGAGAAGAGAAGTATAGTTATACTTTAACAGTGTAATAAAATACAAAAAGTTAAGAGGAGGAAATTGCCTATACAGTGTAGTGAGAACTAATGAGGAAATGTGGTATAAGGGAAAAAAGATGGGGTAGTACCTGAACTTGAAACTGGCTGTCAGAGACTAATGAGGTATGTGACCTCTATCTAGTTCCATAAAGATGACAGTTACCTTATTCAACTGAAATAAACTGAGATTGCAAGCTCAACTATCCTGCAGAAATAAATTTTTATATAAATTGTGATTCTGAGGCACTATAAGATAAACTTTAACATATAGTTGTATATGAAAATGAATGAGAATATTGTCCTTATGAAATATTTGTTATGAAAAATTCAAATAGAGGAAAACAAAGTGAAGAGTTATCTATAAGCCTAATTCCTAGAGGTAAAAATGGTTTTACTATTTTTTAACTACCATAAAAAGGAAAGATTTAATTTATTCTACTTTGAAATTATCTGGATAATTTCCATTTACTGTAGTGCAGCATTGAACGTAGTAAGTAAAAAATTTTGCTTCATTCTTTTGGATTTAAGTATTAATGACTGGCAATCTGGACTGTGAAATCAAAGACACAAGGAAACCCCTCGAGATATAAATAATCCCTAACTTCAGGTTAACACTTGCTGTGACTTTATGTCCTATCAACTCAAGATGAGGTGTCCAGAAATGGCAGTTCATTGTTTTTCACTGCACCAAGTCTCAAGTACCATAGTAATTCACAGTTTCTTTGATACAGACTTACAACAGTGATATAGTGTTGGGTTATTCAGAAGGTAAAGGGACCAGTAAAATTACCTATGAATTTTATTTTAATGCTAAAAGATAGCCACTGTTCTTCCTCTGAGGTCATTACTTTCACTGAAATACTATGCTAGATAAAATAAATGAAAAAAACAGAGAGAGAGAGAGAGAGATGGGTAATTACACTGCTGGATCAATGAATAATCTATACTTAGAAAAGATACAATTTTGATGTATATATTTTCCTTCTATATTTTCCGAAAGTACCTAAAGTTAATCATCTCAAAAATATGTATACATACAGAGTAATACAGCCATATATATTCATTTATCATCTTACTCTTGGGAAGATCTGCAATTTCATAAATTAATTTCTTTATCAAGATTTGTTAAATTGGATTGAGGATTTTATTTATTTCATGTAAATACTCCTAAATCACTAGATGTCTGATGTAACATATTAAATGAAGATACGACATTTCAGCTAATGAAGCAAAGCCATTTATCTTGAAATTTTCTTGCTGTGGAAAGAGAAACCTTTAAACGTGGCCTTAAGTTTGCAAAAATCAGCAACTTTAATCTATCCACTTTCTTTTGACCTTTACACTCAACCTCAAAAAAATGTTCAGCAACATAAATTCGATCTCAAAAGGCTGCTGCAGATCTCATTTTCTGCTGTTTTTCCATTAGGTATTTATGGGACTTGCTAGTGTTACAAGGGACTAGTAAAACGCCAAAGTAATCCTGCAGTTCCTGTGTATGAATTCAGCTTTTCCCTTTGAGATGATAACTTTTTTTTTCCCTTGCCAAGGTCTTTTCAGAATTGAGTATAAAACTAAGACTATAGGTGTAATGTTCTTTTTTAGGAGTAGGATGGGTGAGTTCAGACAAGGCAGAGGGAAAGAACATTAACCAGGTTTAGCAGTTAAACTATTGAAACAAAATAATTTTTTCAAGCCATTAAGGTAGCTTGTTACACATTTGTACTAATTGAAATCACAGCATGATTATATAGGACAGAAACCGAATCCAATGAATCCTGAAGTTTGAAGATCTCAGCTGTGTGCATGCCTTCTCTTAACTACACAGGAAACCAGCTGCTTCCATTTATGAACTGCATTGAACACATGTGCTCCAGTATACCCATGACATAACATGTAACATTATACTTTCAAACAAGTTTGCCAAGAAGGGGGAGGGTGTACAAATATGTTAGTGAGACAAAAAACATTATATATGCTTTTAAAAAATGTTAGTAAGGAAAGAAAAGAACTTCAAATTGTATTTCCATTAATGTTCTTCATAATTCATTATAATATAAATAATGAAATCAATGAATTTAAAAATAAGTCAATTCACTCATTACAAATATAGAAGTGTATCATATTCTATGTCCAAATGGAGTCTGAGACAAAGAGAAATTTTATTTTATTTTTTTTTCAAAGAGAAATTTTAAATTAGTCAATGCTATCACTCACTGACCTTCCCATAATTCCCATAATTTATATAAAACTAGAACAAATTCTCCCTATTTCCCTCACCTCAGTTAACAGAGGTTTCATTTTTACTTATTTCTTCCTCACATACCTTACTTCTAGTCCAACAGAAAATTCTTTCATACTTAGCTACAAACCATATTCAGAATCTAATCATTCTCACCACTGCTAGTGGCCTAATCCAATCCACCATCTCTCTCACTTGGATCATTGCAATGGCTTCTAAATTGATTTCCAAACTTTTATATTTTGCCCCATTCAGTTCCTTGTCCACAGAGCAGCAAGAATAACCCTACTAAATAAATACAAGTCAGGTTATTTTTCTCCTCTACATGAAGCCCTCTAAAGTCTTTACAATGGCCTCCAAAGTCTTAATCAGTATGCCCCTAAACTCTTTTCCCTCTGTAACTACATCTTCTACTACTTTTCCCACCGCTCACAAGCTGTATTAGATTCCTTGTTTCCTTTTTGTTTTTGTTTGTTTCAAAGTTTTTTTTCTTAGTATTTTATTTATTTGGTAGAGAGAGCAGGGGGACAGGCAAAGAGAGAGGGAGAAGCAGACTCCACAATGAGCACAGAGCATGATCCCAGGATTCTGGGATCGTGACCCCAGCCAAAGGCAGAGGCTTAACGGAACTGTCAGGTGCCCCACAAATTGTTATCTAAATTCTAGTTAGTTAACACATAGTGTAATACTGGTTTCAGGAAGCCTCCCTGCTTTTTAAATATGTTATGCTCCTGGCATAATGCCTTTATACTTGCTATTTATTCCCTGGGACTCGATTTTTTTTTTCTAACATGTGCATGACTGGCTCCTTTAACGTCTTCAAATTTTTACTTAAATGTTACCTTTTTGGGTAAGACATTCTCCTCATAGTCCTATTTGAAACTGTAACTCCTCTCTCCAAACACCAGCACTCTTAAGCCTGCTTTTCTGTTTTATTTTTCTCCATAGTTCTTATTATCATATAATATGCTATTTGTTTTAAGTCTTTACCCATTAAATGTTAATTTCTGGGGGGTAGCAATTTTTAATGATTTTGTTCACTCCTATATTTTCAGCACATAGGAGAGTACCAGGCACAAAGTAAGCCTTTAATAGAAATCAATTAGGCATACAAAGCATTTAAATTTATTTCTTTTTTTAAAAGATAGATGATTATTTATTTATTTGAGAGCACAAGTGTGCATGTGGGAGAAGGGGCAGAGGGAAGGGAGAGGCAGAGAGAGAATCCTAAGCAGGCGTTATGCCTGATACAACGAATAGATCTCATGACCCCAAGATCATGACCTGAGCTGAAACCAAGAGTCAGACACTTACTGAACTGAGCCACCCAGGTGCCCCTAAAGAGCATATTTCTAAAGATAAGTTATCTTTTAACTTCTGCTTCTATTACCTCTTGAATAAAAATGATTAAAAGTTCATGAAATATTCTTTCAAGGTATGATGGAAACAAATATACAGTGAAACTCTAAAACAGTATCATTCCATGAATTTATAAATTCTTATTTCAATTGACAGAAAGAGCACAGTCTGACCTTGTTTTCACAAAGATGAAAATTTCCAGAAATCAGAACACAAAGCATACAGAAAAAGTTGAGTGTCATATGTATATTCCTGAAGTTTTTCTTGGTAGTCATTACTCATTAGCAGAAATGCTTCATGTGTATAATTTTCAAAGCATACAAGTAACACATTACATGAATCTTTGGATGTCCAAAGAAAACACCAATTCAGATTAATCATAAAAGGAGTAGTCCTTTCTAATTTAGTAAACGTCTCTTTAGGAGGTTTTGCTTGATTTTTCTCTTATAACACATTTAGGATCTATATGTTCTCAAATAATAAGCTAGGATCATTTCCTTGAATTTTATTAGTATTTTATTTATAGTTTGCCTAATTCCTTAAAGATTAAGGTGATTTAGAAGGATGTAAAAAGGTAAGGCCATGACTAAACAGAGGGAAACAGAATAAACCTTTCATGCATGCCATGAGCTACACAAAAAGATTTGCTTTTAGCCTAATAACCATGGGAATAAGGAAAAGTACAGAGATTCAACTGATAATGCACAAAAGATTGGTATCTGGCTAAAGAGTATATGGAGGTTCTGTGCTTAAAAAATGTACAAAGATAAAATAATCACATTAGATAGAAATTTCTCAAGAACTTTATAGTTTAGTTGTCTAGGTTTTCTCCCCCATGTTTATTGATAATATCTGAGTCATCACCATCTTGGAATTCGAGAAGACAGCTTTGAGAAATACCACAAATCCCTGTATCCATAAATTATGGATATGCTAATTTAAACTTCTGTTTTTATCCTATGTGAGAGTCATCTTTCCTTCATGCCTATATCTAAACCTAAAGCTAATCAGTTTTTTATTCCCACAAAGGCTTGTTCTTCTTATTTAAATGTAAATATTCAGAAAGAATCCAAGTTCTTATCATTTCAGAAGGGCAACTGTTATTTGATATGCTGTAGAGAACAAAAAAATATGACACAATGGATGCTAAAACATTAACTTGATTCATTCATTACCTAAGATCATGGCAAATGCAAGTCAAGCTATGAAAACTAAATTTGTGAATGGTAATGAACTACTTTGTTCTTCATTTTGAAGTGGATGGCTCAGGTATGACTAAACTAAGACTCTACCCGAGGGCAAAAACATAAAAATTATGTGGATTTTTTACATTAGATACAAAATATATATTAGTTATTGAATTATTTTCCAAAACTTCAATAGTCAGTTTTAGGAGAAAATGTGGTCTCTATATTTTTTAAAACTTTGCTTCCTATACATTTTTCCCTCTACAGGTTGATCAGAATTTTAGAAAAACTCTTCAAACATACTCTTAAAAAAACGTGTTTTTGTGGGAGTACCATGATAAATGAGTGTCTTAATATGTTGCATGACTTCTTATATTTCCCAATGGTTAAAAACATTTTCATGTTCCTTATAATATAGTTCAATAATTTTAAAAATATATTAATGATAACATAAACCTATCCAAAGCAATGTTGAATGCAAATTGGCTGGGGCTTAGCACTTGGAGTTCTAGTATAAAAACAAAACAAATAAACAAATAAGACACAACAAAGAGATTAGACTGTTCTCAAAACCTGTAAGACATTTGTATAAGATTTAAAACAGACATGCTTTTAAAGTCAAGAACTTTCAAATGCAACAGTTAATCCACATAATAATTCAACAACCAAGATAGGTTCAAAGTTCTAACAGATACCATATGCAACCTGTAATAAAACCTGAGTTAAGATATTTCAAGCAACAGGATAATTTCATTTTCCATTTTAAGTACCCATTTATTTTTAGTTAACAGGCTATGATACAGCATATGAAAATGCTGTAATTACTGTACAATAAACCTCTAGTACAGATAAGATATTTTATTACTGGTAAGGAAGCTAAGTCTTGGGGAGCAATATTTTTGAAACATTTTTCTGTGGTTACTACAGATAATGCATATTGAATTTATGATTAATTGTAAAAAGTCACGAAGTCTAGGAACTGTTAAATCTAGCTAAGAAAGCTGATGAAACAGCAGGAGAGTTATATTTGCTTTGAAAATGTAGGTGTTCCAAATCATCATTCATTATATTGAACACCTACTATTAGTAGAGTTGTATGCCAGGCATAAAAAGAATACGTTTATAAGACTTTCTACCACTGTAGTAGGGGTAATTCGCAAAAAACATAGCACTGAGATCCAGAAGGGTCAGTGATATACCTAAAATATTACACATTTTAAACTGGAAGGAAACAATTAAATGAAGTGCAAATAGAATTACCAAGACTTTATTCTTTTCCAACATATATAATTAAAGTCTTTGTCTTGACAATCATAACGGAGGGTTACATAAGCCCTTCAGACTAGGATGGTGAGAAAAGTTTTAAAATGTAACCAATGTACAGATAAAATCAGATGTTAGCCGAGTAAAGGAAGAAGTATATTTACTGTTTTTTGCTAACAGTTTTTGAGACAAAGGAACAAGTGTCTGGCAGCTGAACCAAGAAAAGTTGGGAACTTAAATGACATTGTTAAAAGGAAATATCATTTTCTATTTCTGGCTTCTCAAGTTTATAGTTGGTTTACTCCAAGGACTTACTCTAAGTATTCCTCAGTTTAATCACAGAAGATGTTCTGTAAATTTAAAGACAGAAAACTGGCAAGCCTCATCAGCAGTATTTCAATATTACAATAGTGTCTTTTATTAGAAACTGAGTACTCCTAATTCATTCATCTGCTAGACAGAACTTCCTGGCTAACAGTCCATTGTGATGACATAATTTCTGACAAAGGCATTCTCAGTAAAATGGAGACTACCAGGACTAATAATTATAGTTTTACTTTAAATATTTTCTTAAGCTGTTTGTAATTAGTGGAATAAAAGGAACACTTCACTAGAATATACACAGCACATCATGTCACCCTGAAGGAGTAACCTCACAGAGCAAAAGACATAAACACACAAAAATCATGCAGATATCATGTTTTTTAGGGACAACTGTGCTTATCCTACACTGTTTGCAGCAGAGTTTGTAAATTGTACATAGTAGGGATAAGACAAACAGGATAATCTGGCACTCTGAGTGAGATGGAAAAAGTTACATTGAATATAAAATCCTAACTGAAATTTTAGGAAAAACTCAGCATCTTTGAATAGGAATCTCTCCATTACTTGTATTATAAAAAAATCAAATGGAATTAATGAGCATCTGAAAAAACTACAATCTTTTTAACATTCATATAACTTTTTTTAGCAACAATAATATACATGTGAAATAAAAAATACAACCCACATATTGGTATATTAATGTCTGAAATTTCACAATTGCAAAGCAGCAGAAGCACAAACACAACAAATGAAATAACCTCCACCCTCCCCACTACTCCCAGCAACCAAAATGACTTCGCAAGCGTGTGTGTGTGTGTGTGTGTGTGTGTGTGTGTGTTAGTATCACACAGCTTATGTCAAAAGGACCTTTTGGTATACAGAGGTATCACAAGGACTTTTTTGTTTTTCCATCAAAAACTACTTTATCTGGGGTAAGCCTGAGAGAATAATGTTCAAAGAGTGCTCAATAGCAGGTGTTCTTTCACAGTATTTTCCCCTTGGGGTAAAGGAACAGTTAGGTAGCCATAGAGAGAAACAAGCTCCCAAACCCAAATCTCTTACTAATTTGAAATTTGAAAACAAAACAGACTGTCTTGTATTTCTTAAAGTGTAATTATGGGGAGAAATACTCTTAGAGGGACGCTAAAAGCAAGAAGTGCTCATGGGGGTGGAGGTGTGGGTAGGAACATATTTAGATATTTTTTTCTTTTTAAATCATTGGGAGACAAGAAAGAACCAATAAAGGTTGGCATGGCAATTAAGCAAGGAGGGGAAAAAATAACTGCCTTATTTTAGCAGTGAAAATGTATGACTCCTGACTACAGAAAGCTGACTTTTTGTATGAGTATTTTCCAAACTATGTTTTGCTAAACCCTAGTGTCCCCTGAGATGTAAAAAGATATTTTATGAAAAAAGGGTTTTGTCCCACAAAAAAGAAATCTGTAAAGAAATTTTTGCCTATCCTTACATTTGCCAGCTATTTTGGAAATGAAACTCTTTTCTTATGAAATATAATTTGGGAAAAAATTACTTTTCACCATATGTTAAGGTAGAGTATACGTGTGCATATTTAAAGAAAAAATCTTTTAATCAAGATTTGTTTAAGTATTTCATGTTTTTTTATTTTTTAAGATTTTATTTATTCATGAGAGACACACTGAGAGAGAGGCAGAGACATAGGCAGCAGGAGAAGCAGGCTCCCTGTGGGGAACCTGATGTGGGACTCGATCCCGTGACCTGAGGATCATGCCCTGAGCCAAAGGCTGATGCTCAACCACTGAGCCACCCAGGTGCCCTAGGGATTCATATTTTTTTTTCCTATTAAACATAACTAATCAAAAGAACTCTATGATTACGGAAGAAAACTAGATGGTCTGTGGTCTGGTCCTAAAGTTTAGGTCCATGAGGAATTCCAAAAGCAGTATGACAAAGAAAGATTATTTATTATTGCTTATTTTGGGGACTGAGACAAATGGGAGCTTGTAGTACAGGTGTAAGATGTAGAATGTCTATACCAAATTGCATCTGCATCACCTTACTAGAAGAATGGAGCAATAATAAGATTTTCAAAGCGAGGGCAGCCTGGGTGGCTCAGTGGTTTAGCACCTGCTTTCGGCTCAGGTCATGATCCTGGGGTCCAGGGATTAAGTCCCACATTGGGCTCCTTGCATGGAGCCTGCTTCTCCCTCTGCCTGTGACTCTGCCTCTCTCTCTGTGTCTCTCATAAATAAATAAATAAAATCTTAAAAAAAATTTTTTCCCCCAAAGCCAAACAAATGAGAATACACAACTTTTCTTTGGAATAGGTCTCAAAGTATCCACAGCTGAATGATAGAAAAGAGCAGTAACTTCAAACAGGATGTGGGTGGGAACATGAGAGATCTGAGGAATAAATCTGAAGTGAGCATTTCTTAATCATCAATTTAAAAAAATCACGGAAATACTACATTAAAATGTTTTCACGCAAAATTAAAAAAAATTACTCCCAATTTTACATTCAAGAAGATGTGGCATCCCCATGATATTTCTCAAGCCGGTTTGAAAGGCAAGGACTTAGGTCAATTAAGAAAACAGCTAATAAATAAACAGTTTGCTTGTTTTGCCAAGAGAATAACACAATGATCTGGGTCAATATTTCAAGCATCAGTCTGTAATTCAATAAAAATTTACTGATCACATGTTATGTGCTAACCAGTGTTTTTAGGGCCACAAATATTCTTTCTGTTCACAAATGGTTCTTGGTTCTCTAGGGGCCACAAATATTCTTTCTGTTCACAAATGGTTCTTGGTTCTCTAGAATATCAAGCATTCTTTACTCTCTATTCCATCTGTCTTGAACACTGGTATTTCAGATATATACATGACTTGTCCCCAATTTCTGTCTTTGTTAGAATTTAAAGGGATCTTCCCAGAACAGTGTTTAGAAGAGACTATTCCTGTTCCCCACCAGTTAAGTTCTACCTGATTTTCTTGGTTTATTCTTCTATAAAGTACTTACTGCCACTGGAATGCCATAAAGTACTTACTACCACCTAAGTACATACTACATAATTGTTATACCCTACTCCTTTCCTTTGCTTCTCTGGAATGAAGCAAAGATTTTTATTTCTGCAGTATAACTGGTATCCTGCATAGAGTATGGACTCACTTAGTATTTGCTGTTGAATCTGTGAATGCCAAATGGATTTAGGAGAGAGAGTGTATTAAATGGAAGTGACCCCATCAGGGAGTGATGACTGAGACAAAATCTGATGAAATTGTAGAGTTAATTAGGTAACGGAAGGTGGGAATATGAGAGTTGTTCTAGCAAAGAAGAATGAAATCTAGAAGTCCAGAGTGGCTGTAGCTAGGAGAACACTGCATGAAGACAGGCAAGATAGGCAGGGCAAAAAATCAAAGGAAGGCCATTTTGTAGTCAAAAAGATAATTAAATTCTCCCTTAAAGATTTACTTAGAGGAAAAGGCAGAGAATAGTTTTGTGTGCAAGAAAGCCAGGTCATTGCAATATACAACAATAAAAAAAAATCATTTCAGAAATATTCATGTAATTCGGGTGAAGCAGTATTTTTCAAAAAGAAAGTTAAACATTTCCTACGTTACACAAGTGACAGTCACTTATTTTATCACTTGAATTAACAAATCACTTTTCTTTTTATATAAATGAGAACTTTAGCTCTCTAAGGTGTTCCTGAACAGCCAAGGAATAGGCCGATGCTATTTACTCAGTATAACTCAACCATAAATGCGAACGTTAACCACCTTTTCTGAACTGTGAGGTTGCTTTATACATAGTTCTGTTCCAGAGAGCTATAAATAACTGTCTTTATTATACCAAGTAAGCAGAAGTCAAATGTTATTTCTCTTATATATAGGTTGTCTTTTCATTGGGATCCAATTTCTCTCGCTGGAATTCCTTTGACTTAACTTTGGAATAAATATGTAATATATAAAACTTAACATCGAGTCTGGCGAATAACAAAATACCTTCATAACAAATAGCTGATGAACATTCTTGTGGGCTAGGCACTGTTCTGACAACTTAAACATGTTACCTCATTTTATCATTATGAAGTAGGTATTATCATCGTCCCCTTATTGCAGATGAAAAAAGTGACAAAGTTAACTTCCCAATCACACAACTAGTAAGTACTAAAATTTGATTCTATGTCCTAATAGTTTAACTCCAAGGTATCCTCTCTTAACCAATACAATATTCTTATCTTAAAACAGCAGAAAGTTAAGTTCCTCATAAATATTCATTATTTTTACACATATTTTTTAATTTTTTATAAAATTATTTTTTATTGGTGTTCAATTTGCCAACATATAGAATAACACCCAGTGCTCATCCCATCAAGTGCACCCCTCAGTGCCCGTCACCCAGTCACCCCCACCCCCTGGCCACCTCCCTTTCTACCACCCCTAGTTCGTTTCCCAGAGTTAGGAGTCTCTCATGTTCTGTCTCCCTTTCTGATATTTCCCACTCATTTTTTCCCCTTCCCCCTTTATTTCCTTTCACTATTTTTTATATTCCCCAAATGAAAGAGACCATATAATGTTTGTCCTTCTCCGATTGACTTATTTCACTCAGCATAATACCCTCCAGTTCCATCCACGTTGAAGCAAATGGTTTACACATATTTTAAAGGAAAAAATATAAAATATCAAGAATGTTTCTATATATTATTTACATTTCATACACTCACTGCAGTAACTTTATTTTTTTAAGTTTTTTTTCATTGCAGTAACTTTAAATCCTTACCTCAAATGTACTCTACTGATGGTTTCTCCAAAATAATCAAGTACACTAATGAAACAAATTGAATCAAGTACTGTAAATGAAACTATACCATTAGCAAACACCAGGAAAACAATTCTAATAAACAATTCTTTTAAATGAGGAAAGAATAAAGAAATGGCACCAATGATTTCCAGTATGTATAAAGTAAGCCAAACAATTTTTATCTTTTATCAAAGCTATAACAGTCCCAAAAACTTTGGTGGTCTTCATTTAACACTTTTACTTACTTCTGATGTGCTAAAGAAAGGTCCATTCACTGCAAAAGTTAAGAAACCAAACACATAGGTATCTGCTACCTATGAGAAAATTTTAAGCATTAATAAAACTCCAATTGACAAAGTGTTTTGCCTCGCTAAAAGAAAAATTATATATATATAAAATTATATATATAAAGTTATATATATATATGCACACTTTTAAAGTTGTTTTGGCAATTACTAAATAATTTTTAGATTCAATTCTTGTCATTGTTTTCCAAATTCATTATGGCTTCTATCATGAATATCCATAAGTTTAAAACAGGTCTTATAAACAAAGCCAAAAATTTCATTAGTCCTCTAAAAATTGTGTTAATTAAAATATTAAGTTATTAAATTACAAGTTTATGAGTTGCTACTTTTTATGAAATCAATCAATGAAATGGTTGTTTCAATCCTTTTTTTTCTAGAATTTTATAGGTTGGGAGGGGAGAGAAATGAGAAGAAAAGGAAATAATCATAAAATGATGAAGTAATTTTTAAAAGCAAAATCACTGAATGACCACTAATAACTTCAAGTGAAATGCCATATAAAAGCTTTTAATTGCCTTAAATTTGTGAAAAACTACCCAGGAGATCAACAAATTCACATCAATGAACTGCATTATACTAATAAGAGACCCCTGGCCTCTAGCCAGAGAGAACAAACAAAACGAACCATTCTCACATGGCTGCAAATTATCCAAAAGGAAGAGAAAGAGACAGTCAGAGTAACATGTTTGCACAGTGGGAAAAAGATCAAATATTGATCAGTCCAAGCTGAGGTAATTAGAGCCATAGTCAAGAAGATGGGATGAATGTTCTTAGTCCTAAGAACTGCATCCTAAATGTTGAGCAAATTAGCTGTTCACTGGTTGGACTTTTCTTTAAAAAAGTAAAAAATAAAACAAACAAACAAACAAACAAATAAAACAACTGCATGGTACCAGGTGTTCATACTTTTAAAATTTAATAACTTCTTGACCCTTTAAGAAATCATCTCATTTGTATGATTTTCAGGAAGATTTATAAGTTTTGCTTGAATTTTATCTCTATTACCATAAGACTACTCTCTTGCCCATATGTTAAACCATAGTTTGTCAAATAAGTATAAAGTTAAATAACTGCAAAATAAAGAATTTAGAATTACATCTGATTAAATATCTGTGTATAAACATCTATAAAGTATGAAGCTTACGTAAGTTTTTCTAATTTCATTATAGTAAAACCTAGGCATTTCTTTTTCTATGGGGATATTACCACTATCATTGTTGAAAACTTCAGTGATTATCATAACCTAAAAAAAAATGGGAAAAATTCTTAATAGTCTATGGCAAAAAGAAAAACAGAAATTTGTCTATTACTTGTTCCAAATGAATTTTTTAATTTAAGAGCTATTCTAATTATAACTGCTAAGTGCATAAGGCAGTCAAAATAAAATATCTATATTAAAAATTAGTGGAGAGATGCCTGGGTGGCTCAAACTGACTTTTGATTTTGGCTCATGATTTCAGAGTCATGAGATCAAGCCTCCTACTGGGCTCTGCTTTAAGCATGGAGTTGTTTCAGACTGTCTCTCCCTCTCCTTCTGCCCCTCCCCTGGCTCAAGCTCACTCGTGCTATCTCTCTCCCTCAAAATAAATAAAATCTTTAAAAAAAAATTTGTGGTTATGACATAAACTAGGATGAAAATGTTCAACCAGAATCAACTTACCATGAAAGACTGTTCTCAAAAATACAAGACAGAATAAAAGTCTTATTACTGTTCTGAAGTAATATGAAGCTCTCATTTGTAAATTTCCTGATATATCTCAAAAGGATTGTGTTTCTGTATCTATTTATAAATTCATGGATAATATAATGTTAAAATAAACAGAAAACTTAAAAATCTAACCTTATTTCTTCCTACCACTTTCATATGTGATCAATTAGACTAATTTTAAAAATTCTGTAACAAACAGCAAATCATTAACAGTTCTAAAGAAGGCAGTACCACAAAGCTTTTTTTTTTTTTAAACCATAAATTCAGTACTTCAGGAGAAGTCAATAAATAGAATGAATGCCTATTTCCACATTCTAGCTAATGACATATAATCCAAATACAGATAAAATTATAGGTGAATCTGAAAATTTAAAATTCATTCATCTAAAATGTCTTTCATATTTTCTTGTCAACCAAGTCTATTTTCTTAGTTGCAAAGTCACTAAAATACAATTTGTTCAAAATAAGGTATACTGTTCTTTTAATCATGCATGACTATATGTAACTTAATTTTTCTGTAACACATTATGTCTACACTATTGACAATTAATTATAGCTGGCCCATCATGAATAAGCAAACAGGCAACTGAAATATTTAATCAATATACTGGTTCTGATTAAGTTCTTTCATGCTTCTTTTCCCAAGATACAGGAAAAAATAAATAAGTATTGATACAATCCAGGGACGCCTGGGTGGCTCAGGGGTTGAGCGTCTGACTTCGGCTCAGGGTGTGATCCCAGAATTCCGGGATCAAGTCCCACATCTGGCTCCCTGCATAGAGCCTGCTTCTCCCTCTACCTGTGTCTCTGCCTCTCTCTCTCTCTCTCTCTCTCTCCATGCCTCTCATGAATAAATAAATTCTTAAAAAGTATTAATATAGTCATTATTTTATATTAAGAGTTATGTTAATATTCTTTCAAAGAATTGTGTATTCGTTTTCTCCCTTTCACACTTCCTAGCACTTTATTCTTTCATTTTAGGATAGTTTTGTTCTGTCATTTACTTCTTTATAAAAGACAATGAATTATGTCCATTTGTGCCAAATTCTTCATGCCAGTGAAGCTTTCACAGATGGAATAAAATACTCAAATAGTCACTTTAGTAGCTTTGCTATATATTAGCCCTTCTACTTCCATCTTTTATTCTGAAATACTGGAAAAAGTGGATCACGATATGTAATGAAAATGAACTGCTAATCTAGATGTCACCTCAGAAAAATAGGTTTCATTTCTAAATTTTTCGTCACATTTCAAGAAATGGGTATACTCATCTTTCATCATTAGCATTTTTCACCATATCTATAATCATGTAATAAAAGCTACCAGTACTCCCCAACAAAGAGTGCAGTTAGCCAAGTGTTCCACGGGAACACTGCTTTTATCATCTCTTTGGGAAAAGGTGAAAAAGTAAATACACTGCTCTGCATTTTGTTACCTAGTTTGTAGATAACTTTACTGGCAAAAATAAACAATAAAGCAGTGTTTATCTTTCTAGTAATAAATTCACTAATAAGCCATCAGAGTAAGATATCCTTTGCTCCCTCCCATTCCCTACAAGGAAATGTCTGCATCTTATTGGTTGGAATTATAAAATTAGGATCAATTGAAAAAAAATCATAAAATAAGTAGAACTATTATTTTATCTTTTACATAAAATCCCAGGAAAAAAAATTTAACTATGAAAGAAAAAAAAAAGCAGTAGAGCCATAATTCTTACAGATTTTAAAGCACAAAAAAGAGAAAGGATGTCCAGTTGTTCCTTTGACATTTTTCTAATACATAGTTGGAAGTAGAAACACAGTGGGAAATAAAGCAATTTTTGTGTATTAACAGACCACTGACCTACAAATGAGATAGGAAGGTAAAAAAGATAGCACAGTTAATTAATCTTTAAACCATTTATCTCATAAACCTTTAATCCCCAAACAAATATTTGTACTCAGTAGGATAAAACTATAGCAGCTTTCCTTTATATTCAATCGCTTTGCCTTGTTCCACAGAAAAGCTATAAAGATGTCTTGTTCACTGAAAGTTACCAAACCAGAGAGATTTTATGCTTTAAGACAAAATAAGTGAACATAAACTTCAAATACAGAAAAGTAAGAACACTGAAAAAAATCAGCTTACTGATCAATTACATAATATATTTAAAATATTTTTGTTTTTTTAGTCTCAAAGGAGATATATTGCAAAACTAGTTTGGATTTCTTCTGTATCCCATTTTCAGTGAACTCAACAAGGAATATTTATTAAATATCTTTAAAACGCAAAGCAATAAAGCACTAAGAAGAAATCCAAAATTGCATAGTAATTCTTGCCCTCAGAAGGTTCACATTCTTGTGAGATGTGTTAGAAAATGGCTTTCTCTAATTTAGGAGTTGGACTAAGTGGGTTTTTTTTTTTTTTTTAAGATTATATCCATTTATTCATGAGAGACACACAGAGAGAGGCAGAGTCATACAGAGGGAGAAAGTCTCCCTGTGGGGAGCCTGATGTGGGACTCGATCCTAGGACCCTGGGATCATGACCTGAGCCAAAGGCAGATGTTCAACCACTGAGCCACCCAGTTACCCCTGGACTGTATGGATTCTTAACTAAGTTAAATATGGTGCTTTGATTCCAGGTACAATCATCACTGAATGCATATAGATGAATCACACTATTAACACAGACAGGTTTGAAGTTATCCTTTTATTCATTATTTAATCCACTTAAACAACAATCTTTGAACACCTTTTTTTTTTTTTTCCCTAGGTATTGTGTCAGGTCAGGATGATACAAGGATAAATAACATACAATACTAGCTTTTAGAAAGCTCACAGCCTAGTGTATTCTTGATATTATTATCTCTTTATCCTTTTAGTCACCAAACATGTTCCTGCCCCAATCTATGCTTAATCACACACTGGAACAGATCATCCTTTTCTGTCAATGCAACAATATTTATGATTCAAGTTTTACTTCTTCTATCAATCCTTACAATGATTTCAGGCAGTGTTTGAATGAACTAAGATTTAAGATTTGGGAAAAAAACTTAGATACCCTCTGTTTCCTTTTAAAATCTCAGCAAAATACTAGGTATATAATGGATTCTTAAAAAATTAAGAGTTAAATAAACCCCGACATGTTGCAACATGCATAATACATAAAAACAAAGACCAAATACACTGGCCCTGCTATTTCTTTCACAGAAATTTATCCTCTGTGATGTTTTTGATGTAACAACTTGGCTAGGCTACAAACTCCAGTTATTCAATTAAATACTAATTTAGGTGTTACTCTGAAGGTATTTTTCAAATGTAGTTAAAAAGCCCTAATCAGTTGACATCTAGTAAAGGAGTATCCTTGATAATCTGGAAAGGCAGACTGAATCAGCTGGAAGGCCTTAAAATCATAGTCCAAGTTTTCCTGAGAGAATAGATTCTACCTATATAAGATAGTTTTGGCTTCTGCCTATGGAGTTAAGAGCCTGCTGGTGATTTCCAAAAAGATCTTTGTACTGGTATCACAATGAAAGAGGACATGGTTTTATGTAGAAGTTCCTGGGGCAAGACAAGAGGTCAAGCAAGTCCATAGGGAGGAGGAGTGGACATAAAAGGAATATTTATCATATGCCAGAAACTATATATATGTGTGTGTGTGTGCGCACGCGCGTGTGTGTCTCATTTAATCCTCATAATTAAATAAAGTAAACATTATTATTCCCATTTCCAGATGGAAAAGCTGAGGCTTGGAGTTGTCCAAGGTCACACAGCTAATAGGTAGCAGAATCAGCATTTGAATACAAGCCTATTTTTAAAGCTCTAATTTTTCATCTGCATCATAGATTCTTAGAAAGAAATGGTTCCCTAACAATATAATGAATCATTCCTTGAGCACTTATAATGTTAGACCATTTTATTAAGTATTTAAATGTATTTTTAAATTACTTTTGGAGGGGCAGCGGGAGAATCTCAAGCCAACTCCCTGCTGAGTGCAGAGTCCCATGAGAAGCTTGATCTCATGACCTTGAGATCATGGCCTAAGCTGAAACCACGTCAGATACTCAATCAACTAAGCCACCCAGGCACCTCTGGATTTTTTAGTCTTTTGTGGTAAGTACCGTCATAACCTCCATTTAACAGATGAGGGAACTAAGGTGGGAAATTAACAGAGTAGTAGGATATTAATCAAAACTTAGGAGTCATCTCAATTCAGTGAAACCTTGGAATAGTCCATAGACAATTTACATTCTGGGGGAATAGGAGAATGGAGGGATATTTAAGTAAATACAACAAATATTATAGCTGCTAATTTAACAATCAGTGTGAACATAATAAAATATGTTTGACAGAAACTATTACTGGAGGCAAATTGAATTTAAATAAAAAAAAGAAATTATTGCTGGAAAGGTAGATTTGAAATGCTTTCAGTAAAGCATTACAAAAATAAAAACCTAAACCCAAAGCTTCCTTAATAAAAATCAGTGACTGAGGGGGCACCTGGGTGGCTCAGTAGGCTTAAGGGACTGACTTGATTTCAGTTCAGGTTGTGATCTCAGGGTCATGGGATCGCAACTGCTCTGCGCTCAGCAGGGACTCTGCTTGAGATGGTTTCCTTCTCCCTTCAATGAGACCCTCATAGATAGATAGATAGATAGATAGATAGATAGATAGATAGATAGATAACAGTGAGGAACATGGGTTGCTTTAAGACTAATCACATATACTTACAGAATCAATGTAGAAGTTTGCTTAAAATCTTCGTAATACATAAACTAGACTAGCAAATATAGTTGATGAAATAAATTTACAATTGTCTCAGCATACTTCAAAGCTCCAAAAGTAACAAGAAACTGAAGACTATTTGAAGATTGTTGTTTTTCTTATTTCATTCACTTTATGCACCTGGAAACTACTAGCATAAAGGGCTAAATGCAAATGTATATTATCCATCCTTTCATGACTATTCTTCCAAATTATAGTTTTATATCATACTCTTTCTTAAAAGGATTTTATGGTTCCCAACTGCTTACAGTATAGAGTTTATACTTCTAAGCATGGAATATAAGGTCCTTCTGACTTTTTAACTTTTCTACCATCATCTAGTACCATTTTTCCACATGCAACCAAGCCTTAGTATTTCACAATCTGTTAATAAGTTCTCTTTGAAAATAGCTTGAGTGGCAAATAGATTTTTAAAAGCTGCATATCATATCTCTCTCTGGGAAATTAAAAATGAACATCAGCCTATTAAGGGGAGGGGGCAGGTTGGAAGGATTTCTGAGAAAATAAGTAAATTACACCTGGGTTACACAATTAGTGGCAGACCACTCCCCACCCCTCCCCAACAAAGTTCAAGTAATTAGAATAAGGAGCTAAATTATCAGTTTTAAATCAGCACAAAAGAAAAAGTTAAAGCCTTTTAAACCACCCACTTTAGCTCTCCCCTTGCAGAATCTATTCCCAAATTATTTACTGGGTTTTGGCTAACCTACTATTTAAGTGTAATAAAAAATACGTTTAAGCTGCATACTTCGATTGATTCAAAATCACTACGAAGGTAACATATCAAAATACTATATATGTTCATTTATGTATTCATACTTAAACAGCTTTTTAGAAAGGTAGACATTTAAAAAATAATAGAAGTTCATTGAGTGAATTGCAATCCCTTTGAGAGATGAGAGCAGTTATAACTCTTTCACTTATACTTGACATTTTCCATTACCCTTTCTTAGAATTCTCAGTAAACAATTACTTGCACTCACTTTATGATTTAGGTAAGGCTCAACAGCCACTTCCTCTAAATAAGGAAACCAAGGTTAAGAGAGGTTAAATGCCTCAGAGCAGATCAGAGGTGGAACTAGCTATATAACTGTGGGGTTCTCAGGAAATAATTTACTCTTTCCTTCAAGCAGGTGTAAACATACTAAGACATGTGATATTACTGACATTCCAAGAAGCTTCTTTTATATCACAACCACTTTCTTTCACTCAAAGGCACTTAAAAAATACTGTGTAATAATAGAAAAATATATAAAAGAACAAATATGAAAGCAAGCTATAAACAAATATAGGTTTTATTATTATGATCATCAGGGCTTTATTCTTTATTAAATAAAAATTATATAATAATTGCTTAGTTATGTGGAAAATTCTTCATTTAAAGAATAAATAAGAAACATAAGGTGTTAGTAATGAAATTTTATTTACATTAATGACATTCACACTTGTTATTCACATGTTCATCACTAAGTACTCAAGAGCTGTCAAGCCAGGGACAGCTGATTTTAACAGATCTTTCCGCAGAGGCTGTGTATAACCATCTGTAAATTTCATGTTGGACTAGGGAAAGAAAAAAATTTTTTGAAAAATCTACTGTGAAAGTGTATAAAAACTAATTGTGTATGTAATGAATTAATTCTTTATGAAAATATTAAACAATCTATTTACAACCCATTATTTACATTTATTTTTCTAAATTAGCGATTATGACACTAAAATATAAATCCTACCAGAGTGTTTATTCTCACTGTCTTTTTCTTTTCTAAACTATATCTTTAAGCTTCTGAGTGTATGTGCACTATAATCAGCTGTTGTGAAAATTATTATACTGTCACAGTAAATAGATTTTGTGATTCCTGGCAAGAAATAAAGCAATCAGACAAATAAAGCATTAGAGAAAAAAAATTGTTATTTTTTTATGAAAAATATTGGATCAAGATATTAATGACCAACACTCCTAAAATCATTACTGGATGCTAAACTCGTTCAGGCTGAATTAAGAAGGCATGGTTCTTTAAAAAACAAAATCTTCTTTATTCCACATTATAAGTTATATGTTTATACTGCAGTTGTAGATGTTGCCAGAGGAGAAGCTGCCTTGGAGGATACTACTACATCTCTCATTGCTTTCCACATCTAGTTACTTAGGTTAGTAACAACCTCTTTATTTTTAACAGGGAAGACTAGAAAGCAACTGAAAGATGTTTACTCTTTAAAGGTTCCTATCTATTATATGATCATGATTAAAGAGAAGATAAGTGAGTCTACTACTAACTCCCAAATATGTGTTCATCACAAAACGGACAAACATGCCTCATCAACAGTACAAAACCTCAAGACAGGATTTACCATCAAGAGACTTCTCTTCTTCCTCCGCTTTCACTACAGGTCCCCTGCTTCCTAACTAATTAATGCTTCAATTTAGCTACATTTAAGTGTTAAGCGTTTACAGAGAATTGTGGGAAATTAACCCACATTTGTACATGGGGTCAATTTCTGTGGGGAAATGAATTTTGAGCTCAAATAACTAAATTACAATAAACTTTGGGCATGTTGCTCATTTATTCACACTGGATGGTCTATGAAGTGCCCAAGAGATAATGATGTTAATTGGTAGGTCAGTTGTATATACCTGAAATGGAGAGGCAAGAAATAGGTGATGTATGGATTTCTGATATCAATTCTTCCTCATTGGATTACCAACATTTGAGTTTCATTCTAAATACTCTAATATATTTAACCAATAAGGACTTTCAGTGAAATAATTAAGTTAACAATATCAGTGATGTTTGATACAAATAATAACAAAACAGCAGTAATACTTTTACCTTATAAATTTCTTCAGGGTGTCGCTCTCTAAATTTATGCCTGTAATACTACAAATAAATATACTTCTAAATATTAATTTCCTGGATGCTTTGTTCTTAGTATACCAAAAAGTCTAAGTAGTCTAAAAGTTCTCTAGCACCATCTTTTTTTTTTTTT
The DNA here is from genome assembly GCF_905146905.1 of Nyctereutes procyonoides. Classification (NCBI taxonomy): domain Eukaryota; kingdom Metazoa; phylum Chordata; class Mammalia; order Carnivora; family Canidae; genus Nyctereutes; species Nyctereutes procyonoides. The sequence goes on from NW_026575046.1 coordinate 63,324,100, forward strand.
AAAGATTTTATTTATTTACTCATGACAGACACACACACACACAGAGAGAGAGAGAGAGAGAGAGAGGGAGGGAGAGACACAGGCAGAGGGAGAAGCAGGCTCCATGCAGGGAGCCCAATGTGGGACTTGATCCTGGGTCTCCAGGATCACAACCCGGGCTGAAGGCGGCGCCAAACTGCTGGGCCACTGGGGCTGCCCACCATCTTTTTCTTAAACAACTTTATTGAGGTCTAATTCACATATCACACAATGCATGAATTTTAAGTGCACAATTCAGTGGTTTTTAGAATATTCAGAGAGATATGCAATAATCATATCACAGTTCTACTTTTTGGATATTATGAATAATGCTGTTATGAACATTCACGTACACATTTTTGTATAGATACAGGCTTTTATTACTCTCGGGTATACACCTAAAAATGAAATTGCTGGGTCACATGGTAACTCTTTTCAGCCTTTTGGGGAACTGCAAATATTCCCACCAGCAGTACATGAGGGTTCTACTTTCTCTACATCCTTGTGAGCACTTGTTATTATCTGTCTTTTGTTTATAGCTATCTGTGAGTGTGACGTTGAATTACATTCCAGTTTTGATTTCCTTTTCTCTGACGGCTAAAGATATGTGCATATTTTCATGTGTATATTGACAAGTCTGTTAGTTTGTAAGGCTACAGAATTAGTACAAAGTGATGAAATTACAGTTGTCTGCTTTGACAGCTTAGCTGAGGAAACTCTCACATATACCGAGTAACTCTAATTTATATTGTAATAGATCTTAACCTTCCAAAAAAAATTGGTAGTTCAATAAAGACAGAACCCATGTTTTCTTCATGTTTGTATCTGCTACATTACTTAATAGGATACACAGAGTAGGCAGTCTCGATGATGTTTAACTGATACCTTTAATGTCTGATCTCATTACTTTAACAAATCCCTAAGACAGAATGGACTGGTAGTATTCAAAATCCCCTTTATTTATTTATTCTTAAAATATATATATATATATATTTATTTATTTATTTATTTATTTATTTATTTATTCATTCATTCATTCATTCATTCATTCGTTTGACAGAATGAGAGAGAGAAAGAAAGAGAGAGAGAGAGAGCACAACTGGGGGGGGGTGCAGGAGAAGGAGAAGCAGGCTCCTTGCTGAGCAGGGAGCCCAATATGGGACTCGTTCCAGGATCACAAACCAAGCTGAAGGCAGATGCTTAACTAACTGAGCTACCCAGGTGCCCCATTCAATACCCTTTAGAAAAATAATGATCATAAATAATTATGCTTTCAATCAGTGAGACTATTACAAAACTCCAAATTTCCTAATCCCAAGTTTAGAACTCAGTATGCCTTTGATTAGGCAAGACTCTTCACGTTTAGATAATCTAAGTTTTAAAGTATTAATATCTACAGTAAAGCAATATCTTTTTATTTTTTAAAGCAGGTTCCAAACCCAGCGTAGAGCTCAATGTGGGGCTTGAACTCATGACCTGAGATTAAGACCTGAGTTGAGACCAAGAGTCAGATACTTAACTGAATGAGCCACCCAGGCACCCCTAAAGTAATGTCCTTATTTTGGTTTAAGAACATGATAAGTAGTTCACATATATTAAACAAAATAAAAAATACCACCTCATTAAAATATAATAAAACTTGGGCAGCCCCAGTGGCTCAGCGGTTTAGCACTGCCTACAGCCCAGGGCGTGATCCTGGAGACCTGGGATCAGGTCCCATGTCGGGCTCCCTGCATGGAGCCTGCTTCTCCCTCAGCCTATGTCTCCGCCTCTCTCTTTCTCTCTCTCTGTGTATTCTCATGAATGAATAAATAAAATCTTTAAAAAAATAATAATAAAACTTAATTTTCTTATTGTGAAATGACTGAACAATGGGTCTTTTGTTCCTCACAAGTATAAGAGGCAAAATTGGGGAATCTTGGTTTACTTTGATGAACTTATAATGAGGGCTTGAATTTCAGTTCCAAATATACAACCTATAAATTGGATAATCTTGACCAAATTATTTAACCTCTCTGAGCTTTGGTTTCTTTTTCAAGTGGAAAACAGAATTTAACTCAGTTACTGAAGGGACTAAATAAGTAATGTACTGACATGTAGCAAGCATGTATTGAAATACTTATTATTCAAGAAACATTGCATATATATCCAAAGTGGAATCCATTTCCAAATAAAAGAATTCCTTAACCTATAACAAGTCACTAAGATTCATCTAAATATCTTAGGTTGGTGGGGAACTAGGTGAGAGATGGGCAAGAGATGAACCTGTACCATTTGAATTACATATTATTTCCATATATTATGTATTCAAGTTAGTCAACAAAACAACCAAAAAGCTTTAATTATTTATTAAAAGAAATATGTTATGAAAAACTATTTCTATATTATATGACCTAATAACATGAATCACTAATACCAAACACATAGGCTTATAGGAAATTACACATTTTTTTGTTTTTTGTTTATTTTTTTAAGATTTTATATATTTATTTGAGAGACAGAGAGGCAGATGGACAGGGAGAGGCAGAGTCCCTGCTAAGCAGGGATCTCAATGCTGGGCTCTATCCCAGGACTCTGGGATCATGACCTGAGCCAAAGACAGACACTTAACTGACTGAGCTATCCAGGTGCCCTAGAAATTACACATTTAGATATACTGAAATTCAGCCATGTTGGTTTTTAAAGCAAATATGTGATTATTTCAAATTGGGACATTAATTTGAACATTAAATGAACATAAAATGGTTTAACACTAGAGATTTAATTTTTGTGATGCCCTTAGTATGTTTGTTTGATTTATTGTATATTACATACTTTATTAACATGAAAACCATATTTACTGATTTAAGTAAACACTTTTAATATAAAGGCAAACTTTCTTTTGGAAGCTAAGACAGATTATAATCCATTAATATATCTTTCAACAAAAAGGATGAAATCTTCCACTGGTTAGGCTGATAAACTCTTTCATGTCAAAACTAAGCCTCTTTATCATGATAACCCAGAATAATGGTCGGCTGCTCTAGGCACTTTATCTACTTTACAGATGAAAAATCAGCTCTACTTTCATGGAATTAGATTAATGCCATAACAGGAAATACTTCTGGGGCTGAACTTGCTTCATGCCTTCAAAGCTGCCTGTAAATTTAAAGTACTTCCTGAATTCAAAAGATAAGACAGGAGAAGGAAAAAGAAAAACAGTACAGTGACCCTTTTACTGAAGGAAAATATTGCTTCCTGAAAAAGCTGTTGAAAGCTACTTGCTAAGGGCATTATGCTCTAGAAAGCCTAGGGCAAGTCTGTTTTAGTTGAACATAGGGATTCTGGTTATATATCAGACAGTTGTTATAAATCTGCTCTTTCTATAATCCTTTTTGATAAACTTTCTTCAAGTCATCGTGGTGAAAGCTGAAGTAATAACTTTCTCAGCTTTTAGCACATACAAAATTGCTCACTATTTTACATATAACATTTTACAAAGGATTATAGTTTAACACATTTGGAAAACTGCTGACCCCAAGCTCTAGAATTAAATTTTGGTTCAGAACATGTACCAAAGGTAGCAAATCCAGTTAACATTTATTGGCAGTCTAACCTAACATTAAAAAAAAAAAAAAGGAAGCATTATGTGGAACATATCAAATAGTTTTTAAAATAGCGATCATGGTATGAAGAAGAAAATTTTATACAGAAGACATATACTTAGGGAGAAAATAATACTGGCTATATGTATATACTTGAATATGCCCACATGAAAGTTAAGAAAAATATAATTATTATGATCTAAAACAGAAGGGAGAAAGGAGGTAATTGGAACACAATGAAAACAAAGAAAAACAGAAATACAACAACTATGTATTTATACACACACACACACACACACACACATACACACACACACACACAGATATTTATGGCTGCTTACAATGTGCTCAGCATTGTAGAGAATGGGTGGCTCAGTCAGTCAAGGATCTTTGGTTCAGGTCATGATCCCAGAGTCCTGGGATGGAGCCCCGCATCAGGCTTCCTGCTCAGTGGAGAGCCTGCATCTCCCTCTCCCTCTGCCCTATCCCCCTCCCCCACCAGCTCATGCTTTTTCTCAATAAATAAAATCTTAAAAAAAAAAGAAAAAAGCATGTACAAATGCACACTGAATGTATATTAAATACTGAACACTATATACTTGGTGCTACAGGTTACGCGGTTATTAACACAGGCAAGGACTTACTTTACACCCTCTCATCTAGCTAGCATTCAAGGAAGGACTAGACAAAAAATAATGCCAAATGAGATAACTCAATAAAGGCAACTAGCATGGTTATATGATAGGCAGTGGGTGGGTTGAAAGTGAACAATGGCAACAGTTCATAGAAAGCAGGATAAGCAATTTTAGATAGCTGACCGGAAAAAGTCTTGCTGAGAGGATGATACCTGAGTTAAAAAGCTGAAGGGTTTCAACAAGTCAGCCCTTAGAACACTTGGGTGATAAGACTGAAGAACCTGAGAAGGAAAAGATACTGATGTTTAAGGAACTGTCAATGAGGGAAGGAGTAGAATAAGATGATATGACTTATAAGAAAAAAGACAGAAGATATTTAGGGTCTTATATATCATTGCATGAAGTGTAGACTTTGTTCTGTGAGCAACTAGCAGCTATGCAAGGGATTTTAAAACCAAAGTGCCTTATGCCAATGTGCATTTTTAAAAGATCACTCCTATTCTTCTGTGGAGAATAGCTTAGAAGAGTTAGAAAGTAAAATTGAGGAGACTAGTTAATGCAGTAGGCCAGGAATAAAATAATAATATCTGATAACAGAGTAATAATTACTGATAAAAGAAGAATAAATAAATTCCAGATATACTTTAAAGATTGAGACTTCCTGAAAAAGGATAATCCTGAGCCTTACAATGATACCATGCAACAGATGGTTGATCAAGAGCAAACATCAAAATAATATGATACTAAACAATGAATGGGTCAACCAAGAAATCAGAGGAAATAAAAAATTACATGGAAACAAATGAAAATACAATAGTCCAAAATATTTGAGATGCAACAAAAGTAATTCTAAGAGGTAGGTTTATAGTAATATAAGCCTACCTCAAGAACGAAGAAAAACCTCAAATAAACAATCTAACCTTACACCTAAAGCAACTTAAAAACAAACAAACAAACAAAACCCCAAACCATCAAAGGAAGGAAATAATAAGATTAGAGCAGAAATAAATGATATAGAAACTAAAAAAACAACAGAACAGATCAATGAAGCCAGGAGCTGGTACTTTGAAAAGATCAACAAAAGTGATAAACCTATATAGCCAGACTCATTAAAGACAAGCAAAAAAGACCCAAACAAAATGAAAAATGAAAGAGGAGAAATAACAATCAACATCAGAGAAATACTAATAATTGTTGTTGCTTTCTTAAAAAGATTTTATTTATTCATGAGAGACACAGAGAGAGAGGCAGAGACTTAGGCAGAGGGAGAAGCAGATTCCCTGCAGGGAGCCCAATGAGGAACTTGATCCCAGGACACCAGGATCATGACCTGAGCTGAAGGCAGACGCTCAACCACTGAGCCACCCAGGCATCCCAGAAAAATACAAATAATTGCAAGAAGATATTATGAAAAATTTTATGGCAACAAATTGGAAAACCTAGGAGAACTGGATAAATTCTCAGAAACATATATAACTTAGCAAACCTGGAGCAGGAAGAAAGAACAAATTTGAACAGACTGATTACCAGCAATGAAACTGAATCAGTAATCAAAAAACTCCCAAAAAAGTCCAGGACAAGATGGTTTCATGGGTGAATGCTACCAAACACTTAGAGGAGACTTAGTATCTACCAGCATCAAACTATTCAAAAAAAAAATGAGGAAGAAAACTTCCAAATTCATTGTATGAGGTCAACATTATCCTGGCTCCAGATAAAGATTCCACTAAAATAGAATGACAGCCTGATATCACTGATGAACTTAGATGCCCAAGTTCTCAATAATACTAAGAAACTGAGACCTTAAGTACATTAAAAAAAAATCATCTGCCATGATCATATGGGATTTATTCCCAGGATATAAGTGTAATTAAATATTCGGAAATCAATCAACGTTATACATCATATCAATAAGAGAAAGGATAGAAACCAATAATTTCAATAGATGAAGAAAAAGCATTTGATATATTACATGATTAAAAACCCTCAAAAAGCAGGTTCAGAAAACCCACAGTGAACAACACACTCAATGATGAAAACTGAGAGCTTTTCCTCTAATGTCAGGAAGAAGACAATGATGTCCACTCTCACCATTTTATTCAACATAGTACTGCAGGTCCTAGCCATAGCAATCAGATAACAAAAAGAAATAAAAGGTATCCAAATTAGTAAAGAAAAAGTAAAACTTTGACTATTTACAGATGGCATGATGCCATATATAGAAAACCCAAGACTCCATCAAAAAACTACTGGAATAGGGATCCCTGGGTGGCGCAGCGGTTTGGCGCCTGCCTTTGGCCCAGGGCGTGATCTGGAGACTCCGGATCGAATCCCACGTCGGGCTCCCGGTGCATGGAGCCTGCTTCTCCCTCTGCCTGTGTCTCTGCCTCTCTCTCTCTCTCTCTCTGTGTGTGTGTGACTATCATAAAATAAATAAAAATTAAAAAAAAATTAAAAAAAAAACTACTGGAATAAATGAATTCAGTAAAGTTGCAGGATACAAAATCAATGTACAGAAATCTGTTGCATTTCTGTACACTAGTAATGAAACAGCAGAAGTAATTAAGAAAACAGCCTCATTTACAATTGTACCGAAAATAATAAAATACCTAGAAATAAACAAAGAGGTGAAAGATCTGTACTCTGCAAACCACAGAAACTGATGAAATAAATTGAAAATGACATAATGAAATTAAAGACATTCCATGCTCATGGATTGGAGTATTATTAAAATGTCTACACTACTGAAGGCAATCTATTGATTTAATGTAATCCCTATCAAAACACCAACATTTTTCACAGAACTAGAACAAACAATTCTAAAATTTGTATAGAACCACAAAGGACTCCAAACAGCCAAAGCAATCATGAAAAAGAAAAATAAAACTAGAGGTATCAAATCCCAAACTTCAAGTTATATTACAAAGCTGTATTGACCAAAACAGTATGGTACTGGCACAAAAACAGACATACAGATTAATAGAATAGGATACAAAAGCCAGAAATAAACCCACAATAACACTGTCAATTAATCTTTGACAAAGGAAACAAGAATATCCAATGGGAAAAAGAAAGTCTCTTCAACAAAAGGTGTTGGGAAAACCAGACAGACACATGCAGAAGAATGAAAGTGGATCACTTTCTTACACCAGACACAAAAATAAACTCAAAATAGAATGAAGACCTAAATGTCAGACCTGAAACCATAAAAATCTCAGAAGAGAGCACAGGTAGTAATTTCTGACACTGGCCACAGCAACATTTTTCTAGTTATGTCTCCTGAGGCAAGGGAAACAAAAGCAAAAATAAACTATTACTATTACATCAAAATAATAACCTTCTGCACAGCAGAGGAAACAATCAACAAAACTGAAAGGCAACCTATGACATGGGAAAAGATACTGCCAATTACATATCTGATAAGAGGTTAGTATCTAAAATATATAAAGAACTGATACAACTCAACACCAAAAGGACCCAAACAACCCAATTTAAAAATAGGCAGAAGACATAAAGAAACATTTTTCTAAAGAAGATATCCAGTTGGCCAACAGACACATGAAAAGATGTTCAACATCACTCATCATCAGGGAACTGCAACTCAAAGCTACAATGAGATATCATTTCATACCTGTCAGAAAGGCTAAAATCAAAACCACAAGAAACGCAAGTGTTAATGAGGATGCGGAGACAAAGGAACCATCTTGCACTGTTGGTAGGAATGCAAACTGGTGAGCCACCGTGGAAAACTGTATGGAGGTTTCTCAAAAACATTAAAACTAGAATTACCAGGGGCACCTGGTTGCCTCAGCTGGTTAAGAGTCTGCCTCCTGCTCAAATCATGATCCCAGTGTCCTGGGATTTAGCTCCACATTGGGCTCCCTGCTGAGCTTCTCTCTCTCTTCCCCACTTGTGCTCTCTTGCACTATCTTGTCTCTCTCTCTCAGAAATCTTAAAAAAATAAAATAAAAAAAGAACTACCGTATGATCCAATCATTGCACTACTGGCTATTTACTCCCAAAAATACAAGAACTCTAATTCAAAGAGATACATGCATCCCTGTGTTTACTAGAGCATTGTTTACAATAGTTAAATTATGGAAGGTGTCCAAGTGTCCATCAATAGATGAATGGATAAAGAAAATGTGGCATATATATAAAATGGAATGTTATTCAGCCATAAAAAAGAATAAAATCTTGCCATTTGCAATGACACGAATGGATCTATGGAGTATAATGCCAAATGAAATACATCAGTCAAAGAAAGACAAGTACCATATGATTTCACGCACATGTAGAATTTAAGAAACAAAACAAGCAAAGGAAAAAAAAAGAGAGGCATACTAAGAAACAGACTCTTAACTATAGAAAACAAACTGATGTTAACCAGAGGGAAAGTGGGTAAGGGAATGGGTAAAATAGGTGATGGGGATTAAAGAGTATGCTTATCATGATGAGCACTGAGTAATATACAGAATTGTTCAATCACTCTAGTGTAATATAACACTGGATGTGAACTACACTGGAATTAAAATTAAAGTTTCTGATTTATATTTCCTGATACTGAGTAATGTTGAACATTTTTTCATGGGTCTGTTGGCCATTGGTATTTCTTTGAAATGTCTGTTCATGTCTTCAACCCATTTCTTGACCTGATTATTAGGCTTTTGGGGGTTGAGTTTGATAGGCTCCTTATAGATCTTGGATACTTGCCCTTTATCTGATATGTCACTTGCAAAAATCTTCTCCCATTCTACAGGTTGCCCTTTAGTTTTGCTGACTGTTGCTTTTGCTATGCAAAAGCTTTTTATCTTGATGAAATACCAATAGTTCATTTTTGCTTTTGTTCCCTTGTCTTAAGAAGTTAGGTTTTAGATGTAAGTCTCCTGGTCTCATTTTCTATTTCTGTATGCAAAATCATAAGTTCTGTATGCAAAATCATAGAGCAATAATATGATAAGAGCAATAATCCTACTCATGAGGGCTCTGCCTTCAAGACCTAATTACTTCTCAAAGACCTTAACTCCAAATACTATAACAATGGGGATTAGATTTCAACATATGAATTTTGGAGGGACACAATTTATAGCAGACTATTTTACTTCTTTCTTTCTAATCTAGATATATTTTTCTTGCTTAATTGCTTTGGCTAGAAACTCTAGTACAACGGAGAATAGAAATTTGCTTAGCTCTAGATCCAGGTTTTCTCCCATGTCTTTTTCTACAAGTTTTATAGTTTTCATTTTACATTTATTAAGCCTGCAATGTATTTTGCTTTGATTTTGTATTGTGTGAGGTTTGGGTCAAGGTTCATTTTTTTGCCTATGGATATTCAATTCTGGAAGCAACATTTTGGAAAAGACATTCTTCCTACATTGAATTGGTTTTCTATCTTTGTCAAAAAATCAGCTGAGCATATTTGTATGAGTTCTTTAATAATTTTTAATTCTTATTTTTTGTTATTTTCTCACAGGGTGTCCTAAGGCTTACAATATACATCTTATCATAATCTATTTAAGATTTATATAACTTAATTCCAGTAAGATATAGAAACTCAATTCCTATATAACACTATCTCCTCCTCTCTCATGCTATTATTACACATATTAAGTCTATATATTACAACATACATCATTTAAGTCTACATGAATTGCTATCATATATTATTTTATATAATTTTATGCCTTGTAGAGAAGAAAGGAGGGAAATATGTATTTATAGAGTTTGTTACACCGACTTTTTTATTTATCATTCTGGTTCTCTTAATTTCTTCCTGTGGACTTAGGTCACCATTTAATGTCGTTTTCTTACTTTAATACAGGTTTGTTGCCACCCCACCTCCTTTGTGCTGTTATTGTTATATATATTACATTCTGATAAATTATAAAGAATACAATTTTATATACAATATATAGTTTATAATACATATAAATGTATATATAAAATGTTTATAATTTTAATTTATATATTTGCATACATTTGCTTTTTTTGCATACATTTGCTTTTAAATGAGTTGAGAAAAAGAAATATGCAATGATACTGTCTTCCATAATTACTTACATAATTACCTTTATTGGTACTCTTTGTTTTATTGTGTATAAATGTGAATTACTGTCTGTTGTCACTTTTAGCTTGAAAAACTCACTAGCATTTCTTATAAGGCAGATCTGCTAGCAACAAATTCTTTAGATTTGCTTATCAGGGAAAGTATTTTGCCTTCATTTTTTAGATCTTTCTGCTGGACAAAAGGTTATTTGTGGATATTTTTTTTCTTTCTGCACTTTAAATACGTGATCTCACTGCCTTCTAGTTTTCACTGATTCTGATGAGATGTCAGCTTAAAATCTTACTGATGTCCCCTTTTACGTGATGACTTTTTTTCCTTGCTGCTTTCACGATTCCCTCTGTTGTCTTTCAAAAATTTGACTATTATGTGTCTTTGCACTTACCCTACTTGGCATTCATTGAGCTTCTGGGCAGTGTAGATTAATGTTTTTCAATAAGTTTGGGAAGTCTTCAGTCATTATTTCCTCAAATATTTTCCTGTCCTTATTTCCAGACATCATAGTAGATACAGTATAGAACTAGGCATGAAAATATTTCCATCCTCTCACCATGTGATCAGGGATAAGACACTTAAAATTTGTTGTCTCAAATTTCTTTACATGTAGAGTGGGATAAATTATACCAATAATATTCCACGTAACTCACTGGATTCCTGTGAGATCAAATTAAATAGTATCTAGAACACATAAAATATTGAATAAGTGTACATATATTTTCTCAAGGATAAAGCCTTGGGGTGCCTGGGTGGCTCAGTTGGTTAAGTGGATGTCTTCACTTTTTAAAAAAAGATTTTATTTATTTATTCATAGAGACACAGAGAAGGGGGGGGGGCAGAGGGAGAAGCAGGCTCCATGCAGGGAGCCTGATGTGGGAGTTGATCCCAGGTCTCCAGGATCACGCCCTGGACTGAAGGTGGCGCTAAACGGCTGAGCCACCTGGGCTCAGGTCATGATTCCAGGATTCTTTTTTTTTTTTTAATGACAGTCTCACACACACACACACACACACACACACACACACACACACACAGAGAGAGAGAGGCAGAGACATAGGCAGAGGGAGAAGCAGGCTCCACACACCGGGAGGCCGATGCGGGATTCGATCCCGGGTCTCCAAGATGGCGCCCTGGGCCAAAGGCAGGCGCCAAACCGCTGCGCCACCCAGGGATCCCGATTCCAGGATTCTGAGATCAAGTCCCACTCACTGGGCTCCCTGCTTCTTGGGGAGCTTGCTTCTCCCTCTGCCTCTCACGAATAAATAAATAAAATCTTTTTTTAAAAAAGGATAAGGTCTTTATCTATATGCCTTTGACCTAATTTTATCCATTAGTTATCATTTTTCCATATTGTATCATTATACTCCTCTGTTCTATCATATTTTTTTCAGCCAATATACGAATGCCAATCTCTTATGTCTTTAAGTGAAACTTCCCTCTCACTAGCACTCATTAACTTTATGTAATTTGCTACTATCATCATCTCTTTGATGTAGTCCTTCTCAAACTCTCTGTGGTAAAGGACAAATTGGTTATTTTAAGCTATTCAAACCTGGACTAATAATATGGTACTTTTGTGCATGACTCATGTGCAGATTATACCACAAGAAGCTCATTACAGGTGTTTCCCACCATTTGAAGTTGTCCATTCCCTGTTTAATGAGGAATCCAGTGATCATGCACCTGGATGCTGGGGGCCATGTCCACTTGCTAAAATGTTTCTAAATATGTACTCTCAGTTTCCGTGTTTAACTCACTGCAGGCTGGGATCAAATTTTTCCCAGACCACACTTTGGTCTAGTGTTTTGTTTTTTAACTGTCGCCAATGTTATAATCAGGTCTACTACTTAGTTCACTCAGTGATGAACTCTTATCTTTCACAGCCATCCTTCTCTATCTCCTCTGTTGGTTTTAATTTTTCTTCTCCTTTTAGGTAACATCCCTCAAAGTATTGCTTTTGATAGTCTTCTTCCTATATTCTTCCTCTTGATAATCTCAATACTCTAAAAACTTTATCAAATCCATCATGATAGCAGACTCCTAAATCTGTGCCTTTAGCAGTCAGTTCTAAAGAGCCAGAGTTACATTCTAGATAACCTATGGGTAACTTGGCATTTCTATTTCAATATGTCCTAAAAAAAACTCATTATACCTAGACAGTCATTTCTTCCTCTGGATTTATTAATAGAGCCATATTCTCTCAATTCATCCAAGACCATAACCTCTAACTTATTTTAGTCTGCCAAACACATTCCTTTCCAAAAGCTCTTGAGTTCTCTTCTTTCTTACCGGTATCTTAGTTAAGGCCCTTATCTCTCTTGCCTTGACCTACACTAACGAAATGCTTTTCTAATTGGCGTTCCTCTAAGTAATCTCTCTCAACCTGGGTCAGGTTAATATAGCCAGCACAGTTTTGATCTTACCACTCTACCTATTCAAAAACTTTCAAAAATACTGCATTGCTTTAGCACTCCATGATATAGCACTAATTTCACATTTTACCATTAACTTATGTGAATTAAGTTTGACAAGCCAACAATTTCCTTAACAATCCAAGCAATTATAAACATCAGTAAATATTTATTGAATGACTAACTTAAATGATGAAAACATTTAGATTCAAGATAATTGAGAATAAAAATCACTCTACACTGTTTATATGATTATATGCTTTTTTATTACTGTTCTTTTACTAAAACCATCTATAGCCAATGCTATTTTCACATGTCTAATAATTTTGCTGCTGGTTTTACTTTTGGATGAACTACATTGTTGCCTCCTGCTGTTACTGAGAAATGCATTAAAGCAGGTCACGTGGTTTTCCTCATGTCAACAAATGATGGCTCAATTAGGCAGATAAGTATCTACAGCCCTCAGCAGAATCTTCAGTCCATTCTCAGCAGTTTAGAAAAGCACTCTGGTTAGCATTAGAGCTAAGGAAAGGAACACTTGTAATTCTTTAAGCATTCAATTAAATTTTTAAATTCAAGACTGGCTATTGAATGTTTCCAAACACAAACAGTGTGGAAGTAGAATTTCATCTTGAATGAGCACTCTAAAATCTGATGTGTATGTAAATTTCTTAATGAAATGAGATTATGACATTTCTGATTCACTGTTTGCAGTATAAACACTTATGGATGATCCATTTTGATAATTCTCTCATCAACAGAATAATTCTATGTTGGATTGCTAATTAATGGGCAGTGTTTGCTTGCATTGAACCAAAGGACTTCCAACTAGAAAATACATGGTATTGATGAGTCACCTTGTTGAATAAAGCCTTACAGTTAATGAAAGGAAACCTCAGGAATGCAGAGTACAAATGAAAATTAGGAAGCAGAAAAGGTCCCAGAGTAGTCAAGCACCAAAATATTTAGTACTTGACTTATTTACTCTTTTCTTCTTCTCCTTCTCCTTCTTCTTTTTTTAAAGATTGGTTGATTGATTTATAGAGAGCTTGAGCAGGGTGAGGGTCAGACGGAGAAATAAACTCAGGCAGACTCCATGTTGAGCTCAGAACCCAATAGAGAGCTCAAGCTTATGACTGGAGTTGAAACAAAGAGTTGGATACTTAACCCACTGAGTCACCCATGTGCTCCTATATACTCTTTTCTAAAACTGATACATACTTAATAAAATTTTTTACATGCTAAAAAATTAGAAATAAAAAAATTAGAAGGTTGTTAGTGATGATATATACCAGCTCTAGAAGTCATAAAATGATTACAAAATATCTATATGTATTCAAAAGATATAGTAGTTTGGAGCCAACTAAAATAAAAGGAACTAAAGGTACCATAGAATAGACCCACATAAAAGCCCAATAACTAACATACTGTATATAATGATTTTTTTCCCTCACTTACTTTAGATCTTTAGATCTCTTCTCAATGTCACCTTACCAGCAAGTCATTCTTTATTTATTGAGTGATGGGCAGAATGTGATGGGTGAAGCTTAGAAGATCAGAAATATGAAAACAAATATAAACAAATATTTATAGTAGCTAATTTGTAATAGTCACAAACAAGAAGCAACCTAGATGTCCTTTAATGAAGGACTACTTAAATTGTGGCACTTCCATACCATGGAATACTATTTATCAATAAAAAAGAATGGACCACTGATACATGGAACAATCTGGAGGAATCTCCAGAGGACTATGCTGAGTAAAAAAAAAGCCAATCAAAAGGTGACATAGTGCATGATTCCCAACCTTGAGTACTGTGAGAAACACACTTATAGAGTTTAAGTTACAGTTTACAGTATTTTGTCATAGTAGCCTGAATTAAGACAATCAGGGACCCTTGTGAGGGATATGTTTGGTATTCTGGATTATATCAACATCAATATAATAGTTGTAATATTCTACTATATAGTATTATACACGTTATCTTTGGGAAAACTTGTGTAAAGGCTATGTGATATTTTTCTGTATTATTTGTTACAATTGCATGTGAATCTTTAATTATCTCAAAATAAAAATTTAGTTAAAAAAGAAAAAAAGACCTGGGATGCCTGGGTGATTTAGTTGGTTAAGCATCTGCCTTTAGCTCAGGTCATGATCACAGGGTCCTGGATTGAGCCCCATGTTGGGCTCCCTGCTCAGTGGAGTCTGCCCCTCAAATCTCAATCTCAAACTTGGAGATTCAGAATACCACTAGTCAAACTTGCTTTAATTATGGTTGACAACAAAACATTTCTCTCTGTATTAAAGAGTTCCTCCTTCAGTTCTCCTCTTTCCTCCCTTCTCATGAAAATTTTCTTGCCTTAAAATACATTAATATTACACTCAATTTGACTGAAAGAGCTGATATTTTTTGATAGATATATTTTTAATCTCTTCCTTCTCTACTTCTACAACAGATATGAATTATGGTAATAAAGACACTTGTCTGAAGAATTTGCAGATATTTTCAAATAATTCTAACCATATTTTGCATGCATATAAAAATAGTTCATAATTAATGGAAAGAACACAGAAATTTAAAGGGAGATGCAATTATAACAAAACTATGTATAAACCACATGTGTATGTATACATTAACTATATAATATGCATATGAGCGATATATATATAACTATATATTAAACTACTATCAAGTGTTAAATCTGAAGGTGATTTTAGGTAACATTAGGTAATATTAGGTATTAGGTAACATAATTTAGTACTATAAGAGGCATATAGTCAATGTAATAAGACATTACACAACACAAAATCAGTTTCCTAAATGGTTTCAAAAATATTCTCTTAGAAAAGTGGCTGGAAGAAGGGTGGACCAAGATGGTGGCACAGGAAAATTCTGAATTCACTTTTTCCCCATGGACACACTGAATCTACACATGGAAGTACATATGGAATATACATGTGGAGCTAAATATAGAAAAATCCCATCTGAAAAAGGCCTGAAAACTAGCTGTACAACTTTTTTGCAACAAATGGTAAAGGGACACACTGAGACAGGTAGTAGAGGCAGAGATGTAGTCTCACCAAAAACCCATCCTTGGGTTTCAGATCAAGAAGATCTGAAAAACAGATTTTTCTGTGAGGACTGATGGGTTTGTACCACATAGGTACCCCAGTGCCTGACCTGCAGAGGAGAGATGAGTCCCCAGAACATCTGGCTTTGAAAACTACTGGGGTTCATGTCCAGGAAGCTCAAAGGACAATAAAGGAACTTAGATATTTTTCTTAAAAGGCTCTTCAGCAAACTGACCTGCCCCTATGACCACTGCAAAGCAGTAGTTTAAAAATACAGTCTGTATGTAAAGGAAATTCATTTGCTAATCTCAGAGTGCCTGCTGGAGGGGTAGGGGCCTGTTGGGACTCTCTTTAGGATGGAAACTCTGATAGGTGCCATTTTTGTTCTCTTCTGCAATGACAGTGTCAGCACGTACCTCTTGACTGAGAAAGCCAGCAGGTAAGCTCTAGCCCTGCACTTTACTGCTGCCTCACTGAGATTAGCAGGCATGAGCAGACTACACAGGGGACACTCCCTGAACACTCTCTGGTGGCCAAAAAGGCCTGCATTTCTAGTTCCATGGGACTTTAATAATCAGAGAGAGTTTTTGGCAGGCTACCACATCAAGGCACACAGAAAACAGACTGAAACACATTCCCAATCTTTCTCTGAAAAGGCTTATTTACTTGTCCTTGAGTTTCAGACTGAGCAACAGGCTTCAGGCTTGCCACACAACTAGATATTATAGAGGTAGTCTCAGGGAAAATAGGTCAGGGGTCCCCATCTTCACACTCTCCCTTGGCTTGTTGGTACCTCTCCAAAAGGAGCTTATACACTCATCTAAAGCCACAGATTTGAGATCCTTTCTTCTGAACACTGACAGATCTTGGCACACCCTCAATAACTGGGACTTATCAAGAATAAATCAGGTTGCTTACACAATCACAAAGGTTTGAGAGATAACCACAAGCTTGGGCAAGGTTCAAAGGTAAGTTTCATCTCCTACAGGAAGTCACTCATTCAAGACTGGGAGAGGTAGCTATTTCAGCTAACACATAAAAACTAACAGAAAGTCAAGTAAATGAGGAAAGAGAGCATTAAGTTCCACACAATAGAACTAGATAAAATCTGAGGGGGAAAAAATGATAGGGAGATAAGTAATTTATTCAATAAAAAATTCAAAGTAATGGTCATAAGATGCTCAATGAACTTGAGAAAGGGTAAATGAACACAGTGAGAACTTCCATAAAGAGACAGAAAGTATAAGAAAGTACCAAACAGAATTCACAGAGCTGAGGAATACAATAATTGAGCTGAAAAATAAACTAGAAGAAGCAAAAGAAAAGATCAAAGATTTAGAAGACAGGAGAGTAGAACTGACCCAGAGTATCAAAAAGAAAAAAGAATTTTTAAAAAGTGAGGCTAGCTTAAGGGAAATATTGAGTGGAATATCATTTGCATTATAGAGGTCCCAAAAGGAGAAGAGAGAAAAAGGGGCAGAAAACTTATTGAAAAAAATATCACTGAAAATGTCCCTAAACTGGGGCATGAAACAGATGCCCAGATCTAGAAGCCCACAGAGGTCCAGGTAAGAATGCAAAGAGATCCACACCAAGACACATTATAATTAAAATGTCAAAAGTTACAGATTAAAGAGAGAATCTTAAAAACTACAAGAGAAAAACAAGTTGTTCTGCACAATGAAACCCCCATAACACTTTATGCAGATTTTTCAACAGAAATTTTGCAGACCAGAGGCAGTGGCAAAATATATTCATAGTACTGACGGGGAAAAACTTCCAACCTAGAATACTTTACTCTGCAAGATTATTGTTCAGAATTGAAGGTAAGATAAAGAGTTTTCCAAACAAGCAAAAGTTAAAGGAGCTCACTACCACTAAACTGATATTATAAGAAATGTTAAAGTTACTTCTTTAAGCTTAATGGAAAGCATTAATTAGTAGTAAGAAAACATATAACAGTAGAAATCTAACTGGTAAGTGTAAGTAAGGTAGGGGATTAATCATTTACAAAACTATTATAACAGTTAAAATACAAAATTAGTAAAAATAACCATAACTACAATAATCAGTTAAGATACACAAAATAAAGAGATGTAAAATGTGACATCAGAATCATTAAATTTGGGGGGCCAGATAAAAATATAGAGTTTTAGAATGCATTCAACTTAACTTGCTATCACATTTTTTAAAAACTGCTATATATATCTGGGCTGTTATATATTAGCTTCATGGTAACCACAAAGCAAAATTGTAGTGGATACATAAAATATAATATAAAGGAATCTAAGCATAACACTAAAGAAAGTCATCACCAGAAGGGAAGACAGCACAAGAAAGGAACACAGAGGAAGTACAAAACAGCCAGAAAACAATGAACAAAATGGCAGTAAGAACGTATCTTTAAATATAAATGGACTAAATTCACCAACCAAAAGACAAGGACTGAATGAATTAAAAAAAACAAAACAAAAAAAAGGACCTGAGGCACCTGTGTGGCTCAGTGGTTGAGTATCTGCCTTTGGCTCAGGGCTGATCCTGAAACCCAGGATTTAGTCCTGCATCAGGCTCCCTGCAGGGAGCCTGCTTTTCTTTCAGAGTGTGTCTCTGCCTCCCTCTGTGTCTCTCATGAATAAATAAAATCTTTTTAAAAAAAAAAAAAAAAAAGGAAAAAGACCTAGCTATATACTGCTTATAATACACTTACCTAAGATGTGAGGACATACATAAACTGAAAGTAAAGTGATGGAAAAAGGTGTTCCACATTAATGGAAATCAAAAGACAACTAGGGTAGGTATACTTATATCAAACAAAATAGGTCTTAAAACAAAGAATATAATAAAAGACAAAGAATAGCATTACATGATTATAAAGAGGTCACTCCAACAAAAGGATGCAGCATTTGTAAATATTTATGCATGCAACCTAAGAGCACCTGAATACAAAAAGCAAATATTAATAGACCTATAGAGAGAAACTGGCAGCAATACAATAATGGGGAACCTTAATACCTCACTTCAATCAATGGATAGATCTTTCAGACAGAAAAGCAATAAGGAAACATCAACCTTAAATGTCACATTAGGCCAGATGGACATAATAGATATACACAGAACATTTCATCTAAATTGTTCTCAAGTGCACATAGAAAACATTCTTCAGTATAGATCATATGTTAGGTCACAATACAAGTCTCAACAAATTTATGAGCACTGAAATCATGTCATGCCTCTTTTCTAACCACAATGGTGTGAGACTAGAAATCAGTTACAGGAAGAAAACTAGAAAAGTCACAAGTATGTGCAGATTAAACTATTGAATAACCAATGGGTCAACAAAGAAATCAAAGGAGAAATCAAAGATACCTGCAGAGAAATGAAAATGGAAATAACAGCTTCCAAAATCTGTGGGATGAAAGAAAAGCAGTTCTTAGAGGGAAGTTCATTACCTACCTCTCAAATTAACAAAAATATCAAATAATCTAACTTTACACCTGAAATAGAAAAAAAATTAGCTTGAAGTTCATAGAAGAAATGAAATAACAAAGATCCAAGTGAAAATAAATAAAACAGGAGAAGGGTGCCTGGCTGGATCAGTTGGTGGGGCGTGCAACTCTCTTCTGGTTGTAAGCTCAAGCCAAGGTTAGGCATAAAGAGAACCTAAAAAAAAATGAAACAGATGAAAAAGATAATAGAAAATATCAGTGACACCAAGTGCTAGTTCTTTGAAAAGATAAACAAGATTGACTAACCTTGAGCTAGAGAATTCAAATAAATAAAAGGAGAAAGGAAAGAAGAGATTACAACTGAAACCACAGAAATTGAAAGGATTAGAAGAAACTACTATGAACAAGTATAGCTAACAAATTGGACCTAGAAAAAAATGGATAAATTCTTAGGAACATTCAATTTTCCAAGACTAAATCATGAAGAAATGAAACATCTGAATAGACCATTACTAGGAAGGAGATGGAATCAGTAGTTTAAAACCTGCCATCAAACAAAAGTCTAAAGCCAGATGGCTTCACTGGTGACTTTTACAAAACATTTAAAGAAGATTTAATACCTGTCCTTCTCCAAAAAAAAAAAAAAAGGAAGGAAATACTTCAAAATTCATTTTATGGGGCCAGTATTACCCTGACACCAAAATCAGACAACAGAACCACAAGAAAAGAATTATAGGCCAATATTCTTGATGAAAATAGATGCAAATATCCTCAGTGAAATATTAGCAAGTGAAATTCAATATGGCATTGAAAGGATCATCCATGGTGATTAAGTGGGTTGGAAATATGGTTCAACACCTACCAATCATTAAACATTACACACATTAGGAAAATGAAGGCAAACTATCATACAATCATTTCATAGCAGAAAAAGCATGTGACATTATTCAACACCATTTATGATAAAAACTAAAACTGGGTATAGATGGAATGCATATCTACATAATAAAGGCCATATATGACAGGTCAACAGCTAACATCATACTCAATGATGAAATGCTGAAGACTTTTCCTCTAATAGGATCAGAAATAAGACAAAGACATCCACTCTCACTACTTTTATTCAATAGTTTGAAAATCCTAGCCAGAGCTATTAGGCAAGAAAATGAAATAAAAGGCATCCAAATCCAAAGGAAGAGGTAAAACTATTACTATTTACAGGTAACACAATTATTTTATATAGAAACTCTAAAGATTCCACCAAAAGCTCTTAAAAAAATCCATAAAGATGGAGGATACAATATCAATATACAACAATCTGATTCATTTCTATACAATAACAAACTATCCAAAAGAGGAATTCATTATATCTTTACAGACACCTCTAATATAATCCATCCCCCAGGGTCTCCCACTCCACATTGCATGTCTTTTTCCACAGTAAGAACACAGGTCTCTAATGGATATCAACTCATTTACTCCTGTGCTCAAAAAAGTTTTAGAATTAGTTTGCCCGTTAAACAAATCTACTAAAAAGGATTTAGTATTTGTTTTTCTAATAATTTCTTCCTCTGCTACTCTGCCCCAAATTGAAGATCTATATAGTCCAACTTTGTGCACATAAATTACTTGGATTAGTCCTCCCTTCTTCCTTCTTTTCTTTCTTATCCTCACTGTGATTATAGTATTCATTTGACTTTTGCCAATTAAGTTCATTTAAGTCTGCTTACAGTTTTAGGTCCCATACCCTACTGATAATATTTTTATTCAACCTTCTGAATAGGTGATATTAATGTGCTACCATAATTACACACACAAAAAAATACTCCAAGAAGTGTCATGCCCCCTCATTATCTTTTCCACTGCACTTTCTAGTCTACCACTTAAGGTTACTGATTTTGCTTTCTGCTTTATCCTTTCTGCATATATGCATGTTTTAATTTTCCTTTTTCTTACATAAAAGGTAACACTATATATGCTCTTTTGTGCTTTTCTCTTCATATAACATTTCCAGATCATGCCATACTAGACTATTGTATGTAGTACCATAGGCTTATTCAACCAATCTCCTATGGTTGGCCATTTATATAGTTTCTAGTATTTTGCAATCATTAATATGCTGCAATGAATAATCTAAGAAAATTATTTTTATATGATGAAAAGATTGGATTCCTGGTTGAATTAATTCTCATCTGTATAGACCTTTATTTTTATTCTCATGTATAATTTGTGTGGGATATTGTGGAGGAATATTTAGTGACATGAGCAAACATCCTTTAAAATTATGAAATGAAAGTCATATGAAATAGTAGATAAAGTACAATGCAAATTGTATAAAAACTCAAAAAGACACAAGTGTGCACAAAATATAAACATGTATGATGGAACTGTGCGGGAATTTAATATACTTTTTAAAAAATATTTCTCAAGTATAATGTAATCATCATGTATTATATTTACAATTAAAAAACAATAAATTACACTCACAAACAAGAGGAAGGAATTTCATTTCTGACAGTAAAGCTGACTTAAGTACTATAACACAGCCCTCTGCTAAAAACATCAATAAATGGTAAGAATCTTTTTTGTTTTAATTATATTACTTGGTTGACGCAGAATACTTAGAAAACTAAAATGAAGTAAAATGGAAATCCAGGGAGGTAAGCAAACACTCAGATGTCTTTCATTCAGGGGATATGGCAAACCCATGAACTGAGCACAGTTTTCACAGCCATGTACAGAGAGCTGGCAGTGGTATGCTGGAGCCAGCTTGTGAAAACTACCTATACATATCTTTACCCAAACTCATGTTCAGTGACTTCACATTGGTAGCTTGAAATCAGCCATAATGTAAAATTCAAAAATAGTACAAACTAGGACTTTTTTTTTGCCCTTTGGAGAACCAGTTTTTAAAATATTTACCAGCATACTACTGAGCCCAAGATCGAGGAGAGAAATCCTAGGTATACTGAACACAGGGAGTCTAATTGGAGATCTCTATATAAAGTTGCATGTTTAGTAGAACTTAGAACTACACCTATCCCACAGAAGAATCAGCAAGGTAATTTGCCTGTTTCAAACTTGATGCTGGGTAGAAGTAAAAATATCTTCCCTGAAAGTTTAATAGAAGCCCACCCTCATGAAAGTTTATGGATCTGGAACTCATGATACCTATGCAGCCTACAAAACTCAAGCCTAAAATTTATTTCACTGTGTTCCCAGGTTGACAGTATCCCCAGGCTCTTGGCAGATTCAAATGCAGATCCTTTTTGGAAACATATCTTCATGTCAGCCTTGAAAAGTACCACAAATAATGAACATGAGCTCACATACAAAAAGTGAGGCAGTCTGAAGTATGAGCTAGAAAAACAACAGACAACAAAATCAGAACAGCAAAAGTTTAAATATTAGGCTAGGCACAAAATAGAAAATAGTAAGTTTAATGTATTTAAAGAAATAAAATTATTATAAATATAGAAAGCAGTGAAGAGTTTATCAAAATCATGAAAGAAGCAGATAGGAGAGAAAGAACTGAGAATTAAAAAAAAGAAATGTATATTAAAACTCAGTGGACAGATAAAACAGAATATTAGACACCACCACAAAGATAAACATGATAAAGGAGATCTGGAGAAAGTATCAAGAATATAGTGAAGAAGATGAAGATATGGTAACTATATAAGAGCTGAAGAGCTGAAGAGATATAATAGAATGATCAGGAATACATATGTGGTTAAGCTATAAAGTATGGTAATAATAACCACAAAATTCAAGATGCCATGGTTACCTTTGATGTGGAAAAAGACATGGGATCACGAGGAGCACATAGAGATTCAAAGGTACTAATAAAGTTCTGTTTCTTAAGTTAGGTGAGGTACACATATTTTTTATTTTAAAGTTTTATTTGGAAGAAATTTTAGATTTATAGAAAAACTCCAAACATAATAAATAGAGTTCCCATATACCAGTTTGCCCTATGTTAAAATATTACCACTGTACATTTGTCAAAACTACGAAAACACCTTCGTTGCATTACTATTAACTAAAGTCCAGACTCAATTTAGATTTCACCAGTTTTCACACTAATATCCCTTTTTTGTTGTTCTGGATCCAATCCAAGAAACCACTTTGTATTTAGCTGTAATGTCTCCTTAGCCTCCTCTTGTCAGTGACTAGTTCTCAGTCTTTCCTTGTTTTTGTGACCTTGACAATTTTGAGGAATATTCTTTAGGTATTTTGTAGAATGTCCATCTGTTTGGATTTGTCTGATGTTTTTCTCATGATTAGATTAGGACTATGTGTTTGGGGGAAGAATATAAGACACTGTGTTCATGTTGCATTTTCCCCTGTCCTAGCCCTAGAATCAGCCACTTCTCCAAAGAACCCTAGATCCTTTTATTGAAGAATGGTATTTACAAACCCAGATGAAGGTGTGAGGTATGTTTGTCACTATTGGCATATCACTGCTTCTAAGCCTTCTCATTGGACAGAACTAGGAAATATATATCTGCATCTAATCCATGTATAAATATGTATCTATAATCATATTTGCATTTATCCATTTATATACACTAAGCTAAACATAAATTTTTTAAAAAAGATTTTTACTTATTTGTGACAGACACAGAGAAAGAGAGAGGAGAGAGGCAGAGACACAGGCAGAGGGGGAAGCAGGCTCTATTCAGGGAGCCTGGGATCCCTGGGTGGCGCAACGGTTTAGCGCCTGCCTTTGGCTCAGGGCGCGACCCTGGAGACCCGGGATCGAATCCCACGTCGGGCTCCTGGTGCATGGAGCCTGCTTCTCCCTCTGCTTGTGTCTCTGCCTCTCTCTCTCTGTGTGACTATCGTAAATAAATTTAAAAAAAATTTAAAAAAAATATTCAGGGAGCCTGACATGGGACTCGATCCCAGGTCTCCAGGATCACACCCGAGGCTGAAGGCGGCGCTAAACCACTGGGCCACCAGGGCTGCCCTAAACATAAATTTGTAAGATTATCGCCAACTCTAATCCAGTAACACAGGATTTTACTCCAAGTCTCCCCCTTGCTTCTCTTGTTTATCTGTAATTTCCCACTCTTACATGTGAAACGTGAATCCCAACATCATCATTTATTTAGATACTAGTTCAACCTCAGTATATATGCAAAGCAGGTTCAGAATTATTAACCCATGCCCTTGAAAGAAACAAATTTACCAACTAAAATACAGTGCTTCTGTAATGTTCTTTTGTCTTCAGCTTCACATTTTCCAGTCAAGACACCATTTTCCAAACTTACTTAGGATGGCTCCTTTTTCTCACCCACCCCTTCAAGTGAGGTAATGTTACATATTTGTAATAGAGGTAGAGTCATTTGTCACAGACTGTACTACATCCTAGGATTCACAACATTTAAAAAATTTTGCATATATTACAGTTAACTCCTTTGATGTACAGTTCTACTGACTTTAAAAATGCACAGTATCAAGTATCTACCCTATAGTAGTATGCAGAATAGTTCTATAACCCTAAAAATTAATCTGTGTGTCCTCTTTGTAGTCAACTATTTTCCTTACCCTTACCCATCTTTTGTAATTTTAATATCTGAAATGACTGAAACGAAACTCATTAAAAATGATTAAAAATGTAAATATCATGATTCTTCACAGAATAAAGCCTAACAGAATAAGCTGTAAGGAGAGTCACAGCTTAAAAGTTATTAGAATTGAGAGCTTATAATCTATCACTTAAAAGTTCTAGACTGGAGAAAGTCACCTATGTTCTTAATTAGCTTTTTTATGGCATTACTATAAAACATGTGAGACTATGAGATTAATTTTGACATTGTTCATGGTTTAGAGTTGGGTTCTCATCCCAAGCACCTGTTTTCTACATTTATAAAATGTTCTCCAAGGGAAGAATCCACAATCTTTGCTCACAGATTATGTTTAGGATTGAATTGTTAATGGTTTATTAGAGAGATATTAAAACAAAACTATATTGCAATGACAATAAACTAAAAAAATATAGGATAGCTGCCCAGTATCACAGATTCAATTTCAGAAGGATAGTTCCTCAAACAGAACAACAGATAATACAAGAACAATAAAAATCTTCAGACTGCTAATTTGTACTCTAATAAAAAAACAAAAAACAAAACACAACAAAACATGAGGTAGGAAAGTTTCCATTTTACTTACACTTAAATAGTGTGTTAAAAGTCTGTACAGATTTCACGTACAATTTTAGAATCATGTCCCCAAAGGCAGTGTCATCTGGTAAGGTGGTTAACTATATCGGTCTAAGCAGTACAATTTACTTGCTGGCAGTAACATCAGTTAAAGACTTTTAAGTTTAGCTTTCTCCCCCTGGTGGTAGTATCTGTGTTGATAACATTAAAAAAATATTTGTATAGTATCTAAATGTTTATGGCTGCTACAGTCAATTATAGGTAGGCAATTTTGGGATAGAAGTAGACTTAAATGATATCGAAGCAGATATCAAAACACTTCTGAAGGAAGCACTTGTCTCCTATAGCTCCTCTTTTTTTCCAAAACGCAATTA
Organism: Nyctereutes procyonoides; assembly: GCF_905146905.1. Taxonomy (NCBI): domain Eukaryota; kingdom Metazoa; phylum Chordata; class Mammalia; order Carnivora; family Canidae; genus Nyctereutes; species Nyctereutes procyonoides. Next base: position 63,349,868 of record NW_026575046.1, read on the forward strand.
CAACCATTACATCATTGTAAATTACATGCTGGGGTTATCTCAGTAGGTAACTGCCAAATGTAAAACTTACAGAAGGTCTTCAACGTAATAATGATGTTTTATCATTTTAATTACAAACTCTTTAAAAAACTCCCTAAAGTGTACAAATTGGGGTGGTCTAAATTAACACTATCTTAGTAGCCCAAGGGTAGTAAAAATAGATTGAACTACCAAATTTCATCATACTTATAGCAGCTGTCTTCTTGCCTCTAGGAAGCTAAGTATTTAACAAAGCAGACAGCTTGGCATTGGCATCTGATTAGCAGTGTGTGTATTGTCAGATAGAATGTGCTTGGCTCTTTTGTTCCAGGGTTTGATTAGAAATCTGGAGCACAGTGGCATCATGTAACTTTATTCTTAAGGCTTCTGAAAGGTAAAAAAACTGTGATGCTTCCTCTGGTATTGTACAGGAAAACTAATCAATGCTTTTTTGGTAATATGCTTTATCAAATCCCAGAAAATTCAAAAAAAATATTTTTTAAACACGTCACAGACTGAAATGAGATCTTAACATCATTTTAAATATGTTATATATTAAAATATTTTTTTATAATTAAAAAAATTATAAAATATTTTTTTATAATTGAGGGCTTTGAGTCACATTGAGTCCTGTAATTAAAACACTGTTGGTGGGGAGGAAATGATCGTTTTACAGCGCATAAATAGAAGATTCTTTTCCTAAAAATATCAACAGTCTAAATGGAGATTCAGAAAAAAATTTTTTAAATGGCTATGAACATATTATTGGAAAAATAACAATCTTGTAAGCATAGTACTGTTTTGATGCAGGTGCCCAAACATTAAACTATGAAACGGTGACTCTCATTACCTTCTCCCCACAAATTTCTTTGAACATTTATTACAAATGATTGTGCTTATTGGCAAAGTTCAAAATCAGTAGAGTCCATGCAAACAATCTACTTCAATGAGAAGTACATTCTTTTACTCTATCAAATCCATCGGAGGTAATCAGACTGGATGTTTTATTCAACAGGGCTGAAGAAAATTGTTCTACAATAGGTTAATTCAAAATGGCAGCATAGAAAATGCATCTGTCAGTGGGGATCAAATTACAGGGCAAGCTCCTCTCAATGCTTAGAAAAACAAGTCTGCAGTTCTACAGATTATGTGCCTGTGTGTGTTTAAAGGGGTGGGAAAGGAGCTAAATATCTGAGCTAACCTCCAATTAAAGTCAATCATAAAAACAGCCAATTTAATGAGTGCGGATTTCTTTGGGTAATTATAACACCAACCACTTTTTTCTCTTTTAAATCTGTAATTCTGCCTTCTTGTTATTGCTTGCTTTGTCATTAATCGCCTCAGGACCTTGATTTCCTAGCAACAGACTGCCACCAAACATTTGGCTCCTGTTCAACATTTTCTTTGTGAAAAATGGCACTGCTGTTGCCGCCTGGGCTGCTGCAGCTAGACTGGCTGGGTAAGTGCTCTAATAATGTATTCCACTGGAAAAAAAAATCACATGATATGGGGTGCAATGACTGAGCTCAGTTAATTACTGAGCTGGGAAGTTTATCTACAATCTAAAAGCTGTGTGGAGGGGAAGGGGATGTAAGGATGAAAAAGGTGCTCCTTCCATTATCAATAATTTACAGGTGAGAATTTACAAAGAAATATTTTATTATTGAGTTGACAGGTTTCTGTTTAAGTTTATTTAGAAAAGGGTACAAAAGGCCAATGTTCCTTAAATGTTGCTTGACAAATTCTTTCTCTACGAAATAGCCCCAAACACACAAAAGAATCACAGAACAACTTGCTGCAATTTTAAAAAGCAAATTAACCTATGTATCTGTCAGCTGCTTCTTTTCTACTTATGGCAGAAATCATATGTATATGTAAATATGTTATGAGATGGCAGAATGAGGTTCTCATTCACAATATGAACACTAGACACAATGAAAATAGAATAAATCAAAATATTGTGTTTTGATACACTGGATACTTAAATAACTATTTTATAATCCATGACAGCAGAAAAAAGATGTTTCTGATTATTTTTGAAATGAGTTAACTGAGCTTGAAGGAAGTCATAATTGGAAACCTAATGATAAGGCAGATATTTTACCTTTTTTACTTGGTAGGTTTATTAAGATTTTTTATGCCTTAGAAATACTACCAACTCCAGTAATAATAGTTATGGAAATTAACATGGCATGTCAGATATGGTTCGCTGATACCTTGCATTAGTTCTCAGAAATATGGCTATATAAGAATGGCATGTTTCAGAATTCCTGTCAGGATATGATAATTTAATATACCCAAGAGTACACTAAGTATTATGGAAGCATCTGTGAAACTAATAAGTCAGTGGACATTCCAATTCTTAGCAATGTCTACATACTTTATAAAAAACTTCCCACAAAGTATAGTCCCAATTCAGCTCATTTGAGAAAGAGAAAATGCTACAAGTCTACCTAAAAATATCACAATGACCACCATGACAGACATAACGGAATATTTATAAAAGAGTAACAGTATTTAAAGGCTGTTGGTTAATTAAGGTAGTCGAAATATACACATATTCTTAGGAGAAAGCAAATGAAGATATTTGAATGTTACAGAATTCTGTTTATCATTGGCCTGAAACCACATTATCTCACTACTGAATCTGACTCCCCACTCTAATATATTTTTACAAAAATCAATTCTTAATTGAAGAAAGTAAATATATATTCACAATCGGAAAAGTTTTAGAAATTCAGAAAAGACAATTTTTAATATGGAACTGTAACTAGACTATGTATCAATTTAATTCACTATTTACTATGACAGAGGTTCTTGACCTGGTCTCCAAGAATTAGCAAAAAGTCTTTTCAAATCTATAAACTTCCAAAAATTAAATGAACAATTTATGAGTAAATAAATTTTCTGGGAGGGTTCAAAACTAAGACAAGATTAAAAACTACCACTCTAAGAATATCAATCTGAGAAATGCTAGCTCTATATTCACAAGCAAAATAATATTTTAAGGATTCAATTTAGTTTATTACAGCTGTCAAATTAAATAAATAAATGTTAACCTTACAAGAAGCTATGTAAGTGTAAAAATATTTTTGAGGAATGAATAATGAAATAGATGATGCTCTTTTACTTTATTACATGCGTATCTTTCTACAATAGTTGAACTAAGAAATTTTTGTACATTTTATGTTCTATTTGATTGTTTTTGACATTCCTTTAAACTTAACAATACTATAATGATATAATATCATCTTAAATTCTTTATAGAATGAAGAAAGAAATACTTTGAAAAAAGAATATCAAAATGACTAGAAAAACTGGCGCCAGAAATCTGTATGGAGGACAAGAGGAACACAATTTGGAAAAGCAGCAATCTGTCTTTTATAACATCTTCCAACTATCTAGGATTTGCTAATATCAGGACAATGTCAGAGAAAAAGATAGTATTAATATGTCCTAGAAGTCTAGAGGGGAAGTCCCTTCCTGCTTCCAGGAGCTAGTTCTAAGGGGTAAAGAGAAAACACATGATGGACACAAGAGGTTAAAGACAAATGTGCTATACTTAACAGCTGAGAAACCTGTATTGGTCTCAAATTGGGTAACAGCAAATATGAATTTATATATAAACTTGCCTTCCTAAGTACTGGAAGGGAAATGCTTTTTATTCTTTCATCCCACTTTACCAAATATATATATTTTAAAAACTTCATCTACTGTATGTCATCCATCCAAATAAAAAAATTGACATTTTAAAGAACTGACCCCAAAACAGTTATATCTAGAACAAATAAATAACAAAAGCTTGAAAGACCCTTTTTACAGTGCCTGCAAAAGAGAAATAAATAGCAGCAAGAAATCAAAATAAACTTATTATGACTTCCATTACATACGTCAGAGAACAAAGACATAGATTATTTGTTTATTTAAGAACAATTATATCATCTGTAGCCATAATACCTGAATATCATTGAAATTATTATGAGAGATGTAGATATAAGACTGAATCCAGGGGCCATGGGGAATAACTGCTAATGGGTACAAAGTTTCTTTCTATGGTAATGTGAATGTTCTAAAATTAGATTATGGTAATGATTGCAGAACTCTGTACATATTCTAACAATCATTGAATTGTACACTTTAAAGAGGTGAACTTACAGTATATAAATATCTTAGTAAAGCTTTTATAAAAAGATTAAAGTCAATTTTATTCATCTAGAATAGAGACAACAGAACACATAAGTTATGTAAGCTATAAAGGCTCTATAATGTGTAGAGAAAAATATGTTGAAAAACAGACTTATACATACAGATACTAGACTATTTATGTCCAACTTACATAAAATTTCAAAGATATGACAACACATAAAAATGTATACTGCCATCATAATGTTTATAAGTTTTCCCTCTCTTAATCATGTTTATTAAAGAGATTTAGTAAACATTTCATCTTCTCAGTCAATTGCTGACTGGTCTGAAATATATAAATAAAGTACATGGAAGTGGAAACATTTCAGTAGATGGTTTGTTAATTCATTTGGGGCTCTGTATAAGGGCCTAGTGTCTTAACAACTAAGTGCTATACACATGTTTATTTTCTTGCCATTCTACGGCAATTAGCACATAGTGTGGTTTCTAACCTCACATAAAATTCCAGGGCCTCATTATAATGCCACAAGTCCAAAACACAAAAACGTCCGATCTTTATCTTTAACTTCTTTAACCAATACTATCTTACTTCTACAGAGTGAAAAGATTATTCTATTTATCTAACAATAATCTTACTGTAATATTCCATAGATTGTTTCCCCTTATTAGAGTTTTACATTTGATAACTTGCCAAAATAAGACTTAACAAAAATTACAGGAATATAGGAGTAAATTACACTACTTGGAGAAAATATTAATCTATAAAAATCACAAAATATTAGTCTAAAAAAGTGATAATATTATAAGCATTTAACATGCCCCCCCCTAAATCTAGAGAAATTAAAAATGAATACAAATAGGATTTCTATAATCACACTCTCATTTGAAAAATTTTCTAGCAAGAATCAAAGACTGTCCCTATAGGAAGAAGTAAAAACATTAATCATTTGTGCAGTTCCCTGAACATCAATACACACACGGAAAATTCTTTATAGTTAAAAATTGAACTTTAATGCTAATTTTTAAAAAGAAACATAATTAATCTTTCTCTTGTATTCTCTATATTATATCTGAGGCAAAGAAAAATGTCTTTACCACATAGTTGGCACATAAAGTTTTAAACCACTGTATGACAAAGATTTGGGTATTCCAAGTGTCAGGAATTATACGAAACACAAAATGCTCAACAGAGGGGGAAAAGAAACCCTTTACATATTTCTTCTCTCTCTCTCTCTCTCTCTCTCTCTCTCTTTTGAGTTTATAATATTTAAGGGCATCTGCAAGGGTGTTTCCAAATAAAGACTTAACAATTCAAAGTAACCCCTAATAAAATTAATGAAGCAGTGCAGAATAGGATGGTCAAAAACTTGAGTAAAAAATACAAGATCAGGGGTGGCTCAGCGGTTTAGCACCGCCTTCAGCCCAGGGCCTTCCTGGACACCTGGGATAGAGTCCCACGTCCCACGTCGGGCTCCCTGCATGGAGCCTGCTTCTCCCTCTGCCTGTCTCTGCCTCTCTCTCTCTCTCTCCTCTCTGTGTATCTCATGAATTAATGAATAAAATCTTAAAAAAATACAAGATCAAATCCAAATGATGATCACTGATTTGACCAATATCATGAGTTCCAATATATAAGGTTGAAAACTACATTTAGAACACAGAAAAAATGAAAAGTCAGTGGGTAGTTCAGCCCTATCTCCTTGAGCAATAATCTCAGAAGAATGTTATAAAGATTAATTAATAAATTCCAAGAACTGTTTTGAATTCTAACTAAATGTTTCATAAAGAATTGTGATATCATTAAATCAGTTGTCATTTACTAAACAGCTTTATTTTTTTTTTAATTCCATTAGTTTACTTACTCTGCCAAAGTATATTCATTATAAAAGTACAGCTTCAATAGATAATATTATAAAGCCTTTTGCCAGGGACTATTAAATATTTAAGACAATGAGTTTAAGTAACTGTCCACAAGTCAGTAAAACTTTTGTATCTTCAACTGTCCAGATGTTTTTTCTTTTGTGGGGAGGACTAAAAATCTCAAACATACATATTAAAGTAATAGTTATCTTTCATTTCTCTTTATATTACTTCAGGTATCTATTAAGTTATCATTGTAAGACAAATCCACTCACTTTCCCTAGAACCTTTTTCAAATCTTTTCACAACAGAGCTAGGAATATCATACTAAATTTTGAGCATAATCAGAATAAATTTTAAAATTCTTAACAAAGTTTTACTTGTAAACATCTTTTGGTAAATATTATCAAAAGATAAGAAAAACCTAAAAAAATAGTAATTACGTATTTTATTAAACATTTGTTCTAATTTGTCAACAAACATTCATAGAAAACATTTCTAAAAGAAAATTTTCAAATATATGATCTCTTAGACTATAATTCTTACAATTTATCAAATAATACCTCATTTTAAGGATGTTGGTCATTGCTTTCAGATAACTGACAAAGATATTTAAGTGTAACTGAGTCTAAACAACAGTTCTACTAAGATAAATTATTACTCATGGCACATTAATTTTTTTTTAAAGATTTTATTTATTTATTCATGTGTGTGTGTGTGAGAGAGAGAGAGAGAGAGAGAGAGAGAGAGAGAGAGAGGGGGGAGAGAGAAGCAGAGATATAGGCAGAGGGAGAAGCAGGCTCCATGCAGGGAGCCCGACGTGGGACTTGATCCCGGGTATCCAGGATCATGCCCTGGCTGAAGGCAGCGCTAAACTGCTGAGCCACCCGCACTGCCCGTAGAAAACCCAACGAGGCCAAACAAAATAAGAGATGTAAAACTCAAATAGTGATTATTACTTGTCCTTTATATACAAATGCTCCTATTTTTTTCAAACTATGAACTCTATTCCATTTTTCCAAGGCTGTAAACTTCTCCAACATGTGCCTTCCACTCATTTATAATCATACCTTCTTTTATTCCAGAGGCAAACATTAGTAGCACTTTCTTGAACACCCTACTCTCACAAAAACCATATTCCTCAAAATGGTAGGATTCTAGGCTGTAAAGAGATAAGTGGTCAAGACAGAGTTATAAAATAAATAGAGAAGGAAAAGGAGATCTGTAATCAGCCATGGGACTGGAACAATCACAGGAAGAAGAAAATAAACATCGTTGCCGAAAGAAAATTCAAACTACAAATCCCATATTCTCAGACAAAGATCGACAAACTATGATTCTTTATTCTTTCATTTAAAGTGCTTAATTTTTAATCAGTAAAAAAGGGCACACATCTAGTTAAATTTATGTCAGATAAGTCACAAGGTACTGAAAGCTTTTGATAAACATATTTCTTAAATATCTGTTAATCTCTGAAGTTTATTTTTTTTTAGATTTTATTTATTTATTCATGAGAGACAGAGAGAGAGAGAGAGAGAGAGAGAGAGAGAGAGAGAGGCGGAGATATAGGCAGAGGGAGAAGCAGGCTTCATGCAGGAAGCTCGAGGTGAGACTCAATCTTGGGACTCCAGGACCAAGCCTTGAGCCAAAGGCAGATGCTCCAATGCTGAGCCACCCAGATGTCCCAAACTCTGAAGTTTAAAACTCTCCTTAAACTTGCAAGCTGACTGGTATTTGTCTAAATACCAGTCTAAACTTGCAAGCTGACTGGTATTTGAAAGTTGGAATGTTATTAGAAATAATGCATAGATTTCTATGTAAAATCTCACTGTATTCACAATGTAGTCTAAAACACTATAAAGGGCTGACTGAAAAGATTAGAAAAAATTACTAACATTAGTAATTATACATAAACTACCATATATTTATTAGATGAGAATTTTAAAAATTATTTTTAATTGATAAAATGGTAACGGAAGAATTTTAAAGAATCTAGAATAATAGTTTGGGGGAACTTATGAAGTTGAATCAACCTCAAGACCAATTTAAAACTCATTTCTCAGAATGTCTGGGTAGCTTAGTCATTAACTGTAATTCTTGATTCTGGCTCAGGTAATGATCTCAGGGTCATGTGGGGCTCTGTGTTGGGCATGGAGCCTGCTTCAGACTCTCTCTCTTTCCCTCTGCTCCCCACTCCCTAAAAAAAATTGTAAAACTCATCTCACCAAAACATGAAAGTTTTGCTGTTACTTGATTATTCCCTGTAACACATTTATGAGTGATAGTTTTTGTCAATCTAGCTTTCAAATAGTTCAAGGAAGGAAAAATAAAATTTGGGGACAGGGAAAACCAAAAAACTAAAGAGGTTAACTGAGAACTAAATCTGCAGTTTGAAATAAATATCATGTTCCATGAAAGTTGGTATAGAACAATAGAGAGGGAGATAAATCATGGTTATGTTACTAACATACTCAAATTCAAAGTGAAAGAAAGTTAGGCAATCTTGCAGAAAAAGAGAGTCATCTAAGAAAGGTAAAAGAAAAATCAACGTGGGGATTTCAGTTTCCAATCAAGATAGAATAATAGGGAATGGATTTACACTTAAACAATTTAAACTTAAACAATTATAAAAATTGGGGGGACCCATTTGAAACAATCTTTAGACACTGAATAATAATCAAACACGGAATGAAATAAGGTGACTCTTACAATTGCTCAAACTCCCTAAAGACAACTTCTAACCTGTAGTTCAGAAGGAGAGAGCTTTAAGTAGAGTCATTTGTCTCCACTTGGAGAGGCTACGGAGGTCAGCACATGCTAGTCCAGATAGGGACAGGACAGAGGTGATAAAAGGAAGAGATGTGAAATCAGAACTTGAGATCTGCAGGGGTTTCCAACTGAGTCTTCAGTATATTGGCATAACGAAAAAACCCAATGTCAAAGTAAGAACCAGAAAAAAATAAACAACCACCATGGAATAAAATTAGTAGACAAGGACATTAAAAACAGTTGTTATGACTATACTACCTAAGTTAAAACTGAGATGGCAGGGTGCCTGGGTGACTCAGTTGGTTAAGCACCTGCCTTCAGCCCAAGTCATGATCCCAGGGTCCTGGGATTGAACCCTGTATCAGGCTCCCTGCTTAGTGGGAAATCTACTTCTCCTTCTTTCTCTGCTGCTCCCCCTGCTTGTGTTCTCGCTGTCAAATAAATAAAATCTTTAAGAGAGAGAGAGAGAGAGAGAGAGAGAGATGGCAACATGAGTATGTAAAGTAGTCATGGCAGGAATGAACAAGGCCCAAATCAAATTTCCAGGTACGAAAATTATCATGTCGAAGATAAAATATACACTGGATGGGATTCATGGCAGATTAGACATTGTAACAGAAATGATTAAGTTTAAGGCACAGTAATGATAATTATACAAAATGAAGAAGAGAAAGAAAAAAAATTAAAAGAGTATACTAAGGTAAGGAACATTTCAAGTGGCTTAATATTACTTGGACTTTCCAAGAAGAGATAGGGTTGGAGAGAGAAAATATTTACAGAAAAATTCCTAAACTGAATAAACCACATTCACAAGAAATAGAAAGAAAACAATACCAAGGTAACATCATAATAAAATTGCTTAAAACCAATGACAGAAAATCTTAAAAGCAGTTAGATAGATAGGGATAGATATGGCAAAACAATAGGAATGACTTCCTTTCTAAAAACAATGCAAGGCAGAAGACAGTGGAGAAACAGGGATTGTGTGTGTGTATATATATATATCCTCCAGCATGAAACAAAAACAAACATGATGCATGCAACAATGGTTTTTAAAACCAGGGACATCAAGGATGAAAAATAGTGATCTCTGAGAGATGGGAAACCATCTAGGTGATCCCTAACACTAGATAAGTATTGTTTTGTGAGAGTTCCCAGGCTAAAAGCACCAGACCCCAGCACTGGGAAGGGCAGAGCCCAGGGAGTTAGGGAGATGGAGCTAATGATGGGAAGAATAGAGAAGTTAGAGTGCAGAGGTTAGGACAGTAGAGAAAAGTGGAAATCTGCAGAGATTCCTCTCCAACATTCATCAGATCAGAACCTAGGAATGAGCCATCCAAAAGAATGAGAGGGAAAAGAATTAGAGGAAACAGTGCCTAAGCATATGCAATTCTGGGAACAGTGCCTGTTTCTACCATCTAGAGCAGGAAATATCATTACTAACGGGGCACTGCATAGAGCACAGCAAAGTCTTGCCTCAGTAGTAGGGAACATGTAGCTTTAGACCAGAGTTTCTTAACCTTGGCTCTACTGATACTTAGAACTGGATAATCCTTTATTGTGGAGTGCTGTCTCATACACTATAGGATACTTAGCAATATTCCTGTCCTATATTTACTAGTAGCAACACTCGCTCATCACTATAATAAATATCTCCAGATTTTGCCAAATGTCCCTAAGCGGGGGGGAATTGTTCCTGATTAAGAAACGATTGCCACTAAATGAATTCTACACTGGATTCACCTAACGAGCCATAAAAGCAAGATCAAAATGCATCAGGCTTGCTCCAAGTAACATAACTGCATCCCAGAAAAAAAACTCAAGAAGATTTATCCATGATAGCTAATGATCACTATACCTACAAAGAGAAAGGAAAACACAATCCTCAATAAGGAGGATAATCAATCCTTACAACTACTCCAGAATCAACATAGATGTAAAAAGTAACAGAGAAAGACATCAAAATAGTTCTTTTAACTGTATTTTATGTGTCCAAAGTAGAGAAAAAGAAGAAATAAAAAAACCCAAATCAATCTTATAGATATGAAAATAACAAATGAGATGAAGAATACTCTGGATGGGATTAATGATAGTTCATACTATACGGGAAAATATTAGCAGGCATAGCAAAAAAAACTATCCAAAGTAAAACACAGAGGAAAAAAAAAAGAATACAAAAAAAGGAAAAGGGTGGTATCACTGAGCTATGAGACAACTTCATGGGTAACTTGAAACCCAAAGGTGGGGGGCAGCTGGGCAGAAAATATATTTAAAATAATGGCTGAAAAGATTCCAAACATAATACAAATTATAAATCCACAGCTGTAATACGTTAAACCCCAAGTATAAGAAACATGAAAAAGAATACACTATGGTACAATATCATCAAATTGATCAAAACCAGTAATAAATAAAAAAATTTAACAGCAGCCAGGGTTAGGGGTGTGTGAATTGTTACATGCAAAGGAATAAAGGTATGGATGTCAGATTTCTCATCAAAAACAACTCAAATGAGAAGACAGTAAAGCAACATTTTTCAAGTACTGAAAGACAAAAAACTGTCAACCTAGAACTGGCAAAAATCTCTTTTAAAAATAAAGGTGAAATAAAGATGTTTTCAAACATACTAAAGTTGAAAGCATTCATCACCAACAGACCCAAATATATAAAATGCTAAAAATGTTCTTTAGGCAGAAGGAAAATTATACCAGATGGAAATCTAATTCTAAGCAAAGGAATGAAGAGAACTGGAAGTGGTAATTAAATGAGTAAATATGTTTTTTAATTGTTGAAATATCTTTAAAAGATATTTGACAATTTAAACAAAAATTATGTGTTATAGTGTTTATAACACAAGTAAAAGTAATATTTGTCTGTTGTATGGTATGTTAATTATATATTAATAAAGCTGTTCAAAAACAATTAAAATTTGGGGTGCCTGGATGGCTCAGTGGTTAAGCTCTGCTTTTGGCTCAGGGCGTGATCCCCAAGTTCAGGGATCGAGTCCCCTCAGGGAGCCTGATTTGCCCTCTACCTATGTCTCTGCCTCTCTCTCTGTGCCTCTCATGAATAAATAAAAAATATTTTTAAAAAATCAAAATTAAAAAAAAAAGGAAAATGTGACAATGATAGCATAAAGGCTTGGAGAGGTGAAACTGAATTATGCTATTGTAAGGTTCTTCTACTGTATGTGGAAGTTTATAGCATTATGTGAAGGCTCCATTGGTAGAGGATGCATCTCTCTCTCTCTCTCTTTATACTATATTTTAACTAACTAGAATTTGTTTTTTAAACTAGAATTTAAATAAAAAATTAAAACATTAAAAAATTAAATTAAGAATAAAGAATGGCAGAATATCTTTATACAAATATCATTACACTTCAGAAGAGAGTACACAGATTTTAATAAGAATTATGCTCTTAGTAAATAGCAAAATAGTTATAGAATATACAGCATCCAAGGTATCCTTTTTTTTTTTTTTTTTTTTTTTAAGATTTTACTTATTTATTCAGGAGAGACACACAGAAAGAGAGAGGTAGGGACACAGGCAGAGGGAGAAGCAGGCTCCATGCAGGGAGCCCGACGTGGGACTCGATCCCGGGACTCTAGGATCACGCCCTGGGCCGAAGGCAGGCGCTAAACCGCTGAGCCACCCAGGGATCCCGCATCCAAGGTATCCTATATAAACTATTTTAATAGTCAAACTCTCCACAAACTATTTACTTGGCAATGTGAAACACCATTCTTTTTATAAAATCGCTGAAATAGAAACTAAGCACTAACAAAGATATCAGCTGGAATCCATTTTGATATTTGTTTCTGGCTGTTTTTTGACAAGTTTCAAAAATAATTCAATTTCCTTTATTAATTTGACCCAAATTAATCACTCTATATTTTATATAAAACTGGACTTATATAAGTAGTTATTACTATTGTAAGAATTCTACTTTACCTGAAGTTGGCTCGATACATAATTCTTGAAACTCTAAATTGTTTGCAAGATAGGTCTATACTCCTATAAAAATTCTATTCATCCTATTCATCCAGGCTTGGCCAATGGTAGATATACATAACTGTTAAAACTGAGTGTTCCCACTCATAATTTGGAGTCCAACTGCCATATATCTAAATAGAAATATAATTGCCTGGTAAATATAGTTTTCTACCATAATTATTGTCCTATTTCATAGCCAATATAAATAATATCAAATTTTAGACCATGTGTTCTATGAAAATCAGACTTTCAAATGTATAATGGTTTGAAATAGCACAGAAATCCCCCCGAAAGACACACACTACAAAAACACACTCCCAAGATAACAACAAAAAATTAAACCATTTAGAGAAATAAAATAGAAAATAATCAAGAGGGAATTTTTTTTTTAATTTTCTGAAATGTTTTCTCACATGCTGTCTAAAGAGCTAATATGACTTTCCTCTATAAAATCCCCTCAATGTATTTACTTGACATTATAAAGGGGTAGGATTTGCTATACAGAAGAATCAATAACAACCTTGTAAAGCCTAAAGCAGTGAACATAAACATGCTGTAGGAGACATTAACATTAGACTCAAAGAAATAATTATACTTTCAATAAACATGCTCCTACTGGATAATCAATTTTTTACACGTCTTTGCAGCTGTTTCACAGCTCAGGTAGTGAATGGCAGCAGCTGTTATATCAAAAGCATATATTATATGCATATGAGGTACTTTTAATTTTTCATAGGTATCTACTTATCTGTGATTAGCCACATTTAACTCATATTAAATAAAAACAAAGTATTCATGGGATGATAAATTGAGGAGGATTTTTAGTACCATCTTATTTTAGAAGAGAATTCTTAAACCAATTATTTTTATGTCAGAATATTTAATAATTCAAATTACATGCTGCCCTTAGTCCCAGATTTAAGAGATTTGTCACGATCAATGTTTCTGAAATATTAAATTAAAACGTGTCACGGTAATTACTATGGAATAAACAGCAATTAAGATTTTTTAGGCAAATAAGCTCAAATTGTTTGCAGTGCATATTTATACTACTAATATTTTCCCACACAATGCATGCACCATTCACAACAAGCGGCCTAAAAATACAGAATCTGTAGAATTATCTCAAAAGATCTTAAGATCTTTGGATTTAATATGGAATCTGATAATTAGTTAAGAAATATCTATGTGTAATGTATCCAAAAGGAGGTAGATTTGAATGTTAAGTAATACAAATAATGTTACCATAGAATGATCATGTTTCTGTTTTGTATTTGTAATAGAGAAGCTACCATATGCTGTAAATAATTTGCAGGGTAACTAAAATACAACTATTTAAAAATGTATATCCAATTACAAACTATAATTAACAGTATAAATTATGTACCAGAAATATGAAACAGGTAAATACTTACTGCTATATAATAAACTCTTGCTTTTTCTACCAGTGTCCAGTTTTTATCCATATCAAGATGTTTTTCCTTTTTATAACAATTGGCAGCAGCGAGATTGGCTACAAGTGACCTAAAACAACAACAAAAAGCAAGTAGGCTTTCATACTGCAGCTAAAATTGTCATGTACTTCGTTACAATTAATTAGCAATACTTTTTGCAAATTATGTTTTACATTTTAATTCTTTTTTCAAAACTGCTATACACTGATATTAATAAATTAAATAAGATTAAATTTGTTTTGAGCACTTTTTGAGACTTCTATGTTGCCTTTGAGATAAACAGAGATATCAATCCTTGCTCTAAATACCATCTGGTATTTTGAGAAACTGGAATTTATGTTTCCTTTGGTACTAAAATGATGAGATTATCTATTTTCTACGTTTTAGTAGTTCAAAATGCAGTTGGGAAATTAAACTATTATGTTGCTATGCCAAAAAATTATGCAAAAAAGATATATACATTCATATATACAATTGAACACTTCAGTTTTTGAGTATCAACATACTATATACATTGATTATTTAACCTAATGCTTGAAAAGCTAAGTATAGGATTAATTTCACAAAACACACCTAAGAAATGTAGGCCCTATTTACTATGAGGTATTAATTTGCAAACCAAAACATTTTAAAGACTAGAATACATTAAAATTAGTTTTCTATAGTTGAAAACTCCCAATATTGGTCCAGTTTTGCAGCTGAAAAATCTAAGCAGGATACTGGATTTAAAATCTTGCTACAAGTGCCAGATTGGAATTTTTGTTATTGTTCAAAAATTAAAGTTAATAAAGTAATTATTTATGCTAAGTACAAATTAATAAAAATATTTTCTTTCTCATTTTGACCCAGAAATTAGAAAATAACTTGCCATTTTTTCATTCTTTCTAATCAAAAGGGAACAATCATGGTCAAAAATAGGTACATTTTATCCCTTGAGATTTTTATAATATGGTTGGTTCCTCTGTTAAGAAAAACAATTGATACTCTTCCAAAACATATTTCTACTCATCCACATGCCAAATGACTACTGAAAGATATCAATTCAATTTATGCTCATTAGATTATTAAAAATAAGAACAATATGAATCAGTATATTTATACGCAAGTATTACCATATTACAAAGTTAAGAATAATAATCCTAATTTATAAAAAGCATTTCAGTAATCATGATGTTAGCAAAATTTTGACAGATATGGGTATATATGAAAATAAAAGGCAAACACTTCTGGTACCAGTTATGAAATTCTATTTTGATAATAAAACTATCCTTTGATAGTTTCTCCAACATATAAGTATTCTCACTATCGAAATGAATGTGATTCAGAGTCTGGAGAGCAAGAACCTCAAATAAAAAGAATACTGCATTATCCCAATTCTTTGATTCCTAGGTTTTGGATAGTAATAGTAAGAGTTATCAGCCCTATCCAAAACAATTTATCCGTATCTATGAGGTTCTATAATTTGATTGATGATGAATTTGATAGTGCGAGCTTCCCCCCAGTTTTTGACTTCCAATACAACCTGAACATTACTAATCACCATAATCATAATATTAGTATATTAGTTAAGCTTTTGACATCTGGGAAACCTAATATCATCATAACTTCTCTCTAAAAGGGCGATTTAGCACACAAAAACAATTTAGCCATTTTACACTAGCCTGAGAGATAACAGGCAAAACTTGACCTATTTCTCACTAATCAGAAAAGTGTGTCTGCATATTAAAGTTGGTTTTAGGAAAACTGAAAAGGGAGAAGGTCTAAATAAGTATATTTCAATGTTTGAACAATAAGTGGTTTTATTTATTAAAACCTTAAATGATAAAGTTCCCTATACACACAAAAAATAAAATCACAGGAAAGATTTAAAAATGACTTTGGCACCCTAATTATTTTAAAAAGCTATATTTTAGTTATTTAATGACTACTGGCCAGGAGAGTGTCAGGTCCTTAGCATACATCTACTAAAGGTCAAGGAGTGAGCAAAGAAAGACGAAGGGAATAAGGGGAAGAGACAGTAGGGAGGAAATAAAGGAAGACAAGAGGCAAATAAGAAAGGAGAGAAAGAAGGGCAAGGAATGGAGGAGGACACACTAAATATTTCTATGTATCAGGAAAGTGAAATTTCTAGTGAATCACTATTTAGAAAGAGATCATCATTGCCAATTTTAATAATATAATAGCTAGAAAAGTTATTTTGTTTTTCCCTTGCAAAGGATAAAAAAGGCTGTTTGATGAACACTGTGGTAACAATGCAAGGATATACTAAAGAAAAACCTCCATGTGGCTGCAAAAGGCATAAATACAACTAATATATGGAAAGTCCTGAGACAGAGATTTCAAGTTTATATAAAGAAGAATTTTCTAAAAAGTAAAATTGTATAGAAATGTAGTGAATTGTTTTTTGACTGGTGTATTACCCATAACTGAGGTTGTCTGATATGGAGAGATGACTATTTGTCAGAAATGCTTTAGATGACCTAATTCATATGACACTAAATAGAATGTAGTATTTTATATATGTTGTAAAATACATGTGTGTATCTGTCCTTGTATCTGAATATTCCAATCTCAGGGTATGGTAAAAAGAGCATTCTTTTCATCCCAGTTTCAGCAAGAAACCACAAGACACTGAATAAAACGTTTTCCTTATTTTCCTTTTCTGATCTAATTACAAAAATTAGACTGGAATAGATAATCTCAAAATTTTCATTTCACATGCCTCATGAATACAAAAACAGGTACAAGGTTTTTTTTTTCTTTTAAAGGAAAATGAAATCAGAAAGAAGAGTTATTAAAACACTAAAAGCAATTTAAAACATGAGATCTAAATTCCAAATTCAGATTAGAATTCAGAGTCTACGGCTGTGAAAATATCCAGTTAGTAAAAAACCTTCCCCTGGAATTAAACTGACCTGTTGCTACCAGTGATGCACACAGCACAAGTTCCCGTTGTTTGCTCATTTTGCTCATAGTAATGAGCATCCACGTGGGCTTCAGCAGCTTTTTTCTTCAAGATCTCTCCAAATGTATCTGTCCCAATGCATCCAAAAAATGTTGCTGCTTTGTATGGCTGCTGAATCATCCACTGAAAAACAGGAACATAAATAATTTTAATGGCTCAGAAATATAGTACACATAGAATGGTGGAATAAAAGGGATGCTTTGTTAGATGCTGTGACTGTTACAAATAGAATTCCAATCCTGTACTAATGCTTATGATAACAAATTTGATATAACAACCACATAAAATCTTACACTACATTCAGGGACAGAAATAGGGTGTAGTGGTTAAGAATTCAAAATTCAGTCACATAGACTTTAGGTCAATGCTAACTTGATACAGAAAAATAATAGTGAGTCCCAAAATGAGTAGAGTAGCATTGTCATTTAAAAGCCCAGAATCTATACTAAAGACCATCTGGGTTCAAATCTTGCCTCTGCTACTTATTACCTATATGAGTAAAAGTCTGTCACTTAACATTTCTATACCTCATTTTCCTCACTTAAATATGGAAAAATATAGAAGTACACCTTATGAGGTTGTTGAGAATTAAACTAAATAACTTAAATTCATGTATATGCAGTGTTGAGCATAGTATGCAGCACACAGTAAACAATGTATGCTAGCTGTGGTGGTCACTATTATTTTTACACTTGTAATTCATAAGTAAATTAAGCTAAACTATGATTAAGTCTACTAAATTGTTCTAAAAATTCAAAAGTAGTGTTAATTCTCATTCTAGTATCTCAGTCTTTCAGTAGTCTCAAGCTTTAGTATCTCTGTTATAAACTAACAGTAGATTGCTTTTAAAATGCATATTTTAAAAATACTATGAACTATTATTTTTCATAATTAGCTCAAATTCTTAAGATTTGTAATACTTATATTAGCTATAATAAAACTGCCATCGATTTGTTTGTTCCTAAAACCTATATGAACAAAACACCCCACATACTAAGTCAAAAGACATAAAAATCTTACCACATTCTCAAATACTTAAAATATAAAAGAAATGCATGTATATTTGAGAGTTAAAGGGATGAAGGGGCAAAAAAATAACAAAGAAAACTGTAAGATAAATATACAATAACTGCCTAGGGATTTGTTCTGAAGATACATGTCCACAAATATGATGCAACATATGCATAAGTACTCTTTGAGACATCATTTGTAATACCAAAATGTTAGAAACAACCTAAACACCCATACATAGAAGACTGGTTGAATAAACTGGTTAATCTCCTCAATGGAACATCACACAGCAACTTAAAAAACAATCAAAGACAGACTATACAGAGTAATCCATTTATATAGAGTAATTGCCAGGATCTTTTATGAAGATTAAAAAAAAAAAAAGAGCAGGGCACCTGGGTGGCTAAGTAGTTGAGCATCTGCCTTGGGCTTAGGTTGTGGTCCCAGGGTCCTGGGATTGAGTCCTGCATCGGGCTCCCAGCAGGAGCCCGCTTCTCCCTCTGCCTGTGCGTCTCTGCCTCTCTGTGTGTGTGTCGCATGATTAAATAAATTCTTTTTTTTTTTTTTTAAAGAGCAGAGTTCAAAAGTGTGTGTCTTCATGTGTGCATGTGTTTTAGGAGACTGGAAATTAAAATCATAGATATCTTTATAGTACATACTCATACTCTTTCAGAATTTATATTTAATTTTAAGTTTGTTTATTTTGTAAAAAGAAACACAGAAACATAAACCATGAATTGAAGAAAAATGGTTTTCTATCAGGGTGGGTGGGAATGGAATAAAGAAATAGAAATAACAACAATTCCTCTGAATGTGCCACTATACATAAAGTGTCCGTTTGAAATGCTAAAATTATAAATTTTTGAAAGTGCAATTCAAATTGAATTTTAAATTTATTTGGGGAAAAATGATAAAGTTGAGTAAAATAGAAATCAATAAATCAAAGAAAATATAAAATTTTAACATAACCCCATAGGAAAAAATACAAGTAACTTTCAATATACTATTACTTTTCAATATACTCATTTAATGAACGAACCCAAAAAATATTGGAGGGTAGAACATTTGAAATCATTCACTCAGAAGAGCAAAAAGAAAGAAAAGAATGAAAAAGAGTGAAGAAAACTTACAGAACTGGGTATGTCAGTGGCCCAGTCAGTTAAGTGTCCAACTCTTGATTTCATCTCTCAGGTCATGATCCTAGGGTTGTGAGATCAAGCCCTGAGTCAGGCTCTGTACTTGGCATGGAGCCTGCTTAAGATTCTTTTTCTATCCCTTTCCCCTTCCCCTCCCTCCATAAAATAAAAAGAAAAAAGAAAGCTTACAGAATTTAGGAGATACAATGAAAAGAAGTAATATGTGCATTATGGGAATTCCAGAAGGAGAAAAGAAAAAGGACAGAAAGTATATTTAAAGGATAATGGCTGAAAACTTCCTGAACACAGAAACAGAAATGGACATCCAGTTCTATGAGGCCCAAGAAAATCCAAACAGGCTGAATATGAACAGGGCTACACCAGGACACATTATAATTAAATTGTCAAAGTTTAAAGACAAAGAAAAGAATTTTAAAAGTAGAAAAGGAAAGAGAGAAGCTATATACAAGAAAACCCCCATATGATTATGTGTGGATTTCTCAACAGAAAGTTTACAGGCTAAGAGAAAATGAGATGAAACATTCAAAGTTAATTATTAAAAGAAAAAAACACCTGTTAATCAAGAATTCTACATCTAGCAAAGCTGTCCTTCAGAAATGAAGGAGGGATAAAGACTTTCGCAAACAAACAAAAGCAGAGGGAGTTCATTATCACTATACCTAGCTTATAAGAAATGCTAAATAGTATTCTTTGAGTAGACATGATGTTAATTAGTATCATAATAATATAAGAAGGTAGCATAAAACTGGTAATGATAAATATACCGTCAAAGTTTGATTCTGTAATATGGTAATTATGAATGTATAACCAATCCACTTAGATCTTCAGTTTATGTGTAAAAACATAAAAGTAGTAAAAATAACCATAAACACCATAATCTGTAATTAGTTACACAATATAAAAATATGCAAATTTTAGTAGCAATAACCTAAAGTGTGAGGGAGAAGAGAAGTAAAAGTGTAAAAGTTAGGAATTCTAATCAAGTTAAGTTGTTATCAGCTTAAAATAGGGTGTTATAATTTTAACATACTTTATGTAAGCCTCATGGTAACCACAAGGTGAAAACTTGCAGCAATTACACAAAATAACATGACAAAAAGGTCAAAGCATACTGTTACTGAAGGACATCAAAACATGAACAAAGACTATAGGATAAGAAATAAGGAACAACACATCTACAAAACAATCAAGAAACAATTAACAAAATGGCAACAGTAAGTCATTACCTATTACAGTAGCCTTCCCTTATCTGCAGAAGGTATGTTCTCAGATCCCCAGTGGATGCCTAAAACTGCAGATAGTACTGATCCCCATATACAATTTTTCTATATATATATATCCATTATAAAGTTTAACTTATAAGTTAGGCACAGTAAGATATTAAGAATATCTAATAATAAAATAGAAAAGTTGTAACAATATACTGTAACAATATTTATGTGAATACGGTTTCGGTCTCTCAAAATATCTTATTGCACTTTACTCATCCTTCTTGGGATGATAAGTGATGATAAAATGCCTAGATGATGAGATTAAGTAAGGTGAATAACATAGGCACTATGACACATAGCATTATAATACTACTGATGTTCTAATGATATGACAGGACAAGGATCATCTGCACCCAGATTATAGGTAACTGAAACTACAGACTGGGAGTGGGGGGGTGCTGCAGTAATACTGTACTTTAAACATAAACAGGTTAAATTCTCTAATCCAAAGACACAGAATGTCTGAAATAAAAAATAAAATAAAACAAAATAAAAATCCAACAAGATTGCCTATAAAAGACTCACTTCAGCCTTAAAGACATATATAGCCTGGGAGTGAAGGGATGGAAAAAGACATTTCACAGAAATGGTAACCAAAACAAAGCAGGAGTAGCTATGCTGATATCAGACAAAATAGGCTTTAGACTAATAACAGTACAAAGAGACAAAGAAAGTCATTACATAATGATAAAGGGGCCAATCTATCTATAAAATTTAAAAATTATAAATATTTATGCACCTAAAACTAGAGCATCTAAATATTTAAGAAAGAAACATAGCTAAAAGGAGTAATGAAAAGCAATACAATAATAGTTAGGAATTTTAATACCCCACTCTCAACAATGAATCATCCAGCTAGAGAATGAGAGAATGGGAGAATGAGAATAAGGTAATAGCGTATTTCAACAAAACTACAGATCAAATGGACCTAAAGATACATATAGAACATTCTATCCAAGAGCAGAATACATATCTTCTCAAGTGTATATACAGTATTTTCTATAATAGTTCATATGTTAGACCACAAAAGAAGTCTTCACAAGTTCAATAAGACTGAAATCATACCAAGTATCTTTTTTGACCACAATGGCATGAAACCAGAAATCAGTAACAATAGGAATCTGGAAAATTCACAAATACTTGGAAAATTAACCAGCACTCTCCTGAAAATCCAATGGCTCAACGAAGAAATTAAAGAGAAACAAGAAAGTTTTTCTGATACAAATAAAAATGGAAAAACAACATACCAGAACTTAGGTTAAATTTATACTAATTATTGCTTACATTAACAAGCAAGATCCTAAATTAAGAATCAAACATTATGCATTATGAAACTAGAAAAAGAAGAACAAACAGCCCAAAGGTAGATGAAGCAAGAAATAATACAGATTAAAGCAGAATATGAAAGAAATAGAGAACAGAAAACAATAAAAAAGATAACCAAACTGAAGGCTGATTTTTTGAAAAGATAAGCAAAATTTGCAATCCTTAGCTAGACTAACCAAAAGGGGAGGAAAAAAAAAAAAAAAGAGAGAGAGAGAGAACATAAATCATCAAAATTATAAACAAAATAGGACACATTATAACTGATACCACAGAAATAGAAAAGGATCATAAGAGGCTACTAGGAACAACTATATGCCAGCCAATTGGACAACCTAAAAGGAATGAAAATATTCTTAGAAACATACACTCTACCAAGACTGAATAAGGATAAAATACAAAATCTGAATAAACCAATTACTAGTAAGAAGATTGAATCAGTAACAAAAACTCTCTAAATGAAGAAAAGCCTAGGGCCAGATGACTTCAGTGGTGAATTTTGCCAAAGATTTAAATGAGAATTAACATCAATCCCTCTCTCAAGCTCTCCTAAAAAATAGAAGAGGAGGGAACACATCCAAATTTGTTTTATAAGGCAAGCATTATGCTGATACAAAAGCCAAATAAGGACACTACTGGGGGACAATATCCCTGATGAATATAAATGGAAAATTCTCAACCAGATACTAACTGAATTCAGCACCACATTGAAAGAATCACTCACCATGATCAAGTGGGATATATCCTAAGGATGCAAGGATGGTCCAACATATACAAATGATAGAATGAAAGAAAAAAATCATAGAACCGTCTTAACAGACACAGAAAAAGCATTTGACAAAACTCAGTATCTGTTCATGATAAAAGCACTTAACAAACGGAGAGTAAAAAAATATATATATCTCAACAATATAAAGGTCATATATCATAAGGCCAAAGCTAACAACATACTCAATGCTGAAAGGTTAAAAGCTTTTTCTCTATGATCAGGAGCAAGACAAGAATGCCCACTCTCACCACTATTTAACACAGTACTGAAAATCCTACCTAGAGCAATCAGGCAAAAGAAAGAAAAGGCATCATTATTGAAAGGGAAGAAATTAAAATCATCTCTATTTGCAGATGGTGTGATTTTATATATAGAAAATCATAACAAAAAAAGCTAGAACTAATCAATCAATTCAGTAAAGTTGCAAGACAAAATTAGCATAAAAATCAGTGGTATTTCTATACACTAAAGACAAATTCTCTGAAAGAGAATTCAAAAATCAATTCCATTTACAATAGTATCAAATAAACAATAAAATACTTAGGAATAAAATTAATCAAGGAAGTTAAAGATCTCTACTCTTAAAACTGTAAGATACTGATGAAGAAATCAACAAGACACAAATAAATGGAAAGGCATCCCATGTTCATGGGTTGGGAGAATTAACATTGTTAAAATGTCAATATTGCCAAAAGCCATCTACAGATTCAATGCAATCCCTATTAGGATTCCAAAGGCCTTTTATTTCTTACATAAATAAACAATCCTAAAATTTAGATGGAACAAGAAAAGACCCCAAATATCCAAAAATAACCTGAGAAGAAAGGTCTGAGCAGGAGATGTCATATTTTCTGATTTCAGGCTATGCTATAAGGTTATAATAATTAAAACAGCATGGTATTGGCATAAAAAGACAAATCAATGTAACAGATTCAAGAGCCCAGAAATAAACCCCAACATATATGGCCAACTAATATTTGGTAAAGAAGTCAAGAGGGCACTGGGGAAGCATCTGGCCTTTGGCTCAGGTCATAATCCCAGAGTCCTGGAACGAGTCTCAAATGAGGCTTCCCCCACAGGGAGCCTGCTTCTCCTTCTGCCTATGTCTTTGCCTCTGTGTGTGTCCCTCATGAATAAATAAAATCTTAAAAAAAAAAATACTCAAGGGAGAAAAAAGTCTCTTCAATAAATGGTACTGAGAAAATCTGCTGTCCACACATAAAAGAATGAAATTTGACCCCTATTTTACAAGACTCAAAAAATTAACTTGAAACGGATCAAAGACTTAATTAAATGCATGACCAGTAGTCATGAAACTCTGAAGAAAACCTAGGAAAAAAACGTCCTTGACATGGGTCTTAGAAATGATTTTTCAGAAATCACAATTAAAGCACAAGCAACATCAAAAATAAACAAATGAGACTACATTAAACTAAAAATCTTCATTGCAGAAGAAACCATCAACAAAGAGAAAAAAACAACGTATGGAATGGGGAAAAATATTTGTAAACCATATATCTGATAAGGATTAATGTCCAAAATATATAAAGAACCCATAAAACTCAATAGCAGAAAAACAATCAAATTTAAAATGGGCAAAGCACCCAAATAGACATTTTTCCAAGAAAATATATGACTGGCCAACAGGTATATGAAATGATGCTCAATGCTTCTAATTATTAGAGACACGCAAGTTAAAACCACGTTGAGATATCACCTCATGCCTGTTAGAATGGTTATTATTGGGGCACCTGGGTGACTCAGTTGGTTAAGCACCCAACTCTTGATTTCAACTCAGGTCATTATCTCAAGCCCAACACTGGGCTCCATGCCCTAAAATGATTAGGATTTTCTCTCTCCCTCTCCCTTCCCCTGCCTTAAAAAAAAAACACAAAAAACAAAAGGTCATCATCAAAAAAACAGGAGATAATAATAATAGAATAATAGTATGGATGTAGAGAACTCTTATGCACTAGTGGTAGAAATTAAGTTGGTACAGTTACTGTGGAAAACAGTTTGGAGTACCTCAAAAAATTAAAAACAGGGGGTGCCTAGCTGGCTCAGTTGGTAGAGCATGCGAATTTTGACCTCTTGGGGTCATGAGTTCAAGTCCCATGTTGGGTGTAGAGATTACTTTAAAAAAAAAAAAGGAAAGTAAAAAAATAAATAAATAAAAATAGAACTACCTTATGAGCCAGCAGTTCTATCCTGAGAATATTCTCCAAAAAAACCCCAATAATTCAAAAAGATATTTTTATATACATCATGTTCCTAACAGCATTATTTATAATAGCCACGATATGGAAGCAACTTAAGTGTCTGTCAATGGATAAATGAATACATATATTTTTATTCATGTAGAAAGCATGCCAAATGATCAACCATGTCTGTTTTATGTGGTAAAATACAAAAACAAAATCAATAACAAATTTTAGTATGATTATTTAACTTAATATGCCATCAAAAAATAGGAAACTTCAGTGAAAGAGAAGCCATTATATTGTAATTAAGCCTAATTAAATCAAAGTTTACATGTTCAAAGTATGGTATGAAAAAGGGAGGATACCAACTCACTATCAGGCTTAAATCTGACTTACAACACTTCCATTACCAATCAATATTACTAAAACCTGCAAGACAAAAAAATGAAAAACAATACAAATATTCAGCAGGCTTTGTAATAATTCTATTATGGAATATTTTATCACAGGAAACTGGTTAACATCTTATTTCTGATATTAGTGTACTGGGAAACTGACAAAATATGAGGACTTTACTACTGATCAGTGATTTCCATTTAAGTTTGTCAATCCACTGTGAGAGCTTACTAGGCTAAAGTAGACACACAGAACTAACAGAAGCCAGGTTCACTGCTTCAAAGCACTTAATAACCTAGCTGAGTAATTAAAGATGCTATAATGAGAGAGCTAAAATAAAGTAAAAATAATTTTTAAAAAAGTTTATAAATAAATTTGATGAGTTTTATTAAAATTTTAGTACTTCTTTATCTCACATTCCCAATACCTAACCAATCAATTTCCTACCATTCTGACATTCAGTCAATAAGTATTTCATGCATGTTTAGTAGAGGATAAGAAGATGAAAGTGACAGTGTCGCTAATACAGTCACATCACTATATTTTCAGATTCTCCAGAAGAGATTCAACTCTTCTCATAACCTCTCATTGTTTCTCATTTTAGCTAAAACAAATTGCTCAGCTTGTCTTTGTTAATATATGTATAGTACATCCTTAAACACCTATCTTTAACTTTCCTAAAAGAGTCCAGAATTACATGTATGTTGTAACTAGAAAACAAGACTAGAAGAAAACAAGCACAGAATTTTCAGATACTGGACCACAAGTATAGCAGGACTGTGATCTGTGATAGAAAAGAAACGAGGTAGGCTCTTACATCATGTAGGCTCTCTGCCAGTAGGCAATTTCCAGACTGTGGTGCCAGGAGAAAGAAGCCAAACAAAGCCAGGCATTCTAGTGAAATGAGGAGCCAGAGGTAAGTGTTCAAGGAGAGTCAAGAGACTAGAAATTGTGAAAAAAAAGTTTCAGCGAGTAGTGTGTTATAAACTCCTGAGGCTCTGGCTAAACTCCAATCTTTGCATATTTAAGGAATAGATGAGATCATAGGGAACCTACATAAATGCTTCAAGATTCGGTATCAATATATAAAAATCTAACATAATTCTACATACTATGAAGGAAGAGTTGAAAATCAAAATCAAGAAAACATTGTCATCTACAATCACATTAAAAAACAAAACATATTGGGACAAAATTTAAGAAAATGTGTATAAGACCTATACATAAAACATTACAAAGTTTGCTGAAGGGGAAAAAAACACCTATATAAATGGAAAGCTATGTTATATGCATGGATTAGAAAACTCTATATTCTTAAGATAGTAATTCTCCCCAAACTGATTCATAGATTTGTTGCAACACAACTGGTACCTCAACAGGATTTCTGAAGATATCAAAAAGCTGATTCTACAAATCAACAGTAAAGGAAAGGGAATTAGAAGAGTCAAAGGTTGGTAGATATGTCAGGGTGAAGTAACCCAACATTGCTTAACTCCAATTTCTTCAAATATAAAATGTGGATAATATAATCTCTGATCTTAGAAGGATGTTTCAAGAATTAGAGTAACAAGCCATGCAATTTAGTTCAGTAAATGATACTTATTATAGTTGGATCTCTTTTATACAGAGAATGAAAGGGCTCACACTATGCTAGAAGTACACTTAAATGGAGATCAAGAAAGCCATGGCCATAATTGGTAACCTTTTATAAATATGTGAATTAGTTGAGCTCAATTTAAAAACCAATGATAAGGGCAGAATGTCAACAGAAAAGACCCAGGAGGGAGATTAGTTGCAGCTGAGAGGATCAGTAAAGTCTTCCAGAGACAGGTGACATGATCAGTTCATCAATGATGAATGGGTAAAATATTAAAAAATGACTATAACCTGGAAAGAAAGTAGAGGCATAGAGCACATGCCTCTGTTCCTATCTTAGGAATTTTATCATGGTGTCCCTAAGGCAAAAGAAATTCTATGTATTAAGTAGTTAGTTCTAAACAACTTAATAAGTTATTTATTTCCTAACAATTTAGCACATGTCACGCACTGTAAAATTCTCAAACCTTGGTATCAGATCAAGTGCCACCAGTCCCATTTCCTGTTTCACACTGATTCTTGTGCAGTGCTTTAAGTAATCTTTAAGTAAAGAATCTTAGATTCTTTTTTACCACCTAAAACCCATTTTTGTAGAGTATTATGATACCACCAAAGGAATGTAGCAATTTAATGTTTTTTTATATATATATAAGATTTTATTTATTTTTTCATGAGAAACAGAGAAAGGTAGAGACAAAGGCAGGGGGAGAAGTAGGCTCCACACAGGAACTTGATGTGGGACTTGATCCCAGGACCCTGGGATTATGACCTGAGTCAAAGGCAGACACTCAATCACTGAACCACGCAGGTGCTCTCAATCTAATGTTAAAACAGAAATATCTGGAGCTAGTGGTTCATGCTCTTTCTGATAGATGTCACTGTTTTGCTAGAAAATATAAAATACCCTGTGGACCTGATGTGGGTTTGTTATAGAACACAGAGGCCTTAGCACAAAGATTAGAAAATAAAAGAGCAAAGTGTTAACAAAAACAATGAAAAGGAGAAATGATGAACCATTATTTTTTTAAAAATTAATAAAACCTTTAAAAAAAGAAGCTGAGGCAGCATTTTGTAGAACGGTGCATGTGAGGATTTTTGAACAAAGCAATGAGATAAGATGCCTTATTAAGGTAAGGAAGCAGGAGGAGAAAATTTGCAACTGAATTTAAATAGGTGCTGAATAAATGACATATTAAGTTTCATATTAAGAGTCTTTAACAACATACAGAAAGACTTCTAGGGGGTGCCTGGGTGGTTCAGTCAGGTGGTATCTGACTCTTGGTTTTGGTTCAGGTCACGATCTCAAGGTCCAGGATCGAGCCCTGGGTCTGGTTCCACACTCAATGTAAGGTCTGCTTGAAGATTTCTCTCCTCCTCTCTATGCCCCCTCCCCCCAACTTACATATGCTTTCTGTCTCTGAATTAAATAAATAAATCTTTTTAATAAAAAGGAAAAAAAAAGGAAGATTTCTATCAATATTAACTTTACCTTCCAGATGAATTTCCTCTTTGCCACCTAATGCAGTATTTAGGACAATATAACTGACAATGATGCTTAAGAGCCAGTCACTTCTAAGATAATGCTATATACTTTAATTCATAATAGAATAATGAAGAATGACACTAAAATAATGATACTAAAATAGTTGTAGGATAAATAAAGATAAGCAATTTTAGATCAGAAAAGCCAATAAGGAACTTCAGGAGAACTGTAAACCACAATGAAAAGAAATTAAATGTCAACTGGGAAATAACAATAAGCAGAATGCAAAGGTCTATGAGGAAATCAAAATTGAAGTAGTTGGTTAGGAAAACAGCATATATCACATGGCTTAAAGGGCTGATTGTCTCAGATGACTGGTATGCTACAAAGTGACACAGTGAAACACAAAATTTTCATAAATATTATTAAAGAAACTATGCTCTCTCAGTAACTAGTATATTTCTTTCCTGACAAAACTGCGGTTTCCCTTGTTGACAGGTGTCCTATTAATAAAAATTGATTCATGAGAATCCTACTATTATTCCTAACAATCTTTAGTTATTTTTCTTGTTAAATACCTGTTAACATCTATTTCTCAGAGGAAATTTTACGAAACTTCAGCCTAGTAAGAAAAAGCATAAACTTTAGACTCAGGTAAATATAAATTCATCCAGTTGTACGGCAGTAAATGATTAATTAAGATAATGTAAGCAAAGTGCCTATACTAGTGCCTGTTAAACAGTACTGATGATGATGATGGTAACAGGACACTGAGATATGATTTAAAAACATTTTAGCCTGATGTCACTCAATTCATTCCATAAATATTTGTGATCATATACCAGGTGTTGGGCATTATTGTAGTAAATAATGGATAAAGCAGCATTTCTCTCTCTTTCGTAGGCCTCCTTTCTTTTCCCTATCCTTGAGGTTCTGCAGGTCTGGATCCAAAGATTATCTGTCCTTTCACACTATATACTTTTTCTGGATATTATCTAATCTATCCCTACGTTTTAAATTCTATCTATATGCTGAGACTCCCCACTTCTATTTTTAATTTAGACGGGCCTTCAGATTACTGACCTGAATATCCAAATGCCTATGACCCTAAATCTACACATTCCTACCTTTTTTTTTCAAGATTTTATTTATTTATTCATGAGAGACACAAAGAGAGGGGAAGAGACACAGGCAGAGGGAGAAGGAGGCTCCCTGTGGGGAGCCCGATGCGGAACTCGATCCCAGGACCTCGGAATCATGACCTGAGCCAAAGGCAGACGCTCAACCACTGAGCCACCCAGGTTGCCCCTACACATTTCTACTTCTATCTCCATTATTACCACCCAAATGCAAGCCACCATCTTCTCTCACTGTGAAAGCTTTAAAAATGTGTTTTGTTGAAATATATTCACATAGCACAAAAGTTACCACTTTAAAGAGTATAATTAAGTTGTTTCCTATATATTCACAGGGTTGTATAGCCATCACCACTAACTCACTCCCAAGATATTTCATCTCTCCAAAAAGAAACCTGTGTCCATTAGCAATCATGCCCCATTCTTCTCCCCAATCTAACCACATGACAATCTGCAAAAGGTCCCCTGCCTTTAGTTCTTTTGTGTTTATATTTATTATTTTTTTAAAGTTTTTATTGTAATTCCAGTTAACAGTGTTATATTAGTTTCAGGTGTACAATATATAGCGATTCAACTCCCTGCCTTCATCTCTGCTTCCTTCCAATTCACTATACTTTGAGTTATCTTTCAAAAATGTCCTTTAATAGTTACCCATTTCTATTAAACAGAGTTCAAACATAAACAATTTTATGACTGAACCATCAACTGTCTCTCCAAGTTCATCTAATGGTATTCACTCTCTGGAATGCAATGTGCCAATACCATTCCATTCATTCATATTCCATTCATATTTTATCTCTTGTTCTTTCTGACTTAGGCTTTAGGCCTCACTTTCTTGGGTGAGTTATTCTTGAACACTAGACTAAATGCCATGTTTTATTTTGTCACAGGAAATTATATCAATTCCACTTAATTATAATTTTCTGTTCAACACACTTGTTTTCCTGACTTCTCTGAAACCTATTGGGTACATTTCTACATCTAGAAGGGTGTCTCCATATTCCATATACCTATGTATCTGTCAAATGAATGAATGAACAGAAAAGGTATAATCCTCTCTTCTAAGCTTACAGTTTAGGGTTATATAAAAATTACCCAAAAAGGTACATTACTATTAAGGAGTTTTGGGGAAGATGATGGTATAGGAGGATCCTAAGGATCTTAGAGAGAAGGTCACATCGAAAAGAGTAGGAAAGGGGTACCTGGGTGGTACAGTCAGTTAAGTGACCAGCTCTTGATTTTGGCTCAGGTCATGATCCTGGAGTCCTAGGACTGAGCCCCACATTGGGCTCCCTGTTGCCTGGGGAGTCTACCTCTTCCTCTTCTTCTGCCCCTCCCCGCAGCTCCTGTTCTCTCTTGCATGCTTGCTTTCTCTCTCTCAAATAAATAAAAATCTTAAAAAAAAAAATAAGTAGCCTAGATTTATTTTCAAAGGTCTCCAAAACCAGATGACAAAAAAGAACACAGTGACTAAATATGGTGTTATAAAAGGCCTCTGGTTTTTATTCAATATGCCTTTCACCAGAAGCCTTTATGCAACAAGATTTCTAACAAATGATAGTATACATTCTATTTCCATATTCTCCCAAGGTTTTAAAAATCTCATATATTTTCCTTTAATCTATTGCTTATATGCAATGACATCTTTTATGTTAGAAGAAGATCTCTTAAGGAAAAATCTGATCTTTAGGAAAAGTCTTAGAAAGTACCTTCAGACATTTCAGAATTCAATACAGCACTTCCATAACATTAAGCAAAATTACTAAATCCCCCTTTGCAATGAAATGATGTTGTAAATATGTGGCAATACACTGATGGGGGTTCAGGACATACTCCAAATTATGGCACACTGGCTGGAGGAATTTGAGAAAATAGCAGAAGCAGGACAGTCACTCTGACCTTCTCCTTCTTCCCTGGAACACATGAGAGATGTTCTCCCTATACTTGGAGGAAAAGATCACCCTCATCTCTGAAGACAAAGGGACCAAAAGAATCTTAACAAAAAGGCCTTGCTAAATTTCCCTCGGTTTTACTACACTTGCCTCATACTCTCTGACCTATCGTATTTCTACTAAGTATCCCACTATTCATCAGATCTAGCATAAAAACACTCAGGTGAAACTGTTTCGTCCGGTCTTCACATCCTAATGAAGGCTCTGTCACAACAAACTTATATTAAATAAGTCTGTATATTTTACCCATTTAATTTTCAGACCCAGCTACGGACCCTGAGAGGGCTACAAAATACTTTTTCCTCCCTGAGCCCCTAAGCAACTTCTTAAAGGAGCAACTTAACAAAAATGCATTAAAACCAAATTATGGATGCCTGGCTGGCTCAGCAGTTGAGCATGTGCCTTCGGCTCAGGGTGTGATCCCAGGGTCCTATGATCGAGTCCTGCATCGGGCTCCCTGAAGGGAGCCTACTTCTCTCTCTGTCTATGTCTCTGCCTCTCTGACTTTCATGAATAAATAAATAAAATCTTACAAAAAAAAATTAACCTAAAGGTTAGCGAAAAAGATACTATAGTTAGCCAAAGGCGAATTAGAAAGAACAAAGAGTTAAGAGCTAAATTAGTAAGTACCTACTATATGCCCACCATTATGCCAGTTCTTTACGTACTAAGTTATCTCTCAGTTAATCTTAACCACCATGCACAAGGTAAATATTATTCCAATTCACAAATGAGGAAGCCAGAGAAAGTGAGTCAGTGGCAGAACACCAGTCTGTATAATTTCAGAAGCTATACTCAGTCATTACTTTGGATATGAGGAAAGAAAGGGAAGTGAAGAAAATCATGGAATGGGTATCATCAGACCTCAGTCAGAACTAACTGGCTTGAAAAAGAATAACTGTAACCTTGTGGAAGTACTTAATTTCTCTGGTTATCACTGTCCTTCACTGTAAAAGAAAGTTATAGTGATTTTCTGAAAGACCCATCACTTCAAGCTATGAAAAGAACTGAAGAATATATGGTATATACATCAAGGAAAAAAATCTAAATAGAATTTTATCATGGCAAATTAAAACTGGGACAAAGAGGTAAGGAGGGTAAGAAACCTTTATATAGAAAACACAGTGGTTTTTAGAGGTAAGAATGTTACTCAGGTGCATTTGCCCAGAAATTTTACAAAATCCACAGAGAAACATGCCAACAACCAACCAAAGAGCAAGAAAAGAATTGAGAAAAATCCTTCTCTTTTACTATTTCTAACATGTTGTAAAAAGCAAAATCCCTCAAGGCAGTAAACATCTGCCCATCAACACCTATCAGCAGCAACATCAAAAACATAAGGCAAAGGTCAAGTCAAAGTTTATTGACAATGATGAACTATGACAGCCTCTATTAAATTACCCCTTCCTTCAAGGTGTATGTGATCAAAGCAGCAAAGATATTTTCACTCAGTCACATAACAAGCTATTTGTTGAGATTGAAACATCTGGTCAATATCTCCTAACACTGCAATTTCATGCACAGTTAGCATTAGGGCACATTTCTTCTCCTCTTCTTACAGGGTCCATAAGGGTGGCACATATGGCTGATCATTTCATTCAAAAAGGATTCAATTCAAGGCATTACACACAATCGTCTGTGCTTTATGGTGTTTTAACTCTACCTGCCATCGTTTTCCATCATCATTGCTCACTGCTGTTCTCTTCTACTATAAAAGCCTGCAAATATGACAGAGCACTTAAAGCTTAACAGCTTTCCTCCACTGGAGTTAGAAAGCATTTAAGGCAAAGGAATCTATAAAGTGGCAAGTCGTTTTCCATTGTCAAAAACTCCCAATACATTAAACTGTTTACCACTTTATTTACCACTTAAGCAAAGATTTTTTAAAAAATTTTTAAGCAAAATCTAATACAGACTGAAAAAAAATTTTAATGTCAATCCAAATGCTTAATTTTCTGCATGACAGAATTATGAAAGTATATTCTTTAGGTATAATTTCAAATTACAATAAATGATTGGAAAATAAACATTTTAAAATTAATTTTAATAGGGATTTTCATAGTATATTTTTTAACTTGACAAAGAGCAATTCTATACTAAGAGAATAGGAATGCTACAATTTTATCACTACCATATGCTGAAAATTTTCATCTTGAAATTCATGCATTTGTTGTCATGGTAACAGGGACCTTTCTTAAACACTTATGGTAGTAAACCTGCACTCACACCATAGATTTCTTTTACCCTTTCTTACTTTAGGATAAGGGAAAAACAGGGTAGGGGTAGAAGATATCTTTGAAGCTACTTTTTCAGATTTCCTTTGACCCATATCCCTGACAAATAGCAAAACTATAGTTTTCTGAAATATAAGAATTTGTATAGACAATAACCAAAGGAATAACAATAAGGAAATCTTCTGAGACAAGAAAGAGGTTGGCATATTCAAACAACTGAAAAGCAGTGTGGCTAAAACTCTGAAGGATGGAGAGTAGCTAATATAAATTAGGAAAAACATTCAAGTTTCAGATCATGCACACCTTGTTGGTGATGGGAAGGAGAATAAATCTTATTCAGGGTACAATAGGATGTCGCTGAAGGATCTTTAACAAAAAAAGCAAAATTATCAAATTTAAATAAGGATCACTTTTGCTACTGTATATAATAGTAGAGGAAGTAAATCAATTAGACATTATTCACATCCCTACCCAGTCCTTTGATAAAGCTTATTGGTTCTACTCTTAAATTATTTCCAGATTTTAACCCCTTTTTCTTCAACCACTTTTCATTAATTCCACTGCTACCAACCATCTAAGTTACGATAACTTCTTGCCTGGATTGTTGTAATGGTTTCCTAATCTCCTTGCTTCCATCCTCGACATTTTCCTTTTAAAATGTTAAATCAGTGAATGCCATGATGAAATCCTATAATGCTCTCCATATCACTGATTAAGAAGCAAAAATCCTTACATTAGTCTATGAGGCCCTACAGGATCAAGTCAATCTCCTTTACCCCCTGCTGTCACTTTAACCTCATCTCCTGCACTTGTCGTATTCTGCTCCAACCAAACTCAACTCCTTGTAGGATTCTGAAACATGCCAAACATGCTCTCCCTTAGCAACTGCTGACATCTCTACCAGACTGGATTTCCCCAGCTAGCCAGATGGCTCTTCCCTCATCTAGAAAGTCTGTATTCAAATCTCATCTTTTCAAGGAAACTGTTCCCACACACCCCATTTAATACTGTAAAACGCTTCTTTTGTTCCAACATTCCCAATACCACATTCTACTTTTTATTCCAATTCATTATCACCTTCTAATTTCCTCATATATTACATTCATTATATTTCTTGTTTCTATTAAAGTATGAACTCCATAAAGGCAAGAATTTTTATGTTTTGCTCACCAATGCCAGCACTTGCAAAATAAGTAGATACTCAATAAGTATTTGATGAGTTTTATCTTAATAAGAAATCAAGAGATAACAAAAGAGAGATCAATAGATATCAAACATTTATTTTTATGCTATCATTTATTTTAAAACAAGAATAAAATAATGCTTCCTCCAAAATTACTTATTAATATTATTGAAAGATGCATGTTACCACTGCCATTATTTAAAGTGTTATACCACTATAATTACATCCTAAAATTATATAAAGCACTAAAACACTGAAAAGGTAAAAGCATAATGTCACAATCTGCAGAAGGAAAATTTACATACTTAATTTCTGCATATTATGGAAAATAACTCATTATAAACCATATGAGGTAGTACACTTATAATCTCCCTTTTACAGATGAAAATTTGAGGCACAGAAAGTGTAAATAACCCAGGACTTGAATCTAAACATTTTACAAACAAAGCCCAAGTTCAAACCATTATTCTATAATGATCCCTGAAGAAGATCCATTAAAAAATTATTAGAAATAGTAAAGAGAGTTTGGTAAGATGTTCAGTTACTGAAAAATGTATTTAAAAACATTCTCAGGCAGCCTGTGTGGCTCAGCGGTTTAGTGCTGCCTTCAGCCCAGGGCATAATCCTGGAGACCCGGGATTGAGTCCCACATAGGGCTCCCTGCATGGAGCCTGCTCCTCCCTCTGCCTGGGTCTCTGCCTCTCTCTCTCTCATGAATAAACAAAATCTTAAAAAAACAAAAAACAAAAAAACAACAACCCACAAACATCTAGCTCTAACTATAAGCAAATACTAAATATGAAGCAACTGAGATACAGAGTGAGATATTTTACAAATAACCCCATTTCTCTTAAAAAAAAAACCTTAAAAGGGGGGGATAAAGGATTACTGATACAAAGAATAAATGCAATGTTTGATTCTTATTTAGATCCTAATTCAAATAAACCTATCACAAATGTGTATTTTTGAAACAACTATGAAAATCTAAATCAGAACTGTATATTAAATAGCATTAAGAAATTAATATTTTAAGGTAATAGGACGGTTTTTTAAAAGATTTTATTTATTTATTTATTCATGAGAGACACAGAGACAGAGAGAGACAGAGACATAGGTAGAGGGAGAAGCAGGCTCCACGCAGGGAGCCCGACATGGAACTTGATCCCAGGTCTCCAGGATCAGGCCCTGGGCTGAAGGTGGTGCTAAACCACTGAGCACCCGGGCTGCCCCGGATGGTTTTCTTTTTAAGTGTCATTCTTGGAAAGGCAATCTGAGGATTTAAAGATAAAATGACAAGAGAACTGGGATTTGCCTCATATGAGAAAAAGAAAAATAGTTGGGCCAAATGTTGATTCTTATTGAAGCTAGATAATGGGTTCATGGGGTTCATTACACTATTCTACTTTTTTCTTTAAGATTTATTTATTTACTTAGGGGGTGGGGCAAAGGGAGAGAGAATCTATAGCAGACTCCCTGCTAAGTGCAGAGCCCCATGTGGGCCTCAATCTCAGGATCCTGAGAAGATGACTTGAGCTGAAATCAAGAATTGGACACTTAAGAGACTGAGCCACCTAGATGCCCCTATACCATTCTATACTGTGTAAGACTGAAATTTTCTAGAATAAAAAGTAATACACACACATATAAAGTGGGAAATTAATATGAAATCTTGATGTAGGAAAAAAAGAAGACAAACATTTATTCTAAAAAGTTTATTATAAAAATGTTATTTCCTCTCCAGTGAACCTATAAATTCCCATGTGATAGTTTGAAAACTCAGTATGATCCTTAAATTCATCTGAAGGGATAATATGAATGTACATTCTGAAAAGTGAGTAATGATAGTGGACTCTTGTTCTTGGGGTTCTGAGTTCAAGTTCCACATTGGGTATAGAGTTTACTTAACAAAACAACTGTGGGGAGAGCTGGAGGGAAGGATTTACTACCAGGTATTAAAATGTATTATTTGACAACCACAATTAAAACAATTTAGTACTGACACAGAAAGAAATCAATGAGAAAAGACAGAATTCAAACATAGATCCAGTGGTAATTACCGATAGCAGTAAAGGATAAAGATGACATTTCGTAGAGATGGTAAAAGAGCAAATTATTCAATACATTGAGTTAGGATAAGTACATAAGTCATTTTGGGGGGGAAAACTCTTCCCCCTCACCCTTTAACCAAAAATGTAAAAAACCAGGAATGTACAAAATTCAGCAACTTATTTTAAAACCTTAAAACATGGACATATTTCGTAAATGAATGCCAAATAGTATAAAGGAAAATATTGTTAGTTGTGACCAGATATAAACCTAAGATCACCAACCCAGGAAAAAGTATGTTTGTGGCAGAGAGTAGAGGATGCACAAGAATTATCCTTAATGTATGAAGCACTCTCAAAAATCAGTAAGAAAAAGATCTGAAAGTTTGTCACAAGGATGGCAGTGCTTGAGAGAATAATGACCATAGATATAGGCAATAATACAGATACTCCTTTAATTTAGATAGAGAAAATAAGCTTTTAAAATATCAAGAGAGCTATACATAGAAAAACTACAGCACTTTGCAAATACAGAAACAATCTTCATTGGCTTTCATATCTGTATTAAGGATGTGTTGATGCTATTTCCAATTCAGAGTGAGGATGCCATATGTCTTTCAAGAAGCTCCCTTTGCCATTCTCATCATACTGTTGAGGTGCTTATGCTATTCTGGTCTTTCCTGATTGAATCTAAAAGACATTAGCTTTGAGCCTGCGAATCTACCACGTGTAAATAAGTGGTAATAACTCGATCATAGTACCAAGTGTTAATTTGTGACCAGGTGAATCACAGAACAATTTCCCAGGCATATCTGTATCTCTGGTGGGCCCACACTTTAGCCTGTCTGAATCTATTCTTACAACAATATAAACAGCAATGGAAAATAATCATGTATATTTTTTTGCAAAGTAATATCAGATAATTACATAGTAACATCTGACAATTAAAATGTATACAGTTCTTTCAGGAAAAAGATTTACATGCAAAGAATTCAAGGAGGATCTTAT
Organism: Nyctereutes procyonoides; assembly: GCF_905146905.1. Taxonomy (NCBI): domain Eukaryota; kingdom Metazoa; phylum Chordata; class Mammalia; order Carnivora; family Canidae; genus Nyctereutes; species Nyctereutes procyonoides. The sequence goes on from NW_026575046.1 coordinate 63,387,840, forward strand.
CAGTAGCTCAATTATAACATCAGAATAAAAATGTTACTGGGCACACACCATGTAATTATATACCTGTTAATCCAATAAACTTCTATTAAGCTCTTATTATATCTAAGGTACTCTATGAGGGAATACAAGCTCAAATAGGACCTTAAAGAGTTCACAGTCTACTGGAAGAGACAGCATGGAAACTACTAAAATACAATGAGCATTATAAGAGAGACATGCAAATATTCTGAGAGCACCAAGAAGTTTGAGGGTAATAAAAACGTCAAAGAGAAAATGACAAGCTGGTTGCTGAAGGTTGAAGATTTGATCAGGCTGAGAACAAGTAAAAGAAAAGTAAATTACACACAGGGAAAAATATGTATAAAAACACAGAGGGATACTATGTTGAGAGCTTACTTAGAATTAGTAAGGCAGAGAGTCCATATCAGCATATTTTATGATAGACTAATCATCCATAATACTGAAAAGCAAGCTGGGATGAGAGTTACATGATAAAAATGTATTTTAGGCAGATAATTTTGGCAACGATGTTCAGAAAACTAACCAAAAAATGCTGGGAGAAAATTCTCTATGGGTCTATCCTGTCTCTATAGGTCTTAACAAATTTAGTTTAGTTTTTATTTTTTAAATAGCGAACAGTCTTATTTTTTTTTTTTAAGATTTTATTTATTTATTCATAGAGACACAGGCAGAGGGAGAAGCAGGCTCCCCGACGTGGGACTCGATCCAGGGTCTCCAGGATCACGCCCTGGGCTGCAGGCGGCGCTAAACCGCTGCGCCACCGGGGCTGCCCTTTTTTTTTTTTTTTTTAAGATTTTATTTAGCGAACAGTCTTAAAAGATAAAGATAGTGACTTTATCTTAGGGTAAAGGTTGGGTAGATTTCCAAGAAGCACCTTTAAAGGTAAGGATTTCTCAAGTTCAAGATTACTCAATTGTGATATAAACTATGAAAACAGCTTCCACCTGGGTCAATCTCCACGTTGCCCCTCGGTCACTGGGGGGACAAGCAGAACCAATGGAAATATGAAACTCATGCTGCTTGCTGTGCCTTGAGAAAAATTCATTTGTCTCTGACACAGTAGGCTCTTCTGTCAACATCTATGAAACTGTGGAAGACTAACTTGTTAGCTTGCAAGTAGGGTAAAATCCAAGACATTTCACTGTTTTTGACAAAAACAAGAGGAGACCAGAGCAGGTCACAGGAAGACCAATTATTAAGCCATGCAGTATTAAGAAACAAAGATCTCAATATTAAGTATTATCAGGAAAGGAAACAGATGTAAGAAACATTTTTTAGAGGCAAAAAGGACAAGATTTGGAACTGATTAAATGTCAGAGGTGTGAGAGAATGTAGGTTGAGTATGACTATAATGTCTCTCATTGGATGAATGATGGACAGTTATGTCGTTAACAGGAAAAGATAAGAACAAAAGGAGCAAGTGCAATGTAACAGGCCAGAGAGTTGTGAATAGAGTTTGAACATATAGAATTAAAAAGATATTAATGTAGGGATACCTACTGGATTATTGCAAATTAGGTTTGTAGTTCCATAAAGAAGTCAGGAATAAAGAAAAATTACTGAGAATCAGCTACTGAAAAAAGATCAGAAGACTGCTGGAAGACCCTGAGAACTTGTCAGGGTATCCACAAAGTCAACTTTTTTAATTTTTAATTTTCACAATATTGAGATGTTTGTTATCTGCATTTTTACTATGTTGACATTTGCTTTCATACTGCAAATTCATTATGAGACTGCTCTTACCTAAGAACAAAAAAGGGCAATGGAATCAAGTTGTACTGGATTTATCACAACCCTGTGCTCATATTAAAGATACCAAATAAATTTAAGAATTTTTTAAGGAAGTAGCAAAAATCATTGGTTTTTATTAAACAATGACCCTTAAATATACATCTTTTTAATTCTGTGTATGAATAGATTACAATGGTTTCCTGAGAAAAAGCACCTTTGCAGTTGAGTTTCTATATGAACTGCTCTTTTTATTTAAAAAAAAAAACAAATTTTTATTTGAAAAAACTGATTGACAGACAAATGATAGTTATTCAGACTTGGGTATTTGGCAGACATTTTCTTGAAAATGAAAAAAAAAGTAAGACTGTCACTTAAAAAAATAACTGTCAAGAATATTGCTAATAATAAAATTTGAGCTTTTAACTGAAAATTATAATTGTGTAAAACTTGTATACACCACAGGGAGATTCTCAATACATAAAAGACCATTTTCTTACGATTCATAGTGATATTGAAAAATGAGACCTTTTGCAAACGTTTGCAAGATCTGCGTAATAAACAAAAACTCTGCAAATGACCAACGCATCACAGTAAAAGTCATGTATGGATAGAAGAGTTAAACAGATCAAAAGATTTTTTTTTAAACATACAGCTTAGTTGAGATATAGTCCATGTACAATTAATATTTAAAGTGTACAATTCAGTGACGCCTGGGTGGCTCAGTGGTTGAGCATCTGCCTTCAGCTCAGGGGTCGTGGGATCAAGTCCCACATTGGGGCTCTCTGTGGGGAGCCTGCCTCTCCCTCTGCCTGTGTCTCTGCCTCTCATTCTGTGTCTCTCATGAATAAATAAAATCTTTTTAAAAAATTAAGTGTACACTTCAATGGCTTTTAGTATATTCAGAGTTGTTCAAGCATCACTACATTGATTTTAGAATATTTTCAACCCCCCACCAAAGAACCTCTTAACACAGTCGTCACACTCACACCTCATACCCAGAATCCTTGGGCAACCACTAATATATTTTGTCAGTAGAAATATGCATATTCAGGACATTTCTCAGAGATGGTTTCATAAAATATATGGGCTTTTGTATATAGCTTCTTCCATTTAACATAATGTTTTCAGGGTTCTTCCACATTGTGGTATGAATCAGTGCTTCATTTCTTTTTACAGCCAATATTCTATCAGATGGATACTCTACATCTACTTCTCCATTCAATCAGTTGATGGGCATGGGTTGTTTACATGTTTTTGCTATTATGACAAACATATGAACATTAGTATACAAGATTTTATGAACACATGTTTTCATTTCTCTTGGGTATATACCAGATTTGCTGGATCATATAGTAACTGTAGCTTTACCCTTTTGAAGACCTGTCGGACTATATCCCAAAGCAGCTGCACTATCTTGTTTTGTTTTTTTAAAGATTTATTTATTTTAGAGAAAGAGAAAGGGCGTGCACAAGTGGAGAGCAGGGTAAAGAGAAACTCTTCAAGCAGACTCTCCACTGAGCGCAGAGCTTGAAGTGGGGCTCATCCCATGACCCATGAGATCATGGCATGTTTTCATAGCCATACAAAATAGTATAGAAGGGTATAAAAGAGTTCTTTGCTTTCTAACTTCCTAACACTGAATTCTAATCAGTTTTTTTAATACAATGTGACAACAAATGTAACTTTTATTTTAACTTGTATTTTTTATTGTTAATTAAAGTGAGGAGCTTTTCATTTACTTATAAACAATTCATTTCTTAGGTAAACTGAATTACTCATTATATTTTTTATTTACTTTTCAGTTGGGTTTTTCTTTTCTTCTTAACCAATGCAAAGAATCCGAGAATCTGTTTTCATATAAGGGACATACTACCTCTTTTTCTGATACATCTTGCAAATATTTTCCTTGTTTTCATTTTATTTTCCTTCACCTACAATCCTTTGGCCTTTTAATCTATTTTATATCTTTATAATTTATGAGATTAGAAACAATAAAAATTGACAGAAAAAGCTAAGTCAGTAAAGGGTACAGAGAAAGGACATCAAGGAGTTAATAAGCAAAGAACAAAGAGTATCATTTCTCCTGAAAGATAATGGAAGAAAGAAAAATAAGTTTCAAAATTGAGAGAGTAATCAACAAATTAAACAAGTGGGTCAATTACGATCCAGATTTTCAACAGTCATTGGATTTGACAACTATATTTTTTGTGACCTTTGTAAAAAAAAAAAAATACCATGTTTCAAAGGGAGGTAAAATTGAGACCCTAGACTGCAGGTATTGAATAAACAATGAGTGGTAACCTCGTACTAAATTTAAAATACAGAGGTGCCTGGGTAGCCAGTTAAGGGTTCAAATCTTGATTTCAGTTCAGGTCATGAACTCAGGGTCCCGAGATAAGGCCCAGTGTCTGCTCTCTATTAAGCAGGGAGTTTTCTTAGGATTCTCTCACTATCCTTCTGCCTCATCCATTCTTTCTAAAATAAATAAATAAATCTTGAAAAATTTTTTATAATATTCTGTCTATACATCTCATAGAGAAGGGAAAGGGGGAAAAGGATAACAGTTTGAGGTTCTAGAGAATGAAAAAGACGTCATAATGGAGTTAAAAAGATAAAATTATATAAACAAATTTGAAGAGAAGATGAAGTGGAAACCTGGTGATTTCTATTATATTTACAGAGCAGGATATGAAGTTGCTTGGTGAGGGTAGGGGAAGATAATGCAGGAAATAAAAATTTGAATAAATACAAAGAAAAATGACAATTGGGTAAGAAACAAAGTACTGTAGATGCAGACATGTGTCATTCCTTTATAATGCCTAGAAAATGTCTTGCATATAGATGGACTCATTGAATAGGTTTATAATTTAATTTTGGATAATTAAAGAACATATGCTTTAGGAAATTTAGGTTTGTTTTTTTTTAAAAAAAGATTTTATTTATTTATTCATGAGAGACAGAGAGAGAGGCAGAGACATAGGCAGAGGGAAAAGCAGGCTCCTTGCAGGATGTGGACTTGATCCCAGGACCCCAGGATCATGATCTGAGCCAAAGGCAGACACTCAACCACCTAGCCACCCAAATTCCTAGCCCTGGAAATTTAGTTTTTATATCAGTTTTTAATACATAAATTTTATGTAACCAGTATGCTAATATAACTACATTGTGATGTGATATTTATACTTAGAGAAAAGTTGCAGAAATAAGATAATTTCCACATACCTTTTACACAGTTTACCCTAATATTAGCATGTTATACAATGATAATTATCAAAATCATGGAACTGCTTTTATATTTTGAAGTGCTTATCCTGTATATAATTGTAAAAATCTGAATTATAAAGCAGTGTTTTCAATGCAAAATTTGACAAGATTTGTTCTACTTATTTTGGGTGATAAATAAAAGAATCACATTTCTATTTGCAAGCAGAGTAGAACATACAGTAGTGTTTTCACCTATCAATTATATTCCTCAACTTTCTAGAATGCATTCCTATTTTGGAAATGAGTCTCGTTCAAGTGGATGAATAATAACGTATTTATTTAAAATTATATAAGACATTAATTTTCAAAAGAATTTCTAGAGAAAATCTACAATTTTCAAAAATGTTACTTAGGATGAGCAAAGTGAGGGTCTGAAAACCAAGAATTTGTAAAAGACTCACCTGTATAATGTATTATGATTTTCACCTAATAGTCTTAATATCCTAAGGTATAAAAAAGTGGTAGATAGAAAGTTAGACTGAATTAGAATTGGTGGACAGCCATTGTGAAATTATAGGACACAAAAATTGAGAGGAAAAATTTAAGTGAGGTCAGATGCATTATCTAAGTGCAGTAGAAAGGCAGATTGGAAGGCGCTGAAACTTAAGAGGTACAAGGGGTAGGAGAATTCTATATAATCAAAGAACTGAAATAATACGAGAAAAGTCAGGGAAAGATTACAAAGGATGAGAAGCTTTAGCCAAACAGCAGAATGCTAGAACTTTAGATTTCATACACAAAACCATAAGGGATGATAATGTAGAGCATGTAGACATGAGAGCATGGGGCTAAAAAAGAATCACATTCAACAAACTCTGAAATTAGGATGATTACTAAGTTACAACAATGAAGTCAGGCCACCACCTGTTAGATTATTCCTTACCTTCCAATTTGGGAATCCTTAATAGATACCTATACTAGCCACAATTCAATTCACTTAAACATCTTTAGACTATTAAGATATAAAAGTTATTAAAAAGGGCATTTTATCCAACTTCTGTTGGACCCAAATAAATAACACATACAAAAAAAGTGTTAAAGAAGAAATGTTAAATTATCCTGAGAATATTGGAGCAGAATTGTCATTTCACAATTTTTTCTTAGTTTTCCAAATAACGCCTAGTATTATTAACTTGAAATGGAAGTAACGTAAATGAGTTACTCATAAAAGTTTTATGTTTTCAAAGAGTAAGATAAGTGACTTGAAATATTTTAAAATTCAAGAAACGTATTCCAAATCAATGCTATAAAGAAATATTAAGCATTCAATAAATGCCTACTAACTCAGCATGGAAGGATCTGAAGTACATGTAAAAATCATGCTGAGATTTAATATAAAGTCATTGTTCTGAGGAGAGCAAGTAGAAACAATAACTGAGACTATAACTGATGTGAAAATATGAATGGAATTTTTATTAAAATAAAAAGTACTGATTATCATAAATGCCCCATTTATTAGACAGAGTTGGGATTTAAATAACAATAACAAATGATCATACAGGCACTAAGTAACAAAATATATAGTAAAAAACACATGCAACTATTACTTTAAGAACTGTAAGTCTTCATTTAGTTCACTTTTAACAGCTGTAACACTATGTGGACCTCACCCCCAAGGAGTCAACTGGTATTAAAAATTACAAGTTATTAAGAGACACACAAAAAAGTTCATTATTCATAGAAACTATTATTTTGTAAGGTCCACAAAAAATAGAATATTTCAATTACAGGATAATTCATAACTCATTTCTAAGAAATAATAGGTACACAATGGAAATTCCTTGATAGCCAAGACATGTACATAATTAAAGAATGCAATTAATTTAATGTATGAACTCTCTCTTGCAAAAAAACAATCTCTTTCATACATTGATTATCAATTATTTCATACATTGATGTGTCAGCATTATGGCTAAACCTCCCAGTTTTTCCAGAATATAAGTAAAAACAAATACATATCCTTTCAAACTACATATGTTAGAAATCTAAACCATTTCAGAAAGTTGAGGGGAATTGACTTTATCTTTTGGCATGAGTGGGGCAGCAAAGTTTAAGATTTTTCTAATATATAAATGTGATTGATTTTACATTTTTACCAAACCCCAAATTTGCAACTTCTACACACATTTCATTGTGAATTTTTCATAATAATGTATTGTTTGAAGAAAACAATAATGTACTTAAAAAGGAAACATGACTAAAAAGCTACCCTGAAACTAATAGTTTACCGTATCTCCACAATAAAAATTTCAAGAATATTTTAAAATATGTTAACATTACTCCATATGATCTTTAAAAATATTAATAAAAAATTCTTAATAATAAATAATTCTTAAATATTTTCTACCCTAAACACGGAAACTCATTTCTAATCATAATCTATTGGAGCAATTGTAGAAAAAAGGTTCAAAAGATGTTGCCCAGATTTTCAAATGCTATTCCAGACATTGTAGGCAAATGTATTTTAACAAGTAAAAAAGTTGGTCAAGCTTATGAATCCTTAAGCTAGATCTGGTTTTCAAAGAAATAATGCTAACTGGCATCTAACAATCTATATACCACACTCATTAACTTTTGTTCCGTGATGTTGTCATTTTTAGAGGTTATCTTGCGATTAAAAATTGAGTTGACTAAAGTCTAAAGACAAATCATTTTGTGTTACGTGGTCACAAATTTCCTTAGTTTTTCTGTTTGTTGATATGTTTTAATAGCTTTATAGAGGTTTAAATAATGCCAAATTATTTGCACAAATTTAAGATATAAAATTATGTAAGTTTTGACCTACCTATAACCCAAAATACAATTAGTTTTTTTTTTCTTTTATGGATCATTCTACTGGTGACTTATCTCAGCAATCTGTCCACTTAATTTTCTTCAGTGACGTTTCATAGTTTTAAGTAAACAAGTTTCATATTTTTGTCAGATTTGTCCCCTATATTATTGATGTTATGGTAAACACTGCTTTTTGTTAAATTTCAAATTTTTTATTGCTAAAGAAAAATACACTCGATTGAAAATACTGATCTTGAATCCTGTTAATGTGCTAAACTCAATTATTAGCTCTAGGTTTTTTTTGTAGATTCCTTAGGATAATATACATAGAAGATCATATCACTGGTGAATAATGACAGATTTACTTCTGCTTTTCTAATCTAGATGTTTTCCTTTTTATTGTCTAACAACTCTGGCTAGAGCCTCCACTACAATGTTAAATAGTGGTGAAAGCAGACATTCTGGTCTTGTTCCTAATCTTAATGGGAAAGTATTTAGCCTTTCAGCAACAAATACAATGTTACCATTGGTTCTTAATAATGCTATCTGCCAGGCTGAGGTCTCCCCAATATTCCCAGTCTGTAAAGTGATTTTATAAGGAATCAATGTTAGATTTTGTCAAATGCTTTTTCTGCATCTATAGACATGACCATAGAACTTGTCTTAATATTTCAGGTGAGACAATTAATCTACTATTTGTTACTCCATTTGTCAGAAAGAGGGAGCCTCAAATTCCTTTAGTTTTAAAAAATGAAAAATACACTTTGATTCACTGAATATGGTCAAGTATGTAAATATATAGCTCATAACTGTTAGATAAGGATGTTTCTAACTCTTCATCTATTAACAAATTAGCAAGCCCTCAGATAAAATGACTAAACTCAGTGTAAATGGTTACAAATATCCTAGAGCAATATATGGTATTATATTCCAATATATGGTATAATGAGCAGTAAAAACATTTCAGGCAGAAATCTGAAGCAGATCAATGAATTCTAGCAGAGCTACAAAGTATAAACATGAAGTCCACTTAAATCAACAGCAGTTATCATGGTTATGTTAAAAGCATGTGATGTAAGATATTAAGAGATGAATGATGCATACATAGCCTGATCTAACATCAGTAAATGTTCATAAAAAAGTACATTATGAAGTATTAAGTTTAAAAAGAAACACTTCAGTGAAATGATAGCAATCATCTTTCAGAAATGACCTGATGAAGAGAATATTCATTGCTGAACACTTAATTATTTAGACATAATTAATGTTCCAAATGGAATACATGGTGTGAACAAGAAATTGTGGTTTGATGTGGGATTGGCGAAACGGGGGGGGGGGGGGGGGAGAAAAAGACTTCAAAAGATCAATGAGATTAGCTTCCTTAGCTCTAATTTATGAATATGGAAACATTGTACCTATGGGAACTACAGGGTTAGGTTCCTGCAATGCCTTGGTTACATTATTTTTCAACCAATTAATATCAGTACATAATTTTGTTTTTTGTGTTTTGTTTAGAGAGACATTATTTTATTTATATATACAGATATAAAAAGCTGTATATATAGCTATATATAAGCATACATACACACATCATAATATTTGATTTGTTAACACTGAATTCACAATCAAAAGCACTATAACTCATGCCAGAACAAAGCACATCTAACAAAATTTTCTCTAGAGCACATTACAGCCTTCTGGCACCTAGGAACACTAGACTTCGTTTTAGTACTATGCTTGATGGCCTTTTTAAACAACAAAATCACAAAAGCACAAAAATGGGAAAATGGCACTAAATATACCATGTAAAGGATAATTGTTTATGAGTATCATGAAACAAGAAGGTAAAGTGTTACTTCAGATGGTAATGTGCACATCATCTTTTTTTTTTTCCTGTTCTGTTTATAACTGTGAATGACTGCAAAGGTGCCCTGAGTACGGATTTGGTATTTGCAAGTAAATTTTTACTGAGTAGGTAAACTTGCAAACATAGTATCTACAAATAATGAGGATCAACTGTATATATAGTGGGATCCCCTATGGCCTTCATCGGTGATTTTACATCAGTGGGTCTTGGTTGTTTTTTTTTGTTTTTTTTTTTTTTGTTTTGTTTTTTAGACTATGATAAAAGTTAAGTATTCTCCAAAAACCCCACATGTTTAAATGTAATCCTTTAATGGATTTATGGGCCTCCTATAGGTCCATAAACAGACTTCCATTCCAACTGATAATCCATGAACCACAGTTTAAAAATGCCAGTTTTGGGATCCCTGGGTGGCGCAGCGGTTTGGCGCCTGCCTTTGGCCCAGGGCGCGATCCTGGAGACCCGGGATCGAATCCCACGTCGGGCTCCCGGTGCATGGAGCCTGCTTCTCCCTCTGCCTGTGTCTCTGCCTCTCTCTCTCTCTCTCTCTCTCTCTGTGTGACTATCATAAAATAAATAAAAATTTTAAAAAAAATTAAAAAAAATAAATAAAAATGCCAGTTTTAAAGATTATAGGCAAATTTTTAAAACATCCATTGGTAACTATTTTAGATTTCAACTAATGCTTAAATATTCATATTTACAAAATAGCTATCATTATGCCTATCAGCTTACATTTTCTGAATGCATAGTACAACAATGATTATAGTTTACCAGCTAGATACAATATACAGTGTCATAGAACATAAAATGCATTTGCAGTTTTCACTCTTTCCAAAGCAAATTTTCCTTGCCTTTCTTGCAGAATTACTATTTTAAAAAATCTACAGAACATAACCAGACAAGCAATACATAAACTAATTTGGAGAACTCTTCATGCTTCTTAAAACACTCCAATTTGGGGACATGAACATATAAAGTGTGAAGTTGCATAGCACATTGATATTTATATCAACTTTATAATTTTATTTGGTTCTCTACATATGAAATATCTAAAAATGTTGATTGTAATCCAGTATCCCTTCACTCTCAAAGAAAAAGTTTTACTGCCAAAAACACTTCCATTTAAATTTTTTTTTCCAAAAACAATTTTATATCTGTTTTACAACTGACACATTAACTTGGTAAATGTTTGCAAAGTACTAACAAGAAAGCAAGTGGTATTTTTTAAAAAAAGAGAACAGAGAAAACAAATATCAGCAATTACTTCAGCATTAACCAGTAACAGTTAATCAACAAAGGAAATTATACTTTCTATAATTATACATTATCATATGAAGAATTGCTAAGTGGAAATGTTCTATATTAAAAATTTCAAAAGGTACTGGATATTTAGTATGAAGACTAAAAAATAACTTTTTACATTTAAATACAGAGAGTTCAGACATTGAGAATACTTCTTAATGGCTAAAATGATTGCTTAGTAAGAAAAGTTGAGAAACTGTCTTCTGATAAAAGGGACAGGAGACTGGGCAGGAATTTGAAGATCGGAATAAATTATTTAAGTAAATTCTGAAGAAAATAAGAAAAGTGAATAAAGGAAACAAACTGGGTCATAATGCCTCTGTACAAACAATATGATTTTATGCAAGTTTCTACCCACTGCTTATTCTGTTATCATCTTGATTTCTTCTGGCATGATATGCAATTTGGAATAACTACGATTCAGAATATCCTAAGTAACTAGTTAATATTTACAAATTTTGTATGTTGCTAATTATTTTCTCATAATTATCCATGTCAGACAGTTCTAACTATACTTCAGGAAATGTGGTTATATTTATGAATGGATCTGTAGAGATGTAGTAACCATCTGCTGATATATCTATAATAAGTGTTTCTTGATAACTTATGGAAAACAAAAATACCTTCATCTTCCTCATGTAGCCAAACACAGGATAAAGAATTTTTACCTCTGAGAATGGAAGGTTTAGTCTATTTCTTATCCCTACTATGAAATACATGTAATGCAAATTATATATACATTTAAGTGGGTATAAAGGGTTTTTAATATAAAATTATATTAATAAACTAATCCATATGCGTTTGCGCAAACTATTTTATATTCTATATATATATAAAAATTTGAAGTGGACAATAGGCTTGTAATAGACACAGATGTTAATATTAAATCAATTGTCCTATATATCACATAGAAACCTATATAATGCTAAATGAAGTAATTTCCCTTAAATGTTCCATAAGGTCAACTTGCATTATGAGTTATGCCTTAAAACATAGGATTAATAATACCCAAAGTATTACATAAACCCTGTCATTTGAAATCAGCATTTATGGATATGAGTGAATTCCATAACAGGTAATATAGATGTATACTCCAATTTTGCATCTGTCACAATTATGAGATAGATTCCGTTTTTAAACTATTATAAATAAATGGCAAATTAAGTCCAGTTTTATAGTTTACATTATAATTCTAGTTACTGAGAAATACGTTCACTTCAAAAATTCTAGAATTATTTTTATTCTGTGCATTAAGTAGATTTTTTAATAAGTAATTTATTTTATTATTAAAGGTTATTACACTTTTATTTTTCAATGTATTATGAAATATATACATATGGCTACAAAATTTTATCCATATAAATAGGATTTCATCCTAGATACTCCAATCCCAGTCTAGCACTTTTTTTTAGTTTAACATATAAGGGTGGGGAGAAAAATATTCAGAGTCATAGACCATAAACACTCAAATGTGACAGAAAATATTTATATTATCTGCTTATGCTAAATTCTAGTCATTGGCACTGTATTGTCTAGTTTTGTTAGCCACCTATGTAAGGCTTAACAAATTGCAGTTTTGAATTTACTAAAAGCACAGCCCTGCACTTCCTATAAACAAGTATTAATTCAGAAACCATCAAGGATTTGATAGTCCTACATAATTAAATTAGTATCTGCCTATCTCTTTTCCCCTTTTTTCTCTACACACACACACACACACACACACACACACACACACACACACACACACAGTGACATGAGGACATGAGACCTCTGGATCAGAGACAAAGAAAATTTATTGCTCATGGCAAAAACAGCAGCCAGAGCAATAACTTAGCGCTATTTCCCTGAGTTCCAATCCTCATGGGGCAATGCAGTGAAGGCTGGATATTACTGGCACATGCAGCAGAGAGCAGCACAGAGTAATCCTAAAACTAAGAAACTCTGATCTTCTAAAGGTTTCTGCTCTGCTCCAGAAAAGAAAGATAGTGCCTTACTCTAGTATAAAGGCAGATCTCCTACAGGAAGGGGGAGGTGAGGTCTTTTAATTTTAATTTTGGGATGTCTCCAAGGATGGACACATTACTAGTTTCACTACCCAGTAATTTCTCCTTATACAAAACACCCGCAATGTAAATGCCTTTGCTTAGAAGACTTATACTGTGCAGGCATGTGAAAAATGCATGAACTATCTCCCAACACTCAGTTTTCCATCTTGAAATGGGGGTAATAACAGATGAAATGAAGCTATATTGAAGTATTTTAAGGTTTAGAGGTAAGGTGTCCAATGAAGTGACCAACATATAGAGCAATTATTTGAGACAGAAAGACTTGAAATAGACTTGCTAAAGATGTACTGAACATTAGAGTTCTTGATTCAGTTGATACAAAATTAAAAAAAGGAAAAACCTTTATATAACAAGATGCAAACTATCCTATGAAATGAGTATTTTATAAAATAACTAAGTAATATATCTACTATGTGATCAAGATGGAGAAGATTCCCCATTTATACTAATCAACATCTTTCAGTGATTTTCAAGTAGTAGTCTGTGATGCACTAATGGATGATGATAATCATAATGGGTCACAGCCATCACTTTTATATCTAACAGAATAAAAAAACCAAAGTGCCCTGCAAGGTACTAAGGGTAGAAATTATTTAATGAAAAATTTTAGTTATACACACACACACACACACACACACAAAGCATCTTTAGAAGTGATGTAAACTGCATTTCTTACTGTGGATTGACAAACATATGTATTTAGTTATATGATAAGATAAATAAGATATATTTATATAACCAAGTTTATAAAAGATAAGATATATAAATATCTTATATATAAGTTTAAATAAGTTTAAATAAATATATAAGTTTAAATAAGATATATAATAATAATATAATAATTATTATAATAATATAATAATAAATAAGTTTAAATAAATATATAAGTTTAAATAAGATATATAAATATAACCAAGAATTGGGAATTTATAAATAGTACCTAATGTCCACTAACAAATAATTATTGCTTAAGAAAATAAAATTGAGAAAACTTCAGTTGTAAATATAATGAAAATTAGAAAGAATATGGATCAGCTGTCCAACTTGAACTGAAGACAATATAAAAGGAACGGGCTAAAATTGTAATAGAAAAAAATGATGGTTGAGAGATCTAAAAAGCTTAATGGAAAATCTGAATAATTTTTTAAAACCTTCTAAGGACAATATGCTTTTCTGTTCAGCTTCTGAAAATTCTATCTGTAAATTTTCCCCAACTCATCTGGATCCACACTCTACATTTCTAGCCACACCACTACACCAAAAGGGCTTATAATAAAACAAAAGCAAGCCTAGCCTACAAACATTGTATCATTAACTGTTGACTGCATAGGACTAAGTATAAACTTTATATATCATCTAATATGTTTTTCTTCCTTTCCTTGGGTCATTTTATTATCCTTCAAGTGGCAGAAGTTTTTAAAAAGCTGACTTATACATACTTTGTTAATAATTTTAAAAAGTGAAATGATAAAAAAGCAACTAGGTGGTTTAACCTGTAGAAATAAACTTAGTCTGGAAAGCTGTGCTTGAACACTTAGCATTACTTATCAGTGTATCAAGCCATGTGAGCGTGGCCAAATAACAAACTCCCAAGATATGCATATAAAATTAGAAAAAATTTGACCACAGTACAACCAAATCCACAGAATGAATAAATACTCAGAATGAAGTTTTACTGATTTACCACAGTCCTCTGCTTGGACTTAATGCATTAAGTGCATATGGCTTAAATAATCATAATCACACACAGTGGAAGCCGTGAGTGAAAAGTGAGAAGCAGTAAGATATCTAGCAACTCAAATTTAATTTAAGTGCTAATAGAACTTTCCCTTTGAATCCGACATGGGTTTTTTACTTAGATTTTAAAAACTATAATTAAAAATAGAAAGATGCCATGAAATTTTGGAACCATAATGAGCCTAAGTAATCAAGATTAAAATAATCAGTGAATAGATTAAGAAGTTGAAGCACTTCCCCAAGATCACTTATCTACTTGATGGTAGAGCACAGAGAAGATCTATCTTGTGAGCTCCCACCGTAACTGTCACTTGTTATGAGTGCTTCTATCATCCAAGAGGTTTACAAAGATTTTCTTAAGACTATACAAAAAGATGTCTTCCTCCAAAGAACCACAAAAGAGTTGAAGTAAACTTCATGTTTTTAGATTACCAGTATTCAGAGGTAATATTCATTCAAAACAATAAGTGTTTTAATAATAATGATAATAATAATATAATATTCAGGGACTTAATGGTTAATTATCAAAAAATGTGATGATTGAAGAATCTGGGGCAACCCTGATGGCTCAGCGGTATAGCGCCACCTTCAGTCCAGGGCGTGATCCTGGAGACCCATGATCGAGTACCACACAGGCTCCCTTCATGGAGCCTGCTTCTCCCTCTGCCTGTGTCTCTGCCTCTCTCTCTGTGTCTCTCATGAATAAATAAATAAAATCTTAAAAAAAAAAAAAAGATTGAAGGATCTATGTCATGAGGAAATTTTTACTATTGATAAAGGAATTATGTAGGAGTCAAAAACATGCAATTTTTCCAGCAAAAGAAATCACACAAACACTGGAATCTTTCTGTGAGAGTATTTGAGTCTGTGCATGTGATTCATTTCAGCCAATACTAGGTTTGCTATACTGACAAAAAGACAAAAATTACTATCTTGCCTCTGGCTGGAACTTATTCCAGATGCTCAGGGGAATGATGAGCTCCCTTTTTCCTATTCTCATATGAAACTTATACTCAACAGTAGTAATCAGTAGAGAGACTAGGTAACGCCTGAGATTTAGGTGCTTGTATTATAATCCATATACCAATTTGTTGAATATGTAGTTTACACAGTGTTAAAGTGACGCTTTTTTAAAAAAATAAAAACTTTTTAATGCATAAGGATTTAGAGCATTTTTAAAGCTTTATTTCTGTTCTATGCCTTTTTTTTAATTTAGAAAAGCATTTTTAAATCCCTAAAGAACTTTTATACACAGAAAATCAAATAAACTGAACATTTCAAAAACAAGATTGCTTTTTTTTTTTTTTTACATTATAGAATACTTTTAACTTTGCATTTAAATATTAGTGTTTTCTGGGGATCGATCCCTGGGTGGCTCAGCGGTTTGGCGCCTGCCTTTGGCCCAGGGCGCGATCCTGGAGTCCCGGGATCGAATCCCGCATCAGGCACCCTGCATGGAGCCTGCTTCTCCCTCTGCCTGTGTCTCTGCCTCTCTCTCTCTCTATCATAAATAAATAAATAAATAAATAAATAAATAAATAAATAAATAAATAAATAAATAAATAAATAAATAAATAAGTAAATAAGTAAATAAGTAAATAAGTAAGTAAATAAGTAAATAGATAGATAAATAAGCAAATCTTTAAAAAATAAAATATTAGTGTTTTCTTTCCACATTTAAGATATTTTTAAGGCAAAAATACATAAAAATAATACTTCAAGTCAGATTGATTAGAAACTGGAAATCAACAGTTTAGATTAGTTTGCATTATTTATAAGCTAATTAATCAATTATAGATGATGTCCACCCATATTTTTTTAAAGTTTAATGGAACCTTTTATTTTTAATTTTTAAAATTTGAATTTAAATTCAATTTGCCAACATATAGTATAACACTCAGTGCTTATTCCATCAAGTGTCCTTAGTATTTGTCACCCAGTTACCCAATCCCCACCCCCATCTCCCCTTCCGCAACCCTTTGTTTGTTTCCCAGAGTTAAAAGAGTCTCTCATGGTTTGTCTTCCTCTCTAATTTTCCCCATTCGGTTCCCATCCTTTCCTTTATAATCTTTCACTATTTCTTAAATTCTACGTATGTGTGAAACCATATGATGATTGCCCTCATCTGACTGACTTATTTCACCCAGCATAATACTCTTCAGTTCTATCCAGGTTGAAGCAAATGGTGGGTATTTGTCCTTTCTGATGGCTGAGTAATATTCTATTGTATATACACCACATCTTCTTTATCCATTCATCTGTCGAAGGACATCGTATGCCCACCCATGTTTTATAATTACATTTTATTGTAACTGTGAAGCACTTATTAACATCATTAGTAGCATACAATTGTAAATGGCAATAAACTACCAATACAAACATTTAATATTCAGAGAAAAATCTAATGGTACATAAATTTAACTAAAATGTTATATTTAATATTTATATCTCCATTACAGAATATATCTACTATATAATAAGATTAAAACTAGTATTCATCAAACTACAAATAACTATTTTTATTTGTTCTTGTGATATGACCCATGTCATGAAAATAAGGGAAATAAACATGAACTTTTGACATATTAGATAACGGGAATTTTTAAATGCAATGAAACATTTTTTTAAAAGATTTTATTTATTTATTCATGAAAGATACAGACAGAGAGATAGGCAGAGGGAGAAGCAGGCTCCATGCAGGGAGCCCAATGTGGGACTCGATCCCAGGACACCAGGGTCACGCCCTGAGGCAAAGGTAGACAGTCAACCACTGAGTCACCCAAGCATCCCAAATGCAATGAAACTTAAGCTTACTCAAATGTTTTTCTCAAAGGCCTTAGTAAAAAAACAAGCTGTGCTTTATATACAGAGTAGAAGATGTTTTATGGAAGAGCAAACTGACTTCATGTAAGTAATATAAAGGGACAAATTTTACAGTGTCATAGCAATAGTTATGATAATTATATCTAAAGGACATTTATGGGGGTGCCTGGGCGGCTCAGATGATTGAGTGTCTGACTCTTGGTTTCAGCTTGAGTGGTGGTCCTGGAGTCGAGGGAACAGGCCCTTCCTTGTTCTGGCTCTGTGCTTAGCAGGGAGTCTGCCTGAGATTCTCTTTCCCCCTTGGCCCCTCCCCCTGCTGTGTGCACACTCTCTCCCTCTCTCAAATAAATAAATAAATCTTAAAAATGAAGACATGTATGTATGTCTATAGAAGACATACTTTAGATGAAAAGTTACAAATAGATTAAAAGTTAAAAGATAGAAAAAAAATACAAGTTTCTCCCAGGATCTGAAGGTGGAGTGTTCCTATGAAACCTTCCAAAAGTCAAAATGGCATGAAGCAAGAAATATTCCTCACTTCATGAAAGTTTGTGTTATACCACTTCACTTTTATGAAAGACCTATATTAGAAACTGTTTTTGCTAATTGGAACAGTAGGGTTTTTTTTTTTAAGATTTTATTTATTTATTCATGAGAGAAGAGAGAGAGAGAGAGAGAGAGGGAGAGAGAGAGGGGGGCAGAGGGAAAGCAAGCTTCCTGTTAGGAGCCAGATGTGGGACCCAATCCCAGATCCCAGGATCACGCCCTGAGCTGAAGGCAGACACTCAACCACTGAGCCACCTAGGTGTCCCGAAATAACAGTTTAATTTCCTTCAGGGGAGTAGAGTTTATAGACAAAACCAAGGAATGGTGACATTTGTGTTAACTATATGCTTTACACATTTTAAGAATCTTTAAACGTTTGAAAATACACATATATCCATAACACCACAAGCCTGGGCATGCTGATCTTGCAATGCACATTTCTGCGCTAGGAAAGTTCATAAATGAACTGTCAAAACAATTTTCAATACAATGACAGCCAAATAAATACACAAAACTCCAAGAATAGTTATTTGTATTATGTAAGCAACTACATAAGAGCCAACACATGGTGGATTTTGGATTGAGGACATCCAAACATAAAAAACTTTGAAGAAGCCATAAGCAGAAAGCAAAAGAAAACACCAACAAAAACAGAAACAGCAAGAAACAAGGGTAATGATTATAAAAATCCACTGAATGTAGACTATGGCAAGTATATGAAATTTTGGTGAAATCAGAGTAAAAATTAATTTAAGTGTGAAAGAAACAAATCCAGGACATCACTGAATATACTTGGTATTCTATCAAGGAGAAGGAAATATAAGTAGAAAACTAAAGTTTGATCTCACAGGGTTTTATATACAGCACAAGAAAATGAGGACAAGTATTCATGAATAGGAGCAGGCATAAACTGTGTCTCTCTAAATTTTTGATATAAAGGAAAAGGGCATATGTCTGAATTAGTTTAGATAAAAGATGCAAAGGATATGATAAGCAGGGCTTACTGAAAGACCAAGAGTTAATATTAAAAATCACTAAGAAATATTTGTTAGGGAAGAAGTTTGTGTTTTCTTTACAGGTATTTGAAAGGAGGGGATCCCTGGGTGGCTCAGCGGTTGAGCGTCTGCCTTCAACCCAGGGCGTGATCCTGGAGTCCCAGGATCGAGTCCCACATTGGGCTCCCTGCATGGAGCCTGCTTCTCCCTCTGCCTGTGTCTCTGCCTCTCTCTCTGTGCCTCTCATGAATGAATGAATAAAATCTTTATTAAAAAAAAAAAGTATTTGAAAGGCACAGTCCAATGTTCTATATATTGTACTAGTACCAGTACCATTATATTCTACAAACTGGCAATAATTAAATATTGAGCAAACTGCTACTGTATAAATATGCCAGCCATTTTAATTTCTTAAAATTATGTATTTAAATTGATAATACACAGCACATTATAAAAATTATTAACACAGTAAGAAAGCACAGTGAGTGGAAAGTAATTCTCCTGAAATAGCAATTCCTCAGTTTTCCTACACTGGTTGCCAGTTTTTACATACTCTTCTGAATTTCCATTTCTATTCAGGTTTATTTCTTCACTCTATTCTGATCCCCTAATCTGTCAACCTATATACCCAGATGATATATATACATTAAAGCTACATATCCTAAATTTTCCAAATGAGTCCAAACTTCTACTTACTTTTTCGAAGCAGAAGAGTACTACCCCCTCATTTGCTTACTGTTTTGAATAGTAACATTAAGAGTTCCAAACCAGAAATCAGAATATATGTTTTGGAATCTGGTTTAGAAAATATTTTAAGAATGAAAAGTCACGAGGTGCAGAAATGAATACTGTCACATTACTCAAACTGTCAAACAGTATATGGGAATATAGGGATACAAGTGAGTTCTTCTCATATAATAATATAAACAATGCAAATGTATATACATGATGAAACACTGAAAACATTTCCTTAGATTTTTAACCAGTTATTTACACCTTTTTCCTTCTCTCCCATTCACCCCAAAAATACTATTTTTCTGGTCAATATGGCTGAATCCTAAAATTATGCTAAATGAATATAAATTAGTAAGTTTTTAAAAAAATCAAACTAAAGACAATTTAAAGTAATAAAATACATTAACATCATCTCAAATATTTAAAATTTTCTCATATGTAGGAGAAAAATGGGCCTTCAAAATGGAGAAAAATTTCATCAACGGGTTTTAAAATAACAATGAAATAGCAGAACAGACAAGACTATGATTGGCCTCTGGCTTCCTTCAATATAGAAGTATTATAAAGGGGAGAGTAAGCCAGCATTGATATAATAAAGAAACCTCCACTTTAATAAATCATTTTTCAGGAAAAAGAGAAGTCTGCAAAATCTGTGAAAGTGATTTATCTTCAGGTGAATAAAATGAACAGCAATTGATCTTGTACCCAGGGAGTGATTCTTCTTCTACCAGTTACAAATATATCTCTGTTAAATATCACTAGAATGGGTTGGGTGGTCTCATGTTTTGAATAATTTATTTGTACATTTAAGATTTAGGATGTATTCTGAGGTTTTACACCAAATGCCACTGTTTCAATTGGGTGATTAACTTGCCTATTATTTGGTCATTTTGTACATTTGTAAAATGAATCCAGCCTGATATAAGAGCATATGAGTGGCACTAAACATACATTTGAAGAGGAGTATCAAAGGTAAGACCTCCACAAGGTTTAAGCTTGAGACACATTAAATGGGTACAAATTGGTCAAATGAAGAAAAATAATTTTACAGACAGAGAAGATACTATGTTTATGTCTATGAGATAGGTGACCACCAAAAGTTTCAATTTATAGCACAGAATCTGAAATCAGGAAGGCCCTCTAGTTTTGTTTATAAAGCAGATCATTTTGAAAATAAAACTTTTATTTACATTTGGATCCCTGGAATTTTGTGAAGAAGGTAAAAAATAGACCAATGCAAAATAGTTAACAAAATTTATTTTCATGCAATTAGTTCTGTAGTCTTTTAAGCCTTTGCTTTGTATAAAAAAAAACTGCACACCATGGGATTATTCTGTCATGGAAAGAGAATTAGCTTAGATATAAGATGCAAAGTATGTGAATAAAGAGGACTTATGCAATGGCCATATACTAATTTTAGATTCACAGGAAGTTGCAAAAATAATACAGAGGGCTCCCATGTTACCCTCTCTCAGCTTGCTTTAATGATAACATATTATATGATCACAGTCCATTTTCAAGTTCAGGATCCTGACATTGGTATAATAGTAAATTACTGAATCCATTCCGGTTTCACTAGATTTTATCGACATTCTTGCTTGAGTGTATTTATAGTCTATGCAATGTTATCAGCCATATAGATCTATGAGACCACCACCGCATTCAATATATAGAACTGTTCCATCACCACCAAGAAGACTCCTTGTATGACAACTTTATATTCACACTATCCTCTCCTTTCCCCTTCATCCCTAGCCTCTAGCAACCACTATTCTGTCTTCCAAAACTATACATATATTTTAAATTTCAAGAACATTATATTACTGAAATCATACAGAACACCAACTTTTCAGATTGGCTCTTTTAACTCAGTGTGATGCCCTTGGTATCCATGCATATTGCTGTCTGTCTGAATACTTTTTTCCTTTTTAAATTGAGTCATAGGGCAGCCCAGGAGGCTCAGCGGTTTAGCGTCTGCCTTCGGCCCAGGGTGTGATCCTGGAGACCCGGGATGGAGTCCCACGTTGGGCTCCCTGCATGGAGCCTGCTTCCCTCTCTGCCTTGTGTCTCTGCCCCCCCCCCCTGCCCCGTGTCTCTTGTGAATAAATAAATAAAATCTTCAAAAAAAAAAATAAAAATAAAGCTGAGTCATATTCTATCTTATAGATGTATCAGTCCATCTATCCATTCACCTGTTGAAGGTTATTTGGATTGTTTCTAATTTGGAGCAATTACATATAAAGCTGCTGTAAATATTTGTGTAGCAAGTTTTTTGTGTGAACATAAGTTTTCATTTCTCTATGATAAATACTCAAGAATTTGGAGTCATATGGAATGAATGTTTAATTTTATAAGAAATGCCAAACTGTTTCCCAGAGTGGCTATGTCATTTTACATTCCCACTAGCACATGTTATTGTCAGCAATTTTAATTTTTAGTTATTCAAATATATATGCAGGGATTTCACATGTAGTTTTAATTCATACTTTTTCTGATGGCTAAAGATATTGAAAACATTTTATATGTTTTTCTGTCATCTTATATACCCTCTTATCATTTAACATTTTAAAATACATGATCTGAAGAGGGAATATACAATAACAACTCTAAATGTGCAGTTAGGAAGCTCTTCTAGGTAATTAAATAGTATGACAACAGGCATAAATATATAGAAATTAATGAAGCTGTATGAATAAAAAGTAGAGACAAGCTTAAGTATAGAAACTATAATCTAATTTATCTAGAAAATATCATTAAAGGGATGATTTCACTAAAGTTGTTTATTATAATAATCCAGGAAAGGAACTTAAAAGTAATAAGGGTATGCATCAAATGCTGTCAGTGCCCCTCCTATATCCTTTGGACTTAACCATTTGCTCTTGTTCCAGGTTACTTTGAACAGCTATGCCTGTCTATGCCTAAGAGCTTTCCTCCTGAACTGGTGAAAGCTGCTATGCCCACCTGAGCACGAGGCAGGTGAATAATTCTCTGGGTTCCACTCCACAACCATTAACAGGAAATATACTCACACTTCCTGTCAGTTCATTCTGAAAGCAATTTTGACACCGATTTTTCTCAAAATTTCCCCACAGGATAAAACAACCTAGCAGGGTATTTGGCTTAATTACTTTTCATTAGTTGCATTGTCTTCCCTGAATCACCTCCGTGCCACCCCTGCCAGCATTACCTACATCTATCATATAGACCATTTGTTCTAAAATCTATGTCCAAGGTTACATTGCTGAAAAAATCTATAAAATTAAACCACTCACCAGAACAAAATAAGTCTCCTTTAAAAATAAATATTTAAAACAAAAAGGTAGGGACAGTAAGATGTATAAGCTTTCTTTTTACTATTTACTTTTTCTTATTAGTCTTATTTCAAAATCCCCTTCAACTATTTTTTTTTAAAGATTTTATTTATTTATTCATAGAGATGCAGAGAGAGAGAAAGGCAGAGACACAGGCAGAGGGAGAAGCAGGCTCCATGCAGAGAGCCCAACGTGGGACTCGATCCAGGGTCTCCAGGATCACGCCCTGGGCTGCAGGCAGTGCCAAACCGCTGCGCCACCGGGGCTGCCCCCCTTCAACTAATTTAATAGCACTTCTTCTATGCATACTGAAAACACATTTTCTAACATATACATTATATCAAAATCCAACAACAGTGAAAATTTATATGTAACTATAAGACATTCTCAGCCTGTAAAATGTAATAATTTCAACTTTCAGACTCATTTTAACATGATTATAGAGACCAAAAACAAAAAATCCCAAACACATCAAGGGTTACTATGAAGATGTAGTTATCAGTACAGCATAATATTGGAGAAAGCATAAACATACAGATCAATGGAACAGAATAGAGAGTACAGAAATACAACCATATAATTGATTTCCAAAAAAAGCATAAAGGCAATTAAAACAATTTTTAAAAAACTCAGGAAAGGGTATGGACTAGAACAATTAGATATCCATAAGCCAAAGTGGGAGAAAAAGAGGAACCTTATTCATATCTCATCTTCTACACACAAAAATTAACTCAAAATGGATCAGAGATGTAAACATAAAAGCGTTTTAAAACAATAAAGCTTTTATTTGAAAATATCAGAGAAAAAAAGCGTTTTAAAACAATAAAGCTTTTATTAGAAAATATCAGAGAAAATCCTTCTGACCCTGAGTTAGGCCAAGAGTTCTTAATAATATATAAAAGCATAATCAATAAAAATCAAACTGATAAATTGGTAAGAACCTTGGCTCATTGAAAGATACTGTTCAGAAAATGAAAAGATAAGAACAGATGGGAGAAAGTATTTGCAAATCACTTATCTGATGAAAGATTTGGATTCAGAATATATAAAGAACTCTCAAAACTCAGTAATAATGAAAATAAACAACACAATGTAAACACAAAAACTTACACACAAATGTTTATAGCAGCTTTATTCAAAATGGCTGAAATGAAAACATTCCAAATATTCCTCTACTGGGGATGAATATAGAAGCTGCAGCACATCTATATGATGGAATACTAGTCAGCAGTAAAAGAAATAAGCTACTGATACACAACACAATGGATGAATCTCAGATGCACTTATGCCAAGTGAAGGAAGCCAGATTCAAAAGCTATACACTACAAGATTCCATTCATTTGTGTCAAGAACTCCAATGAGTTGGAGAGAGCTAAGCTGCCAGATCCTACAGTAGTCCATTTAGACAAGACAAAATGTATCACTTACTATGTTACAATTATAGGCTAAATCAGAGGAAGTACCAGCTCTCTACTTCCATTTTCCCTCAAGGACCCGCACACTAGTCAAGGATCAAGTGTATCAGCACAGATGTGGGGAGATCCCAATAAAAGGCTCTTGCAGCTTTATGACCCAGGAAAGATTGGGCTAGGAGTGGAAAAATCCCGAGTACTACGTTACAGCAGAGAAAGGGGTCTTTACAATCTCACTCACTTCCCCAGTAAGAAGGTGTGTAGACAGGGGCAGACCTCTCTGAAAGGCCCAAATAAAGAGGTCCTCAAATGAAGATGCAGGGGTTAGGAATGCAGATATAGGTAAGAACATAGCTGGTCAGTGAGGGATAAGTCCTTGACTGAAACTGCCTTCAGAAGCTGCAATGTACTGGGTTTGTACCAGGCTTTCCCACTAAAACCAGGTACATAAAACCTTTATAAATGCCTCTGATTGGGCCTGAAAAATCACATAGAAGTTTTTGGCCAGGAGCTGGATTCCTCAATATGAAACACTGAAAAAGGCAGAACCAGAGGGACAGAAAAATATGATATGGGATTTGATTTTACACTTTTTAAAAAGGCTAACAAAAAAGTCTGTTACTAAATTCACAGATGAAGGCAGAAGACATGAGACAACTGAGTCAAACACAAAAGACTATTACTCATGGTAAAGTATAAGAATATAT
This sequence comes from Nyctereutes procyonoides, assembly GCF_905146905.1. NCBI lineage: Eukaryota > Metazoa > Chordata > Mammalia > Carnivora > Canidae > Nyctereutes > Nyctereutes procyonoides. Next base: position 63,413,132 of record NW_026575046.1, read on the forward strand.
ATATAAAAAAGTATAAGAATATAAACATATCTGCACCAATTACCCCTCCTCCATGTCCTACAGGGGGAAGATGATATGGTTCAGATAGATGGCTATGTATGCAGTGGGTTTGCACGGGCAGGTGAGGAACATCAAGCCTGGGGAATCCACCAATTTTACAGCAAACAGTAATGAAGTCTGTTACCTCATATCTTAAGTCCATCAGCTGTATAAACAATGCTCAGAAATCTCCCAGGAAAATAAGCAGGTAGAGCCTTATTCTTGGCGCACCAACCAAGAAGCACTACTATCTCTACCAACAAAAACAGAGTAGCGATTGCTAAGAGCTGAGGTTGGGGGGGGGGGTGACTCCAAAGGGGCATGGGGAAATTCTATGGTGATGAACTATTCTATAGCTTATTTCTGGTAGTGGTTACATGGCATGTGTCATAATGTTATGGAACTGTGCATTAAAAAGGTCAGTTTAACTGTATGTAAATTACACCTAATTTTTTTAAACAGAAAAAAAAAAAACACTGAAAAAAAAAAGTAAATCTAAAAGACAAAAAGAGGGCGGGGGATGCCTGGGTGGCTCAGAGGTTAAGCATCTGCCTTCCACCCAAGGTGTGATCCTGGAGTCCCGGGATCAAGTCCCACATCAGGCTCCCTGCATGGAGCCTGCTTCTCCCTCTGCCTATGTCTCTGCCTCTCTGTCTCGAATGAATGAATGAATGAATAAGAAAAAAGAAGAATACTTAGGGACTTTGTATTAACATCCCCACGTAGCCCTTTGTGTATGTCTACTTTCAATTTCCAACCACTTAATGTTTGCAATACTCATTTACAGTTAATTGATTATACTTTTAGATATACTTAACCTATTCAAACTTACTGACTCTGGACTGTGTTTCTAAATCTCGTTTTTACAATTCTTGAGAAGGCAACAGTTTAAACTTGCAAAACCACATAAATACTAATACAGTTTACTGTTGCCTTTCAACTTTCTAAATTAAGATATCCAAAATATATTAACATTTGGCAAGCTTCCCCTCACCCTCCCTACCACCAGTATTAACTGACAAACAGAATAAATTTTAAAATCATTAAATTGCCATTGTTCATGTTTCTCCTATTGACCAGTGATCTAAACATTCATTTTAGTTAAGAAGGTTTTTAATAGAATGTAACATCTGTTTTATGTTACATGAGAGACAGCAAAATTCTTCCTCTCTGACTGGATTATTAATGTTCATGCCTTCTATGGAGTTATTCTCTTCATTCAGCAGCCCCACACTAGCTCTCTAAAGTGCAACATACCCCCTGATGTAATACATTTTCCTGCTAACTGCACAATACCGTGGATATCATAACTTTAATGTGACATACTGGTATTTCTTTTTTAAACCACAAATGCGTTTCTTATTCTCAATCACAAATTTAAATTTCCTGTATATTCCCAGCCCACCAGGCATTTTTGTTTTAAAACAGCTGAATAAAAATAGATGATCTCTATTTTTTGATTTGTCATCTCATTTTTTATAGACCTCTTTCCAACTTTTAGAATGGAAAAGTGAAAAGATATTTGTTTTTATGCTTTTACTATTAAATCATCTCAAGAAAAAAAAACATATCAACTCAAGCTTCAGAAAAATTTTACACTAGTCCAAGGCATGTAAAATTGTTTAAAATAATGTTTGCATTAAATTCATAACAAATACCTTTCAGAGAGGGATTGTTCCAGTGCTCAGCTCCAAAATCATTTTAACATGAATGTTTTTGTTTTCATTTTTAAAAGCTCTCAAAATTTGGTATTTTCCTCATTTTGTTTCTGAGATTCACACCAAGATTTATCTCAGGCCATCTTACATTTCATTAAAATGAAGGTAAAATAATAGGACAAATGGAGTTATTATTGTATTTATAGTACCATTAGTTTTTCTTGTTTTGCAATATTTTGTTCATTATGAATAAATTCTGACAAAATTGAGACAAACCACATCACTACTGATGATTCTCAATTAGTTCTTCAGTTCATTTCCCCTGCCTAACTCTAAGAAAACTACATATGGTTTAAACCACTGGTATTTTTTACTTTCTGCCAATACACAAATCATGCTTTTTTTTGTGTTGAAAACATTCCCATGAATAATTATAATAGTCTCCAAAGAGACCAGATGGTAATAAACTCTAGAGCAGATCTGGAAGCTAACCATAAATTTACCTTTTCATAGTCTCCCACCATAATACTGTTCTTTGTGCTATGCCATTAAAAAAAATACTGGTGATAGAAACAATATGAGTATGCTTTGTACTTAAATAAAAAGATACACAATCATGTTAGGGTCTTTCATAACTATACACCCCTCATCTTATATTGTTATCATCAACAATTTTTAAGAGAGCATCAGCTTAATAGAGTTATGACATTACTAAACACATTATAATGATATTTACTTTAGCAAAATTACTATTAAGCTAAAATACAAGATATATGATCCAGTTAACAGCAACAAAAGATTTGAAGTTAAAGAAATAGAAATACACATATAAGCTAAAGTTAATATAGAATTGCCATTGATTTTTATTTTGTTTTTCTTCTGGGAAACATGATCAAATTATTCTGGCCATGCTTTCAATTTAAGTAAAATATCTTGTATAATCACTTATCACTCCAATAATTTAAGAGTACAACATTTGTGAGAAATAAAAATCAACAGTGGTTTGCAAAGCAGAAGCATGATTCAAAAATTTTAAAACACACGATGGTTTATACATTTAAATTTTAGGCACTGGCCTGCATCTGTTTAAAAACTATAAGTTAGCCAAGAGCCAAAAATTAGTTATTTTGTACTTTTTTATTTAAGCTACAATATTAATGTATACTATTTCTGTATACATTGAAATAAATAATCTGTAATGTTCCTGCTATTAAATTATTCTTATAGCTCAAAACAATAAAGATATAAAATTACAGAGAGAAAATAGAAATAAAACAAGAGGCAAGAATAATAACGTTTCAACAGGAAACATAAATGTTCGGGGAAGAGAGACATAATTGACAAACAGGGTTAAATATAATAATATCCAGGGGCACCTGGCTGGCAGAGTCAGTGGTCATGAGTTCGAACCCCACAATGCGTGTAGAGATTACTTAAATAAAGAAATGATAATGATAATAATAATCTGTCCAAAAGTACTTTATCTTTTGTTTGCTATTGTAAATGAGGTTTGTAGTTTGTATAATACAGTCTATTAATTTCAGTGCCTCAATAATTTTAAATCCAGCTAATTTATTGATTCTCTGTTTATAACTCTTGATTGTATTCTACTGGGGTTTTCCACTATAGAATCACTAAAGATAGTGTTATTTCCCCATTTTATCTATAAAATATGATGCTGGCATTGAAATTGAGAGAGATAAATCTATCATGTTAAAGAATCATATCTATCATCATCAACAGATGCTGCTTTAGAATCTTTAGAAAAGATTCTATTGCTCCTTTGTTTATTGATATATGACCAAAATAATACATTTTGTATTACTGAACCATCCTTGCATTCCCAGAATTAGCCCTACTTCCCAACTTGGTCATTATTACTAATGTGGTACTAGTTTCTATTTCCAAATATTTGGGGATCTTCGTAATAGTCACAAAGAGAATCTATATTTTTCCTCTTAGCTTTATGCTCACTTATTTTTCTTTCTGCTATCCACGTGGGGTTATAGAATCAATGTGAGACTAGTTTAAAAAAAATCTAAAAACTTTTTTTTCTCCTATGCTCCCAAGTTTTTTAAAAAATTTTTAAATTTTATCTGTCACACATAGGTTTGGTATATTTTCCCAATGACGCAACTAGGGCTATTACTCTTGTGGAGAAAAAGTTCTTTGATAATCTGTTCTATTTCTTGTATGGACATTATTCCATTTAGATTTTTCATCTCTTTTTAGAGCAAATTTTGGCAATTTATTTTTCTTGGAAAGTAGTTCACTCCATCCATAAAAATGCAAACCTTCAATGGGATATTTTCCACATACCACATTGATAAAGAATATTCTGAATAACATTCTGAATTAGTAAGGATGTATTAAAACAAACATGTTCAGGGCACCTGGGTGGCTCAGTTGATTAAGCATCTGACTCTTGATTTTGCCTCAGGTCATGATCTCAGAATCCTGGGACTGAGTCCCATGTGGGACTCCATGCTCAGTAGGAAGTCTGCTTGAAGATTCTCTCCTTCTGCCCCTCATCCCACTTGTGCTGTCTCACTCTCTCTCTCAAATCAATCAATCAATCAATCAATCAATCTTTTTAAAAAATTGGTAAAACTTTAACATGGAAAAAGCTGGCAACTTCTAAAAAAGTACTAGACCTATGCTCTTTGAGTCAGCAATTCTATTCCTAAGAATAAACAATAAATATATACTTACACAAAAGGAAAATGATATATATATTAAGGTACTCTCTGAAATGCCTTTGGTAAGCCACTTAAATGTCCAAACATAGAGGACGGTTGAATAAATGATAATGCTGTCATAGAATAGTCCATTACAGCCATTAAAAAGAATTAGCCAGATCTATTTTATGCTGATGTGGAATGATTTCCAATACATGGTAAGACAAAAACCCAAGATACAAAACTATGTATATAGTATAATACATGCAGAAAATACACATCAACAGATATATACACATAGATTTAAAGGAACAGAGTATTTTTGGAAGCATGTATAAAAAACTTGTTATAGGAATCCCATATAGTGAAATCAACTGGGCAAGCCAAATATGGCCAAAGGGCGGGGGGGGGGGGGAATCCCTCTACTTTTCAGGATACATCCCTTTGTACATTTAAAATTTTGGATTTTGTACACATCAGTTATCTGTTGCTGCCAAACATAGTGGAAATATAATCTTACATAGTTTTTATGGCTCAGGATTTTGAAAGTAGCTTATTAGCAGAGCAGTTCTGGCTGAATATATCTCATTAGGCTGCAGTAGTGAATAAGTTGGCCAGAGTTCCAATCATCATGAAGATTTGATTAGGGCTGGCTCTTTCATATGGCTAACATTTGGTGCTGGTTGGTAGTGAGAAAGCTTTAGTTCCTCCCTATGTGGGACTTCCCATACACTGATTGAATGTCCTTATGACATGGTAGTTGACCTGATAGGCATTTCAAAAGAAAATAGTGTGGAAGTAACAATGTGTTTCATGATCTAACCTCAGAAATGGCACACCGTCATTGCCACACTTTTCTTTAGAAGCAAGTCACTAAATCTGGCCCATAATCAAGAGCAGAGAAATTAGGTTCTACCTTCTAAATGAAGGAATGTCAAAGAATTTGTGAACATACTTTTAAATATCCAAAATGTATATATCACATTTTGGAAAATACAAATAGAATAATTTTATGAAATTGAAGCAAAAGATTCACTTAATTTTGTTAAAGACAAGCTTTCATCATCAATTAAAAGAATGATGGAGAGGACTGGTACATTTAACTTTTATAAAATGGTAACATACATTTCAATCCAGGATGAACATATGTTGATATCTAAAATTCAACCCATAATATGTGCTTCTAAGAAGTTACAGTAGGGCTAAATGTTGGCAAATTGAACTCCAATAAAAAATTTTTTTAAAAAGTTACAGTAGGTAGATCAGTAATTTAATAAATATATAACTAAAAATAGAAGTGTCTGAAATATGAATACAGGACTCTTTCGAAACTGACTTTGTCCATACAATTTATCAATGTGCACCACCTACTTCATAGAAATATTTTGTGAAAATATTGAAGAATTAGGTCACATAATCTTTGATAATGTGGTTGACACTGAAACCTAATAACACCTATCATAACAAAGTTTTTTGTGCAAGCACATTACCTACTATTCATTCCTTTATTTTATACTTTACTCACACATCCCCAAATGTATAATGTACATTTTACAGTGTACAAATGAGCAAAGTAAAGCATAGGAAGGCTATATAATGTGCCCAAGATCACACACAGTAAGAAGTCTGTCATATATTTTAATTATAAGTCTCCCAGAACTAAGCACGTAAGTCAAGAAATATATTGTTCTTAGTCTATTTTCTTTTAGTTGGAATACTATTTTTACATTATTTTCCCTGAGACTGTGTTTTGGTGGCTCTGTAAAACTACATGTACAAACTAAATTTACCTAATTTTGTTTTACAAAAAAAACAAAGCAAAATGTTTTCTCCTCCAAACAAATATAAAATTGTAGAACTATTAATAAACACATACACTGACTTACATACAACTGGAAGAAAACAAAAGAAGAGGTTATTGGTCATTTTTCCTTTCTTTACTTTTCAATTTTCTAGCATAAGTTTAACAATTAAAACCAATTTAAAAAATTTAAGGAATCCTACATATCTGCGGGTGTGTAACGTTAAAGTGTAAATCTGCCACAACTTCTAAGATGCCAGGTTTAATTACCTGTAAAGGTGCCCAACAGCAGAACCTGCTTCCCTACCTACCACATAGTCTCTCCAAAAATATAAGCCCTATCAAGTCAGAAATTTTGTACATGTCCCAAGTTCTGTACATAACTTTTAGCCAATGTGGCTACAAAATTAAGATTCATCTCTGAGGTACATAAAGGAGATGGTTAAGAATGGTCAGTTCTTGCTTTAAAAAAACTGCAACACTAACTACACTATCAGTGACTATGATCTTTCACGTTTAGTAAAATTTTCCTCAAGGTAGGATTAAATCTGTAAGTTTTGGGAACGGAAAATGACCCATTTTAAATAATTTAAAGAAGTGCTCTACATATTTAAAGTTTTAAAATTTTTCATCATTTAAGTCAACATGACACATTTACATAAATGCTTCATGGAGATGCTACTTTTAAGTTCCCCAGTACTTTTAAATAACTCTAATTTCAAATATTATTTTCCTATATTAGTTACATTATCTACCTTAAGAACATTTCCTTTGATTTTTAATACAGAATAGGTGCGAACTATTACATAAAGTACAAAACCCTACTGGCCAATAAATATTAATAATTACTATTTTTAATGTAAGTGAAAAGTAATTTGATTTTTTTAAATTTATTTATGATAGTCACACAGAGAGAGAGAGAGAGAGGCAGAGACATAGGCAGAGGGAGAAGCAGGCTCCATGCACCGGGAGCCCGACGTGGGATTTGATCCCGGGTCTCCAGGATCGCGCCCTGGGCCAAAGGCAAGCGCCAAACCGCTGCGCCACCCAGGGATCCCCCTAATCTGATCTTTTTAATAAAACATACAAGTGTAATTCTTATTTGCATAAGTGGTATCTCATCTTCACAAAGAAATGAACTATATTGCTTTTATAAAACCAAATCTAAGTTTATTCTACCAATCTTTAATTTCCAAATTCTCAATATTTTCAGTTTTCTATTACATCTTGTTAAATCATTTCTAAATACTATAATTACTTTATTTTAAAGATATAATTTATTTATTTATGACAGAGAGAGAGAGGCAGAGACACAGGCAGAGGGAGAAGCAGGCTCCACGCAAAGAGCCCGATGTGGAACTCAATCCTGGGATGAGCCAAAAGCAGACGCTCAACTGCTGAGCCACCAAGACATCCCCAAAGTTCTGTTTTTTGAATGGCAAAGTTTTTTTTAACTATCTACACCATCTACAACCCACCTCTATTTATTAAGAACAGAGTTTCTCAGTGATCAGATAATACCTACCCAACCAATCTTTTCCCTTATTTCAAGCCTGCTATATAGCTGCTAATTTTCTCACAGAGACTTCTGAGAAAGAAGAAAATTCCAGTCCATGATGGAATGAACAGCAATTACTACCAGGTAAAACCTATGAAAATGAGGCCAAGGATTGTATCACTATATACTGAATTGTAAATGTTTTACATGGGAGGGATTCAAAAAGAAGAGTAGAAAGTGATAGGGTTCCTTGGACCAATTCTTCACTCTACTTCACAATGTCCTGTATATACGCACACACATATCCGTCTTTAGGTCCAAACATATCCAGAGTTTAATTTCAAAACCAGAGAAGTAGTACCTCGGCCTACTTCACACCTTTGCAATTACTTCAAATTCCATTAACAGAAGATCAGGCCTTTTATATTTCATAATATAAATATTAAACAGGTACATATTTAAGTAAGTTTAAAAATCAATTTGAATATATTCTCTTGAAAATGCCAATGATGGAATGAGATTCTTGACTGCTAAAGGAGTAAAACTAGAAAATGGAAGTCTGAACTTCAGTCCATTCAGGACTCTGAATGGGAGGTAACAATGCCTCTGAGGGGGAAAAGGAGAGACAAAAAAAGAGATGGGAGTTCTAAGTATCTGGTTACCTCTACACAGCAATGCATAGGATAGTGTGTAAGATGCCAATATTTTGGCTCACATTCTCACAGTTAAAGAGGAGTATGAGGCAAATAAAAGAACTTAGAAAGTAATATCATAGATCCTGAGTTAGACAATTCATTATTACAGATTACAAAATTTGATATTACACAATACCCAGACAATATTATGAAAAATGAAGAGCAATTTCCTAAGATTTAAGGTAAACTCTAAATATTTTAACAGAGGCATAGATCATTTACTATTCAAGATTTTTATCAATAAGCTATTACAGTCAAAAGACTAACCATAAAGTACTGTTATTTAAAAAAAAAAAAAAACAAATTCTGCTGTAAGGATTTTCTTTTTGATATACTTAGAATTTCTTCCCCAGTGGAATCCCAAGAAAATTTTGTTAAAATATTTAACTTAAAATTAGAAAAACACTATTTTCCTATATATTTTGTCCTGGATACTCTCAATAGAATTCTATGGCTTAAGGATGACTTTAAATGAGTACATCCTAGAAATATTTTTAAATTTCTACTTTATGTAACAAAGAATGTGGTAGTAAAATTCAAATCTTTGGTTTAACCCTCAGAAATCAACTAATTTGTCAGCTGGGTTCTATGTAACAAAATGAGTCAGGACATTATTTTCTTAGGCATGGTGACTATCTTATGAATGCATGTATTCAAAAGAGTGTAAAAAATATCTTTTGTTTTTAATTTTGTGACCGTTTGGAGTCTTTATGTTTAAAATGTAAAACTACAAATTGCAAGAGGTAGAATTTCTTTTCTACTGAAGTATAATTGACATGGCATTATTATTTCAGGTGAACAACATAGTGATTCAAAATGTGTATACACTAGGAAATAATCATCACAGTAAGTCTAGTTGACATCTAGATGGAATATATAGTTAACAAAATTTTTTTCTGATGATGAGAACTTTTAAAATCTACTCTCTTGGTGATTTCAAATATGTAATACAGTGTTGACTATAGTTACCACATTGTACATTATACCCCCATGACTTTTTTTAACTGGAAGTTTGTACCTTTGATACCCTTAACCCACTCCCCCAACCTAGTCTATGGCAACCAATAGTCTGTTCTCTGTATTTATGAGCTTGGTTTTATGTATGTGTGTGTTTTAGACTCCACATGCAAGATCATATGCTATTTGTCCTTCTCTGACTTACTTCACTTTACATAATGCCCTCAAGGTCCATCCATATTGTCACAAATGGCAACATTTCATTTGTTTTATGGCTGAATAACATTTTGTTCAATATGTGTGTGCACATGCATATACACCACACCTTTTTTATCCATTCATCTCCCATTGGACACTTAGGTTGTTCCCATATCTTGGCTATTATAAATAATGCTGCAATGAACATGAAGGATATATATAACTTTTTCAATTGGTGTTTTCATTTTCTTTGGATAAATACCCAGAAGTGGAATTGCTGGATCATATAGTAATTCTAGTTTTTTGTTTTGTTTTGTTTTTTTTGAAGAAACTCCATACTGTTTTTCATAGAGGTGGCACTGTTTTACATTCCAACCAACAGTGCACAAGAGTTCCCTTTTTCTACATCCTTGCCAACCCTTGTTATTTCTAGTCTTTTTAATAATAGCAACTCAAGAGGTGGGAGGTGATACGTGATGTGTGGTTTTGATTTGCATTTCCTTGATGATTTGTGGTGTTGAGCCTCTTTTCATATATTTACTGACCATTTGTATGTCTTCTCTGCAAAAATTTCTCCTGTGATCTGCTCATTTTTATTTTTCGAGAGAGAGCGAGCAGAGCAATTTGAGGTGTGGGGGAGAGAAGTAGAGGGAGTCAGAGAGACTTGCAAGCAGGAGCCATGCCCAGCATGGAGCCCAACTCAAGACTTGATCTTACAACCCCAAGATCATGACCTGAGCCAAAATCAAGAGCCAGACACTAAACAAACAAAATGAGTCACCCAGGCACCCCTCTCTTCTGCTCATTTTTAAATCAAATTTGTTGTTTTGTTTTTATTTTTACTACTGAGTTTTATGAGTTCTTTATGTATTCTGCATATAACCCCTTATCAGATTTGCAAATGATTCTTCCCATTCAGTAGGGTGCCTTTCATTTTATATTTTATTGCTTTAAATACATTCTCATCAAATTGCTGGAATTAAAATTAAGTTTAATTCAATTAATGGAATGTCTATCGCATACAAACAGCTACAATTTATTAAGCTCTCATTATGTGTAAGTACCAAACTAGGTATGTTGTTTATATCATCTAATTCTAACATCACACCACATGGAGCTAAGTACCATCAAAGAAAAAAACTTTGAAAGATTTTTAAATGGACAAAATGATTGTAGATATTTGCAGAAGCCTATGCATTTTTTTTTAGAGCACAGCTTTCTAGATTTCTGATTATATGGGATGTATACCCTTTATCATCTTTAAGCTGTTTTATAAGTCTATACTTACTTACAGCAATAATTGTCGTCTATAAATCAGTAAATAAAATCTGACACTATAAAGAGAATTAAAACCTGCCACCCCATCAAAAAGTCAGTTTTGTAATACTTCTAGATTTATTTCATCAACCACACATGTCTCTGGACTTTATTTTTTTTTGTCTTTTTTTTTTTGTCTCTGGACTTCAAATTTTCTTTTAAATCAATTGCAATATCTTATCTGTTCACTAATTATGAACTAAGTAAATTGTTGATGTGTCTATTTTCTGTAAAAGTTATGACTTTACTCTTTTTTTTAAGATTTTATTTATTTATTCATGAGAGACACACAAAGAGAGAGGCAGAGACACAGGCAGAGAGAAAAGTAGGCTCCATGCAGGGAGCCCAATGTGGGACTCGATCCTGTGACTCTGGGATCACGCCCTGAGCCAGACGCTCAACTGCTGAGCCACCCAGGCATCCTACGACTTTATGCTTTTAAAAATATTAGGCTATAAAATCACTGTGATTATTCCTACTTTTCAAAAAAAGAAACTGAAACTTAAGAAGTTAGCGAACTTGCTCAAGTTTTTGCTTGCCCAGCTTTGCTTAATTCCACAGCACATCCTCTACACCCCTAATCACTATGCCTTGCTAAAATTTAGACTATGTGGTGTTTTACTTTGTTATCTCAAGTATTTCAACATCAAAAGTACCAATGAGGGACGCTTGGGTGGCTCAGCGGTTGAGCATCTGCCTTTGACTCAGGGCTTGATCCCAGGGTTTGGGATTGAGTCCCACATCAGGTACCTGCATAGAGCCTGCTTCTGCTTCTCCCTCTGCCTCTGCCTGTGCCTCTGCCTCTCTCTCTCCTGAATAAAAATTAAAAAACAACAAAAAAAAAAAAAAAAAAAAAAAACAAGGGCAGCCCCGGTGGCGCAGCAGTTTGGCACCTCCTGAGCCTGGGGTGTGATCCTGGGGTCCCAGGATTGAGTCCCACATCACGCTCCCTGCATGGAGCCTGCTTCTCCCTCTGCCTGTGTCTCTCCCTCTTTCTCTGTGTCTATGAATGAATAAATAAAATCTTTAAAAAAACAAAAAAACAAACAAACAAAAAACACAAAAGTACCAAAGAACACAGAAATACTCTAGAAAAGCTTTTCTTTAAAAAACGGGTGGCTTGACAGTACAACTATATAATTTAATTGGCAAAGACCATCCTCATTGTCCAACCAACTAAACAAATGAGACTTTTCTCTTCCCAAAGAGGTCTAACTTTATTTTTCAGCTCAAACATTATACATAAGATATTTAAAGTTTCTGAATTCTAATTCCAAAACTGAATGAAAAGGAATGGAACCAAGGCAAGAGTTTTAGATGAAATTAGAAACTATCACTTGTATTATTTCTTACAGAAGTCTTTTTGTTTTCCTCTTAGGCAGGAAAAACAAAATCTCAAATCATACCCAAGTTTAATGTCATACAAAAGAATAATGCACCACACTGAATGAAATTTATAAGGTTTATAGTTGTAATCTTAATATAAGGTATAAAATAGTTTAAGGAACAAAAAAAAAGGAAAAAAAGAAGGAAGAATAAAGAGGAAAGGGAAGGATTGAGGACATAAGGAAGAAAGAGAAGGAAGGAGAAGATATATGAATTTTGCTTTACATTAATAAACCTTACAGCCTCTCTTATGGTGATGATCTCCCCACAAGAACATGCCCTTCACAAAGGACCTTCTCCACCCTTCCCTGGAAAAAGGAGAAGAGGAAGCACAAGAATAAGTGTGGATTGAGCCCCCAACTCCTACTTCATGGACATGAAGTACCCAAGTATACAAAATCACTACTGTCTATAGCCATGCACAAATGGTAGTTTTGTGTGTTCGCTATTCCACTGTCATCAGTCAGCCTACAGGAGGAAAAGCAAGGCTTACAAAAGGATGCTCCTCTGATGGAAGCAACACTAAAAGTACCCAAATCGAGATGAGTGGGAAACTCTCAATAAATAGATTTTGGGTAAATAAAAAATTAATAATTAAAATTAAAAATAAATTAAAAAAAAAACTAAAAATCTGACATAAATTTCAAAATGTCATAAATCCATAAATCCATCAAAATATCACTTAGGAAAACAAAACACTGTTTTCACCTTATTTTAGCTACTGAAGTCTCTCACAAACTAATCCAACAAAGAGATAAGATTACCAAAGAAAGGAGGTATTGATTCATATTTAAATTTTTTTCAACTGCAAAAGGAAATCACTTCAAATAGTCAACTTTATTTTGTAAGACCCAAATTTACTTAAAATTATTCATTAATCTTAAAATTGGCACCAAGAAGATCCTCCTTTTTAATGACATAAGGTTTGACAAGCCTCTGTGTTGCATCACCATCTGCTACATCCTGCTCTGATATTTATAAATACAGTTGTGCTAGTGACGTTTCTATAACTGTTCCAGGTGTAAGACATTAGAATGGAGAATTCTCTTTGATCACTCCAATATCATTTCTTCTTTTTAAATGTAAGCAGTCTGGACTGCTCCCAGATTCCCAGAAGTATATCTAATAAAAATCCTTTTAATCTCTTTTTTAAGGTAAAATAGGTCACACACACACAAAAAAGAGATAATTGGAAATATATATTAATACAGAAAAGCCATACAAATTAACTTTTTTTTTAAAAGAAAACAAATATGAAGCTCTTGATTTTCATCAATTTTAATTTCTAAATACTATGACTCATTGGAAATGCTACATGGTTCTTGAAATGCCAGCTTTATAATTTTTGGTTCAACATGTTTCTACTCATTCAAACACAATTATTGAAACTTTTTTTAAAAAAAGTTTTTAGGAACTCAATGTACATAGTTTGGGAAAGCTTTAAAAAACAATTCTGAAAACTTGTTCATTACATGATGCTTGCATCAAAGAAAAAACAAAGCACTTCCCCTATCCTCCAGGTGAAATCACGTATAAAAATATAAACATACAGGTATTTAGTTCTCTCAAAACTTAATTAAAAATGTGGTTAAAATTTCAATAGTAACTAAATATAAATATGGAGACTTATCTACCTACGAAAGACCTGAGAAATTGGAAAACCAGGAAGCTAATGATCAGAGAACCAGGTTAGGACTTCAAAAAAGACTAAGGATCTAAGAATTCAAGAAGAATCCAAGCTAAATGTTTAATGTTATCTGAAGAAAAAAAATTCAGTTCCACTGCTGATGGTTTTATATACACAATTACAGGAAAACCTGTAATTGGGATCCCTGGGTGGCGCAGTGGTTTGGTGCCTGCCTTTGGCCCAGGGCGCGATCCTGGAGACCCGGGATCGAGTCCCACGTCGGGCTCCCGGTGCATGGAGCCTGCTTCTCCCTCTGCCTGTGTCTCTGCCTCTCTCTCTCTCTCTCTCTCTATCATAAATAAAAAAAAAAAAAAAAAAAAAAACCCTGTAATTAGAGGCATAGTGTCATCTCTACTACTTAAAGACAAATGGAAATGGGGTAAGGAATATACACATATATATTTATAGTAGCTTCTATAAAATGATTTAGAGTACAGCAAAGAAAGAAGCATTACTTTATTTCAAAGATCTTTGCTTTAAATGACAGGAAAATATATTTTATTTACAAAGATGGTAGTTACTAAAATAATAGAAAAAGGTTATTCTTTATTATTTAATAGAGTCATAAAATCCACATAACCCCAACATTTTGGGGGATGACAAGGAGAAGTAATAATTTATTCTACTAAAAAGAAAAGCACAGGCCCAAAATGAAGTCACTTATGTCAAGAGCCCCACATCAGCAAACCAAGACTTTAACCTAACTGCAATTTCAATACCCCCCAAAATGTAACCTTTTAACCAATCAACATGGAACTTCCTGATGAACATTAGGAAACATACTGATAGATCCCTTTCATTCGGAGGGCAACATTCTTTCCTGATAATTTCCTTTTCTCCATACCCTTTCAGCCTTTAAAAACTGTTCCTTCCTGGCAACTCAACAGAGCTTTCTTCTACTTGTGAGATGGGATGCTGCCTGATTCACAAATCATTAAATAAAGTCAATTAGACCTCAATTTCAGTTTTGTTGTTTAACAATGCTAATGATGATCTACTTATAGTTAACAAAGGATAAAACATCAAATACATTTGATTAGATGCCCTGAACAAACAATGACAAGCTTTTAACAACTACAGAACATTAGAAAAATCAGTAAATCAATCTTCAGGAAACATAAAAACAAGTGAAATTATATAACTTGAAACAACATAAGAATACCACATGTAGATGGTCATCAGACTTCTGAAAAATTCAATAACTCAGAAAAAGGCATAAATTTCCAAAGATCAAAAAGGTATCTAAACATCAAGGAAAACTGATGTCCCTAAGAAGCATGAAAGAAAGAGTTGGTTTCTTCAGAACTATATTTAAAAAATGGACACTTGATTTTCCCTGACAACCTCCAATTCTTCCTAAATTGAAGCTGTCAGAAGTGGAGAGGGTATGTGAAAACACTAAAACTTCAAACATATACACAAGTCAGAACTGAAGTTTTCTAAGGAAGAGAGAAAAATCCTCACTAAGGAGAGCAATCAGAAGTTTCAGTTAAAACACCTGATCTAATTCTGCTTTGCTTACTCATCATGGCATTTTTGTCTAATTTAATCAGAATCTTTCCCTATTAAAATGGAGACCACACTGTCTTGTCTATCTCATAAGCCGCTGTGAGAATTCAACGTTTGAGAGTATACAACAGTAGCATAAATAAGGATTGCAAAAAGGTAAAATAGGTAAGTTAAGTAGGCCAAGTTTAAGAAAATCAAAAGCTCTGGTGTGGGAATAAAAATACAACAGGCAACTGGCCTTCATGTAGAGTAACCAAACTTTTAGAATGCTAACTCAAGAATGGACATACCAGACAAAATATATAGATAATGATATAATAAATAATTATGGAACTGATAGACAGTTCCAAACTCATTCAATAGAAACATCAAAAAAAAAAAAAAAAACAATTATCAAGCAGACAAACGTATAATGGAAATCCAAGGAGACAGAGGCATAGAAAAAAATACCTGAAAATAAGATGGCCTAAAACTTTCCAAATTTGATGAAATACATAAATTTACATGTCGAGAAGCCCAAAGAACTCCATGGAAGATAAAATCAAAGAGATTCATACCACACCTCAACCAAATTATTAAAGACAAAGAATCTTAAAACCAGAAAAAGAGAAATGAATTTTCATAAATAAAGGGTCTTCAATAAGATTAAAAGCTGACTTTTCATCAGTAACCATGGGGGCCAGAAAGTAGTGAGATGATATATAAATTGCTTAAAGAAATGTCAACAATTCTATATCCAGCAAAACTATCTTTTATGAATAAAGGAGAAATTAAGATATCCCCTAAGACTTGTCCTACAAAAATGATCTTTTAGTCCTTGAGACTGAAGTGAAAGGACACTAGATGGTAACCTGAAGACATAACAAAAAAGAAAGAACACTGGCAAAGGTAACTGCACAAATATAAAAGCCAGCATTACCACACTTTTGGTTTGCAACTTCTTTTTTATTCCTCTAGGAATTAAAAGGCAAATGAATAAATCTATAATCATAAATCCATATTAATGGGCACACAATATATAAAGAGGTAATTACTGATAATAACAATATAAAGGTGGAGTATGGAAAGCCAGAGGAGAGGAAGGTTTATATGGCATTGACACCAAGTTGGTACTATTTAAACTAGGCTGTTAAAAGTTTAGTATGTTAATTGCAATCTCCAAAGTAACCACTAAGAAAATAACTAAAATACATACACAAAAGTAAATAAGAAAATCAAAATGGTACACTACCAAAAATAAAAAAAAAAAAACATACAAATGAGTACTTGACATGCTCTGAATTGTGTCCTACCCAAATTCATATGTTGAAGCCTTAAGTATTGGAATTTAAGAATGCTACCATTATTTAGAGACAGGGCCTTTATAGTGGTAAATTAAAATGAGGCCCTTATGATGGATCCTAAGCCAATTTGACCACTTATCCTTATAAAAATAAACACAAACACATAGAGAGACCCAGAGGTGTGCAGAGTGATAATTATGAAAAGAGACAGCAACAGGAGAGAGGATTCAGAAGAAATCAAAACTGGGACAGCTGGGTGGTTCAGTCAGTTGAGTGACAGACTCCTGGTTTCTGCCCAGGTCATCATCTTGGGGTTGTGGGATGGGCCCTGCACGTGGGGCTGGGCCTCCGTGTTCAGCGTGGAGACTGTTTGGGATTTTTCTCTCCCCCTCCCTCCTCCTCTCCCCCTCCCCATGCTCCTGTGTGTATGTGGGAGGGCACACCAGCATGCGTTCTCTCTCTCTCTCTTCTTCAAATGAATAAAATCTTTAAAAAAGAAGAAATCAAAGCTGTTGACACCTTGATCTTGGACTTCTAGGTTCCAGAACTCTGAGAAAATAAATTTCTCTTGGATAATCACTCAGTCTGTGATATTGTTATGGCAGCCTGAGTAAACCAATAAAATACCTATTTGAAAGTATGTATTATTCTGTTATAAAAGTGCTACTATTTAAACAAATCAATAGGAACAATTAATAGTGCTAATTAGTAATAATCAAAGTAGAACTAATTAAATAATATGCATGAAGAAAATATGATACTAGTTTCTTCTGTTAAAATAAATACAGCAACTTATTTTACCTTTTTTAAACTCTTTGTCAGAATTTAAATTTTATAGGCCATATTGTATATTCTTAATATATATAAACATAAAATTTTTAAAAAGAAGAGTAAGGACACTTGGATTAAACAGATATTACCAGTATTTAGAAAAAAATAACATGTTTCTTTTTGTTCCAGAAAATGGAATAGTTTTACTCTTTGTATCTCCTTTCCAAAATACTTTTCTGAACTGGGTAGAACCATTAGGACAGCCTTCTTTTTAGTGTGGTAAAACTGAATATGGTTAAATTTAAATTTCATTTTGACCACTCTGCTTGTATCAAGTCCAAATTCTTGGTGTCAGTCCTGTGATGATACCATACTACATTTCTCTCAATAAAAGCATCTGAGCACAGAATGCTTAGGACTGTACTTAATAGCAATGACAGGTATTTAGATACATAAGAATTAGTTTCAAATTGCACAAGATATCCATCTCCTTTGAATCTAAATGCTTGTTTTAGTATTCCAACTGCTTATCAATCATGTTTTGTATTGACAGATTACTTATATATGCTTCCATGTGTAAAATGAGCATGATTTCAGAAGGACACTAGTAATTTCAATTTATGCTGTCAAAGTTGCATTCCAAATGAGTTACGGTTTTAGTAAAGAAATCGAGAAGGTCTTATTTAACTTGGCTGCCCTTTTGTGGTGAGGTGATTTTTTTTCCCTCCACCTTGAGTTACAAAGTAATCATATTATACAAAAATGAGACATTTGTTGTGTAAATTTTTTCTAGTCTCCTTATAGCTTCTTCAAATACCACTGAACACTTTTGAAGAAATGGCATATAAATTTGTTTTAGTATAATCTTTTCCTCTACTCTCATCCTAAATGTATTGCCAAATTAGGTTAGACAGGACATTCTTGTCTCACACTTTAAAAATATTTTATTGCAGGATATCTTTTCTAAGTCCAACAACAATTATAGCCATTTTTAAGGCACATGTCCAAGGAGGCTACCTCCTTCTATTCCTTTATGGTCAAAAATCACATTAAATGCATCTGTACATATTGAGAAAAATAGAATGTCTCAAAATGCTCACTATGAAAGCATCAATTTCACAGGTAAGCAAATTATACCACCTTTTAGCAGTGTTCTATATAAGAGGTTCAGAATTCTTTTCAGAGAAGATTTTAAAATTTTCATTAAAAAGAAGTTTACACCGAATAAAATTTTCCAAAATTTAAATTTGCACTGTCAAACATGCAGATGAGAGAAGTCTAGAATTGTATATGGACATCTTGACAACATTGTTTTATGTTGCCTGTGGTTACGTTAAAATCTTCAAGAACATAATTTAACAAATCAAAGTATCACAGAAGTAATGGGAACATTTTCTTGTTGACACCATTTCCACATTATTTTATGTATCAAAGTATGATTGTTGGTCAGATCTGACAAAATGAACTCTAGAAAGTTAACCTTTACTTTCTGTATGACTTTTAGTTCTTCTTTCATAGAAGTGAGGATGTTTGCAAGTAATCCTCTCTTTCACTATTTCTGCATATTTTTCCATAGCTACCGTGTAAGGTATTATTAAACCATGGAACAAGGAGAAATCCACTTAAACCTACTATTGTGTGGGGAAATTACCTCAATGTACTAGTAGTCTCCAAATACATAAACACACCAGCTATCCCAGAAGGCAGAGAACAAAAAGGGCCTATCAACCAAATTAAGATGTTGATAGTACACATTTATCCATTTAAATAAACAAACAGCAAGAAGCAGTGGGAGAAACTAAAAATCACAGTGTAACACATTAGGGTGCAAACAAGTTAAGGACCTCACTAGCTGAATGTTCAAATAACCTGTCCATTCATCTCATCATCCTTCCCTGATGATGATGGTGTACGTATATTTAAGAGGGTCACAGTTTAAGCAAGGGTGCCACAGACAGTAGGGCTTAGTACCACACATACACACTGCATATGTTCCCTGAGAGAAACTCAAGAGCAAAGATGATAACGCTTGAAAAATGACCTGCTAAATAGTTAAGGTTTTATTTGCCTTTCCTGGGTAGTGTGTGGGAGGCCAGAATGAGAACATACTAAGTGTCACTGATGAGTGGACAATTTGGGATGATACAAGTATTAGCCCATTGGTATATGATCATGAAATGGTTTTTCTATCCCTTTCTGTAAGTAATACACTTATTTGTTACACAGTTTTTCTTTAGTCTATCCTTAGCAGTCTTACAGGTTATAAGCTCATTTGCTGCTTATATATAGCAGATCAGATTTGCCTATTTCCTGGATTATTTACTATCTATGTTTTTAAAAATGTTGATGACTTCTGGCTCAATCTTTTATGGTACCAGTTTACTATTTATGAATTCCATCCCCTGGTTTTTTCTTGTGTATACAGAAAAACTGAGTATTTTCAAAATGTATATTACATAAAACACACAGAGATACAGAAAATACATATTTCACATGGTATATACCATCAAGAAACATGCAGAATTAAGCAGTCTATGAAAACTTAGATGATCATTGAATTTTTATCCCTTAGAATAGATCTCATCCTATTTCAGATCTCCAGTTCATAGCATCTGGCAGACATTTAGTTAGTATAGCTCTATTGGGTTGTTACTTGCTGTCCAATACTTGCTTCTTTAATAATATAGAGTGATAGAAAAATACAAACCTGTATGGAGTGAAGGAGAACTCAAATGGATAAGAAAAGTCCTGAACCAAACAATCAAACGCACTAAACACAAAACAAAACTCAGTACTTTCCCTGGTGGGCTATCTCTTTCAACCCCTTTCTATTGTATTTCCCTAGACTTTTTAGACAGCTGTAAGCTCAACCTCAATGTCCTCACTTAACAAAACTGTATCAGAATTAGATACAACTGAGCAGCCCCGATGTCCTAGTGGTTTAGCACTGCCTTCAGCCCAGGGCCTGATCCTGGAGACCTGGGATCAAGTCCCGCATCAGGCCTCCCGCATGGAGCCTGCTTCTCCTTCTGCCTGTGTCCCTCCCCCTCCCCCGTGTGTCTCTCATGAATAAACAAATAAAATCTTAAAAAAAAATTAGATACAATTAAGACTATATTGGGATTGTTCACTCTAAAGTTCTAACTATTTTTTCATGGTTTTCTTAAAATTTAGACAAGGGAGCTTAAGTTACCAACTACTACCTGGCACAATGACTAGCACATAGCAGAAGCTCAATAAATATGTGCTTTGTGTACAAATGAATCAGTTCTTCCTATTACTGACTACCAAGGAAAGTCTGAGAAATTGACCTTCTGAAGGGAAGTACTTCTAATGTACTATTTTTTAAAACTGTGTGGTTATCCTAGACATAAATTATAATTTGGCAATTATGTAGTTGGATCATCAGTCAGATGGAAAGGAAAACTAGTCTCAAAATATTAGGGGAAATGAAAAGCAAAACAAGACATTCAGTCAAGGGCTAGACTGAAATTACTATTTTTAAGTAGATGAGAACCACAATTCTGGTTGTCCTATCCATAACTGGGTAAATTTTTTTTCATAACTGGGTAAATTTAAGTTAAGATAAAGAACATTTAGAAAATTGCAAAAAAAACAAAAACAAAAGGCCTTCAACTTCAGTGGTTTCCAAACTTTCCTTTAAAAAAATAGTATAATTTTTATAAATATTATCACATTAATCCTTACAACATCCAAGATAAGCTTTAACCCACAGATGAAAGACCCAGAAAAGCTGAATAAATTCTCATGGCTTCAAGGCCATTAGAATGACAATGCTTGAACTCAAACTCAGTTCTTTTTTTTTTTTTTCAAACTCCATTCTTACGTACTCCCATGGTCCCAAGAATAAGCCCATGCTCTTAAATTGTTATGTTGCCTCATTGATTGCTGAATAAGCAAATGAAATCTGTCACTTGAATCACACAGATATCATTGTCTACAGAAGCATTTCTAGAATCTACTTTTTAAAAAGATTTTTACTTATTCATTTATTTGAGAGAGAGAGAGAGAGCATGAGCAGAGTGAGGGGCAGAGAACAGGGAGAAGTAGACTCCCTGCTAAGCAGGGAGCCCCATGCAGAGCTCAATCCCAGGACTCCAGGATCATGACCTGAGCCATAGGCCCCCCAGGACTAGACGACTAAGCCACCCAGGCTCCCCTAGAATCTATTTTTAAATTTTCTTTTTTTTTTTTTTAAATTCAGGTAAAATAGACATATGCAAACTTTAATCAGTTAAGTGCACAGTGCAGTGGCATTCACATTGTTCAAGAACCATTACCACTATCCATTTCTAGAAGCTTTTCTTCTTGTAAAACTGAAACTCTATAACCATTAAGCAATAATCCCTCCTTCACAACACCCTTGGCAATCTACTTTCCATCTCTATGAATCTCACAACCCAAGGTATCTTGTATAAGGAGAATCATCAGTAGTCAGCCTTTTGTGACTAGATTATTTCACTAAGCATAATGCCAAGATTCATTCATGTTATAGTATGTGTTAGAATTTCCTTCCTTCTAATAGCTCAATATTTTCCTTTTAGCTACTGTGAATAATGCTGCTATGAATACAGGCATACAACTATCTCTTCAAGACCTTTCTTTCAATTTTTTGAGTACATAATCTTAGTCTGCTCTGGCTGCCATAATGAAATACTATACACTAGATGGTGTAAACAACAGAAATTATTTCTCACAGTTTTGGAGGATAGGAAATCCAAGATCCCAGGAGTAGTCAATTTGGTTCCTGGAGATGATTCTCTTCCTGGCATGTAGATGGCCACCATCCCACTGTATACTCATGTGGTGGTGGAAGGGAGGGGCAGTGCAAATTCTCTGGTGTATCTTCTTATAAAGGAACTAATTCTTCATGATTAAATAACTCATGTCCTCATTTAAGTCCCTAATAACCTCTCAAAGGCTCCATCTCCAAACACCATCACATTGGGAGTTGGGGCTTCAACATATAAATTTGGAAGGGGACACAAACATTCAGTCCATAGGATACTCAGAAGTGGAACTGTTAGATGAGATGATAATTCTCCTTGTAATTTTTCTGAGGAAGCATACAATTTCCATAGTGTATACATAATTTTACATGTTCACCAACAGTGTATGGAGTTTCAAGTTCTCTATATTCTTGCCAACATAAACATAAAAAAATGTTGCTGTGACAATAGCCATCCTGATGGGTACAAGTGGGCAGTATAACTTTTAAAAGAATTAAATCTTTTATCAAAGCTAATGTACAAAATAAAAAGCAGAACAGCTCTACTTTTAAAGCAACAAATCTAGAACAAATCAAGCATCACCCTTGCCTCCTTGTGGCAGCCTCTGAGATGTTCCACCAACAATTTGAAAAAAATCTCACAAAATAGACTGATAATAGTCAATCTCATGCCAGGGGAGGAAGGGTTCAAGTTACATAGAGAAAAACTGCTATCCATGGGTATCTCTTTTAGTTTTCCTAGTTCAAATTTAAAACTTCCTAAAATCTAGGGCACCTGGCTGGCTGTTAGTTAAGGGTCTGCCTTCAGCTCAGGTCATGGTCCCAGGGTTCTGGGATTGAGTTCTACATCAGGCTCCCAGCTCAGTGGGGAGCCAGCTTCTCCTGCTCCCGTTCCCCCTACTTGTGCCCTATCCCTTTCTATCAAATGAATAAATAAAATCTAAAAAAAAAAAAAAAAAGCCTCCCTAAAATCTAGAACTTGAGATAAAAGTCCTACTGAGAAATGGGAATTGTTGTGATTCAACTAGCAACTGAATATTATACTGGAGGTATACTTGGAAAGACAGTTTTACCTTTAGGTTTCTAGTAACTGGAAAAATCTCATATGTGAGTATCGATGTCTTTTTACTTTGGTTCTTGTAAATGGGTTTATCTGTCTTTTAGGGATAGAGAGGATTTTTCCTATAAAATTATATTGTACTTAATAGTTTACCATTCCCTCTCTGCACCTCACCATTGTGTCCCCATATATATTTTCATTATAATGAAAGCTTCAAAAGTATGGACTGAGTGTGTTACTAACTTCTAACTAACATCTCACTACCTGACATTTAGTAAGAATTTAATAAGTAATAAAGAAAAAGAGGAAGAACAGAAGAGGAAAATTTAGGACAGTGGTTAAAGAAAAAAAGAAATGGTAAGTTTCCCAATCTAACCCAAAATTTTGTAAACAAGGAATATTTCTTGTTTATTGATGTGTCTATCATGTAGCACAGAGCTTTATACATAGCAATATATGTCAGGTGAATTGCTTTGCATATGGTGAAAAAGAAAATGAATAGTCTGGCAATCAGGATTGGATTTAACCTCAGATTTACCACTAGTAACAAAATAAAAATATTGGATGAATTGCCTCAAATTTTAAATTCCACTTATTTCCTTTTTTAAACCTAGGAACAAATAAAGTATTACGAGGATACATTATTACAGGACACATAAAATATTATGAAAGTTGTGCTTTGATAGATTGCATCTTTAAAAGAATTATTGGTTAGGGATAGAACTGCTCCTCTCCCCAAAAATGCATATATTGAAGCTCTAAACCACAATGTAACTGTTTTTGGACAGAACCTTTAATTAAAGTTAAATAAGGTCCCATGTGTGGGGCCCTCATCCAATAGGAGTGGTGTCCTTACCAGAAGTTAAACAAATACAAGAGATCTGTTTCTGAGTGGACACAGAAGAAAGGCTATGTGAGGACAAAGTGAGAAGGTAGCCATCTTTAAGACAGGAAGAAGTCCTTACCAGAAATCAATCCTGATTCAGGCACCCTGATCTTGGACTTCTAGCCTCCAGAACTGTGAGAAATAAATTTCTATTGTTTAAGCCACACAGCCTATGGTATTTTGTTATGGCAGCTCAAGCAATTAATACATAACCTAAGGACAAAAAAATAAATTATCCTCTTTCTGTTAACCTGAGCTCACAAAGGACTAGCAGGAAGAGGTTTTACAAAAACAATACAAATCAACTGACAAACACAAAGACCTTCTCCTCAGGCCACTCCACACAAATGACCAGACTACTTTGGAGATGAATTTTTACAATTGAAAATATTTTAATAGTATGCTGAAATATGAGCTTTAGAAGTATGTGGGAAGGGTGCCTGGGTGGCTCAGTGGTTGAGTGGGTGCCTTTGGCTCAGATCGTAATGCTGGGATCCTGCAATCAAGTCCTGCATTCCAGCTCCCCACAGGGAGCCTAAATCTCCCTCTGCCTATGTCTCTGCATCTCTGTCTCTCTCGTGAACTAAATAAATAAAATCTTAAAAAAAAAAATGTATGTGGGATAATTACACTGTATGTCTAAATAAACAAAGATTTAGTTCAAAAAAAATCAGAAATTGTTCAACTTTTGTCAATTTTCCAGTTGTCTAGTCTTTAAAATTACTTAAAATTCAAAAGGAAAACATTAATCAATGAAAACTCAAAATGACCTAAGACCATCAGAGATGACCTACAACTGCAGTGAGTAGGATTTTGAGCTAGTTTTCAAATCGCAGAGGTAAGAACCAGAGGTAGATAAAGCTTTTTATGTCCTTTGTGATTAAAAGTACACAGTCTCATTCAAGATTAGATTAGGCTGTTGACTTGAAGAATATATATCAAAATAAATTTATCCAATTATCCCCTGGAAAATAAAGATATGGGTATATATACAGAGATATGAATTTACACATACATAAAACATGTTTATGTATGTATATATGTATAGAAAAGATATGCTTATATATCTGCATATGACACAAGAAAATCTGTGGTATCTTGTTATAGGAATGTCCTTTAAATAAATAAAAATTAAGAAAAATAAAAACTAAGAACTCCTGCATAGTAATCTGGGTTAAAGTTTGTTAAAGTTAAAATTTAACTAATCAGAGTTAAAGTACAAAAAACAAATAAGAAATACTTTCAACGGATAAAGGGAATAATATCAATAAAATATAAAGAATTCCTATAAGTCATTAACACCTGAAAAATTATAAAATAAACACAATAGATTTGATAATTAAACACATTAAACGATGTTCAAGCTCACCAATAATCAAATGAACAACAATTTAAATAATTTTGTTAATTAGATGGGCAGTGATTGCTAAAATCTTATTCAAAACCAAAAAAACCATTCTATAACAATAAAATTTAGTCTAGAATTATTTTGAATCCATTTGTTTATAACTTTTAAAATAATTAACCAACCTGTGCCACTTTAATTGAATTCTGGGTAGAGCCACCAGCATGATATTCGACTTTGAATTTTTTTACAAGTTCATCAAACCTACAAGGAAATCACAGTAGAAAAAAGTTAGCATCTCTCAGTTGTCACAATCTAATTTTCCTGATTAGAAGTAAATTAAATCACAATTAGTAAAATATTTTGAGTTACATGATTATGTTGAATGAATTATGTATGAAAAACAACTTTGCTGAATTTCCATACTTATGAAATTTTTTCCAAATGTACAATTATAAAAATTTAAAATATATAAACTGTCCATAATTAACCATTAAACTAAAAAAGGTAAAAATAAAAATTTATAAATTATAAGCAATGCATATTTTCCCATTTTAAGTGCTGATCTCTAGAACTCTTACAAGTGTATATTCTAATGAGTTTAAAGTTTTAGATATCATAAAGACAATTAGTTTATAGTTTAAAAAACTGGGAAACTACAGTGGGTTGTATAATTCTAGGCAAACTGCTTGCCGACATAATTTCTGTATCTGCCAAATAAAAATAAAGAGAAGTGATTTAAAGCTTTGCTGCTCTGACATGTGATAAAACCTATAGAACTTCTCTCCAGGAAAATATATGCATTCACTACACATGAAGCTTTTCATGGATGATCCATGAACACCCCTGCTAATACACATACCCAGCCAAAGGGCTATGGACACTGAATAAATCTCAAAATAGATGGCATTTATTAACCTGGATATCAAGTCAATACTCATATCATCTCTAGCATGTTAGAGTCTGTGGGAGAAATCCAAGGGGCATAAGTATATAATTTTAATTTCAAAGGACTAAGAAGTCATGGAGGGACAAAAGGATGAATACACATGAGAAAACAGAGAAAATGAGAAAACATCAAATTATTGAATAACAAAATACATGCAATGTAGACAGCAAGTGAT
Organism: Nyctereutes procyonoides; assembly: GCF_905146905.1. Lineage (NCBI taxonomy): Eukaryota > Metazoa > Chordata > Mammalia > Carnivora > Canidae > Nyctereutes > Nyctereutes procyonoides. The sequence continues at coordinate 63,439,774 of NW_026575046.1, forward strand.
ACAGGTCAGTCAAAAAAGAAAGAGATTGGGATAGGAGTATAATATTAAAGGAATGTTTGAGTCTTGAAAAGTATTTTTAAACCTTTAAAAACTGTAAGTGTAGAAGTAGATCCTTTCACTAAAATGAAACATTTCACAGACCCTCAAAATAAAAAAAAAAAGACAAATACAGATATGGTTACATTAGAGATAGGAAACGTGGAGTTATACCCACTCCCATACCTCCAAACGCCTTGTGATTCTATCTATAAAACTCTTAAGATGCCAAAAAACATAATTAGCACCTCCCAGAACTTTGACAGCAGTATTTGTATACCACTAATAATACTAATGTAATAACAGTAAAGAAGACAAAGTATATAGCCACAGGTGCAGAGGTGGTTAGTTGCAGCACTTCAAGGGAAGTTCCTCTTCTACTTACTTTCTAAACTAGATATCAGTTAAGAGTGATGTTAGAGATTAGAGGAGAAAAGGAGAGTAAATGGGTAAAGTAAACATACAGTGATCAAATACAAGGTTCGTTTGAAGTACCACCACTTTCAAAAACCAATTCTTCCAAAGATTTTGGATCATATTTATAATAGGTTGAATTACAAATAGGTCGTGACCCCCAAAAAGATATGTCCTCCCAGAATCAGTGAATGTAACCTTATTTGGAAAAACAAAACTTAAATATTTTTATAAATATCAATAGATGAATCAATGATATGAGCAATAAAAATGGACATGGATAAAAAAATAAGATGAAGGTAAGAAAGCTGAAAACACCCAGGAAAATACCCCAAAATCAGTAGGAAATGAGATGAAAAATATGGAAGAAAAATTAAGAGGCACAGAGAATAGATTAGGTGGCCCAAGATCCATTCAAGAAGAATGAGGGGGAGACTAGAGATAATGAAGAGTAAGAAGGAAATACTAGAAAAAGTTTTCAAAAGAGATAAAAAAAAAACATAATTGTCAGATTTGTCCAAATATGAAGCAATTCTATTAGGGAGGGGACTAAGATCTATACTTGAACAATACCTTGTTCAATTCCAGAACTCTCCATATTAAGAGAAAACTTTAAGATCTTCTAGAATGAAAAATAAAAGATTACCTGAAAAGGAGTAAGCATCAGAACACACCAGACTTCTTAAAAAATATAGGATATTTAAAAAAAAAAAAAACATTATATTCTATGCTAGAAGAAAAAAAAGATTCTCCAAATAGAATTCAATATCCACTCAGATTACTAACTCGTATGGGAAAATATAAGCTTCACATGTAGGTGTTGTTTTGCCTAGCATTTATAAGAGAAAAATTACTAAGCTGGAGTTGTAACAACCAAAAAGAAACATAAGAAAGAAGATAGCATGTCTTGTTAAAAAATAAAGAAAGGGGGAGGGAAGGAAGGAGGAAAGAAGGAAGAAAGGAAGGGTAAGAACTGTGTATGACTTTGGAAGTAAATAAAAGAATCCAAAAAGAAATTTCAAGAGGGCCCGTTATATCTTATTACATGCAAAATTCTCCTTTCAGTAGCAAAAACTTTAATAAAGGAATGTAGTTTCTATTCTATGAATTCTTCCAATCGTGCTACTATACAGAAAATATTAGTTACTAGTTATTTGGCAATAAGGTTTTGTTTGGTTTTCAATTTTAGAATCTATGCTGAGATAAAGCATGTAACATTTAATGACATTTACAAAATGTAAAACCATTATATATAACATTGACATTCTGAAGATGGAAGAAGGGAGAGATGAAAGAAAATGTTTACTAACTTTCTGGCCTTCAGTTAGAGTCCATAAGTATCTCAAATGTTAACAATCAACTTTTCAAAAGAGATTTTAAGTACATTATTTAAAGTCATAAAATCAATCAGTAGAAAAATTAAAATATATAAAAAGCATAAAGAAGGCAATACAACTAAGATGTCAATTTCCAAAACACAATATGTAGAAATTTTGACTAAGATTGCTTAAAATTTTTTTTTTCATATATATGAGAAAGCAATAATCTTTCCAATAGTAAACTATCTAATCCTTGATCATAGTGTACATCACAATATATTTATTTAGGTCATTAATATTTCTCAGTTTCACAATTTTTGCCATTAATTTTACACATCTTTTCTTAGTCACTATTTCATATTTTCTACGTTTTAGTACAACTGTGATATTGTTTAAGCCTAATTTGTATTTGTTGATGATATTTAGAAATAGAATTCTTTAAGATTTATTTATTTGAGAAAGAGCCAGCAAGTATATGTGCACAAGGTGGTGGGGCAGAGGGACAGAGAAACCCAAGCCGACTCCACAGTGAGCAGAGAGCCCAACAAAGGGCTCAATCTCACCACCGTGAGATCAGACCTGAGCCGAAACCAAGAGTGGATGCTTAACCAACTGTGCCACACAGCCGCCCCAGAAATATAATTCTTTATATAACAATTTTTATCTACCCAAGTTGCTAACATCTCTAATTAATTCCAATAATTGACCTGTTTTGCCATACACACATAATCATCATTCGTGAACAATTTTTTTTCTTTTTCTTGCCTTAGTGCAGAAACTGAGGGTCTCCATAACATGCACAGATCATAGTGGGTAGTAATAGTGTAAGTGGGCAAACAGTCTTATTCCAAATTTTGACCTAATAAATCTTTTTTAAGATTTTATTTATTCATGAGAGAAAGAGAGAGAGAAAGACAGGGGGCGTTGGGCAGAGACACAGCAGAGGAAGAAGCAGGCTCCATGCAGGGAGCCCGATGCGGGACTCAATCCCAGAACTCCAGGATCATGCCCAAGGCCAAAGTGAGGTGCTCAACCATTGAGCCACCCGGCACCCCTGACCTAATAAATTCTAACCAAGACTGGTGAAAGGCAGGGTAGGTCCATTTCCCAAAGCTACAAGTCTCAGAAGTGTTTAATTTTTCACCTTATTTTTACTGTGTATATGCACTTCTACTAAACAGTTAAATTTTTTAAATTGTTACCAAAACACACAATATAATCCAATAAAATTACAATATACATGTGTATATTACAATTATCTAATTATCTAACACATACTTAATATATATTAATTAATATATTGTTTATATATATATATTAAAAAGGATCTGGAAAAGTACAACCAAGGTGTTAACAGTGGTTATTTCCAAAGTTGGAGCAGTTATGGATCTTGTACACATTTATTTTGACCTTGCAATAAGCATATAAACTGCTTTGCAACAAACACATTTTTTAATCTACATTTTAAAATGGAAGAACATAACAATTTTCCATAAAATTATCTAAAAAGAACTACATATAGAACAAAGCTGAATAAAAAGCATAGAGCTTTTTAGAGAGAAGTGAGTGATCCTGAATGAAAAAGGCAGGGAAAATTTAACATTTGAACCGAGTTTGACAGATAAGGAAGAAAAAATATTCAAGACTGAGGGCAAAAAAAAAACATGACATATTCGGAGAAACAATTTAAACACAGACTAAAATATAGGCCAAGGGGATCCCTGGGTGGCGCAGCAGTTTGGCGCCTGCCTTTGGCCCAGGGCGCGATCCTGGAGACCCGGGATCGAATCCCACGTCGGGCTCCCGGTGCATGGAGCCTGCTTCTCCCTCTGCCTGTGTCTCTGCCTCTCTCTCTCTCTCTCTCTCTCTCTCTCTCTCTCTCTCTCTCTCTCTCTGTGACTATCATAAATAAATAAAAAAAAATTTAAAAAATAAAAATTAAAAAAATAAAAAAAAATAAAATATAGGCCAAAATCAAAGTAGTAAAAACTGACAACAGAAAGGTAACTCTCTCTGCCAGGCTAATAAATTTAGACATTATTCAGTAGGCGGGCAGGAATTACTAAAATCTGCTAATAATGTAAAAGGCAGACTTGTTTTTAAAAATGATGACAGCACTGTTTGGAGGACAATATAGAATAAAAGGAGGCAGATTGCCACCTTTCAAATAGTTCATACCAAAGATCAGATGTTGAGCTAAGGCACTAGAGAGAAATTATTGAAGTGAGGAAGCAATTCTGAGGTTAAGACATAACATGTGATAAATAGCTGGAAGTGGAAGATGTGGTAGAGAGATGACAATTCTGAGATTTCCAGTTTGGATGAGCAGGTGGATGGTATTGAGAATGGAAATACAAGAGAGAAGAAAAACTGTACTGAGCAAAGGGAATTTCTACATATTGACAAACCAAGAAACATTTCTATTTAGGGAAATGATTTTAATGAGGCAAAATTTGTTGTTTTATTTTGTTTTGTTTATCTCTTGCAGGCAATGGGCACATAAGTTACATCCTGATTTTCTCTGTACAATTTTCTAGCTGATACAAAATTTTGTTTGACTGTGAATGATCTACCTTGTCTGGGTCAAAACTATCAATGTAGCCAATGGAAAATGCTGAGGAAAGAAGGTCTGAGTATCTTTAATGAATGAAACCAAAAATTCAGGCTAAAATACCAGTGAGCTTTGACACTAGGCGTATAACTTGATAAGTAAATAATCTAAGCAACTGTGTGAAAAACTAAGTACTTTCTAAGTTGCTTAGGGATGAAAAACTATTTAATAGCTTTACATGTTATGAGAAATTTCAACATATTTCCATTATGTGATATATCTTTTTTACGAGAAGGAGCAAGAGAGGGGCAGAGAGAGAGAGAGAGAGAGAGAGAGAGAGAGAGAGAGAATCTTAAGAAGGCTTCACACCCAATGCAGAGCCTGACGGGGACTTGAACTCAACCCTGAAATCATGATCTGAGCCAAAATCAAGAATCAGATTCTTTTCTTTTTCTTTTTTTAATTGATTTAAAAGACAGAACATGAACTGGGGTGAAGTGTGCAGAGGGAGAGGGAGAAGCAGACTCCCCACTGAGCAGGGAGCCCAATACAAAACTCAATCCTGGGACTACAGGGTCCTCAACCAAGCAGAAGGAAGATGCCCAATGACTGAGCCACCCAGGTGCCCCCAAGAGTCAGATTCTTAATTAACTGAGGGACCCAGGTGCCCCTCCATTATGTGATTTTTTCTATAGGGAATAAAATCTGGCAACATTAGTACTTGATCAATTCATTCATACTTTCTCCTTTTGGTTAAATCTCTTTGAATGGAATGGGCATATCAAACATGTCAGTCAAACAACTGACAGTGAAAGAACAGTAGCTGATCCATTTCCTACTAGTAGTCTATTTGTAAAACCCAAATTAATAAAATATATAGTTTTCATAATGTTTAAAAACTTTGAGGAAATGTTACTTAAATAAAATGCCAGAGGAAAAACTGGATTCAGTACTTATCAAACTTCTACACAACAGTTTCCAGATAATGGAAACAAAGAGAATAAAAACAAATTTGATATATAGAAGTATTTAAAACTTTAATATATAAAAGCAAAACTGAACAAATAAAAAAATTTAAATATAAAGATATTAAGCAATATGAAAAATGGTCATATTTACTTATATATTTTTTAAAATATTTTAAGATATTTTACATATTTTAGTATTAATAATTTAATTCAATTTTGAAATGTTATTTTAATATTCTCATAAGAAATGTTAAGGCTCAGATATCTATAAATGAACAAAAAAATCAAAAGAAAAATGATAGATGATCAAAACAGAGATGTATTTAACACATTCATTATTTTTCTTTAGAAATTATTAACAGAATGGCCAGAAGAAAATATATTAACATGCCAATGGTATTTTTTATATAAACCTTTTTCCTTTTTTATATTTCCTACAATTTAATCATGTGCTTATATTCATTTTATAATGACAGTGTTTTTATTAAAGAAAAATTTAAATACAAATTAATGTCACTGGAATGTAATTCAGAATTTCTTGTGAACTAACCTTACGGAAAAAAAGCAAAAAGCAATATGCCACATACCCCTAAAGAAGTTTTAATACTTGTTCTGATAATGAATAGGAGAATTTAAATTCTAAGCAATGCTTTTCACTCTCACATCACATGTTATTGAATACTTTATAAACAATTGATAATTTCTGACAACTAATATATGATAGCTATCTATGTATCTGTTTTGCTCTTTGAGAAAAAACTAAAATGCAAGGAAGAGGAGAAGCTTTCAAACACTAACATCTGGCAGGCAAAGCTATGACTAACCACTACTCGTCTTTTTATTTTTTTTTAAGATTTTATTTATTTATTCATGAGAAACACACACACACACACACACACACACACAGAGGCAGACAGAGGCAGAGGGAGAAGCAGGCTTCATGCAGGGAGCCTGATGTGGGACTCGATCCCAGGACCCCAGGATCACGCCCTGAGCCAAAGCAGATGCTCAACCACTGAGTCACCCAGGCATCCCACCACTAGTCTTCTGATGCTAGGTTTAATATTAAATCTTTTGAGATACAGTATCACCTCAGCCTGGTACTATACACAAGAAAAGGTATCAAATGAAATGATCAAATACGGAAATTCAAAGTCTACTAAAAGATAACACTGCCTTCTGGTAAAAATGAAAATAATATTGATGACCATAATCATGCTGCTAGCAGCAGCACACAGCTTCCAATTGTGGGAAGGTGGGCAGCAACTAAATGAGTAACTTAAACATAAGCAAAGTAACATAATCTGTCCATGAGACCAAAAGACCCTTTAAGCACTAAAATCAAGGTACAACTTTTAAAAGAAATAAGTGCACGATGGTATAATACAGAGATTCACCTTTACAAAAACAGTAATGGTACTAAGTACAATGTGAGGATAAGTTATGGGAAGGTCAGTAACTGAAAATTTTAGTGGAACAGAATTAATTAATGCTATCCTGAAAAGAAAGCAGCTAGACTTTGCTGCTTGTCATTAAAGTGTACTGATTATTTGCTAAGTTTCCAAACAGTTTCAACTTCAGAATGAGGAACAGACAGTAATTGATGTTTCAATGGGTTTTAAGAGGTAGATTAGTAACAGCATAAAAACACAATGTCTAACACAATATATATAATGTGATAAACCTACTCTGTTAGAAAATCTAGCATTCACGAATAAAGAATATACAGTACACAAGAGTAAAGAAAACCAGGGGAATGAAGGGTAAGGAGGATAACCTTTGTTGGAAGATAACAATGAAACAATGTATATTCACTATACCAAAGAAAAACAATCCCAGGACTCCAAAGACTATGATCCAAACACAATCTAAATGAAAAAGTAAAGCCCTACTTATGTAATCAAAGGATAAAATTACTCCAGTTCAATTTGAAACATTCAAAGAAAGTTTCAAAATTTACCTTCATTCAGTTTTTAAAAGGTTAAGAAATTTCTTTCAAATAACCTCTTTTTTTAAGCCTAAATAAATTACCCGGTAATATCGTAAACTGGCAAGACAAATGGCAAACTTACATAAATGTGGGAAATTTAATAGGAAATTTTAGAAGTATAAACTTTTTATTTTCTGACATTCCTGAAAACAGTGACTTATTACCAAGCTATGAGTTTTTTTTTATGTTACATAACATTAATTCCTGACAAGTCGGACAACCTATATTCATTCTAAACAGGTCATAGTGAATCTAGCAAGTAAGGGTACCATTACTGTTCATAAATTCTGACCTAAATATGATTGACCTAATATTTCAAAAGTATCATTATTATATAAAATTTTAATATTTACTATGAAATATTAACTTAGAGAAAGAGATACTATCCCAAAAAGAAAAAGAAAACTCTCAAAACTCAAGAGAAAAAAATCCAGTAAAAATTGGGCAAAAGATTAATAGATGATGAACAGAAACATTTCCAAAGAAAAGATACAGATGGCAAGTAAGCATAGATTTTAATATCAGTCATCAGGGAAAGTCCAGCTGAAAAGCACAGGGAAATGTATCTATTAGAATGGCTTAAAAAATACTGGCAATACTAAGTGCTGATGAGGATGTGGAGCAATTGAAACTATCATAAATTGCTGATAGAAGTAAAAATGATACAGCCTCTTTAGAAAACAATTTGACAATTTCTTAGAAAATTAAACATACACTTAATGCAACTCAGCCACATGACTGTTTGGAACAGCCTTATTTATAACCACCAAACACTTGAAACAACCTAAATGTCCATCTAGTAGTGAATGGATAAACAAATTATGGTACATCTATGCAAAGTTAAACAATAAAAACAAACAATACATTCAAGAACATGAATAAATCTCCAAAGTATTATGCTATGTGAAAGAAGCCAGACATAAAAGGGCTATCTATAATATGATTCCATTTATTCGATATTCTGGATATGGTATGTCTATAGAGAATTTTTAAAAAAGAATATAATCTCTAGAGAAACAAACAAGGCAATTCCAAAAGACTCTGCATGTATGTGCATAAGTCTGCCTACCTACTTACAAAAGATATACACAGAGATACACATGAAACACACTTGAAACTCAAAACAAGACTATGAGACAAGTAAGATTCATGGAAACACCCCAATTTTCTAAGACACAAATTTAGAGTTTTAGTAAATTGCTTTTTAATTTTTTTTTATATATTCATGAGAGACAAAGAGAGAGAGAGAGGCAGAGACATAGGCAGAGGGAGAAGCAGGCTCCCTGCAGGTAGCCCGATGCGGAACTAGATCCCAGGACCCCGGGATCATGACCTTAGCCAAAGGCAGACACTCAACCGCTGAGCCACCCAGGTGCCCATGCTTTTTAAATTTTTGATTTAGGAATAATTTCAAACCATGGAAGGACTACAAGAATAATACAGAGAACACCTGTACACCTTTTATAAAGATTCATCAATTTTTTAACATTTTGAACATTTGTCCCTTTTTCTCTATTGCTCTATAGTCTTTACAAATTGTTTTGGAATAGGTTGTATATAATGCACTTTTATTATTTATAACATCTCAGTGAAAATTTCCTAAGAAGATGAAGCTTGTATCTGTGAAAGCAATTTTATGGGTTTATATGGCTACCTTCAATTCTAATCCAACTCAATTCAAAGCTATTGTCTTCTCTCCTTCCTTATCCTTTTTCCATTACACATCTCTCCCTTCTTCTACACTGAGATCCTTTGCTCTGAAGTCCAGCACATGGTTCAGTCCTATATGGGACAAGACCCTTACAATGCAAAAAAAGAGAAATCTAACTGGAACAGATTGGGAATGGTGCAATAGGGAGAGACTGTCTGGGATCTGTGCTAGGCATTGTTTTTTCAGGAGTGATTGTGTCTGTTTTGGAACTACATTTTCCACATCTTTCTCTTCTTTTTCACAGTCTTTTAAGCACGCCCACCAACACCCTGCTCTCCAAAGGTACAGAAGAGCTCTACCGGATTGTGATGTTTCTTCCTCTACTTATATGAAATTTGATTTTTAGTATATTCTATCTTCTAGCAATTCTAAAGGTGCAGGTTATGTGTGATTCTATTTGTATCCCTTGTTTTTTCCTTTTCTTTTTTTTTTTTTAAATAAAGATCTATTTATTTATTTAAGAGAGAGAGAATGAGCATGAGTAAGAGGTGCCAAAAGAGAGGAAGAGAAAATCTGAAGTAGACTCCAAGCTCAGGTCAGAGCCTGACACAGGGTTTGATCCCAAGACCCTGAGATCATGAACTGAGCCTAAACCAAGAGTCAGATGCTCAACCAACTGAGCCACCCAGGCGCCCCTGTTATCTTTTGTGTTAAGGATGAGGAAGTTCAGATTCATTACCCTCTAAGCCTAGCTTAACTGACATTTGATGGATTTCTCACAACTGTTAGCAGCACACTAAGGACTAGGAGCTCCAGCCAATAATTAAGAAAACATTACAATCATATATAATAAAAATAAGAATATTTAGAATAAAACATCTCATGGCACAAAACTGAATGAATTTCTTTTTAATTCAAAGTTGTTGTAGCTTAATTATTGTCAAGATACATTCAGAAGCGCCTGGGTGGTGGTATAAAGCCAGAAAAATTAAAGAAAATGAGAATGATGACAAAGGAAAAAGGGAGAGGAGAAATTAAAAAGAAATAGCTCTTTAAGTTTTAATGGGCAATTTTTTTCTAGCTGATATGAAGCAAGTACTATTTAAAATGAGAAAAATAACACAACTAGACCCTGTAACTGAGCACCCGTCATTCTTATATGGAAAAAACTTATAAAAAAGATGTGGTAAGATTATGAACAGGAAAATGTCCACAAAAGCACCCGTTACAACCTTTAATTCTAACCTAGTGTAACTGCTTCCCACTTCCACAGTAACTAAAGCCTCTTTTTCCCCTACTCTTGGGGGAAAAAAAGAAGTCAGCATATACCAGGAGATAAAAAAGATCTCACATCGTATTAACATCATCATAGCACAGAAACAAACATCAACAATTTTGAATAGTTCACAGAGAAAGTAAAATAAGACAAATAAAACCTTTATAGAAAAACTCAAAAAATTTAATTTCCTTAAGAAAGCATTCATAACTGCCAAGTAGGATTTTGATGAAGTTCTTTCCCAAACTTCTCATCTAAACAAATAATAAAATGAAAAAAATCAGTAATTCTAAACAGATTATACTTATTAAGACCAAATGTTAATAGAATAATGCAGGGGAGGGGGCAAATCCATAGGCAAATTGTAAGAGTCAAAGCTTTGAAATCTTTTACCACAAATGTTTAGTAAGGTTGAAAAAAATTTGCTTAAATGTCAGTTTGATAAAAGCCAAAAGAACATTTCCCACATGTGTTTATATTTAACCATATTTTTAAAAGTTGGAAAAGTAACAGTCATTCAAAACTAAGGTTAAGCTATTAGTTCATATGAATTGTAATTTAAAGGTATTTCTCCAAACTCTAATTTTATTTTCTTTGATAAGAATGCACTTTTAAGCATGTGTTGCTTAGATATTTATTCCATTCTAAAATGTTTAAAGGTTTAATTCTTTTCATTTATAACTGAAGATTTTTTGCACGTAAGATAATCAAATATACTGTTGAAAAGCACTTTGTATTTAAGTATAGATAATTACAATAAAATGAATTATTCCTAAACTCAGATGCATATGTATATTCATTTTCTACTCATTATAAAAACACAACAAAATTTCACTAAACCAATTTACAATTTTCATTAAATAGTAAAACTGCTTGACAGTTTTAAACCATACCAGAAAAAGCCATATGAGAAAAAGAGAAATAGTGCAGGACAGCGGTTCTCAAAATGAAACATGTAGCTTCCTGGTAAACCTAGAGTGCCATCCATATGTCCACGAGCAGTTCCAAAACACAAATTATATTTTTTCCCTCCTTTATTGGTTTGGTTCAGCTGTTATTTCTATCACAGAATCCATGGTTTAAAAGGGGGCTTTAATTTCTCTGATCATAGAAAAATTCTAGAAACATGTGTAACAGATACAATGACAAAGTATTCATACAATAATTAATCATTTTTCTCTATCAAATTTTAAAATATATCACTCAGCAGAAACAGACACTTAAATCTCTTATCAAAACATAACATATGGAACTTCTGATTCTGAATAGCATATAGCAGGTCACAGCCAGCATTCCTACTGACAACAACTAGAAAAATCATATAAATTATAAAATATAAATCTTAAATCATTAAAGGTATCAGAAAGCTACAGAGGGAACAGGATCGAATAAATACATTTCCAAGGAGGTGAGAACTGTTCAGAGGGCAGCCTAGAAGTGGAAGATGATTGTCCGTCCAACCTGCCTGAATTTATAGTCAATAGCATGGGGTTAGAGAGACAAAATCTGACATTTCAAGGACCTCAAACACACAGTTGGTTTGTCCCATAACACATTTGCTGAATTCTGAAATTGAATGGTAAGCTAAGAAGGTTAACCAAAATCACCTGAAAAGCAGAATGTTCTCCAAGTCTGGCAGGGCTTAAAAAACAAAGACAGGAACAGAGAAAGATCAAAAACATAAGAGGCAAAAAATGAAATCCCTAGGAGGAATGGAGAATAAAATCTAAGGATAACACAGATACTTTTACCCTGGGGAATGGGAGAGGACACATCTATATTGCTTACATCTAGAAGCTGAAAATTCAGACCTTGGGTTTAACAGAACACTGAGATGGGGCTGGAGGGCAAGGAGGTTAAAAAAAAAAAAAAAAGATAGGGATTTCAGCCACTCAATTAGTACTAAAGTGATAAATTGGAAACTGAGGGTCTAAAATGAAAGGTCAGGTTCCCACTTGAGATATTTGCCGAATTTTCAAGTGGATTAGGCTGAAGGATAAAGAATTAAGTTGGAAATCTCCAAGAGCACTTCTGGGGCCATGTTTCAGAGCTGACAAGACAAAGACCTAATAGCCTCAATTAAAAGTCCAAGCGGGGGTGGGGGGGTGGGAGGATGGGGAGGGCACCTGCGTGGCCAGTGGTTAAGCATCTGCCTTTGGCTCAGGCCATGATCCTGGGATCCTGGAATCAAGTTCCACATCAGCTCTCTATAGGGAGGCTGCTTCTTGCTCTGCCTATGTTTCTGCTTCTCTCTCTCATGAATAAATGAATTAAAAAATATTAAAAAATAAATTAAAAAAATTAATAAAAGTCCAAGAGGGGCAAGTTCTTGAAACAGAGGCAAACAGGATTGACTGAATCTACCAAAACTGAAAATCAACTTTGACCTAGCATAATCTTTGATTTTATTAAGGCAATCAGCCTTCTCATCACTCCATATCAGACTCATACAGAAAAGGGTAAATAAACACTCTGGTAGATCATACAATTTAAAGGATTTACAGCTCTTAGAATAATTATGGATAGCTGATGGTTATGCAAAGAGGCAAAATAATTTGACTACAAACAAAAAGGAAACAGAGAAAAAGTTTCAGAAATAATATAGACACTGGAAATAAAGAAAGAAACTTCAAAATAACTATGATTAATATTTTCAAAGAAACAAGGAAAGAATACATAACTAGATAAAAAATGGAGAATTGCAACAGAAAACTAAAATTATATAAAGAAAGGGCAACCCCGGTGGCTCAGCAGTTTAGCGCCACCTTCAGCCCAAGGCGTGATCCTGGAGACCCGGGATCCAGTCCCATGTAGGGCTCTCAGCATGGAGCCTGCTTCTCCCTCTGCCTGTGTCTCTGCCTCTCTCTCTCTCTTTCTCTATTTCTCTCTCTCTGTGTGTCTCATGAATAAATAAATAAATCTTTTAAAAAAGAAATAAAATTATATAAAGAAAATAAAGTACACATCAAAACTTAACTTGATATTTGAGTTTAATAATTCATTGAATAAGTTTAATATTTAATGCAACACCTACCAAAATACCAACAGCATTTCTCCCAGAACTAGAACAAATAATTCTAAAATTTGTATGGAACCACAAAAGATCTTGAATAGTCAAGCAATCTTGAAAAAGAAAAGCAAAGCTGGAGGCATAACAATTCTGGACATCAAGCTATATTTCACAGCTATAGTCATCAAGATAGTATGGTATTGGCACAAAAATAGACATACATCAGGATGCCTGGGTGGCTCAGTGGTTAAGTGCCTGCCTTCAGCTCAGGGCATGATCCAGGAGTCCCGGGATCGAGCCCCAAGTTAGGCTCCCTGCATGGAGCTTGCTTCTCCCTCTGCTTATGTCTCTACCTCTCTTTCTCTATGCCTCTCATGAATAAATAAACAAATAAACATCTTTTAAAAAATAGACACACAAATCAATGAAACAAAAGAGAAAACACAAAATGAACACACAACTATATAGTCAATTGATCTTTGACAAAGGAGGCAAGAATATCCAATGGGAAAAACACAGTCTCTTCAATGAATGGTGTTGAGAAAACTGGACAGCAATATTCAAAAGAATGAAGCTAGACCACTTTCTTACACCAAACATAAAAATAAATTCAAAATGGATTAAAGACCTGAAACCATAAAAATCCTAGAAGAGAACAGAGTCTATTTGACATTGGTTGTAGCAACTTCTTTCTAGGTATGTCTCCTGAGGCAAAGGAAATAAAAGCAAAATAAACTATTGGTACTTCATCAAAATAAAAAGCTTCTGCAGAGCAAAGGAAATAACCAACAAAACTAAAAGGCAACCTACACTATGGGAGATGTTTGCAAATGGCATATGCGATAAAGGGTTAGTATCCAAAATACATAAAGAACTTACAAAATTCAACATCCAAAAAACAAACAATCCAATTAAAAAATGGGCACAAGATATGAAGAGACATTTCTCCAAAGAAGATATACAAGTGGCCAACAGGCAACTGAAAATATGCTCATCATCACTTACCAGCCAGGAAATGCAAAGCAAACCTACAATGAGCTATCACCTCACACTTGTCAGAATGGCTAAAATAAAAAACACAAGAAACAACAGGTGTTGGCAAGGATGTGGAGAAAAAGGAACCTTCTTGCACTGTTGGTGGAAATGCAAACTGGTGCAGGCACCATGGAAAACAGTATGGAGGCTCCTCAAGAAAGTTAAAAATAGAACTAGTAAATGAACCAGTAATTGCACTACTGGGTATTTACCCAAAGTACACAAAAACATTAATTCAAAGTGATACATGCACCTCTATATTTACAGCAGCATTATCCATAATATCCAAATCATGGAAAGAAGCCCAAGTGTCCACAGACTGATGAATGGATAAAGAAGATGTGGAATATGTGTATATGTATAATAGTCATAAAAAAGAATGAAATCTTGCCTTTGCAATGACATGGACAGAGCTAGAGAATATGTTAAGTGAAATAAGTCAGAGAAAGACAAATACCACACCTTCACTCATATGTGGAACTTAAGAAACAAAACAAATAAGCAAAGGGGAAAAAAGAAGGACAAATCAAGGAATAGACTCTTAATTATAGAGAAGAGAGGGAAGGGGGGATGGGCTAAACAGGTGACAGGGATTAAGGAGTGTACCTCTGATGAGCACCAGATCATGGAATTGGTGAATCACTATATTGCACACCTAAAACTAATATAACACTGTATGTTAACTAACTGGAATTAAAAACTTTTTTAAAAAAGAATTCATGAATCAGGTTAAATTTAAACTATTCTCCCTGAATCTTCCTATTACTTAGCCCCAGACATGGTATCAGTCATGGAAGGATGTGGCAAAACTGGGAAAATAAAGCCCCAGTTCTCTGGCTAGAGGAGCCAAGAAGAGAACTCCAGAGTCGTAGGGCTCTTGACACATCTGCAAAACTCAAAAGATGAAACAAAGAAATAGAAGATATAAAGAAAACCACAGAAAAATTTTAGTAATTTTGATTAAAGACACACACTCCTACAGGCTCAAGAAGTTCAGAAGCCCCAAGTAGTATAAACTCACAGAAACCTATTCTTCAGACATATAAGAAGAACCCAGAGTGTGAAAGTGGATGGAATATCACTATATATAAGGAAAAGGACCAACAGAGAGGAAGAGAAACACCACCTACCCCTTGCACCCCTCGCAAAAAAAAAAAAAAAAAAAAAAAAAAGAGCCTTGAGAGAGTGAGATATCAAGAAGGAAGGAATATCTAGCATAGCTAAATTCCTTACTAAAGGACATTAAAGGCAAATTTGTTATCAATAGGATCAAAGTAGGATTTCATATTGCAAGTCATTAGGGTAGGCAGCATTCCTTAATGGTTTAAAGCAAAAGCTCTGGTGTCAGACAGACCTGGCTTTAATTTCATGTTCATCCAATTATCTGACATAGCACAAGTAACTTAAATCCCCCTGAGATTAGGTTTCATCATTTGTAAAACATGGTATTAAAGACCATATCTGTTTTTGCATTCTATATTTAAGTACAGTGCCTAACAGATAATGGATACATACATGCTGAAAAACTTGATTAAAAAAATTTCTTTTAAACTTGATAAATGAATGAATGGACAGAAGACTTATGGAAGGATTAAGTGACAGTCTTCTTGCTGCTGGTTGCTGCTATTGGATTTTTAAGATACTGCAAACTACCAATCTCTACACATTTTTAAAAAATTAAGCTTTTCTTAAATATTTTAAAAAAGAATTTGACATTGATTTGAATTTTGCCTCCGTCTACCTACAGGACACTAGATTAAAAAAATTAATGCAAAAGAACTTTTAAAAAAACAAGAATGTAGAACATTGTTATTAATGAAAACTTTATTAAGGCATAGATTTTAGGTTAATAATTAGACATTATGGCGTCTAGAGAGAAAAAGAAAATCAAATTATATCTGAACAACTGAGATTAGATTAAGGTGCTCTAAGTTGCTTCTACAACAGGCTCAAGATGAGAAAAAGTGTGTGTGTGCACACGCAGTGTACTATTTCACTCTTCCATTTAAAACTTCTCTTTCAATTAATCCAAAACATTACCACTTGATTGTGAGGACTATCAGTGCCTTGAACACAGTAAACATTTAATAAATGTTACCAATTAATTGTGAAGGAAAACTTGCTGATTTTGCAGAAAATGTTCAATTTGGCTATCATCTAAAAAAACTAAATGACATCTTTACAATTTTAAATTCAAACTTCCCCAAATCCTGGAAAACATCTGATGCAAAATATTCTCAATCTCTACCTTTTTAAATAATGATAAATAAAATCTATTGCATAACCGAATGTTAAAGTCATACAAAACCAATACTAACCACGTAACAATGTTGATTCAAATGCACATAGAGCCATACAATACTGTTTTTTACGTTACTGTTAATGGAATTCTCGTTTGTGTATTTTTTAAGAACAAGGTTTTTGAAAAATTATCGGTATAAAAGTTTTATCTTATGCATGCCTTTGCAGCAAAAGATATTAAAACCAATATGAAAAGTGTTTAGAAACTAAAGAGATGTTTTCTTTCATCTTCTGAATACTACAAACAGAGATTCCAATAAAGAAAACCACAAGTTTGCTGAAGTTTAAAACATCTGGGGAATATCTTAAGATATTCATTCTTAAGAGCTCCATGTTAAAGAACAGCCTGAAGGGTAGATGATAAATCTGCTCTAAAAGTGGAAGTGTGTTTTTAATCCCTTTGAATATAAACAGACCTTTTTAAAAAAAAGAAAAAAGGAACTATAATTCGAAAGCAAAGTGCCAAGAGACAAAAATGCTCCATAAAAGGAAACTTTCAAAATAAACACTAGGGCTCAATTATAAAATAAAGAGCTTAATTATTAAAAAATCATGAGAATATAATGATTTTAAGTTATTAGCAACCAGAAAGCAATGGTCAATAATCCTTTGTAATTGCTATTGTAGAGTATTGGGTGATGGGTTCAGATTACAAATATTCTTTTGTAAAAGATGTTTCCCCAGCTGTAAATTCTTATGTGATAATAATAAACTCTCAGACAGCTATTGTAAGAAAGAAATGGGGTAATTTATATTTTTAAAAAACTGAAGAGGTAGCTTTCTTTTACATTAAGATAATATTAATGCAAAAGTTTGTTTCATTAAAAAACTATTTGCCAACATAAACAATATAGACTATATCAAGGCACGATACATGAGATCCTAAAACTCACATGTATTTTTTTTAAAGTAAGCTCTACGCCCAACATGGGGCTTGAACTCATGACCCCGAAATCAAGAGTCAGTATGCTCTACTAACTGAGCCAGCCAGGCGCCCCAAAAACTCATATCTTTTTTTTACAGAATTTACAATAAAACTACCAATAAAGCTTATTAATTCGAAAAACATATTCATACTATTTTTAAAACAACCACTAACACTTGACTCAATACAACGTGAAATATATTCTTTTTAGTACATACTGAATTTCAAAAGTAAAAACTGAACAAACTATCCTCAACCAATTTGAAAGCAAAAGCAAAAAAAAGCAACATACAATAGGCAAAGCCCTGAATTTCAAAGTTATTTAGCTATTACAGAAGAGTGTTACAGTATACCCTACAGGATATACTGATACATAATTTATAGATAAATCTGTTTCCTATATTTCAAAGATTTAAATTACATTATGTGATAATAAACTTTACCATTTTTGAATATTTTTAGTACTTTCTAAATGCAGTAACTCTAAAATGAGAATAAAGGACAATTAATCCAATGCATAACTGATTTTTAATTAGACCTACAGTTATTCTTTCTGGAGAGGAGGGGAGGTTAGAAAGCATTCTCTATAAAAGACCAGGTAGTAAATAATTTAGGCTTTTGTCAGTAAAGAGGGAACTCAAGGATACCTTTTAGGTGGTTGGAAAACAAGGGAGAAAACAAATTTCCAAAAATATTTTTGCTGATAAAATTTCAAATATAATTGAATAGGGTTTTGTATTTTGCTTGCTAGTTTGTTTTGTAATTTAGGCCTACTAGGAAGAAAAATTTAATTCTTTGAGGGAGAATAACATTTCTTTTAATTGGTGTTCAAAGTTACTGTTCCCTATGAGTAAAAATGACTGCAAATGTTCATCTGTTAACATTGATCTATTACGAGATTTTACATATTTCAACTTTGAAAATGTCTTTTCACACAAATAGATACTGCCAAATACTGATATCAATCCACAAGCATATGATTTTAATTGAGTATATTCATCACATAGAAGGCATTTATAAAATTCTATTACAGGAGTCTCTTAATATTTGCCTTTTAGCATGTCACTACCTTGTAGATTAATCACTTCCAACTCAAAATTAGATAGAGGCTCCCCAACTGCATTGTTAGAAGATTTAAAATAAGGAAGCATCCTTTGTACTTTCAGACCATCAAGATCTGAAAAATACTCTTGGAAATATTGTTTCAGCCTGAAAAATATATCTGCTATAAATAGTGTGAGAATGGAGATATTACTTCTTGTTTTAACTTCTGATAAAATGAGACAAATATAAAGTAGCTTGACATTATTCATGATTCAAGCTACAATAGTTGCTGTCAAATGACCACCATGGTCTAAGTTTCAAATGTATAAGTGCTATAGACCTCACAATTAAGAAATACTATCAGTATCATTTAGAAACAATAAGACTGAAACAACAGGAAATTTTCAAAGCCATTTCATATTCTACAAAATCACTTAACAGGGCTTATCTTGAAAACTTTGATTCTTGACTCTGAACTCAAAATAACAGCAGCAATCAAATGGTAGGGCAAGTAAAACATTTCAAATTTCTGACAAAAACCTATGGAACTATCTCTTCATGAGGTCAAATGAAGCTCACGGTTTAAGACAATTTTTTAAAATATTTTATTTATTTATTCAGGAGAGACATAGAGAGAAACAGAGAGGCAGAGACACAGGCAGAGGGAGAAGCAGGCTCCTCGCAAGGAGCCAGACGAGGGACTCGATCCTGGAACTCCAGGATCACGCCCTGAGCCAAAGGCAGACGCTCAACCACTGAGCCACCCAGGCATCCCTGAAGCTCACGGTTTACATTATTAGTTCAATAATAAATGACAGATCCAAATATTTTCTACAATTTTGTAATTATAATAATACAATGAATAGTCATAGGCTTTAAAGCCTTACATTTTCATAAACCTTGTAAATGTGTCTAATGAACTCTCTTTTTCTGTTCCACATGTATCTTTACACATCATCCCCTATAACAGTTTAATAGATTATACTTTAGACTCTATACTGAAATCGCATTTTGTTAACTTCTTTGAAAACAGTCTTCCCTGCAGTTGTTTGATAGAGACTTTTCATAGAGGCTAATTAATTCTCAAATCACTTGAAACTCAGTATCACCTCTGTGAATAAAAAACTAGTGAACAATGCAGTAAATACCTATTGACTCACCGAAAGCTAAAGAAAACCATTCAAAATCATAATCTTCTTCTTTAATTGACTACTGATGTTGCTACCAATGCCCTCAATTGTTAAAGCAACTATTGCCACCAAAAAACTGACAGTCTTAAATCTATTTTCTCTAAACACATTTCTACTACAATAAAACACAGTTTATAAGTCACCATTGGTAAATGGCTCTCATTTCTTGGCTGAGAAATGAGACATTCCTAAACCTTACTTTGGGTGTAGTCTCATTTTGATTTTTTTGTTTATATGTGTGAAAAAATTCTGTTGTGATAAGGTATTATACTTTACATTTTCTAATTTTTGTAAGAACTGCTTTCCTGTGAGTTTGGAATACTGTAAGTAAGTGCTTACTTAGCCTTGTAATAGCAATGCATACTGTGTTTTTTTTTTTTTTTCATACTGTGGTTTTTTAATAGAGTTTAATAAGCCCAATGTTTTACCATCTAATTTAATAAAATAACCCATAGGCCACCACCCCTTAAAAACCATGAGATTCAAAATCTCTTTGTCTCTCCTTTTCTTGTTTTGACACAGTGGGTATGCACTAGAAATAAAAAAGTGTTACAGCACAGTAACACATGTGACACTTAAAACACTGTTGAATTGTAACTGTTTCACTGTAATGTGTAGTATGCCCAGTAGCAGTGTGAAGCAATGAGAATGTCACATCAAATCTTTGTTTTAACTATTCAACTCTGCCATAGTGGTGGGAAAGCAGCCATAGACAATATATAAATAAATGAACATGAGTATCTTCTAATAAACTTCAATTATGGACAGTGAAATTTGAATTCCAAATAACTTTCACATCATAAAATATTCTTCTTTTTACAATCATTTAAAAATATAAGAAAACAGGGCACAGTTGGGTGGCTCAGTTGGCTGATCTCAAGGTCCTGGGACTAAGTCTCACGTGAGGCTCCACATTCAGCAAGGAGTCTGCTTGAGGATTCTCTCTCTCTCTTCCTCTGCCCCTCACCCAACTCATGTGTGAAAGCACTCTCTCTCTCTAAAATAAATAAGCAAATCTTTAAAAATATATATATTAAAACCATTCTTAGCTTACAGACCATATAAAAACAAGTGGTGGGGCAGATTTGGCTCACAGGCTGTGGTTTGCCAACCCCTGCTTTAAAGAAGTCATGTATTCTCTTGGGCTCAGTTCACTCTTCTATAATAGGTAAATAAAATGATCATTTTAAACCTATTTACCATAAAGGGAAATGAAAAGGATCATCAAACATAATATGTGAACAGGTTCTGAATCATAAAAAAAATAATTCTATTTTACATTTACAAAATGTTTATTATACAACATTCAAGGCACTATGCAGTCAATTCAATTCCATGAAGATAACAAAATAAACTCTAAGCATTTACCTGTAAAATATACAGGCACTTCAGAAATACACTACGTACACACAAAACACAAACACTTTACCTACAAACTCCTCTTGATAATTTTTTATGTTAGCAACCAGTCTTTCCTGGAGCTTGTTCCATACAACCAGCACCTAGAGTCTACCTCTTTTTAATGGCTTCATAGTTTTCTATTGCATAGCTACAACTTAATCTGTAGAATAAACATTTAGGCTTTGTCTAATTTTGTTTGTCTTTAGTAATATAAAAACAAACATCCTTACACATATATACAGTTTATAGATCAAAGGGCATATAAGACTTATGAGTTTGATAAGTAATATAAACTATTCCTTCAAAAAGGCTGTGGTAATTTATGCTCCCACCACATTATGAAACTGCCTATCCCCTATACTCCTTGCCAATATAAGAATTATCATAAGAGGTTTATTTTCAATTCCTCCTATGAACAAGGATGAACATTCTTTCATTATGTTTACATGCCATTAATATTAACTTTTCTATCCATCATCACTTCACAGACGTTGTTCATTAATATGTAATTGTTTTTCTTATTGATTTCTAGAAGTTCTTTACATATAAAGATCTTGGACTCTGATGTACTTGACAATTATTTTTATCAGCTGATAAAATGTCTTCTGACTTTATGCACTTTTTTGCCATGTATAAAAAATACTTTTAATATGGGCAATCATCTGCAAGAATGTAAAAACAAAAGGAACTGCAAAATAAACCCAAAGATTGTAGAAAGAAGAAATTAACAAGAAGCAGAATGTGTAGAAACAGAAAACAAGCAAGCCTGCTCTATAAGGAAACGACAATGCCAAAGCCGGTTCTTTGAAAAAGCTAATAAAATTGATAAGCATCTGGGATCCCTGGGTGGCGCAGCGGTTTGGCGCCTGCCTTTGGCCCAGGGCGCGATCCTGGAGACCCGGGATCGAATCCCACATCGGGCTCCCGGTGCATGGAGCCTGCTTCTCCCTCTGCCTATGTCTCTGCCTCTCTCTCTCTCTCTGTGGGACTATCATAAATAAATAAAAAAAAATTAAAAAAAAAATTGATAAGCATCTCCTTACAAAGAAGAAACAAATAAACATTAGTAGAAATGTAAAATGGTACTTTTCGCCATTCACCATTTAAATGTTAAAAGATCACAGAAAGATATTATGAACAGGAGTATGTCAATGCATTTTAAAATTTAGACAAAATGTACAAATACTTATAAATACAAATCTTACCAAAGCTGACACAAGAATAACTGGAAAGT